>NW_027266308.1:37194481-38443231 GCF_022045235.1 Haliotis cracherodii
GCTAGTTGTGATCATTATTGCATCACAGTAATCAAGCTGACCGGTGTCCCATAACGTTCCTCACATTATATACACCGCCAAAAGAAACGCGAACTCTAGAAACATATGGAGCCTTATATACGTTAAGTAGATATGTTTCGAATGTGTACCACTTAATGACAAAACTAACAATCAGTCAAGTGTTACCACAAAGTGTCTGTATTCTTATCATGATGTGCTGCACATGATGTCCAAACTTTCACACGCTAATCCTGCACAAGACAAATACTGCATCTTTAGTCATGGATCCATGACGTGACATGTGATGCGTTCATGAGCGTCGGTTCACACGAACCAGTCTAAGATCTCTTGAATATGAGTAATTCTTCCTATATTAACAAGCATGTATGGTATTCGCGATTCTTCTGGTGGTGAGTATACTACACGGAATGATACTGAGGGATAAAGTATTAAAGTTTACATTATATTTGCATTCCACTGTTGTTGTTGTTGTTGTTGTTGTTGTTGTTGTTGTTGTTGATGCTGCTGTTATTGTTACATGGTGAAATCGTCAATATCAAGGAAGTTTCATGGAGCGATGTAGGAATCCAGACTCCATTTTGGTATCAACCTTGACCTTGATAACTCTTACTGCATCCTCTTGACATCTTTCTAAACTCTGTGACTGCAGCACTGAATGACATGTCTTGTCCTGACACACATATCTCATGACTGTGTTTGGCTGGACTAGTTAGTTGAGTAGGAAAGAGGATGGGAGTAATTCGAGTTCCAGTCGCGGAGGAATACATTCTCCAGCTGATGGCGTAAGGACATGGTGTCGTTGTCAGTCTGTGGCTGTTCCATTATGAAACCTATCCCCGCTGTATATACAAAGTACTCCCCTGACCAGTTGGAGGTTCCTACAAGAAAAGTTGTTTTTTTACAGCGTGTAGAACAGTTGACAGACTTCATAAACGAAATCAGTAGCTGTATTTTTGTGTGTGCGTTTGCTGAAATTAGAACTTGTATGAGTTGATTCACTGTCACTGATCAGATTTATAATATATATGTGCCGACATTTAAAAGGTGATCCATAGGTTGGTTAAAGTCTATATCTAGACGTTGTTCTTCTGCTTAACGGGGGGCACGGGTGGCCCAGTCGTCTAAGGCGCCGCGATTCGCTGCGCAGAGTTGCGTCCCTTGGGCACGCCAGAAACCTATGATTGTGGGTTCGAATCCCGGTTCGCCCCGATTATGTTTCTAGGTTTGTCAGCACCATACCCGTGCTCGTGGGTTTCACCGAAGTGGTAAACGTCTGAGACCTGCATCACTTCGGGCTTTCCTCCCACATTAAGCTGACACGCCGCGATATAACTGGAATACTGTTAAAAGCGGCGTTAAAAACCCAACTCACTCACTCACTCACTCTGCTTAACGTGTGAAATCGTTACAAAATTGTTGGGTCGTCCAAGTGCCCTACACCAACTCCCCTGGCCTTGTTCCAAGGCTACACTGAATCAATGGACGTAATTCTATTCTATTAGTATTATGGAAAGTCTGGTTAAGAGGGCACGCCTGTCTTTTATAGGGACAACTTGATCTTTTTTTTTAAATCTAGAAATTAGGATATAAATTAATAATCATTTCCTTAGAGACTTGTGCAAGTCTACATGTCCCCCTCCTTTAACGCTGTATATGCCTCGTTCTCACCTATATATGCGTGCTGATCTGTGACCATATACTTGTTGTGGTTCACCCGTGTATATGGAACCTGGTTCTGATCAGGGCTGGCTGGGAACTCGAATAACCTCTGATGGAATAGAGTAAGGTGGAACATGTTTGTTTGTCTGTTGCAATATTCAAACTATATGACGGCGGTCTGTAAATAATACAGTCTGGACCAGACAATCCAGTGATTGACATCATGAGCATCGATCTACGCAATTGGGATACAATGACATGCATCAACAAAGTCAGCGAACCTGACCACCCAATCCCGTTAGTCGACTCATACGACAAGCATAGTCGGCTTTTACGGCAAACATGGGTTCCTGAAGACCTATTCTACCCAGGATCTTCACGGATCGGCGGAACATGTATTAAACATTGTACACATACCAGTACTGGTCTTAATATATGGTGTTATTTTGTTTTTTGATCTATTATCATTTGTAGGGGTGTTATACATATAAGTTGCCAATACTTCGTTACCTGAGAAGCGCATTCAAGGTAACAGCTGTTTATTTTTATATTTTGGAATTGACCGACAGGAGAGAGGACAATACAATGATTTATACTTTAAGTTATTATAAGCATCTCATCCTACCGGGTACCCATTCACTGCTGGGTGAACAAAAGCATGTTTCGAACAAAGTCACCTGTCTAAGGACACACCAAGGGGACACCTTATGTAATGCTATTACTGCTCACCACTTCCAAGTCTACCCGTGTTTGCACAGACTGGCCGAACATCTCTAGGGAGCGCAGGTACAGGAACATGTCGGGGTTGGAATGTTGCCAGCGACTGGCCAGGAGGTAGACGGTGACGTTGTGGTCGTAGGCGGCAGTCTTCAGTGCGTCGTTCAAGACCGGCCAGTACCTACAAGAGGCAAAGTTTGATGAGGATATACAGAACGAGTTCAACATTCGTTTGTGTTTAACGCCACACTCCAGCAATTTTCCAGCTCTATAGAATCTGGAACTGACAATCCAGTGATCGATATTATAAGCAACATCCAGTGCCAGATCCGGGGTAGAAAAGGTCTTCAGCAACCCATGCTTGCCGTAAAAGGCGACTATGCTTGTTGTAAGAGGCGATTAACGCGATCGAGTGGTCAGGCTCGCTGACTTGGTTGATGCATGTCATCGTATCCCAGTTGCGTGGATCGTTGCTCATGATGTCAATCACTGGAGCGTCTGGTCCACACTCAATTATGTACAGAGCGCCGTCATATGGCTGTAATATTGCTAAGTGCGGCATTAAACAACAAACAAACAACGGTGTAACACACACCCAGCCTGATCACAGAACAACGTCGGTCTTCACCGGATACTGTCCATGTTCAGTACCTGTTTTAGACACTGTGAACACATCTATTCCGACACCAATGACGTACTTCCCAAGACGCAAGTTTGCCCATTCACCTGTTGTATGCGTCCAGTTGTATAAAGGGCATATAATCCATGACGGCGATGTAGATGAAGTCCCTGGCCTTGCTTATGACGTCCAGGATGGCGTCAAGGTCAGTTGTTCGACCTTCAGGGCAAAATGATGGTGGCGAGCTCTGGCGTAGAAAATGTATCATATATCCCATGTTCAAAATATATTTTAAAAATTAAAATTTAAATATATTTGGTATTTACTCCAGTTATATGTTTCATCAAATGTATTATTATTATTATTATTATTAATATTATTATTATTATTTTTACGTAGATCGATGCTCATGATGTAAATCACGGGATTGTTTAGTCCATACTCGATTATTTCCAAACCGCCGTCATATAGCTGGAATATTGCTGAGTGCGTCGTTAAACAACAAACAAACAACGGTTTAACACACACCCAGCCTTATCACAAAAACGTTCACTCACTCGAACGACGCGACGCTGTAACGAAACGACACACATGTCGGAGAGACATTCTGTTGGAAGTTACTGACATGATACGTGGAGATTGTGACGTTCCCTCCCAAGCAAAGCTATGTTAGAGATTGGGTCAAGGGCGTACATTATGAATCCACACACGTCGTCTGACAGAGGTTGCAATGGGGGTAGCCTAGTGGTTAAAGCGTTCGCTCGTCACGCCGAAGGCCCATTTCGATTCCCACAAGGGTACAATGTTTCTGGTGCCCCTATATTGCCGGGATATTGTTGAAAGCAGCATCACTCTAACATTCCCACTACTGACCGAGAGATACACCGCTCCCGTGTCGACAACATCTGGATTGCCCTTCTTGAATGCTGGTGAGAAGTCACGTGACCAGGAGGCGGGGACCGTTGCGTTCTGTAAGGCCAGTTTCCAATAGATCTGGAAGATCTTTTCCATGTCGTCTGCTAGACAGCTGCAGTTTTGCACCAACACTCCCAACTCTTTAACCTACAACAAACACGAGAAGTCAGTGCACGTCTATATTTTTCCACTGCCGGGTTACCAACAAGTTTGTTTGTTTGTTTGTTTGTTGTTTAACGCTGCACTCAGCAATATTACAGCTATATGACGACGGTCTGTAAATAATCGAGTCTAGACCAGACAATCCAGTGGGCATCGATCTAGGCAACTGGGATACCATGACATGCATCAACCAAGTCAGTGAGCCTGACCACCCGACCCCGTCTCTTACAAGCATAGTCGCCTCCTACGACAAGAATGGGTTGCTGAATAACCTATTCTAACCCGGATCTTCACTGGTTCAACACATTCGTACACGACATGGAGATTTGTTAAGCCATGATGTTTAGCATACGCCTGCAAGTCAGCCGCTGAAAATCAGACTAGTCCGCTAGCCCGAGACCACTAAATTGTGCTGAGGACAAGTAAAACTTCAATGGTGGTCGTCTTCATTGACTTTTAGGATTTGATAGCTATAATTCTGAACCACTTCTCAATGCTTTAAGTATTGTGCGAATTGGGAAGCAGCTGACAAAATGTAAACATAGTAAACAGGCAGGACAAGTAACAACCTCTGAGGACTAATAAGGTCTACACTAGTCCTCTGTGGCGGGTGCTACCGGTAGGGAAGGACATGCTTGCGCACTTTGCAATTTTTGTCAATACTGTAAGTAATATTCCGGATTGGGGGAATGGCTTGTTTTTACACTTGTCCGAATTGAGGTGGGGTAACAAAAACAAGTCTTCAACGTAATGGACAAAGGGCATACACATCTGAAAACAAAAAAGTTCAATGACATGTCGCATTAATAGTGTGTATGACCAGACCCCCTGCTCTGTCAATAACTGTCCTCGGTATTCCTTGAGCCCTGAGTCGCCAGACCACAGTCTGTCGACTATCCATATGCCCTAAGGTGTTCATCGCTGAAGATGTCATTGTCAGGAATCGATTCAGTAGATGCAAAGTACGCAAGTAACGGTCTTCCTTCGGCGTAGTTACCCCGTTTAGACGATGTGTTTGCCATTGATTTCGTTTGAACTTCTATTTATAATTTTTTTGCAATTTCTTATTTAAAGTGGTAGAGTTTCGTTTAGCCGTCAATGTACCTGGGTGTAGGATCTCCAGTCCATGTTGGCGCTGCCGACAAAGAAGTGTTGTTTATCCACCAGCCACATCTTGGTATGGAGGATACCGCCCCCAACCAGCCGGGTGAAGTTGATGCTCCGCACGTCAGCACCTTCAACACAGACACCACCCCTTGCACCACAACAAGCTCACGTATGTTCTCATAGATCGTAGCAAACAACAAAGACTCACTCACACGCCCACTTTTCCATAGGGATATTAAATTGATCCTTCCTTACATATATCGACATGTACAACATTTGGCAACACACTTAAAGAGGAAACGGAAGCTAAAGATACACAACAGTGTTGAACAAAAGGTTAAATCTGATGAAAGTTTCAGTCTCAGACAGGCGGGCATGTTTTTTCGGAAACAGAAACAGTCTGTACGTGAATGCGTGGACGTAACGCCGCTTTAAAACCCGCTGTCGAGTTAATGGGAGGAACATCCAACGACACGCATGTCATGATCAACTGATGAATACGTGAAAATTTGCGAATCTTCCAACAAGCAGACCTTGACAAGACTTAGAAGCGTTGTTGCGCCATGAACCACGCAAACCTATGTTAGAGAAATCACTGGAATGTATTGATTTTATTTTCGAGATTACTTTTCGAGGGATTTCATGGATTCAAACATGCTATGATGGATATACAATTTCTCTATAAGTTTGTATAATGATCTATAGTTGCGTCAGTTGTTCTTGTTAACATTGGCTCAGAATCAACTGCAACAACAACAGCGGTGCGTAACGTTAACCATGAAGATTCTTGACATACATATGTACAGTGGAACCTCCATAAACTGGACTTAAGCATTTTCGCTGAAATCGTCCAGATTAACGAATCATGGGTACGAGTAAGTTTACCTTGCATACATTGCCAGCAGTAATCGTCCTGGATTTCCGGAAAAACAGGGTTCAGATTATTGAGGTTTCATTGTACATGAATATAAGATAATGTACGCTTCTACCAAACCTGCTGCGGCAAGTCTCTCTGTGTCGACGTCTGGATACTCTGCAGATGGCTGATTCTGTACAATTTGAATTTTCACTTGACCTTGACTACCAATGTCATACAGGGCCTCAAACACAGCTTGTCCCTGTAATGACAAAAGAGTGCTCAGACCGACCTAACGCCCGTGTGTGTCAACCAGAACAAGTCATTCTCAAAGCCACGTGGGATTCCGGGCAGCAACTTGTGGAAGGAGGCAACTGAATAAATCTAGTGGTCTGACTCAGTGACTTGGTAGATTGCAAGTCATCCTCCACCGAACTCGTGGAGATCCGGGTTAGAATAGTTTTTCAGCAACCCATGCTTGCCGTAAAGGGCGAATATGCTTGTCGTAGGAGGCGACCTACGGGATCGGGTACTTGGTTGATGCATGTCATCGTATCCCAAATGCGTAAATCGATGGTCATGATGTCAACCACTGGAGTGCCTGGTCAAGACTCGATTATTTGTAGACCGCCGTCATGTAGCTTGGTGCGGCGTTAAACAACGACGACTGCCGTAACTCCCATACCTAACAAAGCCTTCGACAGTCGCAATGCCAAGATTAACATGAGAAACGAGGTCTTGGTTTGAGAAAATTGAAACATGGTTGGGCAGCAGAAGCATTTATCTATATTGTGATGTATGAGATACTTCTATCCTTGTTCAGTGGTCGTGCGCCCCCGCTCACCTGTCTAGAGCTGGGGTCCATTGGTGTGGTGTCATTCTTCTGCAAGGTCCAGTAAAAAGACGCCACAGATATCGTCTGCTCTGCGCTCTGGATCAGATCCAAAATGGTAGGACCCGTGCTTGGGTGTGGCTGTTCATCGTCTTGGTAGTGGAGACTCTCAGGAATGGACTCCACCAACGTAAACCTGCAATGTTTCCAATTTCTCGTTCTTGTTGTAGTGTTCCATTGCACATTTACGACAAGAAGATTATGAGAGGCTTAGCGTATTAGACTCGTCCCTACTCGTCCCTATCTGGAAGGATCTTGTTTTGTAATACAACTGCCAGCAGGTCAGTAACGTGTGGCCACAGACACTCCAGAGCTCCTCACCTTTTGCCGAGCGTTCCCCAAGGCAGTATCATGTAACAATATGGTTCCAAGCCGGTGTGATCGACTCGGGATTTAGGGTAAAATTTATATGAATTAGAAACATAGTGGAGGGTTAGTTTAAGGGGATGGGGTGGTTCTATAATGTTCTAATCTCCAGACAAAATACCAGACATTCGGTTGAAAACAATATGGATTTCAACTTTCAGATATTTTCCCATTTTTCATGTTTTTAATCAAGGTGCTCAATTGATTTGATGCACTTCGCAAGGTAAGACCCGTTTTATTACAATATAGATCTTGATTATCGATCAGATCGTCCTGACTGGGCTCCGTCCTTTTTGTTTTAAGCAAATGCAAGAGATATGAGAGATGGAATCTGATTGGTCATTTAGAGGGACATAGAAGGGACATAACTCGTAATAGTCACTGGTGGTGGCGGCGCTACGATCGAGCCACGAAATTCCTCGGCAAGGGTGGAAACTGGTCTTTTGTTGTCAGTTAACTACCTTGCCTCGGGAAGATAGACACAACTATGCAGGTGAAGAGCTAAGGCAGGGGTTATTACATTACTTGAATTTCTCATAGGTCCTGCGAATTTCATAGAAGTATAAAGCGGAGACAAATAAAACCAGGTAGTTTCTATTTGGAACCACATAGACTTACACAAATGAGGTTTCGTCGCTCATTAACATACATCTGCATTGAGCCAAAAGCATGTCCGACCACTTGCTAAAATAACACGTTTAGTTACCATCACCAAAATATACCGAGAAAAAGTAAGTCTTTGGAAGGCATTTAGAAATGATACACATAAGTAAGAGAATTTATGGATGTTAACTTCTTTATTATGAGGAACACAACGTTTCGGAGTAGATGCTTACTCCTTCATCGGGTGAATGGATGATTCAGAGAGCGTACATATGTACATGTAAGCAAAAGTAATAACAAAAGGTGGAAACTTCACAAGGGATGCCAGCACATACTTGGCGCTGAAAGGTGATTAGCAATAGACAATGGGAGCCAAAAAAATTATTCCTTGTGAGATAAAATAGTTATTATAAGTACAAATTAGGTTACTTCGGAGACGCCATTTCGAGGGAACACCACTACAAATCAATATAACGTAATAATAATAGGCTATTTATATTGCGCATATTTCCACACCATTCTGAAAAGCGCTAGTATGACCCCGGTCACTGGATCAATGTGCATTCAAGAATCATTCTCAGCATCCTGGGGAGTATACAACCCAAGCTGCCTGTCAAGCGCTAGAAGGTTACCAACCACATTGCCATCTCATCCTACCGGTATTCAATCACTGCTGGGTGAACAGAGGCACATTTCGAACAAAGACACTCGCCCAAGGAGACGCCACGTGTTACATGTACATCAATGTGGGGCAGGACAAGAAGTTCTAGAAACTCTCAGGAGCCAAGCTGCCGAAACTCGGTCCAAGGACACTGCGCGACCGACTTTGCTTAACTTCACCTGATTTGTGACCTGTGCGCTGTGCACAGGACCACGTGCCACCACGTACAATATTACAAGACATCGGTAGCGCTATATTCAGAGGTATTTAAATATAGTTTTCTAATCTCTCAATTTATAAAAAATATAGCTTTACTGGTTCCTTTTCATGCAACATTTAAAGCTATTTGTGCTTTCTGTTAGAAAAATATTAGACGGCAAAAGCGATTTCAACATAGCGGATCTCCCCGCAATTTATCCGCACGGGATATCAAGGCTTGTTGGACATGGTAACAGTATCCATGGTAGACGTGACTTCGTATATCTATCTACAAAATAAAAAATGATAATATCCAAATGGAGTCAAGAAATATCCTTAATTATAGAGCTGAGGTAATCTAGACTTTTCAAATCATTTTGTACTCCTTTAATATATTCCCTGGTGTTAAGGTGAATTGGGGTTTAACGTAGCGTCCAAGTTTATAGCACTTATATAGCGACGTCCATGCGTGTGTGTACGTGTGTGTACTAGACTGGACTGATGCCGATTTATAGTGTTAGCTCACAGATACCCCACTCAGACACAATATACTGACTCCGAGCCGACCAGTCCATGTTTTAGCCCCTTAATGCTGAGCGCTAGACAGGGTAACAACAAGTACCATCTTTTAACGTCGCGGCCGGGGATCGAACCCGGGACCTTCCGCTTTCCGGGCAGCCGCTCCACCACTAGACCACGGAGACGGTCTTATTCTCAGAGAGACCCACTAAAGCAAGTATACACTTTACGATTGGTTTTGAGCAAAAAGTTATCAATACGTTACTGCATACTTCAGGTCAAGTAATGATATCCGTATCAAATACACCCTCATCGAATAACCGCCTCTTGTTTGTTTCATTTTTAGCCATCACCAAACATGGGTGTATACTTTCTTTTGCTTGGAAGTTTATTGAATGTTTCGTCTAGACATGTGTTGGATCATCAGACCAAGACACAAATGGATGAATAAACTACTTGCAAACATTGGTCGCTGCATCCTATTTGTGGTTGTGCAGTAGTGACCTCCTCGGCTGTCTGGGTACTTCCGTTGTGGTGATCGGGGTGAAGCTACACAGAGAAGGTGGTACAATCTCAGAGACCTCCTAGATGGACCTGTCGGTCGCTGTACAGTTGTAAGTTAGTCATAACATATCAGTGAAACATATATCAATAAAATAGATTTTTGTGTTTATAATCAAGTTGGTGTGCAGTGAGGCCTTTCATTGTAAATAGCCATTTTGGAGACATAAATGCGAAGTTTAATTATTGCGAGCAAAGGCTACTCGAATTTTTCGCATTTATTTCACGCTCGTGTTATTTTCAAGATTTACAGTATACATATCAAAAACTGGAAACGAGAACAGGCTCTGAGTTCGGGACAGTGAGGTAGACTAAAAAAAAAAAAGTACTCACGGAAATGAAAAAAACCTGTTTTTCTCAATTTAAAAATCGACACAAAGTGTTACGTAGCTGAAATTACGAAATAACAAAACAACTCGAAAAGTACTAGTCTGGATTTGCTAGTTTGATCTTCAGTGAACAATACAAAATGTACTTTACAGGAGGTAATTTGTCGGCACTTTCAACATTCAAAAATAAAACTAAGTCCAAATTGACATAGCAGAAACAGACTATAGGCTTATGCACCTGTTCTCACCTGTCGTCAAGGTGTCATAGGTCACCTTGATCTACTTACACCTGGTTATGCCCTGTTTCACAATAGTCTGTTTTCTTCACATTTATACACACTTTTACGTGTAAAAAGGCATAAAAACTTTTGATACGCTATATTTGTGCCACGGCCCAATTAGTACTAATTTAGTTGTTTGAATATTTACATATTTTGTATATTAACTGCATTTATTTAAGATCTGAGGTCGAAAAAACAGTTTTTTTTCATTTCCGTGAGTACTTTAGTGAACACTGCTTTTGTTCGTCATAACGGAGACCCGGTTTTAATCCCGTTCTCGATATCCGTGACACGGATGGCAAAATTCCACAGCAATGTAAAAATAAATCGGTTTCTGGTTTCTGATTGGACCACACCCGTTGAGATCTGGGTTAGAATAGAACCCATGCTTGCCTAAGAGTCGATAAACGGGATCGGGTGGTCAGACTCGCTGACTTGGTTGATGCATGTCATCGTATCCCAATAGCGTGGATCGACGCTCAGGATGTCAATCACAGGATTGTCTAGTTCAGTTTCGATTACAAACAGACTTCCGTCACATAGCTGGAATATTACTAAGTGCGGCGTCAATCACAGGATTGTCTAGTTCAGTTTCGATTACAAACAGACTTCCGTCACATAGCTGGAATATTACTAAGTGCGGCGTTAAACAACAAACAAAAATGTAACTGGACCTACTCACGTTAGGCGGCGCGAGAAAGTGGACAAGAAGACCGCTAGTGAAAGCAATACATAGGACGACGGCCAGGACAAAGAACAGCAGGATCTTTTGTGACCTTGTCATGTCTGACCTCTCCAGACCATCCTTCTCATTCTGCTGGTTAGACTTAGTAGTAGGCGTCCCTCCCTTAGAACGCTCTTCAAGGCTGTAGCTATCCTCTCGGCCCATGGCTCAGTACTGGATCTGTTTCCTAGGTGATGAAGTGAATGTTGGTTAACACCGCAATCAGCAACAAAAATATACGGCTGCCCGTAAACAATCGATTATGAGCCAGACAAGCTGGAGTACGTGGAATGATGGCGTGTGCGACATCGGGTCTACAGGAAGCGCTCGTCAAATCTCCATCATCATCATCATCATCATCATCATCATCATGACGGTAACTACCCGATTCCAATAGATCCCAATATGGTGAGGTCAACCGTTGGTGTGTCTGCTCCATCATGTAAAGAAATGTACAGGCCGCAGTCATATAGCTGGAATATTGCCGAGTGCGACGTTAAACCACAAACACACACTGTCATAATCTCTATATCTTTAATCTAATCAACATACATTGTGTACCCATTCACAGAAGGACAACCCGTACTGAGATACCTTGCCTATGCCGTGTGGTAATTTAGTCATTAGAGAAGTCACCCGGTCTTCCTTTGCTAGCGTAATGCAACTTGTGTAGACCATATGTAGAAAATGAAGGCATTCGATCGCTTTAACACCACAGTGGTTTAATCTTGAGGATTGCCGGAGAGGTTCAGTGACGAGGTACGGCCAGGTGTGCTACATCTTCCATCGTTGCACTGACGCTATTTGAGTGTATCACGAATATATTGTCGCTTTTAAATGACTACTATATTGTATTACAGTGTAACGTACCTTCAATGTTGTTTAGAGGTTCAACGTATATGCTGCAGCTCACGACCTCCCCGTTTGAAAACACTTGACGCTGATAAAATCTCCGTTGTTTTATCTGAGTCGTTCGGAATCTAAACAACACAGGTATACAAGGGCGCTGATAACATATTGACGGCATTGCCTAAAAGTCGGGCCGGGCCGGGACGGGCCAAGACGGGGCAAAGTGTTATTGGCTAATTATTTCATTATCGGCGATCATACCTACATATTATTGATGCAACATACACACATGACATTACTGAACAATAACCAACCAAAAAGTGCACCATAATTAAGTAATTCGGAGTAAATCACTTGAAAACCAGAAAGTGGAGCTGTGTGTTAGCGTCGCTGATCTAGTTAACATGTAAAAGAGCAATCGTTCAACGAAATATGATTTGACACGTATCAAATACTTCTAGCTATCGTGATACAAATTTCCATCTGTCGGCATAACGTTTATATTTTTAGGATAATACTATATCTAAGTAAATACCACTTAATAATGTCACTGATCGTCGTGTTTAAAGCAGAAACGTTGGTTAAAGTAGACCTCTTCTCCCTGTACTCTCGACAGTCAAACAAGTGTTCGGTCCGACTTGACCCGGGCTGTCAAAATCAACTTTAAACTCGCATATGTATCATCAAATGGATTGACATCTATAAACTAGTATAATATCTACCAAAATACCACGTTATAGAGTCTCAGATCGCGGTATTTAAAGAAAACAAGGTGCTCTAAGTACAGCCCTTTTCCCTCTACATTCTCAACATAGTCTCTATCAGAAGTGTTTGGCTTGTGTTGGGTCATACTAGATGTATCATCAAATGTGTTTATATCTATAGATTAGTATTAAATCTACCTATATACCACTTTATAATGTCATCAAACATCGCATTTAAAGAAAACTGGTTCCCGGCTCCCGATGCCCAACGTCAGTTGACCTTTGGGTGGTAACGCACCGATCCAAAGAGTTACTTCCCTTTGACCATGGAAATTATCATCATTTCATTTTCTCACAAAGGTATGCAGGTGCACCATTTGAACAGGTGTTCAACCTATTTAATTCTGGAAAGAAATTGACATTCCAAACATCCCATCCACCCACATACTGAGCAGTTTACACGGACATTACTTAACCTTCACACTAGGTTTTTTAGGGCAAGAAATATGTGAAACTCATGAGTTAGTGAGTCCACCTTCTTGAGGCATTTGTTACAATATTTAGGAAATATATTACTTGCAAAATGTTTGGTAATAATCAAATCATGGAGTAGAAAGTTGTACCACGAACAATACATAACTTCTGACCACCAAGAGGAAACAATGCATGGAGTGTGGCAGACGTTGTACCACAAATCATTTTGTCGAGTTCTTTCCTACACCGGATTAATGTCATGGCCCCACAGCATTGTGTTTCCAAGGCTCCAAACAATTGTTACA
This sequence comes from Haliotis cracherodii, assembly GCF_022045235.1. Taxonomy (NCBI): domain Eukaryota; kingdom Metazoa; phylum Mollusca; class Gastropoda; order Lepetellida; family Haliotidae; genus Haliotis; species Haliotis cracherodii. Next base: position 37,208,004 of record NW_027266308.1, read on the forward strand.
CGCACGCACGCACGCACGCACGCACGTACGCACGCACACATTGTACCATGAACACACAGAGTGACGAAGATGAATATATCCTCTGGTTGCAACATTTCTTGTTGACTAAAAGGTCTACATTTTGGTACAGTTGTAATATGTTTCATCTTTGACAACCAGGCTATTCCTGGTAGGCCCAGGATACAAATCAAACATTTAAAATGAATTTAAAACGAATGAGTGAGTACGGTGTTACGCCGTTTTCAGCAATATTCCGCGAATATCAGTGCGGGGGACACCAGAAATGCGCTTCACACATGTACTCATGTAGGCAACTGAACCTGGGTCTTCGGCATGAGGAGCTAACCCTTTAACCAATAGGCTACCCACCGCCTCCTGTTGAGAAGGAGAGTATCCATCTCTGGCAGTCTGGGTTCATGGTTCAGTGTGGACAATAATATTTTGGAGGCTTGGGAACATTTTGTCATAACATCCTGACATTGATTGGAATAGATGCAAGAACTCGACTAAACGGTTATGATGCAACGCCTATCATATTTCATCCATACATTTCAACATGGATATCACCTTGGTGAGGTGAGGTGAGACGAGGTGAGTTGAGGTGAAATGGGGTTTAACGTCGCACATATAGCGTCGTTCATGCACATGTGTGTATGCGTGCGTGGCTGCTTGAACTAGCCGGTTTTACAGTGTTAGTCCACTGAGATAACATGCGGCAGTTTAACATTGACACCCCATTCAGACACAGTATACTGACTCCGAGCCGACCAGTCGTTGTTTTACCATCTTTTAATATCTTTGGTATGATGCGGCTTGAGATCGAACCACTCACCTTCCTCTCTCGGGTCAGACGCTCTATCCACCAAACCACGGAGGCGGTATTTCGATCACGCCACTCCATGAGATAAACATGTTATTTGATAAGAAAGGACAAATATCCTCTATACTTTACCGTCATAATAAACTAACAAATCATTTGAAATTATGTTTCACTTTTTTACTATTTACGTAACAGATGTAAGAAAGAATGCTTGAAAAAAATAAGTATTTATTCTAATTTCATATCGATCATTGATTACCAGTTTTACATTTTTAACGAAGCCCCAACATTAATTTATATTTCTTAATCTGAAATATTCATATCATGATATTTATTTTCATGTAATATCTTTTCTTCAATGAAATAATATCTGATCATCTGATAAAATATCAATAAGATGTTAAAGATTATATATTCTTAGCTGTCTCCTACTTAATGTTTTAACCCGTGAAGGTCCGGGGTAGAATAGGTCTTAAGCAACCCATGCTTGCCGTAAAAGGCGACTATGTTTGTCGTAAGAGGTGACAAACGGGATCGGGTGGTCAGACTCGCTGAATTGGGTGATGCATGAATCGATGTACATGATGTCAATCACTGGATTGTCTGGTCCACACTCGATTATTTGCAGACCACCGTCATATAGCTGGAATATTGCTGAGTGCGGCCTTAAACAACAATTTAATGTTTTAAGTGTGTTGCTATGGTTAGGTCATGCATGTCAATCCTGTTTAAGCAAGTCAGAGTACTCCAGTAGACAAGTATTGTTGAACATGCCCCTGGTCATGACCTGAAACTAGTGTACCACCTATGCAGGGTCTGCTGATGGTACCTGACATCTCGATATACCAGTCCCCGTGGGTTGCCGGTCAGAATAAATCCCTAGCATCCCTTATATTGCTGGTTATGAAAATGGTCATAGTATGATCACTATAGTCACTGTCGTACCATAAATTTGACGGACCCTTACAAGCTGCTGGTTGAATAGTGACTAGTTATACCCAGAATCGTGCCTGGAGGAATTATTTCAGCTCATAATTAATTTTGCTTCATTTATATGAGCCGAGCTCCGTCTCTAACACCCCAGTGCAAGCGCAAATGAAGTCGAGAGCCAGTTAACTTTACTTTGTAATATCGCGTGATTTTACGAGACTTCATGTCTTCCTTGACGACGGTTGTCACTTTGACGTTACATCGACGCCATTTTTGATGTTACATCTGCACTTTGCTGTTCTGAAAGCGTTATTTTCCTATCCTTTATTGCAATTCCTGAACCTGTCACCATGAATGCGAGCACTTATGTTCAAGGTACAATTCTAATAACGCTTCAACAGATTCCGTACCTACACGTTGGTATATTAGTGTGATGAGGCAGTGTGTATCATGGCTCCTGTACTGAACCACACACACTTTGCATGCTTTAGGGGCTAAGATGTTGAATGCAGGGCCCTTTGTGTACCTTGAACTTGTAAACATTATTTGAAAATGTGGGTTCTCTGTTTTTTTTACATCTCATTCACATTCTTTAGGCAACTTTCCTACCATGGTAACATAAACATGTTGATTTGGTTGTAAAATGAATTCCGTAAATTTATTAATAGTGGTTTACATGAAGTGTTTGAGTTTTTGGGTAGTGTTTTGGGTTGGAAGTGTCCCTACTGTAGTTACAAATAGCCCAAGTGGAACACACCCCTGCCCCCACTACCTTTTTTTAAATCCTTGATCTGCTCATGATTCTTATAAACTCTCAGAATGTACACAGCAGTCTGAGCCCAAATCAATATTGTACGGTTAGGCTGAATCCCTTGTATTTTAGCAAATAGACTTAGTTTAGCAGTGAAAGGTAAACTGTAACTTATTATCCCTTTTATTGTCAGAGGGGTTCAAGTTATAAAGTAACAGGGAGATATACTTTGCAGTGTCTAGGCTAGCTGCCCTTGGTTATTACAATTACCCGTTATCCAACATAAAACTGGAACATTTTGGAAAAGGGGAACCCCTAAAAGATTAGCGATATACCACCTATCTGTCAGCACAAATAATTTATTAACTGCAAAATGATATATTATTTACTAGTCACCAGCCAAAGGTTAGCGACCAGCAACATACATTCTGGGCGTTTAATACCCTGTATGTTTATTCTTATGTTTCCCCACAGTTGATCGGATGATCTGGTTCCTCCAGCCTCTGTCCCAACTGACTAATCCTGCCCCTTGCCATGTAGGTGTCATAAAGGCTTGTCTTTAGCAATGCCTGTTTAGAACTTCCAAGAGTTTTCACCGATATGTGGAACAACTCTGTGTACTTGTCCCTGTTTTTATAAAGCTGTAACTGAATGCTTATACTATTTTCCTAACTTAAACCTACAGTATGCAATTAATAAAACCCTATTACGAATGTTGAGAGTACTTTGGTTCAAAGGCTTCAGTAATTCTGTAAAGTTTGTCACATTTGTATTTCCAAGAATATCCTTCATGTCATCGTCTTTACTATCAATGCTCATGATGTCAATCACTGGATTATCTGGTCCAGACTCGATTATCTACAGACCGCCGTCATGTAGCTGGAATACTGCTGAGTACGGCGTTTTTAAAAAACAAACAAATATTAACCTTTCGGTATCTACTATATATATCATATTTATTTACCTTGTTTCTTTTGTCACACCTTTTCTGTCTTTACCACCATAATCTTTCATTTGCTGCAATAACATTCAATGATTGAATAACCTCTTCCATCTACATAATATTCATTCCTCACATTCCATTCTTTCCACTACCTCCCTATCTATAGCAACCCACTTCAAAGTCCCTGACCATCCCTGCCCACTTGTCCCACCTGCCCGTCCCCCAGACCCTTCGCCCCAGCACTGTCCCATCTGTGTCCCTCACTATCGCTGGTCAGTACATCGTGGACGACACTGACTTTGTTGAAGTAGATCTCGTGGATGAGGAGATCATCCAGCCAACCCACTCCTTCCTGAAGGCCTTGCTATCCAGGGTGGCCAACTTCTTCAGAAGAGTCAAGAGTGTGTTTAAGAAGAAGGATGATTAGGCAGTGAACTCTGAACACATATTTATATACTTATATACAAAACATTTATGAATAATTTTAGGACTGTTGAGGCATTTGTTACTAACAATATTTGGGAAATACATAATACATATCTCTGTTTGTTTTTGGCTGTTTTCTTTATGTTAATGAAATACATTATTTGTTAAAAAATTTTGTTTTGTTTTTATTTGTTCCTTTTCTGTTATTTTCTGTCACCGAGCGAAAATGTCACCTCGCATATTGACCACAACACATGGTCCAGTTCAGCTTAACAAGAATAAACTGAACTAAACAGAGTAAATTTGTTTTGCCCTCGTTTGGTATAGATGTTGATCACACATTATGTTTTGTCTGTTTGTTGTTTTGTCTGATCCTGTTAGTCGCCTCTTACAAGCATTTCCGCAAATTATGTGTATCTAACCTTAACTTCAGTTATATACTCAGGAGGTGAGGGGAAGAGGGTTTAACGTCGCGTCCAAGATTATTACACTTATATAGCGACGTGTTTGTGAGGATTTATGCCAGCTTCCCGTGGACTGGACTTCAATAGTCATGTTAACTCCATTGCCTCGGGAAGATGGACATGGCTAGTTTTATAGTGCTAGTCCACTGAGATACCATGCGCAGTTTAACAAGGATACCCCACGCAGACACTAGTCCTTATTTTATCCCCTTCATGCCGAGCGCCAGACAGGGTAATTACACTGAGAAAGAAAGGTAGTGAGTGGACAGGTTTGCGCTGCAGGCATCACTATTCAAGCAATATCTAACAACATTGCATAATATTAACACACTCACTCCAGTCATATTACCACGGTCTGTGAATAGTTGACGCAGGACTTGGCAAAATATGACTAAGATCACGAGTAACAATCCAGTAGTCATCGGGGACCATGACACACAATCAGCAAGAGTCCCGTTCCAACAAAGCATCTCGGCGCTAGGACAATCGTAACTCCCATAGTTTAGCATAGATTTGCGACAAACGGAATGCTACGACGATCGTAACTTCCATAGTTTAGCATAGATTTGCGACAAACGGAATGCTACGACGATCGTAACTCCCATACTTTTAACATAGACTTGCGACAAACGCAATGCTACGACGATCGTAACTCCCATAGTTTAGCATAGATGTACGACACGTTGCTTACAAGTCACATGGCAGGTTTCATAAAATTAAAATAAAATTAGCTTTCTATAATAAAGAATCTAAAGCATGTCGCAGGAGTCCATTTGAGACCTGAAAAAGTGAATCTGTTGGATGTGTCGTTTGAGAGACGTATGGCTGCCAGTGCAGCAATTTTGGACCATAGAAGATGGGCTAGAGGTTTGATCTTTGGATCTGCATTGGATTTGTAGCGAAAATAGTTTTCATGAAATGAAATATTGCTGCCATATTTGATTGTTGACTTGCACACAAAACATTTAGAAAAGAAAACAACGTTTATGACATACCTTCCCAGTTTCAGTACCCGTACTGTAGCTTCAGCCTTAAATACATAAACAACGATGGATGCTGCTGTGGACGTTCTGAAGATTGTGATAAACTGTATCGTTGCACATCCCTCGGGTTTGCCCAATTCCCAAAGGTCACAGACAACAATTTGCTCAGCTGACTCAAGTTCTTGTGGATATACCTCATCATCCTCATATGGTGTAATGTCCACAACAAAAACGTTTCACCATTACGCAATTCCTGCTATGTAAAGCTCAGAACTTATCCATCAACCCCCCGTAAGTAATATGGCAGTAGCCTGGTTCCGAGTTAGGCGCCAGCGCAGCATACACAGGAAACCATGCAGATATCGCAGGTCGATGTTATGTGAGTGAGTGAGTTGGGTTGGGTTAATGCCGCTTTTTAACAGTTATCCAGTTATATCGCATCATGTCAGCTTAAAGTGGGAGGAAAGCCGATGGTGATGCAGGTCTCAGATGTTTACCACCTCGGTGAAACCTACGAGCACAGGTATGGTGCTGACAAACCTAGAAGCATAATTTCGGCAAACCAGGATTTGAACCCACAATCATAGGTTTCTGGCATGCCCAAGGAAGGCAACTCTGCACAGGTAATCGCAGCGCCTTACTGGACAGCGAATCGCAGCGCCTTAGACGACCGGGCCACCTATGCCGATAACCCCCCGCCCCCTGATTCATCACCAGGGTTTGGTTCCCATGAAGATACTCATACTGCTGATCAATTTGATGAAATCTGTTAAACAAACAATAACCCATTTTGAGAAAAATGGAAAAGTTTATTGAAAATAAATTTTTATATATACATGGTATTTAACAGATTATAACCTCATGTGAAATTCTGAGATGGTAAATGTTGTGTCTGGACCATGAGAAATAGATTGCCCTGACACCATCCATGACATCCACACTGAAGACCACTTGAGACAGACATACTCAAAAGTAAGAGTAAACTGACGAGAAAACATTGTTAGAGAGCTAATACAAGCAATGATATACAAACACTAAACAAACAAAATTATACATCGAAATTCCTGCTCCAATAACGCTCATATATATGGATACTATAAAACCTAAACCTAAATGTACACCTTAAACATGTACTTCGCAAAACCTGTTCATACTCAGGTAGAAGCCAAACAGTATGTCCTGTCCGGCATCACACAGCCTGATATCAAATAAAAAACATCATACCTTGTGCAACTTATCAGGCATGTTGGACAGAAATGCAATGGACAGAAAGACTATGTATTCTGCCTGTTTGGCACTCACTGTCTTAGGGACCTATGTGCTGTTGTACAAAACTGCCTTAGCGCTAAGACTGTCGTATGTTTAGGTTTGTGAGTTACCATCAGGTTAGGGCTGAGATCGCTTTGTACAACCTGGTACCGTCATTATTTCAGGCAATGGGGAGCGTTTTTCATTAAATGCTGCACACTGATAAATTCAAGCTGTGTGATGGCAGTCTGGTTAGGGCTAAGATCGCTTTGTACAACCTGGTACCGTCATTATTTCAGGCAATAGTGAGCAATGGGGAGCGTTTTTCATTAAATGCTGCAAACTGATAAATTCAAGCTGTGTGATGTCAGTCTGTAAAATAATCAAATCTGGACCAGAGAAACCAGTGACCGATATTATGAGCAACCTCCGATGCCGTCAGGGAACAATGACAAGCAATCAACCAAGTCACCGAGCTGGTCACCTGATCCATTCGGTCGCCAATGACGACCAGCACATGTTGCTGTGGACCAATTCTGACCTCGAATCCCAACAGGGTGGTGAGCAATGGGGTTACATTTAGAAATGTTCCTTCATTTCCAACTCTTATGTTTATCACAAATACAGACAATGACAATACCCTGTGTAAGTTTTGTTTACTTTCCCCCTGAGTACTGCACACAAAAATTCAAACCAATGCCTGACCATTCTTTTTTAATATACACATATGCCTTCCCTAAATGTAAGTGCCTTAGTGATAAACAGATATTTCCAAACAAAATCCTGTGTTTCACTTACTGGTACATTTGGGTTGCATCCTCCAAGAAAACAAGAAAAATAAATGGTCTGGGAAAACATACAAATCACAGGCGGATCTGGAGCCCCCCACTTTTAAAAACCAAATGTAGTATGCTGTGGGCAGTAAAATTGACATAGAGGATTTTGGACCCCTCCCTCTTAAAAAAGCTTGATCCGCCCTTGGAAATTCAGATGGTATTTGAGCAGGGAGATGAACTAACTACCAGGATGAGAACGGATATTTTCCTTTTCAGCTGAAACTTCTATGCACCAGAGCGTGGTCTTTAATTTGGGTGTGTTTAGGGGGAAACCATCAGATTTTGACAAATTTGTGGTCACTAAAATTTGCGGATCCACGGAAGATCCTCATCACTGTAACTACAACATACTTCTATGCATACCACATTTAATACCTAACAAATATCTTAGCATGTTCACTGACCGTCAAATCCCAGTTTGCTCATATTTGCATGTAAACAGCATTTAATCATTAACTGGTTGTTCTTTCACAAAATGTTGGAATGCCATTGTGATAGTCATGACAAGAGTTGTGCACCACAACAGTGTCAGGAGACTAAAATTATAGGGTATACTTTACAGATATGTTGTCAATAACATGGAAGGCACTTAATGACATGGGAGGCACTAAATGACATGGGAGGCTCTTAATGACATGGGTTGCACTTAATAACATGGGAAGCACTTAATGAAGCTAAATATTCTATGAGGTAGAATCTAGTCCACTATATTTACAAATGTATAATGTTATTTTAAAAAAAAATAGATTAAACATGTCAAAGACTTCTCAGAAATACTATAAATATGAGATGTGACATCATAATAACACAATGAAAAACAAGTATTTCAATGGTGTTGTTTTCTTGATACATTTAATATGTTTAAACTTGTAACTTGTAGATAAAAGAGAGTGTCATTTGTGTGTATTGAATACCAGCATCAATGCTCACTGGTGTTAAAGGTGATGAATTTGTTATTAATTTCAATATGAATATCTCTCCTATTCAGTAATTCTGAAAAATATTTCATTTGTTTAGTTTCTCTGTGTGGTCAGTTTTATCAATTTTGGAGAGAAATAAACTTTGAACATTATTTTTGCTAAACATAAACCACAAGGAGACAAACACTGTTGTGTGGAACTTTCATGTGTGGATCGACTTACACGAAGCAAAAGCTTGGTCCCTGCGTATTCCTTCTTAATTTATCAACTCAAAAGTATGCATGTATGTGGATCCCTTCAACTGCGACACAACAGAGTTTGACTGTACATACATGTCTATAAAGTTTCATCTGGCTGTGCCATTTTTCATAACTGAGGTGACATGAAAGCGGGTTTAATTAACGTTCAGGTTTATTGCACTTATATAGAGACATGTGCGTGTGTGTGCGCTTGTTCTAGTGTGGACTAATGATGCAGTTATAGTTCTAGCCTACTGAGATACTATGCCACAGTTTAACATGGATACCACCCAGACACAGGATACTGTATCTGAGCCAATCAGTCCTTGTCTTATCCTTTAATACACAAAATACTAGTTTGAATAATAAGTACCATCTTTTAAGGTCTGTTGCTATGGCGAGGCCGGGGATCAAAGCATCGCCCGGGCAGACACTCTATCCCCCCGGTCTTTTTCGTAAGTAGTTGTGCCCCATTTCAGTAACATCATGATTGACCAGGTCAAGGACATATTTAAATTGTAAACAATTCCTTGTACTTGCATACCTGGTAGGTGAGGGAACATTATCTACAGATACTGGCATACAGTATTAAGTTGGGGGCCGCCTTTCATTATTAGGGATAACTGTCATTATGATATTGCCATATGTTGTCATACTTCGTTATGCATCCATGTTAACTAATAAGCCACTATCTTGATACACTTTGAAAGACAATACCCCTTTACAGCCCTGGTAGGATCCTTATTGGTGCTATGTCTAATATTGGCCCTCCATTTGTTTTGAACTATGGAAAACTCCACACACATTCTACAGTAAACTGTTATAACAAACTCAAAGGGACCACTAATTTTAATTCATTTTAACCGTAGTTCGTTATAAGCAAATATACAGCATATAGGCAGCAAGTGGACGGGCCCTAAAACAGTTTGTTATATCCATCAGTTTGTTATAAGGGTGTTTGTTATAAACGTAGTTTACTGTATGTCACAGAGTTCCATTTAGAAATATAGAAACATGAGAATACTACCGAAGAAAGTTACAGGTAAGTGTAAAAATTTCGTCTCTGAAACAAATATTTTATAAAGATTTTGTTGTAATTAAACTTTGTCTTTGAATACATAATCATGTTTATAGAAAGGAGCCTAGAAAATGTAATAATTTTCAAAAACAGAATAAAAATTATATCTAGCCGTGCCAAAGAATGTAGACTTGCTTTGGCATTTTGGGACATTTTTCTTTCAGAGTCTGTATAAGACTAAGGTGCAATTACATTCTTCATGTGAACAAAGGATGAGAGAGAGAATTATTAGCATCTTCATGAGATCAAGTTTCTAGGCTTGCTTCTGTTCTCCCTCAACATCGAGGGTCGGAGCAGTTCTTCGGTGCAACACCCTCCAACGGTTTAGAGTACTTGGAGTTCCAGTCTCGGAGGAAGACATCCTCGAGTTGCTGGCGGATGTCGCCCATGCCCCTGCTGCTGCTGTTGCTGGGTGTGAGGACAAAACCTATGCCTGCTGTAGACTTGAAGTAGTCACCGTACCAGTTGGATGTACCTGGGGAACAAAGGACCATCTCATCATGGACAGAAAACATCTGTGGAGGGGTGTTGCTGAGGTGAAAAATGCTCAACCCCACTGGGATGCTATGACACACTATCCTCAAGGTCATAAATCAAGATGACTCTTGTGACAGGCAATGGGACCTATTCTGACCTGAAGCCTCCCAGACTAAACTGACTCATATGTGTGATACATACCTATATAGGCATGCTGGTCTGTCACCATGTACTTGTTGTGGTTGACTCGGGCATAAGGAATCTTGGCCTGGGCAGGCGTTGCTGGGACCACAAACATTTTCTGAAAATTTAATTAACTTTAGACATCATCATCATCATCATCATCGTCATCACCGTCATCATCGTCATCATCATCATCATCATCATCATCATCAAATAGGCACTAGCCTGCTAGGCAGAGTTTGTCTAAAGGTACATTGAGGGACCTAGCAAGATTTCCATCTTTTTAGGGTGAGTCCTTCAGTATCTTAACACTAATCCGGCTTGTAAATCTTTTCTTATCATTGGAGATTTCCAGCCTACCACTTCCAGCTTGATGTGTGGGCAACACACGTCGCTCACAGTCAGTAGAGACCTGAGGAAGGTGGGCATGTCCTCGTCAGTGTGGGCCCACTTACTCCCCAGCATCCGGACCGTCACGCCACGGTTAATGGCTGCATAGCGTAGCTCATCGTCAATTATCGGCCAAAATCTGGAGAATAAAACAAAAACAGTGCAGTGTATGGTAGAGCATTATATATATCGCAAATCGGTAACTAGGTAACCAAATGAATGTCCAATGATGTGGTCAGAACTAAGTAAAAGATCTGAGATTTACATAATGAAAAGCACTGACCGCCAAAAAGATGCTGACCAATCAACTGTTTAAAAGTATGTAACTTAAATTAAACATACACACATAAATAACTTTCTGTGTAGTGGAAAAGAATACATCCATTTTCAACATAATCACACAGCTCATAGGTGGTTCAGAAGTATGTAAGGGGTGGTATGGTAGCCTAGTGGTTAAAGCGTTCGCACGTCACGCCAAAGACCCGGGTTCGATTCCCGGCATGGGTACAATGTGTGAAGCCCATTTCTGGTGTCCCCCGCCGTGATATTGCTGGAATATTGCTAAAAGTGATGTAAAACCACACTCACTCACTCACTCACTCACACACTCACTCACTCACCCACACACTCATTCACTCAGAATTAAAACGTCAATGCCTCAGACTAACAAGTTTCAACTGTCTGCTGAAAAAGATTCCACAAGGCATAAGAGGCAAAAATAATGATCAAAAGTATGAATGACATCACTGACAATCAGTGACAAGCAACTCATATGTCACCATGAAGAATGCAACAAGAATCAAACAGTATTTGTCCTTACTTTCTCGGTGTAGAATATGCAATCATGGGCAGATAATCCATGACAGCCACGTACACAAATCGTTTTGCCGCCCTGATGACATCTATAATTGCCTCGATGTCTACCGTGCGCCCCTCAGGACAGAACTGTGGTGGTGAACTCTGTTGAAGAACAGGCAGTCAAAATTATAGAAACAAACCCCAAATTTACCCAACACTACACAAACTGTGATAAATGAAAGTGTGTACGTATACCCTGTACTATTCAATGGAGTTAAAGAACACCTGATTCTTTCATATTACTACAGGAAATCTGCCATGTTTGTTGTTTAACACCGCTCTCAGCAATATTCCAGCTACATGACAGCAGTCTGAAAATAATCTAGTCTGTACCAGACAATCCAGTATCGATCTATGCAAGTGGGATAAAATGACACCAACCATGTTGGCGAGCCTGACCACCTGATCCCATTAGTCGCTTCTTACAACAAGCATAGTCGCCTTTTATGGCACCATGGGTTGCTGAAGACCTGTTCTATCCCGTCCCGTCCAGGATTCGAACCCACACTGCCAGAGTGAGGCACCTAATCACTAGCACACAAAGTCAGCAATCTAACCCACTCAGCCATCAAGGCTTCCACAAAGATAAAATCTGACAACTGGTAGTCTAGATCACGTACTTGGTGTACCCCTCTGACAAATGTAAATTGGCACGGCACCCATGACAAAAGCTATGAACACACAATGCCATTTAGAAAGGGGTCAAATGTAACAAATGTTATATTTGGGATAACACTTTCTTTGTAAAGTACAGATTCTCATACCATAAAGAATTTGTACTTTACAAGGAAAGTGTTATCCCACACATAACATTTGTTACATTTGACCACTTTCTAATTACCAAAAAGAATTAGTACTTTACAAAGAAAGTGTTATCCCAAACATAACATTTGTTACATTTGACCACTTTCTAATTACCAAAAAGAATTAGTACTTTACAAAGAAAGTGTTATCCCAAACATAACATTTGTTACATTTGACCACTTTCTAATTACCAAAAAGAATTAGTACTTTACAAAGAAAGTGTTATCCCAAACATAACATTTGTTACATTTGACCACTTTCTAATTACCTAAAAGAATTAGTACTTTACAAAGAAAGTGTTATCCCAAACATAACATTTGTTACATTTGACCACTTTCTAATTACCTAAAAGAATTAGTACTTTACAAAGAAAGTGTTATCCCAAACATAACATTTGTTACATTTGACCACTTTCTAAATACCATAAAGAATTTGTACTTTACAAAGAAAGTGTTATCCCAAACATAACATTTGTTACATTTGACCACTTTCTAAATGGCATTGTGTGTTCACTGTATTTACTGCTTGGTTGTCAGTTGGCTCTCATTAATAAAATAAACTTGGTGACTAAAATAGTTCCGATACTGAAAGGAACTGAAGTACAACATCAATTGTGTACATCAAAATCATGACTTCCCTGTTTAGGCTGTAGTGAAACTCTTTACAGTGATAATGGAGTCTGTCTTGCTTCTGATGCTATCATCTGTAATGCTACAAGTTTATGTATTTCCATGTTCAAATCACAGAAGGATAGTTTGACATGTTTTTTATGAGCCATCTGTAAGCCAACCTGTCCATCACAGAAAAAGGCAGCAGTATTGGGTAATTGTTCAATGACGTCCTTGTAGCAGCAAGTTTTCATATTTTGTTGTTCAGACACATTAGGACAAATGGAATATTTTAAAAACTGTCTTGTCTTATTATTTAATTTATAAAAATATTAATTTGTTGGTAGCCTAAATAAATGTGGCTCCTTAAATTTTAATGTGGCTCCTTAAAGACTCAAATGACCCCCAGGAAACAATCTAACCTTGGAGTGCTGGACAAGCAGATGGACAACTCTCTAACTGACACCAACGTTCTAAAAGCTCTACTCACTGACATGTACACAAGTGCTTGGGTATCATTGCCACCATTGTAAGAGACCACTTCTGGAGTTTGGCCATTGATGTCGGTGTTGTATGACGCTGGCCAGGTTCCGGGTATTGACACCTGGTCCTGTGCCAGGTACCAGTAGGCATCAAATATCTTCCCGATGTCCGTCGCCAGACAGCTACAGTTCTGCACCAGAACACCCATCTCTTTCACCTGGAGCATTGGAGAGAGGGAATGAAGAATGGAAAGAGGGAGGGTGTGAAGTCAGGTCAAATAGGTGTCAAAAGGAATCGCACGCGTCATGGAAGTGGCCATTTGTTCATATAATAATAGGGGCGGTCGGGTAGCCTAGTGGTTAAGGCGTTCGCTCGTCATGCCGAAGATCCGGGTTCGATTCCCGACATGGGTACAATGTGTGAAGCCCATTTCTGGTGTCCCCCGCCGTGATATTGCTGGAATATTGCTAAAAGCGGCGTAAAACCATACTCACTCACTCACTCATATAATAATAGGATTTCCAAAAACTTGGAATCAACAGGAATCAGGCTGTCAAAAACAGAATCGGAATCAAGGCACTTCAAACACTTTCTCACACCGGAGTGAGGGATTGAAACATTGATGGAAGGAGGGAATGAGTGATGGACCGAGGTGGATGAGTAATGGGTTGAGTGACGATCAAAGCGCTGAATTATTACTCTGGTGGATCAGTATATTAAATTTTCATTCTCAGCTCTCTGGGGAGTATACAACCCATGCTGCCTGTGAGGTGCTGGAAGGTTAATAGTCACATCACCATCTCATCCTACCGGGTACCCATTCACTCCTGGGTGCCCAAAGAGACACCACATGTGTTACATGTACTTCAGTGTGGAGCAGGATCCATGCCCTAGAAACTCTCAGCATCAAGGTGCCTAACGCAGTCACTCAACCATCTACTCTCCATGACCAGCGGTTGCATAACTTCACCTGATTTGAGACCTGGGCGCTGTAAACAGGACCACGTGCCACCATGTGATTGGGCAACAATCAAAGACCATTTACTGTAGTTTTATTGTATGCATCTTCAGGTACTGGACGTCTGCTAGGGGTCAAACGATACAGCAAGGTCATGATACGATACGTATCACGATACAATACAGATCACAATACGCATATTTACGTCAAATCGCATGGAAACTTCTTGACAATAAATATTTCAGAAGAGGTTCAAAAGGAAAAGCTAGCTGTAGACACGTTTGTAATGGCTATTTTTAGTAGTGAACTTTAACACATTTTGCGATATCTGACTGACAAAAACGCCAGGGGTCATTAAACGAGTAGTGAGTAATATATTTCAGCAAGTGTATCGTCTTGTATCGATACAGGAAAAAATTAATCATATATTGTATCGTCACATGAAAACTCACGATGCACTGGTGCACCGATGTATCGTTTCACGCCTGCAGTTACGATACTTGTCGAACCGACCTGTGTGAGTGACCGCCAGTCAGTGTTGGAGCTGCCCACGTAGTAGCTCTTCCTGTCAATCAGCCACATCTTTGTGTGAAGGATCCCTGCCCCCACCAGACGGGTCACGTTGAGGTTGCGAACCTCTGCATGTGCTGGCAAAATAATTTCTTTATTTCTTTATTTTGTATAATTTTCGTATGAGTACACACATAAAGTGACATAAATTCTGAGGAATTGGTAAATTATTACTAATTCAAATTGGGAATTTTTTACCCTGTAGCAACCACATTCCAAGAAGTAAAATCTTTTTATGAAACTGAACTCTCTCTGTGGTGTGTGTGTGTGTGTGTCTTTGTTTGTGTCTTTGTGTGTGTGTGTGTGTGTGTGTGTGTGTGTGTGTGTGTGTGTGTGTGTGTGTGTGTGTGTGTGTGTGTGTGTGCCTGTGTCTGGGCAGATGCTCTATCAACTAGTATCCATAAGGTATTGACTACGGATGGGTATTGGAAGTTTAAAGTGCATCACAATATTTTGCAATGAACAAGGCCATATTTTTAATTCAGAATCAATCTGATACATTAAAGAATGAAATGAAGTTCATAAATGGAACAAAACAAGATGCTGGTACAACATAATGTTTACTCATTCAATAAATATGCAGCCATCTTGGCTCCCAGATGCACGCGCCTGGGCAGCGAAGACATTTGGCAAGTATATAACATTAAACACATGATAAAACTCCCAATTTGAAATCACCAGACATATCGAGCATGAAAAAAAGATATTGTGATACGTATCGTGGAAAGGATTAACCTCAATTTACTGATATACCGGTAATACCGCACACCCTAAGTATTGACGACAAGGCATTTTCTGTGTAATAGGGTACTGACTACTATAGGCATTGTCTACACGGCAGTCTTTCTGTGTAAATAGACTGCTTGTTTAATACACAAGCATATCATAACATTGCAGTTAGCAAACAAGGATGGTGTCTGAATGCCTTGAATCAAACATCCCAGGACTGCCTAACTGAGTTAGTCGTCATGAACCCCATATGGCTTGTACTAGCCCTGCACTCTCTTCATCAGCAGCAACGTCAACTCACCATACTCCTTCAGATATTCAGAATCATGCTGAGGTTGCGATTTATCAGCAATATTCTGTACAATCTTTATCTTCACCTTCTGTTCCTTTCCAATTTTCATCAGTGTGTTAAACAACAACTGACCCTGAAATAATAGTAAAAACAATGTTATTATCCAAATAAGAAGGAGGGAGAAAATTATGTGGAAACATATTGCGTTCGAATGTTTGGTTATTTGGACCTTCAAATTAATCTTTGATTACCTAATTATCCGGAACACTACTACACGACTGAGATAAAACTTCAACCACTTCCCAGCATGCCATAGTGTCACTCACCACTCTGCTGCTGTTATCATGATAGGGCAAGTCGTTGGTACGGAGTGTCCAGTAGTAAGACGCAATTTCAATGGTCTCATTAGCACTAAGTATCAGCTCCATCAACGCCTCGGCTGTGGGCAAATGGACTGTCTCATTGGCTGGGAATGTCAGGTTCTCCGGAATGCTCTCCACCAGTTGGAATCTATAATAGAAGAACATTTTGTTTAACATTACTGCACATACATAGAAACTTGCATGCACATGTGTGTTTGGCTGTATGTACAAATCCAGACAATACCGGCCGATGTCATATAGCTTGAGTATTGATGAGTATGGCGTTAATCAACACAAACAAAATCAAATAAACATTGGGTTTCTGGCACACCCAAACGAAAAGGCATAAAGAACCAAATGGACTCTCTATTTAAATTCTCACCTGCACTGGTCAGGGCAGACATGGTTGACATCATGTTCGAACCAGGCATACGTGATGATGAGGCCAGCTGCGATAGAGGCAAGGAGCAGCAGCGCCAAGACGAAAATAAGGCAGACCTTGGCAGGGCGACACTTGGAATCCTTGCCTGGGTATGTAGTATTCCTTCCAGGCTTAGGAGCAATAAGAGGTGCTGTTTCCTGCTGTACATTCATTGTACCTTGTCTGAGATTCCTGACAATAGTTGAAAATAAATGGAATTTACAAATCATTCAGAATTTACAATTCAACAATTTACAATTCAACAAAGTGCAACAAACCAAGAAGTCTAAATATAAGACTACATACACTGCCTCCACAAACCTTTCAATTTCACAAAGTTGATTCAAACTAACTGACTTTTATCACTAAAGAATCATTCTTACTGAACATGCTGAAAGTAGGTCAATCTGTCAACAACACAATCTGACCCTAGTCAATCTGTCTTCAGGCAATCTGCCCCTTAATCAATCCCTCCCTAGACGATCCCTACCTTGTTGATCCCTCCCTAGTCCATCCACCCCTATTCGATCCCTCCCTAGTCCATCCCTCCCTAGTCCATCCACCCCTTGTCCATCCACCCCTAGTCGATCCCTCCCTAGTCCATCCACCCCTAGTCGATCCCTCCCTAATCCATCCCTCCCTAGTCCATCCCTCCCTAGTTCATCCCTCCCTAGACAATCCCTCCCTAGTCCATCCACCCCTAGTCGATCCCTCCCTAGGCCATCCACCCCTTGTCCATCCACCCCTAGTCCATCCCTCCCTAGTCCATCCACCCCTTGTCCGTCCCTCCCTAGTCCATCCCTCCCTAGTCCATCCCTCCCTAGTCCATACACCCCTTGTCCATCCACCCCTAGTCCATCCACCCCTAGTCCATCCACCCCTAGTCGATCCCTCCCTAGTCCATCCCTCCCTAGTTCATCCCTCCCTAGACAATCCCTCCCTAGTCCATCCACCCCTAGTCGATCCCTCCCTAGGCCATCCACCCCTTGTCCATACACCCCTAGTCAATCCCTCCCTAGTCCATCTCTCCCTTGTCCATCCCTCCCTAGTCCGTCCCTCCCTAGTCGATCCCTCCCTAGTCCATCCCTCCCTAGTCGATCCCTCCCTAGTCCATCCACCCCTAGTCCGTCCCTCCCTAGTCCATCCACCCCTAGTCGATCCCTCCCTAGTCCATCTCTCCCTAGTCGATCCCTCCCTAGTCCATCCACCCCTAGTCGATCCCTCCCTAGGCCATCCACCCCTTGTCCATCCACCCCTAGTCAATCCCTCCCTTGTCCATCCCTCCCTAGTCCATCCCTCCCTAGTCCATTTCTCCCTTGTCCATCCACCCCTTGTCCATCCACCCCTAGTCCATCCCTCCCTAGTCCATTTCTCCCTTGTCCATCCACCCCTTGTCCATCCACCCCTAGACAATCCCTCCCTAGTCGATCCCTCCCTAGTCCATCCCTCCCTAGTCCATCCACCTCTTGTCCATCCACCCCTAGTCGATCCCTCCCTAGTCCATCCCTCCCTAGTCCATCCACCCCTAGTCCATCCACCCCTAGTCGATCCCTCCCTAGTCCATCTGTCCCTTGTCCATCCACCCCTACCTAGTCCATCCCTACCTAGTCCATCCACCCCTAGTCCATCCCTACCTAGTCCATCCACCAATGTTCTTTTTGATGTTATTAGACTATTACAAGCTGTGCTTATTATATCTTACACAATTTTACTAGACTCGGGCTTTGAACTAGTCACAGACTGAGGTGGTAAAATATGCACTGGATGGTCCATCTACAGAAAGTAAATAAACATAATGCTATGTTGTCATGGTTACATATAAGTAGTTATTTGAATAAAAATGGCAATAACTTCAGTGTCTAATGACCATGTTGACATCAGGATGTTAGTAGTACTGTAGTTGAGATGTAGCAGAGTTTTGTGTATATGAAGTACTAAACAAAGTAGTAAACATTTGTCATAAAATGTAAGCTGGGTAATTGTGAATGGAACATACAAAAATACCACAACATCCATAGAACATTACCGACACTGTGAAGTAGAAAGGTTGCTCAGGGTGAGGTCAGGTGAAATGGAGCTTAACATCACTTATATGTTACTGTGTGCGTGTCTGTCTGTGTATGTGCGTATGTGCATGCGTACATGCGTGTGTGTGTGCGCGTGCGGGCAGGTGTGGCTGCTTGTACAAATCCGGACTAATAGTCCGAGCGCCATGTTTCTGTTTTCAAGTGTACAGAAACAAATGTACTGTGTATCGTATCGTTGCATGAAACTCAATGAATTGTTTCACCCAAAATAGAAATGGATGAAAAATGCCTGTTTGTTGTAATATTTTGTTTATATTAATGAATAATTATTAATAATTTTTTATTTAATGATTTTAATCAAGGTGCTCACATGATTTGATGCACTTCGCGTGGTAAGACACGTTTTATTTCAATATATATCTTGATCACTGATCAGATTGTCTTGAATGGAAACTGCCATTTTGTTTGAATCAAAAGCAAGTGATTTGAGAGGTGGAATCTGATTGGTCAACAGGAGGGACATAGAAGGGACATAACTTGTAATAGCTACTGGTGGAGCTAAGCTTGAGACCAGAAATTCCAGCCTACTTCGGCAAGGGTGGAAATTGAATTTTAGAGTCAGTTAATTCCCTGGCCTCGGGAAGGTGCAGTTTCCACGCCTAACGTTCTCTGCAGTAATGGATAATTGTATATCATACAATGTATATGATTTTGAGGCTTTGTTGTCTTATATCACACTGCACTTCAATAGCTACCTCTGTAATATCAGTTGTTTTTTAAATCCTATACATTGTGTAGATGTGAAGTATAAATTATGTAATTACATAATAAAAATTTATATTCTAAATCATTTTTCCAAGAAAACTGATCTCTGAGGCGACATTCATTAACAAATTGTGTAACGTTAAACACAAAAATATTATAACTACACATGCTATTTACAAGGTTTTACAAAGCTAACAGCTATTTTGGGGTTATCTGCATCAAAGGTCTTTCTCCAACGTATGGACGGATTATCTCAATATGTGTGAAAAAATCCTGTGACAAACCAACTTGTAAACAGATCTTGCCGACAGCCATGATAGGGCCCGAAAGTAAAGACATGATCCTACATACCTTGGCCCCATTCCACAAAGCGATCTTAGCGGTAAAGTGATTGTATCTCCCAGGCTTGAACAAAGCCTGACGATCTTTGTAGCGCTGATATCGCTTCGTGGAAAAGGGCCCTGGACTGTAGGACCCCATCATGTTTCTTGGCTGGGACGGATCAACTTGAGGATGGATCGCATTAATACTATCACTGATATAGCATTCAGCTTTAGAGGTTTGGGCCACTTGCTATCACTAAGCCATGTTGATACTAGTACCTCTGTCTCATCATGCTAATGGTCATGAAAGCTTCCTCTGTTAACAGTATCAGGTATTATGGATAGTGAAACGTTTCAATTGAAACAGTTTCCCGTGTAGTCCAGGCACTTTTAATATAACTGTGTTGTTTCTCCCTCACACATAGACGTCATTCTTCACCCGTTTGTGAAACTTGTCAATACCAATCAATGTTGGACATAATACTATGTCAACACTTTCAGATGAAACTGTGTCAACATGGACACATATCGATCCATGTTACATATTTCCATATCACACATTGTTCTCCATTTCATGAAACAGGTCAATACCAATCGGCGTTTAACAAACATCATGTCAAAACACGCCGACAACGAAAGAAGGAAATTTGCATTCTTATCATGATAACTGTTATCGTCTTGCCCTGGCTTGAATAGACCTACGTAGAGCCGACTTGTAGATTTATTGAGCTTACCCTTAAAATAAATCAATATAGAAAATAAGAATCAACCGTGTCTATTAATAAACATGATAACGCTTACCAGATAACACCGTTGTAGTTGCGAATGCAATATATACAATGACAGGTCTGTCACGAGACACTAGAACAAACGGGGGCGCCCGCAAAGGTAAACTGGGTTCCGTCTCTTCATAACACCTAGCTTGCGCACGTTGACGATACGCATAGAGAGAGCGCAACCAGCTTACTAAACGTAAATGATGTCAGCTTCACTCTGATTGGATAGTTTGGGGGAACCCGCGTAGAGTGTCCCGAAAGAAATATTAATATAACCATGGACACTTAATACGATATTTAGGGTCCATGATATAACTAAGGATGTACAATATAGATCAGTGCTTCGCAAACAATTTTATTATCTATAGGTACATATTTGTAAGATTGTCACTCTAATAGTGTAACATTTTATAAAGGAGCAAGATCAGAGTCAAGCTTCGACGGGTTTACTATGTATTTCGAAAAGGGGTGTTGGTCACCTAGGAACTCAGCGCGTGTTCTTTTCAGAAAGCATGTATTATAATTAGGTGGAAACTAACCTCATTTATTTGTTTATTTCTCACAATAACAAGCTACCAAAGAGCTTTACAGGTTAGGATTATATCTTTGATATCGTGATTGAGATAAACATGTAAGCTAGTTACAACAACCAATAATTAAACTACTGACTGAGGGAGAACAAACAGCTCTATCCTTTCTTTTATTGTTTGTTGTTACAGTGCGTGAGGTTTATTTATTTGACAGTTAGTTCTTCGTATAGTGCACGGAGAAACATGTTGGCAACATAAGGGAGGGGGTCGGCACAACCAGGTAGGGTTGTCACCATTCACTGATGCATCTGAATTTACACCTGACAATATCATGCACCTTACGCCTACCCACGTTGTTTTAATGCTGTATCGATTTTCAACAAGTTATTGTCTACATTTTGTAAAAACTCGGCCTCATAGCTATTTGGGCTGGTGTTAATAATATTCTCCACCATTTTATAAATTGTTGTTCGTTAATATATTGAAACAGGTAAGACGTACGCAGCGTTAGAAACTAACAGTTTTCGTCCACTAGTCCTTATAATGATAACATATAGCAAAACCCTTATAAATGACAATTTTCTACTAGTCCTTATGATACCTTTACCATTGGGCAGTTTGGCAAGGACTACAGGACTTTTCTAATTTCTAACCCTGCGTACGGAATCACTGATCAATAGCCCAGAGGCTCATGCAGGGATAAATTAACACATGTTTATGTTTTTACCATGTATTGATGTTCCATCTTGTCCATGTTCGAGGATGACACTCAAGTATGTAGACATAATAAAGTTAAGAAGGACTGATTTATTCAAAGAAAATTTACAAATTTATCTAAATTATATAAACAAAAGTATGACATGTTCCAATTACTGCAAGAACGTGCAGATATTGCCAAAGGTAATAGCATATACTTTATATATGTCGTAAGACACGACTAACGGGATCGGGTGGACAGGATCGCTGACTTGGTTGATGCATGTCGTATCCCAATTGCGTGGATCGATGCTCATGGTGTCAATCACTGGAATGTCTGGTCCATACTCGATTATTTACAGACTACCGTCATATAGCGGCGTTAAACTACAAACAAACAAACAAAACATATAGTAAACGTTGCTTACCCGAATGAATCAACAGTGAATTTAAAGGTCAGGCTCACAGTGAAGAATGACTGAATGACGTCCATATTTATGTACAGGGTCTGTTCCATAGCACAATGAGGATATTCTCATTTTCCGATTACAATGGCGATAAAGTTGTTATCGCAAACTTTAGTGAAGCTATATCGACTGAATCGTATCATTTAATTTGACCGATGCATTGATGATAAAGGTGATTATATTGTGTGATGTAACCCGGATGTTCACGGGTCAAGCAGATAAGTCTAGTTACCAGAAATTTATAAGGTTTTTGTCCATGTGAAATCCGAGGCAAATTATGAATTTTACCCTTGGCAAGTTTACGTAATTGGAACGTGTTCGGTAAATTGGTAATATTCTCTTATTTCGCAATTTATGCAATTACTCACATCCACTCATCCAGGGAACTATAGCGTCATAAATTATCGTAAAACCTTTTTCCATTGTTTCCTATGTTAAAATAGTGGATGATGTTAGGGATCATGATTGTTTTGGGGGATATTTTTTGTAGTGAAGACTCAGCGCACAATTTCACAAAAATATCCCCCAAAATATTCATGTTCCCTAATTTCCTTTGTTTGGTATATTTTGTGTGCGTCTTGGGGGTATATGGTATACACAGCGCCATATATCGATACCAATTGGTATGTAGTCTCTGGTGGAGATCAGTCAAAAGACCATCTAAATCAATCAATCAATCAATCTGGGAGATTTAACGTGCGCATTCCGACTAATGCGTATCTCGCACACGGTCATCTAAATCCGCGTGCATTCACTTAAGTACCATACAGCAAGGCCCCCTCACATTTAATCATGAATTAGTTTCAAACAATAATTAACAAAAAGTAAGTCTACGCCATACATATGCCGCACCCTTTTCACAGCTTTTTGTCAATCATATTGAAATATCCAATAGTAATCATCTGGGCTGACTGTATTTACTCTTGACGTTTTTTGTTTTGTTTTCTTTTTTTAAAAACAAACAAACATAATTCGTTTCCTATATTCATTAACTTCCGGGTCGTAATTTGTATTAACCGGAAACTACCGGATGGCGTCTGTGGTTTCGGTCGTGACATGCCCACAAGGTGGGTTACTTGATATGCGGTGGTGTTATACCACGTATGCGCTCTTTCGTTTCTGAATAGATAACAAATCATCTCATATCCATGAAGTAATTGTTAAAATTTCATAGCCGTACTGAATTTTGTTGATACTAGCGAGGTAAAGTTCATGTTTGAAGTTCCCATTTTGAGTTGAAATCTCGCGCAGTCAAGCTCGGCTCCACAGTGATGTGATTTGTAATTTGTATCTCGAAAAGGCACATCAACTTATGTGGTGTAGACTGTAGTCATGTTTTCAAAATAAAAACGTTTAAATGGGTTAACGCTCACTGGAATTAGCTGTTCATTATCCCAAGGGTGCAGCTGATCTTCATAAGCATAATCCTTTCCCTGCCATGTTTAGGCCTATCCCAAAGACGTATATAGATGTATATATGTTTCCTGTAGGCTGTACCTTGTTTGTATGTGTGTTTTCACCAAATCTCTATTAATCATGTCCTTAAACCGTGTCACTGCAGGTTTTCTTTTCACAAACAGCAAATAAGTATACAGTATATATGTAGAGTAGTTAACTCAGTAAAATTGCTGGTAGAAATATTGGGGTAAGTAAATGATTATTCTGGTCCCTAATAACAACACCCTCACAGTATTTTACTTATGTCATTGTTGGCAGGTTGTGATATTTTTGTAACTGAAACAAAATTTGTATGCTTAGAAATTTTGTTCCCCAATAATGTGTTACCCTTAAAATATGAAACTGTCCTTTTCGTATTTCTAAATATTCATTTATAAGACTATATTATCATTAATTAGGTTTCCAAACGACTATTCATTCATAAGACAATATTATCGTTGGATTATGGGTTTCCATCAAACTTTTCAGATAGCCATGTTTATCACGATGTCTCTCACAATAACGAGTTGAATGATGTTACAGTGGAGCAGTCCATTCTTTGCATAGGGAATATATTGTATACTGCAGAAACAGTGCTGCCAACCGTCACATACATTTATCACTCTGAAGTGCTTGCTTGCACCTCTGAACTTAAAAATCACATACGGTACATTGTCCATTTTTCAAAGAAATTGAATGTTGTTTGATATTTTAATTATATGACGGTGCCCAGTCAAGATGGTCTGATCGATAATCAAGATCTTTAGTGATAAACAAAACTGGTCTTACCTTGGGACAATGCTTCAAAACACTTGAAAATGTTTATTCTTAAAATTTACTAATGCAGATTTCACTCTATTTAGCTTTGGAAGGGTATTAAAGAAAGTTATTTTCATCACCGACAAGAAGAAAGTTCTATTTATATAGAATGTTTCAACATGTTTAATGCACTATTGCAAGCGGTGCTCGAGATAATTTTTTAACCATATGAGTACAGTACTGCTCCTTTGTAGAATTAACAAGTACTGGTATGATATTGTGCCGCCATCATTCAAAGACTAGATGTGTGTTCTCCCTTTGGATTTTGGTGCCAAACTAAGTAAATATTACTGAGACGAGAAAATTTGAGTGGGATATTATTAGCTAATGACAATGCAGGATTGGGAGGAGATCCGTTTGCTGCTAACACGAAATGACATATTCCCATTTAGGCAGAAGGTAGTTTACCACTGTTTTGAACACCGATTATTGAGTATAAATAGACAAGTTACATTGGCAATTAATCATGACAGTGTATAGTATTTTTCCCCATGTATTAGATACGGTTGTAATTTGCAATCCGTCTGTATTTGACAACTTTTCATCCTGATAATACACCAATACAGCAACTGTCTGGAGCACTGTGCAAGACTAAACTACAATAATCAATATTATTAATTGTCTTGACAAAATATCATCCCTTTGCTTCTATCGTGGTTAAACACCTGAGGTATTAATGACATGCAACTTGTTATTTATTTGTTCAATAACAAGATAATTATTGTTTGATGAAGTCTATTAATGTTTCTTTCTTTGCACCTGCTCGCACACATGTTCTTGTGCTGGTGATCATGGAGATGATACTATTTATACTTATGACATATATGCATGTGCATAATCAAAATAGTTTATATATTTAAATAGAGTATTTCGCCTGTAACTATGGTAACTCCAGTTAAATACATAGAGCAAATAATTCTTTCGAGCACTTGGGGCACGGGTGGCCCAGTCGTCTAAGGTGCCGCAGTTCGCTGTGCAGAGTTGCATCCCTTGGGCAAGCTAGAAACCTATGATAGTTCAAATCCAAGGTTAATCCCGATTGTGTGTCTAGATTTGTGAGCACCATACCCGTGCTTGTGGGTTTGACCCAAGTGGTAAACGTTGACACGCTGTGATACAACTGGAATACTGTTCAAAGTGGCGTTAAACCCAACTCACTCACTCACTCCGTTGACCATCGAAGGGATTCGGTCTTTGCTTTCACATACTGACCTCATCAAGAGCAATTATTTGTATAATACTTATTGTTTTCTCTCTGGATAGTATCAGTGTGGAGGTAGGAGCAACTAGAGAGAGCTGGAACAATGTCTGAAGATACAACTGAAGGTGAGGGGCAGCTGTTTGGAGAGAGCTCGGTTGACTTGACTGCCACTCCCGTTTCAAAGACTGAGGGTGAAGTAGAACAGATTAAAGGGTTTTCATCAGAAAACAGGGAGAAAGAGACTACTGAGGAAGCAGACCACCAAACGGGGAGCGGGGAAGGCGGTGACATTGAGATTCTCAGTGTTGCTGATGATGCTGGAAGAGATGAAACTGTGGATGAAGTTCAGTGTGATGGCGGCCATGTAGTAAGTACCATCACAATGGATGGTCATGATGGTGGTAAGGTGGATAATGATGCAAATCAGTCAATGACCAGCAAGGGAGCTGAGGCTTTGACAGATGAGACAGGAAGTGGGGAATATATGGAAGGGAGTGCGGTAGATCCACAGCCACCTGAGGATGATAAACAGGAAGTAGCTTCAGGGGTGCGTACGCAGAAGGAAGGAAAGAAGAAGAAAAAAGATAAACAAACTGTCATTGACAATGGTATGTTTGTTTCTGTATGAAAATAACAATAGTGACAACAATGAATCTTTGAAAAAGCTTTGAAGAAAAATATGTACATACTACACAGAAGAAAGTCATGTTTGTCCAAATTTGACTGTTTAATATATTTATTTCTACAATTATTTTCATGTTATTTGATGACAAGTCCAGTGTAAATAACTGTATGTAAATATATGTTTACACAGATCTCAATTAAAATTTGAAAACTGAACAAACGCACATTCCGGAATGTCTAAATAATGGTTGAGATTGTATAGCAGTGCTTCCCACATACTGTTCAACGCCTCCACCGTTCAAATGTTTATCCCATGGAAGCGAGAGACAGACAATACAATAGGTTTGACAGATTCAGTCGTACAGGCCCTAACTGTCGTTCGGAATACCCCGTGTTAACATTTAAGAGGTTGCATGATTAGAAAATACATTCCAACTGTCACTTTCATGAACTGGTAAGCGATGCTTTGATTGGTCGGATGAAAGGTCGTTCTGATGTGACCGGTAATGGGATGTCCTCAGATCTTTGTTTAGCGATAGCGAGAACTAAGATCTGATTTTAATGAGATCGGGGACACCCCTAAATTTCCTACACTACATAATCAATGTTAATTATGTCAATATTTCAAATACTTCTTGGTTTCATATCTCAGACGAGGAAGTAAATGTTGGAGATTTATCCCAACTGACAGAAGATTCTCGCAACATTCTGTTTGGCCGCGCCTTGGTGTATGAACGTGACAGCAAGAAGAACTGTGCCCTAAAGTGTTACTTGGCCTGCCTGTCCCACCTGACTCCTCAGTCCAACTTTGTTCTGCTGCCACAGTGTCTCAGAAATGTCAGTACACTTCTATTCTGCATGTCTGTGAAGATGTAGGTTAGAAATGGTTTTTAACAACCCACACTTGTCGTATGAGGCGACCAATGGGATTGGGTGGTCAGACTTGCTGACTTGGTTAATGCGTGTCATTGTATCCCTATTTCGTAACGGATGCTTATAATGTCAATCACTGGATTGTCTGGCCCAGACTTTATTATTTACAGAACGTTGTCAGTATGCTAGAATATTGCTGAGTGAGACGTTAAACAACAAACAAAACAAACATGTTTAAGCAGTTCTCATGTCCAT
Source organism: Haliotis cracherodii (assembly GCF_022045235.1). Lineage (NCBI taxonomy): Eukaryota > Metazoa > Mollusca > Gastropoda > Lepetellida > Haliotidae > Haliotis > Haliotis cracherodii. The sequence goes on from NW_027266308.1 coordinate 37,235,570, forward strand.
ATGTTGTGAAGGAGTTATGTCATGTGACAAGTAGGCACATTCAGCATGTTAACTGTTCCATGAAGTGGATGAAATAACTAATCAGCTGCTAATTGATATAGGAAATGCCCACACACATAATGTGAACTCTCAACATCTACCGAATGCCATATTGAATCGTAGACCATTCGTTGTGTGCTAAGATGAATAGATAAACCACTCAACTTGTGAAGTTCACTTAATAATTTTCAAATAATCCTGATAGTTCAACACGTCAGTTTTAAATCATACACATTCAAGTACACACACGTCTCCGCATGTCTTCACATTCAGCCGCTAACCGCACAGGCCACGGACACCTAAACGAGTCTCCTGGTGGTAATGAAGGCCGGGAATCAACCAAGCGCTAACGGTGAAGTGACACCAATACAAAGGATATTCAAAGTCTTTTTAAGCACGCTTCAGTGACTTTACCCACCCACGCGAAAAACGGGGTCCTGCAGTAGGAATTGGTAATCCACATCCCAAAGAGGCCACCCTGACTGCTCAGAAATTGATCATCTCTCTATTTTGAACCAACAAAATGTTTGAAAACTTTCTGAATACTTCATGTTTCTTGTCAGCCATTGTAAAACTTTACTTTCAGAAATTGTAATAGCAATATCTATGACACTAAGCATGCTTAGCATTAAACGTGATGTAGAATACTAGTATTTTACCATATTACCATCATTAGTGGCAGTTTGATGGACTATAGAGTCAAGTGTGTTGGTGTGTCCCTGAGTTAGTACACAGACTTGTCTATAAAAAAAATCCCAATTAATCCTTATCTGGTGTTTTGAAGATTGTTAAAGCATCCATAACCAGTATTAATTATCAGGTGGTAATTATGCTTTTTATGAAAAATATTATCTTGTTTCTTACCCTACAGATTGCTGATCTTTACTACAGAAAAGAAGAATGTATCCTTCAGACTGATCACGAGCGTTGATTTATCTGACTTAGAACCATGCATTACTCTATTTTGTATATTTGATATGTTTTAAGCGTAATTTGATTTAAGTCTACAATCTGATTTATGCTTGGTATGTGTGGCTTGTTTCCAGTTTAGATTCTATTAAATAATTATACTTGGTAACCAGGATAACACAATGTTTACTGACTTTACATTTCTCCTTAACCACTACACAAGATGAAAAGGCAATTTTGTTTATCCAAGCTGAGAAGCTCTTCTATGAAAATGCCTTGGTTGATACAAATGAAATACAACAGAAGATAGGTGAGTGACAGAGTCTTGCATTATCATTAACAGGATCTATCAGACAGATGTTAGACCACATTAAGAAATAGATATAATTTCCATGAGTAGACATAAACAAATCTGTAATATATGATCATGATGACTTTATCGTTGTTTTGTTGGGTACATATTCTTAGAAAATTTATTGGTATGTGTTTTTAGGGTGAGTACAAAGTGTGCTACATGTACCGTATTCGACGTAATAAGCGCCCTGTTCTAATAAGCGCCCACGGCGATATTTTCCAATATATTGGCTAGTGAACAATCCCAATTAGCACTCTTCCTACTGATCAATGTACACAATTCGTGTACATTTATTCGTGTATAATACGCACTAGTGTGTTATATGCACCCTTAATTACGTGCAATTAAAATCTGGAAAAATATATCTGTCGTGTACAATACGCACAGACTTTTATTTTGTATCATTTCAGGCTGTCAGCAGAAACCATAAAATTTACGATCTTTCGACCTTAACCAAATTATATTCTAAGAAGAGCCCCTTATTTCTAATTTTGAGAGCGCCCTGGGCGCTTATTACGTCGAATACGGTATATGTGAGAAGGGTCATTTTGGGGATTGTCCCCTGTAAAGATCTGAGTTAATTGGTATTCTGCAATCCATGTTTGTTGCGAGAGGCGACTAAGGGTATTGTGTGGTCAGACTTGCTGACTTGGTTGATGCATGTCATCATATCCCGAATTGTGTAGATTGATGGGCATGCTATCAGTCACTGGATTGTCTGGTCCAGACTTGATTATTTACAGACCACATATAGCTGGAATATTTCTGAGTTTGATGTCAAACAACAGACAGACAAGCATTTTGAGGATTGTGTGAGGATGAACTGAGAAACTTGCCTTACAGGCAGGCATTTCTAGGACATTCATGTGTGGGAATGAAATTATTATGTTCTAATCTTTACAAGTTTATTAACATGAATTTATGTGGTCGGACTTTTCATCTTCATCATTGTCCATATCCACAGAGTCGTTGCGTCAAGGGGCAGGTAACTCTGATTCATCCCGATCTAATGAAGATGCTAAGATAGCTGCTGACTCACTTCGGGCAGATGAATATGAACATCTAGCCAAACTCTGTGTTGATAAGAAACAGTGAGTATATTGTAGTAAAAGTATTTTGTTTAGGTTTAAATATACTGGTACATTCAATATTTTGGACACATAGGTTTAAACTTTAATGGTACTTGGCCTGTTTTACTGGTAAGTTACACAGAATTACCAGTAAACCGTAGGAGGAATACTGAGAAGTGTTTGACACATTGTTATAAACCTGTACATGATAGTTCTAGTAGAACTGAAAAAGTGATCTGTTTGACATGACATTGCTGACTGTGTGACCATGAAAAAAGCAATGGTACGGTTTTAGACTTACGTGTGTGTGTGGAAAGGACAGAAGGGGATTGTGTCAGTGGTCATATTTCACTGTGCAGAGTTGCATCCCTTTAATAGCCATACCCAAAGCTCCTCACACATGTCACAGTGATAACCTGTTCACAGAGCTCTATATATACTATTGTGTCGGGGCGGTCGGGTAGCCTAGTGGTTAAAGCATTCGCTCGTCACGCCGAAGACCCGGGTTCGATTCCCGACATGGGTACAATGTGTGAAGCCCATTTCTGGTGTCCCCCGCCGTGATATTGCTGGAATATTGCTAAAAGCGGCGTAAAACCATACTCACTCACTCACTACTATTGTGTCTGCCGGTCAGAACTCCTCACTGTACTAGGGTTCCTACAACCATGCATGGAGTTGAACTTGCAACAGACTGGTATATTATCAAACAAGTGATGACTGTCATGTTGTGATGTTGAATACTCTCCCCCCCAGCTAAATTGTTTTGATTGTCCAGTTGAATGTAATTAGATTAGTTTACCATGTTAGTGAGAATACAAGGGGGTAGTTATGTCTTTTACGCTAGTCTGCAATCTCGATCCAATCTGTTTAAACAAACAAATGTAAATTTGTCTGGGAAATGATCAGTCTGTCAGAAAAGACTTTTCTCAGTTGACTAGAATGGCATTCCCAAAGACATAGACAAAAATATTAATAATTTATGAATTAATATATATTTGGGTTTGAGGGAAACTGTTCAAGATTCTTGTAATGGCCGCTTGCACACTGGTAGGCAATGATACTAGGTGGGTAACGAAAGTGTCACTTGCTGGGAAGTAGCATGGCCATACCATTGAGGTTTAAATTCTCACATTAGGATCCTTACAGCCTATGCAGCACTCAACCTTATATACTGTGATCCAACTTAACTACTTCATAAGCAGTATCAAACCTCCCGTCACTCACTCACTCACTCACTCATCCATGTGTTATACATATTGTATGGCGAAACAGTCTTTGATTATATTTATTCTGCTGAAATTTATAAAGAATAAGATGGACATGCATATTAGTTTTGTCTAAATTGCTATAGATCGCCTTCATATATTTTCAGGCCCCAACTGGCACTTGAGTATGCTGGAAAGGTGAGTTTTGCCAAACAGGCAAATGCGAACTACATGAGAACATTTTTTATAGGGAAACATTCCACTGTTTCTAGATACATGTAACATTAATATTTCAGTGATTTATCTAGACCTGCTCAGAAGCCGATACTTGTTTGCAACAAATGTCAGTAAACATTCACAAACTGGAAATAAACCTTTCCCAACACATAATATTCAACTAATGTTACGGCATTGTAGAGGTGACTTGTATTTCACAGGTGACAGGACCAGTAATGGTATATGCTTTTTATTTAGTTTTTATGACATTGCATTGGCAAGGTGTTTTACAAACTAACCTAGAACTTTCATTTATCTAAGGCCACAAAGCTACGGCAAAAGATCTATGGAAACGATAATCCCATCACCAGGGAGAGCCTGGACTTTTTTGCTACGTTATATGCTGAGGTCGGCAAGCAGCAGTATTCAGGTTAGTGCAGACTGTTAGTAAGGCCAGGCAAATATGCTGTTCAGCTGGCATGGGGCTCTTTGATAATGCTGGGTTAGAATATCTCCTCAGCAACTTATGTTTGTTGTTAAAGGTATTTTAATGTATTGGGTGGTCAGGCTCAATGACTTGGTTGATTTTGTGTCAGCGTATTCTGATTGCATTGATCGTTGCTCACAATGTTGATCACTGGATTATTTATTGGCAGCCGTTATGTAGCTGTAATACTGCTGAGTGCTAAGACAAGTTCCAGTGAAAGTCAATCTGGACCAGATGATTTATGATTAATGTGGTCTAGCTGTAGTGGAAAATATCAGTTATATTTTTGTTTACCATACACAGAATCAGAGGCCTTTATGGACAGATGTTAATGTGTGAAATTTGATAAACTTCAGATTGATCAGCGTTTGGATTACTGGGGGTGCTTGAGGCTTGCTACTCTATTATTTGAATCAAGGAAGTGCCTAAATCTTTACCTCTCAACGCTCGGGCTAGAACCCCTTGACTTTCAAGTTTAATTTAACACTGCTGAAGTTTTGCAGTTGTCTGGCAAAGTGAGATTTATGTGTCTTTTGTATGAGACCTACAGCATGAACAGTGTTTGATATATTGATACAGATTCCATAACACAACTGAATGATTCCGAGGGGAGTGAGGGGGCATCTGTAAGTCCAGCCGTGACCCCCTCCATGGAGCGCTCTCCATCCTCCATACTGCGCCAGAGGAGAACAGGAGATGGTGAGAAAATACAGTGGACATAAAGTCATTCAAACACCACTGAAGATATTATAATCGTGAAAATGATATGTAAAGATATCATGTAGAAATAAAAGTCTAAAAGTTCTTTTATCCATTATGGTTAGAAACCATGTTTCGAATTGCTTGATTATATTCCACATGAGTTCAAAAGTAAATATGAACAAAAGTTTGGTGTGGTTATTTATAAGCACTTCAGTGTACAAGTATGTAAAGTTTGTGTGTTTTTATAAGAGAGACACTTGTTTGTTTTGTTACAGACAAAGAGAAAAAGCAGGTTCGTTTCCAGGAGCCAGAGGGAGGGTCATCAAGCACTGCATCAGACAGCACCAGGGAGCAAGGTATGTAGTGATATAAGGAGGGACCTCTGAACTAAGCATATGTATGTCCACAATAGGATGTTGATTAAAAGTTCACTGAGGGCCCCCATAGGGAATCTTAAGTTATCAAAGGTCAGCAGCAGCTTATGCTGGTCATAAGAGGTGACCAAATGGATCTTGTGGTCAGACTCAGTGATTTGGTTGATTGTCTTCGTACATTGATGGTGTGGATCGTTACTCACAATATTGATCACTGGTTGTTCACAATATCGATCACTGGATTGATTATTTATGGGCAGCCATCATACAGCTGGAATCACATGACCTATTGCATAACACAAAAGTAAATATACAGACAATTAACGCTCACCCGATTCCATGATGCTGGTTTGGGCTGCATCATTTACAGCATATGTGTACAACAACATTTTTTACAACAGCAGCCAGTCAAGAATTGTGAAGGGATGTCAGTCCTGAGAAGTGTGAACTTGAAACTAATGGTTGATACACAATATTCTAAGTTCTCATATTAAGTGAATTGTTTGATAGGCATTACTTGGAAGTTAACAGATGACCAAGTAGAGACAATGGGCAACAACTTCTTTATTTACTGTTAAGCAGATGTTTTGGTATAGAATCTTATACCGTTGTCAAGCAAGGCTTGCTTTAACAGTAAATGAAGAAGTTGTTGTCCATAAATTGTCTCTACTTTCTCATATTAAGTGTGCAGTAAAAGTGTTACTTCTGACCCCCACATGGTTATGCATTTCCCTTGAGTGTAAGATACTGATAGCACTGACAACCATTACGTTGTTTCTGTTTGACAGAGGAGTTCATATCCCACACTCTGCTGTGGGTGCTGTTTGCCATCTGTTTCCTGTTGCTGTGCATCTTGGGACTGTGGCTTCTGTGCTCCATGTCGGACACCTTGGCCTGCCAGTGGGTGAAGGGAGAACTGCACTATTTCTACATGCGCATCAAGTACTACTACTACCAGTATGCCTCAACCAAGAAGATCAAATATGCTTGACTTCATCACGTTGAGATGATCGTCAGTGAGTGTTGAATCAAAATATTTTTAGGTCGCGACACTTAAAAGAATTTCTGAAATATTGAATAGGACGTATAACATGTATAAAATAGCTACTGATCAAACTTAGACAACTAATACAAGGTGACCAGATGCTATTTGAAAAAATGTGATAAGTACAATTGTACTGACGACAAAGATATGTTTTGCATTGGGTTACCAGATGGGTGTTTATTTCTTCTGCTACATTGCTTGTCAGAAAGAGAGATTAATAACCGAGTGTGTTTTTGTCATATATCATAAATATCATATATTAGGAGTATACATTGTATTCTGCAAACCTATGGCAAGCATAATATGTGTTTTGTTATTCCTAATATATAATATTTATGATACCGAAACATGTATGTAACATTGAGATTTTGAAATACTGTAACTTTATGACCCATTATCATGATTATATGTAGGTAATTTTTGTTATTTCTTTTTGTGCCAAGTGTATACCTGGTCCAGTCACCAGCGCTTAAAAAAGTATCTTCCTTTCTGAAAGGTCACTGAGCTTGCTGAACAGATCGTTTATAATTTTAGTTGAAGGTATATTTATATTTAATCACTGTTTGTTGTGAGCCTCCAAAGGTATAACTAAGTTTTAATATTTTATTCATTTTGAAAAAGTTTGTCTGACCGCGTGAAAAATGCCTGTATTTAACCAATCGTAAATATTTTGCAGCAATAAGTAGCTTACGTTCAGCACAAATCAATATATATTTTGTCGTATTATGTAGTATTACTGACTTTTGACAAGAAATTGACATGATGCAGTGAGAATCGTCTGTGGATCCACAAATTTTAGTGACCACAGATTTGATAATTCTCATAGCTTCCCCATAAACACCCCCATAGTATGATAGTATTGCTAAACATAGAAGTTTTAAAACAGAGCCTTATGAAACAAAGGCATGCTTTAGTGTTTGTGGCAATTTTCCCATCGCTATCAGTCGAAACTACTATCGCCATTCTTTTGTTAGTAGAATGTTGACTACCTTTTATGATTTTTTCTTCTTCTAATTACCTGCATGTCTTAAACTGAATGGTGTAGAAAATTGTTAGTACTTTTTCCTGTTCATTTAAACTATTGATAGTGTAGCGTATCCCTTTTAATATTTGATATGTTAACTTGTCATTGTTCGAAATTAGGAGAGCCATGGGGTCATTGAAGATTGCTGCAATATGATTTGAACCCTGTGACCCCTTGAATCTGTACGTTTTAACATCAGGGTTTTGACAGGGACCCCTTCAATATCATGCTTAACCTTGGACACTGTCATTGATGTATTGTACATCAGACAATGTTAATTGTCAACAGCTTTATGGAATTCCAAATGGTTCATACTACATTTCTTTTGGGATATGTTTTTAGTGTCACAGGATAGGTCATGGCATGATATTGCTGGAGTATTGCTGGAGTATTGCTGGAATATTGCTAAAACTGGCCTAAATTCTCTCTCACTCACTGTCAGTATTGGAATATGAGCCGGTAAGGGCTGTATGGATGGAAACACCTACGTTCCTCTTGAGAATCTGCAACAGTACTGTTACATTAATATTCTTTTATTCACGCAAAGAAATATTTTTGTTTAACTATGTCAGAAGCTTGTGTTATGGTAAGACAAAAGGTCACAAGGCAAAGTTTTAGCAAATGGAGCAGACGTCCCATAATTCTCCAGCATGATCTTAAGTGATTTTAAGGAAAGCACTGCCAAGTCAGCCCATGAGATATCATGGATGATATACAGATTTAAGATTAACAATGATTTTCTTTTTGTTGAAGCCTTGGCTGTACAGTTGAAAGATAATTAATAGATTTTCATCCCTTTGAGAAAATACAAATGGTCTTTTTCATTATGCTTATTATCATAAAAGGGAGACTGACGAAAGTGGAACCACGAATATTTATCATTCCACAACCAATATTAAAATTACTATTGGAAATAATTTTCGTGGAATCCTTCAAACAGTGTTTCATAAAAGCATCATTAATAGCAACTGAAGGTGTCACCAACAACCAAGCATTGTTTGTTATTAATCTGATTCCTTTGGAAACAAGATGTATGAAGCACAGTATCGAAGCTATAGTTTCATTAAGATTGTTCCAATCTCAATTATTGCATGGCTGCAATGTTCATGCCTTTGGTCAAACATTCCTACAAACCAAATGATGTTTCACACTGTCAATATTAAGTAACACTATATGTGATAATACCTACAGTATTTGATAATCAAATATTTTTTTATGCTTGTAATTTTTATGATAATGTTACCCATGGTGTTGTTCTAACACTGTCTGTGAGAAAACATGCTGATGTAGTTACCCTGTTGTTATTTATAACATTTTTTACATACTATCTTATGGTATTGTTACCCATGTCCTGTTCTTTGTAACTTGTTACCATGGTTACACATTTACATACCACAGTTTAATGACTTTTAGTTGAAAATGTTTTTGTACCCTACAATCATAAAAACATTCAAACAAAAGAATGTTTAAGAAAGGCATGTTTTCGATCAAAATGTTTGCCATGTTTATGACAGGCACATTAGAAAACAGTTTTTGGCTGTTTTTTTAAAACCTTTTTATTTTCATATTTGTGGACGAAATACAGTTCATTGATATAATTGTAATATGTAGCTGACACTCAAATTAATCCTGTTTGTCAGAACCAAATCCATACATTCTTTACTGAATGATCAGAATCTGTTTAAGTTTGAAGCAAATCGGTGACACATTGAACACTGAATTATGTGATATATGTAAAGAATGCTGTCTTTGCTGCTATATCTACTTAGAATAAAGCTTTGATGTCACAATTATTTCAGCTGTAGATTGTCTGTTACAAATTGAAGATTTACAGATGCAATGCAAATTTTAAGCTCATGCATTATGAATGTACTGGCTACAGCGATCAAAACGCACAAAATGCATGTGCAGTATGAATGTACAGGCTAGTTGAAATGCAGCACGGATTTCGAAAGCACTAAGTTAAGGATTCTCATGTTTTATGAATGTACTGCATGAAGTTTCCGTGCACCATATTTATGTTGTAATAATTTTCATTTATATTGAGTTATTTTAACTTTCAGGCTGTATATTAAATCTGATTATGCTGTATGTTGTTGCTTGAATGCTGTATTTTAAAGCACACGTAAGTGGACATTATTTGTATTGAATGTCCAGGTACTTGAGAGCATTATCTTTAACGGGGGCAGGGGTGGTCCAGTCGTCTAAGGCGCCGCAATTCGCTGTGCAGAGTTGCGTCCCTTCGGCATGCCAGAAACCTATGATTGTGGGTTCGAATCCCGGTTATGTTTCTAGGTTTGTCAGCACCATACCTGTGCTCGTGGGTTTCACTGAAGTGGTAAATATCTGAGACCTACATCACTTCGGGCTTTCCTCCCACATTAAGCTGACACGCCGCAATATAACTGGAATACTGTTAAAAGCGGCGTTAAACCCAACTCAATCCCTCATTATCTTTAACAGAATGGAAAACTGTTTTTTATCATGTGACTTACTGAATATATTGCTTCATGGTAACTCCCATCAATATTTGCATTCCATATTTCGTAAACTAGAAAGAAGCATGTTGGCGTGTAAAAAGAACATTCATGGAAACTGCAAATTGTCAACTGCATAGTATTTAAAATTGAAGCCAAGTAGAGGTAAGAAAGGTATCCTCGAATACAATGTCATTATCAGTATGAATAAGTTTTCTTCTCAGATCTTATTCTTAAACTTAAAGATAATGCTGTCATGGAGGTATATTTTGAAGTTCATGTTTCACTTTAACTAACAGACTTTGTTTTTGCGTGTTTCGTCTTTTGATTTATATATGTAACGTTACTATTATCACAACTATATTGACTGGAACTCATGTTCCTATAAGTTGACATTTTCTAATAGTGTATATGTGATTTTGCACAAGTAACACACATTTCTTTGATTTGTGACATGTTTAGGAGGAGAAAAGGTGTTTTGTGTGCATCTTGTTGATGTCACGTCTGAGGAGCTGTACTGTATGAATTGGATGATTACAAAGAATCCAAAACTTGTTGATTCAAGGACATTGCACTTTCAAACATGTGAGCTTTGACTTTGAATCATACTGAATCATTTGTTGATATTTTTAAGAGTTCATGTAAGGTATATATGTGTACGGTTTGCTCAAATCATTGTCAGCATGTGTGAAAATCAGATTTATTTCATTTCAGAGATGTGACAATGTTTATGCATTGCAATTTGACAAATCAAATATTTGCATTTTGATGCTTTTACTTTTGATTTTACATTTTTGGGGACGTCAGTGTTTAAGCTGACAGTTTTTATACAATAGTTTGTTGTGTGTGTATGTTTCCAAAACTAAATCCTATTTATTTGGTGAGGGCTTCACACACACACACACACAAGCACACACACACACACACACACACAAGCACACTCACACACACACACAAGCACACTCACACACACACACACACACACACACACACACATGCTCTCTCTCACACACACACACGCTCACTCACACACGCACGCACGCACACACACACACACACACACACACATGATTTGTTGAAGGGATATTCAATATGAACTTGGGATGATTACAAACAGTGTACAATCATATGCAGTCAAAATCAAACAAAATATGATTGAGATGCTAACAGTTTACAAACATGACCTTCAATTCTTGTTTACTCTGCATACATTCTGGAAAGAATTATGCAGTAATATAGATGATTCTGTGCTGACAGTTTCTGTTGTGAACCAATGAATTTTTCAGTTCATGTAAAGTGGTAGTTTGTCGTCAGCAGAAGTTCCCGTGACCTGTGACCTGTGAACACCCTGGTTAGAATAGGTCTTCAGCAACACATGCTTGCCGTAAAAGGCGTCTGCTTGTTGTAAGAGGCAACTAACGGGATCAGGTGGTCAGACTCGCTGACTTTGTTGATGCATGTCATTGTATCCTAATTGTGTGGTTTGATGCTTAAGTCAATCACTGGATTGTCTGGTCCAGACTTGAATATTTACAGGCGGCCGTACTATAGCTGGAATATTGCTGAGTTCGCGTTAAACAAGAAACAGACAAATCTGTGCTTTCAGTGTTCGAAACTTCTTCCTTGATTTTCATTCTTCATATATTCCATTTCAGTATGTATAATACATGAACTATAATGGTTAGGGGTTCTACAATTCTTGTTAATTTATGTGCCTTCTTCCAAACTGTTTTAATCCTGATGTTTTTATTTATTTGTTGTTTGTAATATTATGATGTCAAAACAGTCTTTGAGCGAAGAGGACCAGTCAAATGAAACATTATCTGAATGAGATAGCTCTCAGAGATGTCAGCACTGGACAATAAATTAACAGTGTCGACAAATCAGGAGGCTAGTTGGATTGTAATTGATTCTAGGGGACTAGAATGGGGTTTGGGGTTGGATGTATTTCAATAAAATGTTTGCTTACTAAAACTATTCCCAAAGGTCCTGTTTGAGATTTTCGAATTGCAAAATAGGCCACCCTTTTTATATTGCATGGCTGTTTGAAACAAGGACCTGGTAATACTAGTTGTGAAGTTTGGGAAGGCTAATACATATCACACTTGTTAAATACTTTTACAGAAAATTAGCCATTTATCATTAACATCTTTGTTTTATGAATGTCATTTACGGTTATTTTCTACATTATTCTGATGAAACTGTTTTCTTCATATTTTCTGCATGGTAAAGATGTAGGTTCCTGGATCATTGGTCTGTTTGTTGGTTCATTCAGTTGCTCTGACCAGTTGAAGCCTTGAGTATTGGTGAACCACAGAACCCTTTGGCAGTACATTGTTACTTTCCTGTCTCTGCATCAAGTTGTCCATATGTGGAACCTCTTGAGGGTGTGTCTCCCATGTTGTTGATGCTCTAACAGTCCTGCTTGTATTGTACAGTATTATACACTCTTCCGACACGGAAATGCTACCGGACAGTAGGAAGCTGGACTTTCATACTGGTATGCTCTCTTTGTATTAATTTTGCTTCACAAATAAACTGCTTTTCAAAACACATGGTTGTTACATGTTTACAGACAAAATTACAGAATGGTCGATAACAGTTTTATTAACAAAATATTTCAAATATACCACTCAAAAGAATATTTCATGTGACTATAGTTAATGTCATGTTCTTTAACTTCTTTTGAGTAGTATACAGTCACATCACAGACAGCTCCTTCAATCAGGATATCCTATGAGCATAGGAATGTACGAGTGAATGTTGTTTTATGCTGCATCCAGAAATATTGCAGGTATGTCGATTATAATCGATATGAACTTGGCAAACCAGGAGCTGATGGCCTCAACAATGACTGACTGACCTCCCCAACCACATTTTCATCAGCTCTAACGGACATCCTCTAAGCTGGAACCTCCACAGATCATAGGCAGGATGTCCCAGTAAATACTGAAGACATTTAGCAAAGTTTGTGGTGCCTGCTGCATGTCTATCAAGCTGGGCCAGTGTACAAGTTGTTGGTAGTGACTGTCAGTTTCCATAAGCCTTGGCTAAGGAGGGCGACAGTTTGAAGGCCTTCCTGTACAGGTCTGCTGCCTCCATGCACTCCCCACAAGCCTGAAATAATAGTTCACACCGATTCACATCATTTAAACTATCATGGTGATTTCATGCTATTGTTGATGCAGTTGATTCTGAGCCAGGAATTCAATGGTCATTCTGGACATATATTTTAAACAAGTAAACTGACACAACTATACATAAATATGCAAAACCATGGAGAAATTATATTCATGGCTTGTTGATTCTACTTCTGGAATCAAGACATTCTCATGATTTCTTCATTAAACCAAAAATACCCAACTCAGATTTCCTAATTCTTCAGCAATATTTGACAAAGTGTAACCATGGTAACAAAACATCACCGCTGTTTCAGCAGCAGACATAACACTTAATGTCACATTTCACATTGTACTCCAACAGGATCTTTAGAGAACCGGGCTAGCTCACTGTCTTTACACATGAGGTGTTTAACACTTGTGTGCACATTTTTCAAGTGCTGTCGTATCTCACCTCTTTGCGTTCAGCATCTTGTACCATCAACAAGGCCTTCTGGTCCGCCTCAGAACAAGTACTGGGACTCACATTGCGGAACATTATGTCAGTCCTTAGAATATACTTCCGGCCATCCCTAAACAACAGAGTATAAATAAATCACAGTATGCCTTTTGTAATGTACTTTCATTGATCAGAGTAATTTTGATTTTCAATGCATTTACAATACAGGATCGATGTTACATCTTCATTACTGAATATTCTGTGCAAACACCAGTGTCAGCACTGACACCAAACTCATGTTGCTGCAACTCTGTCTTGTAAGGGGTAGGGTGGCCCAGTCATAATGTTACTGCAACTGTATCTTGTAAGGGGTAGGGTGTCGAGTAAGGGGTAGGGTGTCTTGTAAGGGGTAGGGTGGCCCTGTCATAATGTTACTGCAACTGTATCTTGCAAGGGGTAGGGTGTCTTGTAAGGGGTAGGGTGTCTTGTAAGGGGTAGGGTGTCTTGTAAGGGGTAGGGTGTCTTGTCAGGGGTAGGGTGTCGAGTAAGGGGTAGGGTGTCTTGTCAGGGGTAGGGTGGCCCAGTCATAATGTTACTGCAACTGTATCTTGCAAGGGGTAGGGTTGCCCAGTCATAATTCACTGTGTAGAGTTGTGTCCCTAAGGCAAGCTGGAAACCAGTGAATGTGGTCTTGAAGCTCATGTTCAGCCTGATTATGTTTCTAGGTTTGTTGTGGGTTTCACCAAAGTGGTAAACATCTCAGACCTGTATCACTTTGGGCTTTCTTCCCTCATTTAACTGACGCACTATGATATTTATATCTGAAACACTGTTCAAGGCATGGTAAATAGAGGTACATTAACCTAAATTTTTATTAAAAAATAGCCCGCATCATCATAAAGTTCACTGCACGTTTCATTTTTATTTCCATTTTAATTTCTTTTTTTTTTAAAATCCTTAAATATTCCAACGGTAGTCAAATACTGTATTCCAGTATTTTACTCAGCTAGGAATACATTTATGTAGGGAGGCCCTTTCCCAGGTTGATTGTACACAATTGTTGATCTGGTTACACAACTGTTTATTTGGTTACACAACTGTTTATTTGGTTACATACTTTTTTAAACACAATCCCCCCCCATCCCCATACCCCCAACACCAACCCTGACACCACCTGGCAACACTATATTTTAAAAAAGCATTGCCTGAGAACCAATTCTTTTATTTTTTTAAGCCTTACAGTTTGTATGTTTTACGTCACTCATTCTGGTTAAGTGTTTGACAAAATGGGAAATGACATAAATGTAGGCACATAATAAAGTTAATTAATAAAGTGCATATGTACAAAAAATTGCTACACTGATATTCTAATAACCAATGACTTCTGTAAGATGAAAACATATCTACATAATGCAGTATGGAAAAAAGTAAATCATCAGAGATATGTTTTTATATACAAAGAAGAATCTGATCTTATGATCTACAGCACTCGTGTGTCAGGTTGTTGAAAGGTCGACACCTGGCATTCCACTGACCCCAGTTTCTCCCCCTCATGTAGGCGGTGATGGTTGAAGACGATGGCCATGCCCGACTCGGGCCGGATGCGATACAAGACGTTCTTCTCCTCTGCGCAGAACTTGCCAGTCTCATCCTGAACACAAACACAGTTTCTTTAGCTTTGTCTTTTTCTTATGGTTTTTTCTTCATTTTTTATTTTAACTATTTTGCCTTTGTAACATTCCGTATTTTAGGGCTACAACTGTGAAAGTTTACATATTACGTCTGTAGCCATGGTATAGATTTACCACAGATAGGAAACATGCCACATATACACTTAGAAAAAGGTTAACTGTCGTTATTGGACTACACTTTTAACTGGTTCCTCTGCTTTGTATCTTGACCCAGAACAGTTGTGACCACCTAAAGGAATATAGTGTACTTGTATCAAATATCCAAGAGATATCGGTAGTATGTTGGACCTTTATCAAAATGACATGTCAATCAATGAATGCTGTATATTTGTTTGTTTGTTGTTTTATGCTGCACTCAGCATGATTCCATCTATATGAAGTCGGTCTGTAAATAATCAAGTCTGGACCAGACAATCCAGTGATTGACAGAAGGTGAGGTGAAATAGGGATTATTGCACTTATACAGCGATGTGCATGTATGTGTGTGGCTGCTTGTACTAGTCCGGACTAATGCCGAATTTATAGTGCCAGCCCACTGAGATACCATACCACAGTTTAATACCCCACTCAGTAGACGGACCCCAAACCAACCAGTCCTTGTTTTAGCCTCTTAATGCCGAGCACCAGGCAGGGTAAAAACAAGTACCATCTTTTAATGTTTTTAGGTATGACGCAGCTGGGAATTGAACCCATGACCAGGCAGATGCTCTACCACTAGACCAAAGAGGCGGTCTGATTGAAAAGAGCATCAATATATGCAATTGAGATATGATGACATGCATCAATCAAGTCTGACCACCCAATCCCGTAGGTCGCCTCATATGACAAGCATGGGTTGCTGAAGACCAGATGGGACTTGTTGTTACTCAGTCTGGCGTTTGGCATTAAGGGGCTAAAACAAGGACTGGTCGTCTCGGAGTCAGTATACTGTGGCTGAGTGGGGTATTCATGTTAAACTGCGGCATGGTATCTCAGTGGGCTTGCACTATAAATCGGCATCAGTCCGGACTAGTACGAGCAGCCACACAAACACATACACGTTCATGCACATCACTGTATAAGTGCAATAATCTTGGACGCGACGTTAAACCCCATTTCACCTCACCTGCTGAAGTCCGGATCTGCACGGGTCTGAAGATTAGATACACATAAAGCTCCATAGGGAGTACACTTCTTACACGAGTCGCTACCCACCTTGTACAGAACTTGTTTCTCGTCCACAAAGTTGGTGCTTCCCCCACTGAAGTCTCCATTGAGGTAGAGCATCAGAGTCTGGAGTGACCGCTCGTCCGTGCTGCTGGAGAAGTGACCGTCAAAGTGGGGGCTGAAGTGTCCCGCTGGCAGGTAACGACATAGTCGGAACACCTGGAGGAAACAGGTAAATGAGTCATGTCATTTGGAGTGATTTTCCTCATTGCTTTTCACGGAATGAACCATAATAAGTGCCATGTAAAACATTGTTTTTCTGGGAATGAACCATAATAAGTGCCATATAAAACATTGTTTTTCGGGGAATAAACCATAATAAGTGCCATATAAAGCATTATTTTCCACTGATTGAACCATAATAAGTGCCATATAAAAACATTTTGTGAACTGAATAGTAATCAGCAAATAAGTACAGAATACAGAAATGTGTGACAGTATTTAGGAAGGGGGGTAATTAATTATGTCATGTACAGTATCTTCAAACCATGGACTATTATGTTATCTTGTTCAACACGTGTGGACCTGGAACAAACACAGTGGTGAGGTGGGAGGGTTTACACCGCTTTGAACAGTATTTCAGTTCTATCATGGCATGTCAGATTGATTTTGGTGAAAGCAGGTCCTACAACGTTTCTTCAATGAAACCCTCAAGCACCATGAGCACTGGCATGGTGTGGACAAACCAAGGATCATAAACAGGGTGACCCAGGGACTTGAACTCGCAATCACACATTTCCTGCGCACCTAAGGGATGCAACTCTGCACAGTGTATTGTTGCGAATTAGACGATTCAGTGGGATGTCCTCAGATCTTTGTTTAGCGGTAGCAGGAACTAAGATCTGATTTTAATGAGATTGTAGACGATTGGGCCGCCCATGTCCCCAGATCCAACAATGAATAAATATGTGTTTTTAGGGTCTGTCTGGTGCAAGTCCTGTACTGACCGGATTGAGTCCCAATGGTTGCCATGTACCCTGGAGGAGGTAGTCAATGCCTTGTATATGCTTCTGTTTGGGGTCACCGTCGATGACAATACTGGACAGGAAGGGCTCCAGTCTTGCCCACAGAAGCTCCGCTAGCTCCTGATTCCTGAAGGAAATTCTAAGAAGAAGATACATTTATACAATTTTTATTCTTAATGTGTGATATTTATGATACGGAAACACTTGCAACTCACAATTTCTCTATCACATCACTTAAACAAGCAAACAAACAAATTACAAAGAAATTTAAAGAATTGTAATAAAAAGTATGATAAAAAGAGTCTCTTCTACCAGAATTCAAAACACTCGGGTATGAGGAGAGAACATCTAAACATCTAGATTTTCTAAAGGATTTCATCAATTCATACTGAAAACGGAGACTCTTTCCTGTCTAGTAAATTTTGTATCCATATATAATTCACAAAAAGCAAGACACTAAAAATCTAAATAACCACACCTATTTAAAAAGTATATGTTGCTGACGAAATAGACATTATTGTTGACATGACGTGATGACGTCACAATATTAATGACGTTATAGGCCATCATTGATGACCTCACGTTGCCCCTGTATTTGTCACACCTTGTACACAAGAAGCCGTTAATAATCGTTACGTCTGAACAGCTGGTGAATGAGAAAGAAATTACTTTTGATGCCCGTTTCATAAAAACAGTGTGACACACGTACACGCACACGCACACACAGACGCAAGAACACACGCACACGACAATGATGTGAACGGTGCAGCTACCGGTGACAACTTCTGTATTCTTCCTTCACGCCGATGAGAGGTTGAAAACCCACTTCCTCTCCCTTGTCAATATAATGCCGACATTCCTGATTGCTCAACAGACCGTGAAGCAGGAATCCCTCGTCCCCGAAGTCTAGGATGTCGGTCCTGTTGACCGATTCCTGGGCGAACCCGTCCTCCTGTGGACAACACACATGCTTCAGTTCCCCCGCATCGTATAGTATCTCGCCCTCCTCGTTGGCGCCGGCTTCGGTCCCTGCTACAAACTCGGAAGTCATGTCTGATACAAGAACTCGTATCTGTGTATTAAATTCAGATTACATCCATGCATGGTATGAAACCACTGTTGTGATTGCACAACCAAGAAGAAAGTTTGTTTACATGTACGTTACATGTGATTAGAGTTATCTCCCCTCCATTTCAGCCTACCAAGCTCCTCACAGCGACAGCACCCTCGTTACACTCCCGGGAACGAGCTATCGCTGTGAGGAGCTTGTCAGCCTTTATCTGATCATAAAGAATAAACATTCTGTAATATAAGTGGCATAGCGACGATTGAAAATATTGAACTTTTAAGAGATGAGGCAAAACAAGAATTTTCTATTATTATTATTATTATTATTATTATAAAATTGTTGATTTTATGGGATTATAGGCCTGTGGGATAAGTTACTCTCCCCAACTCAGTTCTTGCAGGGCAGAACAGGACCGCATCCACTGTTTGTATACAGGGTATGTGATATTGCTGATAAATAATTTCAGCAAGGCAGTGTGTGGAAGGAATATTTTTATACGGAATGTTTTTTTTACATCTATGTATTTTTTCTTCTATTTTTGACACTTGTATGACTGATCTTAATTTAGAATAATTTTACAAATATTAATATTACTTTTCCATGTCTATATTCAGATCAGAATTGTTCTGCCATATTTAGAAACAGATTTACAGCTTCATTGGCCATGTGGTCTCAGAGATGAAGAAAGTTGAATTTGTAAACTGACTGATCAATGAAAGCCAGGTCTACCGAGTGAATACTGGTGGTGGAGTATGTAGGAATAGTATCTGTAGGAAGGATAAGAGATTGAATACTTATATCCTGTTTTGTGAAGAGTGATTTCAGGTTCTTACATTCGGCTGTCATCAGCAGTAGAACACTGAAGCATCAGGAGTTATCAAAGGTATTGTTAGGTTTTCCTACAGCAAGATGTTTCATCATGCTGCTGCAGTCGAGTGAAAGTAGTTCCATTACATGTGCCCCTCAGGTGGTGAGGTGAAATCAGATTTACCACACTTATATAGCAATTGTATTCACATGTTTGTGTGTGTGTGTGCGTGTGCTTGTGCGTGTGCGTGTGCATACGTGCACGTGCACTTGTATTAGTCTGGACTATGCAAATTTTATACTTGAGGTCTTCTGTAAAACTTGACTCCAGGGCCCATAGAACACTCCTGGGCCATAAACAGAATTGGCCCACACACCACATGGTATATCATCCAAGCCTTGATTTCTCCACCTTTATATAAAAAGTTATAAAAACACCTGATTTTCTGTTGAAGCTATCGACCCATGAAGAATCGGGGGTAAAAGGCGACAATGCTTGTCGTAAGAGATGACTAACGGGATTGGTGGTCAGACTCGCTGACTTGGTTGATGGATGTGCTCATTTCCCAATTGTGTTGATTGATGCTCATGATGTCAATCACTGGATCGTCTGGTCCGGACTCGATTATTTGCAGTCAACCGTCACATAGCTGGAATATTGCTGAGTGCAGCGTTAAACAACAAAAATACAAACAAACAAATGTTGTTGCTATCTTTATTTCACAGTATTTTATTTTATATTACATATACATCTCTGACACTATGTACAACAAACTATCAGACTCATAAAATCGAATAAAGAAAAAATTTGTGATTCATGCATCAGATTTAGAATCTTTGTGAAACCACTGGACAGATGATAAATAAAATTTTTTTACATAATATATACATAGCAAGCACATGTGCACTGACATAAAAAACAACTGACCTGTGCCTGCTTTGAATGTACAAGCAGTTCAATACTGACTGTGACAAACATACTTGTTTTTTTTTACATATTTTATTTTTCACATATAAATAATGATCATCTTTTCTTTCAAATGATAACATGTTATCTATACATATTTGAGCTATTAAACATATGTCCCCTTTGTTATCTTCCAGCATGCCATCTCAACAGTAGTCCAAACATTTTGTTGGAGTGTAGATGATGTGAAGCGTGTGAGTGGATGTTGTGAGATGCCACCATCAGCAATGTATTGGCCATATCATATCTGCTTGTTTGTTTGTTGTTTAACCGCAGTCAGCAATATTCCAGCTATATGACGGCGGTCTGTAAATAATTGAGTCAGGACCAGACAATCCAGTGATTGACATCACAAGCATCGATCCACGCAATTGGGATATGATCACATGCATCAACCAAGTCAGCGAGCCTGGCACCCTATCCAGTTTGTCACCGCTTACGACAAGCATAGTCGCCTTTTACAGCACTGTAATGAATTGAATCGAGGCCAACCACACATGTGGCAAACAGCACAAGTATCCACATCATCTGAGTGTTATCAGATGATACATAATCAGTCTGTACACACGTCACACATAACATCTTCATTCGACAAGCATGGGACCTATGATGCCCTATCGAGATCGATGTGGTGACAGGTTATGTCCTATGCGTCGGCTGCTACACTGTCATGTCACCTCTCTAGGAGATTGAATATACTACTACTGGACTTTGACTCGTGTGTCTTGGTTCTCTGGCGTTTAGCAGGAGGCAAGTTAGATGGCCTCTTGTGCGCTGCTGGACGGGAAACTGGCTTTGACTGAAAGTATATATATATATATATATATATACATATGTTCAAAACCCACCAAATAATTTGGAACATTTAGAAGCAATACTGGTAATGTAGAAATTAAATACAAACTCTACACACAGCAAAGGAACCCCAAACAATGGAGTCATTACCATATTTTATGATTAAGTGGGACTCTCAGATAGAAGGCGTGTAACGACTGCTTGAACTAACAATGGTCCATGGCACAATCATTAATGACAAATCAAAATGTCAATACCTAACATCAAAACTCATTGAAGACACGTAATATGTGCAACCCCTATACACAGCATTGTTTTGTGTAGTAAAGCGTGCATTATAATCAAGAAAATATGGAAGTACTGATTAAAAATACAACTTTAAGAACATGTTCATAGAGCTAGCTCCCACAGCAGGGCAGAACAGGACCGCATCCACTGTTTGTATACAGGGTATGTGATATTGCTGATAAATAATTTCAGCAAGGCAGTGTGTGGAAGGAATATTTTTATACGGAATGTTTTTTTTACATCTATGTATTTTTTCTTCTATTTTTGACACTTGTATGACTGATCTTAATTTAGAATAATTTTACAAATATTAATATTACTTTTCCATGTCTATATTCAGATCAGAATTGTTCTGCCATATTTAGAAACAGATTTACAGCTTCATTGGCCATGTGGTCTCAGAGATGAAGAAAGTTGAATTTGTAAACTGACTGATCAATGAAAGCCAGGTCTACCGAGTGAATACTGGTGGTGGAGTATGTAGGAATAGTATCTGTAGGAAGGATAAGAGATTGAATACTTATATCCTGTTTTGTGAAGAGTGATTTCAGGTTCTTACATTCGGCTGTCATCAGCAGTAGAACACTGAAGCATCAGGAGTTATCAAAGGTATTGTTAGGTTTTCCTACAGCAAGATGTTTCATCATGCTGCTGCAGTCGAGTGAAAGTAGTTCCATTACATGTGCCCCTCAGGTGGTGAGGTGAAATCAGATTTACCACACTTATATAGCAATTGTATTCACATGTTTGTGTGTGTGTGTGCGTGTGCTTGTGCGTGTGCGTGTGCATACGTGCACGTGCACTTGTATTAGTCTGGACTATGCAAATTTTATACTTGAGGTCTTCTGTAAAACTTGACTCCAGGGCCCATAGAACACTCCTGGGCCATAAACAGAATTGGCCCACACACCACATGGTATATCATCCAAGCCTTGATTTCTCCACCTTTATATAAAAAGTTATAAAAACACCTGATTTTCTGTTGAAGCTATCGACCCATGAAGAATCGGGGGTAAAAGGCGACAATGCTTGTCGTAAGAGATGACTAACGGGATTGGTGGTCAGACTCGCTGACTTGGTTGATGGATGTGCTCATTTCCCAATTGTGTTGATTGATGCTCATGATGTCAATCACTGGATCGTCTGGTCCGGACTCGATTATTTGCAGTCAACCGTCACATAGCTGGAATATTGCTGAGTGCAGCGTTAAACAACAAAAATACAAACAAACAAATGTTGTTGCTATCTTTATTTCACAGTATTTTATTTTATATTACATATACATCTCTGACACTATGTACAACAAACTATCAGACTCATAAAATCGAATAAAGAAAAAATTTGTGATTCATGCATCAGATTTAGAATCTTTGTGAAACCACTGGACAGATGATAAATAAAATTTTTTTACATAATATATACATAGCAAGCACATGTGCACTGACATAAAAAACAACTGACCTGTGCCTGCTTTGAATGTACAAGCAGTTCAATACTGACTGTGACAAACATACTTGTTTTTTTTTACATATTTTATTTTTCACATATAAATAATGATCATCTTTTCTTTCAAATGATAACATGTTATCTATACATATTTGAGCTATTAAACATATGTCCCCTTTGTTATCTTCCAGCATGCCATCTCAACAGTAGTCCAAACATTTTGTTGGAGTGTAGATGATGTGAAGCGTGTGAGTGGATGTTGTGAGATGCCACCATCAGCAATGTATTGGCCATATCATATCTGCTTGTTTGTTTGTTGTTTAACCGCAGTCAGCAATATTCCAGCTATATGACGGCGGTCTGTAAATAATTGAGTCAGGACCAGACAATCCAGTGATTGACATCACAAGCATCGATCCACGCAATTGGGATATGATCACATGCATCAACCAAGTCAGCGAGCCTGGCACCCTATCCAGTTTGTCACCGCTTACGACAAGCATAGTCGCCTTTTACAGCACTGTAATGAATTGAATCGAGGCCAACCACACATGTGGCAAACAGCACAAGTATCCACATCATCTGAGTGTTATCAGATGATACATAATCAGTCTGTACACACGTCACACATAACATCTTCATTCGACAAGCATGGGACCTATGATGCCCTATCGAGATCGATGTGGTGACAGGTTATGTCCTATGCGTCGGCTGCTACACTGTCATGTCACCTCTCTAGGAGATTGAATATACTACTACTGGACTTTGACTCGTGTGTCTTGGTTCTCTGGCGTTTAGCAGGAGGCAAGTTAGATGGCCTCTTGTGCGCTGCTGGACGGGAAACTGGCTTTGACTGAAAGTATATATATATATATATATATATACATATGTTCAAAACCCACCAAATAATTTGGAACATTTAGAAGCAATACTGGTAATGTAGAAATTAAATACAAACTCTACACACAGCAAAGGAACCCCAAACAATGGAGTCATTACCATATTTTATGATTAAGTGGGACTCTCAGATAGAAGGCGTGTAACGACTGCTTGAACTAACAATGGTCCATGGCACAATCATTAATGACAAATCAAAATGTCAATACCTAACATCAAAACTCATTGAAGACACGTAATATGTGCAACCCCTATACACAGCATTGTTTTGTGTAGTAAAGCGTGCATTATAATCAAGAAAATATGGAAGTACTGATTAAAAATACAACTTTAAGAACATGTTCATAGAGCTAGCTCCCACAGCAATCGCCTAAACCTAATGTTTAACGGGAATGTTAGATTCTATCATGTTGATAATAGTTTGCTTTGTGGGAAGAAAAACATGCACATCACACTATATGCAGTACAACTATTACAATATCAGACAGGTGCTTGCTTATAACACAAACCTGTAGCGCAGCTTCAGATTTTTCAGGGGAGACAACCTGGAATACAAAGTTTTTCGAATGTCTTGTGGCATTGGGATTGACTCCAGATTTTGTTCTTTCGGCAATCTTTGCCAGTGCTTCTTTACCACGTGTGAGGAAGGACCCTTTTCGCTGATTCTGAAACAAATGTGCACTATGAAAATATAAACTTCCAAGAATGCATGGTTCAGTTGTTACAACCTTACATGCATTTCTTCAGCTGCATTCCTCTGTGTCTAAAATTGGTTACAAAAATTTTCTTCTGTTGACACGAACAAGACATTATCCTAAAATAGTGTGATAAACAGGAGGCAATACTGCTTCAACTTAATAGAGATGATGATATTTTTAAATGTTATTTAATCATAAATCAACAAATTTGAGAACAAATTTGAAGACATTGTAAATATTTTTGAAAGGTGAGGAAGAGCAATGTTTCAAGCAGCTAATAGTTATAGTTCATTATAATGGCAAACAAATAATGGCCTTCACATATTGGTACAATTGGGTCACGAAAAACCGCCCATTTGACAAAGCCTTTGTAGCGTGAAGACGATCATAAATGATTTTTTTTTAAGGCTTAAAAATGTAAAGATAAATTCATTCTCAGGCAATGTCTTTTGAAAATATAGTCGGGTGGGTGGTGTCTTTTCTTTCTTTTTTTTAGGGATGTTCAAACTAGTATGTAACCAAATAAACAGTTGTGTAAATCAACCTGGGAAAGGGCCTCTCTACATAAATGAATTCCTTGATGAGTAAAATAATGGAATACAGTATTTGACTTCTGTTGGCCTTGAAATATTCAAGGATTTGTTTTGGTTTTTCAAAAATGGAAATAAAAACGAAGCGTGCTGCGAACTTTGTGATGATGTGGACGGTAGGGCTGTTACGATTCACTTGCGTATTTGGCGAATCGAACCGTAACCATTCATGAATTGAATTCGTTATTCATGGCCACTAGAATCGAATAATTATGTATATGCTATCATGAACATTTACATACCCTGTACCTAAAAATGTCCATAACAACATATTACATGCATGGATTTCTTTCAATGACAACACTCTAATAATATTTAATTTGATAGTATTGTTTTCACAGGTCATTGTCACATTTGAGCAGATACTAGTACCTGGATAAGTGCAGTATATAAATGTATGATTTTTTCATAATTAACAAACCATGTCAAATAAATTATGATGTTATTGTTTCACTGAATATAATTAATAATACATAAACTGCTGACTTGTTATTGTAATTGTGAATTAATATTCATATTCGTTACCCTATATTCGTGATATGAATCGTATTCGCCTCGTAGTGTATTCGTTGCAGCCCTAGTGGGCGGTGCCTGAGAACCAACTATTATCTTTTTAGTCTTAACCTATGACAATCGTGGCTCTACGATCGGTTTGTGGAACAGGGCCCTGGTCTTGTACATCATCATCAAGAATAAAGCTACTCCATTGATCTAAATCACTCATAACATGGAGGTGTGTGACTCAATGAAGATGATTTTCAGTCCGACACAGGTTCAATAAACACTATCAACAAATACACAGCCTGGTGGTGTGTAAGTAACGTATGTATGTACCGCTGGTTTCAGTGCTGGCTTGGCCGGGCTTGGGGCAGCCTTCTTCTCAGCCTGGGGCTTCTTGCATTCTCTCTCAGGGAGTATCTTCACGGGATCTGAAAACAGAGTTAACTTTCTATGAAAGAGCAAGCATAACCAAATGTATACATTTCCAACTGTTTGTTTGTTGTTCAACGGTGCACTCAGCAATATTCCAGCTATATGATGGCGCCCTGTAAATAATCGTGCATGGACCAGACAATCCAGTGATTGACATCATGAGCATTGATCCATACAGTTGATATACAATGACATGCAATCAACCAAGTCACCTCCCCTGACCACCCAATCCATCTGGTTGCCTCATACAACAAGCTCAGGTAGCAGGGGACCACCTATATTCTTACCCAGAATCCCCACCGGTTAGAATCATCTTTAAGTATTTACTTTTTCACGTCAAACAAAACAAGGATACCTTTTACTTTCAAAGCAAACTTCTTGCCGAGCTTGAAAAACTGGCTGTTCGCATTTTCATTCTCATCTTTTTCCTGCAAACAAAAAGATGATACACATTTGTTTCATTTTATTGTTTTCTATCAAACGTCACATTCACATTCCAATTATTTGAAGATGGCCTGTAAATAATAAAGTCTGAACCAGTGATTGGTATTAAGATCAAGGTCTCACCCTGGCAGGGAATCATGACACATAATCCTGATCATTGACATTCTAGCAGACTAGGTGAATACAGTGTAAATCTCCAACATTCCATACCCTTTCTTCCTGTAAAAACTTCTCCCTCTCAAATCTCTCCATCCTCCATTTTAACTCGTCAGCATCCTCCTCTGGTGCATCCTCGTCAGACCCCCCACCTCCAAACATGTCCTGCTGGGTATCGTCATCTGAAACACCGGCATGTAAGTCCATGAACAAGTACATCCTAGCCAGTGACATCAGTTTATCGCATTGTGTCTGTTAGCATGGAAGGAAAGTCCAAGTTTTGCCACTTCCGTGAAACCCATTAGCATAGCAAAGGCAAATCTGGAATTCAAGCCCTCGAACAATGGATCATGGCACAGTTGAAGAATGCAGCTCTACAAGTTTTGTAAGCACAATCGTCAGGAAGACGACCTTTCTGTATTACACATTGTGGAAGTCTTGGTTGGAGTGAGTGAGTGAGTGAGTTTTGTTTAACGCCGCTTTTAACAGTATTCCAGTTATATCACAGCGTGTCAGCTTAATGTGGGAGAAAAGAGATGCAGGTCTCAGACATTTACAACTTCAGTGAAACCCACGAGCACGGGTATGGTGCTGACAAACCTAGAAACATAATCGGGGTGAATGGGAATTCGAAACCACAATCATAGGATTCTGGCTAGCCCTCAGGACGCAACTCTGCACAGCGAATCATGGCACCTTAGATGACTGGGCCACCAATACCTCCTTGGGTTGGAAGTTAGCCAACTAAATAATAGTAATAATTATGAAAGAAACAATAACTAAAACAGACAAAATTACCAGTTTAACGATGCTGACAAAAAGTTAAATTCAGTTTCTACTTATAACCCACTTGACCAGGCTATAACAGAATATATTGCATTCACTAGAATGTCATGTCATGTCTTCCAACAACACTTTTGATTTGGTACACAAACAACTAAAGTAAACACATTTTCAAAGACCCCACCCCTAAATTAAGTCAGCTTATCTTATTTCCAGCTTCAATGATCTCTTGAACCATAAATATGAAAGCATTAAAAATGCAACCTACCCATATTTTTCCATCTAAACCTTCTCATCCTGCCTCCCCCTTCTGAGTACAGATCTCCATCCGGCAGGTACATCTCTTGTAGTCGGAGAATCTCACGCTTGTCGGCATCGATAGTTTCCTTCCTGTTTTGGGTTAACAATATACTCATGAAGTCCTTGATGACAAGGATGATTATGAAATTACGTAACACTACCTTTAATAAATCAAGCCTACACAAAAGTCACTATTTCAATATGATTTTATACAACACAGAAATATTTACAATTTAAACAATGAAAACTTCATGAATTACATAATATTGCAGGTATTTATTGTGAAGCATGAGAATGTCTACACAGAGTTGAGATGTATATGTACTCACAGATGGGCTCGTCCAACCTGGTTGCGGAGCTCGTCCTCGGTCATTGCTATATCCTGGTCCCCCAGCTCCATCTCCATGATGTCCTCATCCTCGGGGAGGTCCAGATCCTCATCACTCTCCGCCTCTGAACCGGACAACTCTGCCTCATCCTCGATAAACTCTTGTCGCATTTTCCTGAATATGAAAATCCACAGTTTTCGTCAGCAATGTGTTTTTCTTGTTAAGTCACTTCTCACTTTAACACTGGGATGAAATAACACATGCTGACAACTGTAATCTATTTCATCAAATGTGGTACACATAGATGCTATCTTGCTGATAACTATTAAATATTATCTTAGATACAAATCCAGCCTGGACCACACAATCCAGTGATAGCTGTCAACCAAGTCAGTGAGCCCGACAACCCGATATCATTAGTTGACTCTTACGATAAATAAGAGTTGCTGAAGACCAAATCTAACAAACAAGATGTTTAAAAGAAATTAAAAGATAAATTGAAACAGCATAATGAATTATTAAAACCAGGGAAAAAACACAAACATATACTTAAGTTAATAATTTATACTAAAAGGATTGCACATATTTTTTCATTGAATGTACAGAATTAGTGCTAAATCGTTATCATATAATGTTTTAGTCACAATATGATATCTGTGAATATTGCAATACAATGTTTACTGTCAATACTAATCTTAACATAATATCCATTCAACATAAACACACAAAGGAACAATTCTCACACAGCAGTTCTTACCCTGTTATCTTTCCTCTGAACCCTCGGAACGATTTCTTCACTTGTTGAGGTTTCTGAGGAATGTCTCCATCAACCTCATCATAGTCTTCATCAGGATTCTCATCATCAGCTAGCTCATCCTGCACAAGTTGCAAGTGACAATGAATCAGGTTACAGCTTGATAAAAACACTTGCCTCAGAAAATTTCTCGGATTTTTCCAAGACATTATTCTTCATAAATTACCTGTCTCATAACATGTATAAACATTCTTTGGAAAATGATCAGTCATCAGTCAATAGTCTAAAATATCTTAAGCCCGACTACATGTGTGTTGTAGATCTTGAGCTTCATACAGATGTTATACAAAGAGAACGCAAGATCAACATGAAACAGATTGAGTAGTCATACCTTATCAATCAATCTTAAACCTGACTAAATGAGTTTTGTAGATCTTGAGCTTCATACAGATGTTATACAGATGTAAGATCTACATCTAACAGACTGAGTATCTACTGGAATGTTTGTAGTCATACCTTATCACTGTCCATTTGAGCCTCATTGTCGGAGAGCAAGGTGAAGGACGTATTACTCTCCTCATCTTCCTCCAGCTTCCTCTTGCGTCCCTGAGACTTGCCCTGAGTGGCCCTGAAGTACATTGTCAGTTTGCTAACAAATGTCATGATCTTACTGTTTGTCTGTTTTGTAACGCCTCACTCAGCAACATTCAGGCTGTATGTCAGCGTCTGTAGTGAGTGAGTATGGTTTTATGTCGCTTTTACGCAATATTCCAGCAATATCATGCCAGGGGACACCAGAAATCGGCTTCACACATTGTATCCATGTTGGGAATCGAACCCGGGTCTTCGGCGTGACAAGCGAAAGCTTAAACCACTAGGCTACCCGACCGCCCTACAGCGTCTGTACATAATCAAGTCTGGACCAGACAATCCTGAGATTGATATTGTCCGCAACGATCCATGTCACTGGGGTACAAGGGAACAAGGAACCAAGTCACTGAGTCAGATGACCTGATCCATTTGGCTGCCTCTTACAGCCAGCAGAGGTTGCTTAGGACCAATTCTAACCCTGAATCCCATGGGTATGTGATGCCTTGAGAGTGAGTTGGGTCTAACGCATCTTTAACAGTACTGACGTGGCTGCTTAATGTGAGATACAGCAATGAACTACAAGAGTATCTTGTGGAAGATTCCAGAGTCCCCAACATCCTCACTGACACTGAACAAATGTGCGAGGGAACTAACTTACTGACAATGATGAATGAGTACTTTTCATCAGCTGTAATCTATCAGAAAACAAGGGCAAAAGTGAGCGTGGCTTACTAATACCCCCGACCCGCCTTATGTGTCAGAAGTTTTAAATCAAATAATGGATAGGGTTAGGGTTTGAAAAATTCATAAAAAAATGGAAAATTAATAAAAACAATTTTTTTCTTTTGACTGCACCCCGCCATATGACACAGATTATATGTACTAAGTTTGAGATGAATCCACTGAATAGTTTAAGAGAAATCGCGCTGACAAAGTGTTTGGACGGACGGACAGAACTTTAGTATAACTATATAAGTAAATGTGATGAGGTAATTTTCCACACCTATGTGTATCCCTGTGTTATGGATTTTTGGACGCTTAAGAAACAGTTGTAGTTTTCTCTCTAATCACATGAACAACAGTAAAACATCTCATTCGCTCATAAAAGGCGACTTTCTCTTAATAGCAAGCCATCATCTGAGTATTTACAATTTCTGTGTGATGTTATAGCGAGGGCAATTGCGATAAACATGGCCGTCCGAAAACGTATATCGGAAACCTATGAACCAACGATACTTTCTAAGAAGTGTTACTCACTCTCCTGGGAACATCCCTGAACACAGACCCAGCAACTCATCCATGCCACCTTGTGTTGCATCAGCAGCAGAGTCCGCGTTGTTGCCAAACAGCTGCTTGCACGACGACTTCTTACTGTCATCTTGACTTTCTGGAAGATCAAGATTGAATATGATGTCAAATGGATATGTAAATATTATTCACAAAAAAAACAAAAAACGGATTTTTTAAAGCATAAAAACATCAGTAATCCACGATGAGACGTGGCATTATGTTACTCAAGCACTCATTTGGCCATAGTTGCATTTATGGCCCTTGTGAAAATTAAATGGATTTCCCAGCATCTATCATCCACATCTATTGTGAACAGATTCATGTACTTGTATCCCCGAGGCCATTAAATGGATCGGGTGACTTGGTCGATTGCATGTCATCAATTCCCAATTGGACCGATGCTCATGTCCATGATTGTCTGACCCACACTTGATTATTTACAGACCAGCCATACACCTGGAATAATGCTCAGTATGGCGTTAAACACCCACCCACACCCAATCATTAAAGCTGAAGATTGTTAAAGTAACCCTCATCGCTATGGACTGCACACGTCAGCAAGTATATAAGAAACATTTTCTACTGAAGTACCAAGTAAAGTGTCACACCCTGTTGTTCACACAGAATGTTGATTGCAATCAGAAAGAAAAACATTTTAAAACAGGCCTCAAAGTTGCCAATTTGACCTAAATTTCAATTTGTCTACTGTCTAAAATTCAGACGTAGCCAAATGATTACTTTGAAAAATATCTTGTGGCAACTAAATTCTATTGCTTTGTATTTGAAGACACAAAAATAAATAACAGCTGATTGTGGAAAACACGTCTGCTCATAATTGTACTCTCGTATAATACCTCCTACAGTCAACAATGAACAGAAATACATATATATTGCTGTACGGTAATTGGAATTTTATTTCAGTTGACAGTGCTCATTGGATAGACTAGTGTTAAGACTTGTACATATTATAATAGTTATTTGATAAAATCATGACAATATTGGCTTGACTTCTTGATTTTACCACTGGCTACCTGGAAAAGAATTCTTGTCGCCATACAGCGACTTTGTAAAAAGCAACTTCATAATATATACAAATAATTCGGGAGAGTTGGCAGTTGTGTGGAAGTGCAGTGTTTAACAACAAACACACAGCAGGACCAGAAACTCACCTACAAACTGGCCGGAGCACAGGCCCATGAATTCAGCCATGTTGTCCTGGGTGCTAGATATGTCTTTCAGCCCGAGAGAGGCTTGTGATGGCTTCTTGGTGGTGGACTTCACTTTGAAGAACCTAGAAGATGACGAACATGAGAGGACTCTCAAACTAATTCTTATACCTGAATGAGGTTTGATTTGTTTGTTTGCTTGTTGTTTAACGCCGCCCTCAGTAATATTCCAGCTATATCATGGCGGTCTGTAAATAATTGAGTCTGGACCAGACAACCCAGTGCATCAATCAACGGAATTGGGATACGATGACATGCATCAACCAAGTCAGCGAGTCTGACCACCCGATCCCGTTAGTCGCCTCTTACGACAAGCACAGTCGCCTTTTACGGCAAGCATGGGATGCTGAAGACCTTAACCTGGGTCTTCAAAGGCCACTGAATGAGGAATGGAGTGAATAGATGAGGTGCGTGACCTGTGTGCTGTACACGGGACGATGTGGCATATAATGACTTCATTGTAACATTTCTGGCCTACCCATCAGCATCCAACATCTGAGACTGCGAGTCTTCTATGAGGAAGTTGAGGCCCTGGGACGGCTGGACATCACTGGCGGGGTACATGGAGGAGGAGAAGGGCTCTGCTGCAGTGCCGTACAGGTCCTGGGAGTCCTCAATAGGAAGCGACAGGCTCGACGTCTTCTTGGGCTTCTGGAGAGGTGGATTAGTCAAATAGTTTGTATTAGGAATCGGCTATAGAAACTAACAGTTTTAGTCCACTGGTCCTTATGATAACATATGGCAAAACCCTTAAAAAGGACATTTTTTTCACTAGTCCTTATGTTACCTTTACTATTTGGCAGTTTGGCAAGGACTAAAGGACTATTGCCAATTTCAAATGCTGGGTATGCAATTATAGACCACCAACTTTATACATTGTGATACGTTTCTGCTTCATAAGAGGTCATGTATGGACAGCAAACAGTACATTATTCATAAAGGTAGGTAGGTAGGTATGTTGTCTGCCACACACAGCAATATTCCAGCTATATGATGGCGGTCTGTAAATAATTGAGTCTGGACCAGACAATCCAGTGATTGACATCATGAGCATTGATCCACCCAATTGGGATATGATGACATGCATCAACTAAGTCAGCAAGCCTGACCAGCTGATCCTATTAGTTGCCTCTGACGACAAGCTTAGTCGCCTGAAGACCTATTCTACGCCGTATCTTCACGGGTCTTATTCATGAAGGAATGTCTGACACTGAAATATCACCTTTTTTCAGTCAGTGAAGCCAGACTGCTACTCACCTGTGTTTGTGTGGCTGTCAGGTGTTTTGTGAGGGGGGACATGAGGTCGTCATCTTCTTCCAAATTGTCCTTTGGAGATACCCCTTCTGTTGGAATCTTGAAACTGGCTGGAAAGAAAAGTCAATATAGAGAGTAAGTGAGTTGGGTTTAACACCGCTTTGAACAATATTTCAGTCATATCGCAGCATGTCAGCTTAATGTGGGAGGAAAGCTCAAAGTGATGCAGGTCTTAGACGTTTACCACTTTGGTGAAACCCACGTGAAGGGGTATGGTGCCAACACACCTAGAAACAAAATAAAGTCGAAATAAAAACACTTTTGAACTAATTTCTTGTGTGAGTCAGATTGATTATAAATTCACATGAAATGTTTTGCCTATGGCGACTTTAATCAACTAGGTGTTTGCAAGTACTTCCAAAAACAGAAGGAGACAATTCACCACCATTTCCTCAAAGCTCCCAAAACATTTCTTTCAGACCTTGACCCTAAACATGACCACTATCACCAAGTCTCTGGATTCTACACGTAAAAATGTAACAGTAACTGGCAATGACTCTGACAACCATCACAATAACATAGATGACCTTGACCGTAACTTGACCAAACCCTTTTCAAAGCAGGGCTCCATCCCAGAGAAAGTATATATGGGTACCAAGTCTAATGACAAATGCATAAAATTGTAACCACAAACCTTTTTGTGAGTTTTTTATCTTGTGACCTTGACCTTTTCATATGCACACAATTGTGTGACCTTGACCTTTTCAAATGTACCAAAAGTATTAATGCCCTTTGGCCATTTGGAAGTATTCAGGGGAAGAATAATACCTAATACAGGCTTTGAAATTCGGGTTTTTAAAGACTAATTCACAAGTCCTAAGAGTTTGTGGCTAGTCCTGCTTGAAAAAGACAAAAATGTTTTCTATGTTTACAGTTATTCAGCAAAATTGAAGCATTGAGAACTGGTTCAAAATTAGAGCCCACAAAGTTACTATATGGCAGTGTTATCAATAGTCTTTGTGTAGTTAACATTAGAAACATCCCCTGCAGCAGCGGAGACAGCAGTGAAATTCCACCCAAACCTTCAAGCTATCCTGTTTACCTGTGCTGGGTTCCTGTCTGGTGGCCTGGGCGGGCGGCAGGTTGCTCTCCTCGTCATCACTGATGGTCAGCTGACGCACGTGTTTCCGCTTCTTCTTGGAGCTGGACCGCACATCTGACACAATGACACACATGATAATGCCACAGTAATTGTACCTTACATCATGTTCATATGAACTGGGATTTATCCCTGGTAGATGAATGGGGAAAAAAACTTGATTTTTATCACAATTGGGATTTTCTGAAAAGTCCTTGTTTTCTTTAATTCAGGAGTATTGTCATATTTCATTTAATGCAAACATATGAAACTAAACATTAAACTTAAAAAGCCTCTTCTTGTTTATTGGTCCTGTGACATGAAAGTCACCTCTACAAATCAATAACATTTGTTATTACAATAAAAAACATGACTTGGCAGTTTTACTGATATTTGCTTCAGATCTTGGGCCAAATGAGCAGGTCCAAAAAATCTCAGATATATCGACAACATAACACACATTTGGTACACTTTTCACCCATAGTGCTCAAATACTGACTATTTGGCATGAGCCAAACCCTAAACTTCCAAAAGCTTGACTTCAACTCCAACATATTTCGAAGTTATCAAAAACATATTTTTTTTGAAAATCCACATCAAAATCAAACTTTGCACTGCACCTCTCCGATTAGTATGTAAAGTGTCCCTTACATTTGTTATAGGTTCCACACAAAAACGTGCTGTAAATAATCAAGTCTGGACCAGACAATCCAGGGTACGAGGACACACTCTTACGACTAGAACAGACTGGGAACCAATTCTAACTTGGAGTCCCCACAGGGAAAAACAATCTGTCTGGTCTTACTCTGTGAAAGATTCTCAAGGTCATCGTCTGCATCGTCATCAGATGTGTCCAGCTTTAGTTTCATGGTGTCTCCCTCCTCCTCTTCACTATCCTCAATGTCATCATCGTCATCAGCACGCCCAGCATTGACGTCCTTGTCAGGGTTGTAGTCGTCATCATCTTCCTCTGCCTCCCCGTCCAAGAAAGGGTTTGCCTGCCACAACACATCAAACAGTCAAACTCACCATATCCATGTGAAACTGGGGTTGTCGTTTGGTTGCCAAGCAGAAAAAGGATGACAGTCAACAAAGTCACCGAGTCTGCCCATCCAATCCTCTTACGACCAGCACAGATTGCTGGAGACCTATTATAACCCAGAATACCCATGAGAATCTGTGTTTTGCCAGTGTTTGCTCATAATGATAATTAATCATGATCATGATCGTGTTCCCAAATAGTCTCGGGTTCTGGTGCAGTTGAGCTGGTCACAAGGGCAACTGAGCATAAACAGTATGGGTGAAATGATACAGCAAGGTCATGATAGGATACGTATCACGATACATAGGTCATGATGGTCATATTTACGTCGAATCGCATGGAAACTTAAATAAACAATAAACAATAAAATAAAAAAATAAAATACTTCAGAGTAAGTTCAAAAGGGAAAGCTAGCTGTAGACACATGTTCTTCGATGCTATTTTTAGTAGTGAACTTGAAACGCTAATTACAATGCATTTTGCGATATCTGACTGACACAAACGTCAGTAATCATTAAACAAGTAGTTAGTAATTTATTTCAGTGTATCGTCTCATTTCGATAAAGAAAGAAATGTATCGTTTTGGCTCATGAAAACTGACGACTTCACCCCTAATAAAAAGTAGATGGATAGGTTCAGCTCTTCGGACTTGTGGTTATGAACCAACTTGTCCGTCTGTATTGTGACTAGTCTCTGACTAATGGCCCTCATCAACAACTTTTACCTTTCAATACCAGAAATCTGTGCTCAACTGAGGGGGCATGTGTGGCTTCTGACTCTCTCAAAACTTGGCAAATTAGCTGGCAATATGAATGTCTCCAGTAACCGATCTTTGGTTAAACATTGAAATCGTTTCAATATTTTTAAAGATCCAGAATCCAAAACATAATGGTGGACAGCGGGTTGCACCACTGATCAGTTGAACAAAGTCCTGTTACTGTATCGTACCTCTCTTTCTTCAACTTCCTCCTCTTCCTCAAATTCTTCCTCCCCAAACTCGGCATCGAACTGATCATCCTCAATGTCAGTGTCCGACTTCTCCGACATCTCATCAGCGTTGTCCAGGATTCTCTCCTCCTCCGTGTCAGTGCCGCCCTCAAAACCCTCCTCATTCTCCAGTGCATAGATCTCCTGCCGCTTCTGACGGGAATCCTCGCGTTTCACCTTCATTTTGTTCTGAAGTTGCTCTTTCAGGGCCAGTAGCTTGGCTCCTTCAAACACAAAAAATAAGAAATTAATGTGACATTAGAAATGAGTGAGTTTTAGAAAAATCATTGCCTGTGACACCAGAAATATTTTTCACAAATTGCATACTTGATGGGAATCAAACCTGGGCCTCCAATGTGATGAGCAAAGACCTGAACCACTTGACTACCCCCCAACCCCCGAAAAGGAGGGATAAAAATATTAAGCCTAGGCAAATCCGTGGTTATTAGCATCGGGCAAGGAGAATGACTCACCCTTCACATGATTACTTATAGTAAACACTCATTATTTCTTACAGTAATTAACCTGTTGTATTAACCTGTAACCAACTGAAGTTCATGCAGCATGTTGAGTGTTTCACTGCGACTGCATGACAGCTATGTCTATGATGAAACACCATGAGCCATGTCGTACATTGTTACCATCCCAAACCATAAGACACGCATGTGGTACTTGGTTTAAACAGTTACCTCCCTTTGTCTATTAACCAAGTTTCAACGAGTGGTGATTTGGGGGTTCACACATGGGAATAGCACCATGCATGATGAGTGAATATTTAACAACTGGGCTACCAAACTGCCTGACAATAACTGTTAACCCAAGAAATATGCTCAAATACTTTGATTTGCATGTTAAATTGAAACGTGTCTAGGCATGCTTGACTTGGCCTTCAGCATGACGAGCGAATAAACTACTGAATACCCACACCACAGTTTGAAGTTCTTGCATAATGATATGTAAATAGTCTCAGAAAGAAAAAAAACCACTTGAGACATTTAGGGCGAACATGGCCCCATTCCACAAAGTGATCTTAGAGTTAAGACAATCATAAGTCTCATACTTTAACACTTACGACAGTTGTAGCTCTAAGATAGCTTTGTGGAACAACACACTGATCTGTTAACTAATTAGTTAACAAAAACACGGTAAGAAGTTGAAATAGCAGTTGATGAAGACGCAGACTCATTACAATATACATGTACTCCTGTTTCCCGCTGACCTATGACCTCACCTGGTCTGTCCAGCTTCTGTAGTGTATTGTCCTCTTCCTCAGCCACGTGGTACGTAATGGACGTCAGTTTCAGCTCCGTCGTATCGTCAGACACGGCTGCTTTCTCTACAATACTGCAACATATGTACCATAATTGGTTCAAGTTATTGGTGAGGTGAGGTGAAATATCGCATCCAAGATTATTACACTTATATTGCGACGTGCATACATGTGTGTGTGCGCGAGCGCGTGTGTGTGTGCGCGCATGTCTGTGTGTGTGCGTGTGTGTATGCATGTGTGCGTGCGCACAAGTGTGTGTGTGTCTGTGTGCGTGCATGCGTGTGCTCACAGGCGGACGCTCTACCACCAGACCATGGAGGCGGTCTTCAAGTTATTGACATGAATACATATTTTATCTAATTTCTTAAAATGTTTCAACTGGGAAATCTAGCTCTGGGTAATATCCAACAAGCAAAGAAATGTTATCAGTGGTCAAAGCTCTAGTCCTTGTCAAACTGCCCAATAAGGACTAGTAGAAATTTGCCCTCTTTAAAGGTTTTGCTTTACGTTATCATTATAAGGACCAATGGGCTAAAATAGTTAGTTCCTATTGCTGTATTGATAGAGTTACTTTGCTTTGATTTATCATGTTAATGGGTCCATTTATTAACTTTTGTGAGGTTTTACCAAAA
Organism: Haliotis cracherodii; assembly: GCF_022045235.1. NCBI lineage: Eukaryota > Metazoa > Mollusca > Gastropoda > Lepetellida > Haliotidae > Haliotis > Haliotis cracherodii. The sequence continues at coordinate 37,273,582 of NW_027266308.1, forward strand.
GCCACAACCAAATTAATTTTTCTTAAAAACAGAAACAGCTAATACAAAATAAACACAGCTTCAATGTTTCCCCTTTGAACATATTGAACTTAACATTTCAACAAAACACATGTTTTCAAACAAAGACAGCATTTGAGCATTTCGTGAATACCAATATTTACATGTTTACCTAATATCAACATCTTTGGCATGCTTGTGTTGCTTCTTTTTAGAATGTTCCAAAAATCGGTTCATGAGTTTATCTCTACCAGTGTACACTGGCTCCGCTTCACCATCGTCATCCAGATCAATGAAGGAGTCCGGCGCACCGCTCAACTTGGGCGTTTCATTCTTCAGAGAGGACAAAACATGGATTTTGGGCGTCATGCCAAGAGTTACATCACTATGAGCTGTTTCTTCCTTGTCATTAGCACTATGGTCCTTGTCCCCAGGAAGCTCACCGGGAACACATACGCTATCAGTCTGTTTAGTGTCATTGTTACTATCTACATCAGCATGTTCCAAGTCTGTAGGACTTTCTAGGCAGCTGTTATCTTTGTGTACGTTTTCCACCGTCACTTCTGAAGTTGTATCGTGATCGACATCCATAACTTCATTCACAGTTTCTGTATTCATTTCTTCAGGGTTTGTCGGTTCCATTTTATTTACAGTATTGTCATTTTTATGAAAGTTTTCATCCAAGTCAGGGAGTTCATCCCCTTCAAAGTCCATTTTTTTACTGAGGGCATCCTGTTGTGTGGATTCATCCTTGAGATCCTGAGTCTTTGTGACTGGATCTGAGGTGGGCGTGGCATAACTAGGGGTGGGTGTGGAAACTGTATCACTGTGTTGAGGCTGACTGGAGGAGCATAGGACAGCTGGGGAACAGTTGGCAATCACATGTTGAATCACACTTGGTTTCCTGAAATAAAAAACATTTCGGGGTTATCTCAATATTAGCATGTGCCTTCGACAGATATTTTACAAATTCTTTCATGCTTGTAATGAAGGTGCTCACATGATTTGATGCACTTCGCAGGGTAAGACCTGTTTTATTACAAAATAGATCTTGATTATCGAGCAGATCGTCTTGACTGGGCGCCGCCATTTCGCTTGAAGCAAATGCAAGTGATATGAGAAAAGATAGAATTTGATTCGTCAATAGGAGGGACAAAGAAAGGTCATAACTCGTAATAGCCACTGGTGGCGCTACGAACAAGCCTGGAAATTCCAGCCTAGTTCGGCAAGGGTGGAAAGTGGACTTCTATAAACAGGCCCTGGCCTCGGGAAGATTACCAAACTAAGGGCGTGCTACGTAACAACAATTTGAAGTTAAGCCTTCAGTCGGATGTAACTCTTAACGCCAGACAGGCATCAGATAACAGCGCAGCTGACAAACAATACCCTGACAGTTATAAACTAGCTACAGATGACCCTGATGGGGAGAGCCGACTGAAGGTATGTTGCCCGACAAATGCAACTGTGAATCATAGATAGATTATTTTGCGGTAATACAAAATCTGAGTATCCCCCAAATAATTTAAGTACCAAATTATTGGCTACGACCTAACAGAATCTTTCAAGACTCAGGCTTTTCAGCGTTAGAAATTGGCGCTAGTCCTATAGTCCTTGCCAAACTGCTCAATAGTTAAGGTATCAGAAGGACAAGTGGAGACTAGTGGTCTAAAACTGTTTGTTTCTAACGCTGGGCTTTGGACTAGCCAATAGTCACACACTACAATATTGGCATAAGGATTATCAGTGATTGAGTTAGGTAAGCCTTTATTTTTGTCATTGTAGCCGGTTCTGCTTGAATGAGACAAAAATGTTTCCTATTTTTACATTTTCTGTCAGAACTGATTTAGTTGAGAACTGGTTCAGAATTACATCCCTTAAATGCTAATAGTTAATAGTACACCTACAGGGGTGTAAGAAATATTGCCACCACTAGGCTAGCAGACCTTCTTATACCAATAGCCTGGGTTCGATTCAAACATAAGAAAATGCGTGAAGAACATTCTTGGCGTCTCCCTCTGTGGCATTGCAGCCCTACATCTCCGATCAGTGAAATGCAACACTCACTAATAAAAGACCACGACAAATACTTACTACCCCATGAATCAACACGTACACAGAAGGAAACAACAGTTTATCTTACTTGAATTCTCGGACTGCCCTGAGAGCTTTGTAATCTTGTTGTTTCTTTGTCGCTCGTGCCAGAAAGTCATTGAGAGACTTGGGCGTCGGCTGGTGATATGGCAATGCCACCTGAGACTCTGAATAAAACGTAAAAACATGTCACAGAGAAGTATTTAAATCAGAGAAACAGCTATTGAAGTGTAGTGAAAGTAGTTTTGAATATATGACATTTTCATCAATATTCCAGCTATATCATAGTATCTTGTACATAGTCCGGATCAGGAAAACCGTGCAGCCTCCGACATTTATTTTACATTCATTTTACAAGGTATTTGCTCTTTTAGGACAAGCAAAATACTGGGGTATATTATGTTACTAAATCCCCACTGAAAACAGCTATACATAGATAACGAGACGAAACATAGCAGGACTGACAATCTGTGACTGGGATGACTATGAAAATGTCTGTATTTGTCTTAGTTTCTAGCTGCAGACAGTGTTCAGTCCCTCTGCCTGTATGCTCTCAATCACTGACCTCGGACAAGCCTTTGTGATTCACTGTGGATGTCCATTAAGTCGTCTCGTTTTGGTTTAGCCTTCCTGTCTTTTCCCTGGCGAGGTTTCTTGGCTGCTCCCTGGATAATTGAACTTCTATCAGTTATTGTTTCTAAATTTGTTATTCCTAACACTTAATATGTTTGTTTGTTTGTTGTTTAATGCCGCACTCAGCAATATTCCAGCTATATGACGGCGGTCTGTAAATAATCGAGTCTTGACCAGACAATCCAGTGACTGACATCATGAGCATCGATCCATGCAATTGGGATACGATGACAAGCATCAACCAAGTTAGCGACCCTGACCACCCAATCCCGTTAAGTCACCTTACGGGCAATTATGCTTGTCGTAAAAGGTGACTAACGGGATTGGTCAGTTAGGCTCTCTGACTTGGTTGATGCATGTCATCGTATCCCAATAACTGTGTGTGCAAAACTAATAGGTAACAAGTACAAAAGATATAGTTATATCACTTTAGGTAATCATAAAGCTGCTTGAAAATGTTTAGATCATTTGTAAAAACATCTTTTTTGTTTCACTTTGCGTTTATGAGGCAGTATCTTTTTTATTTGATTTTTCTCAGTAATGATAAGTTGTCAATAATGAAATACCTTCATTTTCAGGAGTTTGGCTTTGAGCTTGGGATCAAGGTTGTCTTCATCAAATCCCTCGTCATCTGCATTATTATCCTCATCACTGCTCCTTCCTCCACTGCCGTCACTGTCCCCGTCCCTAGGGGGTGCTGCCGTATCTACAAATATACACACTCAGCTTTACTGATAGCTCTTGCAGGATTTGTAATAGGTTAGACATGTCACATTTGATTCTTTAACTTATATAGAGTAACGTACACTGCAGTTGAGAATATGAATCGGAAAGTTCACAAATCATAAGTTTAGTAATCATGTTAAGCTAAATGTTTTCACAGGTAGCATTATCAATCACTTCATGTGTTACTGTTTTTTCAGATATTTCCAGCTAAAACCAGTACTTTTTTGTATTATTAGCAATTACATCACATCACATCTAAATTATGTCATGTCCTCAATTCCACCTTTCAATCACTCACTCTGCCTCGTCATCGCTGATATCTTTGTAATCGCTAAATCTGAGTGAGTGAGTGAGTGAGTGAGTGAGTGAGTGAGTGAGTGAGTGAGTTATTATCAATCTATGCTGCAGTTGGCAATATTGTAGCTGTATCATAGCAGCCTATTAATAATCCAATCTTTGCCAAGCAAACTGATGGTTCCACTTCCACCGTTACAGCATGAACAAGGATTCGGGGTATGCTGACACACCAATCTCATTAAAATCAGATCTTAGTTCTCACTACATGTTGTACCACTAAACAAGGATCTGAAGACTTCCCATTACGGGTCATGTAATAATGACCTTTCATCCGACCAATCAGACTGACGCTTACCAGATCAGGAAAGTGACAGTCGGCATGTGTTTTCTAATCATGCAACCACGTAAAATCTAATACAGGGAATTCCGAAAGACAGTAATGGGCTTTACAACTGAATCCACATAATCTAGGCCATCTATTAGCCATTCCAGAATGTTCTTTTGTTCCGTTTTGAAATTTTTAACTGAGAATTTGTCAAAAATATGTTTTGAAGCATAGTCGTCAGATTGGAACTAGTGCCGTAAAGCACAAGAAAGAAGCCTCCGGATTGGCTCATGTCAACTTCTTGTCAGTCATTCCATTGGTCAGTCAAATTTCACCTAAGGTCGGTCTGACCCATAATGGGATGTCTTCAGATCTTTGTAGCGAGAACTAAGATCTGATTTTAATGAGATTGGTTGACACTAGAGCTGAGTATCGATATGATTCATATAACGATACGGTGAGGTGAGGTGAGGTGAGGTGAGGTGAGGTGAGGTGAGGTGAGGTGAGGTGAGGTGAGGTGAAATAGGGTTTAACGTCGCGTCCAAGATTATTGCACTTATATAGCGACGTGCATGCACACTTGTGTGTGTGGCTGCTAGTACTAGTCCAAACTGATGCCGATTTATAGTGCTAGCCCACTGAGATACCATGCCGCAGTTTAACATGAATACCCCACTCAGACACACTAAATTGACTCCGAGCCGACCAGTCCTTGTTTGAGCCACTTAATGCCGAGCGCCAGACAGGGAAACAACAAGTACCATCTTTTAACAGGTTTTTAATGAAAAGATGGTCATTAAATGTAACGGATAGTCGCTGCGTCCTCATCTACCACATCCTTGTGTTCTGTCATGCTTACAGGAGGCGCTGTGCTACTTCTGCCAATATTGGAGGTAACTCTATTAGTTCCTGTGGTATTCATCACAAATCACAAACTGACGATTCAAGTATCGTGTGTACCTAAGTATCGATATCGTAGGCAAAGTTACTAAGGACTTATTCTGCTCCCAAATTGTGATGTGAAAATACCAAACTGTAACAGTTTCTTGGGTGGATACACGTAAGCTGAACAATAACATGGGATAATAAGATTCTGTCTGACAAGACTTTAAAAATTCTCCAAAACCGTATGTTTACTAACCAGAATCACTATCTTCTGCATCAAAGAGGTCACTGTTGAATATATTCATCTGAAATCAGACACCAGTTGTTGTGAAACCATTCATACGTACGTTGTTTCAGTAAGTCAGCAAGAGAGTGAATGAATTTTAGGCAGCATTCAGCAATATTAGAGCTATACCATAGCAGCATGTATATATTTTTTTTTTTGTCCTTCACTGCTCTCAGCAATATTCAAGCCAAAGGATGGCGCCTGTAAATAATCAAGCCTGTACCAGACAATTCACTGCTAGAAATTGTGAACAACATCCATGTTGACAGGGAAAGATGCCACATTATCAACCAAGTCACCGAGTCTGTCCACCCGACCCATTAAGTCGCCTCTTATGACCAGCACAGGTTTGTCAATAACAAAGTAAGAGGCGACTAACGGGATCAGGAGATCAGGTTTGCTGATTTGGTTGATGAGTGTCATCGTATCCCAACTGCATGGATCGATGCTCATTATGTCAATCAGTGGATTGTCTGGTTCAGTTTCAGTTATTTACAGACCACAGTCATATAGCTGGAATAATGCTGGGTGCGGCATCAAGAAACAAACAACAATAATAAAGCCTGGCCAGGGTCATCAGAAACGTTCCATAAAGTCTGAGCAAAATGCAAGGAAATTTACCAGGTCCCATGGTAATCCCCTGCTTCAAGGTAACTTTAGTTATGTGTAGTACATTCTTCAACTGATATCCTACTAGAAAAATAACAAGTCATTTGTCAGAAATATGTCATTTGTGTTACGGCCATTGGTCCTATGTCAGCTGGTTGCAAAGGTATTATAATGTCATTTTTCAAATTTAGATTTAAAGCCAATCCCATCTGTCAGATTGACCTCTAGCTCTTTGCAAGAGGTCAATCTCCATAACCCAGTGTTGGAATTCAATAAGAGCATCTCAGACCTGTTTTTACACATTTTGCATCTATGCTCACCTTTGTTTGAGAGGCATCTTGTTTGGGATCTGAAAAAGTGAAATCAAATAATCACACATTATTATTAGCTTGCCATTTATAAGTTGGACTCATTTATTTTTATGAATAGTCACAGCATTTCCCAGCTTCCTGGCTCACAAACATCACTAACGAGCAAAGATATTCATTTTAACAGGGTTGATTAAAATCTTGTTACTTCTGATATGTTCGAGGGATAACAATAAGACCCGTGAAGATCCGGGGTAGAATAGGTCTTCAGCAACCCATGCTTGCCATAAAAGGTGACTATGCTTGTCGTAAAGGGCGACTAATGGGATCGGGTGGTCAGGCTCTCTGACTTGGTCGATGCATGTCATCGATCCCAATTGCGTGGATCGATGTTCATGATGCCAATCACTGGATTGTCTGGTCCAGACTCGATTATTTACAGACCGCCGTCATATAGCTGGAATATTGCTGAGTGCGGTGTTAAACATCAAACCAACCAATTACATCTGTACAATTCCTGAACCACTGGGGATGCATGTGAGCAGCATTTACCTTCATCCTCACTGTCAACAGCTTCTTTGTTTGCCTGTAGACAAAAAAACAAACATATGTTATGGGCATAATTAGTAAAATCTAAGTATTTTTTTACATTTGTATACTTATCCTGCATTTACAGCTAACCTTACGACAAAGAAGACAGCGTCTCGCGATGGTCCTGGGTGAAAAAAAGAAATGCTGTTTCCGACTCAAGTCCACTTTTTACAGGACCACCTCCGCTGTCATGTGACATATTGTCCATGTCACATCCAATCCATATTACCGCGCTGTCTTCTTTGTCGTAAGGTAAGCAGTCAATGCATTAAGGTGTAATGTAGGATAAGTAAAAAATGACACGATTTATAACAGCAAGATCTCACTTGTGAGACACATGAAGATCATCACTGTACATACAGCACAAATTACCTTCTTTTTCTTGATGACCTCTGTCAAGCTGTCACTTTCTTCTCCACTAGCATTGCCTTTTTCATCAACCTTCATAGAAGCTGAAAACAAGGAGTCACTAAATAAACATAAAACTCATATCGGGTGGCAGGCAGTTTACCTAATAGTTTAATATTATAATTACATTATACATTCACATACCGCAGGTACCCAGGTACTAGTATCTGCTCAAATTTGTTTTATTTTCCCCCGACCAGTGGATCCATTCGCATTCCAGTTATCATTCTCAACTCCTTGGAGAGTATACAACTTAAGCTGCCCAGGGGTGCATCCATCTCACATATTGGTTACCCATAGACACATTTGAACTAAGTCACTTGCCCACGGTGACACCACAAATTTAATTCTCATGTTTCAGGTTTATGTACGTATTCGTGTTTCCACCATCTGGTCATCTACCATCGGACGAATGGGTTCTTCTGAGTGGACAGGGTGTATGTTTGTACTGTACACTAAGGCGAGTGACAACAGTGTAAGGTCCTGTAAACGTTGCTGGTCCCAAGGCTGAATAACAACCCGGTCACAAGTGGGATACGATCTCAGCACCTAGCGCTTTTGTCCGCTTGCCCAATTCGCCCCCAATATAACATCACATCGCTCCTACTTAGTAAATAAACAGAACAATATCATGATGCTCCTCCTTAGTAAATAAACAGAACAATATCATGGTGTGTCAGCTTCTGTCGGTTGAAAGCCTCAAGTCGTAAAACACTGACACAGTGGGGACACAGTGTTCAAAATTAAAGTCAAGGGGTCCAGTTTAGAAATCGAGAGGGACCCCAGATTCAAATACTATCTGTGAAAGCCTCAATGATCACAGGACCCCCTTAATTAGAACACTGTAGATCATACGAAACACAAGCTTCAACTTACAGTTTGACTGAGCATCCTCTTCGTTGTCTGAATCACTATCCATGATGCTGGAGAGAGCCTCGGAAATTGTCTGGAACCACCAAAGACAATAATGAGTAAGTGCTGGGTCTTTGCGGTTGGAAAATGCAATGTAACAAGATATTCTTAGTGGTATGCACAGACCATGTGTTAATAGAATTGGTTAAAAGCATGCGGTTCTTTACAAAATTATTTGCAACATCAATAGAAAAATTCTTATATATGTGACATAAATCATTATTCATATTCAACACGTTCAGATGCATGCTTGATTCCTGGCGCAGATGGGCCTGCCCAAAACTTTGCACAGAGAACGATAATGATAGGAAAATATGGAAGAATGCTAATTGCTTATACCATGTATACCAAAGGCCTATGTCACCTAAACGTTGATAGTTTTTATTTAAGTTTGAAATCAAAATGATAACAAAGAATCTGAAAGTTAAATGAAAGTAGGTATCTTCAGAATAATATTGAGTCTGTTTGGCTTAATGCCACCTCTGACAACATTCCAGCCAAATCCAAGCAGGAACCTCTGGTTCAGCAAATCTGGCGTCAACTTGAAGTTTGGCTACTTCAAAAGGTTAACATCCAAATCGAAATTACAAAGAAACATGTGATGATTGGCTTTCCAGAAAAGCGCAATGACCCTCTAAATATCATCTTTTTGATAACAAAAGACCTTATATTTAAGAGTAAGTTAAATAAGAGACTCCCATCATTTCAAGTCTTTCAGAACGAAATAAGAAACTAATACAACCTTACTAAATGTGCAGCGATTATTGAGTGTGACATTGACCTATTCTATAAATTTTGGTCAACATGCCATCATCTATTTAGATGATTAATCAACTATGTACTGGAATGTCACGTTATCAAATAGATGTAAAATGATTGAAAAAATAAAAAATTATAAAAAAAGGAACCTCTGAGGAGGTCTAGATAGTCTTGTCTGACTTTCAGATTTTGTTTTTGCCTCTAAAATGCTGACATTAGGGCCGATACCTACGATATCATGGGTACTTAGGTACACGATACTTGAATCGTCAGTTTGTGAGATCACGATATGCAATAAATAGAACAGGAACTAACTGATAGAGTTACCTCCCATAATGGAAGAAGTAGCATAGCGCCACCTGTAAGCATGGCAGAACACAAGGACGAGGACGTACCAACTGTTACATTAATAACTATCCCTTAATTTAACACTTTTTTGTTCTTGTGGTTTTCTTTGTTAACGTTTTTGAGATAACAATAAATAAATGTTTGAAGATAGAGGTATTAGTACTGTATTTCAGTGATTTCATCATTTCTTGCTATTTGATGTGGTGTATCATGATACCAGTAGTATTGTCAGTCCGTATCGTGATACGTATCGTATCGCAAGATACCAGGTGACACTCAGCTCCACTTGACATATTATTCTTTGATATCTACACAACACGAAATAAAAATGGAACGGACTTATTAAAAGTACCTTAGTATTTTATTAAATAAAAGTACCTTTTTCTTTGCACCGTTTACATTCGTAGTTTTAATATTACTCTTAGCTTCTCCTTCATCAGACATGCTCTCCCCATCTCTGCTGGCACGGTCCACATCACCATGAGTGTCCTTGCTGTCATCATCGTCGTCGTCAATCATCAACTGTAACATTAACAAGCATAAGTTGTACACACATTTTCAATACTTGTCATTGCTTATAAGAAGAGTTTCTCTATCCCTTTGAGCAGATTTGTTTGTGCTTTTGATAATTTATCAGGGCTGTCTACAAATGAAAATACACACTCACATGTTTCTTGTTTTTCTTCTTTATGACCACAGGCTCATCGTCACTGTCAGAGTTGAGGTCTACAATATCAACAACACGATTGAGTCAGGGTTGGACAAATAACATTTCCCCATATAGCAAATAGTGCTTCAGACACTGTTGAACAGACACAGGGGTAGACACCATTGGTCCCATCTAACTAGACCGAGGTCATTTCACCTTGTCGGCATGTTCGGTATACTAGCTCATTTAACATATACTAGATTTGTGGAGGTAACAAGTAGTCCCTCCCAACTTTTCACTAATCCTGGACAAACAAACTACTGACTGTCTATCCCTGGAAAATTTGCTGGTAAATAATGTAAAATCAGAAGGCAGCTTTCTCGTGCTTTACGGCACCAATTTCAAATTGGCGACTACGCTTCGAAACATATTTTGACAAATTCTCAATTACAAATTTGAAACCTGAACAAAAGAACATTCTGGAATGGCTAATAGATGGTCTAGATTGGATGGATACAGTTGTTAAACCCGTAACTATCGTTTGGAGTTAAAGTTTTCGAGGCTGCATGATCAGAAATCAAATTCCGACTGTCACTTTCATAGTCTGGTAAGCGATGCTCTGATTGGTCGGATGAAAGGTCGTTCTGACGTGACCCATAATTGGATGTCCTCAGATCTTTGTTTAGCGGTAGCGAGAACTCAGGTCTCAGGAAAGATCTCAGGAAAGATTGGATAATTTCTCGCAGTCAAAACTTTTTCTCACAAATATGCCACCAATTTCCTCCATTTCATTCTTTTAATGGCATAATTAGACAACATAAAAAGGGTTAAATGCCACCACAATCGACTGTCTTACCTGCAATATCTGGAGATGTTCCTGTCATTTCATCATCCATCCCTGAGTCCATTTTCTCACTGGTTTCATCCTCCATCCGCTTTCCCGGGGGATCCTTAGTGCCCTCAGCAATCGGGACAGCCTGACATGGATCATCAGGTTGCATGATCATAATGCGCACATGCTTACATGCAGAAGGTCATATGTACATTTTTACTCGTCTTCCAGGAGGCAAGGGAGTTCGGCAAGGGTGGAAACTGGACTTTTATAGTCCGTTAACTCCCTTGCCTCAGGAAGATGATTTTTACTTGGTTTCAAATTTCTTTCACAGTTCTATCATTATATACTGAGTTATTACATGCTTCCATAATCATGATAATTGATGATTTCTTTGTGGTAAAGTGGTCACAAGAACATTGAAGAAAGTGATCTTACACGTCTAAAGGGTTTTACCTCTATTTATTCTAATTTTGGATACAGAGAATAGTTATTAAGGGGCAAAGTTCACCTTAATAATATAAACGTCAAATGAAGGAAGTTGTTTGTTCTTTATCATTGAAAATCTGTGATGACCTCTGACATTTTCTGAAAGGTGACATATATATGAACCTCTTGCCATGCTTGCATGTCTTGCAGGTGTGCTCTCTCCTACCAAACACTGTTAATCATGTTAACATTTTTTAGTTTGTTTGTTTGTTGTTACATCAGCCTGCCTCAAAACTATACGATAATAATATAAATCATGTCATTTTTCATATGCTTGTGTGTTTGGTTTACTTAACTTTTGTTTGTTTGTTGTTTAATGCCGCACTCAGCAATATTCCAGCTATATGAAGGTGGTCCGTAAATAATCGAGTCTGGACCAGACCAGACCATCCAGTGATTGACATCATGAGCATCGATCCACAGAATTGTGATAAGATGACATGCATCAACCAAGTCAGCGAGCCTGACCACCCGATCCCGTTAGTCACCTTTAGGTTGCTGTAGATCTATTCAAACCCGGATTTTCACAGATTAATCATGTTAATAGTATTTAGAAGATGATAAAAGCCACATCTAAAACAAGTCCTTAAAAATTCCACTTTGGACCAACAGTCTAGTGTGGTTATGTGAATATATCTACTTCAAAGGCTATAGCCTAATCACTGTATTGCTATTGTTAATCATGTTAATTGAGGATGTAATTTGAAGACAAGGTGTCAGTAATTAGTAAATCAATTGCCTTCAATTGTTTATTGCCTTTTTGAACATCCGCGGATGTTTTGATTGCAGATTGGTGACATGAGAGGAGCTCAGCTCAGGGATTAACAGTTTGTTAAACATTATCGTTGACAGAGTACACACGGGACCACAAGTTGACTTCGCTATATCCGTTATTTTGTTCTAGGCGTGTTCGTTATATCCATCAATTTTATATGGTAAAATATACAGCAAATGGCCAGGTCCAAACGAACAGTTTGTTATATCTGTCAGTTTGTTGTAAGCATGTTCGTTACAAACATAGTTTACTGTACTTGATATTCACTCCTTCACAATATCCTACTGAAGTCCGACGCTGATTTTCTACTGGTCCTCACCATTCACAAGCGTCATCAGAAGGCAAATTAAATAATATGCTGGGAATTTCAATATCCTCTAGTTCCCAAGCCATTTAATGTTAAATTTTAAGTACACGAAATATTTTGTTAGAAAATGTATCTTGTCAAAAGTTATGAACCTGTGAACACAAAACAAAAAGGGTGGAGCTAAATAATGTTTTAATTTACCTTATGCATTCATTGTCCCCACCATAAAATCGACTATCATATTAACAAAACAATATGTGACCCTGAACATGTGAAACAGCAAGCGTGTCAATCATTGTTTAGAAAACTTGTCCGAAAATTTACAAACCACTTTGTCTCTCGACTAAAAGTATTCTGATATTTATGAATCTCAGCTAAGTACCGCACAATGTCGTATCTACAGGGTGAATGCAGGTTCATGAAATAATATAATATCTTTCTCCATCCCCATAAACATGGACAAATGACAACAAATAGTCATGAACGATGAAGCAGACGATTTTCTCTCATCATTAATGTTACATTGTCTGTGTTGTCCACAGAACGACTAAAACTAGATACCTCTTTTGTATCCTCAGCTTCTTCTAACACACCAGTCATGTCTGTAATAATATAATCCGTAAGTAAGATCGATGAAATTACTTGTTATCTTCTTGTCAGATTTGGCGCAAGACGATCATTTAGTATTTCCCGCTGTAAAGTTACACGCATGCGTATAACCAACTTCCGTGTAAAGGGCAATCACTCTGTGTCAATATCGATGGTGTTCTGCGTATTTTAAATTCACTTACGAGAGTTCGATTCCAAATAAAATGAAAAAAAAGCTCGTTCATAACCTATTTTTGTAGGTTTGGGCTGCTGCTAATGGCTGCCTGACTCTGATTTTTTTCATGACAATAAATGTAGGTTTTATGTTCACAAAGCCTGGATCAGTGGATGTGGGTCAGGGAACTGGTCACCATCCTCTCCTGCAATAAACAAGTAAGACTGCTATATCCTAAACAGTCAGAGGTATCAAATCACAATTACACCTCGGACTGAAACTGCCAATTTGACATCTGCATCACTTTGGAAGCTAAAATTGATAGAGAAGTACTTCTTTCTCCATCATTGTCAGTAGTTTTGTACATAGAATTCCAGGTGACAAAATGTAGAACAGAACTTTACAGTACAGTATTCGACGTAATAAGCGCCCAGGGCGTTCTCAAAATTAGAAATAGGGGGCTCTTAATAGAATGTTATTTTGGTGAAAAAAAACAGCGTTGAAAGATAAATTTCGTGGTTTATGCTGACAGCCTGAAATGTTTATGTACAACAGATATATTTTTCCAGAATTAAATGCCCATAATTAAGGGTGCATATAACACACGAGTGCGTATTATACGCGAATAAATAAGTCTTGTGTACATTGATCAGAAGGGGTGCTAATTGGGATTGTTCACTAGCCAATATCTTAGCAAATGTCGCCGTGGGCGCTTATTAGAGTGGCGCATTTATTACGTCGAATACGGTATTCAAAGTATGTGTGGCAATGCATTTTGACGAAGAGAGTGTATTTGAAGTTTTTGGACCACAGAGAGCTTGAAATTTAGCACTTTTTGCTATACATGACTGACACCATATATGTTCTGCATCAATATGAATGAGCAGTGTGACGTCATATAATAGCGATGTGCTCTGCATGTACAACTAAACAGTGCTTGCAGGCACTTTCAATAACAACTAAAGTATAATGATTAAAAAAATGTTTTATCGTCCCCAACTTTGTTTTCATTGGACTTGACCAATGCCACATCACTCAGTATCTTAGCTGACACCAAAGAGTTCTTGTTTCATTTTGTCATGGGTGAGTGAGTGAGTATGGTTTTATGCAGCTTTTAGCAATATTCCAGTAATATCAGGGTAGGAAACACCAGAAATGGACTTCACACATTGTACCTATGTGGAGAATCGACCCCGGGTCCTCTGCATGAAGTTAACGCTTTAAAGGGGCACTAATCTCTGGCTTCTTCTCGGCTGTCTGACACTGGCCCCTAGGGCTCACTAGCTGCTGTGCGTCGATTGGCTCGCTAACGCAACTGGGCGTGACAAGAGACTGGGCTACTGTCTGTAAAGACAGCATAAATAAACTTGGAGGCAATATTTCTTTTACGCATTTTTGAACACTGATTGGTAACCTGCGATCAGAGACCATATGTGGTGTAGTCAACATGCAAAGTGCCCCAGCTGTCACTATGTATGGATACCATGAATCAGTACACATTTGGTGAAATTTTAATCTTTGGGTTTACAGATTTGCCCGGGGCCAAAATCCACTTTCAGAAAAAAAAATAGAATGGGCAAATAAAAAAATTCATAGTATAAGATACAAAATCCTGCTGCAGGAGTAGTTTAGATTCTCAAAGAGAGAAGCGACACTGGTGCATTGTCGGCAAGCTTGCACTATTTTTTTCCTTTTGCTTGTCATAATACAGTACGTAAAACATTATGTTTATTTTTTATTATTTTCTCATACAGAGTAGTTGACTTGACTCAGTGTGATGTTGATGGGTATAAGTCTCTTGTCAGGTGTCCTTTTTCAACTTTAAGAGTGAGTCTATGGAGTGCATTCTCAGTCTAAAGACTGGGTTTTCTCACAAAATGTTGTGTATGCAGTATTGAGATATCGGGTATCAGGTGGTTATCCTCGCTGTCTTGGTTGATGCATGACATCATATCCCAATTATGTAGCTCAATGCTCATGATGTCAATCACTGGATGGTCTGGTCCAGACTCGATTATTTACAGACCGCTGGAATGTTGCTGAGTGCGGCATTAAACAAACAAAGTATAATTCTTTGTAGTACCTGGTTTGAAGATGTCAGATGGAAGTCTGGAGGCTTAAACAGAAGGGTGTCTGATGGCAGGGTATGAAACTCCCAAAAATTTCAGCCAGACCACAGGACTGGCTAGCTGAAATACCCTGACCAAAACCTGCCTGCCCACTTTAATCATATGTTTCTCCGGATAAGCTAACGGGGTTTCTTTTTGGTTACATTTTATCATTCATCTTTACATGTGAATTAATGCTTATCATCGAGAAATATTTAGAATATTTTCAGATATTAAATATAACCCGACCGTCGGGCAGGGGGATTTGAAAATCTGGCAGCCCGAGTTGAAATCAACCCAGGTAGGTATTTCGAACACTGCTGATGGACCAGTCTGGAATGATTTAAAGTAGCTTGAAGGATAGAGAGTCAAGGCTAATGGAAATCATATTAAAATGACATGTAGAAAGTATTTGCCTGACACCATTTAATACTTTGTTCTGCAATATTCTCCGTTGTATGTGAGCTAGTTTGTGAGCTAAAAAGATGTAAACCACAAAATAAAAATGTGTGGCCTTAGTATATCTTTAAACAAACTAAAGAAAAATGGTATTAAGACAGTTCTTTTTATTAACAAGACAAATCAACATTTATAATAGGAAGAAAATGAATATTGTACAGCTTCATATGTAAAATAATTGCTGAATATTGCAAAACATGTCACACACAAATGTGCCTGAGATCAACAGCTTGTGTTCCAGTCAACATTACAGAACATATCGAGGCAGGTACCAATGTCTTAAGTCTTTGCAGAAGAACAGGATTAAAGATGAGATCTACCCACTCAGACCAAGTTTCCAATGTTAAATGACATGAATAGTTACATTTATTTCCTGTTTAACAAATACACATGAGCACATACAAAGAACCTAATTAGTCTTTGAAATTCACGCTAGTCTGCTAGCCAGAGACTAGTAAATTGCGCTGAGGACAAGTGAACCTGCAATGAAAGGAGTCCTCATAGATTAGAAGCATATAAGGGTTATAATTCTAATCCAGTTCTCAATGCTTCAATTTAACTACGAACTGGAACTAAATAATAGTGACAGAAAATGTAAATATTGTAAACGTTTTTGTGTCATTCAAGCGGAATGAGCTACAAACTCGGAGGATTAGTGAAATAAAGTGTCTCTGGACAAGTACAAACAACCTAAATTTCTGAGGCTGTAAGTATGTATATACATGCTTCTGACATCTATTGATCCTCTCCATATAAATCAAAAGAAAGGAATTGTTAAATTTTGCTGAGCAAAAAAATGCAAAGTCATTAATTAACACATACATGTACTCACATACAAAATATAGATAACCATCTCACATTCTCTCTTTTTATTGATATTTTCTTTCATAACACCATAACCGATAACTGGATAATTTGGTTCAGCACTGCTTTGAACAGTATTTCACTTATACCACAGCATGCCAACTTTATGTAGTCGTCGAGCTCAAAGTGACCAGGTTTACCTTATTTGTGAAACCCCGGCAACATGCAAGTATGGTGCTGACAAACCAAGCATCATTAACTGTGAATCCAGGATTCAAACCCATTAACATCAGAGATTCTTAGTCATGCCATTTCTCGTGCCTTAGATCATGTGTACTCTATAAGGTTACTGTCTAGAATGGGGAAATGAGTTCTAACACATCATAACCATGGTACCTTCCAGACTGGTCCACTCTCATTATCTAAAAACTCATCACTTAAATAAGAAAAATTCGAATCATATTGATGATGGTAAATGCACAGGATAAATATGAGAATACAGTAAGGCATTAAATTCATGGGCAAACTAGTTCAAAATATTTTAGTTACTCACTCATAGTACTCGACTTTTGACATTGGATATTTTTATCTTTCATGACACACAAATTTGATTTTCACGTCAAGTGTATATTTACATAGAATGACCTATCTGTTGTTCTCATCAAAAGTAGAGTAGTATGCTTTGTGAATACTGCTAACCTAACTTTGTCTTAAGACACATGAGAGGGCAAGGGTGGCCCAGTTGTCTAAGGCACCATGATTCGCTGTACAGAGTTGCGTCCCTTGGGCACACCAGAAAACTATGATTGTGGGTTTGAATCCCCGTTCGATTACGTTTCTAGGTTTGTCAGCACCATACCCGTGCTTGTGGGTTTCACCGATGTGGTAAACGTCCAAGACCTGCATCACTTCGGGCTTTCCTCCCACATTCAGCTGACACGCTGTGATATCACTGGAATACTGTTAAAAGCGGCGTTAACCCAACTCACTCACTCACTTAAGACACATGAGTAAACCAACACTATCTTGTCTATGTAATGTCTGGAAACGACAAACTGAGCTGCAACACTGGAAGAATTCACTGTAAAATATATACATATACTTATGGAAGAGAATATATGGATGTCAACTCTTTTTTTTTTATGAGGAACACAACGTTTCAGAGTATATGCTTACTCCTTCACTTCTAAATGCCTTTCACATATATAAAGACCATATACATATACTGGAAATAAATAAATTCATTACATGACCAAATGTAAGGTTAAAACTGAGGACCTGTTTTCTTTAAATTGACACCAAATTCACCCTCTTCTCAAACATGTCAAAAGGTCCTAATTTTTCATTGTAGTTATAGACCCATGAAGATTCCGGGGTGGAATAGGTCTTGTCATAAAAGGCGACTAATGGGATCGGGTGGTCAGGCTCGCTGACTTGGTTGATGCATGCCATCAATCTCAATTGCATGGATCGATGCTCATGATATCAATCACTGGATTGTCTGGTCCAGACTCGATTATTTTACAGACCGCCGTCATATAGCTGGAATATTGCTGAGTGCGGCGTTAAACAACAAACCAACCAACCAACATTGTAGTTATATGTTGTCTCCAGGCTAAATGTTTCTCCTAGAAATAAACACATAGAAAAATACATAGACAATGACAAACACTGCATCAAACAAGAACCAGTTACCAAATTGTTATGGTCCAATCATAAGTCATCAATATTAGAAATAATGTTTTCAAACTTGATATGCACAGCAGGGTGGTACTACAAATAAGTGTCCTGTGTTTAATACTTATAAACCGTATAGGATTATGAAGCTGGTAAAGTATAAGTAAAAGGCCCATTTGTATTTAAGTTCATTGCAAAGTTGCAAAGTAAAATTGTACACGAGAAAACTAAACAGCATATTCATATTATTTCAAAACATTTATGTTAACAGCACCACATGGAAACCCTATTTTGGACTTGGAGCTGCATTAACACTGTCTGTCCTGTATGAGATGCAGCCCATGCAAATAATATCACAGAGATACATATACCCTTCACCCTTCAACAGTGCTTGAAATAACTCCTTGCCTCTTGTGTCCAAATAGATGGACAGATGGATAGATGGACTAGTAATCACTTAACATCTATCACACCATGGTAGCAATTATATTCCCAGTGTGTGAGTGTGTATGGTGTTACTCCACTTTTAGCAATATTCCAGCAATATCACGGCGGGGGACACCAGAAATGGGCTTCACACATTGCACCCATGTAGGGAATCGAACCCGGGTCTTTGGTGTGACAATTGAACGCTTTAACCACTAGGTTACCCTACCACCCCTCAATAATATTCCCAACTTATTTCACATAATTATAATAATACTTGAATTTAGCATTTACTTTTATTGATTTCCATGCAAAATGTTATTTCGACCACTGTTCTCCAGATCACAGCCACAACAAATACATATATACACTTGAATACTTTGTTGTTCCTCACAACAGACTTCCTTGTTGTCCTACATAATCAGACCATCTTGTCCCCACTCAGCTGGTCTGATTCTTGTTCTTATCATCCTCCGAATCCTCTGGTCGGTGCAGAGTCCATATGCAGGTTTGCCCTACGCCTGTCATGCTGACAACTGAGAATCCCTTCTTCTCCAACTTGTTGAGGACAACACGGGGCGGGTCAGGGCTCTTGTACTCCAGACTACAACACACAGAAGTAAGGACAAACTTTCAATAACTGAGGACAAGGGGAGGTCAGGGTGCTTGTACTCCAGACTACAACACACAGAAGTAAGGACAAACTTTCAATAACTGACGACACAGGGCGGGCCAGAGTGCTTGTACTCCCAGACTCTTACACACACAAGTAAGGACAAACTTTCAATAACTGACGACACGGGGCGGGCCAGGGTGCTTGTACTCCCAGACTCTTACACACAGAAGTAAGGACAAACTTTCAATAACTGACGACAAGGGGATGTCAGGGTGCTTGTACTCCAGACTACAACACACAGAAGTAAGGACAAACTTTCAATAACTGACGACAAGGGGAGGTCAGGGTGCTTGTACTCCAGACTACAACACACAGAAGTAAGGACAAACTTTCAATAACTGACGACAAGGGGAGGTCAGGGTGCTTGTACTCCAGACTACAACACACAGAAGTAAGGACAAACTTTCAATAAATGACGACAAGGGGAGGTCAGGGTGCTTGTACTCCAGTCTACAACACACAGAAGTTTCAACAAGCATGACCAACTCATATCCCCAACCAAAATGACATGTCCGGTTGTGTGCAAGGCAAGAAATATTGTCTTCAAGATCTGCTCCGGAAACAAGCAATACTGCCATTTTCAGTCTAAGTCAAAGTTGTTGCTATGGAAACTTGCAAAATAATTTTTTCAAAAATCCCAAACTATCAAAAGGCACCAGTTTACCACTAGACCTGTTAATGTGCCAAGTTCGGTGAAGACATTTGTATGGTTTTCAAGATCTGCTCTGGAAAAGAGCACTACCACCATTTTCAGTCTAAGTCAAATTCGTTGCTATGGAAACTCAAAAATAATTTTTTGGAAAACTCCAAACTATCAAAAGGCACCAGTTCACCACTAGACCTATCTATGTGCAAAGTTTGGTTAAGATATCTCTCATTGTTTTTGAGTTCTGCTCCAGAAACGAAACGTGACGGACGGACAGACAGAAGGACAGATGGACAACACCCATTCCTATATCTCCCTTCCACTTCGTGGCAGGGGATAATTAATGACAACAAGGGGCGGGCCAGGGGTCTTGTACCCCAGGGTACAATTAAGTTAATATACAGACGTAAGGACAAACTTTCAATTAATGACAACACAGGGCGGGTCAGGGATCTTGTATGCTTGTATATTGCTACCATGAAACTGCATCACAATGCTTTGCAGAACATTGTGACGCTATCGGTTACCCTGACATCACAATCAAATGACATCACTAATCACTCTGCCACAGAAGCTGGTTAGCTGTACTTTATACACTCAAGACACCTGTTATGGACTATCACAAACTGAAAATGTTGAAAGAATGATTAAGGACGATAAATATAATCTCACCCTCATAGCTTTTGATATGCAATATATCAACACTCATCGAAAAAGGTCTAAACTTCTTCATCAAGCCTAAACATTTTAACATTTATCGAAAGTGTTAATATATTTGTTGTCAAAGGACACTCGGATCTAATCCTCATTTTATCTGCCATATCTATAGTGTATAAATGCACTAGTCATATCTGAATTCATATTTACAAAATGACAATGCATTAAATTAATTTGGGCTGTTCTCACAAGTTGTTTCCAAGCTGTTTGTACAACGATGCACCAAGATAGTCCATTAACTGGAGGTCACTCCATTCATCTCCAACAACTGTCGGACCATTCTCCTGGAAATAAAACATAACTGTGATCAACACAAGCACAGTGATTTACCTTTGTCTGTATATTTGCAAGTTTTAGGAACCCTCGATACTAGATTTTGGGGGTCTTTGCGTTTAACAGGGGGAGTGGGGGGTCTCAGGGTGACCACTGCATCAACAACAAATAAGATACAAAGTATGAGTGATGCCTTATGCTTATTACAGATTGGGATTTTCTTGTTTTAAATCGAAACGTGTGATTGAGTGAAGAAAATCTTACACTGGCTGTCCAACATTGATTGTATTTCTAATGAGAATAGAAGTAATACATAAATATTTATCCACAAGATTCAATTAAAATATGGGTTCAATCATTTCAACATTTATACTGTTTTGCATCTGATGGGATACATAGTTCACATTATTTGCGTCCATTCTTATTTTTTATGCATATGGGATGCAATATCTTGTGTCTGGTAAAACACTGCAAGCATTATGAATATAGGCCACATATATTTTATCTCTGTTACAATGCAGGCCACAACCTGAGAACTATAAACACTGATAATGTGAGCGTTGCCTGGTGAACGGCAGTCTTTCCTTAAACATGTGTTGACTGTGTGTTAAAGGTAGCCTTATTCCATGACCTGTTTAATTCTCAAATAATGCTGTCGTCCTATTTTCAGTGCATGCTATCACGCACAGCGTTTTCTCCACAAAAGTCCCAACAGGTAGGCCTACATATGATTTACACTGTTGAGTGCAGAAAGGGACTTCATTGTGTTGTAGAAAATCAGTTCATGTATTATGCAACTCCATCTGTTACCTGTGTTACCTGGTGACTGAGCTGATGCGTAACATGATTTTGATAGATACAATTATTTAAATACAATGCGTACAATGTCGGCCGGAGCATGTAACATGATTTTGGGGTAACTCCCATTTTTTTCTATCTCAAACGTACCAGTCGTATCTGTGTGCTTATCAACATGTACGGCATTGTCACGGCTGTTTTTTCAGTCTATTTTGAATCGAACCTCAACGTCAGACTTGGTCTCGTCTAACTTCCTTGTCTAGAGTTAACTGCCCTTGTCATAAGCAGGTGCGCGTCGTCTGCTTTGCACACCAAACTTGGCGAGGCTGTATTTGTATGAGCTTTTCCCCCATGAGTTTTGTTTACGTATATCCTGAAAGCTTATGAAAAAAACCCCATAAAAATAATTTAATAAGTTATATTATAATAAATGATTTAATAGTTACATCATTCTTGTTGATATTTTCACACCATATCCTGTATTGATTCAGGACAAAAAGGGCCAGACATCGTGGTTAAAATGTCAAAATTAAAACAACAAATAAAACAAAAACGAGATTCGACATTCCATTACTTTCTAGAAATAGAAGCTCAGAACAATTTTAGTCTTTTTAGAAAGGGGGTGGGGGTGGGGGTGTATGTGCTAATAGACAATGTTATAAATAAGAACATCATCGCATTTATTTTTACTTTTGAGTATATATTTTATACAGTATGTATACATTGGGGTGACTATGCGAAACATTGCGATAGTATGACCAGTGCGTTTACCTTCTCACAGACCCGTGAAGATTCCGCCCCATGCTTGTATGGTATGGTGGCTGAGAGGGGACATCGATGTCCCCTCTCGGCCATCATATGCTTGACGTAACAGGCGACTAATATTCGAGAGGGTCGTCAGGTTCGCTGACGTGGTTGATGCATGTCATCATATCTCAGTTGCGTAGATCGATGCTCATGTCAATCGCTGGATTGTCTGGTCCAGATTCGAATATTTACAGACATCCTCCATACAGCTAGAATATTGCTGAGTGCGGCGTAAAACAACAAACAAACAAGTAAACCTTCTCACAATGCAGAATTCGTGACTTCATTCGTCATGATGAGAAAGCCCAGCATGAATTTATAGTCGGTTAACAACTTCACACACCAAAGCCATACACACATTCTGGACATTGATTGATTGTGAAGTATTTAAGAAGTTAAAAGTGGTCGCTCTGATTACTGTCTGATAAAGTTTTGAGCGTGTTTCTTAAGACAAGGTTTTTGTTTTTTAATGAAATGAATGGTAAAACGTCTATATAGATAAATAATAAATATGTTGGTTTATCAGCATCGCCTACTTCAGTTTACAGACATCGAAACTATTAATATTTTAATTTGACGTATAGCAACTTGACATGAATAGTTCGGAGTGTTCGATCGATAGTTACTCCACTCTATTTTGTCTAAAATGTTGTTTTTGTTTGGTTGGAAAGGGTGTGTGTGTTAAAAAAATCTTGTATAATGTTGATATACACATCATATGGTTAGAACTTTTTATGTACGAATAATCGTTTCATAACTGCTTTTTTCAAAGTCAGTATCTTTTCAAAATAATAGTAAGTTCATTTTTAATCTAACTGAGGTCACTGTTGTACCAGTTCGTTTCCAGTGGACTTGTCTGATACATGTCTGAACTTATTCAACAACGATTTTTTTCATGTTACGTCGCGTCACATTGCTTACGTTTACTCATTAAAGACTTCAGTAAGGCTAGTTGATTGTAGGGAGTTATCTGTCCTTACTAACCTTTGTTTTATAGGTGGCGCTTCAATTTTCCAAAACAATCAGAGACAATCGGCGAGTTCTTGCGACAATATCCCTGCTATTATAATGCAATGTCATTTTTCCGACAACACGCGGCGATTATTTCGGGAATTGGAACCACTGTAATATTTGGAACAGGTGCCACAATTTTGTATTTTCGCCTGGCGCACGTCGCACGGGAGCTTGAGCGGCTGGGAGCCACTGTCGCTAGTCTCAAAGCTGACTTTGCAGAACTAAGAGATCGACTTTCTACAAGCTCTGGTCGAAGAAGAAAGAATCCTTCATTTTATTCACTTGCAACAAGCAGCGGAGATGACGATGAAGAAGTCTATCTGGATGCTTACGGAGGGTAATGATGTGTTTTCTGCTTGCCACGGCGATCAACAATTTATTATTCTGTAAAGTTGGAGTCAGGCAAAGGAGTTACTTCCACTGGTTTTGTCAGAGGACTAGTCTACTCCTTGAACTTGCAACTGAGCAAATAATTGAATAGCTAGTGCATGGACATGTACTATGATCTTTCAACACTAATGTATGGGTACAGTTGTGAATTGGTTCCTTCATCACTGACGTGTAAACCTTAACATGCATATATATTTTCCTGATCCCATTAACACCTAACGTTACTATTTATTTACTCTTAGCCCTTAGTCCTTTGCTTTTTGTTTAGGGTTGTGAGTAATGTATGCCCAGTGAATCTATTGTTAGTGTAAAGTTGAATTGCCTTTGATAAGCATGGATACGTTGTCATATACATTCTATTTGTATGCCGGCTAGCAACAAGTTATTGCACAAGAAAAATTATCACCAAGCCCCCCTTATAGTGTGCAAGTGATAGTGACTTCTGTTACCTTTTACTGCAAAATTGACTCTTGTTAGGAAATAATAAAAACACCTGATAGGCACCTTGCTCCAATATAACTTTAGAAAAGACATGTCGATGGAGGGGTGTCACATGACTATTTCACACGTAACCAAAAATCCAACAACACAATACAATACATTATACACAATTATATTATCATAAACCATTGAGATTTGTATGTAAATGTTTTCAGGACTTTTCCAGTGATCAAAAATTGTGTATAATATTAATAATCAGAATGTAGAACATGCTGAATGAATGTGGAAACCCGCTCTGTGGAGACACTCGGAATATGAGATTTACAATTGTTATGTAAGCACCTAATCTGTGGACAAATTAATCTGTTTACGCAAGAGACAATGAACTGGTGCTCATTGTGTCCCACATCAATTATGTCTACTGTCTTCTGAACAATCTTTATCTGTGTTTCTCATGTCTGTGAAAAAAATGTTTATGAAATATTTGTCTTTTTAAAAGTATGACACTTTTTACCTGACCTATATTTTATGTATATTTTATTTTATGAAGGCTTGAAATGTAGGGTGACATGTTTAAACATGTTAAATGCATAAAAAAATCATCAATTTCTGTTATATTCTCTGCTGTTTTTTTCACGGGACTGTTGTCACAATGATGAGTGGGGTCATTTTTGGCAGCACCATATTGGGCTGTTGTGGTGTGATATAGAGATGAAAGGGAAGAGAGTATTGTGTCACCATTTACAATTAGATCTCCATAATGCATCATGTAATAGGATCCTGTTGATATCCTGCTATGACATCCTTCATGCTGTCATTGTAATGCTATACTCAGGATAATATGACCAGGATGGCGACACAAGGGTCATCATTTAGTGTTGAATGTGAAGTCAGAGAAGGGAGGGAGACAAATTTGTAAAATTGTATCATGGATAAATTTTACGGCCGAGGCATGACATGTCTGTGAATGTTAAAGGAAGCAGTGAAATCTGTTCAAATAGTGTCCTTCACATATGCTGGCTCCTGGTTGTAGATACATTGTTACACCGGCACTGTTCGAATATGTAGTGTACTGTGGATCTGAACATGCTGAATAAGGGTGACTATTTTATTAGGGCTATTTTCACTATTGCCATTGTATTGCAGTCCCAGACAAATTCTGCAATTCATGAATTAAAAATTGAAGAAAATGTTACTAAACACAGATTTGCAGAAAAATTGTGGAATTTGCCCTTCATTATCAATCAATACACTATTTTTTGTTATTTTAAAACTTTTCTATCAAATTTTGCATTTGCGTTATGCCAAAACATTTCACATTTGATTCAAACATACAAATTTGTAATAAACATGATAAATAATTCTCAATTTTGAAAGTTCTTGTATTAATAGTACTACATAAAGTTGACATGTTAAACCAAACCTGAAGTGTCTCAAAGTAAGAGATTAAGATTTTTAAAGACAAAAATTAGTTTGTATCAATTTTTTTAGGGGAAATGGTTTAGTATTTACAGCAGACTGTTGGTACTTTTACCGCAGAATTTTGATAATTTTACCGCAGAATTTGGGACTGGTATTGCAATAGTAGCCCACACGGTTGGAGTAGCATTGCAATAGTATTGTGATAGTCATGATAGTAGTAAACCAATTTTGTTAATTAATGTAATCAGGTAATAGAAATGAAAATGTATTGCTGACAGTCTCAAAGATAGACATTGTCCTCCCTGTTGCTCAAACTCAAACCAAAGGGAAGTAACTCAAATCTGAAGTTGTCGTAATCCTTGCTTCATTTATAATTGCAACTATTGAAACTGTCGATTGTTATGCTTACTATTGACGATACATTTGGCATTTTCAAATTCCTATCGATATAGAACTGTTGTGAAGCAAATAATTGCCATAGTTCGATCGTTCTTTAGATTGTTAAACTCCTATTGTTGAAGATAAAATCATCAAACTTGTATATTCATCCCTCATTCGAACTGTTCATGCTGTTTGGGCACCTTACAGATGTTTATCCATCAAATGTCGAAAACAGCATTTCTTGTTAATTCAATGTTTTTAGTAGTGTCAGAGTAATGTCACTTTGCATGCATATTATTAATCAGTATTTTGTTCATGTAAAAAAGTACGATAGTGCAGTTAACACTTAACTGTGATCAAAGTATGAGTGACCCTGAAGATCTGGGTTAGACAGGGGCTTCAGCACCCCATCCTGCCACAAGAGGCGACTATGCTTGTCGTAAGAGGCAACTAATGGGATCAGGTGGTCAGGTTTGCTGACTTGGTTGCTGCATGTCATCGTATCCCAATTGTGTAGATCAATGCTCATGATGTCAATCATTGGATTGTCTGGTCTATTATTTACAGACTGCTGTCATAAATATTGCTGAGTTCAGTGTTAAACAACAAAGGTTTGAGTGTTGGTTGGTTTGTTGTTTAACGCCGCACTCAGCAATATTCCAGCTATATGACGACGGTCTGTAAATAATCGAGTCTGGACCAGACAATCCAGTGATTAATATCATGAGCTTTGATCCACACAATTTTGCATCAACCAAGTCAACGAGCCTGACCACCCAATCCCGTTAGTCTCCTCCCACGACAAGCATAGTCGCCTTGGTGTGAATTTGAAAAAGTACATCCATATTTCAATGCTTTCCAGAAGTGACCTTGAGTCTTTGAAGGAAGTGGCTGCAGAGCTCCATGACAACTTGAATAGCACTGCAGGAAGCCTGACAGGATATGATATCTTTACTCGTGTTGACCGCTTGTTTGATGGGGAAAACACAGACCAAGAGGAGGCATACCGACTGCTTCTCAAGAGCAAAGCAAGGGTAACTGACCAACCATTTTACTCCCTGTGGTTCTCAGGAGGGACGCCGGGTTAAAACTACTCCCCAGCAACTTAAACTGGTCATAAGAGGCGATTTAATTGCTGGGGTAGTCACACTCAATGACTTGGTTCATTGTGTGTCATTGTACCCTGATGGCATGGATTGTTGCCCACAGTATCATCAATGGATTGTATGGTCCAGATTTTATTATTTATAAGCTGCTGTCATATATAGCTGGAATATTACTGAATGTAGAATTTATTAAAAAAAACACAGAACAAAATTTCCAGTATAGAATTGGTCCCCAGTGAGCGATGGTTGTTGTAAGAGGTGCCTCAAGGACTTGGTTGATTGTGTGTCATCATACCCACATAGTGTGGGACGTTGTTCAGTCATTGGTTTCTCTGGACCAGACTTACCATAGACCTAAATGATTTTGAATTGTTACAGTAGTACATATTTGGGACTTTCCTAAAATTCACTTAAAATAAATACAAGAAATGGTCCAAGCATTATTCCCTGTTGATATTTATAAGCTTAGGATAGGAGTGATTTCTTAGGACAAAACACTTAATTGGAATGCTGTATATCTTATCAGCACCCTACAGATGTTGAGTTCCTCTGGAGGCTGTCCAAAGCATGCTACCTAGTTTCAAGAATTGAGGGGACCAGAGGAAATGATGAGAAGAAAAAAGAATTGTTGTACATGGCCCGAGACAATGCTAGTGATGCTCTAAAACTCAATGACAGCTGTGGAAATGCCCATAAGTGGTAAGTTAATGCAGTTGTTTTTACACTGTATACTGAAAAAAAAATCTATGATTTCTATTCAAATGCCCATGAGTGGTGATTGAGGTAACACAACTACTTTAATACCGTAGTAGAACTCATTGATAGCTGCGCAAATGTCCAAGAGTGGTGAGTTGTCACCACTATTATTATATCATAGAACTAAAACTAATAATAATATGTTGCTTGGCAACCCAGTTCATGTTAACTAGTGTTAGAAATTAAGAGGGTTCTTAAGATTGTTTGCTAGTATTGTATACTTGGGACCCACTAAATCTTTCTATACAATTTATGATGACAATTGATCGCTAACTTCTCACACATTTGTGTACTTTTGCTGTTAAGTAATGTTATCAGATTCTGTGATTTAAAAGACCCCATCTTTCCAGGTTTGCAATAACTCTCGGGAGTGTTGGTGATTACGAAACAACGCAGAACAAAATCAAGAATGGGTTTTATATCAAGGTAACATGTTTTCTTTGTTTTCTTCGAATGTTTGAAATGTATGTATATTTATTCAGTGTCTATTTGTTAATAATTTTTTGAAAGGAGCAAACTTAATCCTGAAAATCTACATGATTTATGAACAAATATTTGAACATATTGAGAAAAACTGTTTATAATTGACATTTAAGATGACATGATTTTCTCTTCTGTGTCAGAAACACATTGAAAAAGCGATAGAGCTGACTCCGGGTGACCCCTCCAACCACCACATGCTGGGCAGATGGTGTTTCAGTGTGAGTACTTCCCACCACACACACTACCAGCACATTAGCAGTGAGGCAGTGTTTGAAATAAGGCATGAATACCTAGAGGACTTTGTTAAAATTTGTATGCTTGTCATTACCCTTATGTTAAAAACTAAACTTTGTTGAGGTCTTTGATTGAAATAGTAGCTGACCTCAAAGACCCCACGAATGATCTTTATTTTGAAATACTGGTGAATGTTCCAGTGTGAGTGTAAGCTTGGCTCTAAGATCTGGAGTTTAAATACATGATGAGGAGTGAACATGTAACAACATTGCAGCTAGCTATGTTGAAAAATGTAACAACACCAGAGCTAACTATGTTGAAACATGTTATAACACCAGAGCTCACTATGTTGAAACATGTTATAACACCACAGCTAGCTATGTTGAAACATGTTACAACACCAGAGCTCACTATGTTGAAACATGTTTCAACACCAGAGCTAACTATGTTGAAACATGTAACAACACCAAAACTAACTATGTTGAAACATTTTACAACACCAGAGCTCACTATGTTGAAACATGTAACAACATCACAGCTAGCTATGTTGAAACATGTAACACCACCACAGCTAACTATGTTGAAACATGTAACAACACCAGAGCTCACTATGTTGAAACATGTAACAACACCGGAGCTAACTATGTTGAAACATGTAACAACGCCAAAGATAACTATGTAACAACACCAGAGCTCACTATGTTGAAACATGTAACAACACCACAGCTAACTATGTTGAAACATGTAACAACACCAGAGCTAACTATGTTGAAACATGTTATAACACCACAGCTAGCTATGTTGAAACATGTTACAACACCAGAGCTCACTATGTTGAAACATGTAACAACACCAGAGCTAACTATGTTGAAGTATCCCAATTGCATAAATTGATACTCAAGGTATCAATCACTGGATTATTTACTGGTTCAGACTCGATTATTTACAGACCACCATCATATAGCTGGAATATTTCTGAGTTTGGTGTTAAACAACAAACAAACCAACAAACAACTGTGTTGAAACACCAGAACCAAAAAGACAACCAGACACAAATCGAAAATTGATAGTGAATGTTCAGAAGATGCCAGTGATGACGATTGAAGTGTTTGATTTTCCAGGTATACATGCTCTCCTGGATCGAGAGGAACCTTGCTGCCACACTCTTTGCCACCCCTCCAACAGCCTCTATAGATGATGCTCTTAGGGAGTTTCTTGAGGTACGCAATGACCAACCATTTGGTGAATTGTGATAAAAACATGGTTATGATTTTAAATGGGTTCAAACATTGGTGTCTTAAATTCTTTTTTTACAGAGTTATGGCCCTTCCTCTATGTTTTTCAACTTTGTGCATAGTATGTCAATTTTTGTCTGAAACTACTGAAGTTGCATGAATGAAAGTTTGAATGCTTATCTAAGTGATACTCGTCAAGACGGAGTTCGAAGATTAGGGCCATAAATTATTTTTTTACAGTTGCGGCCCTTGATCCATGTTATTTTACTTGGTGCATATTGTCTGCAATGGGGACAAGGTTTCCCTGAAACTACTTGAGTAACGTCAATGAAACTTTGCAGGCTTATCTAAGAGATACTTGTCAAGACTGAGTTTGAATAAATTATTTAATATGCCATAAATTATTTTTTTCCAGTGTTACTTCCCTTGCTACATGTTTTGAGATTTTGAGCATACACAGTTATGACCCTTGATCCATGTTATTTTACAAAGTGCATAGTGTCAGAAACTGCTGAAATTAGCTTATTTAAGACTGAGTTATTTTTTCCGGATAAGGGGCCTTTTGTGTCTATTAGTTTTATATTTAATCATTTTTTTCTGATGACACAAAGTGGCCCTAGTGCCTGTATCTCCTTAGGCCACACATCTTTAGTTTTATGTTTCACGGATTCATGCCAGCTTTTCCACACAAGGTCAGTCGAAATAAAAATATAAATAGCGACGCCCAGTCAAAACGATCTGATTGACAATCAAGATCTATGTTGCAATAAAAAGGGTCTCACACTGCGAAGTGCACCAGATCCTGTGAGCATCTTTATTAAAAACATGGAATGCTTGGCAAAATTTGCTTTGCAAATTCTGCAGTCGACTGAAATCTGCACATTCGAATCTGTGTAGTTCATAACGCAATTTTGATTGGACTATATGGACTCATTAATTAAGTCCAGCCAAAATGTTTACTAGCCTAGTTCGGCAAGGGTGGGAACAGGACATTTACAGTCAGTCAACCCCCTGGCCTCGGAAAGAGGCCATCCAACAGGATCAGTAGATGTTTGTATCTGCTGTTTCTTTGGACTCCTGACAATGTCCTTGACCATGTTAACACAATCCACATGAGTTGTCCTTCATCCATTGGTATATCCATCCAATACCTATCCTCCCATTAACTTTCTACTTACAATTCATTGGTTATTTATGAGTTTTAGTGTTATTGTTAGTTTTGTTTCGTGTTAGATGGACTGACAGTGCTGGGATCGAGGATTCTGAAAATTGAGTTACAAAATATGTTGAGATGAAACAGACTTTCTAACATTGTATTTTTGATTGACAAAATATGTTGAGATGAAACACACTTTCTAACATTGTATTTTCAGGCTGAGAAGTTAAACCCTGGCAGATGGAAAGAAAACATGCTGTTCATTGGAAAGGTGATAAGTCCAAATAATGTAGACTGGTAATGATGATATCCTCTCTGCAAAAGAGGCCCTCCTCATTGGGACTCTGGGAATATGGAATACTGAGTGTGTCGCAAACATTCTTTCCCCGTGTCAGAGGCAACTAAATTTTTTGTTTGTTTGTTGTTTAACGCTGCTCAGCATCATTCCAGCTGTACGACGGCAGTCTGTAAATAATCAAGTGAGGTCCAGACAATCCAGTGATTGACATCATATGCATCGATTAGCAATTGGGATACGATGACATGCATCAACCAAGTCAGTGAACCTGACCACCCCAAATCCTGTTAGTCGCCTCTTACGACAAGCATGGGTGGCTGAAGACCTATTCTACCACGGATCTTCACTGGTTGGCAACTAAATTAGTTTGGGTGGACAGGTAACTAGTTTGAGGACCTGGTTGATTGTGATTAAATCAATCAATGTTGTTGTTTTCTTGCCCAAACTCGATTATTTACAGGCTGCCGTAATACAGCTGAAATATTGCTGACTGTGGCATAAAACAAACACAATGAATACTAAACATTGCCAAAGAGTTCAAATTCCTAATTGCTTGAGCTGTCCAGTAAACATTTTCCATCTTTGCACTCACATGTCCTCTCAAGTTTATTGGTCCGTATCTTATTGTTCACGATAGAAAACTTCATACACGACAGTGTTAAGATAGTCGACTGAAACATGTGGAATTGATCCCTCCTCTTAGACTGTGCAAATAATGTTTTTACGATAATGTTTTGAGTTTTTGTGTGTCTACAGAGCTACATTGAGAAAAAGCAGTACAGTGAAGCCACAGAATGGCTGGAGAAGGCGGAGAATATTGAGATCAAGAGTGCTGACGTAAGTGCATATATTTAGTTCTCATAATGCTACTACTTCACACAGACTGAACACTTTACAGTGTTGATATAATCTCTTTAAAATGGTCTGTTTGTTTCCAGTACTTGTACATGTTTAAGAAACCAAATATGCCTTGATAATGTCAGCTAAAGCCACTCACCTATCGAACTTTGTCAAATCTGTTGTCATACATCATACATGTTTGTTTTGGGTTGTGTTATATACAATCATGATAGACTACCAGCTACCTTTTGCTCACTTTCTCCACTGCTTTCCTGTCCGTTGTTTACATTTGAGTGAACAGCTGGTGAAAGGGAGATTACTCATTCAGGCTTCACACACAGGTGCCTCATTCGCAAAAATGTCTGTGTCAGCATGTCCAGTTGTTTAATTGAGATGTATTTTTGAAAAGTCAACAGTGTAGTTTTTAAAAACAATAATGTTATTTCTTATTTTGTAACAAATCCCTGAAATTATTTGACACTGTCCCCTGATTTTAAATGTGCGAGGAGTAATTGACAAACACTGAGCCAATATCCAATTGATGTGTAAATGATACAGTAATACCTGATCATTTGTCTGTAATGTTGACTCCAGTGGGGATGGCAGGTAAAAATAATCAAACAAACAATACCTCATGCATGTTGACAGATGGTATAGTGTGGACAAAATGGCTACTCCCAAGTATCAGCACATGAAGATCCAGGGTAGAATAGGTCTTCAGCAACCCATGCTTGCCGTGAAAGGCGACTGCTTGTCGTAAGAGGCAACGAACGGGATTGGTTGGTCAGGCTCGCTGCATGTCATTGTATAACAATTGTGTAGATTGATGCTCATGATGTCAATCACTGGATTGTCTGGTCCAGACTCGATTATTTACAGACTGCCTTCATATAGCTGGTATATTGCTGAGTGCGGGATTAAACAACAAACAAACCAACTCCCAAGTATCAATGACTGATACCAGTAGGGTTTCAAGGTCACAATATAGGTCCCCAGCAATCTGTGCTTGTAAGATGCGATTATTTGGATCGGGTGGTCAGACCTGGTGATGTGGTTGTGGCATGTCGTCTTCCACAATTGTCTCCTAGGACCATATGATTGTAGGTTTGAGTCCTGTTTGTCTTAATTATTATCAAGCTGCTGGGTTTCATCACAGTGGCAATAGTAGAACACCTGCCTCACTTCGAGCTTTCCTCACAGACTGACATGAGATGTGACTGAGGCACTCTCCAAAGTGGGATAAAACTGACTCATTCCCTCATGCCATGATGCTGTGTTCTTTATGGGGTGGTGGGGTAGCCTAGTGGTTACAGCGTTCGCCTGTCACGCTGAAGTCCTGGGTTCGATTCCCGACATTGGCCCAATGTACGAAGCCCATTTGTGGTGTTCCCCACCGTGACATTGCTGGAATACTGCTAAAAGCGGCGCAAAACCATACTCGCTCACTCACCCATGACAAAATGTAACACAAACTCTTCGGTGTCAGCTAAGATACTGAATGATGAGGCAGGGGCTTGCTGGATTATTGCTAAAACAGGCGTAAAACCCAACTCACTCACTCACTGTGTACTTTTCATTACAGGATGAAGAACAACAGACTGAGATCCAACAACTGCTGGTCAAGTACAGGAGATAATGCCAATGACTGATAGGAACTTGCATAATTGTGGCCTGATGTATGTAGTGGATATTCTTAGTCTTTACATCTGAGGCATGTATGTGACATAACCTTTCTTTGATTAAGATACATCTACATTGTGTGAGAAGGGTCAGGGACCCCAGGGCAGAAAATAAGCAATATCACTTTTTTGTTTTGTTTTGTAATTTGTATGATGGTAGAATATATTGTATAGATTTTTTACTTCTATGAATTTTAGTACATATTGTTGTAATTGAAAACATTGAGTATTGAACAGTTTGATCTAGATGTACATTACCCTTCCAATGTTTGAGGTAATGACTACCCAAAATGACAATGTATGTGAGCTATTTATTACTTCATCCTGTGACGAAGAGACTGAATTTATATAAACCTAGACGGACGTGACTCAACCCCAAAAAGTACGAGGATCTGTACTTTACTGAGAAAGTGTTATTCCAAATATAACATTTGTTACATTTAACCACTTTCTAAATGGCATTGTGTGTTCATAGTTTCGGCCATGGGAGCCGTGCCAATTTACACTTGCAAAGGGGTACACAAAGTATGTGATCTAGACTACCAGTTGTCAGACTTCATTTTTGTGGAAGCCTCGGTGGCTGAGTGGGTTAGATCCCGGACTTTGTGTGCAGGCGATTAGGTGCCTCACTCTGGCAGTGTGGGTTCGAATCCCAAAAGGGTATGAGAATCTGAATCGTACTTTACGAAGAAAGTGTTATTCCAAATATAACATTTGTTACATATAAACCTAGAGTTTAAAAAATGGGAAAGTAACTATTGTCATTGTGCCAAACAGATACTGAACAAATTGTACTAGAATATAGTGTGTACTAAACCCATGTTTCACATTTCACCTTGTTTATACGAGAATGCAAAAGCAGTAGGTCAGAAGGGCAAACGAACAAAGATTTGATTGGTATGAGTGTTTTCTATTTCATCTCACTGACTCATGAAAGGTTTGGATTATCATTTACAATGCTCTATCAGACATGAACTGTTATTAGTATTCATGTTTAAGCCAGTCTTACATGACACTGTCCTCTTGTCCACATGTGTTTCAGATGAAATGTATAGCTTCGTGAGATTGTAGGAGACTTATCTTATAGGAGTATTAGTCTACAGAAGGGTCAGGGTTCAGTTGCAGTAAACAAGGTTGTGAAATGGTATGTTTTGTATACCGGTTCTTCAAAAAGGTATGTTTGAGCTTGCCAAATGATTCCTCTGGATAATCAGCTTATTTAGGAAGAGCCATTCACTGCAAGTTGAGATATTAATCATGTTAATATAGGGTTTTACATGATGCAGAAATGTGCATCCATTAAGCACAAATGTTTCAAACATCTCGAGGGACTCACAGTAATATTCGGGGTGGTCGGGTAGCCTAGTGGTTAAAGTGTTCGTCTCGCCGAAGACCCGGGCTCGATTCCCGACACGGGTACAATGTGTGAAGCCCATTTCTGGTGTCACGCCATGATATTGCTGGAATATTGCTAAAAGTGGTGTAAAACCATACTCACACTCGCTCGCTCGCTCACTCACTCACTCACTCACTCACTCACTCACTCACTCACAGTAATATTCATTGTACTAAATATTCTTGAAAGAAATATAAAAGTCCTTTAATTGAAGTAATTATCAAATATTACAGTACAATACACTATTTAATTACTTTACAGGACCCTGTAAGCACCTTTGAAATCAATTATTTAAACCTCAAGACCCTTAGTTTTGTCGGTCAAGGGAAAACCCTGATTAATATATCATTGCACAGCCGTTGTGTGTCAGTGTGTAATATTGCACATCACAAGGACATGTGCTGTGGTAACATGACGCCTCTTGTTAAGTATGATGATCCTGTATGCCAATTGTGGACAGCAGGGTAATATGTCAGATAAGATTCTCCTTATTGATGACCTGTATCTTGCCCACTATCAGGTGTCCGACAAGCAGTTTATGTGCATGCCAACCTTGTGTACTGTACCTGATTGTGTTAGAGATGGTGTTCTGATAATAGTATTTATGCTGCTGTATACATGTCTTGGTTTTATTGACAGGCTGTTGATCAGGGAATTAGACCTTCTAGATGTTGTGGGGATATATAGGAAGATTTAGCTAAAACATTACCATCGGCACAGGTTGAACTGCTATTGTTTGCTTCAGATACCTGAGACTCAGGATTGAGATGATGATAGCACTGACTGACAGTGTTGTATTTACCAAAGATATTCTTGACATTTTTGAAGTGATATTTAGTCCTTAATTGTCATGTACAACAATTTGATGTTTTTACGTCTCTAATCTAATTATGACTCAATCTTTGCAGCTTGATTGATTTCACAACTGGAATTAATTAACCGTTACTTAGAGACATAAAGTAATATGGTGTTGTTGCACAA
Organism: Haliotis cracherodii; assembly: GCF_022045235.1. Taxonomy (NCBI): domain Eukaryota; kingdom Metazoa; phylum Mollusca; class Gastropoda; order Lepetellida; family Haliotidae; genus Haliotis; species Haliotis cracherodii. The sequence continues at coordinate 37,309,775 of NW_027266308.1, forward strand.
ACTATCATGTTCCTGATGTAACGTTGCAGTTTGCTCAAGTTGATGGTATAGTGTTGTGGCATAATTTACAAGTTTATTTTTTAGAAACAAATACTATTTGTATAGTTATTGCTTTAAAAGGAGGTAACTCTGTGACGTCAGTGTTTGAGAACTGATACAAGTATTTTTTCAGTAGATGATTTTGTTGTGATGCTTGTGATTTATATTTCTGTAACAAATATACAAAGAATCCAGTAGAGATGGCGTTAAAAGACGAAAACATTGGGTCCAAAAAGAAGGGAATACATTTTGCACTGATGGTATGTTTGATAGTGTGTGAAGTTTATGATGAAAAATATCATTTTTAGTTATTTCGTCTTAAAGGTCAGCATTAGACTCTTAATTATTGGGCTTTGAATGAACCACAAATGATATTCCTTTTACCTGTATGTAGGACTCAGATCTATAGCAGGTCACAGATCTGTAGCAGGCCTCAGATCTTTGGTGATTCTCTGATCTGTGGCATGTGTCCTATCCTATCCTATCCTAACAATTACGGTAATCAAGAGCTTACAACTTATGCCAACCTAACCTACAAATGGAACTAACCCAAAGGATATTTAAGGGTTGACAGATAGAAAAGGGTTGACAATTAAAAAAAGAAACGGCGATCCTCTGTGATATGTCCTAGCAAAATATGTGTAGTCAAACCTCGCTTATCCGGACACTTGTGTTACCTCAAATATTGTGCGGTTAAAGAAGCACTGGTGGTAATTGAAAATCACTGTCCAGATCCGGATTTCTGGATAAAAGAATTATTTTACGTACCGTAGTATTTATTTCATTTCACGTAAATATCGTCCTGTAGGTGAGGGTTTAAGGGGTATATGGCATCATTTTACATGAAAGTGTACGATTCTGATGGGTTATCCACCATAGATCTGAGTCCTACAGACATGATACACCATTAAACATTTGATTGTCCTGGTGAAATAATGTTTAAACCACAAGCTGCAAGTACCTGTGATATTGATGGTGACTGGATACGAGGTTGATACGTGTGGCAGCTCAGCATTCCAGTATTACCTTCTGTCCCGGTCATCGTTCCACAATCCGATTTTCGGGTTACATAACCATAACGCAGAGGATCCGATCGCATTGTGGAACCTCGATTCCCATGGTCAAGATGTAGGATATGGCTTTTAACAGCTGTACTTGTTGATTGTTCTGAGATGCATGTTTTGTTGATATCATATACATCCTACATGATTGTTTACGTATTACCACCAGTGTCTTAAGGTGGGCAGATTGTTGAAGAATGCTTGGGCATAATTCTTTTGTATTTTGTATGTCTGTTATTATGTGGTGCACCCCGATTATGTTTCTAGGTTTGTCATCACCATACCTATGCTTGTGGGTTTCACTGAAGTGGTAAACGTCTAAGACCTGCATCACTTCAGGCTTTCCTCCCACATTAAGCTGGAATACTGTTAAAAGCGGTGTTAAACACAACTCACTCACTCACTATCATTTGGTGAGCATGCTTGTCGTAAGAGTCGACTAACGGTATCAGGTGGTCAGACTCACTGACTTGGTTGATGCATGTCATCGTATCCCAATTGTGTGGATTGATGCTCATGATGTCAATCACTGGATTGTCTGGTCCAGACTCGATTATTTACAGACCACCGTCATATAGTTGGAATATTGCTGAGTGCGGCGTTAAACCACAAACAAAAAACAAATATTATGTGGTGACATTTTGACAGTATCTCAAGTTCTCAACAGAATCTAAATATTTAAGTTCATACTTTGGATTATATCTGATTTATGTACACACAAAAATAAGATGTTCCATCATAACCAGTTCTGAGCACCCCTGACATAAGAAAGGTTTCTGCCCAAGAACTAAGTATTGTTATTTTTCTGTCTTTTGTCTCATTTCAGTAAAATAAACCAGGATTGAATGTTCAGTTAGGTTAAAAAAGTAAACATTCAACTAGGTTAAATAATGTTTGTTTCCACAATGATTTTGTGAGTGTGAGTGTGAGTGCGATGTTAACATGGGTATGTTGTGTATTGTTGATGAAGGCAAATGTATGTCTGATTTCCATATGGGCCATTTTCTCTCATCTAGTATATTGCTGATATAAATTGAGTATCACATGTTGTTGTTGTTCTTATCACTTACACATCATACCAGATGAGGGAAAGAGTGAGTTAGTGTGACTGACTGCGTGGTCTCATTTGAGGCTGTGTAGCCATGAATGCTCACACCTGGTGCACCCATGGTGATTCCGGGTCAGAATATGTCACCAGCAACCTATGGTGGTCGTAAGAGGCGTCTTAATGGATCCAGTAGTCAGATCAGTGGCTGCATATTCTCACCCCAACAGATCGTCGTTCATAATATCAATCTATGGGTTGTATGATCCAGACCAGTGCTTGTCGTAAGAGGCGACTAACGGGATTGGGTGGTCAGACTCGCTGACTTGGTTGATGCATGTCATCTATCTCATATTGTGTGGATCGATGCTCATGATATTAATCACTGGATTGTCTGGTCCAATTATTTACAGACTGCCGTCATATAGCTGGAATATTGCTGAGAGCGGCTTCAAACAATATACAAACAAACGTATTATATGGACCATTAATTGCCTATCTATCTATCTATCTATCTATCTATCTATCTATCTATCTATCTATCTATTTCATTAACCATAAAGAAAATTACATTAATCTTTTTTTCATTGACTGTATGGATCAGATAATCAGGCGATAAACAGACCAGCACAATAGTGTAGCTGGAACATTGCTGATTGAGACGTTAAACAACAAACTTTCATATCTGGTGCATTTGTCAGGACTACCTGGACATCGTTGTCTTCGTAGCGCTCTTGACGGAAGGTGTTTTTTTCAGTTTTGGAAACGGATGGAAATCACTTGCTGCCAGGTCTGTCGAGTGTGAGGAAGCTCTTCGAACATTGTCACATTGTCGCACAGCAGCCTTGGCAAGTCGTTCGGTGTTAGAAGAGGCATTGTCATGAAAATGTAAAACTCCAGCAGTCGGCATTCCTCGCCTCTTTTTTTTGATAGAATCTCTCTTGCAATGAAGCAAATCAGCATAGTAGGCACTGGTAATCGTCTTTTTTAACCAACAAGGATCACAACCTTTGCATCCCAGAATACAGTGGCCATAACTTTCTTCACTGATCTTAAAGACTTTTGAATTTCTTTGGTGCCATTCCATGGATTGACATTTTGACTCTGGATCATAGTGGTAGATCCGTTTTTCATCACCCATCACTAATCTCTTTTGGAATTTGACGAAATCCTCCTCAATTAGCTCTAATTTGTTTCTTGTAATGTCAGTTATTTTTTCATTAAGATCAGAATTTAGAAACTTTGGCACACAACGAGCAGATATCTCATTCATCTGTAAATGTTCATGAATAATAGTGTCAATGGATCCATGGTTTATACCTGTCTTCCTCAAGTTCAGCAATGGTCATACGTACGTCAATCTGACAGTATAAGTTTTTCTATCTCCATGACTGAATCTTCATTGATGGAAGTTGAGGGACGTCCAGGCCTAGGGTCGTCATCAAGGCTTGTTCTCCCAGCGACCTGTGAAGATCCGGGGTAGAATAGGTCTTCAGCAACCCATGCTTGTCGTAAGAGCGGAATCGGGTGGTCAGGCTCGCTGACTTGGCTGATAAGTCATCGTATCCCAATTGCGTGGATCGATGCTCATAATTTCAATCGCTGGATTGTCTGGCCCAGACTCGATAATTTACAGACCGCCGTCATATAACTGGAATATTGCTGAGTGCGACGTTAAACAACATACAAACAAACAAATTGTATGGACCATTAATCGCCTGATTATCTGATACCTATATTTTTATCTTTTTCATTTACCATAAAGAAAATTATATTACTATTTTTTTCATTGACTGTATGGATCAGATAATCAGGCGATTTATGGACCACAATTCGATTGAAATATACAGACATTTCTACGACTTTAGATATAGCTCAGCTATAAAGGGAACAATCAATCCATGTTCCTGATAGCGACCATTTTCTCCATTGACAATCGTTTAAAGTTGATGTTAAGCTTAAGTTACGCTTAAAAACCTTGAAAAAAATCGTCAGCATTGCGTGACAAATTTTCAAAGCAGCTTGTGGTTGATCACATGCCACGTAGCACATGTTTCACATGTCACGACTGGGGTCCCCGATTTCAGTTACACGTTGAATGGTGCCAGCGTCTCTGAAGATTTTTAATCCAGCGCCTTCTCTGTGCACCTGACTGGCAGCTGAAGGCGACGAGAGACTATTCAATAATTCACGAGTTATTCTGCCAAGCTTTGAGTAAATCAAGATAACTGTCGGCGATACAGTCGCCAATACACAGGGTGCGTGGCGGTCACACGAGACGTCAGAAGGGACAAGTCGTGAGAGGTCGTTCACCCATGCAACTATAGTTACCGTAGTGTCCCTTGAGAGAGGCACGGGGGCACCTCCATCAGGTGGTTTAGAGATCGTGCGTGCAATTACATCTTACACAGCATTCATTGGCTAATACAATAGGACTCAAATGTTCTACTCCTGTTGTACTCTCTATAGCTTGTGCCTCTACGAATCTTAAAAAACACGTATACAAACGAGTACAATTTTAAAGTCATAAAAAATAAGAAAATAAATGATTTGTCGCGACACTTAGTAATAATCCAGCTATAACACGGGGGCTGAAAATAATCGAGTCTGGACCAATACAAAACAGTGGTTGACATTATGAGCACATCGTCGGGATACAATGACACGTAATCAACCAGATCATACATTGTGACCCTCCGATCCTCACGGTCACCCGTGAAGATCCTGGTCAGAATAGGTCTTCAGCAACCCATGGTTGTCGTGAAAGGCGACAATGTTTCTCGTTAGAGGCGACTAACGGGATCGGATAGTCAGGCTCGCTGACTTGGCTGATGCATGTCATCGTATCCCAATTGTGTGGATAGATGCTCATGCTGTCAATCACTGGATTGTCTGGTCAAGACTCGATTATTTACAGACCTCCGTCTACAGCTTGACTATTGAGTGCAGCGTTAAACAACAAACAGACATGGGGTACTGGGTACCTTCTCTGCCCCGGATTCTCCACGGCCCATCGTTATTGATTGAACATCTAAGGTGGAGGCACAGAGGACATACGGTGCGTGTCACTGGGAAAGTCGTTTATGTTGTGAGTGACGCAAACCTGGCCTTGAGAATGACCCAAAGCATCCTATCGGATAAGGCTTACGAGGAGACCATTATCAGAATGGATTCTTGATGCATTCTCATTCACTAGTTAATCTAATGTATTGCTTTTTCAAACTAAACAGCCTTTGAGGTGTTTTCACAACATGATGCTGTGTCTGTGGACCATGATGATCAATTTGATGATAAACTGCAATGATGATAAAGTCAGTGCGCCTTATGGTGGGATGTAGGGATCGGCCATTAAGCTGATTTGTTTCCGTGATTTGTTTCGACTCGGGCATTCTTGTCACCGTCTAGGTGTGACTTTGTATTTATTTTAGCCAAAGGTTGTTGTTTGTCCCTGGGCCACATGATCGTTTTTGTGAGTAGGCCTCAAGAAGGTTACTTCGAAAATTGTTTCGCCAAGAAGCACAAACCCACAATCTGTTCCTAATACCGATAGACTCACCGTTCAATAAACCTTATAAAAGATTCATCGTCTCTTACACTGTCTGGATCCGAGAGAGAATGGATCCGAATAACTCCATGATTGTCTTAAGAGCCACACCCATGGGGACCCGGGTTAGAATATTTCCCCAGCAACCTCTGCTGGTCGTAAGAGGCGACCAAACGGATCGGATGACTTGATCATGCTCGGGGACTTTCTTGATGGCGTGTCCTCGTACTCCAACGGCATGGGTCGTTGCTCACAATATCAACCACTGGTTGTTCTGGTCCAGACTAACTTATATACAAACCACCGTCATTTAGCTCAAATGTATAGTGCAGCGTTAAACAACAAACCAACCTACGGTAGAGCCGACGTTCTTCATGCTATCAACCACTGAAGTATTTCACCCAGATTTGACCATTTACAGGCCTGATATAGCTGGAATATTGCTTTGTTAGGCAACCAGTGCTTGTATATGCATATTTTTCAGGTATCATTTTTATCATTTTTAACATTCAATGTAAAGGAATTAATCCGGCAAACAGGCAAATAAGAATAAAAGTTAATGCTTCAAGGAATGAATTCTCTTTTCTGAAAAGAAACCAAGCAATAGCAATTAATTCATAAAACCCCTTTCACTGGCGGGTTATAGTATAATTCAATGTTGCTACCATGTATTAGCGAAATGTGTGAGCATATCCTATTCTACTAATAGAACCTGTCGCTCAGGATGGTCGAGATCACTCTACGCCGTGAAGATTGCCAAAGTCCCAAGAAATAGTTCTCTCCTGTACAAAGTAATTTTCAATGTTTAATAGCCCATAAGCTAAATTGACAGGTGTATCTTCAGGTTGTCGTGCGTAAAATATTGTCCATTTGCGGAAGGTGTACGGAGCTTATACGAGCGATCTGACAGGTCAGTATGACGCAATGATAACACACAAATGTCATTGTTTAATGCGTAAAATAGTGTCCTTAAAATTTGAATTTTGTTTGTTTGTTGCTTAACACCGTACTCAGTAATATTGCAGCTATATGACAGCGGTCTGTAAATAATCGAGTCTGGACCAGACATTCCAGTGATTGATGTAACGATCATCGATCCACGTAAATGGGTTACAATGACATGCATCAACTAAGTCAGTGAGCCTGACCGCCCGATCCCGTTATTGGCCTCTGACGACGAGCATAGTCGCCTTTTGGCGGCAAGCATGAATTGATGAAGACCTACGTGTATTCTAACCCGAATCTTCACGGGTCTGTCCTTAAGAAGAGAGCAAGAAGTTGGAAAAACCATGGAAGGTTGTTTTTCAAGATTCCGAAACGAATGCGCAGAAGTTTGTTGTTTGTTGTTTGTTGTTCAACACCGCATTCAGACATATTCCAGATACATGATGGAGACCTGCAAATAATTGAGTCTGTATGTGACCATCAAGCGATTGACATCATGAACATCGACCTACACACAATTTGGATACAACACCATGCAATCAACCAAGTTACCGAGCCTGACCACACGATTCATGTCGTCGCCTCGTAGGACAAGCATGGGTTGCTGGGGACCTTTATTCTTACATGGAATCTCCACAGTTGTCCAGAAGAGTTGTCGGTCAACCCACATGCTTATGACACGCGTGTTGTTAAAGCGGTGCAGAGATTTATGATAGTCATGTGGAGGACATTCAAAATTTGATGCATCACTGACCAAGATGATGTTCGATGCATTTCCCTATTTTGTACCATATATTCTCGTGTTTTAGGCGAACATTTGACTTGCCTTTGCAGGTGTTTTTGATGGATGCCACCGGTGGGGTGGGATACACTTACCTTTTCGCGAACAACTAGTATCATAACTTTTTGATAGTGATTCAATAATAAATAAAAATAATTTTGATATAGTTGGAATCGTACTATGTCCTCGATTTCATATAAGGATGGAAAGGGGTTGGTCGCTTATATATATTTAATGTTAAATAATGTCGGTACCGATGTAATTCCTTTCCTCCCCAGGAGTTATTTATTGAAGACAGCACAGTGTCACGACGGACACCGATACCTTCACTGAGCCGGGGGCACGGGTGGCCCAGTCGTCTAAGGCGCCGCGATTCGCTGTGCATGGTTGCGGCCCTTGGGCACGCCAGAAACCTATGATTGTGGGTTCGAATCCCGGTTCACCCCAGTTATGTTTCTAGGTTTGTCAGCACCATACCCGTGCTCGTGGGTTTCACCGAAGTGGTAAACGTCTGAGACCTGCATCACTTCGGGCTTTCCTCCCACATTAAGCTGACACACCGCGATATAACTGGAATACTGTTAAAAGCGGCGTTAAACCCAACTCACTCACTCACACAAAAGAGGACCTGACGTTTGTCGAAGTCATTACACTGTCGGTACTGAACCATACAGGAAGGAAAGCAATGCACTTTGGATCCATGTGATTCAGTCGAGAGATTATCACCACTGAAGTCATCTTACAACAATCTGGTGGAGCGTACATACTGTCTGAGCAGTGTTTCGTCCCTTATGCGTGCCGGGAATCCTATAGTGGTTGGTTGAATCACGGCCCGCCTTGATTATGTTTCTAGGTCTATCGGCACCATCAAAGTGGTGAACGTCTAAACCATGCATCACTTTGATCTTTCCTCCAACACGTTAACCGACAGGCCGTGATATACCGTTCAAATAGGTAAGCCAAACTCACTCACTCACTCACTCACTTATTCTTATTAGATGAGGTACACACAGGAAAACAGGTGCATCGTTATTCAAGCACCTTGAGTATTGTGTAAAATTATCTCCACTGTTGATCCGCTATTAAAGCAGTGAGGTCGATTTATGAAAACACTGTAGGGACATAACACGCATAACAGGGACCATACATTCATTATTTAACCGGGGGCACGGGTGGCCCAGTCGTCTAAGGCGCCGCGATTCGCTGTGCAGAGTTGCGTCCCTTGGGCACGCCAGAAACCTATGATTGTGGGTTCGAATCCCGGTTCGCCCCGATTATGTTTCTAGGTTTGTCAGCACCATACCCGTGCTCGTGGGTTTCACCGAAGTGGTAAACGTCTGAGACCTGCATCACTTCGGGCTTTCCTCCCACATTAAGCTGACACGCCGCGATATAACTGTAATACTGTTAAAAGCGGCGTTAAACCCAACTCACTCACTCATTATTTAACCACTGTCACTGATGTATGGTTACAGGCACATCATTCTGCTGACACTGGGGGCGGATGTCCTCTGATGATTCTAGGATTGGCAGCACCATGCTCGTGGGTTTAACAGACATTCTTAGATATAACTGAAATATGAAAATACAGCATTAAACCAAACTCATTCGATCCATCATTCGTGAAAGCACTGTGATTTATGCATGATAGCAGGTATACAACAATTAACCATCACACAAGAACAACACTTTGAACATTACCGGTACTCTCTGTGTAAGATACCCTGACAATCATGCAGACCAATATAACATTGGAGAATCCCCGTGGAATAAATACGGTACAACTCTCGGTGCTGCACTCGCGATGTTTGTCCACTGTCTTGTCAAGTATGTTGATCCGACTCCATGTTTCCAGGCTATTGCGTCAGCAGCATTGCTTCTCTTACTTTGATGGCGTCTTTTAATGGAAATATTTCTTGCGGTCAGCCGTTTGAAGAAATTTCAATGGCATTTGATGCAAAGAATTGAGAAAAGATCAAAACAAGCGCAATCCATGAAACTGTAAAAATAATCTTTAAACGACCAAGTAATGTTTACAGAAATGAATGTGATCACGAAATGGGTTTGTGTTGGTTAATCACTACTTCATAATGATTTCTCGTGTTATGATGCATGTGATATGACCTGATAACGCATTGTTGAGACTGAGACAGCAAAAGTGAGGTGTACGTAGCTGATGAGTTGTATTTCCGAATGAGACACTTATGCTGAGGTGAACGTAGCTGATAAGTTAGATTCTCGAATAAAACATGCTGTGGTGTACGTAGCTGAAGAGTTGTATTTCCGAATGAGACACTTATGCTGAGGTGTACGTAGCTGATAAGTTAGATTCTCGAATAAAACATGCTGTGGTGTACTTTAGCTGATGAATTGTATTTCCGAATGAGACACTTATGCTGAGGTGTACGTAGCTGATAAGTTAGATTCTCGAATAAAACACACATGCTGTGGTGTACGTCGCTGAAGAGTTAGGTTCCAGCATGAGACACCCATGCTGATATACACGTAATGTGACATTCGGAAATGAGACACCCTTACTGAGATATATGTAGCTGGTGAGTTGGATTCCAGAATGATACAACCATGCTGAGGTGTACGTAACTGATGAGTTAGATTCCAGAATGATACACCCATGCTGAGGTGTACGTAACTGATGGGTTAGGTTCCAGAATGATGCTGTGCTGGATGACTAGGGTTCCTCAATAATGAACGTGTCTGAATAGGTGTTTGTAAATACTTACCAACACCACGCTTTCATGATCAAGGGCAGCTTGTCAGAGGTTAGGCACAGTTGACTATTGATTATATTGGTAAAACTTTCTTCAGAAAGGGTTAAGTTTTGTAAATGTTCTCTATTGCTTTTATTTCCCCTTAAGCCTATCAATATGTCCTTCCTCAGATATTTTACACAGAGACAGATGTTTTCCTAAGTAGGAATAAATGAGGGTTTTTGAAGATCAGACTAAATGATTTGGGGTTTGCTTGAAGTCGACCTCAACTAGATCAGCTTATGACTTTGTGTCTTTCTCGGACGCCCAATGTACTTTCGTTGGCCATCATCGATGCAGTCTAATTGCTGGTTAAATATTGAATGTATACTCAGTCCCTAACATTTGTCTGGTGTAAAGTCGTGTAAAGAGAGGTTCCACCTAGCCTGAGGCACATGATACACGTACAAGATAAATCGCTTATTCACGGAAGGAATCTTCTTTATCCACCTACAGCCCAAGTTTATACAAACTTCACAAGACAGCATGCACGTGGTGTACTCAAGAGAGTGGAAGTTCCCGAAAACATTCCCCACACTGAAGAAAATCCTTTTATTGATATGTGATTGGTTGAACCGGTTGTGTTTGATCTCAGGTGGTGCATGGCCAATGTCCTGTCACTCGAGGCTGCTTCGATTCCTGTTGATCTGTGTGTATCAAACCCCATCCATTGCAGTGTCATAGGTAGAGGTGCGTGTCGATCCTGGTCGATAATGGACATCCAATGCATTATCCCTATTACTGCCTACTCTTATCCAAGTGAGGTGACACATTGTTATCGATTGGTACAGCACTTGTGGTGTGTGATGTGTTGTGGGTTACCATCATGGAATCAATGTCAACTCGTGTCTGATACTACCGAGATCACTCTTCGCCAACAGCCAACAGCCTCTTATTTGAAAAGGAAATTATGTCATCATGATATGTTATAAAAATAAAAACCCGATGAGACAGTTATCAATGTAATCTGAAGCATAGAACAAAGTATGCATTGGTTTTGCACGTTCGTAACCGTGACGACGAATTCTTGTTTTTGACAAATCCCCTCGCAGTTTTAGTCCTGATTGACTGATAGCATAAAGTTATTGTACCTTGCTACACTTCGACGTCATATGCATAAGGCAATGACGTAAGCTACAATTTCACTGACGTCATCGGACAATGGATCATTTAACTTCAATCATAAAGTATACCAATGTCTTAAAAAGTGAAGTTCAGATAACAATTCTTGAAAGTAACTGTGAAAGGCTTTATCCTTTCATGTTAAAAAACGTAAATGTAAATAATGCTGTTCTCTGTCTTCAAAAGACCGTCACTTCTCTATCAGGGTAAAGCCGAGCAATGGATAATTGATATAACCATCGTGTGTGTATGATTCCGATTTAATGAAACTCGGGGAATAGCCTACTGGGTAAATATAAATATTGACGCCAGAGAATAACTAGTCTCAAATATCCGACAAAACAGATTTCATTGGGCGTAAAAGCAAAAGTATTCTTATTTGTGTACACAACTTGTACTCGTGACGATAATACTGCTCGTGTGACTTAAAATTTGATTCAATCAGCAGGAAAAGCTGTTTCGGCAGATAATCGAGACAAATTATTCTCTGGCCTTGACGTTTGAATTTCATAACAAGCTAGCTGGCATTTACCGAAACCTCGGTTAAAATATATATGACCCGTTTCTCCCAGTTGATGTAGCTGCTCAAATAAATATGGGACTAGTGCTCAATAAATTTAGTTTATAAAATGTCTGTAGGGTTAATGGCTCTGTTCTCAGTTTATTCGAGGCAGTTGTTCGTATGTAACATATTCGGTCTGCACGGCTGGCTGTAAGCTGTGCCAGGATCCGCTGCTTTGGTAGTTCCCGGATGTCTGTCACCTCGTTGTGGTTAACGTTGACAACCTACATTAGGCTTGGCATTCCTCCAAATTAAGGTCATACACCGTAATATACATGAAATACCGTTCAGAGCGTAAACAACCAATTTACTCAGTCGTTTGTGAGACACATGAATTCAACACATGAACCATCACTGGATACACAATGCTGTAAATCATGAAATTGCGTCACCAAATTAATGCGAGTGTCGGCAACTTGACTGAAATTTGTCACCAAATTAATGCGAGTGTCGTCTGCTAAGGCTGAAATGCGTCACCAAATTAATGTGAGCGATCTACCTTTGACTTCTAGAAGCCAACCAGCAAACGTTAAAACAATGACTGTATAGACTTATAATTCCATCATATAGTATGGAGTGAATAACAGTTCGACTGAATAATAAATACAGTATACCCAATGCAATTGACACTCACAGTATTCGCATTAATTTCATGTTTTACATGCCACCGCGACTTAGGAATAAAAAACAATTCCGTCTCTGAATAGTAACTATATAAATGCACTGAAGTCTAGTGAATAGAGCGTCTGCTCGGAAGGTCGGTGGTTCGATCCCCGACCCTGTCATACCAACAGACGTTCAAAGATGTACTTGTTGTTACCTTGACTCTCTCTCTCTCTTTCTCTCTCTCTTTCTTTCTCTCTCTCTCTCTCTCTCTCTGACACACACACAGAGACAAAAAGCACACAAAGCACACACACAAACAAAGCGCGCGCGCGCACACACACACACACACACACACACAAAGCACACACAAAGCACACACACAAAGCACACAAAGCACACAAAGCACGCGCGCGTGCAATAATATTGAACGAGAGGTTGAACACCATTTCACTTTACCCACATCCTGGGTTAAAAACAACCTGCTACATATCCCTCTTTGCTATAACAATAGTTATCAGTATCTAAAATGTAGAAATAAAATCAATTCAAGTCCAATTCGTACTTCTGTCATCATGTGTTCTGCAAAAGAAAGTCAATCAAAATGTTTACAGTGAAGCAAGGTGATTCATTCGATGGAATGTTTAAATAACATCTACAAAGTGACACTGGTTGTATTTTGAAACGCTGTTTTTACACCGGCGTTCTTTAGTTTCAGTATTCCAAGGTACCAACTTCACAACCAAGGCCACGATGTATTCCGACGCTGTCTTTGTTCTAGCTCCATAGGTAAAAATAAATCGCCACGATATCGTATTTTGTGACATTATCAGAAAGAGATCCTTTGCTATTAGATGTGACATTTCTACAAATCTGGCCATCTCGTTTCCCTATCGTCTTCCGATTCTGCACGTCCCTCACAACTGGTTCAGACAGCTCTTAATCAATATGTTATTTTAGACTCATGTTTGTCACTTTGACGTGCACCAGCTTCGTTAGCACACGACGTTAGAATCTCCCTGTCAGACGTTAATGTTATTTGAGAAGAGATTTCACGAAAAGATTCCCCCGGAATATAACTCACGTTACAATTTAAAGATAGTCATCGAATCATACTCAAAGGCTGGACGACCTAAAGTAACACGTGATCTAAATAAGTCACAGTGGCATTCTCCTTCTGCACACGTCAACGGCACATCTTGAGATAACGTCTCCCGCAAACCAACTAAATGTGAACATTGCGTAGTTGGCTGTGTTTTTGATACACAAAGCTACTCTAAGCCGTTTGTGAAATGGCCGCTCGATGCTATCGTTAAGCCCACCCGATATGATGCTGATAAAAGTTCCATTAAAAAATATAAAGTGGTTGGAATCTATACAATTGGGAAATGCCACCAGACATATTGACAAATGGCAAAGGAATCACACACATGTCCTTCTACATTTCCCACGTTAGATCAAACACTCAATACAATAAAACTACTAATTTATTTTCAGATGCAGACAGCTGTCTTTATCGCATCGATACTTGATATATACTTGTTAAGTTTTATCAGCGTGTTGTCTGGTCCGATATTGTCACAGAAAACAACAAAGGTAACTCAATTCCCTTTTAGAGCCCACAGACGTGCTACCGCCTTGACATCAGAACTTTAATGTGTTGTGTGCGAAACTAAAAACAACAACAGAGTAATATATTTGACACTGGTTCAACTGTCTCATGGAAAAGGTCGTCTGAAAACTTGATGGGCAGATTTAGACAATGCAGCTGATATGTATGGAAGCGTATTAGTGCCACATCTACGTAGATGGTACAAGAGAATAATCAGTCTCGATTATCCACCGAAACAGTTGAATATATATACACGATTTATCCACTAGAACATGAAATCAAAGAAACAACTAATCTAGGTCATCATGTCCCGACATAGATCTATGCATGGAAATTGTAATGAATATATTTGCACAAAGATTTATGATAAAAGTGATTTTTCATTCGTCATGTTCCTTTTGGCCATAAACATACCCCATATCTTGGCGTGTGCTGAACTTGAGAGCACATTTCATTTATGCTGACATCAACAAATTTCATTGTACAGGTTATCATGATGACCGAGAGTCCAAGGGGACTTATAAAGGTTTAAAATATGATATGCTATATTTTTTTCTGATATCGCCATGGCCCCGCGGAAATTCCGGGGCGAAGTAGGTCCCCAGCGACCTATGCTGTGTAGTCGCCGACGTCATCGATCGGTTTCTCAGGTTCCGTAACTGTTCAACGCATGTCATCTTACTCCGATGGCGTTGGTGGTTGCTCACATCAAACAACGTATTGTTTGGTCCAGACTCGATTATTTCCAAGCCGATGTCATACAGCTTGTATAGTGCTGACAGCGGCGTTAAGCAACAAACAAAACGACCAAGCAAAGATGACGCCATACCTGCTTGTACCAACATCTAGTACAACAACTACCTGCCACCATGGAGGCTCGGGATACAGTTGAGAGTGTCAGGGTTATTTACCATTGCAGTATCGATACATACCACACATACCCGTGAAGATCCGGGTTAGAATAGGTCTTCAGCAACTCATGCTTGCCGTAAAAGGCGACCATGTTTGCCGTAAGAGGCCAATAACGGGATCTGGTGGAGACTTGGTTGATGCATGTCATTGTATCCCAATTGCGCGGATCGATGCTCATGATGTCAATCACTGGATTGTCTGGTTCAGACTCGATTATCTACAGACCGCTGTCATATAGCTGTAATATTGCTGCGTGTTGCGGCAAAACACATATAAACAAAAAAAACATACCACAAAACATTTGTAAGCTTAACTTTAGACCTTGAATGATGCAACCACTATTAAACAACTTTTGAGCAAGAGTCGTAGATCGCTCTTTGAAAACTTCGTAGAAAGCGCATACTCGATTATACCTCAAACGTTGTGAAGCGTAGACACCAAAGTCTGGAGCTGCTGGAATACCTGTATTGATGGACATGGAGGAAAGTTGACTACTGGAAAATTGAAGTCATCCCTCTGTTCACAGTCTTGTGGAGAGTTCTGTTATGTCACTCCGAATTGTTATGCATTTATCTTAATATGGAACAGGTGAGGCCCATTGGGGAGTGCCCCATTTTACATAGATTTACTCCGTGAGGAAGTCCGACAGTTCACAGATTTTCCGTATAAACTTCAGATGACATTTGCTTTGGCAAAATTCCTTTTTTATGTTTGTAAATCCGTGAAGAAATTTTTATGCATAAAAACCCCCAGATCAGCTAGGAAGGGAGCACCATTGGTGCCCATGGGGATGCCTACCTACAACCTTAAATGGCTAACCCATTTTTTCACACAGATGCCTTCGACGAGGAGGTCCAGCGTTTCACATATTGTTTTCCCAGTCAACGTCATAAGACATTTACTTCTTTTTTGACACATTATTCTGAGCCTTTGAAGATAGAAATGAAATTATAGCTATGACCACCACTTTTAGCGACTAATGTCCCTATGGATTTCGTGTGGTTTGACGTGTGGGATAGTCGTGTGCCAAGTGGAAAAATCAAATGTTGTGACATAAACGAACTTGGATCATTTCTTACATTGCAAATAATTTATATCCTTTGAATTTTTGAGAATTCAGATGGTATTTCTTTCGCTTGTCTGAAATAGTTACTGTGAACATAAACCAGCAATGTTTCTTTATTTGTAAGGATGTTTATGGGACTTCGGAATATAGTAAACATAAGAAAGGGGAAGGACCTGTCTTCAGGTGTTAGAGTCAAACCAAAAGAAAGTACTGATGCGTGGTTTGGGCAGATTTCCTCCCCAGTTAACACATTGGCCCCATATATGGTATTATTTTATGTTTCCTTCCTACCAAGTTCTTTTTCAAATAATAAATTAATGTAGCGATGCTTATATATTATAATGGTTATGTAAATTTGAAGCTATTTTAGTGGGAACACCTACACATCTTTCACGTAGAGCAGCCAGACATTTGATGACAACTATCTGGGACAGAGTTGGGTTTTTTCCAAATCTGTTTTCTCTTTTTTTTCAGTTTGTACTTTCTACCAGTGGCAACATCACGTATCGGTGTAGCCCACTCAGAAAGACGCTCAACAGGCACTAAATGTTGGTCACCAGACACCTCATCGTGTACAGTACAAGGTGGCCCTTGTGCTCAGTCGTATTATAAAATACTGGCTTAAACTTATATCAAAGAAAACAATGATATGCACATTTTTTATGACAACTGTAGCTGCCACAATTATACATCTACTGTACGAATTTGGCTTTTTCTAGACTTCGCAGGATGATGAGAGTTGATTTGTTTCCCATAAGAAGTTAAGAAATGTTGCTAATGTGAATTTTCAATCTTGGAATGGTGTGATACAATCCAGTTCAAGATACAATTTGTATAAAGAATACATAGGTTTATTAGAACCGGATAATTATCTCACTTAGGAACGTACATGTAATTTGTTGTGAATCGGGATTAGAACGCACAATCATGTTTCTGGCGTGCCCAAGGGACCCAACTCTGCTCAGGGAATCGCGGCGCCTTAGACGACTGGGCCACCCGTGCCCCCGGAAATTTATGAAGGGAGGTGGATGGGGATCGACTTCTGTTTATGTGTATGTCCTCTTTGTAACTAATATAATTAGTTGAATATTATTTTATTTCAATGCGTACTTTTTATCACATAAGACAATAAGACATGTCTACGTACCTGTACTATCAATATCACCGTAGTCCGAAAACGACGCGATGATGGCTTAGAACGTTTTTGTCTAAAGGGACATGCACAAGATTCGTTAAACTGTAAATTTGTTGATCCAAAGGGTTTCGTTGGGAAATATACAGTCCGGAGTAAAGGGGTTCTATTGCTATGGGCCGGTTGGGTAGCCTATTGGTTAAAGTGTTCGCTCGTCACGCCGAAGACCCGGGTTCGATTCCCGACATGGTTCCATGAAGCCCATTTCTGGTGTCCCCCGCTGTGATATTGCTGGAATATTGCTGATACGGCGTAAAACCATACTCACTCACGCTACTGTTATGCAATTACCCTGTACGGATTGAAGCCTTGAGCTATCCATCAACGATGAAGTTAGAATAACATCACTTTAATGTGTAGTGTGCCCGGCTTCTCGAAGAGACATTGTAATGACATTATTTGGCTGGTCCAGCTACAAAGCGGTCGGATATAAAGACCCTTCCAGGCCATAAAAAACATCGTCAAATTATATAGAAAAGTAACATTCGGGTGTTGAGTTTCCTATTTGCAGTTAAAGTTCCGATCACTCTTTATACACCAGGGATACCAAGATCTAGTTTTAGGGCTCTCCCTTTGACTGTTACGGAGCACTCACGCAAGATATAGCATCATTTATACGCGATTGTGTAGCGTTTTAGATAAAATGTCACATGTAGTGCAGTCATAAATATGGGTTCCAGCACGCACATAGACAAAATATATTTTCATTACATAGTAGATAGATGAGGAACAGGGGGCATGCTTGCTGTGTTTCAGGGTTCACGGAGATTCACTAATCATGTATCGTTTCTGTCCAACGGACGTCTACTTGGGAGGGATGCTTATGTGACTTAATAGTTTATAGTTTGTGTAGAAAACAAATTACAAACCAAAAGTGTTTTGAAATTGCGTTGTGGAGGTTTTATGGATAAACGTTGTGTATTTTCGGATCGTAAGATGTAGTTCACCATCGTCAATGCATGGGTGTCACGGCTGCTTGTTTGATTTATGTATACCTCGACGGTCTGTGTTCACAGTAGCTTGTTTGATTTCTGTATACCTCGACGGTCTGTGTTCACGGCTGCTTGTTTGGTTTCTGTAAACCTCGACGGTCTGTGTTCACAGTAGCTTGTTTGGTTTCTGTATACCTCGACGGTCTGTGTTCACAGTAGCTTGTTTGGTTTCTGTATACCTCGACGGTCTGTGTTCACAGTAGCTTGTTTGGTTTCTGTATACCTCGACGGTCTGTGTTCACGGCTGCTTGTTTGGTTTCTGTAAACCTCGACGGTCTGTGTTCACAGTAGCTTGTTTGGTTTCTGTAAACCTCGACGGTCTGTGTTCACGACTGCTTGTTTGGTTTCTGTAAACCTCGACGGTCTGTGTTCACGGCTGCTTGTTTGGTGTGTGTAAACCTCGACGGTCTGTGTTCACGACTGCTTGTTTGGTTTCTGTATACCTCGACGGTCTGTGTTCACGGTTGCTTGTTTGGTTTCTGTAAACCTCGACGGTCTGTGTTCACGGCTGCTTGTTTGGTTTCTGTAAACCTCGAAGGTCTGTGTTCACGGCTGCTTGTTTGGTTTCTGTAAACCTCGACGGTCTGTGTTCACGGCTGCTTGTTTGGTTTCTGTAAACCTCGACGGTCTGTGTTCACGGCTGCTTGTTTGATTTATGTATACCTCGACGGTCCGTGTTCACGGCTGCTTGTTTGGTGTCTGTAAACCTCGACGGTCTGTATTCACGACTGCTTGTTTGGTTTCTGTATACATCGACGGTCTGTATTCACGACGTCTTGCCAGATCTTGGACATTACCACTTTTGTGAAACCCACGAGCAGGGGTAATGTTTTGACAAATCAAGAACCACAATCAGGGAGAATATAGGATTTACAGGATACTGGAATGCCAAAGGGACGCAACTTCGCAAAGCGAAATTCAGCGCTTTAGTCGAGTGGAACACCCTGACCCCACTTCATGCAAGTAAACCTGCAATGACTACAAAACCCACAGGACGAAGGAAGATTTGTGGCACAAGGACCCACTTAGGAAATGAACTATCAAACAATAAAACTGAGAAATTCCTCATTAAACCTAACTCACCCGTCGTGTAACAATGCTATCCCATCCCAGCGGTTTCCGCCTCCGGTTTAAAGTGTCTCTGCATCCACGGTCTAATGTACCGCCTCTCTCCCGGCGACCTTGGACAATGTTTTATCTGCAGTTGTATTCAACAGTCATGGTGCATGTCGGTGTTGGCAGTGCGGCGTTAGGTTTATGTTCTGACGCTAGCTCATCGGGTCGGCCATTAGCCTTCTGATCGTGGACAGGACTGGACCAATTACTGTGTTAGGAATCATATTGCGTGGACGAATTCTGCTCTCTCAACAATGATATGTCTGCATTAAACCCAAAGAATTCTCTGCTGTAATGATTAGATGTAGTTATTGTAATCAGACTCAAATTCGTACAACGAAAGCGAGGGCGTGATGGATATCGAATTAAAGCCTTGATGCATTGACACTCGTAGCGCTCTCAAAGAAATGGAGCCCCTCCATTTTTTGAGGATATAAAAGATTAAGTACTGAAATAGTTACAACGATACTCCAACAGTAATGCGATAGTACCAAGGTACATTGAACTTTCGTTAGTGTAGATGTACATGACTCCAAAGTCTAAACGGTCTAGATTCAGCTGGGGTCCATTCCACAACACGATCGCAGTGCTAAGGTTATCGTAACTCCCATGCTTCAACATAGACTTACGACTGTCGCAACTCTACGATCGCTGTGTGGGACAGGGCCTTAGTTGCCAGGGAAGAGACAACTTCACAGAGTGAGTGAGTATAGCTTTACGCCGCTTTTAGCAATATTTCAGCAATATCAAGGCGGGAATTCACAGAGACCGACGCTCACAATTCATAGTACTCTTACAACGATGAAAGGTGTCCGCGAAGGCAATCTTTGTTCTCGTCAATGAGTTGGGCTTTACATCGTTTTGAAAATTAATCACGACGTTTCAGGTCATTGTGTGAGAGATCCCAACTTGGAGCAGGTCTGACACGTTTGTCATTTAGTTATAGCCTACGAGAACGGATAAGGTACTGACAAACCAAAATCATTATACTGGCGATTTTTGGTATTCCAAACAACGGTCATAGGATTCTGGCTCGCCCAAGGGACGCAACTCTGCACATCGATTTGCGGTGTCCAGTACAACTCGGCTACCCATGCCATTGTTTTATGGAGCCGTACAATTCTTAAACGGATTTTGAAACATTCGCAGTATGATGAATTAACAGCAACACGACGAAAACACGGTGTGTGAGACCAAGAAAATACTCCATAAGTTATACACAAGAATGGAACACTCGTCTTTCTCGTTTCAAACCATCTCTTGAAACACGTCTTGGGTCCTACTTAGCAGAAAACTGTATTATAATATATACACTGAATGTTTAGCTTATGTACCGACGGAAGTTGGGTTAAACCCAATGCCCCCAGTGAGTGAGTGAGTGAATGAGTGAGTATGGTTTTACGCCGCTTTTTGCAATATTCCAGCAATATCACGGCGCGGGACACCAGAAATGGGCTTCAAACATTGTACCCATGTGGGGAAACGAACCCGACGTGATGAGAGAACGCTTTGACCACTAGCCTACCCCACCGCCAAATGTCCCTAGTGACCGTCTATGAGCGAGTTCATACAGACATTCCCTACAGCGGAAGGCAGACCCCCGACATTCTGGAGTTATGACAGATCGTTAATGACAGGAACTAATTTGACGCTGTTTGTTGATGGCCTGTAGCTAATGAGTGACAAGGCACGAGCACCCTCCCCAACTTCCGGCACTGGTTATCCACGCACGTTCAGTTCCCCGCCATTGAACAAACACACGCATCAGCAGTAAAAGAATGAAAGTTGCTTTGGTTTCGTCACATTGGAGAAGGTTTGGAGGATTTTTCTGGAGGATTATTACAAGTTCAACGATGTCAAAATCATCAATAACTTATATCAGCCTCACGCGTAATTGATAGAAAACAAACCGCAGGCGCAGAAAAGATGGCAAAAGACAATCATATCACCATGGTTACAACCAGTTTCTTGTCCTTATTGTATCAATGATCTTCAAATTGACGTCATTATCCAGATGAGTTGACAGCCAAGCAGCTCGGAGCGTGTGATCTCCTCACTGACCTCCTGGCTCTCCTTAAAGACGGTACTGTCTAGACACAGACTAGACGGAATTAACACTGGCACTTTGGCACAAACTTGAGACCGCGGTCTTGAACGTTACTGGTAACAGTCGTTCTGGACTGGTTTCAGTCAGATGAGGAAGTTATGCACTAGCAGAGACGTATGATGGTTGAACTGTTTCGACTGCTTTGAGTCTGTTTTCTACACCTATCATAATCATCATCATCATCATCATCAGCAGCAGCAGCAGCAGCAGCAGCTTATCTCACTTCCGTTCTGTCTTAGTATGTTTCAGAATAGTGAGTGAGTGAGTATGGTTTTACGACACTTTTATCAATATCCCAGCAATACTACGGCGGGAACACCACACATGGACTTCACACATTGTACGCATGTGGGTAATCGAAACCGGGTCTTCTATGTGACGAGAGAGCGCTTTAACCACTACGCTAACCCATCACCTCTTTGTTAGACATGGATACGTACTGGTATATTCATAAACTCAACTTGAAATATGATATGGCACAATGGACGCCGAAATATTCTTGAAGCGTTTGTCGCATGTTCGGTTAGCTTGTTTTATTAAAAAATGTAATGTTCAATATCTAAACCGTATTGTACCATATTTTATGGTATTGTACCATTACTTGTTGCGTTGTACTACAGCGAATGGTATTGTACTATATTGTATAGCGTTATAAGTCTTCTCTTGTCTTGAAAAATGTAACATACTCTCTCAAGTTAAGTTGAGTAATAAGTGCCCCGCTCTAATATGCGCCCACGGCGATACTTGCTGATATATTGGCTAGTGAACAATCCCAATTAGCATCCCTTCCGATTGATCAATGTACACAAGACTTATTTATTCGCGTATAATGCACACTCGTGTGTTATATGCACCCTTAATTATGGGCAATTTAATTCTGGAAAATATATCTGTCGTAGATAGACATTTCAGGCTGTCACCATAAACCACGAAATCTTTTTTCACCAAAATAATATTCTTATAAGAGCCCCCTATTTCTGATTTTGAGAGAACCCTGGGCGCTTATTACGTCGAATACGGTAACGCAAATAGCGGTCATGAGTGAGTGAGTGAGTGAGTATGTTTTTACGCCGCTTTTAGCAATATTCCAGCAATATCACGGCGGGGGACACCAGAAATGAGCCTCACACATTGTACCCATGTCGGGAATCGAACCCGGGTCTTCGGCGTGACGAGCGAACGCTTTAACCACTAGGCTACCCGACCGCCCCTAACGTTCATGAATGTTAAAGTCGTCAAGCCATACTGTTGAAGGCCAAAAGAGCCGAATCTACCATAAAACGTTTTGAAAGCTTTGCTAAGGCCTGAGAGTCGTAAGCCGCTCCTTGAAATCTTCAAAGAAACAGCATGTTCGATTCTACCTTTAAAGTTGTCAAATGTAGACACAGACAGGTTGAAGCTGGTGGAATATTGTTCGAAATGAAGGGAAATTTGACTAATGGAAAGTAACCTCTAAATATGAAAAAGATGGTTTCACGAAACATGTACCAGAGGCACTTTTGTGAGATATGGGTTTTTAAAGGGAGTTAATGTGCTATATATTCCCCGGCAGTCTGACAGTGATTCACCTTGGGGTTAAATATAGTACGCTTCTGTTAGTCGGGACTTGACTCTCGGGCAGCGGCTATGCAGGTTGGGTCACTGAAGCCCCCTCCAATATGCAGCCTGGTCATTGCTTTACTACAATGTAGTGATATATTAAGATCACAGAATAAAGCTGAGCACTCAAGCATCATTAACAAGCACCTGTGTTGTGAATAGTGCACAGCGTGACCGAGGACCACACGTCTTCTGTGCCACTTTGCGAAATATTTCGTTCCGACAACCAGTGAGACCAACCAACCAATCTCCTGGTGCTATACGGATCCAGTACCCAGGAGAAGAAAGTACGCCAAGAAAGTCACCACAGCCAACAACAAATCTCCTGATGCTATGCGGACCCAGTACCCAGGAGAAGAAAAGACACCAGCAAAGTCACCACAGCCAACAACAAATCTCCTGATGCTATGCGGACCCAGTACCCAGGAGAAGAAAGGACGCCTACAAAGTCACCACAGCCAGCAACCAATCTCCTGATGCTATACAAATCCAGTACCCAGGAGAAGAAAGTACGCCAAGAAAGTCACCACAGCCAACAACAAATCTCCTGATGCTATACGGATCCAGTACCCGGGAGAAGAAAGAACGCCAAGAAAGTCACCACAGCCAACAACAAATCTCCTGATGCTATGCGGACCCAGTACCCAGGAGAAGAAAAGACACCAGCAAAGTCACCACAGCCAACAACAAATCTCCTGATGCTATGCGGACCCAGTACCCAGGAGAAGAAAGGACGCCTACAAAGTCACCACAGCCAACAACCAATCTCCTGATGCTATACAAATCCAGTACCCAGGAGAAGAAAGGACGCCAACAAAGTCACCACAGCCAACAACCAATCTCCTGATGCTATACAAATCCAGTACCCAGGAGAAGAAAGGACGCCAAGAAAGTCACCACAGCCAACAACCAATCTCCTGATGCTATACAAATCCAGTACCCAGGAGAAGAAAGGACACCAGCAAAGTCACCACAGCCAACAACAAATCTCCTGATGCTATGCGGACCCAGTACCCAGGAGAAGAAAGGACACCAGCAAAGTCACCACAGCCAACAACAAATCTCCTGATGCTATGCGGACCCAGTACCCAGGAGAAGAAAGGACGCCTACAAAGTCACCACAGCCAACAACAAATCTCCTGATGCTATACAAATCCAGTACCCAGGAGAAGAAAGGACGCCAAGAAAGTCACCACAGCCAACAACCAATCCCCTGATACTGTGTACCAATGTAGTAAAACCCATATCCCACAAACGTGCCTATGATACATGTTCTCAATGTTTCTTGACATTTTACGTGACCCGTGAAGATCCGGGAGAGAATAGGTCTTCAGCAACCCATGCTTGCCGTAATAGGCGACTATGCTTGTCGTAAGAGGCGTCTAACAGGTTCGGGTTGTCAGGCTCGCTGACTTGGTTGATGCATGTCATCGTCACCCAATTGCGTAGATCGATACTCCTGATATCAATCACTGGATTGTCTGGTCCAGACTCGATTATTTACAGACCGCCGTCATATAGCTGGAATATTGCTGAGTGCGACGTTAAAGAAAAAAACCAACCAAACAAACATGTCACGTGTTTTTCTGTATTTCGTCCGAGTATACAATATTAGTAGACACTAACTCATAACAACGCAAAATTGTAGCAATTGCCCTTTTTGATTCGATTGTCCTTACAGTCTTGTCTGGATATAGCCCTCAATTCCGAGAAATCAACGAAGGAGGCCATCACGTATTCCGGGTCTATTTGCTAATGAAGTCTACACTCGTATTATCATGTTTATATCCTTAAGTACTGCTGCCTTTGGTAACAGACTGCAAACACGAGATCCAAGGTCGTATAGTGTATGTTGCAGGACACGAATGAAAAGACGACTGTACAGAAATGATATCACCCCCTTTTCAAAGAGTTTGGTGCGGAGAGATCTCAATTCGAATCACTGAAGGGGTCTATTGATTTCCAATTTCGAAAGCCTAGACCGGGAATTACGACATCCTTAATATGTTGTACGTTCATACAGCTTATCCCGCCTGTATGCGCTGGTGAAAGGCGATAACATGTAGTTCGTAAAGACTAAATGTGTTTTATGCGTGTGAATTGGAAATTATTCTGAGATTGAAGAGAGTTAGAAAAGTGCCAGGAAGGAAATAAATATGGTCAGACCAGATAAGTTCATCTGTTTCTTTTAAGTGGCTGCCAGTAGGAATCCAGAGATTTAGTTTTGAACAACTCTTTATGAGGATTAAGCTGGCACCAAAGCCGATACCAGGGCAACACTCCCCGCCCCCTCCTCTGCTTGACTTCTATAAGTGAGTGACATCGGCGGATACAGCTTTTTTGAAAAGGGGTGTGGGGGTGGGTGTGTGGGGGTGTGTGGGGGGTTGGGTGGGGTGTGTGTGTGGGTGGGGGGGGGGGGTGCACATTTAAGATCTGTTTATTGTCTTTGGTGATAATTTATACAGAAATAAAGATTTTTTTCGAAATAAAAAAAAGGAGGGGGGGGGGGGGGGGGGGGGCACCCACACAACCCCCCACACCCATGTATCCGCCCATGAATGAGAATTATTGTATGTTTTTTACTTTCAGCATATTCCAGCTGTATCATAGCGAGTGACACAACGAAAGCTCTTCATATACTGCACACCTCTGGCGTTACGTGCGAAAGCTATCAACGCTTGACAACGCATATTTTCAGGAAAACTTATCTTCAGATCTTGAACATGAAAAACACAGGTACATAGGAAATCTTTTGTAGTTCAATATTTGTTTTAGTAAAATATACATACAACCATTTAATACTAAGTACCATCAATCATAAGGCTCAGGAGCCATTTGGGTCAAGTTGTGTTTTTAGCTCACCTGACTAAAAGTGAAGAGATGATGTCGTGTCTTATTTTCCGTCGCCCAGCGTCCGTCCTGAGTAGTCTTTCGTAATCATCTTCTCCCCATGCTCCAGTAGACCATTGGTGCTACAACTTCTTGTGTTTGTTAACACCACTGACGACACCGCCATTTGTTCTTGAGGTTTGAATCCGATTTTCCAAGGCAAACAAATTGAAAAACTTATTTATGACTGTTATGAAGTTAGTTGCTATACATACATATAGCAAGTTTTCTGTTCTCGACCTTCTAAAACTTGATTGCAGAAAATCTGCACATGTTGTATAATTGTAAGATGTGTCATGAACTGTGAAGTCGAACTGATTAAATATAAAAATCGACGCCAGGGAATAATCAGTCTCCATTATCCGCCGAAACGTTCCATTGGGCGTAAAAGGTATGAAAGTGATGAAAATGATATATGAGTGGATCGCTGAAAATCAGTGATGACGCCAAGTGTTCGCGAAAACGAGTACGAGTCCTGTCCTACCGCTAACATGAAAGTAACGTGTTATTTCTCAATAACAGACACACTAATGTTGGCATTAGCTCAGCCATTTTATTCATAATTAATGAACTTTGGTATGTGTATAGTTAGCATCATAAGTCTAGTTAGTTAGCATGTTTAACCCACTTTTCCGCTTTTTGCAATATTATGTATTTTGACCTTCCTTTGACCTTTGAGTTAGGGCCATGGACTTAGGCAAAAAAACAAACACTTACATTTTTGCAAATTGTGGCGGGTGCTACCGTTCGAGCAGGACATGCTTACCCTTTTCACGAACTCCCGATCCTTTCATATAATGTTCATCGCTATTTGGCCTTTTACGCCTAATGGAGTCTGTTTCAGAGGATAATACAAGGTACAGTGGCACTATGTTATATCGTTTGATGTCGAAGGAATACATTATGCACGTTCGGGCCTGAAATTCTTGCATCGTTTCTTAAACGGTCGATATTGTTCAAGGTAAAACTCAACATATGCCAGTGTATAAACTGAATATATCACCTGGTAGGAAAAGTTCGGTTAGTTTATCACCAGTAAACGCCAAGGATTTTGATGAAGTAGGAATGCATACCTCTACCTGAATATTAAAGACAGCAAATGACTTCATTATGCAACCGCGTTCCCAACACTGCCATCTTGGCATCATTCAATGAATGTTAAAGATGTTGGTGGAGGACTTGGCAACATTAACAAGGAGAGTGATGTGCCGCCGAATCAACCCCTGACAGACTCGACGCCCTACCATTGATTCCAGTCTTGCGTTTCCTCTGTGTTTCTGATGCAATGTCTCCCACGTGCCCAGTCTCTCGGTTGGAAGTCGGAAAGGGGGATGATCAAAGGCGACCTTATAACCCTCCCTGTAATTTAAGGGACAACTAATCGTTTATTGATCACACCAACGCAGGAATCAATTAACAGCTACTTTAGAAAGCCTTGTGGGAATGTTCAGGAAATATTTGGTTTGAATTTTCTCATGTGAAAATTTGAGTTTTATCAGATTTGTGATTCTGTCATCTGAAAGTTTCCAGTGGTCGTGGTGATTGTATGTGAAGTATCGCCAGAGCTTGAGATGATTGTCTGTGAAGTATTTCCAGTGGCTGATCACACTGCATGCATTGTGTGTGACGAGCCACGTGTTTCGATAACGCAAATAACTCTCGGTTGGGGCAGCTGTCTCAGTAAGACTCGCGCATGGAGTAGAGACTCAAGAATGGCTAAACTGCTTTATCATACAATATGGTTCACAAACATGCTTGATTCTTGTTATGAGAATTTGAAAAAAACGTCCAAGGGACATAGTGGGTGACTGAGCTTGGTTTAACGCCGTATTGAATAGGTGACGTGAGATGCAATGGGGTTTAACGTCGCGTCCAAGATTATTGCACTTATATAGCAACGTGCATGCACGTGTGTTTGTGTGCGTGCTCGCGTGCGTGCGTGTGTGCGTGCGTGCGCGGCTGCTTGTACTCTCCGGACTAATGCCGAATTTATAGTGCTAGCCAACATGACGTCTACCACGGACATTGTTCCAACAGACCAGAACGACTCATCCACGATCGTCGGATCGTATAAGGGAGGCAACTCTGTACATTGAATTACCGCGTCAAAGTAGTCGGGACATGATTCCATAGCTATAAACTCATGAAAAGTGACCGTATGTCTAATTTGTCTAAGTTTTTTTTTTTTTAGAAAACAATATGTGAAATGCTGAACTTTGATAACATCCGTGTAAAATTTGAAGGTAAGACATTTGGGCAAGAAGTAGGCATCCCCATGGACACAATCGTGCTCCATTTGTTGTTGGTCTATTTCTTTATGCACATGAATTGGAATTTTTAGCTCGGATTGGCGAAGTCAAAACAAGGGACTTGGTCCAAGAGGTTTAACTAAAGTTTCAGGTATGTCGATGATCTGATATCGTTCAATATCCATCAAATAGCCAATCCCCTCCTACTGATTTACCCACTCTGATTTACTGATGTTAGATGTATTTTATATATAACCAACAGATGGTAATCGATTGTTCAAAATTTGCACCTATCATTCTCAATTACCCAGATTCCATATGACACACATGGAACAGTAGATTTTCATTGTCTGTGTTCAATATCTTGTATTGCCACCATTAGAGGCTGACATCGTCGATGGCGTTGTTGCGATGGGCTTCCGTCAGTCGTGGCATGTTTTCGCTGTTCACCCGCTGTGAGATTGTGATGGCATGCAAATGAAAACCCAACTTTTTAATAGCCCAAACAAGTGATGTTGCGCGTGCATGTTATGTTAGTGTGTTTCGGCGCCAGGCTCTTACGTGGTTGTGTTTGTGCGATGTTTCCTTATCTCATTTTTTTCCACACAAATCAAACCCAATCCATGCAGAAATGACGTATTCACTTTTGGTAATAATTTTGTTTGGATATTTCCGATTTTACTACTTTTGTGTTTCTCTTTGCAGAGTATATATATATGTATGTATGTATGTGTGTGTGTGTGTGTGTGTGTGTGTGTGTGTGTGTGTGTGTGTGTGTGTGTGTGTGTGTGTGTGTGTGTGTGTATACATATATATATATGTTTTCTGTTCTCGACCTTCTAAAACCTGACAGTGCAGAAAATCTGCACATGTTTTATAATTGTAAGATGTGTCATGAACTGTGAAGTCGAACTGATTAAATATAAAACGTCGACGCCAGGGAATAATCAGTCTCCATTATCCGCCGAAACGTTCCATTGGTTGTAAAAGGCAAAAAAGTGGTGAAAATAACATGCGAATGGATCGTTGAAAATCAGTGATGACGTCAAGCGTTCGCGACAAAGAG
This sequence comes from Haliotis cracherodii, assembly GCF_022045235.1. Lineage (NCBI taxonomy): Eukaryota > Metazoa > Mollusca > Gastropoda > Lepetellida > Haliotidae > Haliotis > Haliotis cracherodii. The sequence goes on from NW_027266308.1 coordinate 37,339,045, forward strand.
TAAGCATGTCCTGCCCTACCGGTGCCTTGCATGTTTTTTTTCTCAATATGTTCGATCAGGGCTGATGTAACCAAAAGAAAACAACAACTTACTATATTCCCTCCGCTAAATTTGTCTGATGAACGACAACCATTAATTCTTATTTATAAAATTTGGAATGACTTAATGAAGGCATATGGGTTTACGCAATACAGTAATCTACGTTTATAACGAACACGCTCATAACGAACTGTTTTTTGGGTCCCGGCTATTTGCTGTATATATGCAGTATATATGCTTATAACGAACTACGGATATAACGAACGAACATTTGTGGTCCCTTTGAGTTCGTTATAACCGTAGTTTACTGTTCTGTAATTAAATAATTCAGTTATATCATGGCAGGTGACACCTGGAATAGGCTCGTCCTTGATTGGCATTTGGAAGTGATAGACACGAGAGAGAGAATGCATGGATATCAACTTTATTTAAGGAGCACAACGTTTTGGAGTATACGCGTATATTACATCTAAATATATATGCTATCTGTATCCTAGCAGTCATTCACCTGATGAAGGAGTAAGTGTATACAGTAGACTACGGTTAAAACAAACACGCATATAACGAACTGACGGATATAACGAACTTACTTTTTGGTCCCGACTATTTGCTGTAGTTATGCTGTATATATGATTATAACGAACTACGGTTATAACGAACTAAAATTAGTAGTCTCTTTGAGTTCGTTATAACCGTACTTTACTGTACTCCGAAACATTGTGTTCCTCACATCCATAAATACTCTCTCTCAGAATGCGCTTCATATATTGTATCGATGTAGGGAATCGAACCCGGGTCTTCAGGGTGACGAGCGAACGCTTTAACTACTAGGCTACCCAACCGCCCCTACCACGTGGAAAAGCTACATGGACAGGATATCTCTCATTAACGCTCCTTGGCGATCCATCTCCCGTGGCGTAATTAAATCACATTTCTTGCCAAATGAAATTGTAGTTACCCGACACAAAGTTCAGATAACCCTGTACAATGTTCGTTAAGATCAAGTTGTCTGTACGTCGATCCCCATAAGCTCTTTATCTGAAGCCGCGCAGTCATCTCAAGGCTTTAACACGCTGATGCAACCGTCACGAATTGACCTCGGCGAAGACTACATGACACCTCCCCGAGTAGGGCTTCTATTCCTGGCTCTATTCAGATTGCTGTGTAATTGTGATCTTCAGGTGGAGTGTGTCAGACATACACATGATACGCTACAACAACCCCCCGTCAATAATTACCTTCATCGTGCTGCCTGGGAATCAAGTCATTATCTGTTGTAGGGACAAGTGTATGATTGGCAATACCGGGAAAAACAATCTTTCAGTTGGCAACAGTGACTCCGTGTTCATACTGATGTAATCACTTGGGCAGAAAGTCATTGCCACAGCTAGGGGGCACGGGTGGCCCAGTCGTCTAAGGCGCAGCGATTCGCTGTGCAGAGTTGCGTCCCTTGGGCACGCCAGAAACATGATTGTGCGTTCGAATCCCGGTTCGCCCCGATTATGTTTCTAGGTTTGTCAGCACCATACCCGTGCTCGTGGGTTTCACCGAACTGGTAAACGTCTGAGACCTGCATCACTTCGGGCTTTCCTCCCACATTAAGCTGACACGCCGTGATATAACTGAAATAATGTTAAAAGCGGCGTTAAACCCAACTCACTCATTGCCACAGCTACATATTTGTGCGGAGTTTAACGCATCCAAAGCCACTGCAGTGTATAAAACCTGACACAATACAATACATCGGAAACCACTTCCACTCCTGTTAAATAATGTAACTCAGGCTGTGAAGAATAGATTCATTTGTTCTTTGTAATTACGAAGGGCAGAATTTTGGGTTGACATGCGCTTGTGTCTTGAATACAGTAAAGTACGTTTATAACGAACACGCTTATAACGAACTGACGGATATAACGAACCCATTTTTTGTCCCGACTATTTGCTATAGCTATGCTGTATATATGCTTATAACGAACTACGGTTATAACAAACTAAAGTTAGTGGTCCCTTCGAGTTCGTTATAACCGTAGTTTACTGTAGTTGTACTCGTATCATAGAGAGATTGAGTGAGTGAGTGAGTGAGTTCAGTTGCATTCAGCATCAGTTTCTTTTAGCACGTGCATTCAATTCAGTCCTTGGTTGTGAAAGCCTGGTTCCACATGGCAGCAAATTGGCACAAAAACATGTCTTACCTGTCTTGTATGTAAATACATACAAAACGTGTGACATTGAATTTCGTTTATTGAAACGGGGTTGTAAACAGAGTTTTGATTCCTATAATATCACACTTTGGCGTGATTCCTACTATTGTCAATGAATAAACACAAACTCTCTTGAAGGTTCTCATTGAAATAAGCACTTGTGTCTTCTGACATAACGACTTTAAAAACGTTATCTGCTCACTCTTGCAATAAACTATCCGGAGACCACTATTGTTAAAATCTCCCTTGTGTCTTTTGATATCAACCTCATCACAAGTCGATAAAAGTTTAAAACGCTAAGATTCATTCTTCCCACTTTTTTCAGTTTGTAAACAGTAATAACAAGTGTCTCTTAGTGTAAAACGTATTGCTAACCAGCGTCAGTGGCAGAAAAGCCGATGACGTCACAATGGTCCGCAAAGCACTGTGATGCAATTTCATTATAGCGATATCTCCTAGGACATATACAAATGATAATAAAATTAATAATAATTATAATCATGGGTGACAAGATTCAGGAAAAACATGGCAAATATGCGGACCTCACTTTCGAAATGTCACGCTTGCATCCAAGTTGCCCGACTCACCATTGTTCTCAGTACCTTAGGTTTGGTACCTCCAAATCTGTTGACTGACATTGGAAGAGTTTGCTGCCAGGAATACAAAATGTGGGTAATGCAGAAAGCTGCAGTGTTGGTGAGTCTTCACATTCTCCTAAAAGTTCTGGATGGGTTCGACTAGGCAGTGCTTCCTGGGAGAAGTTCCTTTCGCTGTCTGGGCTGCGTGTAGAGGGGGCAAGGGCCCTGAGCTGGTGATGAACCTAACCAGCCTCACCGTGCAAGGATCACCGAAACCATCTTTGCTGCATTTTTAAAATTCTAATCTGCAGATAATAATGATGATAATAATGATAATAATACATGCATTTATACAGCGCAACAATTCACAAATTAAATATGCTCTCTGCGCGTTAGTGACTGTAAGACTGATGAAATGTCTTACGCTGAGATTTGAAAGTGGATATAGTGGGGGCAGATTCCAGACTTTCCGGCAGTTTGTTCCACAGAGACGCTTCAGCATATGAGACAAATGTTTAACACGGGGAACTATGAAGATATGTTGTTGTTGAGATCGGGGAGTTCGTTGAGGAGAGTAAATCGGTAAGAGTTCACTGATGTTGGCAGGTGCAAGGTTCTCGCTTGATCTTGCCCAAGCTCTATCACTTGTGGAAGCCAGTTTGAGATGATAGATAATCACATCGGCAAGGTGAAGATGTGGCTCTGTGTTGACGACATCGATTGTTTCTCCTGGTATTGCCAATCATACACTTGTCTCTACAACAGATAATGAGGTGATTCCCAGTCAGAAGGTTGAGTTGATTAGTGTTGTTGTTGACCAACAAGTGGATGCCTGACACTCTACCTGAAGAACATAATTACACAGCAGTCTGAATAAAGCCGGGAATAGAAGCCCTAATCGGGAGGTGCCTGTTTTATAGTCATAGTCTTCACTGAGGTCAATAAGTGCAGGTTGCATCAGTGTGTTCTGATTGAACTCCAAATGACATTGGAGATGACACTCAAGGCCTTGAGATGACTGAGCGACTTGAGATACAGAGCGGTTGGTAATCAGCAGACAAGTCGATACCAAGGGGGTCTTCTATAACGTACTCTTTACTGATTTGTAGTTGAAAAACATAAAGTTAATATTACTATTTGAAGGTATATGTTTTCAGTATGCTGGTACATGAAAAGTCACTGATAGATCACCTCTTTGACATAATCATGTTCGTTTCCTGACAAGGTCATCTGAGCATGGTCAAACTGTCGTTTATTTCATTTAAGGTACTTAAATGCTTTTATAGAAAAAATAGACTGGTAAAAGTCTTAACCAGCTGTGGCATCGTAAAATATCCCTTTACCAAAATGTTGTCGAAATATATGACAACGTCATTATGCAAGTTCCAATGTTTAGATACAGATAATTCATTATATGACTATTATGTAGCAATGCTTGATATGTTTAGAGTGAAGAGGTTCTGGCAGATCAGACTTTGACTCAATTTGTTAACATGTTGATTCTCACAACTGTGGAGTCCTGGAAGGGACATTGTCGCGTTGGGGGGCACGGGTGGCCCAGTCGTCTAAGTCGCCGCGATTCGCTGTGCAGAGTTGCGTCCCTTAGGCACGCCAGAAACCTATGATCGTGGGTTCGAATCCCGGTTCACCCCAGTTATGTTTCTAGGTTTGTCAGCACCATACCCGTGCTCGTGGGTTTCACCGAACTGGTAAACGTCTAAGACCTGCATCACTTCGGGCTTTCCTCCCACATTAAGCTGACACGCCGCGATATAACTGGAATACTGTTAAAAGCGGCGTTAAACCCAACTCACTCACTCACTCATTGTCGCGTTGTGGCCTTGTAGTCCTTTGGTGCAATCAAAACTATTATTGAAAGGACGCCAATGCGACATAACAATAATACTGTGTGGTTAATGTTGACACCTTTTGCTAATTTTTGGTAAGTGCGACCACGCGACGATGTCCCTTCTAGGATTCCATGCCACACAGCAAACGTATTACTTTAGCACACTGAAGCTATTGTACAGATTCCATAGAGCCTGGTTACAGCAAAGATGTTAGTTAACCACACTGACCTGTCTTATTTGGAACTTAACCATACTGATACTGATATAGTGAAGGCAAGACAATGCCCAACCTGTATGTGTAGAGCGGATCTTAGCAAGACTTTCGATATGTCATAGATAATTAAATAGGCCTAGGATATATTTAATAAACTACGAGTACTCAATTCAACCATAATTGTAAACACAACACAAACGGAACATCCTGGATCCGCCTCTGCATCGATTAATAACCTCTAACCCCCTCCATTGGCCTTTAGTGAAAACAGTGAGTACAGTAAATACAGTGAATATAGTGAATACAGTGAATATAGTAAATACAGTGAATATAGTGAATACAGTGAGTATAGTAAATACAGTGAATATAGTGAATACAGTGAGTATAGTGAATACAGTGAGTACAGTAAATACAGTGAATATAGTGAATACAGTGAATATAGTAAATACAGTGAGTATAGTGAATACAGTGAGTACAGTAAATACAGTGAATATAGTGAATACAGTGAGTATAGTAAATACAGTGAGTATAGTGAATACAGTGAGTATAGTGAATACAGTGAGTACAGTAAATACAGTGAATATAGTGAATACAGTGAGTATAGTGAATACAGTGAGTACAGTAAATACAGTGAATATAGTGAATACAGTGAGTATAGTGAATACAGTGAGTATAGTGAATACAGTGAGTACAGTAAATACAGTGAGTATAGTAAATACAGTGAGTATAGTGAATACAGTGAGTATAGTGAATACAGTGAGTACAGTAAATACAGTGAATATAGTGAATACAGTGAGTATAGTGAATACAGTGAGTACAGTAAATACAGTGAATATAGTGAATACAGTGAGTATAGTAAATACAGTGAGTATAGTGAATACATTGAGTATAGTGAATACAGTGAGTATAGTAAATACAGTGAGTACAGTAAATACAGTGAGTACAGTAAATACAGTGAATATAGTAAATACAGTGAATATAGTAAACACAGTGAGTATAGTGAATACAGTGAGTATAGTGAATACAGTGAGTACAGTAAATACAGTGAATATAGTGAATACAGTGAGTATAGTAAATACAGTGAGTATAGTGAATACATTGAGTATAGTGAATACAGTGAGTATAGTAAATACAGTGAGTACAGTAAATACAGTGAATATAGTAAATACAGTGAATATAGTGAATACAGTGAGTATAGTGAATACAGTGAGTATAGTGAATACAGTGAGTATAGTGAATACAGTGAGTATAGTGAAAACAGTGAGTACAGTAAATACAGTGAATATAGTGAATACAGTGAGTATAGTGAATACAGTGAGTATAGTAAATACAGTGAGTATAGTGAATACAGTGAGTATAGTAAATACAGTGAGTACAGTAAATACAGTGAATATAGTGAATACAGTGAGTATAGTGAATACAGTGAGTATAGTAAATACAGTGAATATAGTGAATACAGTGAGTATAGTGAATACAGTGAGTATAGTAAATACAGTGAATATAGTAAATACAGTGAGTATAGTAAATACAGTGAGTATAGTGAATACAGTGAGTATAGTGAATACAGTGAGTATAGTAAATACAGTGAGTATAGTGAATACAGTGAGTATAGTGAATACAGTGAGTATAGTGAATACAGTGAGTATAGTAAATACAGTGAGTATAGTGAATACAGTGAGTATAGTAAATACAGTGAATATAGTGAATACAGTGAGTATAGTGAATACAGTGAGTATAGTGAATACAGTGAGTACAGTAAATACAGTGAATATAGTAAATACAGTGAGTATAGTGAATACAGTGAGTATAGTGAATACAGTGAGTATAGTGAATACAGTGAGTATAGTGAATACAGTGAGTATAGTGAATACAGTGAGTATAGTGAATACAGTGAGTATAGTGAATACAGTGAGTACAGTGAATACAGTGAGTACAGTAAATACAGTTAGTACAGTAAATACAGTGAATATAGTGAATACAGTGAGTATAGTGAATACAGTGAGTATAGTAAATACAGTGAGTATAGTGAATACAGTGAGTATAGTGAATACAGTGAGTATAGTGAATACAGTGAGTACAGTAAATACAGTGAATATAGTAAATACAGTGAATATAGTGAATACAGTGAGTATAGTGAATACAGTGAGTATAGTAAATACAGTGAGTATAGTAAATACAGTGAGTATAGTGAATACAGTGAGTACAGTGAATACAGTGAGTACAGTAAATACAGTTAGTACAGTAAATACAGTGAATATAGTAAATACAGTAAGTATAGTGAACACAGTGAGTACAGTGAATACAGTGAGTATAGTAAATATAGTGAGTACAGTAAATACAGTGAGTATAGTGAATACAGTGAGTATAGTGAATACAGTGAGTATAGTAAATACAGTGAATATAGTGAATACAGTGAGTATAGTGAATACAGTGAGTATAGTGAATACAGTGAGTATAGTGAATACAGTGAGTATAGTAAATACAGTGAGTACAGTAAATACAGTGAGTACAGTAAATACAGTGAGTATAGTGAATACAGTGAGTACAGTGAGTACAGTGAATACAGTGAGTACAGTAAATACAGTGAGTACAGTGAATACAGTGAGTATAGTAAATACAGTGAGTATAGTGAACACAGTGAGTACAGTGAATACAGTGAGTACAGTAAATACAGTGAGTATAGTAAATACAGTGAGTATAGTGAATACAGTGAGTATAGTGAATACAGTGAGTACAATGAATACAGTGAATATAGTGAATACAGTGAATACATGCTACTCTTGAAGGGCATAAAATAACTTCTTATGATACACATATCAGTACACTACATAGAGAAGTAACTATAATCCAAACCTTAATGAAGGTAATTAAACCCACAGACGCCACAGCAGTCAGTAATGGCATGTGTTACGACGATGATATAATACTATGAAGCCTGAGTGAGTGAGTATGGTTTTACGCCGCTTTTAGCAATATTCCAGCAATATCACGGCGGTGGACACCAGAAATGGGCTTCACACATTGTACCCATGTCGGAAGTGTCGAGTGAATGCTTTTACCACTAGGCTACACGACCGACCCCTCTCTAAGCCTGACGAAAGAGCTGTCTCGGTAATCCGTAAAGGAAACTACGATGTTCCTATAGGCTCTTATCTTGCGCCTACGTTAACTGCCATTAACGGATATCTGCCTCATCTGTTTTATATTTAGACCAGTCGTCTAAGGCGCCGGAATTCGCTGTGCAAAGGTGCGTTCCTTTGATTGGGAGTTCGAATCCCTGTTCGACAGTGAGTATAGTATGTTTCTAGGTCTGTCAGCACCATACCTATGCTTGTGGGTTTCACCGAAGTGGTAAACGGTTGATACTTGCATCACTTCGGGCTTTCATCCCACATTAAGCTGACACGCCGTGATATAACTAGAATACTGCTCCAAACAGCGTTAAACTCAACTCACTCACTCATATTTAGATCTCTGTATAAAGACTCAGACTGATAAAAAATATTTTCCACAAGACTGTATAAAATTAGGGATGACTTAAACTTTCCAAAGTCAACTTTCCCTTTATATCGAGCAATAACCAAGCAGCTCAAATCTTTGGTGTCCACGTTTCACACTTTTCAGATGCAATCAAGCATGCTTTTTCTACGAAGATTTTAAAGATCGTAATTTGATTCTTGCTCATAAGTTGTTTGATCAGAGTTACAGAGTTTGATCAGTGACAAAAACGATGTCCGATGCCATTCCCTCTTATGTACCCATGTTTTTCAGGTAAACAATTGCCTTGACTTTGCATGTGTTTGTTGATATAGTCACCATTTCATGTTTATGATATGGACTCTGCCTTTGGCAGTAATGTCTTATGATTATAGAAATATTTTGTCGCTTTCATTTATATGCATTTACTCTACAAAGACGACTGACTTTTTTTAAAAAAGGTTTAATCTATACACAGGTCATCACATTTATTTCCGAATTATATACATGCCAGAAATAGCAAGGCGGGTCAAAGTCATAAGCCTATGTTCATACACGTTGAGCCTCAAAACACATTTCCTTTGTCCTTTTACTGTATAATGCACATATAGTTAATACTTGTTCTAATCTCAATGGCCTACTCTCTGTATGACCCTAATGTAATACGCATAATGGATATTACATTCATGATTAGTGTTTCGACGCTAACACCATGTCATGATTACAATGTTCAGTTTACACAATCTGGCATGAAACATACAAAATACGTCAATTTGTAAAGATGCAGTTCACAATGCCGACTGTCCACACATGTCCTTCTTCTTCTCATCGCTGGAGGATCACAGATACAGCCTCTCTGTGCATGTGTTAACGTGTAACTGATATTGCCCATTATACACTATCTGAAATATAACTCCGATGTTTTGCAGAACATGAACTGTATTGACAAAGGGACTTGCACGAAGACTCGAGGCTGTCTGCAAACACATAATGGCATACATATACTTTACAAAATAAATCTTTGATATAAATATTATCATGTTTGCAGAACATGAACTGTATTGACAAAGGAACTTGAACGAAAACACGGGGCTATATACTTTTTAAAAAACCCAAATCTTTGATATATAAATATTATCATCTCCCTCTAAAACTTACCAATGTATTAAGTACAGGGTAAAACACGCCTCCGAGGTTTTGGTTGAAAATGTAAAACCGCGAGCGAGGGAAAAGTCCGAGCTCAAGGTTTTACATATTTAATCAAAACCGAGGAGGCGTGCTTTATCCAACTTATGAACCGTCTAAATGCAAGAATAACAGAAAAAATAAAACACCCATAAACCTTATAGTGAAATCAATACAGCGTGTCACAGTATTAAAGCCATTCCATCAATTCATTTCATTAAAACTTAATAATACAATTGAAATGTAAAACCTCTAAGCAGGTTTAAAAGGGTTCCATTTCAAAACCTAGGTTTGGAATAGAACCGCTTCAAAAGGTTTGGACGATGAGCTGGTTTTCAAGGTTTAATACAATATGGGGTAACGTGGTAATAGGTGTATAATAACTACAAGTAGCAGTTGCAGGACCAGTATGTCCCCTGACGGGTACATGACACGGGAATATCTAATCAGGTTGACACAAAGCTTCGAGTATCGAAGTGAGATTATAATGGTTATATGGCAGTGTATTTTATCGTTAAACAATGATTGTAACTGTATTACATTGTTTCTGTTGAGATTCGGTAGAAGCTCATTGCATTGTATTTGGACAATGATTAATTGTCAGGAATGTAGTACTAGTTAATGTAAGAAGTGGTGAGGATGTTACCACATTTAAATGCTATTGCGATGAGGAAACTTCCGGATTAGCATGGTTGGATGTCAACCGTTATAGAAACATTTGGAATATTCTGTGATGTGATGGTACTATGTGGAAAGTTCTGGAAGCTAGTCAGACCATATAAGTGGAGCATGCCTGTCTCATCTCACATTTCATTGCATAAAGAACAGCTTTCGTGTGAAGATCACTTTTCACCCTGGAATTCTATCCCAGGCCTATCTCGGAAGCTTAGCCACTATCGCTGCTGGGTGAATATCACAGACTTTTGCCATCACCACTGTTTTTTTAAATTTAATACTGACCACTGCCATCATATTATATAATGCTATTGAATATTGTACTATCACTCTGTTGTGTACAGCAATTTTAATTGCTGTCCAGTAATGTGTATTGATTTGTAAACCTAGTGAATTTTGTTATACATGTCTTGATTGTACACCATCTGTTTGTTGTTTGTTGGTTTCACACTAAATTCTTTCTTGGTTAACATATTGCTTCAATTTTGGGAATCGACACGTAACAATTCATAAAGTATGATAACGAATAGCAAATAACACACCTTGTTCTGTATATCCCATCATGAACACCAGTGTCATCAAGTTCCACCTGTAGTAGAAGAAGGGAGACAGGGTTACCAGGAGAGTGATGAGGACATTGGAGCCCACAAGGAGGATCATCAGGACGTTCCAGCTCAACAGACACTTCTGTTCTGATATCAGAACATCTAGGAGGTGGATGCCATGCAGGTCTCTGGGACTTTTACAGACATAGCCTTCTTTGTGCCATTCAGCTCGGAATAGATGAGGGTCTCTTTGAAAGACCACATTCATTCACATGCCGTTGAATTAAATTCAACTCAAACTGGCACCAGACACTTTTAGCAAATTTGTTCGACAGGACACTGATCACCTTCCGGTTGTTCTCTACACTATGAACTTTGTTGTCAACTATCATCCTGCCCACATCAAAGTCTGGGTTATGGATGCATAATTTGAGTCCATCGGATCCTTCCAATACAGGCATCAGGTGCTGCTTCACCCAGGTCAGGTCGCCGTAGCTGTATGCTACGAAGACGTCGTACAGAAACTGCCGTCTGTCTACCACCTCCCGTTCCCTATGTTTTATCATGAACACCAGATACATCAAGCTCCACCTGTAGTAGCAGAGGAGAGACAGGATTACCAGGAGAGTGATGAGGACACTCGAGCCCACAAGGAGGATCATCAGGACGTTCCAGCTCAACAGACACTTCTGTTCTGATATCCGAACATCTAGGAGTTGGGTGTCAAGCAAGTCTTTGGGACTATGGCAGACATAGCCCTCTTTGTGCGATTTAGCTCGGAACAGATGAGGGTGTCTATGAAAGGTTTCAATGAGCCACAAAGATTCGCATCCACATGAAAACATGTTGCCGGATAAATCTACATATCCAGATCCTTTCATGAAATGAGGTGGGAAGCTCGACCTATTGACTGAAGTGATCGCCAGAAATAGATGTGTAAGTTTTGTCATGTTGTTAAAGACGCCTGGTTGTACGTCTTTAATTTCGTTGGAGCTCAAATCAAGCTGAATGAGATGCTTAAGATGGCTAGAAATGGCTCTTGGGATGTGTTTAATTCTACAATCTCCTATATTTAACACCTTAAGATTGGCCAGGTTTCGGAACAACTCAAACTGGCACCAGCCAGGATCATCAGGACGTTCCAGCTCAATAGACACTTCTTGTCTCATATTGGCACATCGTTTCTAATGGCCGAAATCAACCACATTATGTCACATACATTTCAAAATACATTCACTCATTAATAACGCTGAATGGAAAGGCCGACCGGTGACTGGCGATATATCATTCTTAAGCAACAGTTGTGTAAGATGTTGTGGCGTTGCGATCAGGCTTAGGCTGTGGTACAAAGCGATCAATAAGAGGTCATTCAGATACTAAAATGGGGACTATGCCCATTTCCAGAGTAGACCTGGACGTTGTAATTGGTACCATTTGTGAAATTGGGGCATTGTTCACATGCCATTAGGCCCATCGTTAACTGATAGACTGGAATAAATCAAACAATTCTTGCAAACAATGACTGATTTGAATCATTCTTGAGGTATACCCATGTGCTTCACAATCACTCGTAACACTATGACTTCGAGTTCGTCCGAGCCGAGCTCCCTTTGAGGGTGGATTTGGGGATGAACAATTACTCAAGTCAACCTTTTCAGGGTGGTAAAGATTCATGAATATATCATCATATTAACACATATAAGGGATTTAGATTGAATCAACGTTCGAAGCTTGTCTTTGTGTGATTAAACTTGGTTCCTTGTCTAACTTTCCTGTGTACACAGCAGATAGGTGAAAAACAAACACTTTCAGGGTACGTGAGGCCAGAGTACCAAGGCCAGCAGACCAGTCTCTCAGGGGCGCTGGGGTAGCCTAGTGGTTAAAGCGGTCGCTCGTCAAGCCAAAGATCCGGGTTCGATTCCCCACATCGGTACAATGTGCGAAGCCCATTTCTGGTGTGCCCCGCCGTGATATTGCTGGAATATTGCTAAAAGCGGCGTAAAACCATACTCACTCACTCACCAGTCTCTCAGTGTAACCAAAACATGCACGTATATCTTGTACAGGATGACGATATATGTGGGTATACGTATATCCAGCTTTATCAGATGAGGGAAGTGTGGCGTATTATTTAGACAAAGATTGTGAACTGTCTAAAACGATTATCGTCGAGACGAAGATGTCTTGTCTAGACGAAACACCGTATATCCTTTACCTACCTATCCGTCATGTTCATTTTGGATCACTTCCTGGATGGAAGTGTACAAATATGTACCTTCAAAGTTGCAAACACCGTTTGATTGATACGCATCTCGATCGTTATTGACAAGGTTGAGATGAAGTATGTGAATGTTAGTCTGCGGAGGAAGACGTCTACTGGGAAATACTTCACCTGTGAACGACTGATCATCCGACAGGTGATTGAGGAGTTAATCAGGCTGGCTACAAGCGATGCCTGTGATCCAATCCTCGTGGGAGTTTTCAAGAAAACAATTTTATCCAGGTTTAAGAACGCACTGAAATCACACGAGACTATTGATGTTGAGTAGTAGGACAGGCTTGACTAATGTGTTCCTTGGCTCCCTTCTAAAAAGCGACCTCAGCGCGACTGTTGTCGGAAATATAAAATGTCAAAACCAGAGAACAACCAGTCTCGATTATCCGCCCAAAAAGATTTCATTGGGCGTAATGGCAAATAGCGGAGGAAATTATATGAATGGATCGCTTTAAATCAGTGATGACACCAGATGTTGGCGAGTTATTCAATGATGCTGTCGAACTCAGGTCGCTCCGTGTAGCGCGGCCTTGAATATATCTTTGTCACATTGACACGGGTGTTATGTCATTTTGATTGGATGGGTCGTAGCTTGCATGGAATTTCATTATTAGAAGTGAGAGATTTTGAAGAGGCAAACTTTAAGGCAACACATCGTCTACGGTCCTTTACCATCAGTGCTTAGCAGCTGCAGAACATCGTCACACAGCAACAGCTTTTCTTCGACATCTTGTGGACAGACTCACTCACTCACTCATTATATTTTACCGTTAAAAAGCATTACGATATAACGTATGTTTTTAAGTCGAAACATGGAATCGGTTACTAGTATATTCCTTGCAGTGTCTATCACCCAATCTCTTACTAATAATTTACCCTAAAGGTCCCGGTTGCAATAGGTCTTCAGCAACCCAGTCTTGCCGTAAAAGGCGACTGTGCTTGTCGGGTGGTTAGGCTCGCTGGCTTGGTTGATGCATGTCATCGTATCCCAGTTGTCTAGATCGATGTTCATGATGTCAATCACTTGATTTTCTTGTCACAGACTTACTATTCATTGTCACCTCTCGATATCTTAATATTCATTGTCAGCAACTATTGATATATCAAATAGCTTATTACTTATTGTCAACTTTCATTGACTCCAATCGGAATCTTACTATTCATTGTCAACATTCGTTGACTCCAATCGATATCTTACTATAAATTGTCAACACTCGGAATCTTACTATTCATTGTCAACATTCATTGTCAGCACTCGGAATCTTACTATTCATTGTCAACATTCATTGACTCCAATCGGTATGTTAGTATTTATTATCAACACTCATTGTCAACACTCGGAATCTTACTATTCATTGTCAACATTCATTGACTCCAATCAATATCTTAATATTCATTGTCAACACTCGGAATCTTACCATTCATTGTCAACATTCATTGACTCCAATCGGTATGTTAGTATTCATTGTCAACATTCATTGTCAACACTCGGAATCTTACTATTCATTGTCAACATTCATTGACTCCAATCGGTATCTTACTATTCATTGTCAACATTCATTGTCAACACTCGGAATCTTACTATACTCGGTACCTTACTATTCATTGTCATCACTCATCAGCATCATCATCGTTGATATAGCCTCTTACTACTCGTAGTCAACAATTGTTGTCACCATCTAATCTCATATTACTTATTGTCAACATTTCTTGATGCATTTAAGTACTCTTTGTCAACATTCGTTATCAGAACTCGATCTCTACATTGTATTTAGATCACCTTTCACCTCTTGAATGAGCGACTGATAACACGAGCAGCGATCCACGTGTGGGGGTACGAAGACGCCGCATCAGTCAAGTCACGAAGACTAGGGGTCCGATGACCCCGCATCAGTCAAGTCACAAAGACTTGGGGTCCGATGACCCCGCATCAGTCAAGACACAGAGACTAGGGGTCCGATGACCCCGCATCAGTCAAGTCACAAAGACTAGGGGTCCGATGACCCCGCATCAGTCAAGACACAGAGACTGGGTATCCGATGACACCTTTATCGGCCAAGTCACAGACACTAGAGGTGTGATGACACCGCATCAGTCAAGACACAGAGACTGGGTATCCGATGACACCTTTATCGGTCAAGTCACAGACACTAGAGGTATGATGACACCGCATCAGTCAAGTCACAAAGACTGGGTATCCGATGACCCCGCATCAGTCTAGACACAGAGACTTGGTATCCGATGGCACCGCATCAGTCAAGTCACAGACACTGGGGGTACGATGACACCGCATCAGTCAAGTCAGAGACACTGGGGGTCCGATGACCCCGCATCAGTCAAGTCACAGACACTGGGGGTACGATGACACCGCATCAGTCAAGTCACAGACACTGGGGGTCCGATGACACCGCATCAGTCAAGTCACAGACACTGGGGGTCCGATGACACCGCATCAGTCAAGTCACAGACACTGGGGTAAGGATGACACCGCATCAGTCAAGTCACAGACACTGGGGGTCCGATGACACCGCATCAGTCAAGTCACAGACACTGGGGGTACGATGACACCGCATCAGTCAAGTCACAGACACTGGGGGTCCGATGACACCGCATCAGTCAAGACACAGACACTGGGACACGATGACACCGCATCAGTCAAGTCACAGACACTGGGACACGATGACACCGCATCAGTCAAGTCACAGACACTGGGACACGATGACACCGCATCAGTCAAGTCACAGACACTGGGGTAAGGATGACACCGCATCAGTCAAGTCACAGACACTGGGGGTCCGATGACACCGCATTAGTCAAGTCACAGGCACTGGGGTAAGGATGACCCCGCATCAGTCAAGTCACAGACACTGGGGGTCCGATGATACCGCATCAGTCAAGTCACAGACACTGGGGGTACGATGACACCGCATCAGTCAAGTCACAGACACTGGGGGTACGATGACACCGCATCAGTCAAGTCACAGGCACTGGGGTAAGGATGACCTCGCATCAGTCAAGTCACAGACACTGGGGTAAGGATGACACCGCATCAGTCAAGTCACAGACACTGGGGTAAGGATGACACCGCATCAGTCAAGTCACAGACACCGGGGTAAGGATGACCCCGCATCAGTCAAGTCACAGACACTGGGGTAAAGATGACACCGCATCAGTCAAGTCACAGACACTGGGGTAAGGATGACCCCGCATCAGTCAAGTCACAGACACTGGGGGTACGATGACACCGCATCAGTCAAGTCACAGACACTGGGGGTACGATGACACCGCATCAGTCAAGTCACAGACACTGGGGGTCCGATGACACCGCATCAGTCAAGTCACAGACACTGGGGGTCCGATGACACCGCATCAGTCAAGTCACAGGCACTGGGGTAAGGATGACCCCGCATCAGTCAAGTCACAGACACTGGGGTAAGGATGACCCCGCATCAGTCAAGTCACAGACACTAGAGGTATGATGATACCGCATCAGTTAAGACACAGAGACTGGGTATCCGATGACCCCGCATCAGTCAAGTCACAAAGACTTGGGGTCCGATGACCCCGCATCAGTCAAGACACAGAGACTAGGGGTCCGATGACCCCGCATCAGTCAAGTCACAAAGACTAGGGGTCCGATGACCCCGCATCAGTCAAGACACAGACACTGGGGTAAGGATGACCCCGCATCAGTCAAGTCACAGACACTGGGGTAAGGATGACCCCGCATCAGTCAAGTCACAGACACTAGAGGTATGATGATACCGCATCAGTTAAGACACAGAGACTGGGTATCCGATGACCCCGCATCAGTCAAGTCACAAAGACTTGGGGTCCGATGACCCCGCATCAGTCAAGACACAGAGACTAGGGGTCCGATGACCCCGCATCAGTCAAGTCACAAAGACTAGGGGTCCGATGACCCCGCATCAGTCAAGACACAGAGACTGGGTATCCGATGACACCTTTATCGGCCAAATAACAGACACTAGAGGTGTGATGACACCGCATCAGTCAAGACACAGAGACTGGGTGTCCGATGACACCTTTATCGGTCAAGTCACAGACACTAGAGGTATGATGACACCGCATCAGTCAAGTCACAAAGACTGGGTATCCGATGACCCCGCATCAGTCTAGACACAGAGACTGGGTATCCGATGGCACCGCATCAGTCAAGTCACAGACACTGGGGGTCCTATGACACCGCATCAGTCAAGTCACAGACACTGGGGGTACGATGACACCGCATCAGTCAAGTCACAGACACTGGGGGTCCGATGACACCGCATCAGTCAAGTCACAGACACTGGGGGTCCGATGACACCGCATCAGTCAAGTCACAGACACTGGGGTAAGGATGACACCGCATCAGTCAAGTCACAGACACTGGGGTAAGGATGACACCGCATCAGTCAAGTCACAGACACTGGGGTAAGGATGACGCCGCATCAGTCAAGTCACAGACACTGGGGGTACGATGACACCGCATCAGTCAAGTCACAGACACTGGGGTAAGGATGACCCCGCATCAGTCAAGTCACAGACACTTGGGGTACGATGACAACGCATCAGTCAAGTCACAGAAACACACGTTAGTGAGGCCCCAGTCAGTTGTATTCCCCGGCGGTTCAGGAGAGTCTTTCCAGATTTTATATCTTCACCCTCCAGACTTCGTTAAAAAGTTCACGATTGTCTCGCTACTAGAGTGGTCACGGTCGAAATTCAGGTTTCGTCATTAAGCGGGTTCGGGGCTATGTCGATCTAGATTTTGACTTTGTCTGGTTGTACTGAACTAAACTTAGTTACTAGGATTTGTAACACTTAGTTTTGCTGGTAATCCGAACTTTCCCGTGATTTCTAAGCTCTTAGTAACTGGTGTTTTTCTAGTAATCCGGGGATAACCAACCTTCCCGTGATTAACTAACTATATGGGAACTTTAGTATTTTTTTTCAGTTAAGGTGACAGAATCTTTAGTGGATTAAGACTAGTTGATATTCAGACGTAATCGTCTATTTTGTAGTCTTCAGTGACTTTTTTGGGGGTGTTTAATTCCCGTTATTTTCCTCAGCCGAGGTTATTCACTCATTAGAGTGTGGAGTTAATTGACTCAGGTGTTAATTGATCGCAGCCGACTTAATTGGCAGTCTACGCATCTGTTCCGTATCTTGTCAAAGTGTTGTTTTGGCTATTCTCCTTTATATTGCTGTAATACAGTTTTGTAGCGAGATTGCTTGTATATTTGCGCCGATAGAATTAATTTGCGCAGATTGGGTTTATCTTATCTTACCATGTGTACAATTGGCGGTTATTTAATAAACATGTGAACTTATTACCACGTCTTCTTTATCACTATATTCTTATCTTATGACACCCCTGATCACTGGAGCACAGCTCCGTCACAGTGTGTAAAACGTGAGGCAACCTTATTTTCACTTATGGAAACACATATTGTTTCGGAAATAACACCCTATGCATGTACATTGAGAACCTTCCGGACAATTGCGTGTAATCAAAACTAAACATCTGTGTAAACACAATCAAAACTCGAATCTAAAATCGTGTGATGGAAATAAAAGACACCTCCCAAATCTCACGAGGAAGCAGGAAGAACAATGGAACATTGACCCATGTGTGTATTTGCTTTCACAGATTGAAAGCTATTTCACATGTGCACTGGTTTCTTTCCCTCACTTTTTAATGAACACTCGTTGAGTGAGTGAGTATGGTTTTACGCCGCTTTTAGCAATATTCCAGCAATATCACGGCGGGGGACACCAGAAATGGGCTTCAAACATTGTACCCATGTCGGGAATCGAACCCGGTCTTCGGCGTGACGAGCGAACACTTTAACCATTAGGCTACCCGACTGCCCAACGAACACCTGGTATCACGACTGTTTGATAGTGATTCATGAACACATACTTATGACATAGTCGGATTCGAACTATGGACTTCTTAGGATTAAAGAAAGAGTTGTGTCGCTTATATTCCTAACGCTGAAACTTCGGAAGGATATTAGCGGGGAAAAGGAACATATATATATTCATAGTGATCCGTTATATTAGCATCGTTTTTTTACCCGTTATAAAAAGCCCAGGCATGGACTAGTATGATAGTACAAACACATATTTCAAACTTCCAAATGTGTCATATTGCATCTGATACAAGTCAGTTAACATCCTTGAGGAATCGGTATCACCTTCTACGGTTACATCGTTGGGGTGCAATAAAGATTACAGTTCGTACGTTGTGATAGTGAATCCGAAAATAATGTTTTGTCATGACATACACGCACGGTAATTGCCTCTCCAGTGTTTGTCTTCAATCCGGATTGCAAAAATCTCTTTTTGTAATGTTATTGTTTTTTTGCATATGTCAACATTTTGTAACAACAAAATATAAACTGTCAATGCAAGAAAATAACCAGCCTAGATTTTCTGCTGAAACCGATTCCACTTGGCGCAAAGGGCAAATAGCTGTGGAAATTATTTAATTCGACCATCAGTGATGACACAAGGTGCTCGCGAAGAACAATGCCATCCGGTTGACATGTAATCACATTTGAATAAATGTTTGGTATAAATGGTTGGATTACAGTTAGTACGCGGTTACAATTCTTTGTGAATCCGAATATAATATTATGTACACATGCAGGCTAATGGCCTCTTCAGTATTATCTTCAATCCGGATTTCAAACGTCTTGTCTTAACTGTATTCCTACTGTGGATTCCTACAACAAATAGACAAATGGTTTTAGTGTATATTACGATGTTCAATGACAGAACTTAATAATAATTTAACAGTCACTATACGTGTAACTTTACACATCTTTCCAAGTACAGTTTTCTCTGAGTCAACGATGGGGTAGCCTAGTGGTTAAAGCATTCGCTCGTCACACCGAAGACCTGGGTTCGATTCCCAACATGGGTACAATGTGTGAAGTCCCTTTCTGGTGAGATGTTTCATAAACGGTGGTAAGAAAAATAAACTCATTACCTTTGAAACGAAATAATTTTGTTAAACTTTATATACTGAACCAAAAATATGATAGGGATCATGAATATATTTATCCCCTAAAAAATATTCATGATCCCAAGCATTTTTGGTTCAGTGTACATTATCACGTCAATACATATATGTCAACAATCACGTGTGTATTACGTCAACATTTCTACTTAACATGGCTTCGACAAGGATAAAGTTTGTTTCCAACAGAAACACTGTCACATTATAATGAGTACTGTTTCCTTATAATATTACCAACAGTGCGGTCAAAGACCCAGGTGCGATTCCCCACGTGAGTACAATGTGTGAAGCAAATTTCCGGTGTCCCCCGCCGTGATATTGCTGGAATATTGCTAAAAGCGGCGTAAATCCAAACTCACTCACTACTAAATTCCTGTGGCACGGGCGGCCCAGTCGTCTAGGGCGCTGCACGATGACATATTGCGCACAGAAACCTATGATCATGTATCTGACAATGTTTTTTCGTTTATCAGCGCCACATATTTCTGAAACCCACTTCAGGCGTTTATCCAAATATCAAACTAGCACGTCGTGATAAAACTGAAATAATTTTCAAAGAGGCTATAAACTGAAATCACGCACGCACTCACCACCATGATCTGTATTTGTGCAGCACGTCGCTATATAAGTGAGACCCGTGACGATCCTGGGTAGAATAGGTCTTCATGATCAGCAACCCATGCTTGCCGTCAAAGGCGACTATGCTTGTCGTAAAAGGCGACCATGCTTGTCGTAAAGGCGACTAACGGGATCGGATGATCAGGCTCGCTGACTTGGTTGATGAATGTCATCGTATTCCAATTGCGTAGATCGATACTCATAATGCCAGTCACTGGATTGTCTGGTCCAATCGATTATTTACAGACCGCCGTCCTATACCTGGAATATTGCTGAGTGCGGTGTTAAACAGTAAACAAACAAACAAACAAACAAACTATATAAGTGAAATATATAACGTTCACCCGTTCATCTGTATTACAATTGTAAAAGCTGATCCTCATCAACAGTGAGATGTCCATTTAAAGTCAACAGATCATATTCGTTGTTATGTACCTCGAAGTTGATGTCAAATTGACCGCAAATACAACCACCTCAAATTGTCGCACCTAACAATTTTCAGGATGCGATACACCCTAGACAAGGATTTGTTTGTAGATATTATTTTTGAGAATCAAAATGATTTAACCTAACGAATTTTAAACAATATCTGCTACGAATTTCGTAAGATCAGGTTGATAGGATCAACCCGGTCGTTTCTGCAACGATTTTCATAAAATCAGTTTTATTGGTTCAAACACCTAAACAAAGTTGATCAAGGAAGATGATAAAAGATTTGGTGTCTAATTCCTGCTGAAAGACAGAACTTGTTCATAGAAGAGGCATTACGTATGGAATACTGTACGGGACATTCTCGTGATCTCGCATTCGCGCTATCTCGATCTTTGGAAACGAGCTAAATATGCCCAAAACACGAGAATGCGAGATGGCGAGAATGTCCCTTACAGTATTCCATACTTACTCGCTCACGTTTAACAGTAGTTGGGGGATATATAATTACTCAAACACACATTTATGTCGAAACAGCAGCGATAGCATGCATTGGGTTTAAAGCTGGTTTGAATAGTATTTCAGCTTTTCAGCTGATGGAGGGAAATCGAAAGTGATGTTTACTATGGCGGCACACCGAAATAAATGTGCGTTTCACCTTTGTCAAATGCCGACGGCCATTTGTAGTAAAAATCCGCGAATATTATAAGTTATCTTCATAGCATAGGACGAATATATGTAGTAGTCACAATATCGCTGTAGTGATGTGTAGGGCGTCATAATTTATAGTGAAAAATAATAAATTGTAATTAGAATATTATGATAATTTATTTTTCTTGTCAGTGTAATATATGTTATTTATAATTAAACAAATCCTAGTTTTATATAAATACTGTATTTTGGTTTTCATATTCATATGTAAATAAGTTTTTAAAAAAATATTTGTTTGGAGGAAAGATGTTGCTTTCTGTAACAGACATACCGGTGTCTTGTCTAGCTACAAGTGTTAATCCTCTTAACAGGGACGGTCGGGTAGCCCAGTGGTTAAAGCGATCGCTCGTCACGCCGAAGACACGTGTTCGATTCCCGACATCGGTACATTGTGTGAAACCCATTGGTGGTGTCCCCCACCGTGATATTGCTGGAATATTGCTAAATGCGGCGTAAAACTATACTCACTCACTCACCGAGTGTTCATGAATAGCTTTCAATCTGTCAAAACAAATACACACATTGGTCAATGTTCCATTGTTCTTCTTGCTTCCTCATGAGATTTGGAAAGTTGTCTTTTATACACCCCCCCCCCCCGTGATATTGCTGGAATATTGCTAAATGCGGCGTAAAACCATACTCACTCACTCACTCACTCCTTTTAATGACATACCGGTGTTTAGTCTATACAACTTTGGTCATGACCGTGTTTGACTATCTTGAAAATATATATAATATCAACTGCACATGTATTCAATAACCAAATTCACAATATGTATCAGAAGTAAAGAGAGAATACCACACTGAAATTCATCACCAACGAATTGGTTTAGATATACATATTGATTAAAGACACCATGCCTGTGTGACGTCCTCGCAAAGAATAACACAGTTGATTGGCAGCGTGTTTTACATGCTAAAAAACGTCCGCATGTGGTGGGACGAGTTTCATATCCCGCTTCAACTTCATATTTTGAATACGTAATAAGTGTTTTATCTGAAGTTCACACAAAATACGGCTTTCCCATTGGACGAAAATTTCATAAGTAACGACACGTTTTGACGTTCATGCGTTTTTTACGAACTTGTAGTCCTGAAATGACGTAAACACTGACGGATTACTATCATATTTCTGGGGGGAAACCCCTGAGAATTCCCTAGCACGAATAAATACAGAAAAGCGATGCTTCTCATCATTTAGACCCTTTAATCTTGAACTTAGCGTATTAGTCTCTGGTTTGTACAAATGCTTATGTGGAACATTGCTGAGTGCCGCGTTAGACAACAGTCGTGATACTGGGTGTATCAGCACCCACCCTCCCGAGGCAAGGGCGTTAACTGACTATAAAAGTCCAGTTTCTACCCTTGCCGAACTAGGATGGAATTTCTGGGCTCGACCCTAGCGTCCCTCCGATTGACCAATCAGATTTCATCTCTCATATCACTTGCATTTGCTTCAAGCAAAATGGCGGCGACCAGTCAAGACGATCTGATCGATAATCAAGATCTATATTGTAAAAATTATATTACGTAAATTGAATCGGGAGCTACCACATTTAGAAACTGATATTCAGCACTAACTGAGCAACCTAATGAAGCTAGGCGATATACAAATGTGGTCCCACAGTTTAGTGAGTGAGTGAGTTAGTGAGGTTTTACGCCGCTTTTAGCAATATTCCAGCAATATCACGGCGGGGGACACCAGAAATGGGCTTCACACATTGTACCCATGTCGGGAATCGAACCCGGGTCTTCGGCGTGACGCGCTAACGCTTTAACCACTAGGCTACCCGACCGCCCGGTCCCACAGTTTAGAAAATGGATATCAATAATTGGAATTTCGCGATTTATAAATGTGGTGCCTCTTGTTGCAATCGCTATGACAGAAGAAAGTCTGTCAACATTTAGGAATTGATTATCTGCACTAATTAAAGCTAACGAAGCTAGGCGATATACAAATGCGGGCCCACTTGTTTCGATCACTAGATAAGACGGGGGAAGTGGACGCACATTTTATCGGCACTAAGAAAAGTACGGGTGGACTGATATATAAACACTTAATTGAGAATACGGTTTACCTTATGGATTAGATGGCCATTTAAAATCTCGACCAATAACAACGCACAACGTGACTGACGCCATTTCTCGCAAATACGAAAACAACGGAGATAGCTCCCGATTCAAATAAGAGTGACCTCCCTTTCCCAATATGAACCCAAGCTCCTCCCCAGCGCGTAACACCTTCGTTATACTCTCGGTAATATAGTATAGAGAGCTCCGCGAACGGGCTATCGCTGTGAGAAGCTTGATATGAACCACTGATTGCGGTTTCGCCCATTACCCAGTAGGAGCAATGAGACGTAAGAGCTACGTAGTACCAGGAATTAAGTGTATTCTACCGGATAGGCATGCGTGCTTTGTCTCATTCAATCTGGTTCTATATGTATGACTGATGTTCGAACACTTTACCGCCGGTTGCCGACACGGTTTGGTGTTCGATGTACGCTGTTGATCAAACTGGGACGTGAAAGGGATATCAACATGTGAATCGTCTTCGGGGGAGACATTGGATGAAATATAAACATTGTTATTTCTTCAAGTCTACTCTTGAACAAAAGTGAGGGATCGTGAAATGTTAATGTAATAGAAAGTATTAGAACAAAGATAAGTGTTGTAGACAAACAAGAACGTTTATATCTGTATTAAAATCAACACCAAAACACAGCCAATAGTTTTCTCGTACCTCACGCAGCAGCACTACATACTAAGCTGGTTCCCGGCTCCCTATGCTCGTCGTCAACCTACACCATGCTAGGAGCCGGTACAGGCCAAAATTAAAAACACTACGCTAATGCCGATACAGGGGAGGGGCACACCTGTGAAAAGTATAGATCTCCTATATTTTGATATTAGAGACGGGGCCAAGGTAACACTACATACGTGTGTAGGGTCAGCCTGGTTCCCTGGGTATGCTGCGCTGGCGCCACACTGA
This sequence comes from Haliotis cracherodii, assembly GCF_022045235.1. NCBI lineage: Eukaryota > Metazoa > Mollusca > Gastropoda > Lepetellida > Haliotidae > Haliotis > Haliotis cracherodii. The sequence goes on from NW_027266308.1 coordinate 37,363,864, forward strand.
GCCAGCGCAGCATACCGAGGAAACCAGGCAGGCGTAGTGTGTCCTTTACTTTCAAGAAAGGTCGATTAATCTCTGTGAACCATTATTTATGTCAATCTTATTGAATCTGCTTAGCATACAATCGTGATTTACTAACAGACAATGAACTATTTATGGCTAACAATTTCTTTATTACACTGTAATATCACTCTATTACAGTATAATAAAGATTTCATCGTTCGATAACACCGTTCGAGGTTCGACCCCGTTCAGGGCGTCCCAGGTCAACAACAAGAGAACATGATCGATTGACAAACAAGGCTCAACGAAATCCAGCTCAAACGGCGAATCAAATTGTTGCCCTGTTTCACCAGGAGTACGAGTTACGGGTCAGACGATTAGAAATCGTCCACGTGCAGCTCATCTCCACGGCAACGTGTTGTGACACCCCAAACAAAACGTCATTTTTCCAACAGACGTCGTACAGAACGCCGAAAATATGTCAAGCGTCGCTCGTCACGTGTCATGTATTCAGATGAGTCCCGACTCACTTTGCACTTCCTTGATAGGCGTGGTCGTGTCTGGCGACTTCGAAATGAACGTCAAACCAATTTCAAACTGAGAACTCATAGCTGATTCGATGGTGTATCGGTTATAGTGTGGGCATAACTGTGACTGAGCGAACCACACTCCATATTGTGCAAGGGAGGGTCACAGGACAGTACCATCGATACAACATACTGAAACCCTTTGTTGTCCTTTAATCAAGGCGTCTGGGTCGTCAGTTTATCTTTCAGCCCGACAACACCCGTGCTTGCCATAAAAGGCGACTAACGGCATCGGGTGGTCAGGCTCGCTGACTTGGTTGATACATGTCATCGATCCCAAATGCGTGGATCGATGCTCATAATATAAATCACTGGATTGTCTGACCCAGGCTTGATTATTTACAGACTTCCGTCATATAGCTGGAATATTGCTGAGTGCGGCGTTAAACAACCAACCAACCGGCTGTAATGTGTTCCCAATTCGTTCGTTATCATACAACTAATACTAGAACTATTTTTATAAAATTTGGAAATATGAAGTTATTTCCGAATATCCGCTGTTGTTTTAAAGAGTATTTTTCATAAAGTTCACAGAAAACGGTGTTCCATAATCGAACCATATTATTAGCAGGAATCGTGTGGCTAAAGTACTTATTCCTTATGTTTGATACAGACACTTCAACCAAGGAAAGATCGTAACACTTCGGCTATATGTACGCTATGGTAAATTGTTTGTGTTTTAATTTACACAATGATACACAATATATCCAACGACGGTTATATCCATGATATATCGCACATCCGAAAATACCTATTCATTTAAGAATTGACTTTAATATTATTTTTTGCATTTATGGCGGTAAAAATGGACGTAGACTCCGCGTAAAGTGGCGTAGCCATTCATCTGCAATTGCGCATCTGTATCACATACAATTTATTGCCAGACTTCAAGTATACAGTATTCGACGTAATAAGCGCCCCGCTCTAATAAGTGTCCACGGCGATAATATATTGGCTTGTTAACAATCCCAATTGGCACCCTTCCGATTGATCACTGTACACAAAACTTATTTTTTAGCGTATAATACGCACTCATGTGTTATATGTACCCTTAATTATGGGCAATTAAATTCTGAAAAAATATATCTGTCGTACATAAACATTTCAGGCTGTCAGCTTCAACCACGAAATTTATCTTTCAACTCAGTTTATTTTTCACCAAACTATTATTCTTATAAGAGCCCCCTTTTCCTAATTTTGAGAGCGCCCTGGGCGCTTATTACGTCGAGTACGGTATGTGTGATCGATCTATATTTCGTTCCCAGTCCCATCCCGTTATTCGTATATTTTGGGATTTCCCACTGAAGCGGACTCCTGCACCTGCATTGTCTTGAAGGAGCCACTTCCCCGCAGTCCCATGTTGGAGTTCAAAACGTCAACACCTGGAATTATCATTCTTGATTATCTGCCGAAATATATTCCATTGGCGGTAGAAGGAAAAACAAAGTAATAAAAACTCTATAAATGGATCACTGAAACTCCGTGACACGAGGTGTTCGCGAAAAGGGTACACGTGTCCTGCTTTACACGTAGACCCAGCCACAGGCAAATGTGTGTTTGTTAACTGAAGCAGCCAACTCCTGTCATACGACGGCAATATCGCAACTATCGATCTTTCTTACATTTACAAGGATGTTCTTCCTACTTCGAGTGGACCCCAGGTGTCCTGTATCTCATAACATTGATTATAAGCCTTGTATCGTACCCGGTAGTGCTTCACAAGCGGCGTGCCTTGTTGTCCGACACAGTGAGTGAGTGAGTGAGTGAGGTTTTACGCCGCTTTTAACAATATTTCAGCACTATCAAGACGAGGAACACCATAAACGTCCTGCAGTATCTATTACGCCACCACAGATATACAATGGTGACGCCACAGTCGAGTTTGACCTACTATATTCTTAGTTGAATAGGTGGGCTCGGGTGGCCCAGTCGTTTAAGGCGCCGCGATTCGATATGCAGAGTTACGTCCCTTGGGTATACCAGAAACCAATGTTTGTGGGTTCGAATCTCGGTATGTTTCTAGGTTTGTCAGCACCATACCCTTGCTCGTGGGTTTCACCCAAGTGGTAAACGTCTGAGACCTGCATCATAATTTATGGAGAAACAAACGTAAAATTAAACCGGTGTGCTCACTGTTCGGATTTAGACAGTAGAATAAGTAATTTCTTAAATAGAAAGTATTAGTCTCCGTTGATTAATGTATGTGTCAATCGTTATAGTCTACAAAATAATTATAAGTTTGAATTCCGATTTAGGTACGACACTAAATTACTGTTGTTAGTAAAACGTGCCTTTTATTTTGTAGACTTGATTCAAGAGGTCTATCAACTTCCCGAGTAGGAGAACTGCACCAATATCACATGCCACACAGGGAAATCCGACGTTAGAGATCCGTAATTTCTAGTTGAACAAAGACGTCCCAAGGAAGGTCGGTGGCCTCGCAGGTAACTTGAACTGATAAAAATGTTCCTGGTAAAGTCCAGTGTCGCCCTGGTGTGTGTCTTGGGGCTGCTCGGCGTCGATGGTGACATGATATGGAAACTGTGCTCAAATAGACAATGCCTCTGTCGACCACATCCCACCCATGCTGTGTATATGAACTGTTCAGGTGGTAACTTCACACACATCCCAAAGCCACCCAACAAGTCCCTTCCCCTGTATTTGACATTAGACCAAAATATCCTGACCAATGTGACCGGAGATATGTTCCGTAACATATCCAAGTCCAGCTTGAGATCTCTGCTCTTGTTCGCCAACCGTATTGCCTTCATCTCTAGTGATGCCTTCAATAGTTTCTTCAACCTGAATGGAATAGTTTTCTCCAGTAACAACATAAGCATGGGTTCACTAGATTCAGCTGTCGCCAGCCTTGGGAACGTATCAATTAGGAGTCTGACTATCAGCCTTATGAATGTGACGTTATTCCCTCAAGATTTCTTCCTCCCTCAAGATTTCTTCCTCCCTCTAGCTCATCCCCCCAACCTCGCCCTCAGCCTTGTCAACAACCAACTAAAGATGTATCAAGTGGAATTATTTGAACCACTGAAAGGACTCGTTTATCTCAAGCAAACTCCATTACTCATATGTCTATTATGAGAACGGACTATGTACAGATATACAACGTCTCTGTTTCGACTACAATCGGTTAGAAGAATTCCCCAAACTGTGTCGAAACAAAACATCACACTTTCCAAATTTGACTCGACTAGAAATCATGTTTAACAATATACGCGTTTTGTCCAAGAGCCAATATGACTGCCTCGATAATTTAAGGGAGCCGATCTTGGATGGGAACATTTTGTTGGAGTTATAGAATAATCAATTTTCTGGTCTGAAATCTCTAACAAGTCTCAGACTGTCTTCTATTGGATGTACCCTGAGGAAGATGGAACACGAAGCACTCAACAGCTCGACTCTTCAACACATTTCCTTTCGAAACAACCATATCCATTTTAATAAGTCAAAGGAAATTCCTCTTAAGATTTTTCAAAAATGCCTTTCACTTCAATCCTTGAATTTAAATTCTAATTAATTCCCAAATTTACTTGATGTGCACTATGATACTTTATTCCGAAACCTGGCCAATCTTAAGGTGTTAAATATAGGAGATTGTAGAATTAAAGACATCCCAAGAGCCATTTCTAGCCATCTTAAGCATCTCATTCAGCTTGATTTGAGCTCCAACGAAATTAAAAACGTACAACCAGGCGTCTTTAACAACATGACAGAACTTACACATCTATTTCTGGCGTATAACGAAATCACTTCAGTCAATAAGTCGTGCTTCCCACCTCATTTCATGAAAGGATCTGGATATGTAGATTTATCCGGCAACATATTTTCATGTGGATGCGAATCTTTGTGGCTCATTGAAACCTTTCAAAGAGACCCTCATCTATTCCGAGCTGAATGGCACAAAGAAGGCTATATTTGTAATAGTCCCAGAGACCTGCATGGCATCCACCTCCTAGATGTGCAAATATCCGAACAGAAGTGTCTGTTGAGCTGGAGCGTCCTGATGATCCTCCTTGTCCTCATCACTCTCCTGGTAACCCTGTCTCTCCTCTACCACTATGGGTGGAACTTGATGTATCGGGTGTTCATGATGAAACATAGTGAACGGGAGGTGGTAGACAGACGACAGTTTCTGTACGACGTCTTCGTAGCGTACAGCTACGACGACCTGGCCTGGGTGAGGCAGCACCTGATGCCTGTATTGGAAGGATCCGATGGACTCAAATTATGCATCCATAGCCGAGACTTTGAAGTGGGAAGATTGATAGTCGACAACATAGCTCATAGTGTTGAGAACAGCCGGAAGATGATCATTGTTCTGTCGAATAACTTTGTTAAAAGTGACTGGTGCCAGTTTGAGTTGAATTTAATTCAACGGCATGTCATAGAATGTGGTCAGCGCCTCCTGGTGGTGGTGATGCTTGAAGACATAGACCCGTGTCACGTGACCAAGTCGCTGAGAGCAATGCTGCAGACGACAACCTACCTGGAATGGGGAGAGGAGAGTCATACCAGACAGGCCTTCTTTAATCGTCTGCGACTTCTGGTGAAAAGGCCAACAGTCACGACATCATGTAGAAGAAGGAGGCTGTCGGTGTAGCAGTTGTACGAATTGAAACTATGCTTCTAATTGTCGCAAAGCAATCTTTGATGACGTTGTCGTATCTTCAAAGATTAATGTTTATGACAACACCCCGCTTCTATATTTACTTGACTATCAATACCTCCATCCTATTATAATTGAATGTAAAACGTCAACGCCAGGTGAGGTGAGGTGAGGTGAAATGGGGTTTAAGGTCGCGTCCAAGATTATTGCACTTATATAGCGACGTGCATGTATGTGTGTGTGTTTGTCTGGCTGCTTGTACTAGTCCGGACTGATGCCGATTTATAGTGCTAGCTCACTGAGATACCATGCCGCAGTTTAACATGAATACCCCACTTAAAGTATACTGACTCCGAGCCGACCAGTCCTTGGTTTAGCCCCTTAATGCCGAGCGCCAGACAGGGTAACAACAAGTACCATCTTTTAACGTCTTTTGGTATGACGCGGTTGGGGATCGAACCGCGGACCTTCCGCTCTCCGGGCCGACGCCCTACCACTAGACCACGGAGGCGGTCGCTGGTAACTGTGAATAGAGGTGCTTTGTGTCCTACCAGTTGCAGCTTTGTTTCCGTCACAAATGTTACCAGTTGCAGCAACTCAAGCCATAAAATAGTGTGCTTACTGAGCTAGCTGCACTTCACGATACCGAAACCGACGTGAATCGACGGCCTGGGGCGTGACATGGCGTCGACGTGGGACAAACATGGCGGAGGAAGAGGAACAGGGGCCGGTTCATTAGCTCTATATTGCAAAATGCCGTACGCTGAGCAACAGGTGTACATGTGGTTATGAACCCTTTCAAGGATTGCTCATTCCTTTTTTCATAAACAGACATAATTCCGAGGGCACCAACGCCCGCCTCGAACAATTTGTGACTGTTGTGGCATGGACACAGAGATTTGGGATAAGCCTGCGGCATGAGACATGGTTGACATCATCTTGCCGTATTTCTTTATGTAACATTAGGCACCGCGTAGGAATATGACACCTGCGTAAACCGCCCAGTGCAGGATATAGTGCCAACTGATTTGCAGCCATGACTGTTTACATTTGCACTCACACATCGGGATACCACTATCTAAAGTTATAAAGTACACAATGCCATTATGTAGTACATCCCTGAACATATCTCACAAAGAAGGTCTGCCAATAGACCATTTGGTGTATCGAATTGTGAGGCCACGTATATCGGATTGGGTTATCACGTCGATAACACTTCCCGTTATATGATAAACAGCCTTACCAATAACTGACTTATACGCATTAAGCTCACATGATGACCCCATCCATTCGTTAGGATGAACGAATTATGGTTTGGACTAGTCTACCTTTGTATTTAGTAGCCGTTAAAAACAAGGGTGTCCTGGCAAAAGGGCAGTCCCAGACGAATACTGCTATTCCGCGATCGCAGAAAGCCTTGAATAAAATGTAACAATCGCGGAATTTACCTTTTGGATAATAAAAACTAATTTGCATTATGTGCATTATTTTCAAGCTTTTCTATCTATTTCTTCGCCCGAAAGATGCTTTTAACAAGCGATTCAAACATACAAAATATGGATCCAACAATAAAATTTAATTTGAAATAGATAATTCTCACTTTTAAACGTTCTTGTGGTATTTTGACTCCATAGACTATGTAACATCTAACAAACAAAAATATCAGCCAAACTTTATTTGCATAATTCAACGATAACTGTTGATAATGACAGTTTATGGAATTATTTCGTTTCGTTTTAGATTCGAGTTTTGGGTTTGTATTAATCTTGTTGGGGAAAGGTCATGGTTTTATCGCAGAATGTACCGCAGAAGTTTGTATTTTTAGCCGCATGCATTTGATAATTTGACCACAGAATTTGTCTGGGACCGAAAGGGGTACGGTCTAACAATGACTAAATACATCCTTGCGCTTTGTGAAATGCATATATGCTGTTGACACCAAACAAGGCGTCATGAGTTGACCTCACTTGAAAGAAGAAGAAGAAGAAGAAGAAGAAGAAGAAGAAGAAGAAGAAGAAACACATACTATTAAGATGCAACGTGCTGTACCCCATGTGGAAGAGAAGATATTGTCTGACAGTGGATGGACAGAACCCGGCCCGAATGGCCTAATGTGACATCACCACACACTACAACGAAAAGTTATGAGACATTCAAGCACAAAAATACCCGCGAAGATTCGGGTTAGAATTGATCTTCAGCAACCCATGCTTGTCGTAAGAGACAACAACAATCACATAAAAAATAATACATTATTATTCCATTCATCATCTACGATCATCATTATAATCGTAACCTGCATATATATCCATACATATCTTTGCTTGTACAAACATTCAACATTCAACGTTACACATTCATGTAAACAATGGACACTATCACACCTGTGATGGCGTGTGAGGTTCACCGTCGGCGTGGACCGTTGCTCATAATATCAATCACTGGTTTGTCTGGTCCAGATTCAATGATTTAAAGGCCGTCGTCATATAACTGTAATCACACCAAAGTCTAATGAGGGGAGTCTAAAATAGAATAATGCGTATGAGACTCCGTTATGGAAATAATCAGTTGTTTTCATAACACATTTAATCAACACAAAAAACAAGTCAGTTGGAGAAAATTCTAGACGTGCATCTTAGAAAATAACAATATGACGCTGCATTTGTTTTGTCAAGACTGCTCCCATGACTCATGATGCGTTCATTACACGTGCATTCCTATTGCCATGGTTCACGACAATGGTGAGGTGAGGTGAAATGGGGTTTAACGTCGCGTCCAAGATTATTGCACTTATATAGCGACGTGCATGCACGTGCATGTGTGTTTGGCTGCTTGTACTAGTCCGGACTGATGCCGATTTATAGTGCTAGCACACTGAGATACAATGCATCAGTTTAACATGAGTACCCCACTCAGACACAGTATACTGACTCCGAGCCGACCAGTCCTTGTTTAAGCCCCTTAATGCCGAGCGCCAGATTTTTAACGTCTTTTGGTATGACGCAGCTGGGGACGTTCTACCACTAGACCACGGAGGCGGTCTCACGACATGGAGTCTGTAGTAGGTACATTTTCTACACTTGAGAGAGAGAAGAGTTATGAGTTTAGGTAGGGTGTATTACCGAAGTACCCAAACTCTGGGGCTTTCATACGGTCCAAAGTATGATAAATAAAACAAAGAAAGTATGGGCCGTCTCAAAAACAAAACCCGGACGGAAAAGAATATTCGACAACTTTGATAAAGGGATGATTAGGCGTACACTGCTCAGGCTTTATGAGCAGAAGGTACCCCCGACTTTCGGCGGCAAAGTAAAGACACAATTAATGTTTCTCGGACTACATTAATTATTGCTCTCCACGATTTCGATACACTGCACGTGGCGATGACCGAGAAGTTTTCATGGGAAAGTATTCCATCCTGTCTATGAGGTCACATTATCTCTGCGTCATTCATGACTATCGCAGGCAGGCATTCCAGGTCATTTACCTTGATGAAACCTGGGTGGATAAGAATCATTCCACTGACTACATATGGCTGCCGTCAGATGGACAAAAAGCATCCATAGTACCACCAGGAAAAGGTAATCGTGTCATTGTTTTGAACCCCGGAACCGGTGGCCTTGGGCTTATTGATTGAGGCGAGCTAGTTTTCGAGGCGAAAAAGAAAATAGGTGATTATCATGAGGACATGAATGATGATGTGTTCATAGACTGGTTGGAACATAAGCTACTGCCCAATCCAAACAACCCCAGTGCCATTGTCATGGATAACGCCCGTTATCATGACGTCTGGGAACCAGATACTGTCGCGCAAACCAGGAGTAGTCTGAACACGACCATGCAGACACATCTCACATCTTGCAATGTCGATTTCGAGACGAAAGTTTAACTCAAGAATTAGAAACAGCCAAAGTACAAGACGGATGTCCCGGTGGCACAGCACGGACACGTTGTTTTACGTACACCAGTCAGACATTGTGAGCTCAATCCTATTGAGCTTATCTGGGCAAAAGGGTTAGTGGCAAGACATAACACAACATTCAAACTCATACATGTTAAAGGGTTGACAAACGGAGCCTTTTTTAGAATCAGACCAGAGATTTGACAAAAGTTGAAGATCATTTTCTAGAAATAGAACGTCAGGGCCGCCAACGTGACAGCGTAGACATCAGCCTTGCTGCACCAGACATCATACCTTTGTGTGATAGTTCATCATCAGCTGAGTCAGCTGCTGGCTTAAGAAGCCATCTATAGAACAACAAATACTTCTTCATTAAAAAAACATCTTTGCAATACGCATCCCGTTTCATAATCATTTTTCCAAGCAAATATAATGCAGTACATGTATTAATTGCTATCCCAACCAAAGATTATCTCAATAAGGTACAACAACAGCAATATATTGAGACCTTCCCCAACTCAGGGGTCTGGTCATTACAGGTGTAAGGTAATTAACTCAGGCTGTAGGTCGTTACATGCTTGCAAAACAACACACTCGTATTTTCTAAGTTTATAATCATTTTACCTGTTAAAGTACATTTAAATGAATCACAGTGTCAGTTTCATAGGAACATTTGTGTCATTTGGAGATAAGCTATTTTCATAGCCCTGTGATTCGTATTCATAAGATAAAGCCAGAAAAGCATTTATCTAACATTTTCTACAGTACTTATAGAACCCACCCGTTTTGCTGATTGTTTCTCTGTGAGAATAATATTAAGCAGGCCTGGGGCTTTTGGAACTTGAGGAACTTGAGGAACGTGCAGTGATCAGTACATCTGTGTGTCTCGTTATACAACTTGTAGGCTATCATCTGTGTGTCTCATGATACAACTTGTAGGCCATCATCTGTGTGTCTCATGATACAACTTGTAGGCCATCATCTGTGTGTCTCGTTATACAACTTGTAGGCTATCATCTGTGTGTCTCATGATACAACTTGTAGGCCATCATCTGTGTGTCTCATGATACAACTTGTAGGCTATCATCTGTGTGTCTCATGATACAACTTGTAGGCCATCATCTGTGTGTCTCATGATACAACTTGTAGGCCATCATCTGTGTGTCTCATGATACAACTTGTAGGCCATCATCTGTGTGCCTCATGATACAGCTTGTAGGCCATCATCTGTGTGTCTCGTGATACAACTTGTAGGCCATCATCTGTGTGTCTCATGATACAACTTGTAGGCCATCATCTGTGTGTCTCGTTATACAACTTGTAGGCTATCATCTGTGTGTCTCATGATACAACTTGTAGGCCATCATCTGTGTGTCTCATGATACAACTTGTAGGCCATCATCTGTGTGTCTCGTTATACAACTTGTAGGCTATCATCTGTGTGTCTCATGATACAACTTGTAGGCCATCATCTGTGTGTCTCATGATACAACTTGTAGGCTATCATCTGTGTGTCTCATGATACAACTTGTAGGCCATCATCTGTGTGTCTCATGATACAACTTGTAGGCCATCATCTGTGTGTCTCATGATACAACTTGTAGGCCATCATCTGTGTGCCTCATGATACAGCTTGTAGGCCATCATCTGTGTGTCTCGTGATACAACTTGTAGGCCATCATCTGTGTGTCTCATGATACAACTTGTAGGCCATCATCTGTTTGTCTCATGATACAACTTGTAGGCCATCATCTGTGTGTCTCATGATACAACTTGTAGGCCATCATCTGTGTGTCTCTTGTTACACCTGTAGTATATCATCTATGTGGCCCATGATACAATGTAGTGCATCATCTGTGTGTCTCATGATAAACCTGTCTTATAATACACCTGTAGTCCATCATATGGGTATCTTATAATACACCTGTAGTCCATCATATGGGTATCTTATAATACACCTGTAGTCCATCATATGGGTATCTTATAATACACCTTTTGTCCGTCATCTGTGTGTCTTATAATACACCTGTAGTCCACCATATGGGTATCTTATAATACACCTGTAGTCCATCATATGGGTGTCTTATAATACACCTGTAGTCCATCATATGGGTATCTTATAATACACCTGTAGTCCATCATATGGGTATCTTATAATACATCTGTAGTCCATCATATGGGTATCTTATAATACACCTGTAGTCCATCATATGGGTTTCTTATAATACACCTGTAGTCCATCATATGGGTATCTTATAATACACCTGTAGTCCATCATATGGGCATCTTATAATACACCTGATGTCCATCATATGGGTACCTTATAATACACCTGTAGTCCATCATATGGGTATCTTATAATACACCTGTGGTCCATCATATGGGTATCTTATAATACACCTGTAGTCCATCATATGGGTATCTTATAATACACCTGATGTCCGTCATCTGTGTGTCTCATAATCTGTTTTCAATGTGTGGTTTCTGCAGACCCTCCCACATGACCAGGTTATATACATGGTGAAGCAGATTCATAAAATGATTTAAAAGACTGTTGAGGAAGGTGACATATGACCTGAACATTATAATATTTCAAAGAAGTGCACGCGCAGGTTTTACGTTACGTCGGATGTCTTCACCTTTCATTTTCACAAGTTACCGGAAAACGTGCTCGCCGAGAAAACACATGTATTCCGGCAGAGAGGACAAAAAACAAGACTTTTTATTGGTGGATTTGTTTAAGTACATATTCTAGGTTATGAAATTGACTAATGTGGCTTGCGTCAAGTTCCGACTGACATAGGCAGTGAAATACGTCCGCATGTGATACGACGGGTTTAATTTCCCACGCTGTATGTCCCATACTATTAATACGTATACATGTCATTGCTTACACCACATACATGTTTATTGATACAGTGTTATGAATGTTTAATTTTCCAACGTGCACTGGCAACCCCTATGAGTAATCCAGATCAGAGTTAGTGAGTTAATCTTTACGCCGCTTTTAGCAATATTCCAGCAACATCACGGCAGGGGACACCAGGAATGGGCTTCACACATTGTACCCATGTTGGGAATCGAACCTGGGCCGTCGGTATGATGAGCGAACGAAGCCAATGCACGCCCTAAGATGATATTGTCGAGCAAAATGTTTCGCAGATAGAGTCGGTAAAGAAACTAGACCACAGGACCTAATCATGACGTACGCGTTAAAACGCTTTCCCAATGAGGGTATCGCCCAAAATAAACCTCCACCCTGTACCCGGAAGTACACTACACGCGTCGCTAGTCGTGATGAATGTGACGGGCATTGCCCTGTCAGTGGCTGCAGACGTTGAAGCCGCACAGACGCTGTCTGCCCCTGTGAAGATCCCCATCCTTGTACGGTCAACATTTACCGTAAGTTGATAACATTCTGTATTTATGTTAGGGGGATTATACATTGCGCTATGAAGGTAGATATACTGAGTACCAGGAAGTGTACAACATCCTAATGTGCTTTGTCTCATTCAATCCGATGCTGGATCTATCTGTATGACTGATGTTCAAACCCTTAACCGCCGGTTGCCGACATGATACGCGGTGTATTTGATAACGCTTGATGTACGCCTTTGTTCAAACCGTGATGTGATATCAAACGTTAAACGGTGTTAAATCATCCGAATCAATTGTTATCAGTAAACGTGTGGCTAATGTTTTTCAATTAAGGGTAATCCCCACTTCACTTCGCTACACACAATTACTCTTTTACCCTCATGTTTTCTGGCACAAAGCACTTTAAGCTAGGAAAATACCACTTACGCTCTATGCACGCAAGGTATAGCCTTTGTGCTTAAAGAATTTTAATTAACAAAATGACACACAAAATATCCTATTTCCGTCAAAATCATGTCCTATATCACACCCACAACACACCTATTCATTTAAGCATTTACACTATGGTAACACTTGACTGATTGTTAGTTTTGTCATTAAGTAATACACATATGAAACATCTCTTCTTAACGTACATGGGTATGGGTGGCCCAGTCGTCTAAGGCGCCGCGATTCGCTGTGCAGAGTATCGTCCCTTGGGCACGCCAGAAACCTATGATTGACAGTATTCCAGTTATATCACGGCTTGTCAGATTAATGTGGGAGGAAAGCCCGAAGTGATGCAGGTCTCAGACGTTTACCACTTCGGTGAAACCCACGAGCACGGGTATGGTGCTGACAAACCTAGAAACATAATCGGGGCGAACCGGGATTCGAACCCACAATCCTAGGTTTCTGGCGTGCCCAAGGGACGCAATTCTGCACAGCGAATCGTGACGCCTTAGACGACTGGGCCACCCATGCCCATGTACGTTAAGAAGAGATATGTTGCACGTAATTTCCAAACTTAACACGATAATCCTGCACGAGACAAATGGTGCATCTTGAGTCATGGATCTATGACGTTACATGTGATGCGTTCATGAGCGTCGGTTCACACAACATAACAGTATGATCATTTGTGCATAGAACCAATCCAATATCTCTTGTATATGAGTAATTCTTCATATACAGTAAACTACGGTTATAACGAACTCAAAGGGACCACTAATTTTAGTTAGTAATAACCGTAGTTCGTAATAAGCATATATACACCATATATGCAACACATGGCCGGGACTAAAGATTCAGTTCGTTATATCGGTCAGTTCGTTATAAGCGTGTTCGTTATAAACGTAGTTTACTGTATTGACCTGAATGTATGGTATTCGCGTTTCTTTTGTCGGTGAGTGTGAATGGATCATAAAAAAGAAGTGTTTGTTTGTTGACTAACGCCAAACCCAGCAGTACTCCTGCCATACGGCGGCAGCTTGGAAACAGCCGATCTTTCTTTATTTACAAGCATGTTTTTCCTTCTCCGAGTTGACTTACCCCAGTTATCATGTGTCCGATAAGCCTAGAGCAACAAGCACCTCTGTCGTACCCGGTAGTAGGTCAGGCTCAGCGTGTCAATGCCACCCTACACTTAACATGAGGGTGTATGTTGCTAATAGGCAACGCTAACTGGGTCATTATTCTCAACTAAAATAGACTGTGTTTTATTACTGGATCACTTTTTGTTCTCTCTTTTTTCGGAATACAATAGCTCTTTAATGTGTCTCCGTGTGTAGGTCGGTGGCAAGGGTGGCCCAGTCGTCTAAGGCGCCGCGACTCGCTGTACAGAATTGCGTCCCTTGGGCACGCCAGAAACCTATGATTGTTGGTACGAATCCCGGTTCGCCCCGATTATGTTTCTAGGTTTGTCAGCACCATACCCGTGCTCGTGGGTTTCACCGAAGTGGTATACATCTGAGACCTGCATCACTTCGGGCTTTCCTCCCACATTAAGCTGACAAGCCGGGATGTAAGTGCAATACTGTTAAAAGCGGTGTTAAACCCAACTCACTCACTTTAAAGAGCCGTTAGTTATCACTTTTTGCTCTCACTTTTTTCGGATTACAATAGTATGTATCCGTGTGTTGGTCTTCTTTAAGGAGCCGTTAGTTTCGTTTCTTTGCTTTTATTGTTCAGTAGATCCGCAAACCAGGGTTCTTCTTTGTAACCCAAGTTCCTTTCGTTTTCGTTCGTACGTGTTGAAAAACAGCTGACACCGACAGGATTAATGACAAAAGAACAAAAAAAATAATCTATTTGTTTGTGTCTCGATATTATGTCCGCTTATGAAACAAGAAAACTTTGATGCGGGGAATCAACACGGTGGCAACAAATTGTTCCCAAAAATGTCTAATGAACGTGGCATATTTCATTTCATTCTCTATTTTACATATTACACCATGGTTTTTACTACTATGTGATTACATACCTTATATGCTGAATTTGATGAACGCAGGATCTTAGCTTATTAAGGTTTTATACGTAATGACCCGGTAAGAAGGTACTGCCTCCCATCACCGCGGTAAACTTTTTTTAACGAATGACGTGCGTTTTAGGGACAAAATAGTCCAAACATGACAGGTTAAAAACAATTATTGAAAATGAAAATGCATGCATATAAAATTTTGCCCATAAGTCCCATAGACATTTCAGAAAATTATAACAAATTAACAAATAAGCCATTTGAGGAATTGTAACGCGAAAATATGGTATAACTTTTGAATAGTTTCATTGTGAATATTTGACAATTACCTTTTAATTTGTAGGCTTGATTGAAGGGCTTAATCAACTCTCTGGATACGATAACGGCCCTTCTTTTCAAGTTGAGCAAAGACTTCCCAACGAAGGCCAGTTGAGGAAGTGGCATCGAAAGGAACCTGATCATCAAAATGTTCCTGGTAAAGTCCAGTGTCGCCTTGATGTGTGTCTTGGGACTGCTTAGCGTCGATGGTGACGTGATATGGAAACTATGCTCAAATAGACAATGCCTCTGTCGACCACATTCTACCCATGCTGTGTATATGAACTGTTCAGGTGGTAACTTCACACACATCCCAACGCCACCCAACAAGTCCCTTCCCCTGTATTTGACATTAGACCAAAATATCCTGACCAATGTGACCGGAGAAATGTTCCATAACATACCCAAGTCCAGCTTGAGATCTCTGCTCGTGTTTAATAACATTATTTCCAATGTCTCCGCTGATGCATTCCATGGGTTCACAAAACTATATAAAGTTGTTTTTTCGAATAACCGGATGAGTGTTAGTTCACTGACATCAGCTGTTGCCAGCCTTAAAAACTGCCCATTGACGAGTCTTACGATCAGTAGTGCAAAGGTGAGGTTTTTCCGGCCAGATTTCTTCCTACCCCTTGCACACCTTAGCAATCTCAGTCTCAGTCTTGTCAATAACAGCCTGGAGGTGTACCAGTCACGGGTATTTGCACCCATGAAAGGACTCGCGTACCTCAATCTCAGAGGCAACCACATTAGAAGGATGAACATTACAGACAATTATACCCAGAACATTCGCCGGCTTCGTCTCGAGGGCAATCGATTTGACGACTTCCCCAATCTTTGTCCAAATGATAAATCGTACTTCCCTGAACTCACCCAACTAGACATCAGGTATAACCAAATTCGATACCTCAACAAGAGTTACTTTGATTGTTTGGATACACTGAAAATCTTACGTCTGGATGGGAACCTCATTTTGTGGGTACAGAAAGACCAGTTTGCTGGTCTTAAATCTCTCGAAAGGCTTAGTCTGGCTGATGTTGGATGCACCATAGGGAAGGTGGAATCAGGAGCGTTCAGCAGTGCTACACTCAAACAAATCTTCTTTCGAAACAACCATATCGAATTTAGTCGCTCAAGCAAAAGTCCCACTCTTGCAATGTTTGATGGATGTCCATCCTTGGAATTGTTGAATGTCAATTATAATGTTTTCTCGTATTTACGAGAGGGGGACTATGATCTTCTGTTTAGGAACCTCACAAATCTGAAGACGTTGCTCATGGGTGGATGTGGAATCAATGTGATCCCTAAAGCAATTCCTAAGCACCTGAAGAACCTGACACTGTTGGGCCTTTACCACAATGAAATCAGCGACTTGGAACCAAACTTCTTCAGCGGCATGAACAACCTTAGGCAACTTCTTCTGGGGAACAATGAGATAACGTCAGTCAAAAGATCGACATTTCCTTCCAATGTTTTTAATGGATCTGGATTTGTGGATTTATCTAAAAATCCACTTTCGTGTGGATGCGAATCTTTGTGGCTCATTGAAACCTTTCAAAGACACCCTCATCTGTTCCGAGCTGAATGGCACAAAGAGGGCTATGTCTGCCATAGTCCCAAAAACTTGCTTGACACCCAACTCCGAGATGTGCAAATATCCGAAAAGAAGTGTCTGTTGAGCTGGAGCGTCCTGATGATCCTCCTTGTGGGCTCGAGTGTCCTCATCACTCTCCTGGTAATCCTGTCTCTCCTCTACTACTACAGGTGGAGCTTGATATATCTGGTGTTCATGATTAGACATAAGGAACAGGAGGTGGTAGACAGACGACAGTTTCTGTACGACGTCTTCGTAGCATACAGCTACGACGACCTGGCCTGGGTGAAGCAGCACCTGATGCCTGTATTGGAAGGATCCGATGGACTCAAATTATGCATCCATAACCGAGACTTTGAAGTGGGCAGGATGATAGTTGACAACATAGTTCATAGTGTAGAGAACAGCCGGAAGGTGATCATTGTCCTGTCGAACAAATTTGCTAAAAGTGGCTGGTGCCAGTTTGAGTTGAATTTAATTCAACGGCATGTCATAGAATGTGGTCAGCGCCTCCTGGTGGTGGTGATGCTTGAAGACATAGACCCGTGTCACGTGACCAAGTCGCTGAGAGCAATGCTGCAGACGACAACCTACCTGGAATGGGGAGAGGAGAGTCATACCAGACAGGCCTTCTTTAATCGTCTGCGACTTCTGGTGAAAAGGCCATTACAATCTACATCGACCAGAAAGATGTCCGTGTGACCCAGTGCTAATAGTGATTAGCTATATCTCCTCAACAATGAATGATTAGTGTGATTGTGCAAATTATTAGATATTTTTCAGTGAAATGGGTTGTCTTACATAAGAATTGTGTATAGTGTTGCGTAAGACTTGTGTACAGTGTTGCATAAGAAATGTGTCTATTGTTGCATACAGGTCCGGGGTTCGATCCCCGGCCGCGTCAGACCAAAAGACGTTAAGAGATGGCACTTATTGTGACCCTGTCTGGCGCTCTGCATTAAGGGAATAAGGACTGGTCGGCTCGGGGTGTTGTGTCTGAGTAGGGTATTCATGTTAAACTGTGGCATGGTACATGTATCTCAGTAATCTAGCACTATAAATCGGCATCAGTCCGGACTAGTACAAGCAGCCACACACACACGTCGCTATATAAGTGCAATAATCTTAGACGCGACGTTAAACCCACCTCACATCACCTGGGTGTTCGACAGGGCTGTATGCTAAGCCCAATATTATATGTACTTTTTTATAAATAAACCTGTTTATGAGCTTCATGAAACCTGTCTTGAAACCTGTCTTAAAGCCCGACTGTAATATGTAAACGATTTCATAATAAAGACTTCACTTATTCTTGTGTATGGATCAGATCTTATCCATCTATGAATTAGATGCGAAATATATTTCTAGTTATTGATACATGTTTACCATTGATATTGTTAGGCCTTACTACCACTTGGCGAGCACCTGTCGTGATACTAGTCTAGCTATATCTGCCTAGTCCAGGTTTACTCTTAAACGGTTGGCCAAGTCGTCTGAGGCGCCGCATTTCGCTGTGCAGAGATGCGCCACTTGGGAAACCAATGATCGTGGGTTCGAATCCCAGTTCGCCCCGATTATGTTTCTAGGTTTTTCAGCACCATACCCGAGCTCGCTGGTTTCACCGAAGTCGTAAACGTCTGAGACCTGCATCACTTCGGGCTTTCCTCCCACATTTTGCTGACACGCCATGATATAAATGTAATACTGTTACGTTGCGGCGTTAAACCCAACTCACTCACTCACTTACTTAAACCCTAGGGTTTGGAAATGGTTTATTAACCACACACTGTATCGGAGACAAGAATGACAAAGGTCAGCAAACATTAACAATAAGATGTCAAAATGACCAGGAAAGTACTATGGTTCAATATTTTCAATATTTCACTCACTGAGAAAGGCAGGTTTCAAGAGGGCAGTTTTCCTTGATCAATTTTCCGGCTATGGCGGGTGTGGGTAGGGTGTGTGTAGGGTGTGTGTAGGGTGTGTGCAGTTGCAGTCCATATGATTAAATATTCACTCGGTTTCACTGATTTAGCCTAGTGTAGACAAATACGTGTGGTCAGTCAATAATTGATGCTAATTCCGCCTCCATTGTATAGTGGTTAGAGTGTCTACACCAACAGACGAATGCCGGTGGCTCTATCTATTCTGACGCGCTATACCAAAAGACGTTAACAGTCTGTTACCCCAGTTTATGGAATGTCATATACAGCTTTCTGGGGAGTATACAACCTAATTTGCGTTATGCTAAAAGGTTTACAGTCGTATTAGTCTCATCCTATCGGGTACCAATTCATTGATAAGTGAACAGAGGCATATTTCGAACAAAGGCATTTGCCTAAGGAGACATCGCATATATTCTGCCTTTCAGTGTTAGGCAGGACCGAAGTTCTATAACCTCTCAGCAGTCACGTTTGCCAAACACGGTCACCCATCCGCCTACTCTCCGCGACCAACGTGTTATGACCTGTGCGTTGTATACAGGTTCACGTCTCGTCACAAGGTAATGCATATCTTTTCTTTGACGAGTAATTTCCCTTGTTTCGTTAATTACCAAATATGCATAAACTTTTTATATAGATTGTTCTATTTTATCCATGACATTCAGGAGCGGTCCGGTAGCCGAGTGGTTAAAGTGGTTAAAGTGTTCGCTCGTCACGTCGAGGACCCGGGTTCGATTCCCCACATGGGTACAATGTGGAAAGCTCATGTCTGTTGTTTCCTGCCGTGAAATTACTGGAATATTAGTAAAGGCTGCGTAAAACCCACCAAACTCACTCACTCACTCAGGACATCACACACAACCAAGGCAACCAAGGTGGGGAAAAGACCAACTTGGTGCCGCTCCAAATCGTACCGACGTGCCGATTTAAAATCAAATCAAAATATTGTGTTTGTGCACGTAAAGTGCATATAATCTGACCAACTCGACCATTGCTTTCGCGAACGACTTGAACCGTGGAACGGTGGAAACACACGTTGTATTCCGTGTACATATATCGCTGTACAAGATTTGTTTTCAAGTACATTTTGTAACAACAATATAAGGACAGTGTTGCTTATGTTAAAGAATATCATCAATGAATACTAAAAGGGTTGAAGATCTAGAATAACACGTGGCCTAAATACGTCAAGGTGGAATTCACTCTCTGCACACGTCAGCATGTTGTATCAAACGTATCTCACGAGATCTCGTAGTGCCTCGCGATAGCCTATACAAAGCCGTTCGGCACTGTTCGGGAGCTTCCTTGAAGTAAATTAAAAAAAACGCACGGAAAGATATCATGGAAATGATATTGATACTGAACATTCCGCAAACGTGTTGACCTTTTTTATAATCAAGACTATGTGTATACTACTCAAAAGCCCGATTCATTTGATATAGACATATGAAAGAATCGGGTGGTCCTTAACTTCTTTTGAGGAGTATAAAAATTTGACATATATCCGTTAGTGTAATTATAACGACATCATGAGAGCAAGAAATTATACCTTTTCCAAAGAGATCACCTTCCAGAGTATTAAAATGGTGGAAAATCGAGAGTTTACTAAATATGTCTGGTCACCCGATTCGGAATATTGTGTAGGGCAAATGTCTATGAAGAACTTATATCGAAAACGATCTAATTGTTTGCTTATATAACCACTATATCATTTGCTACTGTGATAATTTATTTTCAAAATAGGACAAGACAAAATATATTTGTCGTTTGTGGTTAAAATTGTCCGATCACCATAAAAAAAATAATTCTTCTACACATACTTAAACATACGTCGCTAGCTTACGCAGATGAATTTAATCAATTGTGTTATTTGATTATGAAGGGTTTACTGAAGATATGTAGACGCGGTTATATTTCAGAACATAATTACCAAACATGAAATTCTGCATTTAAAGCAGGTGTCTTTCACGCAGCAGTCATTTGCCTAAAAATGATTTCGTTAACGTTTTCAGATGTCACTGTTCCATACACGTTGGTATATATATGTGTGCGAGTGACGTGAATACAATAATGCTTTTCATTACCGTTTGGGAAAATGTTTGCTAATGTAAAGCTTGAGAACAGTGTATTAATGTTAAGGAGCTCAATTATTGTTGCACTAACCATTTCAACCAATAGACACCTCCTCCAGCATTAAGGATACTGGACAATCGTCACAAATGACGTAGCGAAGCTGCCACACTCAACCCCTTATCTCCCTCTTCCTCCTCCTCACCCCCCCCCCCCCCCCCCCCCCCCCCGACCCCACCCCTTTCCACACACACTTTGAGAGGGGCTTTCGGGTAGCCTAGTGGTTAAAGCGTTCGCTCGTCACGCCGAAGACCCGGGTTCGATTCCCAACATGGGTACAATGTGTGAAGCCCATTTCTGGTGTCCCCCGCCGAGATATTGCTGGAATATTGCTAAAAGCGGCGTAAAACCAAACTCACTCACTCACTCACACTTTGAGAAACACTACTACGGGCCTGTCCAGACAAACAATACGGTGTGGAACATAAATCATTAAATATATGAAAACAAGACAAAAAGTCTAATACCCCCAACTTCGACTCCACCATATTTTTAACTTCAAAACATGATAAAAGTAAATTTTCTCAGACAATCTACTTATCGAAATCAAACTGTGCGCTGCACCTCTCCTATTGGTACTGAAGCTGTATCCCACTAATGTTGAACTAAAGAAAATGCCAAGTTTACAACATGAAAAACATCATATATTTTTTCAGAAAATACACATATCATAATCGCACTTTGCACTGCACCTCTTCTATTAGTGTAAAAACTGTTCCCTAAATTTTAAAGAAACCATGAAGTAGTTTTCAAGTCAGTGGTCGCAGAAAAATCATATTGAAATCAAACTTCCTCGTGAGGACTTCCTTGGTATAACTATATACCCTTTTAGGTCGGGGGTAAAATAAATACAACGCAAATATGCTGGACGGGTGATGGATGTGGACAAGTATGACATAACTTAAACACTATAACGCGGTCTAAACCCACAGACTCTTGGCGACACAAGTGATTCACTGAAGACATTTTTGCGTTTACATGAACGAGCGCATGTGCATTATCTTGCCTTATCATACGAATGTTTATCGATGTGATAAATAAATCAAGTGAACTTGCTTTCACGATTCGATAAACGAGTTCACGCAACAAGAAAAAGTTTTAATGACCTCCCAGCTTGCATCGATGACACACCTACTTGCTCGACACACTATTGGCCTGCGTTCGTAATAAGTTTCAATACGGGTCCCCGACATTGCAACAAATAAATTGACATTAAAACTGACGATCATTAGGACGTATACCGATCAGTGTTTTCCAAAAATGATTAAAAAGAACCACACCATGCACATGTTGATGCAAATGTTGTATTAGGAAGGTATATTCATTTGGCGATATATGCACTCTGATAAAAACAATATTGACCACCAAGTGTCAACAACGCAGATCCCACACAGCGCTGGGGTAAAATTGGCGATTTCACAGATTACGCTCTGGACGACATGTGAGTTAACAGTACTGAGTTTACATCACTGAGTTAACATTACTGAGTTAACATCATTGAGTTAACATTACTGAGTTAACATCACTGAGTTAACATTACTGAGTGAATATTACTGAATTAACATTATTAA
Source organism: Haliotis cracherodii (assembly GCF_022045235.1). Taxonomy (NCBI): domain Eukaryota; kingdom Metazoa; phylum Mollusca; class Gastropoda; order Lepetellida; family Haliotidae; genus Haliotis; species Haliotis cracherodii. Next base: position 37,386,362 of record NW_027266308.1, read on the forward strand.
ATTAACATTACTGAGTTAACATTACCGAGTTAACATCACTGAGTTAACATTACTGAGTTCACATTACTGAGTTAATATCACTGAGTTAACATTACTGAGTTAACATTACTGAGTTAACATCACTGAGTTAACATTACTGAGTTAACATCACTGAGTTAACATCACCGAGTTAACATCACTGAGTTAACATTACTGAGTGAATATTACTGAATTAACATTATCAAATTAACATTAATGAGTTAACATTACCGAGTTAACATCACTGAGTTAACATTACTGAGTTAACATCACTGAGTTAACATTACTGAGTTAACATCACTGAGTGAACATTACTGAACTAACATCACTGAGTTATTATCACTGAGTTAACATCACTGAATTAACATTACTGAGTTAACATCTCTGAGTTAACATCACTGAGTTAACATTAATGAGTTAACATCACTGAGTTAACATCACTGAGTTAACATTACTGTCACAAGGTGAATGGCCTCAACGTGCCAGCATAAAGGCTTGAAGACGACGTCGGACAGGGTTCGTTATATACGTTAAATGATCATCAGGAATTGTCCTCTATCCCTCTATGTTGTGGTCAAGATGATCCCAAAGATATTCTATAGGTGGCATGGCTGGTGAATGTCCTAGCCATGGCAAAATATTGACGTCCTTGACCAGAAACTGTATTACAACACGTGCTGTATAAAAGAACATCCTGGGTTAGCGCTGCAATAACAGGTCAATGGTCAATGTGCTGCGCAAGAGTGAGTGAGTTTGGTTAAACGCCGCTTTGAACAGTATTCCAGTTATAATACGTATATCTCAGTGGGCTAGCAGTATAGAACCGACATTAGTCCGGACTAGTACCAGCAGCGACACACACATACACACGAACGCACGCGTACACGCACGCACAGACACACACACATACATGCACGTACGTCGCTTTATAAGTGTAATAATCTTGAACGCCACGTTAAACTCCATTTTACCTCGCTTCACCCGAGTGTGAGACATAATCACTGAGATAGCCTTCCTCCAAGGCGAACTGAAAGATAAGTCCATGGATGTGTAGTATTCTATCCTCCCAATTGGCAAGTCTAGATATGTGAACACTCCAGTCTCTTATAGTGACAACCTGTTCTTATTATTTACATAATCTAGAAATTATTATTTAAACTAATAATTTTTGCCTTAGAGACTTGTGCAAGTCTAGCACTATAGCCTATATTGCTTGCTTACTGTCCTGGTTCCTGCCCCACTTACCTGCCCCAGAGCTGTCACCCCGACTGTATTTACGTTTTGAACCGGACAACGCGAATTTAGATTCGGGTCATATTCGACTGTGGCAGATTTAGGATCTCTTAATTCAATAACAAGAAAACTTTTGACGCGATGAAAACTCTCTTTTCTTCAAATTATATTTACAATAAAATAATTTCCAAAAACTATTTAATCATGTTTAAAACAATATGTAAAATATTGGTTTCCATTGATTTCTTGTTTTATATCTTCTATATGTTATTTACTACTAAGCGATTACCTCCCTTACAAACTGAATTTGATAAACGATGTCTTGCCACAGTAACTGAGAGCAGTAACCGATTCAGGTCTAAACTATAGGTCACGCTGCATTAGAAATTCCGCTTGTTTTAATGTACTGTCCGCTATATACAACACTGTCAGAATACCGCTTTTAAGCAAATGTCAAGAACTGATGCCTGATGAGGACAAGATGTGTCATATTTTACCCGACCAATTGTGTGATTAAAAGTGCCAAACACTGCAAGGATGTTCTAGACATTAGAAAATTCACTTTATATAGATAAACTTTAAATGCTATATTACCAAAATACATGTTATCTTTACATGAAGGGCCATTTAAACACACATACAAAAATGTATTTATAATACGTTATATTTTAACACAGTACCTCATAATTCATAAGGAGTGGCATGTAAATTTTATGTGACAATATTTACTTATTATTGTGGTAAACATTCTAAAAACGTCATGCATTTCAGGGTTTAAATAAAACTATATGCCTGAACAACTAACAATATATCGAGACTTTAACGAACCCGTAGATCAAATATGAAATGCATGTATTTTCGAACACAAATCACGCCCTCACCCACCCCGCCATCACTACCGCCATCACGATCACCACTAATCACCCTCTCCATACCCTATGCTTGTGAGGGGCGACTAATTGGATCGGGTAACCAGACTCAGTGTCGTAGTTGATTGCATGTCGTCCTAATTTGCTCATGACGTCAGTCACTGGATAGTCTGGTCAATACTCGATTATTCATAGGCCGACGTCCTATTGCTGGAAAAGTGTTCAGTGCGGCGTTAAACAACAACCAACAAGAACCCCACCCCACCCCCACCCCCCACCCCCCTACAACCCACTGGAATCGCCACTGCCACCTTTAGAACAGGGGACATTGGAAGAATTAGCTCAATAGAGGTCGCTGTCAATGAGCAGCGTGGTCGTTAAACGCGTTGAATTCCTCATAACGATCTCTGTGTCCTTTTTCGGAAATGAAATTGCACACGCGAGATGTAGCTTCGATGAGAACTACATTTTAAGAGAATACTCTTAGATGTGATTCAACTCTGTTGTTGATCACCGAAAGGATGGACACCGAACATATATACTATACAGTATTCAATAATGGGGATACAACTGGCGAAGATTGGCTCTACGAAATGTCAAAAAGTTTCCAATTATGAAGACCTCGCCGTGAACACCTTCAGGGCTGCCGACGCGTTGTGAAGTACATTAACTCCGTCTCTTCATTAACACGGTTACCAGACACCAATCCACTTAGGACTGAAAATAACAAAGGACAAATGGCGTATGCATCAATAAAGGGAATTAAATTACCAACCAATGAACAAAAAGTTGGGTTTTTTATAAATTCCCCCAAACACGTCGTCCACTCAACGAAACACAACCATATATAGCAATAAAACAGAGTAGCCATGTAGCTCATTTTGGCTTTTCTATAAAACACCGGTAAATGAATGTGTAAGCTTGTCAAATACCGAACACAACATACAATGTGGTATTCACTTAGTGTTTGTATGCACGCGCTTGTACTGATCCGGACTAATGCCGATTTTAAGGTGCTACCCTATACTCAGATACCGTGCCGCACTTAATGCGGCCAGTCCATGTTTCATCCCCTCAATGCCGAGCTCCAGGCAGGGTAAAAACAAGCATTATCTTTTGATTGATGTATTTTCGGCATCACCGATCAACAGCTCTCCGTGCAGACGCTCTACTAACGGGATCGGGAGGTCAGGCTCGCTGACTTGGTTGGTGCATGCCATCGTATCTCAATTGCGGAGATCGATGCGCATGATGTCAATCACTTGATTGTCTGGTCCAGACTTGATTATTTATAGTCCGCCGTCATAGAGCTGTAATATTGCTGACTGCGGCGTTAAACAACAAACAAACACTACACCACGGAGGCGGTCCCTGTAAGTATACGGCATGAGTGAGTGAATATCCGGTATACGCCGCTTCTAACAATGCTCCAGCAATATCACTGCTGGGGACACCAGAAATGGGCTTCACGCACTGAACCTATCTTATTTGGCAAATCGCACCCGGGCCTTCGACGTGGCAAAAGCTGATAACCCAAAATGTATTCAATGAGCGAGATGTCTATAACCCAGTGTCCAGGGGTCGCAGGCCCGGTCAGGTCCAGGTGGTGGTGGTGGTATGAGGGTGCACTGAATATGATTTTAATCTTCTTATCCTGTATGTTGAAAGTTGTTGTTTTTAAAATCGCCTAAACAGAGAGATGTAGAAATAACGACAAAAGCGCTACGACAGTTATAAGGGGGAAAAAAGGCTATTCGGCACAAAATTAAAACACGATTTTATTAAAAGTTGTTTTCAGCGAACAGGTTACAGTGGCATAGAGAGCCAGTTTCGTTGAAAAAGCGTGTGCCAAATGCGTTAGAGTTTGACAGGTATGTATGTCCAGCGAAAAAGAGCACATGTAAGGTTTTGTCAAAAATATAATCGGAATAATCAAAATTATTCGGAACTTCTGTGAGATTTAATCTTCACATGTATCTTCGTGGAAGAAGCAGTAAGGCTATTTAAAGCGGGTATGTGAAAGTCAATTATTGCCTAAGTCAAAAATACGCCCCAAACCTATAAATACGTTATTCTAGATCCGGGTCAGAATTCGTCTTCAGTAACCCATGTTTGTCGTAAGGGGCGACTAACGAGATCGCGGGTGGTCAGGCTCGCTGACTTGGTTGATGCATGCCATTGTATTCAAACTGCGTAGATCGATGCTCATGATGTCAATCACTGGGTTGTCTGGTCCAGACACGATTATTTACAGACCGCCGTCATATGGCTGGAATATTTCTGAGTGCGGCGTACACAACAAACATTCTAGCAGAAATGCCTGCGTAATGGGTCAAAATGACATTGTTAAGATCATCGTTAAACCCTCACAGACTCATGTTCCAAAGTAAACGTGATATAATGTTATACGAACATGACACTCACACATTTTTGCATGCCAAAAATCAATTGATGTCAATTTGAAGACAAAAACGAAGAAAACAATACATGTGTAATGTTTCCTTTATCTATATTATAAATAAGGGAGAAAAATACGAAAACCCGTGCACATTTGTATTCATATAAATATGTCATGGGGAGCTTTCTTTTCCCATTCTGTAGCATGCAGACCGTCTCGGCGAATCGATTCTGAGAACTGAAACATCACGTGGAACTGATCGATGTGCTGAGCTTCAGCGTTTGACATTTCCAGGGGAATCCCCTAATGTAGAGCGCCCTCTGTTGCACAGGGGAGGTAATCAGTGGTAGCTGCCGAAGATGGCGGCCGCCAGTCAGATGTTCTTTCTCTCTTTGTTTACGTTACTCACATTGCGTTATGGAGACGCAAAGACACCTTTAATTAGCGTAATCGAGGCTTTAGAAAAGTTAGTGGTGTTTTATAAAAATAGTTATCAAGACTTTAACGTGGATGGACTGTTTGGATTGCGTGTAGTAGAAGGTAAGTTTTGTGTGTTGTCAGTGACACTGACAATGTTGTTGATCCGACAATGACATGTTGAGCAGCATGCACGGATCTAGTGAATTATTTTCTTTGTCGATGGCCAGTTTTAATGCTTTGAACATTTTTTTGCATACAAAATTCACCCCATGGGTGTCCTGATTTGTTTGGTACCAGTATGATATTAGAATTATGGCGATTCCTTCCGCCACCCCACCACGCCTTGTCGCCCCGCCCCCCTCAAGTTTGGGGCCAGAGACCATATACCGATATACATGTATATATTGCTTCTGATGGGGTACACCCACGTGCATTTATCACCTGCTTAGGTTTCCTGAGGGATGCAAGCGAGTACATTAAAATTTCATTATTTAATCACGTTTTCAACAAACAAAAATATTGATAATGTTTCAGTAACCTACCTGGTATTACAGCTATTAGTAGCAATTTATTAATGAAATTGCTTAGGCATGATAATTATGTTTTCACTCTGTCCAGTTTCAGTATGCATAACTTTACATAGGTCAATTTTTGGAAAAGAATATGCTCAATATTTGCAGCTGTTTACCATTGTGTTAATCATTATCTGTCAATCAGCATAGCCTACCTTGGCGTTATAATGTGTATTTGCAAGGTCATTTCCTTAAGGTTTGTGAAACCTGATTCCATAGTTTTATGGATTATTGATTGAACTTATTGTGACTGAGGCTGTGGGGCTATTTTCAAAATGATCACTGTGCAAACTCAAGCATATGGTAGTATGTTAACTTAAAGGCATTCAACACTTGCAGCTGCAAGTATAAAATTATTATGTTTGTGTGGCATGATAAATAATATGTGTTTCTCTCGTAGTGATCAAAGGAGTATGTACAATTTAAGTGATAAACATGTTTATAGAATATATATCTGAAAAACTTCATTTATCACGTTTATAGCTCTTTATGAAGATCCATGGGGACATTATTCTTTGAACATTGCACTCTTGTAAAACCACATGTATTTTGTCAAGTAGCCTTGCTCCAAGGCTGTACTGGAAGAAATGTCTATGGATATGTAGTAATTCTTCTAATAGGCAAGTCTAGATATGTAAGGACTCCAGCCTCTTATAGGGACAACTTAAAAAATTGTTCTTATTATTTACGTAATCTAGAACTCATGATTTAATCTAATAATTATTTCCTTAGAGACATGTGCAAGTCTATTTGTCAAGAATTAAGAACAAATATTTCAATGACAGAAAGACAACCTAAAACGTCATCTACTATTATAAAGTGACATTCGGCACAATCAAAGCATATGGCAATGTTCTATTTTCCATAAGATGATAAGATAAGCAAAACATTCTATTCTTAGAAATCAAGAGCAATATGCTGATAGCCATCTTTAATGATGTGTGATTTACTTCAGGTTGAAACTCAGTTAACGGGTTGGAGATTTCAAATGCCTGGACGTGTTACATTTCTCTAATGTTCTTAACATATAACAAGCCTAATACATTGACATAGTAGAAGTTGTAAGTCTCAGTCTCTACTGCAGTTTGATTACCTCAGTCAATTGGTGGGATGCCTAGATATGTTACATTTCAATAAAGTTCTTAACGTATTAACAAGCCTAACACATTGACATAGTAGAAGTTCGAAGTGAGACATGCCCTGAGTCACTATTGCAGTTTGATTGCCAACTGGCATTTATGTAACCATGGTAACCTGTTGTAAATATAATACAGGGATTAATGTGGATCTTTCTTTTTGTGAACCTGGGAAGTCTCAGTAATAATTTTGAGGGATCCAAGTGTGACCACAGTACCACGATAAATAAAATGTCCAATATTTGTGAAGCCATGCAGTTGTTTTAAGAAGGAATAGGGTATTCTTAGTGTGATACAATATGTAGTGATTGAGGGAAGAAAATCAGATATGTCCAGTAAACATTTATGTACATGCTACCAAGGCTATATTCAAATTAATATTAATGATTCAAATACATTTTTAAATACTCTGGGTCTCATATTCAAAATTTTATAAGTGAATACTGTGATTTTGTGATAGAGACTGATGACAATAGGAGATTTCCATGACTTTATAAACATTGGATAGGACATTCTTCAATAACATTACCATATTTATTGGAAGAATTCTAAATGAGATTTAGGATGACAATCAGTCAGTGTCCTCTAAATGAACCGATCTGAAAGCCTGGAATAGAAGGCAATATCTTGTGTCAGAGAAAACCCTTATAATCATAAAACTACATATAATCATGTTAACGGACATATAATGTCTTGAGAGTGTCTTTGAGGGAGCATGACTGTGACAGTTCCGGTAGACATGGAGAGTCGTGTGATGTGTTTTGGAGGTGGGTGAGAGGTGGTTAGACAGGTACCCACCCACCATTGTGACACCTGTGAGATCATCATGCAGGGGACTTGGTGAGGGTTTTATTGTAGGTGCAAGGTTTCCAGGTATTGTATTATTTCATTGTCTCATTTTATATGGGAAAACTAATTCCTTATTCAGTAACGTAGTATATAAGGTTTGAAATTCCTTGTGTTCAAATATCAATGTTGATGTTGTAATGGCATAGTTAGAATAAGTTCCCATGCCTGAAAGACATGCTTAGAAACCATATTTTTGTACATTACCGTATTCGATGTAATAAGCGCCCTGCTCTAATAAGCGCCCACGGCGATATTTGCTAATATATTGGCTAGTGAACAATCTCAATTAGCACCTCTTCCAATTGATTAATGTACACAAGACTTATTCATTTGTGTATAATACGCACTCGTATGTTATATGCACCCTTAATTATGGGCAATTAAATCCTGGAAAAAAATATCTGTCGTATATAAACATTTCAGGCTGTCAGCATAAACCATGAAATTTACGATCTTTCAACTCAAAATAATATTCTAATAAGAGCCCCCTATTTCTGAGAGCGCCCTGGGCGCTTATTACATCGAATATGGTAATTCGTTTGAGGTTACAGTCTATTATCCCTGTGTTATGGGTTTTCGGACACTTAAGAAACATTCATAGTTTTCTCTCTAATCACATGAACAACTGTAAAACATCTCATTCACTTATAAAAGACAACCTACTTTAAAAAACAAACCATCATCAGAGTATTTACAATGTTACTTTGACCCCAATGTTACTTTGTCCCCATGAGATTGAATTAATTTAAGATTAACAGTTTATGTAGGGTAACCATGGTAACAGTGAGCATTAAATATGTATCATAATATACAAGTTTTCAAGATATACTGCCAATATCACCTATTTTAGGAATGATTTGGTGCATCTTCATGCACTTGGGCATCGCGTTACCACCAGGCCTACAGATAAGACGCATATAAATGCTTAGAATATGCACAATAAATCAGTATAACCCAAATGATTCTTAGTTACTTGGATATAAATATGCCTGAAAAAATATATAAAATGATAGCTTAACAACACTGTTTATTTGTTGTTTAACGCCGCTGTCAGCAATATTCCAGCTATATGACAGCGGTCTGTAAATAATTAAGTCTGGACCAGACAATCCAGTGATTGACATCATGAGCATCAATCCATGCAATTGGGATACGATGACATGTATCAACTAAGTCTGTGAGTCTGACCATTCAATACGGCAAAAATGGTAGACTTTTCTAACCCAGATCTTCACAGGTCTAACGACACTGTTTGAATACCTGTTTGTCTTCACCAATCTATATTTACTGATTGCTTGCAAGCATCACATACACATGAATTTAATTTAAATATGTATCGCTGTTCTGAGCTTGTGACAGACTTAGGGCATCGCATGAACAGATGGAAATTGGCAGTCACCTGGAACATGTGATACAGAGTTTTAAACTGAACTATGTTTACTCATTGGCTTAAAAATACTGGCTGGGCACAGGGGAGTAAAAATATATTGAATACCCACAGAAAACTGTCACTACGTAAAGTGAATAATAACATGAGCAAATACTCAATTGCTGTAAACATTTATCTGGAGCCCTGTCTCAACAGAACATCATTATTCTCAAAGCAACTTGTTCTAATTCAGTGATGTTTTTTACAATAGTAGAAGTATCAAGTCTTTGAAAGGCAAGTGATACACATAAGGAAGAGAATATATGGATGTCAACTTCTTTATTTTGAGGAACACAAGGTTTCAGAGTATATACTTACTCCTTCTTCACCCGATGAGTATATACTTACTTCTTCATCACCTGATGAAGGAGTAAGTATATACTCCGAAACGTTGTGTTCCTCATAATAAAGAAGTTGACATCCATATATTCTCTTCTTATTAAAGTATTGTTTACATTCCAAGTGTTCAAAATTAACACATCCACAAGTTAGGTCCACAAATCTACAATAACATCACTAGTGACATTTCCTTGTGATCTACCACGTTTACATTTACGTAGATGGAACTTCGTAGCAGGTCATTTTCTTCAGACAAGTAAAATTTAGGTAGGACTAGTGATATTTTCTTGAAGACTTCCACTTTTACCTTTAGGAATATTGCTCTGTATATAGACTCTGAAGTAGGTATGTTTGTGGACCAGTGAAAATTGATTTCTACTTCCAAATTGCATGGACTTTTAGAACAGCTACAGATAAGCAGCGTATTTGCGTAAGATACCAACCAAAAATATCCAAAACCCAATTACTTTAAAAAAAATTGCGTACAGAAATGCATGCATTAAATGAAAAAATCAAATGTATAAAAACAGCATGCATAAATAACCAATGAAGCTTTTTTAGCGTGCGTACAACGGAGCTAATTTCCGAAACACAATTATGAGCTAAGTTACTTTCTGAGTCAAGCCTTTATTTAGAACCGTTATACATATTCATCTAAAACATTTTATTTTTTTAAAATCTCAAAATGGGTACTCATTTTGGGAAAAAACCCAATAGAGTGATGAATCGATGTGTGAAAAAATATAGGTTACCCAATGAAAAATGTAATAACCCAATTAAAATAGAAACCTTCGAGTAAAAACTCTAAAAGTTATCTGGGGCTCTGTAGAAGCACTTGAGGTTCCCTTTACCTCATAGAAAGACATGCTTCTCTGACTGTCTATTTCAGCTCAAGCTTGGATGGGTTTTTTTTCACCTCCTGATATACTGTATTTCCTCAAATAAGTGCCGGGTAGTTAGCACTGACCTCCAATAAGTGTCAGGTATGTGCAACGTAAAACACAATAAGCACAGGGTCTCTAATGAGCACCGGGTATAGTACAATAAATTACAGAGGGTATGCCTCAAAAGTTAAGGAATTAACTTTTTTATCTGACATCAAACTTTTGAACTGGTTGGTCCCTTATGCAACACCATAGTTGTAATAGTGAATTCTGTTCTCCATTGCTCCCCAGGGTGCCATTGTACAGAACAACCTTAGCACTACGACTGTCAGAGTCTATGTTAGGGCATGGGAGTTACGATCACCTTAGCGCTAAGATCGCTTTGTACAGCAGCACCCAGATTTGGAAGCTTGTTCAAAGAATAAGAGGAGAATATGGTATGCTGGTTCCTTGTTCTCTTTGCTCTGCAACATCTTTATGTATGTAGAAACAGGTTCTTTGTGGGTTTACTTTTCTGACAACCTGATGGACGGGTGCCAAGTCTGGGGTTGCTGTGAGATCCCTTCTGATGCCTCCATCTTCTGTCTGAGTGGGATAATCAATCATATTTTCCTAAGGATAAGATAAAAGCTTACACTACAGATCATGAGCCAATAACCATGGATACCATCTTCAAGTATTTGGATTATTTTCATTAAAGTGATAGGTTTGACCTTCCATCTTCGTCCTTGGCCTCTCTGGTATCTGCACTGTCCGTTTCTTATCTGATTGAGACAAAGCTGCACACAAATCTTTAACATCTTTGAGTTGGAACATCATAACTAAATTATATATTTTGCAGTTTGATAGTCTAACAAGAGAGAAGGTTTTGTGTTTTGTATGATTTTAAATCCTGGAACCATTGTGGTTGCTAACCCTTGGCGACCGTTCCGTGGTCTAGTGGTAGAGCGTCCGCCCCGAGAGCGGAAGGTCTGGGGTTCTATCCCCGGCCACGTCATACCCAAAGATGTTAAAAGATGGTTCTTGTTGTTACCCTGTCTGGCGCTCGGCACTAAGGGGCTAAAACAAGGACTGTCGGCTTGGAGTCAGTATACTGTGTCTGAGTGGGCTGCGGCATGGTATCTCAGTGAGCTAGCACTATAAATCGGCATCAGTCCTGACTAGTACAAGCAGCCACACAAACACACACACGTACATGCACGTCGCTATATAAGTGCAATAATCTTGGACGCGACATTAAATCCTATTTCACCTCACCTCACCGCTAACCCTTAGCAATCTCGAACATGTAATCTTTAACATATACTTTATAGTTTGGAAAACTGAAGGAGTGTTGTTTTATGTCAAGTTTTAAGCATAGTTGTCCCGTGTCAATAGTGCAATGACTTACTGTTCAGAGTTGCATCCCTTTGATGTGTGCAGAGTTCCATCCCTTTGTTGTCAGGATCCGCTGGTCATTAGTTTGGATCCCGGATTCACCCTGATTATCATCTTTGTCAGTCGTCACTGGCATTAACTGGTAACATCAATGGAATAATACAAACATACTTCCTTTATCAACCCTTTGTGTTATTTCCCATGACAGTCAAACTGTTTAATCATTCATATTTGATGGTTTTCATATAACTATGTACTTCAGTCTAATATAATCACACAAGTATAGAAAGATGTCAATAAAATGTTATGACATTGTGCAATGCAATTTTGCCTACTGAAGCAAATTGAAAAAAAATAATATCATTATTGATTTTTGTGTGGGAGTTTGAAATAGCAAAATCGAAAAGGTGAAGGAATATTTAATTTAAAATAAGCTTTTTCCATTGTAATGGAAAGCATAACCTTTTTGTCAGAAAATAGTGAAATTTGAAAGGAAGGTGTTTGGAAAAGGGGCTATGGGATATTGACATACGTCTTAAAAATAGAATATCAATCTCAATGAACTGGTAAGTGAAATACTCATGTATTGTGTCACATGGATTCCAGCCTATTATAATAAAAGTGTTCTAACCATAAGATGATTTACAATTCACTGACCTCCCATGATTACGTCATATTTGCCTCAACAATGATCAGAAGACTACAGTCATCTTCATGTAATAGGATCATCATTTTGCGTATTGTCACCTGACATTTTACTGAAGTTCATTGTTCATATTGGTTTGAAATAAATATCTGTAGCATGTAAAACTTCAAGAATATCTATTGCAAATTCTGATTGCAAAACATGAACATAGCAGCCTGGATATAAGCTGATTTCATCCTGTCACTTCCGATGGCCATCAAGTGGTTTTAAGATTCATTATTGAGTAGTCATGGTTGTCCCTGATGTGACATTGCATCACGGAACACATTTCAGGCTAGGAGAATTCTTACATCCTTGTTCGGTCATTCACACTGTCCATACACCAGCATGGATGTTTCGATAAGGTGAAGGTTGCACAGGTTAATGTCTATAAGCCTTTTAAACAATTGGTCAACACTCAACAGGCTCAATGCCTATTTAAAGACCTCTGATACCAAAAAATACATGCAATATATAACAACGCAGTGGATTATAAACATAATAAAAGGTTCAACCTAAAATATATGTAAATGTAGAAAAAATGTTTAATAAATTTTAAAGGCTTTCAAAGCCTTCTGTTAGGGTAAAACATACATATACAGAATCTAATAGTCTAATTTTTGCTTCAGGTGACATATTTCCAAGCAGTTTTAATGTTCTTACTTTTTATGAAAAAATAAAACCATTTGATCTTATGTCAGTCTTACAAGCAAGTACATGGATGTGGAACAGTAACACAGCTCACATGGTACATACTAGGCCTGCAGTGAATACACTATGAGGCCAATACGATTCATATCATGAATATAGGGTAACGAATACGAATGTTAATACATGAATACAATAACAAGTCAGCAGTTGATGTATAATTTGTTATCTTCAATGAAACAAAAGAAACATAAATTATTTGACATGGTTTGTTAACTATTAATATATTATACACTTATATACTGCACTTATCCAGGTACTAGTATCTGCTCAAATGAGACAATGACCAGTGATATACAATACTGTCAAAGTAATTTTTATAAAGAGTGTTGTCTTTGTAGAAATCTATGCATATAATATGTTCTTATGGATATTTTTAGGTACAGGATATGTAAATGCACATGATTGCATGTTCATAAATATTCGATTCTAGTGGCCACGAATAACGAATTCAGGTCATGAATAGATACAGTTTGATTCACCGAATACGAGAGTGAAACGTAACAGCCGTAGTGCATACCACATGAAGTTTAAGTTTGTCTCTTTTTCTCTTAAAATATCAGAATATCATCGCAATACCATTGCAATACTGGAACAGCTATACTACTCCACTTTTGATAAGGATATTGTTATCTTTCATGATACTTAAAACTGATTCTCATAATATGTGCAGTGAATTTTTAAATAGAAAGACATATTATAATCCCTATCACAACTTGAGTTGTATATTTGATCTACTAATCTAAAAAATCTACCATATTCTTGGTTAAACAGAAGTTGTTTCAGAGATAAGGGAAGTTTGTTTCCCAAATGACTGATATCAGTTCTTGTAACTCATTCCAAACAAATATGGGCCACGGAGAGCCCAGTTGTCTAAGGTGCCGCAGTTCTGTGCAGAGTTGTCTCCCTTGGTCGGGCCAGGAACCTATGATCATGGGTTCGAATTTTGGTTCACCCCAAGTATGTTACTAGGCCTGTCAAAGTATTAGGGTATTTTATTTCATTTAATGGCAATGCAGTTGACTATCATTACAAATTCATGAACTTGTTTTAAATACAGTAAATCCCAGATGGTGGTGTTGCCTCTGAAATCGTCTGGATTAATAAGTGTCCTGACTAACAAATCACACATATTCTAAAGTCGCTATATATACTATTCAACAGAACTTAAGGATAAATGGATGCTTTCATATTACTACCACCAGATTCTTTCATATTACTACAGTAATCTGTCACGACGGATTTACTATACCAATATGAAAGAATTGTGTGGTCCTTAATCTTTTTTTGGTAGTATATGAAAGCATCACCAGGAATAATTATCTGGAAGGTTAGGTTTCCGGGTTAAATTCATCCGGACAAATGAAGTTCTCTACGCTACCCACTCACTGACTCACTCTGTGCTACCACTGGGCGATGCACATCAGAGATGCAGCGGTTGTTGGATGAATCTTTACATCCCTAGGTTATGACCATGAGTGGGAGTTTGGCACACTATCATTAATACTAACATAAATCTTTTATTTTAGTATCATAGTAACGGATCAGTGAGATCAAGGTGTCAAATCAATACCAATATATGATTTAGTTCTGAAAGGTCCCAGTCAGCTCTACAAACCTCTTTGAGTGGCATTTAGAAGTTGGAATGGTAACTAAAAAACAAAATTGTTATGGATGAGCAACTTCTTTATTACAATTGTAATAAAGAAGTTGCTCATCCATAACAATTTTGTCTTAGTCTACAAACTTCTTCTCCAAACCTAAAAGTGTTTTAATAGATTAACATTTCTTTTTGAGAATTAGTACTTGCTGAAAAGAAATTTATTGTTTTCTTGATAACATTTCAATATTCTACAAATGTAGGGTAAAGATCGTATTCAGTTTGAACTGTCTAACCCAGTAAGGATAATCAGTTCTATAGTGTATAGCTAAGCAATACCGTATTCAACGTAATAAGTGCCCAGCGCGCTCTCAAAATTAGAAATAAGGGACTTGTGTACATTGATCAATCGGAAGGGGTGCTAAGTGTGATTGTTCAGCAATATATATCAGCAAATATCGCTGTGGGTGCATATTAGAGCAGGGCGCTTATTACGGCGAATACGGTAGTGGTTTAATTTCAACAATTAGGTATCAGAATTGGCTGGCAGCTTTATGTCAGCCTGGCCTTGTGAACTATACAGTGAAATGAATGTAATTGCCAGAATAGCTGATGTCCGCAGGGAAGAGTGTTGTTTTGATCATTTGCCCCAGCTATTCTTTTATGACTTGCCCCGAGCTGTACAGCCATCATTGTGTTCCCCAGACACTACCATGGAGGGCCGCAGGAGGCCAACAGCTTCTGTAATGATGGAACCAATTGGCTGGAACTCCCGCTGATATAAGTGCAACTGTTTGTGTTGAAGTGGGTGCTTGATGCTGCAGATTGATTGTGTTCATGAATTTCATCATTTTGGAGTAGCATGCGGAAAATGGTTTAATCTATTTTTGAACAGGATGATCACTCAACTGGAATAGGTTTTTAGCTCACCTGGCCTGAAAACTTGAGTGAACTTATGTCATGGTGATTGGCCGTTGTATGCCAATATGTTGTCATGTAAGTTTTTACAGTTTTGACATCTTCTCTGAAAATCAAAAGGTCTGCCAAGCTGAAATTTTGTATGGATGATCCCGGCAATAGTGTCTCAGAAGGCTCTTGCAGATTCTTGCTCCAAATTAACATGGCCGCTATGGGAGTCTTATTGAAATGGTCATTTTGGCCATAACTGTTCCATTTTTGCTTGTATCATTATGAAATTTGATATTCAGTAACTACGAGTAACATCCAGTAACTCGTATGTGGGACTCAAACAGCATAGCAGTGTTTTCCAGTGTATATGAACTTTTTACACTGTCTGTCTTTTAACCTCCACATGCCACCACGTATCTAGTTTTACTACGTTTAGGGTAACTCCTCTGAAACCTCTGGGTTTGTTAAGCTGAACTTTTGTGTATAAGGTCCCAGCAGTCACAGTGTCTTTTGAAATTGTTTGCAAACTTTTGATGCGAGTGGCCATTGTTAATTGTAATTTTTGCCCATTGCTCTGACATTTCTGCATTTATATCCTTGTGAAATTGATAGTTTTTGGTATTTAGGATAAGTCGTTCCCATGTTATTTTCACTAATGTGATATCTATTACTCTTGAGTTTGCATTTATGATCCCCTCAATAACAGTTGCTGATAGAAGATCTGTCCTCCACAGGGGCGGTCGGGTAGCCTAGTGGTTAAAGCGTTTGCTCATCATGCGGAAGATCCGGGTTCGATTCCCGACATGGGTACAACATGTACAATGTGAGAAGCCTATTTCTGATGTCCCCCCCACCATGATAATGCTGGAATATTGCTAAAAGCTGCGTAAAACCATACTCACTCACTCACTCTGTCCTCCATAGCAACCATATACCTACTGAAAATATTCTGACTCATTGTTTAGATATAGACATAAATACAAGTATCAATATCACATTCTTTACATTGTGTCCCTTGGGCACGCCAGAAACCTATGATTGTGGGTTCGAATCCTGGTTCACCCTGATTATGTTTCTAGGTTTGTCAGCACCAAACCTGTGCTCGTGGGTTTCAGCAAATTGGTAACCGTCTGAGACCTGCATCACTTCGGGCTTTCCTCCCACATTAAGCCGACATGCCGCGATATGACTGGAATAATGTTAAAAGCAGCCTTAACCCCTACTCACTGACTCGCTCTCTACGTGCAGGAAGTAAATGTGGAAGATGAAAATTATTTGGAGAGTTGTCCCGCAGCCTGTCATGAGTCTGAGTATCAGTTCCCAGATTCCTTCTGGCCTCCACCATACATTGTTCACTTGAGTGTAGTTGAACGCCAAGGCTCAGCAGGTTTCCATTAGAGAAAGACACTAGGACATCTGCTGAAATATTACACCTAGGTCACGACATCTCACATCTCCAAATTTATCCAGTCCTTGTTATCATGAACAAATGAAGACATAAGCATTGGGATGGGTCTAGGTCAGGGTTAGAATAGCTGAACTGAAAGGGTTGGGTGGTCACACTGGATGACTTGGTTGTGTGTGGTGAATCATACTCCTGACAGAGTGGGTCGTTTGCTCATGATATTGATTGTTGGTTTGTCTGGACAAGGATTGATTATTTACAGGCTGCTGTCATATAGCTGGAATATTGCTGAGTGTACACAGTGTTAAACAAACAAATCCACTTTAAAAAGCATTAAACTCTTATGTGTCACAGGTTTCAATCTGCCCGATCTCATATGTCACAGGTTTCAGTCTGCCCACTCCCATATGTCACAGGTTTCAATCTGCCCACTCTCATGTGTCACAGGTTTCAATCTGCCCACTCTCATAAGAAATGTGTTTCAGTCTGCCCACTCCCATGTGTCACAGGTTTCAGTCTGCCCACTCTCATATGTCACAGGTTTCAGTCTGCCCACTCCCATATGTCACAGGTTTCAATCTGCCCACTCTCATGTGTCACAGGTTTCAATCTGCCCACTCTCATGTGTAACAGTTTCAATCAGCCCACTCTCGTGTCACAGGTTTCAATCAGCCCACTCCCATGTGTCACAGGTTTCAATCTGCTCATTCCCATGTGTCACAGGTTTCAATCTGCCCACTCTCATGTGTCACAGGTTTCAATCAGCCCACTCTCATGTGTCACAGGTTTCAATCTGCCCACTCTCATGTGTCACAGGTTTCAATCTGCCCACTCTCATGTGTCACAGGTTTCAATCAGCCCACTCTCATGTGTCACAGGTTTCAATCTGCTCACTCCCATGTGTCACAGGTTTCAATCTGCTCACTCCCATGTGTTACAGGTTTCAATCAGCCCACTCTCATGTGACACAGGTTTCAATCAGCCCACTCTCATGTGTCACAGGTTTCAGTCTGCCCACTCCCATGTGTCACAAGTTTCAGTCTGCACACTCCCATGTGTCACAGGTTTCAATCTGCCCACTCCCATGTGTCACAGGTTTTAATCTGCCCACTCCCATATGTCACAGGTTTCAATCTGCTCACTCCCATGTGTCACAAGTTTCAATCAGCCCACTCCCATATGTCACAGGTTTCACTCAGCCCACTCCCCTGTGTCATGTGTTTCAATCTGCCCACTCTCATGTGTCACAGGTTTTAATCTGCCCACTCCCATGTGTCACAGGTTTCAATCAGCCTCACTCTCATGTGTCACAGGTTTCAATCAGCCCACTCCCATGTGTCACAGGTTTCAATCTGCCCACTCCCATGTGTCACAGGTTTCAATCTGCCCACTCCCATATGTCACAGGTTTCAATCAGCCCACTCCCATATGTCACAGGTTTCAATCTGCCCACTCTCATGTGTCACAGGTTTCAATCTGCCCACTCTCATGTGTCACAGGTTTCAATCAGCCCACTCCCATGTGTCACAGGTTTCAATCTGCCCACTCTCATGTGTCACAGGTTTTAATCTGCCCACTCCCATATGTCACAAGTTTCAATCAGTCCGATCTCATGTGTCACAGGTTTCAATCTGCCCACTCTCATGTGTCACAGGTTTCAATCTGCACACTCCCATATGTCACAAGTTTCAATCTGCCCCATTTGTTCTGTGTTTCTGTTGTCTCACTCTCAAACTGTTTAATGTTTCAGGTCAGGTGCAGCTCCTGCTGAATGAGTACAACCATGGGCAACACCAGCAGATCAGCCCCGACGTCCTTGAGCGACTGCGCCACCTGGTACGGGAGGCTACTCAGGTCAGCAACCAGGCCTTGGAGTATGTGAGGAAAGATGACGAGACTTACTACAATAATTTTAAATTTATTGTGGGCACACCATGGTCGATATATCGGAAACATCGCGGCATTGACCCAAAACTCAAGTGGTTGCCAGAAATCTACAAGGCTCAGAAAAATGGTAAGACTTTCTCATACTAAAAAGGTACAGCACTAAGGGCATAATAGTTGTATTGTTTATCAAATTTATCCAACCCCCAAACCTGTTTGAAACTGGTTAAACACTGTGGTACAAAGATAAAAAAATTACCTATAAATGATATGATTTATGTTAAAAAAGGTATTGCCCTCACTTTCAATACTTTGTTGTGTAAAAGAGATAGTTCCACTGTAATCATGATTCTAGTAAGTTAATCACAGGTCTCAAATCATTATATAATACCTCCAATTTTATGACCTGTTTTCTGCTAAAGGATATATGTCCTTTTGTTGACTGCTTGTGATTCTACTGACTTCCAACTCTGGATACCTTAAAGCTTTTCTGTGTGTGAGATACGACATGGTCCACAATATGGCTGGTGAATTGTCATGTTGTCTGTGTATTATATGCCACCTGTTCCGTTTCAAGATATATATTCTAAATATGTACAAGATTGTACAGGTGGCAAGCTGTTTTCCATGAACGTTCTATCAGGCCAAGTGAAACTGAAGATGATGAAACTGACCTCTACTTCAAGCAGTTACATCCACATTTTCAATTTGAATGAATGGACATTTAGGTCCCTTTCTGACCACTTAATACTTGGTGTGCAGATTTTTACCCCAAAACTGTAGGTTATGTTGGTTGGTTGGTTGGTTTGTTGTTTAACGCCGCACTCAGCAAAATTCCAGTTATATGACTGTGGTCTGTAAATAATCGAGTCTAGACCAGACAATCCAGTGATTGACATGCATCAACCAAGTCAGCGAGTCTGACCACCTGATCCCGTTTGTCGCCTTTCATGGCAAGCATGGGTAACTGGAGACCTATTCTACCCCGAATGTAGATTATGTGGTCACCATGGAAATAGTTGTTGTAAAAACAAGTGCTTGTTTTAAAAAAAATATCTTAATAGTGTGATTGTGTGACATAAAGTAAACAAATGAAGACAAATAATAAAAAATTGTTTTTTTACAAATTAGAAGACACATTATCCTAGTTTTTATTGTCATTTTGACTGAAATGTCACCTTCTCAGCTGGTGGTTAGGTAAAACAGGGTTTCATGTCGTGGTCAAGATTATTGCTCTTCTATAACAACTGGCATGCGTGTGTGTGTGAGTGTGCATGTGCGTGTCTGTCTGTGTCTGTGCGTGGCTCTTGGACCAGTTCAGACTAATGTCGATTTTATAGCGCTCGCCCACTGAGACACCATGCCTCAGTTTAACATGGATACCCCTCTCAGACACAGTGCACTGACTCCCATTAATGCCGAGTGCCAGGCAGGGTAACAACAATTACCAGTGTCTATTGCTTTTACTCCACTGGGGATCAATCCACCGACCTTCTTCTCTTCGTATAAAAGCTGTAGCCACTAGACCATGAGGCAGTCGCTCAGCTGGAAGTAAAATGACAGTTCACGTTAATTTTATCGCACATTTGTAAAATTGGACAGTTCAGTAGCCATGGTAACCAGATGAGAAGAAAGTGCTGAGCTTGATAACAAGAATACCTGTGCTCTTGAGTGATTGATCAAATAATTGGCCAAAAAATTGATCAGATCAGCCCCAAATGGGCCTATTGCATCCTTCTTTAACTTGTTCTCATCATGAAGTGAATTTGAGGCATCGACTGCTACATTATTATTCATTCCGAATCACTCGGTACACGTGCCATGACAGTTAGATGAAAGGTATCAAATATATGATAACATACCTCACGTATAAATCACTGTATGTTTGTCTCCTAATTTTCCAACTGCAAGGACACCCATCAATAATCCATGCCCAGCCATACAATTTGATTGATTCTGCACATGATGCCTGAACTCTTGCCACAGCCCTTCTTTCATACCACCATGTTATCACAAGCCAAGTTGTCTCCGGGGACTGTCGGCTATGTTTATTGTTGTGTGATCTGACAAGGTATATCACACAATGATTGTATTGATGGTCTCCAATGCTTTTACATCAGTGATGGCATATTGATGTCTGATTAATTACATGCTTTTTAGTTTTACTATTCTTGCGAATATGCTCATTTTTGTGATTGCAGTGCTTTTTTAATTGATTTTAGTGTTACTGGGTGTTGATCTTAAACTTGTTTTTTATGATGCTAAGGGTAATTTGAACATAGTATGGTTTTGCTTTTCACTCAATATGTAAAACGTAATATAGTCATTCTACAAGCTTTGAGTCTGAAAGAAGTTTTCCTCCATTAAAATGGATAATTCTGTGATATTAGGTGGTTTGTTTTGTTTGTAGTTTAATGCCGCACTCAGCAATATTCCAGCTATATGATGGCGGTCTTTAAATAATCGAGCCTGGACCAGACAATCCAGTGATCATTAATATAAGCAATTGGGATACGATGACATGCTTCAACTCAGATAGCGAGCCTGAACACCTGATCCTGTTAGTCATCTCTTACGACAAGCATGGGTTGCTGAAGACCATTATTAACCTGGATTGTCACGTTTCCTTTGATATATTCTCAGCTGCTCTGTTGAGTCGGAATGCACTTCATCATGTTCAGACTGTTCAACATGCTCATTGTGTATGCAATGTCATTTATAGTCAGTGCAGGATGAGTACCACTATTATCTCATAAATATGAGAAAAAACATACCTAAAACCATACTATCGTGTTCATCAAAATATACACAGAGCTCCAGATAAGCTGCATATCTGCATAATGCAGAAATACACAGTCAAATAAATTCCAAGCGTATCAAATACGCAACGAACATTACAGATACGTTACAAAAATATAACTTGTGTGTATCATCAAAATATTGTGAAGTAACCCTGCGTATTCGATTAGCAAATCAGCAACTTATTTTGAAATTACAAACGGGCATTCCGTCAACCTTGCCAAACTCCACGATGACAGTTACATCATGATCACAACACAAGAAGCTTATCAGGAGCTCTGCTACATGATGTAGATAAATTTGTTTCTTTGGTGATACAACATTTGCTGAGGACCAAAATAGTCATCTTTAATCAAAGGTATTGTCCTTAGCAAAGGTTGAGTAGCATACATATCATGCCATGTCAGTTAGAAATTAATATCTGAGTACCTTTCTCTGCCTATACAATGTTATACATGTCCTGTGGGGCTGCAGCCTTTTTGTACTGATAATAAAAGACTGTACTATGTTTAGACTTTAAAAAGTGTTTTTCGAGCAAGAAATCAATACTGCCTTATTAAGTATAAATGGTTCCACTTTCTGTGTTTGATAGGAGGATTACTGTGGGGTTCATCTTGACGGATAAAATTCAGTTCATATTTAATAACAGTGTATAAAATTCCTCAAAATTTCAGTTAGACAACCGGACTGGCAACATTGCAAACTTACCATAGATGAAGTCCTTATATATATTGTATATATTTACACAACCTTTTAAATTCATGCTAGTCCGCTGGTCCGAGACTACTAAATTGTGCTGAGGACAAGTGAAAATCCAATGACCTGTAGCATTTGAGGGCTATGATTCTGAACCAGTTCTTAATGCTTCAACTCGTCACGCCGAAGACCCGGGTTCGATTCCCGACATGGTTACAATGTGTGAAGCCCATTTCTGGTGTCCCCTGCTGTGATATTGCTGGAATATTGCTAAAAGCGGCGTAAAACCATACTCACTCACTCACTATTGCTTCAACTTTGCTACAAATTGAATATAACTGTCAGAACATGTAAACTAAACATTTTGTCATGTCCAAGAAGGCCTAGGTACTATGGGCGGGACGGGTAACTTGATTACTCGGGTCGGGTGGGTCCTGAGTAGGACCTGGGTACCGACAGTACTACCGAAACCTGTGATTAGTCATGTGATATATTGTTTAATGACAAAAACTCACCATGGCTCAGTGGTTACATCACTAGTCGCTAATGTTCACATTTCTTTCTGACGATGCATACATTCCTTTTGACTTGTATATGTTTGAGTAAGGATAAAGCTTCAGTCAACTTCAATGTATGCATCAACTGATCGTTTGATACATGTATCTAAATAGTTTTTGACAGGGTGCAGTGAAACAATTCCCAATCAGACATTTTGTTTCCAACTCTTTAGACCAGCAGTGGGTACCTGGGTAGGGTCAGGTAATAGGGTGTCGGGTACCTGGGTAGTAAATTTGGGCTTGTCCCAGCCCTACTGGGTACACACTCTAAGGACTCAGTGCAATCACGTTTCCTCTTGTCGGCTGGGCTTGTCTAAACAAATTTCTTAGGCTGTATACAATTTTACAAGTGGGAGTTCTGGAATATGAATTGAAATGTAAAGTTAACATGATTGTCTTTTCCAACAAGGACTAGCTACAAACTCTGAGGACTTGAAAAATCAGGTTAACAGTAGTCCCCTCTACCAGTCTAAAAAAACAAATTTCCAATTTACAGTTTCACAAGTGGGAGTTCTGCTACACAAACCTAGCTTGCCTCACACAGCTTCACGTTGGACATCCAACTTAACTGGGCTATTAGCACCAGTTGTCTGTGTCTTCATGACGAAGTGTGTCTGCATCATACAGAGATATTCCTCTTAGGGGAACCAGCCTGCCTTCAGGTCAGAGCTTATCTTGGGGATCCCCTCCTCCAATGTCTGCCATGACAATGTCTGGTGATAAACCATCAGTATTGAGTGTAACAAGGCATGTAAACAATGTCTTGATCCTGCAGACACCGGTTTAGAAGGATGATCCTGATTGTGTCAGAAGCGTGGTGTCTGTTGCTCAACAACAAAGGTGTAAGTCTTGAACTTGCACAGCTTTAATGGAACAGAATGTTTTTTCGTTTCACAGATTTACTGTTGACATTATTTTCTTTTTATAATGAGTGTGAGCCACATGAACATCTTTTTTGTAAAAACACCTGATTCTTTCATATTACTATTAGTTGATGTGGATTGGGGTGCCATAGTAATATGGTGGTATGAGAGAATAATATGGTCTTTAACAACTTTTGAGTAGTATATTTCTGTTTCAAGACATATTTGTTTCCTTTGAAAGTTGGTGGGTGAAATGGGGTTTAACGTCAGTCCAAGCTTATTGCACTTGTATAGCGACGTGCATGTACGTGTGTGTGTTTGTATGGCTGCTTGTACTAGTCCGGACTGATGCTGATTTATAGTGCTAGCACACTGAGATACCTTGCCACAGTTTAACATGAACACTGAGACACAGTATACTGACTCCAAGTCGACCAGTCTTTGATTTAGCCCCTTAATGCCGAGCGCCAGACCAGGTAATAACAAGTACCATCTTTAAACGTCTTTGCTATGACATGGCCGGAGATCGAACCCCAGACCTTCCGCTCACTGGGCGGACGCTCTACCACTAGACCACAGAGGCGGTCTCCTTTGAAAGGGAGAGGCCAAAATTTATTTCCGGAATCACAACTCAAATTAGTTTTTAGAACGTCAGCATGTCCAGTGAACAATGTTTATTTCTGTGTATGTGTTAATTAATCTGCAGTCTCCCCAACCCAGTCCCCTCTGGAATACTGCTGGAATACTTTTATTATGTATTGTTACATATAGTGATATCTTTTTATGGTTGTATGCTAGCTTTAAATATTAATCTGTGATATTCTAGTTATTTTACTGTCCATTGATGACAGGTTTTCATTTAATCTAAATATATGTATTCTTAACGTATAATATATCTCGTCACAATATGGCTGAAATATTGCCGATTTGGCGTTAAATATTAAACTCACACTGCTGAGTGTGTTGTTAAACAGCAAACAAATTTACAAGCCTCTTTGATCAAGCTGTGTGATACTGGTGACTGGTGCATAAAACAGCACACTCACTCACTCACTCACTCACTCACTCACTCACTCACTCACTCACTCACTCACCCACATACCCACCCACCCACCAACTCACTCACTCACTCACTCACTCACTCACTCACTCACTCACTCACTCACTCACTCACTCACTCACCCACCCACTCAGCGTATGAAACAATCCTATCATGCAACTCAGGTCACAACCAGTACATTTCATTTTATAACTAGTCTCATAAGTGCATAATACATGATATGGGAATATTACTGTTATGGAACGAAATCTGATGTATGAGTGCATTTGGGACTCAACACACTAAAACATGGGTATTTTTATTGAGATTAATAACAAATTACAGATAAAAGAACGCATGCAATATATTGTATGTATCACAATACATCATTATTGCCATAAAGTGCAATACAAAAGCCAGGCCAGTTCCAATCACTACTCAGTGACTAGAGTGTCGTATTGTGATGATGATGGATTATTCCCCATGCCATCAACCAATGTTTTCCATGCCAGATTCCATTATTTCCAGCCTGCTGTGATGTAACAGGGATATTGCTGGGAGTGGGCTATGACTGCTGTATTAGGAGCATCATGCTGAAGTCAAGTGTGGTACCTGACACATACTGCTGTGTGGAATGCCAGCAATTTCAATGGCATCTGTCAGTATCAAACTACACCAAGCCTGGCTCAATGGTGTTATGGGTCCTAGGCATTGTTGCAGGTCCATGTGGGAATACCGGTATACTTGCTGCAGGTCAGAATGCAGGTTGTAAAGGCGTCAGAAACGTGTGCAGTCACGCAAGCTGGTTTCAGTTTCAACAGATGCTTCACCAGCCAAACATTTCTCACACTAATCAAATTGTAAATCATGTTTAGTAATCTTTTATCGCAATTTTAGTCACATTTGCCCAAATTTATTTCCTCTGTTCATTCAACTGAAGTATGATGTAGTTTTTGACTGTGCTGGATAGGCCAAAAATTGTCCCAGCAACTTGTACCCAAGGTGAGGTGAGGTGAAATTGGGTTCACGTCGCGTCCAAGATTATTGCACTTATATAGCGACGTGCATGCACGTGTTTGTGGCTGCTTATGCTAGTCTGGACTGATGCCAATTTGTAATGCTAGCTCACTGAGATACCATGCTGCAGTTTGACATGAATTCCCCACTCAGACACTGTATACTGACTCCAAGCCGACAGTCCTTGTTTTAGCCCCTTAGTGCCGAGCGTCAGACAGGGTAACAACAAGAACCACCTTTAAACGTCTTTTAGTATGACGCGGCTGGGGATCGAACCCCAGACCTTCCACTCTCCGGGCGGACGCTCTACCACTAGATCACGGAGGCGGTCTTTGTACCAAGGAATCAGACAGGGCTCAGATAGTTTCTTTTAGCCATTGAGTATGTACTCACATGTTATCATTCACAACAGGCATTGATAGTTTTCTTTGGATGTTCAATATGTTTTGCTACGAATGGTCCAGTCTGTGTGGCGTTTTGACACCAATGAGTAGACATCTTTCTTAAATAATTCTGTTTGAAATGCTGTTTCAGGTGACTTGTATTTTCTATCTGTGTGCTAACACAAGTGTGTAAGATGTTGCAGAAGCTCACAGCAGCAATACATATTTCATTAACAATAAGTGAGACTTTGTGCTTTCTATATATGTTCATGTGTGTGTGATGCCTGCACTCGATCAGTAAATGAAGATCTACAAGCATTTTGTTTCTTGTTTAATGGCGCACTCTGCAACATTCCAGCTATATGAAGGCAGTTTGTAAATAATCAAGTTTGGACCAGACAATCCAGTGACTGATATAATGATCATCAATCCATGTAAGTGTGATGCGATGACATGCGTCATCCACATCAAGGACCCTGACCAGATCCCGTTAGTGGCCTCTTATGACAAGCATGGGTTTCTGAAGACCTATTCTAACCTGGATCTTCACGAAGCATGTTTAAGCATGACATATTCTAACCTGGATCTTCACGAAGCATGTTTAAGCATGACGTATTCTAACCTGGATCTTCACAAAGCATGTTTAAGCATGACCTATTCTAACCTGGATCTTCATGAAGCATGGTTAAGCATGACATATTCTAACCTGGATCTTCATGAAGCATGTTTAAGCATGACCTATTCTAACCTGGATCTTCATGAAGCATGTTTAAGCATGACCTATTCTAACCTGGATCTTCACAAAGCATGTTTAAGCATGACCTATTCTAACCTGGATCTTCATGAAGCATGTTTAAGCATGACCTATTCTAACCTGGATCTTCACAAAGCATGTTTAAGCATGACCTATTCTAACCTGGATCTTCATGAAGCATGTTTAAGCATGACCTATTCAAACCTGGATCTTCACGAAGCATGTTTAAACATGACCTATTCTAACCTGGATCTTCACAAAGCATGTTTAAACATGACCTATTCTAACCTGGATCTTCACGAAGCATGTTTAAACATGACATATTCTAACCTGGATCTTCACAAAGCATGTTTAAACATGACCTATTCTAACCTGGATCTTCACGAAGCATGTTTAAGCATGACCTATTCAAACCTGGATCTTCACGAAGCATGTTTAAACATGACCTATTCTAACCTGGATCTTCATGAAGCATGTTTAAGCATGACCTATTCTAACCTGGATCTTCACGAAGCATGTTTAAGCATGACCTATTCTAACCTGGATCTTCACGAAGCATGTTTAAACATGGCCTATTCAAACCTGGATCTTCACAAAGCATGTTTAAACATGACCTATTCTAACCTGGATCTTCACAAAGCATGTTTAAGCATGACCTATTCTAACCTGGATCTTCACGAAGCATGTTTAAGCATGACATATTCTAACCTGGATCTTCATGAAGCATGTTTAAACATGACATATTCTAACCTGGATCCTCACGAAGCATGTTTAAACATGACCTATTCTAACCTGGATCTTCACGAAGCATGTTTAAGCATGACCTATTCTAACCTGGATCTTCACGAAGCATGTTTAAGCATGATCAATATGGGATGAATAATAGTAATAGTCCGCTGGTGAAGCGAATTACTGCATTCGCAATTTATGCTGAAAGTGCAGCCCTATTATCATCCTCGATTTTACAGTCCCAGCGCCCTGAGTATGTACTTACCGTATTTCCTCTATTAGACGCCCGGGCTTCTATTTATTTGGGACAAGCCTTTGCCCCGACGTCAATTAGAGGCTTGGCGTCTATTGGAGGCCCGGCTTCTATTAATACCCTAATTTCACTATCATTATGTAATTTAGGTCCCAAAAAGGGATCATTAATTGTATCAATTGATTGACCCGGCGTCTATAAGAGGTCCAGCTTCTATTAATACCCTAATTTCACTATCATTATGTAATTTAGGTCCCAAAAAGGGATCATTAATTGTATCAATTGATCGACCCAGCGTCTATTGGAGGCCCAGCTTCCATTAATACCCTAATTTCACTATCATTATGTAATTTAGGTCCCAAAAAGGGATCATTAATTGTATCAATTGATTGACCCAGCGTCTATAAGAGGCCCGGCTTCTATTAATTCCCCAATTTCACTATCATTATGTAATTTAGGTCCCAAAAAGGGATCATTAATTGTATCAATTGATCGACCTGGGGTCTATTCGAGGCCTGTCTTCTATTTTTGTCCACTGAACAATTGACCCGGCTTCTAATAGAGACTGGCGTCTAATAGAGGAAATATGGTAGTGATTTGGAATCAAAGTCCAGACTCAAACAATTTCTATGTTCAAGTGTCCTCTTTTTGTCCTTGACTTGAACATTAACGCCTGAAAAGCTGGTCCCACTGCTTTCAACTGACTCCAACAATGGTGACATTCATGCTCACTGTGCACACAGACATACAATAGAAATGATTATGTGAAAATGTTGGCTGCTGCAATTTGTGAGTTTGTTCAAAATGCAGGTGTACACATTGTCTTTTTTAACATTTTGATCAACCTCCTCATTTTCAATTGCTTGTGACTTGTGTTTGTTCGCTATTTTGCCTTTTACATCCAATTGGAATCGGATTCCCAAGGAACAGAGAGTGATTATTCTCTGACGTTGACGTTTTTATTTAATGGATCGGGTGGTTTGGATCGGTGACGTGGTTGATCGAGTGTCATCGTACCCTGATGGCGCGGATCGTTGCCCACATTGCAGCATTAAACCACTAACAAGCTTAATATACATGGGGTGCTGAGGACCTATACTGCACCAGATCCCCCATTGTGTGCTATATAAATTGTGTACAAATGTATTCAACATCCTGTCATTATCTGCCATTTTGTTTATTTATTAAGAGGATTAACTAACACCTGGTCCCCAGAAATTGCCGCATAATTGTGATATTATTTTAAACATACAGTACTGAAGCCATATTAAAACTTGGAACCAATAGTGACATTGGAGCTAAAGTGTCATGTTTTGTCAAGTTTATAGTCTGTTTTGATTTGTTCCCAACACTTGGAAATGATCTGTTACAAATTCCTTGTTGATTTGCTCTACTAGAACCCAATCCATGGCTGTTGTCAGTGTGAGAGAAGCTGCTGCTCAAGCATCCAGCCTTTAAAATTCAGTTTTTTTTAAAGGTTAAAGGCCTTTCATTGTGTGGGAGATGCCCTTGAGATTGTACCTGCCCTGAAAACTGATAGTGTTTTCACCCTTGCTACATGTATATGGAATGTGCACACATGTACGGGGCACAGCCTGCGAAAGTCACGCTAGTCTGCTAGCCTGACACTAATAGTAACAAAATTGTGCTGAGGAGGTAATAATCCAATGATGGTAGTCCTGAATGACTAAAACCATTTGAGGGCTGTAATTCTGAACCAGTTCTCAATGCTTCAGTTTTGCTGCAAATTGGTGGAATTGGACAAATCTGACAGAAAATGTGAACATGGTAAACATTTGTGTCTTGTTCGAACAGGACCAGCTACAAACTCTGAAAATTAGTGAAATATGGTTCATGATATCATCCTCGCCACTTTAAATTGAATCCTGAAATATTGCGATGATTTAATTAATGAAGATGGCTGCATATGTACCAATACTTATAAAGTGAAAATCCACTGCTAAGGAATGTTACTTACAGTAATAATAAAAATTGCAAAGTGAATTTATAAAAAAATATCCATTTTACTTGCGATAAACATCATCATTGAGTTTCGATCACATGGATTGAATTGTATAACCTTTCTACTGGATATGCTTTTTCCTTGCTTGGAAAATATCTTGTTGAGTATTAAACATAAATTGAACCCCACAGTAATCCTCTTCAGAAAGTGAAGCCGTTGATAGTTAATAAGGGAGTATTGATTTCTTGCTCCCAAAACACAATTTATACTCTGAACATGTTGAAGTGCATTAAGAGCTTATCTCAAATATCACAGGATCCGTGAAGACCTGGGTTAGAATTAGTCTTCAGCAACCTGGGCTTGTCATAAGAGGTGCATAACAGGATCAGATGGTCAGGTTCTCTGACTTGGTTGAAGCATGTTTTTGCAATCCATTTGTGTTGATCGATGCTCATGATGTCAATCACAGGATCATTTGGTTCAGACTCAATTAGTTTCAGAACACTGTCATATGGCTGGAATAGTGTTAAGTGCCCAGTTAAACAACAACAAACTAAACCGTCAAATATCAATAAATTATCCATTTGTCATTTTGATGGAGGAAAACGTCTTTCAGACTTGAAGCTTGTAGAATTACAATGTTTTTGTCACATAATGAGTGATAAGTTTAACAATCCTATACTAGAACTAAGCTTAGCACTATTGCCCATAGAAGTCGCGGGCTAACGGACTAGCATGAATTTTGAAGGCTGAATGTTACCCGTATATCGGCCACCTGATGTCAGTTTGAACAAAACTTGTCCTTAGTAATGCACAAAATTAATGTATACAAAACTGATGTGTGTGATGAGTGGACTTGCTGATAGGTCTTCAGCAACCCATTCTTGCCGCGAAAGGCGACCTACGGGATTGGGTGGTCAGACTCGCAGACTTGGTTGATGCATGTCATCGTATCCCAATTGTGTGGATCGATGCTCATGATGTCAATCACTGGATCGTCTGGGCCAGACTCGATTATGTACAGACTGCCGTCATATAGCTGGAATATTGCTGGTGCAGCGTTAAACAACAAACAAAACAAACTTGCTGATATGTCATTGTTTATGTGAAAAATAACAACTTGACCTTGAAACACTTTATTGAAGCCAGTGTCCCATCTGTAACACAAAATGTAGTATAACAATAGGTCACATTCAAGCGTTTTGAAAATGCATTAGAGATGTAATTGGAATTTAAATAGGTTGTCAGCGTGGAATGAAATGTTGTTATGATATTTGGTAAACAAAAAGTCTCATTCTACATTTGTTTAGGTCATGTTTGTCTTCGAAGATATGTTGTTTTTTATGGGTCTGTAACCATGGCAACAACAGCTGGTGGGATGAACTGGGGTTAAACTTAGCATTCAAGGTTGTTGCACGAAAATAGCGATGTGACCAGTCCTTGTTTTTGCCCCTTAAAGTTGAGCGGCAGGCAGGGTAACAACAAGTACCATCTTTCAACATGTTTTGGTACGATGCAGCCGGGGATTGAACCACCATCCTTCTGCCCTCCGGACTCGCACCGTTAGAAATTGGCACTAGTCCTGTAGTCCTTGCCAAACTGCTCAATAGTCAAGGTTTCATAAGGACTAGTAGAAATATGCCATTTTAAAGGGTTATATGTTATCATTATAAGGAGAGGTGGACAAAAAATGTTAGTTTCTACCGCTGCCAGAGAGTCAGTCAACAACATCATGCATGGTATGATACATGAAAATTCAAAATTTGCCATCTGAAGTTGTTGTATCCAATCATTGAAGAACATGACCAGCAGACCAAACCACAATCAAACTAACAATACCTTGCAGCGTTAGAAATTGGCACTAGTCCTGTAGTCCTTACCAAACTGCCAAATAGTAAAGGTATCTTTTAGGACTAGTAGAAATTGGCCCATTTTAAGGGTTTTGCTACATGTTATCATAATAAGGGCTAGTGGACAAAAACTGTTAATTTCTAACCCTGCCTTGGGACACGTTTGCACCTCACATAAGAAAAAGAATTCTGCAAACGATTTCCATGCCATTAAACAGATACATGCGCGTTATATGTACATGCATCATGTTGCATGCATGCACCATGGACCGCCTCCGTGGTCTTGTGGTAGAGCGTCCGCCCGGAGACCCCAAGGTCCGGGGTTCGATCCTTGACCGCGTCATACCAAAAGACGTTAAAAGGTGGTACTTGTTGTTACCCTGTCTGGCGCTCAGCATGAAGGGGCTAAAACAAGGACTGGTCGGCTTGGAGTCAGTATACTGTGTCTGAGTGGGGTATTCATGTTAAACTGCGGCATGATATTTCAGTGAGCTAGCACTATAAATTGGCATCAGTCCGGACTAGTACAAGCAGCCACACAAACACACACACGTACATGCACGTCGCTATATAAGTGCAATAATCTTGGATGCGACATTAAACCCCATTTCACCTCACCTCCATATAACATGCCTTATTATCACTGGTGGTACGAGCCTCGTGGGGGTTCCGGATGAACACGTGTCTCCAGCACCCTATGCTGGTCATAAGACCAAATGGATCGGATGGTCAGGCTTGCTGACTTTGTTGATGAGATTGTCGTCATATTATCCAGACAGAATGGATTTTTGTTCACAATATGGTTCACTTGATTGTCCCGACTCGATTACTTACTGGCCCCCATCATACAGAAGGAATATGACCCGTGAAGATCCGGGGTAGAATTTGTCTTCTGCAACCCATGCTTGACATAAAAGGAGACTATGCTTGTCGTAAGAGGCGACTAACTGGATTGGGTGGTCAGGCTCGCTGACTTGGTTGATGCATGTCATCGTATCCCAATTGCGTGGATCGATGCCAATGATGTCAATCACTGGATTGTCTGGTCCAGACTCAATTATTTATGGACTGCCAGCATATTGCTGGAATATTGCTGACTGCGGCATTAGACAAAAAACAAACAAACAAACAGCTGGAATATAGCTGGGTGCGGCGTTAAACAATAAACAAACAATCAAACTGGTGATACCAGACTCACTTCAGGACACAACATTTCTCGATAACTCATAATAATTAAATTTTCGTTGTGTTCATGGAAATTCATGCATTCTGATTAGCTGAATTGGTCACGTGTTATTGCATTCATTTCCCAATGAATGTAAAAAATTAAGCCACGCCCACCGCTGCGCACTACTTTTATTACTGCGGAATGTCGGGGAATCCCAATATTACAGTCGAGGGAATTCCCTTTCTGCTCACGTGTATCGTCATGCACAGGACATTTAGCGACTTTCATGCATATTCATTGTCCAAACTACCCTTTGAAACCGAAGGCCGAGAATGAATGAAACAGCAAACGTGCAGGCTCGCTCGCCAGTTTTTTTTCCCGCTCGCCTCGGTTCAACTTTCATGTCTTCGCATTTCATTTCTAACTAGCATTTCTCCAACTGTTTTACCATAATCAGAGAAGTAATGTTTGAATCACGCAGTAAATGACCATGTTATTTGAAACAGCCGCCTTCTCTCGGACATATTTCTTCCGGTTCGTTACAGTCTGACTGTTGCAAGTCTTTTCGCCTCTTGCCTTAATTGACAGGTCAAATGAACATTGTTTTAATCCCACTCTCCGTTGATTGGCTACTGACTGTGTAGGCGTGTCAAGTTATGTGCATGAATTAAACGATCACCTGATTCATGTCACGCCACTGTATGTATTCCTACACCTGGACTGTTCATCAATGCCGTCATTTTTGTCTGTTTTGATATATGCAACTGTTTGAGGTTAAACTATTGTAGATAAAACATGTTTTACGTTGTCGAATTTAATTATAAGCATTGACTGTGTATTTTTTTGGGTTGATTGAGGTATGAATCGAAAAACCGATGTGCAAACTTTTGTAAGAATCAGCTACGCGGATTCATACAGTTTGCACATCGGTTTTTCGATTCATACCTCAATCAACCCAAAAAAATACACAGTCAATCCTTAAGTGAATCGTTACAGACCAAGTTGTATGGGAGTGTTTCCATGAAGTGATGATGTTTTTTTACTAGCGAAATGTAAATTGGATGGGGAATTTCAGTCGCTGTCCATCCCTGGCACTGGCATTAATATTGTTGCAACAAGTATTGCAGAAATAACTTCATTCCCTTAACATCACGCCTGATCATATTAATCAATCTGTTGCTGGATGTGAATTTATTACTCCGGTGGGATGTGACTTCACAGTTGCAGTTGGAAAAACAACACCCCCAATAAATGGGGCCTGTTCTGTGTGTGCGACTAGATCAATCAATCTGTAGCTGGATATATACAGTGATAACTACCAAGGAAACCCTTAGGGAGGTGATTTCCGTGTTTACCTGCAGAACATAATGATTAATAGCGGGAATACCCCTACAGGGACGGAGTATCTAGCTACCTGGTCGTGTCGTGTCGTGTCGGGTCATCATGTCGCCTGTATGCCATGGGGGTCACAGAGTCAGGTCAACATTCTCATTCGTCACCTTCCTCACCTTATTTTGGGTTTTTTAAAATTTAGGGAAAATATTTTGTTAATGAATTAACAAGTTGTGAATTGCTGCAAGTCTGTTGATTGTTGTTTATTTGTTGAAGTTGACAGGCGTCACAATTGACAAAATGCCATGAAATTGTGACTTTGGTTGGTTTTGATGTCACAGTTGAAGAAAATTTTGAAGTTTGCCCTAACCAAAGACTAAGTATTTCAGTGGTACTGTGACTAAAAAAAAAAAAGCAACCCATGCTTGCCGTAAAAGGTGACTATGCTTGTCGTAAAAGGCAACTAACGGGATCGGGTGGTCAGGCTCGCTGACTTGGTTGATACATGTCATCGGTCCCAATTGCTTGGATCGATGCTCATGATATTAATCACTGGATTGTCTGGTCTAGACTCGATTATTTACAGACCGCCGTCATATAGCTGGAATATTGCTGAGTGCGGCGTTAAACAACAAACCAACCAACCAATTGTCTAAGTCAAATGGGTAAATGTGAACATTTAATCCCTACATGAATGCTTATGTCAATCTATTAGTTGGAGATCAATAACTGTTTGTCTTCACAATAGCAATGACTCCTGTTAGATTCAGCATGTTCAGATACCTATACAAATCTCCAATGCCAATGTATGAAATTCCACCAAATTTCAGTCAGACAACCAGAATAGCAACTTTGCAAAGTTACAGTAACAAAACGGTAAACACTATAGAATAATAATGAGTTCTGATAATTTCGAGCATTTGGCCAATGGAAAATGAAGACAGAAGCTCGACTTCAACATTCGTGGAAGTGACTGAATATAGTGTTTAACATTAACAGTTAATTTACCTCTTACACTGAATTAAAACTAGAATGCTGTGGTAATTTAGGGAATAGCCCAACTATCGGATGTGCAACTTTTCAAAACTGACCGTCCGTCAGGAAAATAAACCGTCTCAGACTGTCCGGCAGGAGGGTGTTTTAAACACTGCCAAAGTTATCATATGGCATTTCTAAGCTATAAGCTAATTTTACTTGGCTGGACAGAATTTGACTCAACTTGGGCTTCAGACTGTATAACTATGTCACAACCTTAGTCAATCAAAGTCAACAAGAATACAACTCTATGCTAACAAGAATACAACTATATTTAGTTTACTATATGTCAACAAGCAGATAACAATAGGTGTTGTTATGCCTTCAGCCAACCTGGATGAGGAAGTGAGTGACCGGTGTATGGGGGAGCTGACAGGGGCAAGTCACAAGTATGGCCGCTCCTGCATCATCAGCGACCAGTGTGTGAAGACCATGACACTGCGGGGACTGACAGAGTATGGCCTCACTCACCAGATCCTGTGGACGATGGTAGCAGAGAAGGTACTTCTTAGACACAATGTTGATCTTTCATGGAGTATATTGAATTTGAATCAAGGGAGTTACCATGGTGACACCCTCATATGTCTCACCTTGTCAAGCCATGTCTTACTTCTCTATCCATGTGTAACCTTGTCTAACTTCATCTAGCCTTGTCTAACCTTGTCTAACTTCCTCTAGCCTTGTCTAACCTAGTCTAACGTCATCTAGCCTTGTCTAACCTTGTCTAACTTCTCTGACCATGTGTAACCTTGTCTAACTTCCTCTAGCCTTGTCTAACCTTGTCTAACTTCCTCTAGCCTTGTCTAACCTTGTCTAACTTCATCTAGCCTTGTCAAACTTCATCTAGCCTTGTATAACCTTGTCTAACTTCATCTAGCCTTGTCTAACTTCATCTAGCCTTGTCTAACCTTGTCTAACTTCATCTAGCCTTGTATAACCTTGTCTAACTTCATCTAGCCTTGTCTAACTTCATCTAGCCTTGTCTAACCTTGTCTAACTTCATCTTGCCTTGTCTAACTTCATCTAGCCTTGTCTAACCTTGTCTAACTTCATCTTGCCTTGTCTAACCTTGTCTAACTTCATCTAGCCTTGTCTAACCTTGTCTAACTTCATCTAGCCTTGTCTAACCTTGTCTTACTTCATCTAGCCTTCTCTAACCTTGTCTAACTTCCTCTAGCCTTGTCTAACCTTGTCTAACTTCATCTAGACTTGTCTAGCCTTGTCTTACTTCATCTAGCCTTGTCTAGCCTTGTCTTACTTAATCTAGCCTTGTCTAACCTTGTCTAACTTCATCTAGCCTTGTCTAGCCTTGTCTTACTTTGTCTAGCCTTGTCTAACCTTGTCTAACTTCATCTAGCCTTGTCTAACCTTGTCTAACTTCTTCTAGCCTTGTCTAACCTTGTCTAACTTCCTCTAGCCTTGTCTAACCTTGTCTAACTTCTCTGACCATGTGTAACCTTGTCTAACTTCATCTAGCCTTGTCTAACCTTGTCTAACTTCATCTAGCCTTGTCTTACTTCATCTAGCCTTGTCTAACCTTGTCTTATTTCATCTATCCTTGTCTAACCTTGTCTAACTTCATCTTGCCTTGTCTAACCTTGTCTAACTTCATCTAGCCTTGTCTAGCCTTGTCTTACTTTGTCTAGCCTTGTCTAACCTTGTCTAACTTCATCTAGCCTTGTCTAACCTTGTCTAACTTCTTCTAGCCTTGTCTAACCTTGTCTAACTTCCTCTAGCCTTGTCTAACCTTGTCTAACTTCTCTGACCATGTGTAACCTTGTCTAACTTCATCTAGCCTTGTCTAACCTTGTCTAACTTCATCTAGCCTTGTCTAACCTTGTCTAACTTCATCTATCATTGTCTAACCTTGTCTTATTTCATCTATCCTTGTCTAACTTCATCTTGCCTTGTCTAACCTTGTCTTACTTCATCTAGCCTTATCTAACCTTGTCTAACTTCATCTAGCCTTGTCTAACCTTGTCTAACTTCATCTAACCTTGTCTTACTTCGTCTAGCCTTGTCTAACCTTGTCTTATTTCATCTATCCTTGTCTAACCTTGTCTAACTTCATCTTGCCTTGTCTAACCTTGTCTAACTTCATCTAGCCTTGTCTAGCCTTGTCTTACTTTGTCTAGCCTTGTCTAACCTTGTCTAACTTCATCTAGCCTTGTCTAACCTTGTCTAACTTCTTCTAGCCTTGTCTAACCTTGTCTAACTTCCTCTAGCCTTGTCTAACCTTGTCTAACTTCTCTGACCATGTGTAACCTTGTCTAACTTCATCTAGCCTTGTCTAACCTTGTCTAACTTCATCTAGCCTTGTCTAACCTTGTCTAACTTCATCTATCATTGTCTAACCTTGTCTTATTTCATCTATCCTTGTCTAACTTCATCTTGCCTTGTCTAACCTTGTCTTACTTCATCTAGCCTTATCTAACCTTGTCTAACTTCATCTAGCCTTGTCTAACCTTGTCTAACTTCATCTAGCCTTGTCTAACCTTGTCTAACTTCATCTAGCCTTGTCTAGCCTTGTCTTACTTCATCTAGCCTTGTCTAACCTTGTCTAACTTCATCTAGCCTTGTCTAGCCTTGTCTTACTTTATCTAGCCTTGTCTAGCCTTGTCTTACTTCATCTAGCCTTGTCTATCCTTGTCTTACTTCATCTAGCCTTGTCTAACCTTGTCTAACTTCATCTAGCCTTGTCTAGCCTTGTCTTACTTAATCTAGCCTTGTCTTACTTAATCTAACCTTGTCTAACTTCATCTAGCCTTGTCTATCCTTGTCTTACTTCATCTAGCCTTGTCTAACCTTGTCTAACTTCATCTAGCCTTGTCTAGCCTTGTCTTACTTAATCTAGCCTTGTCTTACTTAATCTAACCTTGTCTTACTTAATCTAGCCTTGTCTAGCCTTGTCTTACTTCATCTAGCCTTGTCTAACCTTGTCTAACTTCATCTAGCCTTGTCTAGCCTTGTCTTACTTAATCTAGCCTTGTCTTACTTAATCTAACCTTGTCTTACTTAATCTAGCCTTGTCTAGCCTTGTCTTACTTAATCTAGCCTTGTCTAACCTTGTCTAACTTCATCTAGCCTTGTCTAACCTTGTCTTACTTCATCTAGCCTTATCTAACCTTGTCTAACTTCATCTAGCCTTGTCTAACCTTGTCTAACTTCATCTAGCCTTGTCTAACCTTGTCTAACTTCATCTAGCCTTGTCTAGCCTTGTCTTACTTCATCTAGCCTTGTCTAACCTTGTCTAACTTCATCTAGCCTTGTCTAGCCTTGTCTAACTTCATCTAGCCTTGTCTAGCCTTGTCTTACTTTATCTAGCCTTGTCTAGCCTTGTCTTACTTCATCTAGCCTTGTCTATCCTTGTCTTACTTCATCTAGCCTTGTCTAACCTTGTCTAACTTCATCTAGCCTTGTCTAGCCTTGTCTTACTTAATCTAGCCTTGTCTTACTTAATCTAACCTTGTCTAACTTCATCTAGCCTTGTCTTACTTAATCTAGCCTTGTCTAGCCTTGTCTTACTTCATCTAGCCTTGTCTAGCCTTGTCTTACTTCATCTAGCCTTGTCTAACCTTGTCTAACTTCATCTAGCCTTGTCTAACCTTGTCTAACTATATCTAGCCTTGTCTAGCCTTGTCTTACTTTGTCTAACCTTGTCTAACTTCATCTAGCCTTGTCTAACCTTGTCTTACTTCGTCTAGCCTTGTCTAACCTTGTCTAACTTCCTCTAGCCTTGTCTAACCTTGTCTAACTTCATCTAGCCTTGTCTTACTTTGTCTAACCTTGTCTAACTTCATCTAGCCTTGTCTATCCTTGTCTTACTTCGTCTAGCCTTGTCTAACCTTGTCTAACTTCATCTAGCCTTGTCTAGCCTTGTGTTACTTCGTCTAGCCTTGTCTATCCTTGTCTTACTTCATCTAGCCTTGTCTAGCCTTGTCTTACTTCGTCTAGCCTTGTCTAGCCTTGTCTTACTTCGTCTAGCCTTGTCTAACCCTCCCATTGGTGTTCCAGGCTGGCTGTCTCCAGGAGATGAAGAACATCATCCAGGGCCAGGGGTACCCCGACGTGGAGACCCTGCAGCTGGAGTTCTGCACCAACAACTACTACGAGATGCTGGCCGTCGTTCACATCTATATGAAGGGGGTCATTAGGACGGAGTATCAGGACCTCTTTCTGGAGCAGCGTGAGTAGCAACATTTGTCCTGTCGCTACCTAGATTCAGGCAATGGCCTCAGTGTGAGACAAGTATATCTAGCACCAAACATTGACATGGAATAAACCAGCTGGGATTCCCAGAATATAGATCCCCAGCCAACTAGGCTTGACATAAGAAGCAACAAAATGGATCAGGTGGTCTGGCTTGGTGTTGTGGTTAATAGCATGACATTGCATTCCAATTGCGTGGAGCGATGCTCATGGCGTCAATCACTGGATTGTCTTGTCCAGAATCCATTACTTGAAGGCTGCTGGGATATGTCTGACTGCAGAGTTATATAAGAAACAGAAAAACAAATTAATTATTCACTATTTTTAGTTTAGGTTTTTGATACAGGTGTGAATGAACAAAACAACTTTTATGATATAATACGTACATTGGTTTACGTTATTTGTTGGGGGCATGGGTGGCCCAGTCGTCTAAGGCGCCGCGATTCGCTGTGCAGAGTTACGTCCCTTGGGCATGCCAGAAACCTATGATTGTGGGTTCGAATCCCGGTTCGCCCCGATTATGTTTCTAGGTTTGTCAGCACCATACCCATGCTCGTGGGTTTCAGCGAAGTGGTAAACGTCCGAGACCTGCATCACTTCGGGCTTTCCTCCCACATTAAGCTGACACGCCGCGATATAACTGGAATATTGTTAAAAGCAGCGTTAAACCCAACTCACTCACTCACTCACTCACATTATGTGTCTTACATACATGTCATTTTGGATACCGCATAAACTTAAAAATATTTTGTCATGTTAAAGAATACCTTACTATTTATGCATGATCTTACAGTCTGGAAGAGAAGTGACTGTCCTCTTTAAGGAATATTTTGTCATCTTGTGTACGCCACAGTCAGCAAATTTCCAGCAGTTGAGTCCCGTTAATCTGACATGGTTGGTTGCATATGATTATGTCGGATTAACAAAACTAAGTTGTATCGACTCTGTAGCCGTTAATATGCAGCTACTAGCCGACTCTTCTCGCATCAAGTCACAGGCTGTGTACTTGCAAGCAGATGACCACGGTCTACGCTGATCACTGTGTCG
Source organism: Haliotis cracherodii (assembly GCF_022045235.1). Lineage (NCBI taxonomy): Eukaryota > Metazoa > Mollusca > Gastropoda > Lepetellida > Haliotidae > Haliotis > Haliotis cracherodii. The sequence goes on from NW_027266308.1 coordinate 37,426,771, forward strand.
GATTAAGACTGATCGGAGTGCGAGACTGTCAGATTAAGGATTCTAAATAGCACTATTTTAATCGGTTCCCATCATTAGTGTCGGATAAAGTCAATTGTCAGATTAACAAGACTTGACTGTATATCACTGTAGGCTATCAATGACAGTCTAGACCTGGAAGACCATCCCACACCACCAGAGAGTATTAAACACTGTCAGCCAATCCCACTTTTAGTCTGCTCTCACGACAAAGGAGACACCGATGATCTGTGCTCACGGAGCTAATTTAGTCCTGATGTTTCGACACGTCATTGGAATGTGGTTACAGGTTTGATAACCACATGCCTATGATGCTATGTGTCCTGAAAAAACATATTGACTGGATAAGTCAATCAATCAGTCCTAGCTGTCAGTTACGGAGGAGGACGTCCTCTATACTATGTAGTGTAGCAAGATTGATTGCTGGGATTAAACATCGGACATGTTAGAAGCTTATTGATGAAAATATTTAAAGTTTTTAATTTTCCATACATGTCTCCAGAGTGATTTGATCTATGAAATTATTATCAACCGGCATGTATAAAGCAGATTGATCATCATTTTTTTTAAATTTTAATTTGCTGTACATGTCGTCCCAGTGATTTGATCTATGAAATTATCATCTCCAGGAAGATAGCTATTATATATCCTCCTTCAAATATTTTTTCATCTTATTTTCAGTATATGTCTCTACAGTTATTTGATCAGTGACATTATCATCTTGAACGTGTTATGCCAGTGCTATTAATAATATGACTTGTGATGCAAGTGCCCAGTAGTGTCCATGTGACCTCTGATCATTGTGTCATATGTAGGCTGTTTGTTTGTTTGTTTGTTGTTTAGCACCGCACTCAGCAATATTCCAGTTATATGATGGCGATCTGTAACTAATCAAGTCTGGACCAGACAATTCAGTGATTGACATCATGAGGGTCAATCCACGCAATTGGGATATGATGGCATGCATCAACCAAGTCAGTGAGCCTGACTGCCAAATCCTGTTAGTCGCCTTTTACGACAAGCATTGTCGCCTTTTACGGCAAGCATGTGTTCCTGAAGACCTATTCTACCCTGAATCTTCACAGGTCTCATATGTAGGCACAGGAGAGGCATAGGAGAGTGATGATCAATTGCAGTCTAAACATGTATGGGGTTGATAACCAGTTTCATCCTCAATAATCCATTGTGATCAATACATTGGGACTATGATGTCTGTAACTGATTTATGTAATGGAAACATCATGAGAATCTTGTGTTGATTCCAGAACTAGAATCAGCAGATTCATGTGATTTCTCCGACTCAAACCATCCTTTGTTTGATAAATTTTTTAGATAATCTTATTGTTAATGCAATGCTGTCTTGTAACCAATCCAAACCTATCGCATATGGTACTGTCATGGGGAGAAACTACTCGACTAACGACTGGTCAAGAGTTAAAGATGTTACATTAACCGTCAACTGTGCGATAGAAGATTGTAAGGAGATATGTTCACAATAATATTTACCGTTTGTAATTTTGGACTGCTAATTCAACACATTTTATTTATATTGGATCTGACCTCATTAATTCGAACACTTTAAATTGAGGAGTGATACAGTCCGCCTTGGTTGTAGTGACACAATGGTTGTAATGCTGTTTTTTCAAATTTTCACAAAACACTGGCAGTGTAGGTAATCTTTTGGAGACAATTCCTTCTTAAACAATAAACTTATTGCATTGATCTCAGTTGCTTTCACAGCTAATCTTCCCACAGGGAATCGTTCACTGTCTTAAAATGAATTATTTTGATGTTAATGATACTATGTCCTTTTAACATATGTTTAAATAAGTTTATATAAATTCATGTTGTTCACAATATTATTTATGGTTTGGAATTTTGGACTGCTTATTTTCAAGATATTTTGTAATATTAGATGTACCCTGATTACATGAACACTTCAAATTGAAGAGTGATTGTGAAGACTGATAGTTTACACTAAACTATGAGGAGTGGAAGTATTTAACTTGTTGACACTATAGGAGAGAAGAGTATTGACACTTTGTATTGAGATATTTTCTGTGATGTGCAGTGTATTGCAATATGTATTAGAATCATGTGGCCATGAAAGGGACGTAACTCTAATTCTGTACATTCAGAAAATTTTATTAGTTTTATGTAAATGTATCTATAACAGAAGAAGTGGCTATCATGGCTATGCTAGTGTGTTTTTTTACTTATTTAAGCAGAATATATATTACTATTGCAATTTTGCTTTCTTTTAAAGTATTGTATTTCTGTTTTTACTTTTGTTTTTATTCTAATTTTTATTGTATAAAACCATTTCAACATGGATGTATCATTTCATATTGTATTGTACAAACTGTAATGCATTTGAGTAGAACATCGATATATCACTGGATTCCTTGAAGTGTTTTTTTGTATCTTGGCACAAGGATAGGTCTAGTGGTGAACTGGTGCCTTTTGATAAATCATTTTTCGAGTTTCCATGGCAATGACTTTGACTCAGACTGAAAATGGCGGTAGTGCTCCTCTCGGGAGCAGATCTTGAAAACCGTACAATATTTCTTCACCAAACTTGGCACATTGATAGGTCTAGTGGTAAACTGGTGCCTCTTGATATACATTGGGATTTTTGAAAAATGTATTTTTCAAGTTTCCATAGCAATGACTTTGACTTAGACTGAAAATGGCGGTAGTGCTTGTTTCCGCAGCAGAACTTGAAAAACGTACAATATTTCTTACCTTGCACACAACCGGACATGTCAAATTGGCGGTGGATATGAGTATTTTATGCTTGTCTATATTTGTTGCAGTTTTATCAAGTAATCTTACTTGTCTACCCAAGCCATGACTGATGTATCTTCTTGTTGTTGATTGTAGAGTTTGTGTGCCCCAACATCGGCTTCTACGAGCACCTGACTCACGACTACCTCCAGCAGGTGCTGTCATGGCAGATGGAGTCGGGTTGCTTTGGTGACCCGAACCGTGGCAAAAAGAAGAAGAAGAAACAGAAACATGTCCAGGACGGCTTCAACCGCACCGAGTACCAGCTCATCAATGCCAACATGGCTGATCAATCCTATAAGTTACTGAACAATAATCAAAATAATGTTGTCAAAATGAACGCTGCTTTGCCAAATAGTATTTTGTTAAAAAAGTTCAATGCAAACCAATCAAAAGCATTGAATTATCAGTCGAGGAAGAGCAGGTTGAATAATGTACCGAGAGTGAATGCATTTCATCAGCAGAGAGGAAGGCTAAAACCTCTGTCCGGCAACAAAGGAAATATTTCCTACCAACCCCATCTGAAACCAGCAGATATTGGAGACACAGTAAACAAAATAAAACGAAGTCCGGCTGTTGGAAATAATTTTGAGCAAACTCAAAAACACTTACCATTAGTTAATCCAGGAAATAGCTTTAATCAACCAAATCGAAATCAACTGTTGAAGGTTCCAAATAATTTGAATTTACAACAAAAACAGCAACACGTGAACATTCCCAAAGCTTTGATTGGTGGGACTGCAAGGAGACAACTCTCGTATGTACCATCCCGAGGACCACAGCGAAAACTTTTGGTGGAGAAATCTATGGAAGGTTTGTATGCATTTTCATGTCTTCATATGTAGTTTCTTTGTATATAATTAGCTGACTCTGGTGTCTGAGGCACTAGCTTTTGTGTGCTGAAACCTATGATCGTAGGTTTGAACACAAAATTTGTTCTGCGTATGTTTCTGGGTTTGTCGGCTTGGGGGTTATGCCAAAGTGACTTGCATCACCTCAAACTTTCTTGTCGCATTAAGGTGGCACACTGTGATAAACCTGACCAGTACCAGATATACACTACCTGACACCATGATTAAACCATATTCACTCACTCATTGTTTTGTCCATCTGATCAAAGGACCAGGGAACGCCTCCGTTGTCTAGGCGATAGAGCATCTGCCCGGGAGCAGAAGGACAGTTGTTCAAGTTCCTTGCCGCGTCATACAAAAAGATGTTTAAAGTACTCGTTACCCTGCCTGACACTCAACATTAAGGGGGTAATACAAGTCAGAGTCAGCACACTGTCTACCCGTGAAGATTCCGGGGTAGAATAGGTCTTCAGCAACCCATCCGTAAAAGCCGACTATGCTTGTCGTAAGAGGCGACTAACGAGATCGGGTGGTCAGGCTCGTTGACTTGGTTGATGCATGTCATCGTTCCCATTTGTGTGGATTGATGCTCATGATATCGATCACTGGATTGTCTGGTCCAGACTCGATTATTTACAGACCGTTGTCATATAGCTAGAATATTGCTGAATGCGGTGTTAAACAACAAACCAACCAAACCAGCACACTGTCTGATTGTGGCTTTTGTTGTTGTTGGTTTGTTGTTTAACGCCGCACTCAGCAATATTCGAGCTATATGATGGTGGTCTGTAACTAATCGAGCCTGGACCAGACAATCCAGTGATTGACATCATAAGCATCGATCCAAGCAATTGGGATGTGATGACATGCATCAGCCAAGCCAGCGAGCTGAAGACCTATTCTACCCCTGATCTTCAAGGGTCCTGATTTTGGTATCCATGTTAAACTGTGGCATGGTATCTCAGTGGACTAGCACCAGCAGCCAAACACACACACAGGCATGCACAACACTATATCAGTAAACTCGCCCCACCTCGCTTCGCCTTAAAGGATCGCCCAAAATCTTCATGAGGCTTTAGCTTCTATTTGACTATCATCCTGACTGGGAATGACAAGCAAGCATTGTATCCTAGCTACAAAACCATCTTTATATGACCAGTATGTTGGTTTCCTGGAAATATCAAAAAGCCATTCAGTATAGTTGTATGCACTCGTTCCTCCCAAAACACAGATTTTGCAAATATTGTCAGAATATTTTCATTGTTGATCATTATTAAATTGAGTTGTATTGATGTCAACTATCGAACTTTCAAAATGCCTTTGAGGTATAACTTTCACGCAATCAACAGATTGTTTGACATTCAGTCATTATGTTTGTGTCTGAATCTCTTCTTAATGGTGGGATTGAGCCTAAGCTCAAGACTTTACAGATCCAAGTTCAAAAACTTAATCTTTCTTTTATATGGTACTAGTATATAAAGATATCTTATATCTGTCTTCAGATATCAAATATATGTCAACAAGAGTTGATGAAAGTTTAAACCCTGAGCCTTGACAAGGACTTTTATACTTTTATTGTCGAATATTGATATACTTGATATCAAAAGATACGAGGGTAAAATTCTATTTATCATCCAAAATCATTCTTCCAACTTTATCAGTTTGTAAACAGATAAATAACATGTAATAACAAGTGTACAAAAGTACAGCTCACCAGCTTCAGTGCAAAGAGATTTATGATGTCATTTGATTGTTATGTCATGGTAACTGATGATGTCACAGTTATCGCAAAACATTGTGATGCAATTTGATTGAAGCGAAAGCTCCGTGGAGATATCACTTGATGTCACCCAAGTGATATCACTAAGGTTTGGATGATAAATACTGGTCTACTTATATCTGCACGAATTTTCTTCCAGGTGGCTGTTTTTCCCACAAGACGGCTGTAGGAGCAGGTGCTCTTGTCATGTATCTCCGTTACCTCATTGACCCGGGACCTCTCGACCTCAACTCCACACACCGGGTGCTGCCTGAGAGCTCCCGGTCCCTGCTGGAGAAGGCAGACGCGAGTCTGGGAGACTCCCAGAAAGTGAAGAAGGAGGGCCTGATCCCAGTGAAGCAGAAGCTGAATGCTGAGGACTTGGCCCTGAATCAGATGGCTCCAGCCCTTGAAGACAGGGAGGGCGAGGATGGGTTCGGAGACGGGGGTGACGCTGGAGAACAGTCGGAGGAGTATGAGGGGGACGAGGACGAGGATGAAGATGGGGATGAGGGTGTTGATGATGAGGCGTATGAGGATAAGGACATGTATCCTGACAAGGAGGAGAACGTTCGTGATAGGAAGATTGTTCATTTTGGTGCTGAAAAGAGGGATGAGTTGAATGATGTGGAAAGATTCGGGAAAGACGATGATGGCGGGTTGGTTGATAATCTGGATATGGACCAGCCACTAAAGGGGGATAACCCTCAGGGAAATGCTGATGATGTGGAGTATACCTATTATGATGAACCGGAAAAAGATGACCAAAAAGTTCAAAGGTCTAATTTTAAGAAAGACACACATGTTGTGAAAAGTCATCATAGGAATAAAAGTCATAATCAGCATGAAAGCAGACGTTTGGTTCGTGATCCGAAAGGTCAGGACCCAATTGGAAAGACAATGTTCATAGTATTCTCTGTTTGCTTTCTGTTTTTGTTTTTCTTAATGTACAGATTTATAAAGAAACGCCGGATTCATATTCGCTACCATCCAAGGACAATGTTCAGCTTGTGAGTTGTGTGCGATGTTGCTTTATGATGCTGTTTGTGTTGTTGCTGCTATCAACCCCATACTGCTGTTGGTCTGTCATCAACGGCCTCACCCGTATTGTAGATCACATTGCCTGATGTAACACTTGGTATGGACTGAAGGGGTCTGTACATAGACCAATCGAATCTCTCAGGTATAAGTGCAGGGCTTGGCTAAACTTGATCACTTCTGGGGTGGGCTTTGCTAGCGGCATGGGAGGGGTTTATTTCTGAGTATCTGCTTTGGCTGAGGTTAAGGATGTTTTGTCAGGGTGCTACAATTAGGAGGAAGGGGTAACAGAGTTGTTCTGGTCGTTTCAATAACATTCACACAATGCATCATATTAACCACATTTCCCTTGTGGGTATTTCCCTTGTGGGCCAACATCAATCAAACACCACTGCATAGAGATTTGCCTGTCTCATCTACACTACTCAAATTTGATAGGGATAATCAGACATGTCATTCTACACACTGGACAGATTATGGGGATCAGTTTGTGTATCTTGCATGGAGAGATAAAAAATATTGTTATCAAAAGCGGAGTAGTATATTATTGAAAATCAAAACTACATACGTTTCACAAACTGTTAAAAAAAATCAAAAGTTAATTCGTCCAAATTCATGCATTGTGTGGTGATGATGGCATGATCTCATATAATAGGAACTAAGCCTTCACAAGATTGTGTAGTCTTCATCACTCCAACTTTTTAAATGGACTTAACAGTTATACTTTACCATTTTAAGCGACTAATCCCCCATGTTTATTCAGATATTTTTTTAAAGAAATAATTTGTTCAAGAAAAAACTAAAAACACTTCCTCAAGTTTTTTCAAAAGGAATAATTGCTTGCTTGTCAGGATGGCTGTCCTGATAATTAAGTGTTTTCATTTTGAAGCAGTGACTGAAATCAATATCTTGTCTCTAAAACAATCTCAGTCATCCTCCACCAAGTCATCCAAAATATTAAGGGGTCGGTAATTTTTGTCTTTTTGTGCTTTGTAATGCATGTATTACATTTTTAGATGATCAGCAAAAGCGGACATTCCTCTACTCTTGGGGGCACGGGTGGCCAAGTCTGCATCCCTTGGGCACAACAGAAACCTATGATTGTGGGTTAGAATCCCTGTTCACCCCGATTATGTTTCTAGGTTTGTCAGCACCATACCCATGCTCGTAGGTTTCACCGAAGTGGTAAACGTCTGAGACCTGCATCACTTCGGGATTTCTTCGCACATTAAGCTGACACGCCGTGATATAACTGGAATACTGTTAAAAGCGGCGTTAAACCCAACTCACTCTGGCGCTCGGCATTTAAGGACTTACACCAGGACTATAAATCGGCATTATTACGGACTAGTACAAGTAGCCACACAAAAACACACACACACACACACACACACACACACACACACACACACACACACACACACACACACACACACACACACACACACACACACACACACACACACACACACACACTATGTAAGAGCAATAATCTTAGACATTAAACTCTATTTCACCTCGCCTGAAGATGAAGATGATATGGACATGTTATTGGACACAACCAGAACAGCTTATTCCATCTAGTCTGGAGCCAGTTCACTTGGATGATTGTGTCCATTGTCTTGCCTACCTGGAGCCTGTGAACGGATGAGTGAGTGAGTAAATAATGGTCATGCTATTACTGTAGCAATATTGCAGCAATGTCTCACTGACGTCATCACGATAGTTTAAGTAAACCGAGGGGTGAAAGTATGACCTACTATCTACCAAATGACACACGGTCAACCAGGTTTATCGTCATGGTAACCCATTGAGGTACAATTCTACCATGGCATTTTAGTATCATGCATTCTGATTGGTCTTCAGCGATATTGAATCACCGCAGACCACACAGGGATTTGGAGTGGGAGTAGTGGAAGTGTGACATAGCTATTCTCATTGTGTGCAAGGTGGTAGACCATGAAGACTGTACAAGTTGTTTTCAGTGAGGGTCATATTTCTAACAAAAGCAGAATATTCAAATATTCTTTGTACCAAATATGGAGAATCATTTTGATGCTTGATCCCAAGAATCATGATTTAAAACATGCTTTAATATGCTTATAAACCACACATATTGCGTGGCAAGAGCAAGATTATATTGACATTTTGTTATGTTATTTTGATTACTTAAAGAGCACATCAAATCACATTAGATCAAAACAGTTTGCTAAATCTGCTCTAACTGCTGTGGAGATGTTAGTTCTCTTTAAATCTCCATGAATTCCATGAGTTTAATTTCATCCCAGGCCTGTTTTGTTTTTCGATTTTCTTTGTCCGTGTGCAAATTTCAAACAGTGAAGAAGTGTATTAATGGAGTATTTTTTTAACAGTTGGGTCCTGATGTTTTTCTTGAAGCAGGAGAAACATTTATTTTACAACTAGTTTGCTTTTTGCTTTTCAGATGTTCATGATCAATGTGTCACAAGGCAGGATGCTTGGTTCATATACAATCCATTTCCCCCAAACATTGGGACTGATAAAACAATTCACACAAAAGATGTTAAAAATAGTATGTTTTCAGTCAAACACAGACTTTTCTATTTATTGTAAAATTTACTTTTTCTGACTCGAGGGCACGTTCTTTGATTTTGATAATGATTGTACAGCTTTTATAACTTGTTTCACTTGGTGAATTTTTTTATTTTAAAAACAGTTTTTTTTTGGGGGGGGGGAGGGGCGGCAGGGTTTCTGCCAGAAATAAGGAAAATGTTTGAAAATAAATCATTTAGCCTTTATCAATATAAATAAACTATTTAAAGTACTAGAATTAATTCCCCATTGACACTTATCTTAAAAAATTCAAAACACAACGAATTATGATAAATCATTAGCAGAAATTTGGATTTTATAAACATTTATATTTTTACACTTTTTTTACCTACCAACCTGAACGTTTGAGCCAAAATTCAGTCATCCCCCTACCACCGACAACATGGGCACGACAGATTAACCATAGTAAATGAAAGAATTGGGTGATCCATAACTATTTTTTTTGTGATGTTGTTTTCACTGTACAGAGCAGATCAAGATTTGCCAAAAAGACTTTCCACCTAAAGACTAAATCAAAAGTTTCAGCTATATTACAAAATCCAGTTTTTATGTAAACCATTTTCATATCATATGCAAATGTTTTAGTGAAGAAGGACCGAGACAGTCCAACATGTTTCTAATCGTCTTGATTTTTAGATGTACCTGTGTCATTATTTGTTTCACATATATCTTAATATGTCAAATAACATTGTGTCCAAGCAAGAACTTTTTGCCATATATAATATTCTTAATGAAAGCTTGTCTTTGAATGTCATTCAAAGAAATGAACTTAAATTGTATTTTTCTTTTGTAGATTTTAACATTTATTTCAAATATGACATTATATTGCCACTTACAAGTTTTTTGTTGCAAATGTTTATTGATAAATTATGTGATTTAAGATATTCTGTTTTGTCCTCATTATAATCAATATACAGGAGAAACCACCAAGGCGTATGTCCATTCACAATTCATACAAAACTTTTTGTATATCAATGTGCATCTTCATATAAATTGCTGAAATCAAAACTTGAAACAAAATGGTTGTATTTACAATGGATTATTATGGCTTGGTGCAAAATCATCTCCACTCCCTCATGTTTTATGGCTGCTGATGAAATCTGTTTTCTCCAACCCACCTATCTGTTCAGGATATACAAAGACATGTGAAAGATTGTTTGAGTGAGTGAGTGAAAGATCTTTTATGCCCATGTCTGCAGTTTTCCAGCTATATCACGGCAACATGTAATGAACCTCAGCTAGGAAACCAACCAATCCACACATTGAGGAACACACAACTAGGTCACACACTAGCCACCCAATCCTCATTGCTGTGTCATCCATAGATGAGTGGAGGATCTCCTACCCAGTATCCTGTCTCTTCCTGACCATCCTAGGTATTCCCCTGAAGATCCGGGGTAGAATAGGTCTTCAGCAACCCATGCTTGCAGTAAAAGGCAACTATGCTTTTTGTAAAAGGTGACTAACGGGATTGGGTGGTCAGGCTCGCTGACTTGGTTGATGCATGTCATCGATCCCAATTGCGTGGATCAATGCTCATGATATTAACCACTGGACTGTCTGGTCCAGACTCGATTATTTACAGACCGCCGTCTAAAGCTGGAATATTGCTGAGTGCGGCGTTAAACAACAAACCAACCATCCAACGGTATTCCCAGTGTGGTTGTCATCCTTGATTTCACACAGACATTACTGATATTTTAACAAATTGCCTGTGCAATTTGTTCCAGGCCCTGACCATCCTTCTTTTGATCTTTCCTATCTTCATCAAATATTCTTGTTGCCAGGCACTGTGGGTGGTATATCTCAGTTAAAGCCCATGTATTTACAGGAGGTATACCTCGGGGTATAACTTGTTCTCGTGTAGATGATCATTGATTGCAAAATTGTCGTATAGCTTTCTTATCGTACCTTTTTCAAACATCTCAGTGGTGCGACTGTTTAGACATCACCATCTGTCCTACAACCCTTTTTGGATCGGTTAGGACCCACCCTCAACATCTGGAAAAGATTCCGAGAGATTGCCATACGATAACTGTTATTTAACCCTCCCCGAATGTGTGGCACACTGACCGTCATTTTCCTTTACATCCAGTTGAGCTACATGCAGTCCCTTGTGTACAGCCTCACCTGTTGTTAACCATGTCATTCCACAGTGAAGCCCTGTTGGTCAAGAAACCCTCTTTCCTAACAATTGCTGCACATGTACAAAGGACATTGGGCAGACACTGACAAATTAATCTGTAATTTGTAAATCAGCATGATTTACTTACTTTCTGATGCAAATTGTGTGAGTGGCTGGTGCTGTGGCTGGTTCTGTGGCCGGAGTAGGACATGCTTACCCTTATGGTGAACACCTGGTGTCATCACCAATTTCAGTGATCCATTCACATAATTTTCGTGAAGCCCATTTCTGGTGTCCCCCGCCATGATATTGCTGGAATATTGCTAAAAGCGGCGTAAAACCATACTCACTCACTCACTCACATAATTTTCATCACTATTTTCCCTTTTGTGCCCAATGGAAACTGTTTCAGGAGATAGTGGAGACTGATTAGTCCGTGGCGTGGATGTTTTATATTGCAGGGTATGGTACTGGCCAGATTGAGAGAGTTTCAGATTAACAGGGTTTCTCTGTATGTTTAACTACACATACCTAATTAGGTATAACAGCATTAAGGGTGACAAACCCCTTCATCCTATAGTGGAATTCTCAATGAGCATCCTCGACCCAGAGATTGTATCATATTATTGTCAAGATCTGTAAATGTCCTAACAGTATCTGCACTAACCAGGCACTGTGTTTATTTGATGCTTATTTATTGTATGTGTCTATCTGTGATTTTAGGAGACATGATCTGCCTTGCTGGAATCCAGATCCTGAGTTGTAATCTCAGATTTTAGTTCTTTGTCGCTTGCCTTGTCATAAATTGTCATAGGACTATTGGTTGTTGATCATTATACCATTGACAGCAACTGTTATTACAGAGGCATGTTATTGTTATTATATGGTTTACGTGTCCACTGACTTTATAAATCCAGCTTAAGGCTTTTGTATTATTCCGGAACCTTAGAATATAAGTGATCCATGCCCATTGACCTGTAAGTGTTCACTCACATACTATGAATAACTACACTGGTATTCAAGATGTCTTTGGCCTTTTTGCCATGTAAATACTTTAAAATATTTAACATTCACGTTACCTTTCAAAGAAGTAAAAGTAAGAAACATTCTAATCCAACAGTTCTACTTTATTGAAAGGAAAAATGCCTAATTAATATTTATTTTTGTTTCAATCATTAACCAAAGGTTTTGATGTAAACCAACTAATAATAATAGAAAGGTCTGATGTTCCTCGGAACATATCTTTGAAGACAGTATTGTAGAAGCTGTAAGACTGGGTTATCTCCCCTTTACTGGCATTGTAAGGGGTGAGTATCCAGATTGAAACATTGCACTTTTTCAGACGTCATCAACATATCTTGGCAGTCTTTCTCCTTACATTAACCAAAGATCCTAATGATGACTAAGTAAGGCTGAGGACATTCTTGATTCCCGGGAAATAATAGTTTGGCAGACAATATGAAGCGTACTGCCAAGGTGTCTTGATCATGATGCGAACAAACGATTCAAAGAGTCTGATGTGGCACATTGTCATTCAACTGAAACGATAAGGCATAGGAATGAAGACTTGTGTAAATTATTTTAGTAATTGTGTGTCTATAAACTGTTCCCAGAATGCCAGTCTTATTAAGTACATGGTGTTCTGTAGAAACTGTATTCGTGGATTCTGCACTTCTGTAATTTGATCTACAGTGTATATGTCAAGTGTGAGGAAATGTGTGCAGTTGTGATCCTTAATGACCTGACTATTTTAAATGATTTTGAATTTGATAGTGTCACAAATATTTTAGGATAGCGGGTGAGCTACATAACCTCTTGGAATATCATTTCTCTTGCATAAAAAATAAGTGTTCGTCATGTGCAAGACGTGGGAGTGTTTAACACATATGGAACCTTTAGTCCAAATGTTCCATTGAATATATTTTTAAATCATTTTATCTGTGACCAAGAATGTCTAAGGTTGCTTACAAAAGTTGTATGATTACCTGGATCTTTCAGGGCATGTTCTGTGTTTTTAATCTGCTGTGGATATTCCCTGACCTGTACAGTGATAAGAAACATCTGTTCAACTTTCATGCTAGCTTCTCCTTGGCTTGTCTACCTGCCTAAAGTTAATTGCCAGTGGTACTGAGCGCAGGTACAAAATTGAAAGAGCATTTTGTAAATATGTCAATGACTGCCCATCCTACACAACAGTTTTACTATCGGCAGTGTAATGAACTCAGAACCATCTGGCTGTACGTGTTGTGGGTAGGGATGTTGGTGTTTGCTGATTGTGTGTCCATGTCTCACATGTTAACTGGGTATCTGTCACCTGTGAAGCCAGGGAATAGTCTTCATCTCCCTACACAATCATTGTTTGGCTATTTATAAATGTGTGTTATGACCATTTTAATCATGTTTTTGCATTTCTTTCTCTGAAGGTCACATGCTGATGATAGACCAGATTTGGAATATCTAAAGATTTTGTAGTTCATGGGTAAATGTGTCAAGACATGATACAAACATACATGACACAAACATACATGATACAAACATACATGATACAAACAGATGATACAAACATACATGACACAAACATACATGATTCAAAAAGATGATACAAACATTAATGACACAAACATACATGATACAAAAAGATGATACAAACATACATGACACAAACATACATGACACAAAAAGATGATACAAACATACATCACACAAACATACATGATGCAAATATACATGATACAAACATGATACAAACATACATGACACAAACAGATGATACAAACATACATGACAAACATACATGACACAAACATACTTGATGCAAATATACATGATACAAACATGATACAAACATACATGACACAAACAGATGATACAAACATACATGACACAAACATACATGACACAAACATACATGATGCAAATATACATGACACAAACAGATGATACAAACCTACATGATACAAACATACATGACACAAACATACATGACACAAATATACATGATACAAACATACATGACACAAACAGATGATACAAACATACATGACACAAACAGATGATACAAACATACATGACACAAACATGATACAAACATACATGACACAAACATACATGACACACACATACATGATACAAACATACATGACACAACCAGATGATACAAACATACATGACACAAACAGATGATACAAACATACATGACACAAACATACATGATACAAACATACATGATACAAACATACATGACACAAACATACATGACACAAACATACATGACACAAACAGATGATACAAACATACATGATACAAACATACATGACACAAACATACATGATACAAACATACATGACACAAACAGATGATACAAACATACATGATACAAACATACATGACACAAACAGATGATACAAACATACATGACACAAACATACATGATACAAACATACATGACACAAACATAAATGATACAAACATACATGATACAAACATACATGACACAAACATACATGATACAAACATACATGACTCAAACATACATGATACAAACATATATGACACAAACATACATGATACAAACATACATGACACAAACATACATGACACAAACAGATGATACAAACATACATGATACAAACATACATGACACAAACATACATGACACAAACATACTTGACACAAACATACATGATACAAACATACATGACACAAACATACATGACACAAACATACTTGACACAAACATACATGACACAAACATACATGACACAAACATACATGATACAAACATACATGACACAAACATGATACAAACATACATGACACAAACATGATACCAACATACATGACACAAACATGATACAAACATTCATGACTCAAACAGATGATACAAACATACCTGATACTAACATGATACAAACATACATGATTTAATCATGATACAAACATACATGATACAAACACATGGTGCAAGGGGGTAACAGTTAGGTTATCAGCAACATTCTATTTCTTGTGAAAATCTGCTACCAAAAGGATTTTCTTAAAATCTTGTCCTATGGCATAAATACAATTTTTTCACAGGATGTTTTCCTGATGTTCGAGCCAAGACATTTTGATTGTGATAATGCATTTTGGGAAATCATGCTTTTTGTATGAGGAAGTTGTTGGTTCAAATCGGAAATTTGAAATATGAAACTGATGTAATTTAGTAAGCCATTGCTAAAAAAATTCCCAGTTTTGAAACAGTGTTAACTGAAGTTTATTAGCACCATGGCTGTGCTTGTGGGTTTCACCAAAGTGGTAAACCTCCAAGACCTGCATCACTTCAGGTTGTCCTCCCACCTTAAGCTGACACGCTGCAATATAATTAGAATACTGTTCATCCATAGACATGGCTTAGATGTTTCATGAGACAATCAAGATTAGAGCTTTTGCCTGCTGTAACACATTAATACATGACAGATATCAAGCTGCATACCCCATGTACAGATGTTGATATGGCTCACATCGGTTCTTCAGCAAGGTCTCCCAGAAACCTTGGTTATGAATTTGATAAGCTCTCAATGTTGTTTTTAGATCTTTTTAAAGCATTTATGGTAAAGCACATTATGTGGTTGTTGTGTTTTACTCCAGCCAGGTTACAAGGTGATCTGTCTATGGCTTACATGAAATTTACCTAAACATATGATACTTTCAAGATTATGATAAGTAACGTGATATTACTCTTATAGAGAATCTGTGATAGAAAGTTGCTGATAGATAATAATGACTACTGCTTAAAATAGGTGTTGAAAATGGTGTCTATTAATCCTAACCTAAAGCTACTATCGACACATCGATGTGGTAGCAGCCCAGACAGAGCTGCAACTATGTAAGATTGTTCTGATAGGCAGGCTGTTGGAATGTTCTGATGGGCAGGGTCTTGGAATTTACAATAGGCAGGCTGTTGGAATGTTCAGATAGGCAGGGTCTTGGAATTTCCGATATCCAGGCTGCTGGAATGTTCCGAAAGGCAGGGTCTTTGAATTTCCAATATCCAGGTTGTTGGAATGTTCCGATATCCAGGCTGCTGGAATGTTCCGATAGGCAGGGTCTTGGAATTTCCAATATCCAGGCTGTTGGAATGTTCCGATAGGCAGGGTCTTGGAATTTCCGATATCAAGGCTGTTGGAATGTTCCGATAGGCAGGGTCTTGGAATTTCCGATATCCAGGCTGTTCGAATGTTCCGATAGGCAGGGTCTTGGAATGTTCTGATATCCAGGCTGTTCGAATGTTCTGATATGCAGGCTTTTGGATGTTTTTGATAGGCAGGCTGCTGGAATGTTCTGATGGTGAGTCGTCAGAATGTTCAGATATGTGCACCGTCAGAATGTTCAGATAGGTGCGCCGTCAGAATGTTCAGATGGGCAGGCTGTTGGAATGTTGATAGGTGCAGGCTCTATGGCCACACCAAGATAGTGCTCTGGAAGCTGACACATCTGTGTGGTAGATGGTCACGTGGAGCTGCAACTATGTTAGAATGTTCAGATAGAATGCTGTAAACTGACACATCTGTGTGGTAGATGGTCATGCTGAGCTGCAACTATGTTAGAATGTTCAGATGTGCTGGCTGTTGTATAGCAGATTCTATCCACACTGATATTTATATATAAGCATTATTTGGGATATCTATGCTAAACTTGTTTTATGATTTCTCAGATCACAGTGCAATAATTCAGTTCAACCTAGTTTTGTATCTAGTCTTTCCTAAATCAAAACAAAGAAATAAAGTGTATATTCTGATAATACCATAGTTTATTTGTTCTCTTTGCGATGCCAGTATATTGACATAACCAGATATCTTCATCACTTCTGGCTTTGTCCCACACTAAGGTGACAGGAGGTGATATCACTGGAGTACTGTTCGAAGCAGCATTAAACCCAACTCACTCACTCATTCACTCTATTTGGTGGCATGTACCATACAAACAAATTCAGTGTCGCCCTGATGTGGGAATATTGCAACTAACCAGTCTAAGTAGTTGGGTCAGTGTTATCCAATGACACCTCAAGGTCAATCTGGAATGGTACTGGTCACCAGTCGCATATTTGTATCCGAGTCCTGTTGTCAGACTTGATTGATTGTGTGGGACAGTCTTCTTACCCCGAATGTATGGGTTGTTGCTTATTATGCCAACCACTGGCGTATCTGGCCCAGACTTGATTATGTACAGGCTGCCTTGATATGGCTTGAATATTACAGAATGAGGCTCAAAATGGTCCCGAAAAAGACATCAGTGACCTCAGTATGGTGTCTGACACAGTGTCACCAATATGGTTCCTGACACTGTGTCACCAAGATGGTGCCTGACCAGTGTCACCAATATTGTGCCTGACACAGTGTCACCAATATGTCACCTGACCAGTGTCACCAATAGGGTGCCTGACACAGTGTCACCAATATGTCACCTGACCAGTGTCACCAATATGGTGCCTGACCAGTTTCACTGATATGTTGCCTGACACAGTGTCACCAATATTATGCCTGACCAGTGTCACCGAAGTAGTGCCTAACCAGTGTCGCCAATATGGAACCTGACCAGTTTCACTGATTATGGTGCCTGACACAGTGTCACCAATATGGTGCCTGACACAGTGTCACCAATATGGTGCCTGACCAGTGTCACCAATATGGTGCCCGACACAGTGTCACCAATATGGTGCCTGACACAGTGTCACCAATATGGTGCCTGACACAGTGTCACCAATATGGTGCCTGATACAATGTCACTGATATGGAACCTGACCAGTGTCATCAATATGGTGCCTGACACAATGTCACTTATATGGTGCCTGACAGTGTCACCAATATTGTGCCTGACCAGTGTCACCGAAGTAGTGCCTAACCAGTGTCGCCAATATGGAACCTGACCAGTTTCACCAATATGGAACCTGACACAGTGTCACCAATATGGTGCCTGACACAGTGTCACTTATATGGTGCCTGACAGTGTCACCAATATGGTGCCTGACACAGTGTCACCAATATGGTGCCTGACCAGTGTCACCAATATGGTGCCTGACACAGTGTCACCAATATGGTGCCTGATACAGTGTCACCAATATGGTGCCTGACCAGTGTCACCAATATGGTGCCCGACACAGTGTCACCAATATGGAGCCTGACACAGTGTCACCAATATGGTGCCTGACCAGTTTCACTGATATGGTGCCTGACACAGTGTCATCAATATGGTGCCTGACACAATGTCACTGATATGGTGCCTGACACAGTGTCACCAATATGGTGCCTGACACAGTGTCACCAATATGGTGCCTGACCAGTGTCACCAATATGGTGCCTGACCAGTGTCACCAATATGGTGCCTGACACAGTGTCACCAATATGGTGCCTGACAGTGTCACCAATATGGTGCCTGACCAGTTTCACTGATATGGTGCCTGACACAGTGTCATCAATATGGTGCCTGACACAATGTCACTTATATGGTGCCTGACAGTGTCACCAATATTGTGCCTGACCAGTGTCACCGAAGTAGTGCCTAACCAGTGTCGCCAATATGGAACCTGACCAGTTTCGCCAATATGGTGCCTGACCAGTGTCACCAATATGGTGCCTGACACAGTGTCACCAATATGGTGCCTGACACAGTGTCACCAATATGGTGCCTGACACAGTGTCACCAATATGGTGCCTGATACAATGTCACTGATATGGAACCTGACCAGTGTCATCAATATGGTGCCTGACACAATGTCACTTATATGGTGCCTGACAGTGTCACCAATATTGCGACTGACCAGTGTCACCGAAGTAGTGCCTAACCAGTGTCGCCAATATGGAACCTAACCAGTTTCACCAATATGGAACCTAACCAGTTTCACCAATACGGAACCTAACCAGTTTCACCAATATGGAACCTAACCAGTTTCACCAATATGGAACCTAACCAGTTTCACCAATTTGGTGCCTGACCAGTTTCACCAATATGGTGCCTGAACAGTGTCACCGAAATGGTGCCTGACGGTGTCACCAATATTGAACCTGACCAGTTTCACTGATATGGTGCCTGATACAGTTTCACCAATATGGTGCCTGACACAATGTCACTGATATGGTGCCTGACACAGTGTCACCAATATGGTGCCTGATACAGTGTCACCAATATGGTGCCTGACACAGTGTCACTGATATGGTGCCTGACACAGTGTCACCAATATGGTGTCTGACACAATGTCACTGATATGGTGCCTGACCAGTGTCCCCAATAAGGCAACTGGCACGGTGTCGCCAATATGCCAATGTGACACCAATATGGTGCCTGATCTAGTATTACTGATATTGCGCCTGGCCTAGTGGTACAAGTGTACTCATCAAGTATAGATACATTATCTTGAGCTCAGAATAGACCTGACCAGTGAACATCTGTCGACTGAGCACTTCACTGCCCAATGTCGTCATACTTCAGTTATCGGTTTCATAATGTCAGAAGAGCGTCATATATAGAAACGCTGACTCAAAAAAATAGCTTCATGTATTTGTATTGATGCAAATATGTCCATTACAAATTACACAACTGACTTCGGCACACTGCATTTCCTTTTTCACTCCAACACATCACGTTTCTCGGTGTATTTCTCAGCATGACTGCGGTCCAACTGAATAATGTCCGGGAGCGTCCGGGAGTGTTCGGGAGCGCCCGGGCCATTCGCGAACAACTCGTCCCATTCCGGTAGAAGCCCAATGTAACAAATTTAATGTTATATTTGGGATAACACTTTCTTAGGAAAGTACAGATTCTCGTGCCGTTTTGGGTTGAGTCCCGTGCGAGTCCAAATGTAGACTCGCGCCCCTCTCGAAGGTTTCAATATTGGCGTACGAACACGAGAACTACTTCAAACAAGAACGATAACTGTTATTCTACTCGCGTCTTAGTAAAGGTAGATCTATAGTAAAGGTGATGTAGGAGTTACCGCAACGTTCGCTTATTCCAGTTGAATATGTATTGAACCTCTCTGATATAAATACTAGTATATTCTTTTGTACAAAAGTATATTTGGCAAGCCATTCAACTCATTCATTCTCATCTTTTTATATTTTATTTGCAAATTATTAATTTTTACATTAGATATTAAAATTAGGAAAAGAAAACTGACAAGTCGAAGGAGGTTTTCGGATTTAAACATCATTGTTAAAGCACTAGTTATGGAATTGAAGTGTCTCTATATATGCCAGTGCTAGCTGTTAGACATTAAATTTATACCCCAGAGTAATGTCCACAAAGTCATACTTATAGATCGTTAATAAAATCTCAGGTGAGCAAATTCAGCTATCTCTTTTGTAACATGTTCACTTTACTAATTCTAATATTTCAGTGGGCGCCGCCATTTTGTTTGAAGCAAATGCGGTGATATCAGATGTGGAATATGATTGGTCAATAGGAGGGACATAAAAGGGCCATAACTCGTAATAGCCACTGGTGACGCTACGACCGAGCCAAGAAATTCCAGCCTAGTTCGGCAAGGGTTAGACTAACATTTAGTCTCTGAAATCTTATATTACACAATATCCTTCTTGACTCTAAAAATAAAAAAATTCCCTATGCTGATTTGTGGAATAGAGCTAGCTTGAGCTGGCTAGACTTGCTTTTGTATGCATTTCTAGATTATTATTTTTTCATAAAATAAATATATTCCACGGTCATGGTGCAGGACTAGGCAAGGGTGGACACTGGAATTTACCGTCAGTTAAGTCAGTTTTGAATTATACATACACGCATGCTTGATATTGACCTAATTGTCTGTCAGTTGATATCACCGAGGACGAGGTATTTTGGCTTGAAATAGTTAAAATAGTAAATTTAGTTGATAGTAAATTTCCCGTTATGCTAGGTATTTGGCACACATTGTTAAATATGAATAGATTCTTAAAGTGTGTGGAATGCGATATGGGAATGAAATCTTAAAATGTGTGGAATGCGGTATGACGAAACTCAACCGGGCTTTAGATGGAATCAGATGTACCTCAGGGAAGATTCCGGGTTCGAATTGGTGCCCAGTAACCTATGGTTGTTGGCGATTTAATTGTCAGCCTCTATGGATCATTGCGTGTTACTCCGACAGCATGGTGTGTAGGTGATGATTATTGATGATCACACGATTGCTTGGTCCAGACTCGATCACCTAAGGCCACCGTCATATACATTGTAACTGAACTGCGAAGGGGTAAAATATGGAACTGAACCATTGCCGTCATCTTTAATTTTTGTTCCATCTCTTCTCCAGGTCAGCTATTCCTGTTTTGTAGGTACGGTTCTTTGTACTCGTTAAATCTCTGACCACGCAAGTATTCTCTTTTAAATTCGAAACAGTTGGTACTCGTGAAGATTCCCTGGTAGAATTGGTCTTCGGCAACCCATACTTGCCGTAAAAGGCGACTATACTTGTCGTAAAAGGCGACTAAAGGGATCGGGTGGTCAGGCTCGCTGACTTGGTTGATGCATGTCATCGATCCCAATTGCGTGGATCGATGCTCATGATGTCAATCACTGGATTGTCTGGTCCAGACTCGATTATTTTACAGACCGCCGTCATATAGCTGGACTATTGCTGAGTGCCGCGTTAAACAACAAACAAACAAACGAAACAGTTGGCAAAGCTAATCACCTTTGGTGAGATCTGGTGAATACGGTGAAATGGGTAGAATCTCATAGCCACATTCTAATACAGCAGCCATTGCAACATTGCGATCTGGGTGCCGTTGTACAAAACAACCTTAGCGCTACGACTGTCGTAAGTCTGTGTTAAGGTTTTGGGCGAAGATAACTTTGTACAACGGCACCCTGGGGGTATTTTGCTGATGTAACATACCTCGTGGAGGTTTGCCGCGACGCTGCTCTTTGATAGACTCGGGAAATGTTTTCAATAAGTTGGCGTAGCATTCACCATTCATAGTCCACCTTGGTAGATTATCGATGTGTATTATGCCTATGCTGCCCTCAAAGAAAAGTTTTTTAGTTGATTTGGTTGATTTAAACTTTTTAGTTTTGGGAGACCCGAAGTGTTTCCACTCCCTGGGTTCTCCTTTCTTCTCGGGATCAATTATGGATCCAAGTCTCTTCACCTTACACTAGCCTAAAAGTAAATCTTGGTTGCGATTATGTCTTGTTAACAGGTTATTAGAGGTGGTGCTCCGCGCAACCTTCATTTCACCCGAAAGCATTCGACTCGAACCTTGGTATATGTATTTGCTCATGAAGGAGTATTTCTATTGACCAATACAAGAGGCCTGTGGTCTCATCTTACTCATGGAGTGTGATTGTTGCAGCTATTGTTCAGTACCAAGTTGTGACCGGCATCAATGGATCGGTGGCGCTGGTGGTGGGTCAAGCAGAGTGGGGTCATCTCCCAGACTCTTTCTCCCACGTTGAAATTCCTTCACCCAAAGGGCCGCCTCCGTGGTCTAGTGGTAGAACGTCCGCCCGGAGAGCGGAAGGTCCGGGGTTCGATCCCCGACCGCGTCATACCAAAAGACGTTAAATGCTGGTACTTGTTGTTACCCTGTCTGGCGTTCGGCATTAAGGGGCTAAAACAAGGACTGGTCGGCTCGGAGTCAGTATACTGTGTCTGAGTGGGGTATTCATGTTAAACTGCGGCACGGTATCTCAGTGAGCTAGCACTATAAATCGGCATCAGTCCGGACTAGTACAAGCAGCCACACACACACACACGTACATGCACGTCGCTATATAAGAGCAATAATCTTGGACGCGACTTTAAACCCCATTTCACCTCACCTTCACCCAAAGTGTAATTGTCGCATATGATGGGATATAACCTGCACATAACCCTATATCAATTCGCTGTGCAGAGTTGCCTATCTTGGGCACGCCAAAAACCTATGATTGTGGGTTCGAATCCCGGTTCGCCCCGATTATGTTTCTAGGTTTTTCAGCACCATAGCCGTGCTCGTGGGTTTCACGAAAGTGGTAAACGTCTGAGACCTGCATCACTTCCGACTTTCCTCCCACATTAAGCTGACACGCCGTGATATAACTGGAATACTGTTAAAAGCGGCGTGAAACCCAACTCACTCACTCACTCAAATCTAAGGAGTAGGGTCCCTGAGAGTGGAAGTCAATAATGAACAAGTCTCTTGACTGAACCTCGCCGAGTGTGACACATGATTCAACAAATATAGATCAATACCGATACATGACACACGTAATTGTTACAACAATCTAGATATAAAGACTTAAACGGATAACAACTTCTTTGTTGCTTGTAACGACATTTCGGACTACTTCTTATGGAATACTAGAAGGGACATTGTCGCGTTGTCGCGTTGTCACATTGTCGCCCTTCCAATAGCAAGTAAAAAGTGTCAAAATTAACCAAAGCGCGACATTGCGACAATGCGACAACGGAACATTTTGACTATCATGATTTATTCCCACGTTCAAATTTGAAATGACCGAAATGACACGTTCACTATCTCACTAAAGAATAAGTTGCAGCACACGTGAACAGTGCTGATTAATCTTACCATATCATGAAAAAGGTGTCCAGGTATAAACACATAGTATGCAAATGTAATGCACGACATGCATCAAATAATGTATACATAATAAATCGCGATTACATGTACTACATCTTTCATTGGATAAGAGTCGTTTCCTTATAACTGAAACATTTATCCATGTTATATTTAAGCTCATGGCATAGAAATGTGTATGGTAATCGCCTGTGACATAAGTATGCAAATTAGATAACCGGAAAGGCCACCTGTTTCAACAGTGCGCATGAGCGTGTGTTTTATCTATTTTGATAGATCAAAATGACAATGCTACAACGTTATCAGTATTACTAAATGGCTATATAAGGAGATAGATTGAAGGAATTTGAAGTTGACTGACACGTGGTTTTGGACATAAATGTAAAACCTTGAGCTCCAGAAAAGCCTTAGGTTCTTTTAACTAACTTATGAAACGTCTAAATGCAAGAAATACCAGAAACGGAATAAAACATATTTGATAGACCACGTGCGGCAAGAAGACGATGGGTGTCATGACAAGACTGAACATGCTTTCATCGCCTTCCCTGGTGGCTCAATGGGAAAAAAGTGGATTACAATGCTAAACATGTTATGTGAAGGTGCTAGTTCGATTTACTTAATAAAATTTTCATGTGAAAAGAAATTGTCACCAAAAACAAACTCTCAGCAGGTTTCACTTGAAAGCAATACCTCTCACAGGGTCACCATGGGTGTGATCCTTGTTGATTACTTAGAAAGACAAAAGACGATTACCGGTGCGTACTATGCTGATTTGCTTCATCGCCTGAAAGAAAGGCGGCGAGGAATGCTGACTTCTGGAGCTCTACGTTTTCATTACAATGCCTCTTCTCACTCCTCTCGACTTGCAAAGGCTGCTGTGCAACAATATGGGTTCGAAGAGATTCCTCGCCCTCCATACACGCCAGACCTTACACCAAGTGATTTCCACCTGTTTCCTAAACTGACAGAACACCTTCGTGGAAAGCGCCATGACGACAACGATGACCTCAAAGATGTCGTGAATGAGTTTCAGGGTGGCTTCAGAAAACTTCTTCCTGACTGGAATTGAAAAGCTTCACTATCGACATGAGAATTGTGTTGAAAAGTAGGGAGATTATGTTGAAAAATAAATCATAAAACACTTTCGCAATTGTTGGTTTTGTTTGTTAGGCTTAGAACATTTTGACCACCCCTCGTATCAAACACCAGGTTACATAACTGAAATATTATAAGATTATTCTTAACAGTTCTAAACATCTGACGATCCTGCTTTATTCCCACGGTCAAGAATACATAAATATGCGAGACAACAAATTGCAGACACTCCATTGATCGTCGTCGTCGTCATGCTTGTTATCTGCCTGCACGTTCTCTTGGCTGTGTTTGTCGTTGCAGTCGCCGACCCCCAATATATCATCGACACGAGTGAGTGGATTGAGGAAACAACCCGTTTTGCCTCAAATATACTTCAAACTGTCACTATTATAAGAGTATTTTTATTTTATAAATATTTTGATAACGCTCTGCTTTCGTCTTTGCCTAATGTTATTGTTGCCAGTGGATAAGAATGAACGTCTGTTAGCTTTCGCGTCTGTTTTTGCGGTTTTGCTGCAATAAGATTCTGTTTTATCACATTAACATATGATCTTAACTGCAGATTATATAAGTAACGTGTTCTTTTACAGTAGGGCACACATGTGATCATGGTTCAAAACCCGTAACTTCATGTACAGAGTTCCGTCCTTTTGCGCTACCAGGATCCGCTAATCGTCAGTTCGAATCCAAGATTCGACCGATCATGATCCTACGTCTGCGAGCACTCTACCTATGTTACACATCTCAGATCTTCGAGATCTTGTGCTTTCCCCAACATTACACTGACGCGGAGTGATATAACTGACATATTCTTCAACCTGTTTGAACCAATATTAGGCGCTCCATTACTCTTTGGTCAGAGTACATGATCAGAAACATTATTTACTGTTTTGTATTTCGCCATCCTAGAGTGCCCGGACAAGCCAGCGGACATTGTTTTTGTTGTGGATGGATCAGGAAGCGAGGGGTCATCTAATTTCAGAAAGGAAACTACGTTTATAATCAATTTTGTAAATAATTTCAATATTGGTCACTTAAAATCTCAAGTCAGCCTTGTCCAGTTTGCAACTACGGTGCGGAACGAGTTCAATCTGAAGGACCACACCGATAACTCAAGTCTTGACAGTGCTATTTCTAGAATTCATTGGCTGAACGGCGAGACGTACACCGGAGACGCTCTCAACTACGTCGACAGGAACAGCTTCAGTCAAGCAAACGGTGGCCGTAACAACGTTGATAAGATTGTCATTGTCTTAACCGACGGTGAGTCAAACCATCCCAATGAAACCGCGGTCGCAGCGAAGAAACTACACGACCGCCGTATTACCGTTGTTGCCGTCGGCATTGGCAGTGCCGTCAATCAGGATGAACTCAACGCCATTGCAAGTAACTCGAAGTATGTGTTCCTTGTGCCCAACTTCGATGCTCTTCACACAATCCACCAGAAACTAACGGATACAACCTGCAAATGTGAGTATCCCAGTGAAACGCTATACTCTCAAATTCCCAGAATATTTTGTTAAATGCTATAGATAACAGCCACGTTCTACACGGAATAGATATATAGACTGGCGTGTTGCATGGTAAAAGTCATGCCGAAAATCAGGGTTCGATTCCACACATAGCTGCAGTGTGATATATTAACTCATTCTTGGGGGCCCCTACTGTTCTAAATCTGGCATACTGCTAAACGTGCAAAGTCATACTGATTCACTTTTCATTAACTTATTAGTATTATTTGTTTAAAACATAGTATGTTACACGCGATATGTTATATGTATCTCATAGTATGTTACACACTGTGTGTTATCTGTATCTCATAGTATGTTACACGCGATATGTTATATGTATCTCATAGTATGTTACACACTGTGTGTTATCTGTATCTCATAGTATGTTGCACTCTGTGTGTTATATGTATCTCATGGTATGTTTCATATATTGGTGTTATATGTATCTCATAGTATGTTACACACTGTGTGTTAAACCAGTATTTATCTCATGGTATATTACACACTGTGTTATATTTATCCCATAGTATGTTACACACTGTGTTATATGTATCTCGTAGCACGTTACACACTGTGTGTTAAACGTATCTTTTTGTGTGTTGCACACTGTGTGATAAATATAAGCCATAGCCTAATACACGCTGTGTTTCAATATAAATCTCGTTATATGTTACGTTTTCACATTGTATGTTTCCAGTGTGTGACTCCTCGCCTATTGACCTGGCGTTCCTTCTTGACGGGTCGGGCAGCGAAGCCAAGAGCAACTATGGCAATCAGCTCGACTTTGTGAAGCTTGTCATTGGGGAACTCAACTTCCATGGCAATGGTACCCGTATCGCCATGGTAACATTTGCTACAAACGCCCACAAGGACTTCGATTTCAATACCTACAAAGATTTACACTCAATAAACAACGCCATCGACAGAACACATTACCCTGACGGAGAATCGTACACTCATTTGGGGCTGCAGTACCTCACCGACCACACATTCGCAACTAATATGGCTAGATACGGCTCCAAACACGTGGCCGTTGTTCTGACAGATGGGCGTTCTAATGAGGAAGATCTTACCAAGATTGAGGCTAATCGTCTGAAGGCCCATGGTGTCTTGGTGATAAGCGTTGGTATCGGCTCTGAGGTCCAGCAGGGGGAACTGAAAGCCATTGCATCGGGTGATCATTATGTCCTCAACGTCAACTCCTCCGCATCCCTGCTCTTGATCCACGACAAGGTCGTCGACCTCCTGTGTGAATGTGAGTCGTTGTTTTACATGAATTTTATTAATGATTAGGTGGCATTTATAGACTGCTACATTTCCTACATCCAAAATTATTGACAAAAATAATCAAGAAAAATATAGCTCGCATCGCCTGCCGTTACAAAAAGTTTCATATGAGTAGAAAGGTGTGTATCTCATAGTATCTTACATACAGTGTGTTATATGTATCTCATACAATGTTACACACTGTGTGTTATATTTATCTTATAGTATGTTACACACTGTGTGTTATATGTATCCCATAGTATGTTACACACACTGTCATATTTATCCCATTATATGTTACACACTGTGTGTTATATGCATCTCATAGCATGTTACACACTGTGTGTTATATTTATCTTATAGTATGTTACACACTGTGTGATATATTTATCTTATAGTATGTTACACACTGTGTGTTATATGTATCCCATAGCATGTTACACACACTGTGTCATATAAATCCTATTATATGTTACAAGGTGTGTTATATACATCTCATAGCATGTTACACGTTGTGTGTTTTCTGTGTCTCATACTATGTTACACACTGTGTGTTATATGTTTCCCATAGTATGTTACACACACTGTGTCATATTTGTCTAATAATATGTT
The DNA here is from genome assembly GCF_022045235.1 of Haliotis cracherodii. Classification (NCBI taxonomy): domain Eukaryota; kingdom Metazoa; phylum Mollusca; class Gastropoda; order Lepetellida; family Haliotidae; genus Haliotis; species Haliotis cracherodii. The sequence continues at coordinate 37,454,973 of NW_027266308.1, forward strand.
ACACACACTGTGTTATATGTATCTCATAGTATGTTACATACTGTGTGTTATACGTATCTCATAGTATGTTACACACTATCTTATATTTATTCCATAGTATGTTACACACTGTCTTATATTTATCCCATAGTATGTTACACACTATTATTCACAAAAAATAATTAAGACAATTATACCACGCATCGCCTGCGGTTATAAATAGTTCGACTGATCGTGTCAATTGGTTTCATACGAGTAGAAAGAAATGTTTCTCATAGTATGTTACTTTCAGTGTGTTATATGAATCTCATACTATGTTACACGTTGTGTGTTTTCTGTATCTCATACAATGTTACACACTGTGTGTTATATGTTTCCCATAGTATGTTACACACACTCTGTCATATTTGTCTAATTATATGTTACACACACTGTGTTATATGTATCTCATAGTATGTTACACACTGTGTGTTATATGTATCTCATAGTATGTTATACACTGTGTGTTATCTGTATCTCATAGTATGTTACACACTGTGTGTTATATGTCTCTCATAGTATGTTACACACACTGTGTTATATGTATCTCATAGTATGTTACACACTGTATATGTATCTCATAGTATGTTACACACTGTGTGTTATATGCATCTCATAACATGTTACACGTTGTGTGTGTTGTGTATCTCATACAATGTTACACACTGTGTGTTATATGTTTCCCATAGTATGTTACACACACTGTGTCATATTTGTCTAATTATATGTTACACAGACTGTGTTATATGTATCTCATAGTATGTTACACACTGTGTGTTATACGTATCTCATAGCATGTTACACGTTGTGTGTTTTCTGTATCTCATAGTATGTTACACACTGTGTGTTATATGTTTCCCATAATATATTACACACACTGTGTCATATTTGTCCAATCATATGTTTCACAGACTGTGTTATATGTATCTCATAGTATGTTACACACTGTGTGTTATATGTATCTCATAATATGTTACACACTGTGTGTCGACTGATCGTGTCAATTGATTTCATATGAGTAAAAAGGAGCGTATTTCATATTTCACCAGGATTTCATATGATCCTAATACTTTATATTTTATAGAGATTTCTGATATATTTGCATTTGTTGTTTCAGCTAAAAATGTATTCACCACTAGTAAGTATGTATGCATCTTTTTTACTTGATCGAAAGAAAATAATGTACAATTAAACCCTGACAATCCGAACATCCCACTATCCGGAGGTTGTTGATGGACATGTTTTGATAGTATTGATACATTGGTAGTGATGATCCGCTAATAATGAAATGTACTTAACCCTTTGATTTCACTTGGAGTGGTACCTCGTGGCAGTTGATTGGAGCACACATAGTTCCAACTTAGCAATCCTTAAAGAAAAGCGACAAAAACATTTCCATAATCATAAGAAATCTCCGCCAAAAGAGACTCTGTGTCTGTGAATCACTATCAAATGGTGATCATACCAGACGTTCGCGAAAAGGTGACACCCGTCACAAACACATGCAAAGGCAAGTCAATTGTTCACCTGAAAATGAAAATGAAAATTCTACATTACTGCTAGTTACTCATTTCGTATATTCAGTGTATGTAAGCACACATAATCAATTAACTGCTTGCTTTCTTTAGCTCTAAAGCCCACTACAACGACAACAACGCCCAAACCTACAACCAGAGCGACAACTACACCGAAGCCAAGACTTGGTGAGATGAATTAGGGATAGGGTCTCAAGGTCCTCACGCTTGTTAAGGGCCGCTGAGTATCGAGTGTTCACAAAATGTCATCTATACATCTCTATAGGTCTAAACAGTTAAAAACTACTCATTAGCGCTAGTAAAGAATCTGGGCTATTTTGGACAGACGATGGTAGATACGCTTCTCCGTGGATAGCGTTTTCAGGATTATTCTAACATTAAGGCCTCAACGCGTATCGCGGGTATTGTAACTGCCATTTGTATGTGAATTCAAAACGAGAAAAATCAGTCTCGATTATCTTCCAAAACAAATTCCATTGGGCGTAAAAGGCAAAATACTGACGAAAATTATGTGAATGGATCACTGAAAATTAATGATGACACCAGGTGTTCTCGAAAAGGGCAAACCCGCCACTCAAAATTTTGCATAAAGATGACCTTCGCAACCCTCATTACTCTGAAATTCAAGACGAATGTAAACAAGTAACCGCTATATCCCTCCTGCAGTGTGTGGTCCTTCCCCGGCCGATATCCTTTTCCTCTTGGACAACTCGGACAGCGAAGGAGCAGACAACTTCGCCAAAGAGGTCAACTTCGTCTACAACTTCGCCAACCGATTCGTCATTGATCCGAAGCACACCCGGATCAGCGCCCTCACATTTTCCACAACTGCCAAGAACGAGTTCTGGTTCAACACTTACAAAACACACGCCGGGGTGACAGCAGCCATTAAACACATCCAATATGTCGGTGCGGGCACCAACACCGCAGCCGGGCTGAAAATGGCCAGGATACAGAGCTTCGCGAAGATCCACGGGGCAAGGGTTAACTCTACAAGGATCGCTATCGTTATCACAGACGGTAGGTCCATAAATGAAACTGAGACATTGAAAGAAGCAGCTAGTCTAAAGAGGACAGGAGTAACTATCATCTCCATAGGTATCGGGTTTGGACAGGACGACCATGAGCTGAAAACTATGGCCAGCACGCCGAGCTATGTGTTTAGTGTGGAGAACTTTGATGCTTTGAAGACCATCCAGAGGCAAGTGATTGAGACGACTTGCCAGGAGCACAAAGGATGATTGCAGGCCTGTGGCTATTTCCTAACAGGATCTTATGAGATAATTAATTCTTACTTATTGTACATGCTTATTGTAACCGAAAACCTAACTTCGTAAACTGACTTTGAATTAAACTATACTTCTTCACATTGTTCCAATGTATGCCTTAATTGGAGAGTGAGGTGAGTGGGTGAGTGAGTGAGTGAGTGAGTGAGCGCGAGGAACCAAGAACCCGAACCCGGATTTGTAAACGTTTATTTGTCCCACTCCGCAATATTCCAGCTATAGGACTGATCAATCTGAAAATCCTTTGTTCACCACACCCCAAACGTACTAAGGTTATGATGATGATGTTGTTGGTGGCGGTGGTGTTGCTGTAGACCATCACACTCGGTAATATTCAAGTCATATGTCGGCAGTTCTGGGCCAGACAATCCAGTGATTGATATTGTGAGCAACTATCCACGCCATCCATCGGGTTAAGATGACACACAATCAACCAGGTAACCGACCCTGACCACCCGATCTTTTAAGTCGACACTTACGACCAGCATAAACTGCTGGGGACCAATTCTAAACCGGAATTCCAACGGGAAATTGATATGTTACATGGTTAAGAAAGTGGCTTATTGATGAAAATATTCTTTAGGAAACTATAAGAATATATATATATATATATATATATTTCATACAATGTTTGCCAGCAATGCAACACATCCATAAAACCAAACCATAGGTTGTAAGTTATCTAATATGTGTTATTTCGCGAATAAAGACAACAGTTATGACGAACCATACTGCTAATAGAAGGCACAATGAAACTAATGCAAGGTTATCTGAATGGCGCTTATTGGAAATGAACTGTTAGGTTGAAGGTATTTGTCTTGCCTTTGCATGTGTTTGTGACGGGTGTCATCGGTGGTGCACAATACGCCCGCCTTTTTGCGAACACTTGGTATCATCACTATTTTATATTGATTGATAAACGTATGCTCATGATATAGTCAGCATCGTACAATGGACTAAACACCGACAGATTGGATAAAGTATATATTATGACCTCAGATGTAATCTATTCAAACTCATGTTCCTGTCTGAAAAACATCTCATAACGAAACCACACAGAACGGCTCGGGGCTTTATTCCAAAATGGGTCGAAAGCTAAGACGATCCTAACTCCCTAACCTTAACACTGACCTCCGACCGCCATAGCTCTAGTTTAGCTCAGTCTAGGTTAACAGATGCATGCAGTATCAACATCAACATAGCCATCAGAGTATTATAACAGTTAGGTTATTGCTACTGTTATATTTGTACCCAATAGTACTTGTGTACCTAAGTACTCATGGACTGATGACGTCACCACAAATAGTGATGATGTCATCGTTAGCAGAATAGAACATGGCATTGATATTACAATCCAAGTCATATTTAATAAAACCACGCAAAAAGACTTTCTCCATTTCATGTCACGTGACAATAAATGTAATAACCTGGATGACCTACAAAGCTTTTCACTCATCCGATAATATTTGAGTTGTCCATATGTTTGGTTTCACGGACTGACATCCATGGACTCTTCTCAATACAGACCGTGTTTCTATAAAAAGATTCATATCAATATATGCCCAATATATATCACACTGGCTGGGCGGTTTTCAGGAAAATATTCTGGCCAAGCACAAAGTTCAAAACTGTTTTTCACAGGGTAATGGACAAATGTATATTTTGTCTGATTTAATAAAACTTTTTTTCTTTATCGGGGTTGTGACGGACATTAGTCAGCCGATGTTATTTGTTAGACTAGATGGGTTAGATCCCGCCGTCTATCCGGGGTAGGATAGGTATTCAGCAACCCATACATGCCGTAAGAGGCGACTATGCTTGTCGTAAGAGGCGACTAACGGAATCGGGTGGTCTGGCTCGCTGACTTGGTTGATGCATGTCATCGATCCCAGTTGCGTGGATCAATGCTCATGTTGTCAATCACTGGACTGTCTGTTCCAGACTCGATTATTTACAGACCGCCGTCATATAGCTGGAATATTGCTGAGTGCGGCGTTAAACAAAAAAACAAAACAAAAAACAAACAAACTATTTTTGTGTCGTTAATCGTAGTCTAATAATGAATAAATATTCCAGTATTTTTTCATGTAGTTAAAACATGACCTAACATTATGTTTGAAGTCATGTTGATGGTTGTTTCTTCTTAAAGCCGCCTTGAACATCATCGACACAATTCGGCTCAAAAGGCATGTATAACGTTTTACGCCGTTTTTACAATATTCTGGCAATACCATGACGGGGACACTAAAGTTTGTGCATAAGGAACTAATAAAGGAGAAAGTTTAAACACATGACGACACCAGGTTTTATTTTTAAATCAGGAAAGAATCCACGTTTCATCAAAAGTGTCAAGATACAACACAACATCATCTGTATTACTCCTTGTGTGTTAATGGTCAGTGATGGGCGCCATGGTCCTGGCAAGTCGTCTCGATCACCTGCCTTTGGATGGTCTTCAGGGCATCAAAGTTCTTCACACTGAACACATAGTTTGACTTACTTGCCATGGACTTCAGTTCATGGTCGTCCTGTCCGAAGCCGACCCCGATAGAGATAACTACAACTCCACTGTTCTTCAAACTGGTCGCTTCTCTTAAAGTAGCCGCTTCATCCTTGGATCTGCCATCAGTAATGACGATAGCGATCTTAGTCGCGTTAGCCCGGGATCCATGGTTTTTAGTAAAACTTTGGGATCTGGCGAATTTGAAAGCATCAGCTGTGTTCGTGCCCGCGCCGACATACTTGATGTTGTTGATGGCGTGTGTGACGTCATGGCGGTTTTTGTAGGTGTTAAACCAGAACGCGTTTTGAATATTATTTGAAAATGTCAGAGCGCTGATCTGATTGTGCTGGGGGTCGATGTAGAAACGGTTGGCGAAGTTGCTGACAAAGCCAGTCTCCTTTGCGAAGTTGTCGGCTCCCTCGCTGTCGGAGCTGTCCAGTAAGAAGAGGATATCGGCAGGTCGAGGTCCGCAAACTGGGAAAACATCAGAACAACTTATCATCACGTTATTATACGAAAGTCAGAGAGTGAATGTTGTGTTACGACAGAGTCAGAAATATTACAGCTATATCACAACCAATCTCATTAAAATCAGATCTTAGTTCTTGCTACCGCTAAACAAAGATCTGAGGACATCCCATTGCGGGTATGTCTGAACGACCTTTCATCTGACCAATCAGAGCACCGCTTATCAGATCATGAAAGTGACAGTTGGAATGTGATTTTTGATCATGCAACCTCGGAAAAAAAACACAGGGTATTCCGAACGACATTTATGGGCTTTATGTCTGTATTCATACAATCTAGACCATCTATTAGCCATTTCAGAATGTTCTTTTGTTCAGTTTTTAAGTTTTTAATCGAGTGTATGTCAAAATATGTTTCGAAGCGTAGTTGCCAGTTTGAAACTCGTGCCGTAAAGCTCGGTTAAGCTGCCTTCTGATTGGCTATTGTCGACTTCTTGCTAGTCATTCTGTTGGTCGGTCAAAGTTCGCGAAAGTTCGGTCTGACGTGACCAGTAATGGGATGTCCTCAGTTCTTTGTTTAGCGGCAGCGAGAACTAAGATGTGATTTTAATGAGATTGTATCACAACGGTCGTGTAATCTACTATGGAACAGACACGCCTGTTACTGAAACCATCGTGTACGATTACTTGTATTCCGAAAACTATATCTCTGCTAAATAAAAGCGACAAAACCATTTCTATAATCATAACAAACATTCCTCTCAATAAAAGATACAAACAAACACCGTTGTACTATGCCTACTATATCATAAACAAGGTACCAGATGACATAGGTGTACTTCGTGTCATTTTGAAACACAGGACCGCCTCCGTGGTCAAGTGGACAGCGCGTCTGCCCAGTGAGTAGAAGGTTCGATACCCTGCCAAGTCATACCGAAAGACGTTGAAAGATGGTACGTGTTACGGTTGTAAGGGGATACAACAAGGACTGGTCGGCTTTTTGTCAGTATACTGGTTAAGTCTTTGAAAGTCATTTAGAAGTGATACACATAAGGAAGAGAATTTATGAATGTCAACTTCCTTAATATGAGGAACACAACGTTTCGGAGTATATATTTACTCCTTCATCAGGTGAATAAACCAAAAGCTGTATACTGTTTAGGGGACTTTGCCCTGCCCTATAAAATCGGAACAGCACACACACACACACACACACACACACACACACACACACACACACACACACACACACACACACACACACACACACACACACACACACACACACACACACACGCACGCACGCATACACACACACGCTCACACACACACACTCACACACACACACGCACGCACGCATACACACACACGCTCACACACACACACGCTCACTCACACAAACACACGCACGCACGCACGCACACACACACACATACACACGCACACAAAAATTTATCCTCCACATATTTACCATGAAACTTTATGATGGCCGTAAATGCTGTAACTCTGAATGTTAAACCCGATTTCATGTCACCACCAAACGGGCGTCACAGTATAGGAACGCGTCTCACCAATACATCGTATATAAAACATGAATCCGTAATCGCGTGTATACTGTATAAAGTCACACTTTGTGTGTGTATAACCCAAAGCTTAACGTTTGGACATTTTCATAACACGTTTCATAAGTCCAATTATGTCACATGTTGGCTTTAATGTTACCAAACCATGTAAGTTGACCAACCTTTTCTCGGCTCGGGCGTCGTCGTCGTCGGTAACGCTGTGGTACTTGTTGTCGTCATGATGGCTAATAGGGCATAACATATTAATCAGTCAGTCATGTATTTGCTTGTACTGAAACGCCACCTGCCCATAGTATATAATACAGTACATGGGTCGCTATATGCAGGAGATAATGCCGATGCGACGTTAAATTTTAACTCACTCACATTACATGGAGGTTGATATACTTTACATACTTGTATCAGAATATCACAGCATGAAAAGTCATATTTCCGTTTTCCGGAAACCTTCCCACTTTGAATTCGGAATGTTTCCGACCCGGAAACCTTTTTAACGTGTTTCCCACTTAACTGAACAAAATGCACTATTCAATGCACTATGGTACGGTTTCCGGCTAGGAAACATTCCGTATTCAAAGTGGGCCGGTATCCGGGAAACTGAAACCTCACGTTACACGCTGTGTATAGAAACCTGTTTGGCATACATCTCAATAAAGACATCTTATGCAACAGAATGCATTCGCAATAGCTGATGCCTCCATCGGAAAGAAATTATGGCTTCTTTCATCAAACACCTGCGTACGTATACGTAAACTGGATGCATTATTCACTTCAACAAAACATCAACATATATGTACCGTGTTGGATTTAGTGCAACTGTAGCAAACACCATACATATATATATATATACATATATATATATATGTCTTTACACAACTGGGGCGGTCGGGTAGCCTAGTGGTTAAAGCGTTCGCTCGTCACGCCAAAGACCCGGGTTCGATTCCCGACATGGGTACAATGTGTGAAGCCCATTTCTGGTGTCCCCCGCCGTGATATTGCTGGAATATTGCTAAAAGCGGCGTAAAACCATACACACTCACTCACTTTACACAACTGGATGGAAGAAGGGTAACGGTGTCTAGGTTACGTAAGGTTGATACTTCACAAGCCATGCTCGTCACGACATGGCTGAAATACTGCCAATGTGACGTTCAATTTTAACTCACTCAATCACAAGCCATGCATGTACATCATGCATATTTCCATTTACTAAATTAAGTATCTTAAGATCAGTAATCTGTAATTTAAAACTTACTTGTACGGAAGACATTATGGGCTGAAAATAAATAAAATACAAAGAAAATGAAACACCACAGACATAAATATATAAAAAAGTGAACTACTGTCAGTGAATACTATAATCTATAAAACTCCTTTCTTTATCGGGGCACGTGTGAGCTCGTTCTTTAACGCACCCACTTCAAACTTCGACCTTTATTCCTACAACAAGCTGCCACGCCTTGATTTAACTGAAATACTATTCAAAGTGACGTTAAATTGAACCCACTCGATCACTGTTTCGTTGATACTCTCATGTACAAGTCGATACAAACATCGGGGCGGTGGGTAGCCTAGTGGTTAAAGGGTTCGCTCGTCACGCCGAAGACGCAGGTTCCATTTCCCACGTGGGTACAATATGTGAAGCCCATTTCTGGTGTCCCCCGCCATGATATTGCTAGAATACTGCTAAAAGCGGCGACAAACCATACTCGCTTACTATACAAACATAAACAGTAGATGACATAAAGGTGAATCTGTCAAAATCCTTTAAATTCAATGGGTATCAAAATAGAATTTGTTTTATTTGCATACTGTTTTAAAGTTATAGTCGGCATAAAACATCAAAACAGATATAATAGAATTAGACATTTGCCTTACTGAATATGTCTACATGCATATATCACCACTTGGAGATTCCGAGTTACAATATGCCTAGCAACCTGTGCTGGCCACAACAGGCCACCACATGGACCGGATGGTCAGGCTCGGCGACTTGGTTGGCTGCATACCATCGTACCCCAACGACATGAATCTTAGCTCACAATATCGATCACTGGATTGTTTGGTCCAGACTCGAGTACTTTTGTTTGTTTGTTGTTTAACGCCGCATTCAGCAATATTCCAGCTATACGACGGCGATCTGTAAATAATTGAGTCTGGACCAGACAATCCAGTGATTGACATCAAGATCATCGATCCGCGCAATTGGGATCGATGACATGCATCAACCAAGTCGGCGACCCTGACCACCCGATCCCGTTAGTCGCCTTTTACGACAAGCATAGTCGCCTTTTATGGGTTGCTGAAGACCTATTCTACGGGTCGATTACTTACAGGCCGCCGACATATAGCTGAAACATTGGTGTTTTGGGCGTTAAACAAACCAACAAAACATGCATTTTTCACTCACATGCACAAAGCAGATCGACCACCTTGTCGTGGATCTTGTCAAGGTCTTTAGGCTCATCAACCGTGACGACATACTTATCTCCAGAGGCGATATTCTTCAGCTCCGTCATCTGTACGCCAGCTCCGATGCCTACAGCAATCACCAGGACACCGCTGGCCTTGAGACGTGCTGCCTCCTGCTTGGTGAGGTTTTCCTCATTGGATCTTCCGTCAGTTAGAACCACCGCGATGTGCTTCGTACCATACCTAGACTCCCTTTGTGAGAAGGTGTGGTCGTGGAGGTACTGTAGACCCAGATGCGTGTACGACTCTCCATTTGGATAGTGAACTCGGTCTATATTATGATTCACTGTGTTCGGGGACCTTCCGTCTTTGAAGTCGAAGTTTTTGTTCGCACCTGTGGAGAAGGTAACCATGGCTACCCTGGTTGCATTGTCGCCGATATGGAGTTCTCCAACAACGAGTTTGGCAAAGTTCTTCTGATAGCCGAAGTCTTTGTTGCCTTCGCTGCCAGAGCCATCGAGAAGGAATGCCAGGTCCATTGGTGTGGAATCACACACTGAAACAAATCAACCGGTCACAGGTATAAGTTGCAGAAACCATGGCTTAAATTACATTGTGTAGGGTGAGGTTTATATACCACATGCAGCCAGTATGAGAGGGGGATGTACTCTGAGGGCAAAAAGAAAGTATACCGAGTTTGTGTTTGTCTTTGTCATTGAAAATTGAAGGAATTGTTGTTAAATTTGATTGTGTCTATTTAGCCATTACCCATTCCTGCAACAGTGTGCAACAAAAATGAACGTGCAACCACACGACCCCTACCATGTTTGAAATGTTGTAAATTTGTCCCGAACAAAGCAAACTTATAGATGTTCGAAGATAAGATGTCTAAGATAACAGCTGTGTTGTGTATTATGCGAAAATATATATAAAAAAATGAAACATTTAAATCAAAATATTAAAAAAAAATTAGATAAAGCATGTAGAAGTACCAAGTGCCAGTACAGTACATTTTGTATATATAATATCGCCAACTTAAGATATGTTCAGTTGATAGTTCCAACATAAGATAAAATGAAAGGTATGGTTTCTTTTGCTCCTCAGTATATGCCCGTTGTGCAGAAGAAATTCCTGGATGTTCCACGAACGTCCTGACAACTAACCCATGCGCTGGTATTTTCTCATTGCTTTCTCAAGTTGTGCTGTCACGCTCATGTTATTCCTTGTCTTTTCTAGTTAAAGGTTGGAAGAACATGACGAAATAGAACTTTTTATGGATAACTTCTTAATTCTTTGTACAGACGTTTCAGGGCTACGTCTTGCCCTTTCATAACTTGGAGAAGAAGATGCTCTGAAACACAACCTTATCCGCACCACATACATCACCATCGAATAACCCCTTCTTGTTTTAGCCACCATCAAACATGGGTGTATACTTTTTTTTGTCCGGCAGTGTATGTACAAAATTATTCTTTCTCTGTAAAACAATTGTGTATTAGCTGTGGGATTGCCATTCAGGACATTATGCGTGCAATTTCACAATTTATCTTTCCAGTGATATAAATGCGAAAAAGTAAAGGTATCTGCTTATGTTTGCGTTTGAGTTATTAAGTCGTAATTGCGGCTCACGTTTGCAGGTTGTGTCCGTGATGTCGTTGTGGATGGTGTGAAGAGCATCGAAGTTGGGCACAGTGAACACGTGCTTGCTGTTGCTGGCGATGGTGTTGAGCTCGTCCTTGTTGACCTCGCTGCCTATTCCGATAGCGACCACATTGATGTGATTATCATGAAGGCGTTTTGCAGCTATAGCTGTCTCATTAGGGTGGTTGGACCCTCCGTCTGTCAACACAATGACGACTTTCGCCACGTGGTCACGTCCGCCGTTTACTTTCTGGAAGCTGTTCCTGTTGACGTAGTTCAATGCGTCCCCGGTGTAGGTCTCGCCATTGAGCCATTTGATGTTGCTGATAGAATTGATGAGAGTTGTTGAGGAGTGCCCGTCTTTCAAGGAAAACTCGTTACGAACAGATGTGGCGAATTGCACAACGCTGATCTGGACTGTCGATGGGCCAATGTTGAAGTTTTTGGTGAAGTTACTGACGAAGTCTAGTTCCTTCCCGAAGTTTGCCTGTCCCTGACTGCCGGACCCATCCAGAACGAACACAATGTCAGCTGGCTTGTCGGGGCATTCTGGGGACCAAGGATATTTCAAAGTGAATACGTGTTATTGACAATATGTAACCTATATATAATCCCGGATCACATAATGATTGGGTATCAGCATATCGTCCCTGCTGCCACAAGATTAATACTGGTCGCAGCTTTCAGCTACGTTTGTTTGTTATTTAACTGCGCACTCAGCAATGTTCCAGCTATATGACGGCGGCCTGTTAATAATCGAATCTGGACCAGACAAAGACAGAAGGATGGTCATTTGAGGACGCTTTGACTGCATGACCAACTGATCCTGACGCGGCCAAGGGACGCAATTCACCATACCTACCTGAACATGATCAAATTGTACATCATTATTGACGTAATGTCCTCATCCTACACTTATATTATGATGACATTTTGAGGCAGACCTACTTGAACCGACGATGTACTGTGGGTCGGCAACCGTGGCGGCGACGAACGCCAGCAGCAGAGCGAGACAATGCCCGATCATGATGGTGAGTCTGTTTGAAGCGGCCAGAGACTGTGGTGGTATACATATATATAGGCACCCTGACATGATGTGACAAAACCGAGATAGCCAGCTGGATGATCGACACTAGGCTTTCATAACCGACATTCCATTCGATCTACATAAAGTATATCTGGGACATTAAAAAACTGTCTGACAAAGGTTAAGCAAAATCATTAAAATTGGTCGAATAAGTCCAAAATGATACTGTGTTTTATATTGTCGCTGTGTGAGGCATCTGACGTCATTTCGTAAGGCCAGTATTTGCAACATCCAAAAGTTGTTGTTAGTGCCAATAATACGTTATTTACGTCAAGTTTCAACGATCAGTAGGATTTAATGTCGCCATGTGCAGGTAGGGGTTTTTAAATTGGGTTTGTATAACGTGTGTTTACGTCAAAGGATCACTGGACAATGTGGACATTCTTGTCATTTGTTCCAAAACGTCGACTGTCGTTTTCGAGAAGAAGTATTTATAATCAGGAGTCCTATAAGACATATTCTGATAGTGATAAGTCCAGTTCCTGACCTTAATCCAGTATTCGGATTCTGTCTGCCAGTTTCTCAGAATTGTTTGATCTCCGTATGTTCTGTACGATATTTTTGGATTTTTGTTTGGAGACTTGTTTCAGCTACTTTTTAATCAGACAGACAGTTTCATTTTTTCATCAACCTGAAGCATGATTATTTTTTCAAGCAATTTCTGGACAACATATTTTTTCGAGTACATTTAATAAAATCTGTGTGTCCTTACCCATGTGAAGATGAAGCTTGGCTTATTTTGTAAGTCAATGTGTATTAACCAGTCCCAGAGGATTTCTACGATTCCGCGATCGCGGAAAGATTACAGAAAATGTAACCTACCGCAGAATTGGAGAAAAAGTCGCAGAATGTGCCATTTTTTATCAATCAGTGCACTAATCTTTGTTAATTTCAAGCCTTTCTGTAAAATATTGAGCCCGAATTATGTCCAAACATTTAACATACCATTCAGAAATACAAAATATGAATCCTACAGTAAAACTGTTTGTAAAATATAATCCCTCACTTTTATACGTTCTTGGGGCATTATGACTACATAAACTATGGTCACATCTAACCATAAATACATATCAGTGACACTATGCATATGAATTTCTACTATATACTTCAGTGTGAAAGACGAACCGTTCTGTGGTTGATAAAAGTGATATTTTCATTGCAGTGTACATAACACTGTAACGAAAGAATTGTCTTGTTTCCTACAAGGGCACCCCAGAAACCTATGATTGTGGGTTCGAATCCAGGTTCGCCCCGATTATGTTTCTGGGTGTGTTAGCACCATACCCCTGCTCGTGGGTTTCACCGAAGTGGTAAACGTCTGCATCACTTCGGGCTTTCCTCCTACATTAAGCTGACACGCCGCGATATAACTGGAATACTGTTAAAAGCGGCGTTAAACCAAACTTACTCACATAAATCACTATTGCTAGTATTAATTTCAACACATAGTAGAGGCTATATGAACTAATTCCATATCGAAATGAATGAAGTTCCTGTAAAATATCATCATTCAATTCTGTACACAATTCTTTTCTTTTCTCAGTCCTTGGGTTAATTCTACGTCTCCGGAGAAAACTAAGTGCTCTACCCTTAATTCTGTAGATATCTCTCATATAGACAGTACAGAGGACCTATACCGTTTCCAAGAGCCGATGACCCTTTCGTTGTAAGGTGTGTGCCTGGTAGTAACATGGCCAATCCTCGCCCTCAGGTCTCTGACGACACACCCATGATGCACCATTTATCCCTTGTGTCGTACTAACATAATTAAGCAGTACTGATGCTAAAGGATGCTTTATGATGTCAGAGAGATGACATTATTCAATTTTCGGGATCGGGTGGTCAGGCTCGCCGACTTCGTTGATGCATGTCATCGTATCCCAACTGGGTCGATGCTCATGATGTCAATCACTGGATTGTCTGGTCCAGACTCGATTATTTACGGACCGCCGTCATATAGCTGGAACATTGCTGAGTGCGGCGTTAAACAACAAATAAAACAACAACAACAAAAAACTTCTAAATGTTGAAGCAACTATGACTTATAGGAAGCATGGTACAGGTTGTGTTTACACTTTACTTACCCTATCCATAGGAACATTTCTGTGGTTATAGCTTCCACTTATCAGGTTTATCAGTGTAGCCACATGTAATCATTACCTTCACGATACAAGCACCGAACAGCACTACAAGCCTATGAAGCGGTCAAAGGTAGTTACTCTCTCCTGGTGGGATAAAATATTACATATGCAAGGTTACTTAGCATACAAGGAATAACAGTTGTAACTTCAAATTGACGGGGGTTGTGTGTTTAAAGCGTTCGCTCGTCACGCCGAAGGCCCAGGTTCGATTCCCCACATGGGTACAATGTGTGAAGGCCATATCTGGGGTCCCTCGCCGTGATATTACTGGAATATTGCTAAAAGCGGCGTAAACATATACACACTTGCTCTTCGTAGGAGGAAATATTAGATGTTTCCACTGATTTGACTGTTGTTCAGTCTCGGGCTGATAGTGGTGAAAACTCATCCATGGTTACCATTTGTTCGGGTGCACGGGTGGCCCAGTCACCTAAGGCGCAGCCTGGTTCCTTGGGTATGCTGCGCTCGCGCTCAGTTTAGTGCCTGAGGTAGTTGCAATTTTCCTTCCAGAGTTGCGTCCCTTTGGCACGCCAGAAACCAATGGTCGTGCCTCCGAATCCCGGTTCGCCCTGATTATGTATCTAGGTCCGTCAGCACCATACACTTCCTCGTGCGTCTGAGACCTGCATCACTTCGGGCTTTTGTCCAACATTCAGCTTGATGTAACAGTGATACTCTTCAAAGTCGTGGTAAAACTTATTTACAAATCTCAATCAAGACTCAGGCTGGGTCTGCGTCAAACAAACGTAAATTCCCACGAAAAATGATGAACATGGAGGGTTTCGGATCAGGAATCAGAAGCCTTTGGACCCAGCGTGCTGAAACCTTTGTCATGCCCAGTTCATTCTTTAGAACGTTTTCAACTCTCTCAAGAGAGACGCCTTCTGTATTGGCTTTGTGAAGTGTGGTGAATCGTCAATCGTCCATAATCATAGCATGCATTGTGTCAACAATGTCCTCAGTGGCGGCAGATGAAGGTCTTCCCGATCTTGGATCATCAGCGAGGCTCTCTCTTCCCCTCTTGAACTCAGCTGCCTCCATTTTATAGTTTCAGTAGCACCATGTCCATTTTTAGCAATAGGGAATACCTAGTCATGTTGATGACTGGTTTTTTATTTGTTTCAAAATCGGACTGTTAGAATGCCTCATTCAACATCACCAGCTCTTGCAGACAGCCACTATGAATCTCACTCCATATATGTATATTATACTTATCTATCGATAAACAAGACTTTAAGCTTCAATCTATGTGAAACCTTGCTATGTAACAGTATGTCAAACATACATAACTGTATGCACGTACATAAGGGTGTACTAAACATCCTTCGTGAGTATGCTCCGTATACGCCATGTTGTCTATGATATTATAAGTCGACCGTAAGCTGTGACAAAATCTCTTTTTCTGTTCTTGTTTGGTAGTTGTGTATTTTTCCTTCTTTTAAGATTTGTGTTCTTCATTTCGGATTTGATGTTTTCAATAACTTGAGTTTTCTTTTTAATTCACTCCAACGTTGGGTATGAGGTTTTGTAATATTTATCGTAAATATGAAGTTCGGGTCTTGCAATCAAACATATATCTTGTCGTTCCTTGTCGTAAGAGGTGACAAAATGAATCGGGTGGTGAGGCTCGGTGAATTCGGCGTGTCATCTCACGCTCACGGCGTGTCATCTCACCCTCACGGCTTGTCATCTCACCCTCACGGCGTGGATCGTTCCTGACCTTATTAATCACTGGATTGTCTGGCCCAGACTCGATCAGTTAAAGGCCGCCGACATATAGTTGGAATATGTCTGAGTGTGGCGTTATACAACAACATTACGTAAATATGGCTACGGTGTGGTATTCCCAGTGAATACTGATAATATAGCCTTATCAACGGAATGCAATGATTGAGTTGCTATTTGTGTGATGATATTCGTAGAATGTGCAATTCCACATGTTATTTCATATAGTATTTATCTTGCTATTTTGTTACATGTTGATAATTATCACTTGAAGCGTCATTGCACTGAAGTCATCTGGCAATTTGTGTAAATGAGAGGGACCTACTATCAGAGTTTAAATCTGTAGAACAATCAACCAATGCACAGCCACGCTTATTCAGGAAAAAGATGCTGAGTATTTATGTGGCGCTTCTTTCATTCTTCAGCAGGCCATCCCATTCGTCACCACTCGCCCCTTTCAGTAACCTGCAACACGACTCCCTTCCCTATCGATGAATGTTTTGTGCGGAAATATGACAAACCTATCAGAATGCGCGTATGACTTCAAGTACTTAGGTCAAAGAATCCGTCAGGCATATATATATATTTTATTTTACATATGCTTTGCATTTATAGATGTACCCAAGATACAGTTAAATGTATTCAATGATTCCGTATGATAATGTAAGTCTCAATAGCATCTGGAATATGTATGACATATGGGGGAAATATACGTGAATCATTACGCAACGAGTTGACAATTCTTTTTGGTATGACCGTTTGCGCGTAGACGGAACCCAGTCGCAAAAATGGCCACGAGAGGGACACGAATCGCTAATCGGCGTGTCCCGGAATAACACGAGTTGGTCACGACGCAGGCTATCCCACATCCACGTGTATCACAAAGCAGGGAGAGAACGGCGACGTACATCTACCAACGTAGGGCCACAGATGAACCAACGGATTCCCCGAGCTTACATCCTATTGATGAGTTCGACACACGCTTAAAGATGAAGAAAGAATAACTGTGTGCGAGAGTAACTGCAGAGGAGACACAGATTACCAGATGAAATCAACCGAAACGCTTGTAAAATATTAGGACCGCAAACACCATTGACAGTATTGTGGGTATTGGTCTGACAGTGGATGTTCTGGGACTACTTGCCATCACGTCATATCCCTAGTTTCCAGTACTTTAACGATTGTTTTGTTTCAATCCCATGTCCTTACACGTACCTTTAATGTCGGTGACTAGAGGCTGTTTATTATAGCTCATCAAACAATTACAATCTTATCAAACCATACATAGTCTGTCATCTGCTATCACTCGTCAAAGAAGCGATGGGTTGACGAAGCTGGAACTACCTATGTGGTCATGTTCCCAACCAGAACAAGGAAACCCAAAAGGCCACATGGATCCATAAACGGTTATTTGAAAGTGACTTCTAACAAACTCAAAAAGGCGATGCGTTTTAAATGTACATGTACGACTGGTGTAAGACATGAATCCGCAACCATATTACCTTACCATGTTTGAAATGTTGTAAACTTGTGCCGAAAAAAGGATCTTTATTGATTTTCAAAGATAGCATGTCTCAGATACAAATCAGCAGTTTATTATGTTTTAAATCAAAACATTTTCTTTTTCAATTTTGAAAAATGTGAAATCAAATTAAATTTTATAAAAATAAAACCATGTAGAAGTATACTTTGAGTGCTGACAAAGCGCCTGTTCATTACTGTTTAAGTTATGTCACTATTTAAATATATATTTCAATAGAAAACATATGATAAAATCGGCAGAGATATATAGTTTCTTTTGCTTCTCATTTTATTAACCTTACAAGGGAAGAGTGATTAAATTTCGTCAAATGTTTGTAAGTTTAAGTAACGAGTTACTCATGCGGGAAGCCGTCATTGTACGACAATACTTGACAATGTTTTAGGAACACTCAAACTAAATAGTTATATATATTTGGAGTGTTAAGTCAGCGCACCCTGTCAACGTACAAGAGTTGATTGATACGTTTTCAGCCCCACAAAGCAGGAATTGCGTAATAGGGAAACATTTGGTTGTGGACATTACATGATGTCGTAGAGATATATCAGCCTGAGTCAATTTCGCTGTGTAAAGTCATTACAGTAAGAAGGCAAATGGGCGAACTTGAGTACGCTTCCATTTTACTTAAATACTCCTCAAACCGACATGCTGGCACGGGCGGCCCAGTCGTCTAAGTCACCGCGATTGGTAATTCAAATACTGGTTGACCCCGATTATGTTTTTTAGGTTTGTCAGCACCGTACCCGTGTTTGTGGGTTTCGCCAAAGTGGTAATTTATATACAAACGTCTAAGACCTGCAACACTTTGGGCTTTCCCCCCACATCAAGCTGGCACGCCGTGATATAACAGGGATACTGTTAAAAGCGGCGTTACACCCAACTCACTCATTCAAACCGACGCTAAAAAAACTCACTCATTCTCCCAATCTGGTGTCGGAGAGTATCTGTCAAATACTGGTCAACGCTAATGCATATGTGTGAAGGTGGGAAACCGCGATAAACGTATTCAGCTGTACTGAATTCGGACATATCTAGGTGTGGTAATGCACAGCTGTTGATCACAGACAGGCACAAAGAAAGATATATGTGCGCAGGGGGCACGGGTGGCTCAGTCGTCTAAGGCGCCGCGATTCGCTGTGCAGAGTTGCGTCCCTGTGGCACGCCAGAAACCTATGATTATGGGTTCGAATCCCGGTTAGAACCGATTATGTTTCTAGGTTTGTCAGCACCATACCCGTGCTCGTGGGTTTCACCGAAGTGGTAACCGTCTGAGACCTGCATCACTTCGGGCTTTCCTCCCACATTAAGCTGACACGCCCTGATATACGAGTAACTGGAATACTGTTCAAAGCGGCGCTAAACCCGACTCACTCACTAACATATGTGTTCACGTTTCGCCACGGTGTAACGGTGTGTTGCAGGTCGACAGACAACCGGGTTCATCGGTACCAGTGGCCGTCACTACCACCTGCTCAATCACACGTCTTCGAGAAGGGTCACAGCTAAACTTGTAATATGTGATTACTTCTTTCCATTGCGCAATCATGGAAAGAGGTCTGATTATATTTTTATTTTAACCCAAAACGTTTCTGAACTTTGGACCATTGTTTAACATTCAAGTGTTTCATATTGACATTAAGGGCAGTTGCAGTTATGTTGACGAACGTGTTCGTCATTCGTTTACATGTTATGTCACATGTTAGAATAGCTGGGGTGCCCTACTCATTAGTAGATTGCGATCCATGCATGTAGCTCATCTGTACATTGCGATCCATGTATGTAGCTCATCTGTACATTACGGTCCGTGTGTGTAGCTCATCTGTACATAACGATCCATGTGTGTAGCTCATCTGTACATTGTGATCCATGGATGTAGCTCATCTGTACATTGCAATCCATGTATGTAGCTCATCTCTACATTGCGGTCCACGTGTGTAGCTCATCTGTACATTGCGATCCATGCATGTAGCCCACCTGTACATTGCGATCCATGTATGTAGCTCATCTGTACATTACGGTCCATGTGTGTAGCTCATCTGTACATTGCGATCCATGCATGTAGCCCACCTGTACATTGCAATCCATGTATGTAGCTCATCTGTACATTACGGTCCATGTGTGTAGCTCATCTGTACATTGCGATCCATGCATGTAGCCCACCTGTACATTGCGATCCATGTATGTAGCTCATCTGTACATTACGGTCCATGTGTGTAGCTCATCTGTACATTGCGATCCATGCATGTAGCCCACCTGTACATTGCGATCCATGTATGTAGCTCATCTGTACATTACGGTCCATGTGTGTAGCTCATCTGTACATTGCGATCCATGCATGTAGCCCACCTGTACATTGCGATCCATGTATGTAGCTCATCTGTACATTACGGTCCACGTGTGTAGCTCATCTGTACATTGTGATCCATGTATGTAGCTCATCTGTACATTGTGATCCATGTATGTAGCTCATCTGTACATTGTGATCCATGCATGCAGCTCATCTGTACATTGTGATCCATGTATGTAGCTCATCTGTACATTGTGATCCATGCATGCAGCTCATCTGTACATTGCGATCCATGTATGTAGCTCATCTGTACATTGCGATCCATGTATGTAGCTCATCTCTACATTGCGATCCAAGGTTCGTGTGTGTAGCTCATCTGTACCTCAAGGTTCATGTGTGTAGCTCATCTGTACCTCAAGGTGCATGTGTGTAGCTCATCTGTACCTCAAGGTTCATGTGTGTAGCTCATCTGTACATTAAGGTTCATGTATGTAGCTCATCAGTACATTAAGGTTCATGTGTGTAGCTCATCAGTACATTAAGGTTCATGTGTGTAGCTCATCTGTACATTAGGGTTCATGTATGTAGCTCATCAGTACAATAAGGTTCATGTATGTAGCTCATCAGTACATTAAGGTTCGTGTGTGTAACTCATCTGTACATTAAGATCGATGTATGTAGCTCATCTGTACATTAAGGTTCGTGTCTGTAGCTCATCTGTACATTAAGGTTCAT
This sequence comes from Haliotis cracherodii, assembly GCF_022045235.1. Lineage (NCBI taxonomy): Eukaryota > Metazoa > Mollusca > Gastropoda > Lepetellida > Haliotidae > Haliotis > Haliotis cracherodii. Next base: position 37,475,933 of record NW_027266308.1, read on the forward strand.
GTATGTAGCTCATCTGTACATTAAGGTCCATGTATGTAGCTCATCTGTACATTTAGGTCCATGTATGTAGCTCAATTGTACATTTAGATTCGTGTATGTAGCTCAACTGTACATTAAGGTCAATGTATGTAGCTCATCTGTACATTAAGGTTCGTGTATGTAGCTCATCTGTACATTAAGATTTGTGTATGTTAAATTCATATAATTTTCACCACTATTTTGCTGTTTCAGCAGACAATCGAGACTGACTAATCTCTGGGGTTGGTGTTCATATCCAGAAAAGTTGACCTTAATGTCACTCAGTTTAAAAGAAACTCGAAACACATTTAATGTTTTTTTAAATTTTGTTGCAGAGATAAGATACAGCTTATCTTAGATGGGCGGGCTTTTGGACAGATTAAACTGTATATCTATGAGAATGACCAAATGCAAGACAATCTTCAGACGTAGGTAATCTGTCAACCAAGAGGGTCCAATGATGAAGCTCCGCGTTTCCATGGTGATGGTTTTGTTGCTAGGGTTAACCAGTGCTCAGACCACTGATGTTACACCAGGTAAAGCGTTTCGATCTTTGACGTTGATGGTCATCCCTGTTACACAAATATCCCGTTGACCTTTGAAACAGAATGGTGATGTTTAAATGTTCGGGTAAGTCACCGGGACCTGATAAGTTCTCGTCTCGTCTCGTCTCGTCTCGTCTCGTCTCGTCTATTCCAGATATGTCTCACGTCTATATGGTATGCCCGGGAACTGGAGAAAGCTCGTGCGAGTACTTTAATGTCCATGTATGTAGCTAATCTGTGCATTAGGGTCCATGTATGTAGCTCATCTGTACATTAATGTCCATGTATGCAGCTCATCTGTACATTAAGGTCCATGTATGTAGCTCATCAGTACATTAAGGTCCATGTATGTAGCTCATCTGTACATTAAGGTCCATGTATGTAGCTCATCATTACATTAAGATCCATGTGTGTAGCTTAACTGTACATTAAGGTTCATGGATGTAGCTCATCTGTACATTAAGGTCCATGTAGGTAGCTCATCTGTACATTAAGGTCCATGTATGTAGCTCATTAGTACATGAGGGTTCATATATGTAGCTCATTTGTACATTAAGGTTCGTGTATGTAGCTCATCAGTACATTAAGGTTCATATATGTAGCTCATTTGTACATTAAGGTTCATGTATGTAGCTCATCTGTACATCAAGATTCATGTATGTAGCTCATTTGTACATTAAGGTTCATATATGTAGCTCATTTGTACATTAATGTTCATGTATGTAGCTCATCAGTACATTAAGGTTCATGTATGTAGCTCATTTGTACATTAAGGTTTATATATGTAGCTCATCTGTACATTAAGGTTCATGTATGTAGCTCATTTGTACATTAAGGTTCATGTATGTAGCTCATCTGTACATGAGGGTCCATGTATGTAGCTCATTAGTACATGAGGGTTCATGTATGTAGCTCATTAGTACATGAGGGTTCATATATGTAGCTCATTTGTACATTAAGGTTCATGTGTGTAGCTCATCTGTACATTAAGATTGATATATGTAGCTCATTTGTACATTAAGGCTCGTGTATGTAGCTCATCTGTGCATTAAGGTTCATATATGTAGCTCATTTGTACATTAAGGTTCATGTATGTAGCTCATCTGTACATTAAGATTCATGTATGTAGCTCATCAGTACATTAAGGTTCATGTATGTAGCTCATCTGTACATTAAGATTCATGTATGTAGCTCATCAGTACATGAAGGTTCATATGTGTAGCTCATTTGTACATTAAGGTTCATGTATGTAGCTCATCAGTACATTAAGGTTCATATATGTAGCTCATCTGTACATTAAGGTTCAGGTATGTAGCTCATCTGTACATTAAGGTCCATGTATGTAGCTCATTTGTACATTAAGGTCCATGTATGTAGCTCATTAGTACATTAAGGTTCATGTGTGTAGCTCATTTGTACATTAAGGTTCAGGTATGTAACTCATCTGTACATTAAGGTCCATGTATGTAGCTCATTTGTACATTAAGGTTCATGTATGTAGCTCATTAGTACATTAAGGTTCATGTATGTAGCTCATCAGTACATTAAGGTTCATGTGTGTAGCTCATCTGTACATGAGGGTCCATGTATGTAGCTGTGCTTTAACAAGGAGCACGCCGAATTGCCCGTCACGCCGAAGACCTACGTTGGATTCCACACAAGCGAGCAATATATGAAGCCCTTTTCAGAGCTTTTTATACTTCCTATAAAAAGTGTTATCCCAAAGATGTGTTACATTTGAGCAATTACTGAAAGGCTTTGCTTATTCATAGCTTTCGGACATGGGAGCCTGCCAATGGACAAAAAATACATGCTCTAGGCTAGACATTCATTTTTTGTGGAAGCCTCAGTGGCTGAGTAGGTTAGATCGCTGACTTTGTGTTTGCTGGAGATTTGGTGGCTCACTTTGAGAAGTGAACTGTACCCCAAAAAGAACTAGAATTTTTTCTTCACGTAGAAAGTGTGGTCCCAGGTATAACATATGTCCTTTTTAAGGCGCCCTGCTCCTGAAATTGATGGTATATTAACAAATGACGGGGTAGGATAAGGGCACTTGTGGCGGACAGGACCTGGATATTTTAAAAATTGTGCATAACTTTAAGAAATTATGAAAGTTACCAGAAGGTGTCCAAAGGCATGAGAACTTAACCTTGTTCATTTCAACAACTGCATGTTTGAGACTTATGACAAACACTAAATGAATACTTTAGGTATATAGTTAAAATGGGTAAAACAAAAGGTTGATTTCAAAGTTTTCAAGGTAACAGCATTCAAGGTCTCAGTGAAGCGTTCAAAAAGGTTAATGATGGACATTTGGAGGACTTTTCGAAATCAGACGCATCAGTGACTAGAGTGATGTCCGATTAAATTCCCTATTTTGACATGTTCCCCTGTTTCTTCAGATGAACAATTGACTTGCCTTTGCATGTGTTTGTAACGGGTGCCACCGGTAGGGCTTGATACGCTCACCTTTCCCCGAGCACCTGGTATCATCACTATTTGATAGTGATTCATAAAAACGTGTTCATACTATAGTCGGAATCGCACTATCGACTCTGCTTTTGGCAGAGATTTCTTATGAATAGAGAAAGGGTTTTGTCGCTTTTATTATAATATTTGAATATGAGAAAATCTTTGACTCAATATTTCAAAGTTTTATAAGCAATTGGGCCAAAAATGGGCATTCATCCTACCGCATCATCACTCACTCACTCACTCACTCACTCACTCACTCACTCACTCATTCAATTACTCACTGGGGGGCACGGGTGGCCCAGTCGTCTAAGGCGCCGCGATTTGCTGTGCAGAGTTGCGTCCCTTGGGCACGCCAGAAACCTATGATTGTGGGTTCGAATCCCGGTTCGCCCTGATTATGTTTCTAGGTTTGTCAGCACCATACCCGTGCTCGTGGGTTTCACCGAAGTGGTAAACGTCTGATACGTGCACCACTTCGGGCTTTCCTCCCACATTAAGCTTTAATACTGTTAAAAGCGGCGTTAAACCCAACTCACTAACTCACTCAATTACTCACTGACGCACACATTATACCTGAATACATGCATGAAAGTATTTTCAATGACTTTAGTATGTCTTTAATCCAGATGTCTTCACCATCAACGCAGGAGCGTCTTTGTCAACAGTTCTCAAGGGTAAATATTTCCACCAAATTTGTAATATTAATCAAATTTATGCTCACCTCATTGATGAATCTTATATATTCTTTTGGCGATAACTGTTAATTATTGTTTTTTAAATATTACCTTGAGTTGATTTCTCCTTATAAACATCATATTGTAACCGTAAAGTGATATTAACAACGTCGTTACCAAATACATGCAACTGTACATCCTGAATCCCCATTCACATGTAATGGGAAGTGTAACCAATGACAATAAGTTCATACATACACTTATAGTGACATATGCATCTTTCGTGTAACAGCCAGTGTCTTCACCTCACCTTCAGCACCAGGTATCTGTATCACATAGATGAAATATGTATACATAAATATACTTACTTTACCATTCACTTTCGGTTAACTGAACTTTATCGTATAATATATAAACTTCATCTGTGAAGTGACGTTGAGGACAGTAAAAAATCAATATAACTACAGTCACCATATTATATATGTACACTGTTATAGCTTCAATGTGCGTTGGCTTTCGTCCAACTTCAAGTCGCCTCGCCGTGGTATAACTGGAATACCGTCCAAAACAGTGTTAAATATTACTCACTGACTCAATGTGTGATATTGTTTGGATTTTGTTATCATCCAATGCTTATTATGACAGATATATCAATATGAATACCGCTTTAACATTTTTTTGATTACAGCAGTGACAGCGACCCCATCCACGACCACCAAAGGTGGGTCGCGAGCAGAAATGTAAAAAACATTGTGACTAAATAAAATTTCGGTGTCCATTACGTAGACATATTTTAGCTCATACTAGTATATCGATTCGGTCTTTCAAGAAATATTTTATGCATTTATATTTATGTATAAATGGTGGTTTTAAACTATCGGTGGATGGCTCAACCGTTACCCTTGTGTAGTGGTTGGTGTCTCCTCGGATAGCGGTGGTTCGATTCCCTGGTCGCGTCATACCACAGGACGTTGGAAGATGGTACTTGTTGTTACCCTGCCTGGAGATCGGTATTAAGGGGATAAAACAATGACTGGTCGGTGTGGTATCCATGTCAGCCTTCGGCGTGGTTTCTCAGTGGGCTAGCACTATAAAAGCAGCCAAAGTCCGGACAAGTACAAGGAGCCACGCACACGTGTAATAATCAGTTTCACATTGGGCTTAACCTTACTTCATGTTATGAATATCTTGTGTTGTATTTGTACGTGCATAGATCAATAATTGTGTCTATTTGTACTATTATGACGACCATTTTCTTACACGTCTTCCCTAGTAGCAGAATGCCATTCAGTGCCTGCCGATCTGGTGTTTCTTCTGGACTCTTCGGGCAGCGAGGGGGCCACAAACTTCAAGGACCAGTTGACCTTTGTTTCCAATATTGTGGACAAATTCGACATTGGACCTGACAAAGTGCAGGTTGTATATCAACTCACAGTTTATGCATTTACTACACTATATTTGACCACTGACCATAGTGTATTCATAAATACACAGCTGTCTACATGTCACTCACACTAATCTCCTTCTTGCTGATCTGTTTCTTTGTGCATATGAATCAGAGTTTCTGCTGGGATTGTTCAGTCAAAACAAGGTAATTTGGCCAAGAGGTTTAACTTAAGCTTCAGGTATATCGATGATCTGATATCGTTCTATAACCATCAATTTACCCACCTGAACTAGAAACAAAGGATAACAGTGAGACGGCTTCACGTGTTTCATATTTAGATTTATTTAGTGACAAAACACTCTACACAAGACGGATGACTTCAACTTTCTAATAGTCAACTTTCCCTTTATCTCGAGCAATATTCCTGCAGCTCCAGCCCTATGTGTCTACATTTCACAACTTTTGAGGTACAATCGAGTATGCTTTTTCAACCAAGATTTCAAAGAGCGTCATACAACTCACGGCCACAGTAAAGCTTTCAAAACGATTTATGACAAACATCATGTAGAGGACATTTAGACATTTTACGCATCAGTGACAAAAATTATGTCCGATGCAAGTCCCTATTTTGACTTGTATAATATGTTCCCATGTTTTGTCAGGAGAACAATTGACTTGCCTTTGCATGTGTTTGTAACGGGTACCACCGGTTGGGCAGGGTACGCTCCCCTTTTCGCGAAGGCCTGATATCATCACTATTTGATAGTGATTCATAAAAACATGCTCATGATATAGTCGGAATCGTAAATCGACTGTTTGGGCAGAGATTTCTTATGAATATGGAAATATTTTTGTCGCATTTTTAAAAAAACAACAACACATATCGGTATTGTGATCATGGGTGACAGCTGGACAGCAAAAACATTACAAGTACAAACTAAGATAAGTACAGCAGGTCAATCATAATTCAGCTGGGTTTATGGGAAACTATTATCATCAACTGTCAGGAATAGAGGCCCACAAACCAGATCTCTTCCATTTAACAGGGGGCGGTCGGGTTGCCTAGTGGTTAAAGCGTTCGCTCGTCACGCCGAAGACCCGGGTTCGATTCCCGACATGGGTAAAATGTGTGAAGCCCATATCTGATGTCCCCCGCCGTGATATTGCTGGAATATTGCTAAAAGCGGCGTAAAACCATACTCACTCACTCACTCCATTAAACAGTCCTTTTCGCGGATACCCGGTGTCATCAGTACTTTTCAGTTGTCCAATCATATAAGTTTTACTGCCAGCTGATAATCAAGGCTCTCGGTTCTCTTGAATTGACGTTATATATTAATAAATATCATAAACTTCTAAGATAGATTTTTTGTCAAATGTTTTTGCATATATGATAATAAAGTATTGGTTCTTGTGAACGATGTTATGAGACCCGCAGTTGCTATCTTCTGAAAAGGGCTATCGGTCTTTGTCAAGTAGTGTGTTGTATATGACGGTGCAATCCAACTACTTTCGGTTTAGGTGAGTGTTGCCACGTTTGAAACCACTGTACACAACGCCTTCTGGCTTGACGACTACACCAACAAAGCCGATGTTCTCAATGCCATCAAGAAAATCCAATTCGGGTAAATTGTAGCCACGGTTATAATTGACGACAGTAGAAAGTTTCGTGTTTAATAACATACTCGCACATGCTTTCTCTAAATGTAAAATGTTGGTGCGATATGACGTGCGATGTTTCTCATATATAAAGATACAGTTTATGTATCAGCGAGTGAGTGCTATTGTTAGCAGTTGTGCAACTGTACTACGACAGCCTGTAGTGAGTGAGTGAGTGAATCTTGTAACTGGGAATGGAGTCATCCTACAGATGACATCCTTACCTTGTCAGCCTGGTTGGTTTAACCTCTTCGGTCGCGTGGATATTGGCGCCCAACGTGGGGCTGAGCATGTTCATAGCCAATTTGAGCAAAATAGGACTCAATACCCTAGAAAAGCGACCAAGGACGAGCCTTCTTTTGACAGGTGATTGTTAAGCAGATCGTGGAGTCAAAGATGACAGTCTCACATACCTTGCTAGTTGCCAACGGGGTTAACCTCTTTGGTAATTTGGACAAGCGTCCGACTTCGGATCAGAAGGTCCGTGGTTTGAATCTGATCCATCATGGTGTGAATCCATCGTGGTTTGAATAAAGCAATGATGCATGCCGTCGGGACATGATGCTGCACAGCCAGGTCGTTGTGTTCCCTAATAACTTTAGAAGCACTTGACCTGTACTACCGGGAGGACAGGACATACACCTGAGCACCTGCTTTGGTCACTTTGATTATAAACTTTCGTAAGAGGATATTCTTGACTACTTTTATTTTATTGTATTTCGACTGGGCTATATTTTGTCTCAGTTTGTTGTTTAACGCCGCACTCAGCAATATTCCAGCTATATAACGGCGGTCTGTAAATAATCCAGATTGGACCAGACAATCCAGTGATTGATATCATGATCATCGATACACGCGATTGGGATACGATGACAGGCATCAACCAAGTCAGTTAGCCTGACAACCCGATCCTGTTGCGGGATGCTAAAGCTATTTTAACCCGGGTACAATGCCCTGGTAGGATTTGAATGTTGGACAACTTGACCAGCCGATCACGTTAATCGCCTCTTACGAGGGTTGCTGAAGATCTATTCCTCCCCGGATCTTGACGGGTCTCTTATGTTGTTATCCAATCTAATCCCCATGTGAGTTGACTTCTAGCCACCATATCATACTGTCAATCTTTAATCCAACCCAAGCCCAATATTAGTGGACTGTCATCACGCGCATGGTAGTGTCCACTTTGAACCAAACCAATCGTCATACTAGTTGGCACTTTTCCTCCCAAAGGATACTTTTCCTTCGCATGACGTACCAGCAACAATGTGTATGACGGTTGCTGTCTATAGCAGCATCTTACTCTTATGTATATTCCCGCAGAGGTGGCAACACAGCCACCGACCAAGCTCTGACGCATGCGCTGCAGGAAAGCTTCTCGGACGCCCATGGAGCGCGGAACAACTCCAACAAAATTATATTTGTTTTGACCGATGGTCAGTCTACGAAACCTGCACTGACGGCAGATGCAGCTAATAAGATCCATAACACCAACATCCGCGTCATCGCCATCGGCATTGGCTCCAGGATCTCCTCTTCCGAACTGGACACCATCGCCACCGACAAACAGCATGTATACAGAGTGGCCAATTTCAGTGGCCTCGCCGACATTGAGAAAGAGGTGGAACAACAGACGTGCAAAAGTGAGTCCCCCAAAACAAACGAACCGGGAACCGGGTGTTTAACGCCGCTATCAGCAATATTCAATCTTAATAACGACGGTCTGTAAATAACGAATCTGGACCAGATAACCCATTGAAGGATATCATAAGCATCGATCCACGCAATTGGGATACGATGACATGCATCAACCAAGTCAGCGAGCCTGACCACCCGATCCCATTAGTCGCCTCTTAAGCCCATATCTCACATACACGATTTAAGAAATTGCGAACACGATTTAAGAAAAGTTGAAAAATGAGTGAGTGAGGAACAGGAAGAGATTCTGGGTTCGACCATGGTTGTTGAGCTTCCGTTTCGGCCGCCTGAGGTTTGGCATGGCTATAGAATGAGGTTTCACTTTAGGTGGTTTCCCACGTTCTCACTCAGTCACGTGATTGGCTCTTCCGGTCGTATGACAAACGTATGGATTTCGTGTTCAGGCGTATGAGAGTCGAATGAAAGTCGTGTTGAATTGTGTTAAAACGTATGACGTTTCTTCCCTCGCTCCCCAACACGACTGAATGCGACCGAACACGATCTTCATACGATTGAACACGACTGTCATGCGACCTTCATACGACCTTCATACGACTGAACACGACTTTTCAGCTCGGCTGAAAACGTGTTATAATTTTTTGCATTGCAAAATTTTATAACACGATTAAAGCCGAGCTGCGACGTCCATACGACCGCACGCGACCGACCACGACTTAACACGAATGAACACAAATAAGTGCGCGACCTTCATACGTTCTAACACGATTTACGCAAAAACGTTAAATCGTGTTCATTCGTGTTCAGATTCGTGAATGTGAGATAGGGGCTTTACGCAAGCATGGGTTTCTGAAGGCCTATTCTAACCCGGATCTTCAAGGGTACAATGCCCTGGTGGGATTGGAATGTTGGACAACTTTCACAAAACTATTGTAACGCTTTAACTGTTGTTAGTTAGTGTTAAATGGGGGATAGTATATCGGTCTGGGTAAATTGGCCCCGATCTGGTTGATTTGTAAGTGAGTGAATGTCGTTTTACGACGCAACCAGCCTGTAAATACTCGATCCTGGACCAGATATTACTGCAACTGAGTTTCCGCAACGATCGGGGGAAGATCTTGAGGAAATTGTTGTAGTTTTTTTCTGGAATATATTGTTGTATTAACACGTGTATTTCACAAGGTCTCATGTACCTGCGTCTCATGCCATAAGAATGACGAACTTATAAATTATTATTTGACATCGTGATATATTAGCTCACCAGTTATTCTGAGACACCATTTGATACAATACGAGCTTGCATGAGTTCCTTGTTTGCATTTCAAATGACACTGCAATTTATGAAGAAATACTTTCTTAAATCAAAACGTCTTGTATTTCAGCCGAGGGATTAAGTAAGTATTAATTAACATCAGTCAATATTCGAAGCGGGAAATGGCATAATTGTATTAATGTGGTGACGGCACTACAGAAGTAATTTCATTTATTGTATACCATTTGTGTCTAGATATTTAAAGTTCACATATAGATTATGATAATAGTTCATTTTATTAGTTATTAAGAATACATTCATATACATGTATTGATATATATCAACACGCGTCTTGCCCAATATCGCCATATCATTTATTCCAATTCAGTCTGCAAATCAACCCCCGCCGACATCTTGTTCCTGCTTGACGCTTCCGGTTCCGAGGGGGCTAACAACTTTGATAAGCAGCTGAACTTTGTAAAGAATTTCACAAAGGACTTCACCATCGGCCCTGACGCCGTCCAGATCGCCGTGACGACATTCTCCACCACGACAACGCCCGCGTTCTGGTTCAACGACTTCGACAATAGCACAGATCTTATGAATGCCATTGACAAGGTCAAATATTTAGGTGGCAACACCCACACAGAGTCGGCTCTCAAGTAGGTCGGTCTTAAATTAATGTATTTTGTATAATAGTTTAATTAATTAAACATATTTACGTTACAAAGGTCAAAGGATTTGATAAAAATGAATAACTTTCGGGGTCCTCTCGTTTTGTTAGGAAATATGTGTTAAGATGGTCTGGTTATTCAGTTATTCCTACAGATAACTCCTGTTTAGTTATTGTAAATACCGTTTTTACGTTACACTGTTTTGTTTGTTTGTTTCTTTTCCTTCAGACATTATAACCCAGGACCGTGTTCTAAAGTATGATTATGGCTTTGCAAAATTGCAATAACCATATTCCAAAGATACTGAAGAATGTCATACTGCAAAGAAAGGTCAAGTATACTGGGATACTCAATACTGAAAACATACATTTTCAATATTCAGACTTGGTGAGACGGCATTCACAGCAGCTAACGGTGCCCGGAACAACTCCAACCACCTCATCATCATCCTCACCGACGGCCAGTCTTCAGATAAAACACAGACCAAAGCAGCAGCCAACAGCGTCCACAACGCCGGTACTCAGGTCATCGCCATCGGCATCGGTAACAGCATTGACCAACAGGAGATCAAAGACATCGCCTCCGGGGACGGCGACCAGAACGCCTTCGCCGTGGCCAACTTTGACGCCCTGCACACCATCGAGAAGGAGATCCAAAGTCAGACATGTAAAAGTAAGAAAAAATTTTAGTTTTTCGAAAACAATTTAACGTTGAGTAAGAGACGTGAGGTAGCCTATTGGTTCAAAGATTAATTCTTCACGCCGAAGCCCCGGGCTCGATTCCCAACGTGAGTAAAATATATAAATCCCAATCTTGATGTGATGGCTGCAATATTGCTAAGATAGGCTTCCTCGTACCTTTAACATTGACATCGTCAACCTCGATTAACCTTCAGTCAATAATCTCTCTTCGATCTAGATACCTCAAACAATGTCACAATCACATGACTTATGACGCAATCAGACAAACACCGATACAGCGAACGCTTACTAATGTTCTCGTCTCGTTCTATTTTCAGCGCAAACGGGTACGTGTTTATCATATGTAAGGAAATGGTAAATGTAAGTATGTTACCACAGTGTGAATATGAAACATGGATTCTTACAAGGCTGTTGCTTGTATACGTTTGATCCAAAGTGGTATCAGCGCCAGGTAAATAACACCGATGATAATTTCGGTATTTTGAAGTTTGATATACCTATGACAAGGAACATGATGGAAAACACTTTCCATAATATCGCGTATTATAGCGTTCGATGGCTACCTCTTGTCCTTTTATCAAGTCACCCTAAAATTTGCGCATGCTTCAAGAAGTTATATATATATATTCCTTCATATATTTTGATACCCGTGAAGATCCGGTGAATAAGCTCTTCATAACCCATACTTGCCGTAAAAGGCAACTATATGCTTGCCAAAGGGCGTACCTCTGAAATGCTATAAAATGCATGGTATTATTTTCAAAACAAATGAATATTTTCGAATTAAGAAGCTTGACATTCCATAAATGATTAATTATACAGATGATACACTTCATGATATACTTATGTTAACATAGGTATGACGGTAAGTAATTACTTGGCTTGCCTTAAAAGCGACTCTGCTTGTCGTAAGAGACGACTAACGGGATCGGATGGTCAGGTCGCTGACTTGATTGATGCATGCTCAAGATGTCAATAACAGGATTGTCTGGTCCAGACTCGATTTTTTACAGACCGCCGTCATATAGCTGCAATATTGCTGAGTGCGGTGTTAAACAACATTCCGGTGATTAATATTAAAAGCATCGATCCACACTATTGGGATCGATGACATGCATCAATTCAAGTCAGCGAGCCTGACCACGCGATCCCGTCAGTCGCCTCTTACGACAAGCATAGTCGCCTTTTACGGCAAACATGGGTTGCTGAAAGCTTTTCTACCCGGGATCTTCTTGGGTCTGAATGCATTTGGACCTAACCTGGAAGTGTGCTACACACAGTGGAACAAGTTCCCTCTTTAAACACTGCGAGACTGCATTTCAATTAGGAATCACGCTTACTTTGGATATTGTACTTACTATAACTCTACATTTTGTAACCTATAATTGTGCAAAACATTCTTTCAATATGCCTGCCGATAATGCCTGAGAAAGATGCCTCTCGCGTTAATGCGGCCATCAAAATCATCTGCTTCAAACAGAGCTGGTTAATTTCATTTGAAACCTCCGACACTCAGAATCCAGCTTTTTCCAAATTCATAAGATGATGTTCAATACAATTCTTGTATTAATACCTGTGTCGTAGCGTGCAGCTCACGGCCGGCGGATGTCGTGTTTCTGTTGGACACATCCAGCAGTGAAGGGTCAACCAACTTCAAGAAGCAGCTGGACTTCGTCAACAACTTCGCCCGCGAGCTGAACATCGGACCCAACAACGTGCAGCTTAGTGTCGTCACGTTTGCGACTAACGTCAAGAATGAGTTCTGGTTGAACAACTTTACCACAAAAGCCGATCTGCTCAACGTGAGTCAGGACGATGAATGCTGAGACTTACGGTGCATCATTGATACTTGGGTATCGAGGGTGGATTTTGCTGAAATTTCGTGTTGATTTTTCCCGTATGTTTTTTATGCATATTTAAAACAAACCTGCTATAAAAATGTTATATGATGTTTGGCGAGACCAGCTTCATGGGACGAGATTGAAGAAGAAAGCTTTTTGGATAACATTTGTATCTTTAAACAAATACTTCAGTAATTAAAGAATTTTATTTGTGTACATTTTACCATCAACTCGGGATTCCTTTTTAGCTTTAAATAATTGAAGAGGCGTACACCAGTTTACGCTTTGATTCAAACTTCAACATGAAATATAAACACTTTTTCTCAGTTTATATAATCCCTTTGTTGTATATCAGTAGTTCTATACAACCTTGAGATAAAACTTACATTGACGTATATTTCTGGGTTATTTTGTGGATAATAATAACATAATTTTCATTAATCATTTTTTAACGAGAATAATGTTTGAACTGAATATATACTGAATATGGAAGATAACAATAATATAATTTTCATTAATAATTTTTTAGCGAGAATAATATTTGAACTGAATATATACTGTACATGGAAGGGTTTTGTCGCTTTTATGTTCATATCTACGTTAAGTTACATAACTCACAGTCTTATTTCGTGGCACAATTCACAACTATACCAAAGTGCAATTCAATGGTTTCAAAACGTCCTAGCCTTCCTTGACTTGAAAAATCATCAACAGCATCGCTAGTCGTCATGTTCGGTTATATTAAAAAATGAAAATTCGAAATAGAATATATAAATGCGAAACGGGAACCACATAAAGAATGCATATGATACAAATACATTGGTTTTGGCATAGTTTGAGGGTCGGCTGTGATGAGAATCAAATTATGAAAAAATATATATTGCCTCAACAACGCTATTGTTAACAGGCAGTCCAGAACGTGCAGTACCGCCCGGGAATTACGGAAACAGGAAAGGGACTAGAGTTTGTTGGGGCGAACAGTTTTCTACCACAACATGGCGGCCGCCCCGACGCTCAACAAGTGGTCATTGTCGTCACCGATGGTGAATCTCAGCAGAAGTCAGTCACAGCCAGCGAAGCGGAGAAGCTCCATAAATCCGGTATCAAGGTCATATCGGTGGGCATCGGTTCGAGGATCGACAACGGAGAACTCACGGCTCTTGCCAGTGATCCTTCTTTTGTGTTCAGAGTGGCAGATTTTGATGCTCTGCAGAAGATCGAGACAGAGATACGACAGACTACATGTAAGATGGTTGTGAGCTAGCCCAGATCGAGATACTAAAAACTCCGTGTAAGATGGGCAGTAAACCCAGACTGAGATACTAGAAAGTATGTGTTAGATGGTCAGTAAACCCAGACTGAGATACCAGAAAGTACGTGTAAGATGGGCAGTAAACCCAGACTGAGATACCAGAAAGTACGTGTAAGATGGGCAGTAAACCCAGACCGAGATACTAGAAAGTACTGTTAGATGGGCAGTAAACCCAGACTGAGATACTAGAAAGTACGTGTAAGATGGGCAGTAAAGCCAGACTGAGATACCAGAAAGTACTGTAAGATGGTCAGTAAAGCCAGACTGAGATACCAGAAAGTACGTGTACGATCGTTGTAAATGAACCCAGATTGATATACTAGAAACAACGTGTAACATCGTTGTAAGTTAACCCAAATAGATACACATATTACTCTATGTAAGACCCGTGAAGATCCGGGGTATAATAGGTCCTCAGCAACCCATGCTTGCCGTAAAAGGCGACTTTGCTTCTCGTAAGAGTCGACTAACGATATCGGGCGGCCAGGCTCGCTGACTTAGTTGATGCATGTCGTCGATCGATGCTCATGATAATTATCACTGGATTGTCTGGTCCAGACTCGATTATTTACAGACCGCCATCATATAGCTGGAATATTGCTGGGAGCGGCGTTAAACCACTAACAAGCCAAACCAAGCCTACTCCATGTCACCTGAGATAGTTGTTAACAAAAGCCGAGATACGGGAAATGCCATATAAAATTACTCTTAGCCCAGACCGAGATACCTAAAACTGCATGTAGCAATGTTAATTACCCACGCAAGGTAAGCAAGATAGTTGCTAATTAACCGTGATCCATATACGGAAAACTACATGCCATGCACGTGGAATTGTTGTGAGTTAACCCGTATGGATATACCGGAAATTATATATTAGATTCTATGTTAGAAGGATTTTAACTCAGACCGGGTACAGGAAACTCCATGTAAGACGGATGTTAACACAGACGAAGGTACAGGAAACTCCATGTAAGACGAATGTTAACACAGAACAGGTACGGGAAACTCCATGTAAGACTGATGTTAACTCAGACCAAAGAACAGGAAACTCCATATAAGACAGATGTTAACACAGACCGGGTACAGGAAACTCCATGTAAGACGGATGTTAACACAGACCAGGTACAGGAAACTCTTGGTAAGAAGGATGTTAACACATAGCAGGTACAGGAAACTCCATATAAGACAGATGTTAACACAGACCGGATACAGGAAACTCCATGTAAGACGGATGTTAACACAGACCAGGTACGGGAAACTCCATATAAGACAGATGTTAACACAGACCGGATACAGGAAACTCCATGTAAGATGGATGTTAACACAGACCAAAGAACAGGAAACTCCATATCAGACGGATGTTAACACAGACCAGGTAGAGGAAACTTCATGTAAGACGGATGTTAACACAGACCAGGTACGGGAAATTCTATGTAAGACAGATGTTAACACAGACCAAGGTACAGGAAACTCCATGTAAGACAGATGTTAACTCAGACCAAAGAACAGGAAACTCCATATAAAACAGATGTTAACACAGACCAGGTACAGGAAACTCTATGTAAGACAGATGTTAACACAGACCAGGTACGGGACACTCCATGTAAGACAGATGTTAACACAGACCAAAGAACAGGAAACTCCATATAAGACAGATGTTAACACAGACCAGGTACGGGAAACTCTTGGTAAGAAGGATGTTAACACAGAGCAGGTACAGGAAACTCCATATAAGGCAGATGTTAACACAGACCGGATACAGGAAACTCCATGTAAGACGAATGTTAACACAGACCAGGTACAGGAAACTCCATGTAAGACGGATGTTAACTCAGACCAAGGCAGAGGAAACTTCATATAAGACAGATGTTAACACAGACCAGGTACAGGAAACTCCATGTAAGACAGATGTTAACCCAGACCAGGTACAGGAAACTTCATATAAGACGGATGTTAATCTAGACCAAAGTACAGGAAACTCCATGTAAGACGGATGTTAATCCAGACCAAGGTACAGGAAACTCCATGTAAGACGGATGTTAACACAGACCAGGTACAGGAAACTCCATATAAGACGGATGTTAATCCAGACCAAGGTACAGGAAACTCCATGTAAGACGGATGTTAACACAGACCAGGTACAGGAAACTCCACGTAAGACGACTGTTAACCCAGACCAGGTACAGGAAACTCCATATAGGACAGATGTTAACACAGACCGGATACAGGAAACTCAATGTAAGACGGATGTTAACCCAGACCAAGGAACAGGAAACTCCATGTAAGACGGATGTTAACACAGACCAGGTACAGGAAACTCCATGTAAGACGGATGTTAACTCAGACCAAGGTACAGGAAACTCCATGTAAGACGAATGTTAACACAGACCAAGGTACAGGAAACTCCATGTAAGACGAATGTTAACACAGACCAGGTACAGGAAACTCCATGTAAGACGGATGTTAACTCAGACCAAGGTACAGGAAACTCCATATAAGACGGATGTTAACACAGACCGGGAACAGGAAACTCCATGTAAAACAGATGTTAACTCAGACCAAAGAACAGGAAACTCCATATAAGACGGATGTTAACACAGACCAGGTACAGGAAACTCCATGTAAGACGGATGTTAACTCAGACCAAGGTACAGGAAACTCCATGTAAGACGAATGTTAACACAGACCAAGGTACAGGAAACTCCATGTTAGACGGATGTTAACTCAGACCAAGGTACAGGAAACTCCATGTAAGACGGATGTTAACACAGACCGGGAACAGGAAACTCCATGTAAAACAGATGTTAACTCAGACCAAAGAACAGGAAACTCCATATAAGACGGATGTTAACACAGACCAGGTACAGGAAACTCCATGTAAGACGGATGTTAACTCAGACCAAGGTACAGGAAACTCCATGTAAGACGAATTTTAACACAGACCAAGGTACAGGAAACTCCATGTTAGACGGATGTTAACTCAGACCAAGGTACAGGAAACTCCATGTAAGACGGATGTTAACACAGACCAGGTACAGGAAACTCCATGTAAGACAGATGTTAACACAGACCAGGTACAGGAAACTCCATGTAAGACGGATGTTAACACAGACCAGGTACGGGAAAAATATTTCTGTAAAACGGAGAAATATGAAGACTCGTCACATAAAAAGAAACATGTATATAAAAATGATATTAATTAATTATTTTTGTGTTTGCAGGTAAGGCTCCACAAACAGGTAAGTGACATGTGTGTATAATATCATACAAAGCTATAATATACAAAGCAACCTTTGACAAACATGCCAGAAGGAATTAATATGGCAAAGACAGCATGATACGGTATTTGTTGACAAAGTGTGGACGAATAATAAAATATATAGTGACCGATAAACAATTATGTAAAAATGTATTTCTTATCGACAATGCATATCATGAAATTGAAGTTAATGGCCTTCACGTAAAACATATTAATATTTAGCATCTTCTTTTTGTTAGACGATCGTAACTCATTGCCCTTAAATGTTATTAGAATACACGTTCGCACGGCTTGTCCGATTGTGTATCTGTGGCTCATACCTGTGCATCCCCTACATCTTCCCACATCTATCACATGTCGTGATACCACTGAAATATTCTTCAAACCCAACCCACTCACTCACTCACTCACTCACTCACTCATGTGTTAAGTAACATCGGCTATATCCTACTGGTGTTAAATGACATCCAACTCTGACAAAAGACCTCCAGCAAACTCAGAGGGAGCACGATACTTCCTTCAGGACAGCCTTTGTTCTATACATGACACCCCTGATGTCATATCCGGCAATTATAAATCACCTCAAGAATAATTCCGTAAGGCAGTAGTTACATTTTGTTCTGGCTCCTGCAGCATGCAAGTCTGATCCTGTTGACATCGTGTTCCTCCTGGACTCATCCTCAAGCGAGGGGTCCATCAACTTCAAGAAGCAACTCGACTTTGTCAGCAACTTCGTCGACGGCTTTGACATTGGTCCTGATAGCGTACAGATCGGTGTTGTCACCTTTTCAACAGCTGTTCACAACCGCTACTTCCTAAACGACTACAACAGCAAAGCAGCGTTAAAAGCTGCAATCACCAGCATCCCCTACACTGGAGGTACCACAGACACTGGCGACGGACTGGAGTTTATCCGGACAAACTCTCTCAGGTAAAGTCTGAAACGCTACATGTACTCATGTACTCATTCCTTCCGGCGCTGCTCTCTCTCTCTCTCTCTCTCTCTCTCTCTCTCTCTCTCTCTCTCTCTCTCTCTCTCTCTCTCTCTCTCTCTCTCTCTCTCTCTCTCTCTCTCTCTCCTTTGCTAAAGGATGTGTCATTCCTTCCAGCGCTGCCCATGGTGCCCGGGCTGATGCCCGTCAGGTAGTGATTGTGATGACCGACGGTCAGTCCCAGCAGTCCGCATATACCACGGAGCAAGCCAAGTTGTTGCATGATAAAAGCGTCAAGGTCATTGCCGTGGGGATCGGTAATGGAATCGTCTCAACTGAATTAAACAACATAGCCAGCGACAAGCAGCATGTCTTCATGGTATGTTGGACTTCACTGTGGACAAGCCAAAATCATTTTCATATACAATTTTAGAAATAGGAGAAAAAGGTATGTGTTTTATACACCTACACTTACAAGTGAGAAGGAAAAACCATGGCAGCGATACCGGAAGTGGGGTATTAATGAACTAATTCTCCACGACATTGACCAATGTCGGATATTTTAGAATTATCACAAGCTTTGGTTATTGAGTTGTGTTTTTTAGGCATGACACTGTCTAGTGTCCTGGTACCTTGAACCTTCCTTTGCTTTGTCCAACACAGTGGACATCTTAATACTCTTTGGTTGTTTCGTTTCTAGGTTTGTCAGCACCATACCCGTGCTCGTGGGTTTCACCGAAGTGGTAAACGTCTTAGACCTGCATCACTTCGGTTTTTCCTCCCACATAAAGCTGACACGCCGTGATATAACTGGAATAATGTTAAAAGCGGCGTTAAACCCAACTGACTCACTCACTCACTTTGGTTGTTTCAGGTTACAGGATTCGACGCGCTGCACACTATCCAGACGGAGCTACAGCAGAAAACATGTAGGCAATGCCACGTTATCCGTGTATATAAAATATAAAAAAAATATAAACATGTATGCGTGTATATATATAATCTCGAGTATCTATGTATGTATCTATCTATGTATCTATCTATCTATCTATCTATCTATCTATCTATCTATCTCTATCTCTCTCTATACATACATACATACATACATACATACATACATACATACATACATACATACATACATACACACATACATACATACATACATACATGAGTCTAGATACCCGTGAAGATCCGGGGTAGAATAGGTCTTCAGTAACCCATACTTGCCGTAAAAGGCGACTATGCTTGTCGTAAGAGGCGACTAACGAAATCGGGTGGTCAGGCTCGCTGACTTGCTTGATGTATGTCATCGTATGCCAATTGCGTGGATCGATGCTCATGATGTCAATCACTGGATTGTCTGGTCCAGACTCGATTATTTACAGACCGCCGTCATATAGCTTGAATACTGTTGATAGCGGCGTTAAACAACCAACCAACCAACACAAGTCTAGACGTCAAACATGTGGAATTTCCCTTATATGGATATATATTCATCATACTTTTAAAAAAGTCAAATCTCAAGATATACAAAACAAGTTTAAGCATAAAATAGATTGGAAGTCCATCCCTCTGATGGGAACAACGCTTGGGGCTTCTTATTGGTGTCATCCGCGTGATGTTACCATGATGTTGGTGAACGCGAAGGCGAATCCAAAATCACTCTCACAAATCGATTCAGTTACTCGTAAGTCAACCTGGCTATCAGCAAAATATAAATGTTAAAATAAACTGCTTGTGAGTAGATAGGCCTGAACGGATATGATGGTAAACGATGATCTTCATAACTTGATGCCAAAAAGTATAATCAATAAAACATGTTACTTTTCTTTACAGGTAACAAGCTTGGTAAGACATTTCTTTTCCACTGAATTATCGACCCGTAAAGATTCGTGTTAGATTTGGTCGTCAGCAACCCATGCTTGTCGTAAGAAGCGACTTTGCCTGTCGAAAGAGACAACTAACGGGATCGGGTGGTCAGGTTGATGCATGTCATCGTATCCCAATTGCGTGGATCGATGCTCATGATGTAAATCACTGGATTGTCCGGTCCAGACTTTATTATTTACAGACCGCCGTCATATAGCTGGAATATTGCTGAGTACGGCGTTAAACAACAAGCAAAAGAACAATACATGTCATGTCAATGCATTGCCACTATTGACGACGATTGATTCAACCAGGAGTGAATGGGTACCAGGAGTGAATGGGTACCAGGCGTACTTAGATGGTGATGTGAATGCATAGACACCCAGCGCACTGAATCACTGGAATGCACACTACATGTGTATGTAGATGTTTAAGGCATGTGTTACACACATTATACTCTTTCGCTGTGACACTCAAGTAGCTAAATGTACAAAGTTAATATGTTTCATAACACACAGGACCGGTGAAGATCCGGGGGAGTATAGGTCTTCAGCGAAAAGGTGACAATGCTCATGATGTCAATCACTGGATTGTCTGGTGCAGACTCGAATATTTACAGCCCGCCGACATATAGCTGGAATATTGCTGAGTACGGCGTTAAACAACACACATAATACACAGTAGTACAAGAAACCTTTGATTCGGTGCTAGGTGTCTTGTACGGTGGCCCATAAGGGACATGGAGTCTGTTTTTCAATAATTTGATAATTCACGTACTTTTATCGTAACCTTTTGCAAATTAATACAATTTGTCATACAAATGTGTGATAAATCATGTATAAAAATAACCGAAAACATGGAAAATGTACTTTCAAGTAGCTATTGAATCGCTGAAATGTGAAGCGAAATGAAAAGAAAATGTCAAAAACGAAAACGAAAAGGTCAAAAACTAAAATGAAAATGTCAAAAACAAAAACGAAAATGTCAAAATCAAAAGCGCAAATGTCAAAAACTAAAATGAAAATACAGAAAACTATTTCCATAAATATTATCACATATTTGCATGACAAATCGTGTTAATTTGCAAAAGGTTACGATAACAGTAAATGAAATATCAAAAAATTGAAAAACCAACTCCATGTCCCTTATGGGCCACCGTAGTCTTGGCTTGTTGGTTAGCGTCTGAGACACCCCTATTACATAAACATTGTTGAAAGCGCCGTTAAATCAAACTTACGCACTCATTAACTACATCACTGCTGAAGCATTGTGACCCTCTGCTTCAGTTTGTGCCTCCTCCGCTGCCGACATCGTCTTCGTTCTCGACTCCTCTTCGAGTGAAGGACCTACTAACTTCAACAAACAGGTTACATTCGTCCAGAAGTTTGTGGACCAGTTTGACGTGAGCTCCACGGCAGTGCAGTTCAGCATCGTTGTCTTCTCGACTGCCGTGTATCCTCAGTTTGACCTTGACAAGTACGCCAGCAAGGCTGCCCTGCTCGCTGCCATCAAGAACGTCAAGTACCACTCGGGCATCACCTACACCGACAAAGCCCTCCGCTACGTCAACCAGACAACGTTGACGACGGCTCACGGTGCTAGGCCTTCTGCTGCGAAGATCGTGATCGTCATCACCGATGGGCAGTCATCGAGTCGATATAATGTACACACTAGTATACGATACTATTTTATCCAAAGAAATAGACAAGGAACAATAATCAAGGGAATCCCCAAATTTATTCAGAAATGATATGTAATGTTCTTCTTCACTATATAATATTTCCACATAATCGATGAGATTTAACGTGACCCAAAACCATCTATGACCAATAACATGTATAACTATATATAACACAGTGTCTCGATGACTTATGACTGTGGACACTTGAAAGGTGGCTAGGGTGTACCTTAAATTACTTTCGACCATAGCTGATAAATTATAACTCGGTCTGCCTTCAATACACCTGTTGAGAATGACTCTTCGTGTCCCCCCAGTCTACAGATTATATCCCCTTATGTTCCCTCTGCCTACATACTATCACCCTTTAACACCCCACCCCACCGTGCCCCACGTCTTTAGACAATCACCTCTGTGTGCCCCCTCTTTCAACAGACAACAACCCTTTGTGTTACCTCTCTCTGCAGGAAACAACCCTTTGTGTTACCTCTCTCTGCAGGAAACAACCCTTTGTGTTACCTCTCTCTGCAGGAAACAAACCCTTTGTGTTACCTCTCTCTGCAGGAAACAATCCTTTGTGTTACCTCTCTCTGCAGGAAACAAACCCTTTGTGTTACCTCTCTCTGCAGGAAACAACCCTTTGTGTTACCTCTCTCTGCAGGAAACAACCCTTTGTGCTACCTCTCTCTGCAGGAAACAACCCTTTGTGTTACCTCTCTCTGCAGGAAACAACCCTTTGTGCTACCTCTCTCTGCAGGAAACAACCCTTTGTGTTACCTCTCTCTGCAGGAAACAACCCTTTGTGTTACCTCTCTCTACAGAAAATAACCCTTTGTGTTTCCTCTCTCTGCAGGAAACAACCCTTTGTGTTACCCCTGTCTATAGAAAATGACCCTTTGTGTTTCCTTTCTCTACAGACAATAACCCCCTGCGTTCCATCTGTCTACAGACAATAGCACCTTGCTCCCCTTCTGTCCACAAACAATAACCCCTCGTGTTCCCTCTGTCTGCAGACACAACAGCAGGCTAACATCTTGCACAAGGCTGGAGTTGAGGTTATGGCTATTGGTGTAGGCGTCGGAGTGAACCATGCGGAACTTGCCCGCATCGCCAGCGACGCTAAGCACGTCTTCTCAGTCACCAACTTCGATGCTCTCAAAACCATTCAGAACGAGCTACAGCAGACTACATGCGCTGGTAGGTGGTATGGGAATGTTTACCAACTAATTATAAATGCGTAATTGGTAAACTGTGCATCTTGTATGGTGGAGGTGTGTTTAAGATAACGTTTAATGTATGGCACAGGAGTATCAAACATATTCATTCTTAAAGTCAGGACTATATATAATTTTTTAAATATTTTTTACAGTTCAGGGAACAGCAGTCCCAGGTACCGTATTGGCTTTTTTTAATTATCAACTAATATTCATAGGAAGGCATGATACAATTCTTTGCTTAATATTTCATTCTCCTGAATCCTAGTACCAAGGGACCCTGTAACCTGGTTGCAGACAAGAATATCACACTGAAATACAATCCCCAAGAACCCAGTCTCACTTCCGTGTAGCCTTTAGTGTCAATGATATAATACACGCCTACACATGGAGCAAGAACCCACCTATACAAACTGTTCAGGAATGTGAAACTGCCCTACGTGGGGAGCGTAAGGACACACCTCTGTTGCGAACTCAGCCATTGGTGACCTCCATAGGTAGGCGTGCTGTAAATGTCATCAGATCACGCCAGCTATTTACACCCAAACAGTGTGTTTGTCAGATTCAGCAACATGTTTTCGATGACTGACAACAAATAGGCCTCAAAACATTACACATGGGCCCATACATATATTGGGTTAAAAATAATTGAAATGTCACATGTTTTTAAAAGGTCAATAAATGCGAAATAATTTTAAACTTTTTATTGAGGTGTTGGTGCAAATGAACATTACACGCCACATACTCACTGAAGTAACATTTCATGCATACAACGTAAAAGATTTACAGTCAGTGTGAAGTTAACACGTTTATAAAATTATGGGTGGTGCTTAACTTTTCCACAGGTGTAAAGTTGCATATTTTAGAAAATACATTGTCTCTAGATGTATCTCTCGTCGCTATATGACTGGAATAATGCCGATGCGACGTTAAATTTTAAATCACTCACTCACTAAATGTATTTGCTCTTATTTCATGTGCTCAGCAACAACACAACGTAAGTATGCTTATTGTGTTGGTTAACATTATTATTATTATTATTATGATGATGATGATGATGATGATGATGATGATGATGTACCCACGTGTCCAGATAAGCAGTAGACGTGCTAGTGACGTGTAGATCGTAATAAAAGGAAGCTGTCAACAATTCTATTGTCAACATCCTGATCCTGGCTTGATAACTTAGCAATAAGTCTACGCATCACAGAAAAATAATAATAAAAGTGACAATTCTTGAATGATGCAGCGCCCAAATACCCCAAATATACAGACAATTTATTTGACATATAAATGGATTGGATTACTGTGAAATAGTTGAATTTGTTTATTATAGCGTCTCTGTCCTCGGCTGAGCTCTGAACCTTCACATTTTATGTAATTCTCTCCACAGGACCACCATGACAGGTCCCTCAGACACGTAACTCCTTTCCCATGCAGATCCATGTGGCTCCCTTCTTACAGGTTCTCTCTTCTAACTCCCCAGCTCGTCCATGTCCAGTGTCCGAGAAGGCTGATGTCATCTTCCTCCTGGACGCTTCCAGTAGTGAGGGAAGTTCAAATTTCCAAAAGGAACTAGACTTCGTCTCCAAATTTGTCAACGACTTCGACATTGGCCCAGATCACATGCAATTCGGGGCTATCCGGTTCAGTACCTCCGCCTCACTAGTGTTTGACCTTAATACCCACACAACAAAGTCATCCCTTCAGATGGCAGTCGCTTCCATATCCTACACGGGCGGCACCACCTACACCGACAAGGCTCTGGCTCTGGCTCGTGGAACTGGCTTCACTTCTACTCATGGTGCTCGACCTGACGCCAAGAGATACGTCATTGTCATCACAGATGGAGAGTCCATGTCGCCGACTCAGACATTAACAGCGGCAACTAATTTAAAGAATGACGGTGTCAGTGTCATCACTATCGGGGTGGGGACACATGTGCGCCAGTCCGAGCTGGACGGGATGGCGACGGACAAGACACATGTGTTCACGGTGAAGGACTTCAATGTGCTGCAGACCATCCATAAAGAGGTTCAGAAGAAAACGTGCACAGGTGGGTCATTGGCTCGACGTCAAGTGTTTAAAGTGTAGACATACTGTGGATGACTGGTTGTTAAAAAAAGGCGTTTGCATTTGAGTATTTTAGAGTGAGTGGTCAAACCCACAACCGGGATTCGAACCCACGACACATGTTGGTATATGTGTGGTAGCATTGTTGGCCTAGATAGCTTGTACTTTTCGTATATCCGTACGTTCTTGCATTCAGAGAACAAGTGGATATTTTAATTGCCATTGACAATCTGTGATAAAGAAGTGTCATGTGGTTGAAATGTTGCTAATGATACGGTTAATATTAACTCACTCGGTGACTGTATGAACGTAAAGTAATATTTGGGGAAATAAAGCTTGTCAACTGACATCAAATTCCTGATCTATAGGCATTCATAACTACTAGAGAATCATATGCCTCTTCTATGTAACCTGCCTTGTCTACGTCTTCAGATGCCGGACTACCGCTGACCACAACGAAGCCATAAACACAGCGTGAAGCCATAGTTGTGTAAAATGTGTAAGAAATATACAGATCTAAATGCATGCTTTTGTGTTTTGTAGAGAGGATCAACATGAAATCTTGTGAAACCGAACTTTATCTTTCCGATTAACATATCTCCAGATAAACGAGTGAGTGGGGGAGTGAGTATGGTTTTACGCCGCTTTTAGCAATATTCCAGCAATATAACGGCGGGGGACACCAGTACCCAACATGTGGGGAATCGAACCCCGGCCTTAGGCTTGACGAGTGAACGCTTTAACCTCTCAGCTACGTATCCACTTCCCCAAACCTTTACTTATTTATAAATGTTGAGTTATGTTAGTTTTCTTGATTTGTTAAAGGACATTTATAACATATAAGTGACTATATGTGTACGTTGACATTCTTCTGAATTAACGAACAGAAACAGCATACCATATCCCATTTTTTATCGTACAAAAAGAAACAAATGGCGTCCTGCGAGAAATTTACAATTTATCCATTTTCCTGTACAAATTACTCCATTAAACATAATTAAATATGAAACAAAGTCCTTAGTTACTGGTGTCCGTCGGAAGATTTATTATATGTCTTTCTAGTGGCCTGTTGGTTTTTCGTTTTTTATTTAGGTGTTTTGTAAAGGACGTCCATCAGAAAGTATCACGAAACTTATTACCTTGTTATTTTTTGTGGACAACACTTCATTACGCCACATCTTACGGTATATGTATCTCGGTAAAACATTATCATAATAAACTGAAAGTAGATTTTACCATTTGACCATTATTTTGTGCATGCAGCCATGCTTAAAAGGTTTGAAGTCTCCGTCTGATTTTTTTAGAAAAAACATTTTAACTGATTATCGTCTTGTTGAGATTGCGTTTGCTGAAATTTACAGTTTAAAAGACGGAATGTTTGGACTACTTTCTCTGCTGAACGACAGATAAATTTGATCAAATAATTTACATTTTCAAAATAATCTTTAAAAACATAATCATAACTGATTAGAATATCAGTGAACAAAATTGTTTTGGTTTAAATACAAAAGTAATATCGTATCAACTTTACCATAACATACCTATAATAATGATTATTTCTTCCTCGTCTTCTGTTGTCGTTCTCGACGCCATAATTAATTACCAGATTCTCATCCATCTTTTGAAACAAAGTGAGGCGGGAGTCATTTGACAAAGTATGCATATTAATGCCGTTATCCCTCTGTCTGGTTACAATTGAGTGAGTGAGTGAGTTGTGTTTGAAGCCGCTTTTAACAGTATTCCAGTTATATCGTGGCGTGTCAGCTTAATGTGGGAGGAAAGCCCGAAGTGATGCAGGTCTCAGACGTTTATCACTTCGATGAAACCCACGAGCACGGGTATGGTGCTGACAAACCTAGAAACATAATCGGGGCGAACCGGTATTCGAACCCACAATCATAGGTTTCTGGCGTGTCCACGGACGCAACTCTGCACAGCGAATCGCGGCGCCTTAGACGACTGGGCCACCCGTGCCCCCTGGTTACAATTGTATCCATTGTATATCTGGACTTTTGTTAGTTATCAATTTTATTAATTTCATTCAAAACTTCATTCATTACTGTTTACATTAATTTCGGCGAAGTCGTGTGTCAACTGATCGGCAGATCGCTCCAACTCACCGAGTCACCGGTACATCCGTGAGAAAATCATCTTCCCGAGACTATGTAAGTCCAGTGGGAAGTGGATTTTTACAGTCAGTTAAAGCCCTTGTCTCGGGAAGATTGGAGAAAATGTGTTTCCGGCTTAGTTTACGCAAAGACTTTGGTTTACGAGACAAATACACACGGTAATGCTAATCTCTGCATAGACAAAAATGCCTAGAAGTACAGAAAAGGAAACATAATTGAAATGTTCGTTCCCCTGAAGCGATAAGATGTAGTTTTTGACTCCGCTTTGCCTAATGCTCGAAATACCAGTGCATGTCAGCATGTGCGCGTGAGGGGAAGCAAGGGGAATTAACTCTCAGCGTATGGTTGTTGGCCTCAGACCACAATTAATTTCCTTCTTTGCTATCTACAGTGACATGACAGCCCACCATAAGTATTATCGGTCGTAGGCCGTTCTCCTGTTGCATGCTGACCAACCTGCCACTTGTCACTTAATACACAAAGTTTCGGCATGTATTGACCAGCCCCCTTTCGCGGTAACCACTGTCAACAGTGCTCACCGGAAGTTTTGAGCCGAAACGCACAGAGCGGCCTTCAACTTGGGGTCAAGTCATGGGAGGCTGGAATCAATACCTTCACAGCATGTGGCTAACAAAAAATTGGCAACATACTACAATGTCTAATCTTTCATTTAAGCTATCACAAGTCACTCCAAAAAAATTGGCACAGGCTGAACAGTCCATTTGAACAGGGCACTATATTCTCCTATTTTCCTTCCGGGGGATAACTGTGGTCTGAGGCCTGTTCACTAGACTACGGAAGTCCTCTGATAAGAGCATCTGCGCATGTGTCGTGCATCGTCATAGCTGCCAGGAGAAATGCAGCAGGGGGTCCCAATGTATCAATTACACCCATGGGGGCGGCAGTGATCGTTAATGATTATCTAAATTGAAAACTTCAACATATAAGAAAGCCCTGGATACTTGCAACAGGCTGCCCTAATGTAACAGAAACAGGTGAATGTTGTAGAGAGACACTTGCAACAGGCTGCCCTAATGTAACAGAAACAGGTGAACGTTGTACAGAGACGCCCAACGCTCACACACTTCTCCGGGTCAGATAACCTGATTCTATACGTGGTCATGCCTTATCTGCTGAGAGTGGTCAGAGTGTGGGATAAAAATAAGGACCTCCTATCTTGCACCAGATGTCGTCTGCCATTGCTTGTACAGTATTGTAGTCACAATATGGCTGAAATATTGCCGATGTGACGTTAAATCTTAACTCAATCACGTGTACAGTATTGTAAATATAAGCCACAAAAACCTTTCCATATTCAATAGAAATCTGTGCTAAGAGCAGAGTCGATTGTACGATTCCGACTATATCATGCGCATGTGTTTATGAATCACTATCAAACAGTGGAAATGGTTCTTGTCGGGTGTATTTTAATATTGTGAAAGAGTTAAACATGTATACACGTGTACACATACAGATATTGTGTGTTGATACGCCAGTTTGGTAGATACACTTCACATCAGAAAAGGGCGGTGAGTACCCTAGTGGATAAAGCGTACGATCGAACACAACAAAGAACGGGGTTTAATTTTCCACATGGATAAACAGTGACAAAAACTGTCCATAATGATATTTATAATTAATACCAAAACCATAATAACTAAAAGCGATAAAACCTTTCCATATTCATAAGAAATATCTGCTACCATTCCGACAATATCATGAGCATGTCTTTATTAATCCCCATCGCGAAGAGGCGGCAACGGTCACAAACATATTCAGAAGCAAATCAATTGTTCACATGAAAAGCCCGGGAACATTGGTGCTAGTTTAAATACGGTATTGCATCGGATATCAGTTTGTCAGTGATGCCTTAAATTTGTAAATGTCCTTCACATGTCTGCCATATGACCTTTTGAAAGCTTTACTGAGGCCTTGAATGTTGTAACTTGATCAAACAACTTTTGAGCAAGGTTCGTTAGCCGCTCTTTGAAATCTTCGCACAAAGAATATGGTCGGTGGACCTCAAAGGTTGTGTAATGTAGACAGCAAGGTCTGGAGCTGCATGAAACCGGCTCAACATAACAGAAAGTCGACATTTGGAAAGTTGAAGTCATCCCCTTGTTTTGCAGTCATGTGGATTGGTTTTGTCTTTACAACGTAAATCTAAATATGAAACAGATGAGGCGATTTCACTGGTCTCTTCAGCCTGCAGAAACAGATAATCAAATCGTGGATCGCATTAAGTGTTCATTGTGGTATAGATCTACTTCTAGCCTTAATATGTCTCCAAATTTCGCATAGATGTCATCAATGGCCAAGTCTAGTATTTCACGTTTCCTGAGCAAAACTTAAGATGGCTGTTCCTTTCATATTAACAAATTGTCCCGAACCATTGAAGATATATATTGCACTACATCCATGGTCACCACGTTTAGTTATGACGTTTTCTACGGTGGCCCATAAGGGACATGGAGTCTGTTTTTCCATATTTTGATATTTCGCTTACATTTATCGTAACCTTTTGCAAATTAACACGATTTGTCTTACAAATATGTGATAAATCATGTGTAAAGAAGATATTGAATCGCTGAAAAACGAAACGAAAATGTCAAAAACTAAAACTTCTACCGCGGTGATAATATTCCCACCGCGGTTATAATATTTACACCGCGGTGAAAACTATTTACACCGCGGTTATAATATTTACACCGCGGTGAAAACTATTTCCACCGAGGTGAAAACTATTTCCACCGCGGTGATAATATTTACACCGCGGTGGAAATAGTTTTCTGTGTATTCATTTTAGTTTTTGACATTTTCGTTTTGTGTTTTTGACATTTTCATTTTAGTTTTTGACCTTTTCGTTTTGGTTTTTGACATTTCCATTTTAGTTTTTGACATTTTCAATTCACATTTCAGCGACTCAATAGCTACTTAAAAGTACATTTTCCATGTTTTCGGATGTTTTTATACATGTGGGTGGTTCGATCCCCGCCCGCGTCATAACAAAAGACGGTTAAAATGGTACTTGTTGTTGCCATGCCTGGCGTTCGGCATCAAGGGATTAAACCAAGGCCTGGTCGGCTCGGATTCAGCATATTGTGTCTGAACTAGGTCGGCATGTTCAACTGTGGCATGTTATCTCAGTGTGCTAGTACTATAAAATCGACATTATTTCGGACAATTACAAGCAGACGCACGCACGCACACGCACGCATACAGACGCACATATCTATATATCCACGTCACTATAGCAGTGCAATAACCTTGAACACCATCTTACGCCGCCTAATTCAAGCCTATCCGTAGTGTCACCCTTCACTTTATGGTTAAATTACTAAAAGCATTAAAACCAATATGCGTTGAATGGTATAAAAAAGCAGAACTTTTACACTAATCGCAACTGTTGTACAGACTTTGATAATGCCTCTATGTTTATTTTGCATATGTCTGGTAATGTTCTGCTCATTGCAAGGTACTGAGGGAGGCACGGGTGGCCCTCTCGTCTAAGGCGCCGCGATTCGCTGTGCAGAGTTGCGTCCCTTGGCCACACCAGAATTGATTGTGGGTTCGAATGATTGTGGGTTCGAATCCCGGTTCCCGGTTCTAGGTTTGTCAGCACCATACCCGTGCTCGTGGGTTTCACCGAAGTGGTAAACGTCTGTGACCTGCATCACTTCGGGCTTTCCTCCCACATTAAGCTGACACGCCACGATATAACTGGAATACTGTTAAAAGCGGCGTTAAACCAAACTCACTCTCACTCACTCACTCATTGCAAGGTCCGGCATGGTTCCTCGTGGCTTTGGTAACATATATTGTCATAACTTTACACGCCAGATAGCCCTATAGGATATCACACAAAGACTTTTCCGATAAAGCCTGCTTTGCTACAAGTCGCTTTATTACTTGCCCGTGAAGAGACCACCTGTTTAATAAACATACAGCTGTATTACACATTGTGTAAAAAACCAAAGTGCGTGCTTATGTACTGCGGGAACAAGTTCCACTAACAGACATTGAAAGCTCTCAACATCGCTTGGCTTATTCAACGACATTGCGTGAAGAGATGATAGATCACTGAGAGGAGCTTATGCACACTCAATGACCCCAGCAACCCCATTGCTAGGCTGACGTCACATGGCATTGTTTCGCCGGTGGATCTTCCAACAAAATTCCACAAATCACATCATAGCGCAACGACAGTCGTAAGTTTCTGTTAAAGTATGTGAGTTACGATAACCTTAGCCCTACGACAACTATGTGGAAGGGACGTCTGAATTCTAAAGGTTGTATGTTATTAAATCTATATGTGTCAACGTTTGACGTGTTTGAAGAACTATTCTATTAAACTCAATTGGATTACGTTGTGGACCGTGTAGGTGTTTGCCTATTCACACACGACAGTGAAATTCTGGAAAAAAAGTTATAAATGGCAAGTTTCGCTCGTCAAATACCAGAACTATTCAATAGTTTCTTAAAATTGGTATTACACGGGAGTTCGTTTAGTATTCTTTATTTAGGCAATATCCCTGCCATATGAAAACGGGCAACAACGAGAATGGTCACACATTTTACCAATGTTAGGCCTTAGGCATGACGGGCAAACGTTACCCAAATTAAACTGAGACGTTTTTGACCGACAGTTATGCACATCGTTATAATTCCTTTGTCCATCTTTCAGTAACAAATCTAAACTCGTCTTTCTGTACCAGATCCTCAACCACTTTGGTTGAAGGTCATCGGACTACTTTTTTTCAACGAGTGAAGATCCGGGTTAGAATAGGTCGTCAGCAACCTATGCTTGTAAAAGGCGACTTTGCTTGTCGTAAGAGGCTACTAACTGATGATCGCTGACTTGGTTGATGCATGTCATCGTGTCCAAAATGCGATGCTCATGATGTCAATCACTGGATTGTCTGGTCCAGACTCGATTATTTCCAGACCGCCGTCATAAAGCTGGAATGTTGCTGAATGCGGCGTTAAACAACAAACAAACACAGTATTTTTATCTGCTCCAATTTCGTGTTCAAGATGAACTAATTCCTTTCTCCAGTTATGGTCCAAATATACATTATTCAGTTATTCATTCAGGATGAAATTCTACAGTCACCCTATCATATTAACCATTGGCTGATACACATACATTTGACGATTTGAGTGAGGTCAGGATAGGAATTCATCGGCAAATACAGGTTTGCTATTGCATAGATAGTATATTGCTAGGGAATTGGCAGTGACTAATGGTATCTGATAAAATGATCATTTGATAAGGCTTTTTATCTGGTTTTATATAGATTTCTCGATAAATGTATGTGGAGATTTGTGAGACTGTGATTGTGTAGAGAGGTATTTTCTGCTCTCTCACCCGAAAATAAAATGGATGTTATACTGAGGCTGCTGCTGCTGATGGCAACGTCTGTAACGGGACAGCTTCAGGACATCGCCGCAGGTCAGTTGGTCAATATGAAAACCTATACATTTACATATGTTAATATTTGTGGCTTTAACTTGAGACAGTTTTCACTGGAGTCGAAACTTTCCAAGCGTTACCATTACAGATAAAAAAAATTACGACTTCAAACAACTTCCAAACAGAAGTTTATTCAAGGAGTACTGCTGTGTCTCGTCAGGCAACAAACACTCACTTTTTATGCAACTTGCGTGACTGGCGGGTGCTACCGGTAGGGCAGGACATGCTTACCCTTTCGATGAACACCGGGTGTCATCACTGATTTTCTGTGATACCATTCACATAAACGCACACACACACACACACACACACACACACACACACACACACACACACACACACACACACGCCGAAAACCTGGGTTCGATTCCCGACATGGGTACAAGCCCATTTCTGGTGTCCCCCGCCGTGATATTGCTGGAATATTGCCAAAAGCGGCGTAAAAAAAACCTCACTCACTCATATCCTAAGAGAATATATCGGGATAATCCCAATACAAATTAGCAGACCTGGCCTGTTTTTTCGTTATAAACCCGCATTCGTAATTTGCGAACAGTAATGTGAACGTGTAGATGCATCTAGCTATTAATAATTGCCCTAATTCCACAGGGACAATCTTTCAATTGCAAACGCTGTACTGTTTACAATGATCATTCATAGATCGGAAATGAGCACCAGGTCGTGGAGTAGTCTCCCTTTAAAGAGCCGAGCTCTCCTGGGGTCGGATCCCAATTGTAGAATAAATGGAGGAATCGTAAAAGAATCGATCATTGTTTTTGTTTTTGTAGATACAACAGCTTTTTAAATGTTTTTCTGTCTCTGTTTCAACCAACTACAATTCAATTATCAGTTTATAGATGATCAGATTTTAAAAAAAAAACATATCGAAACATACAAGCATGTGTGCCTTGGGTTACTTAATATTTATATGTTTATATATATAATTATTACAATTATAATTTTTGTAGGCTCTTTACCGCAACTATAATACAACTTTACCTACTGTTTTATGGACTTGGAGACACGCCGTGATATACATGAACACTGTTAAAAACTGCGTTAAACCCAACTCTCACACACATACACAATATTTATATATTAACTTATAATAAAAAGAGTAAAATAAGAAGCTTAGATTTAAATATGAGGTTAAAACAGACAGAAACAGGACCATAATTTAAGTGATTATGAAAAAAATATATGTCGTATTTTTAGTACTTGAAATTGACGTTCAATGCAATAACTTTTTTCCGTTCACATCAGCCTCATTAAAGTCTCATTTGTTATGGGAAAATAAGATCCAGGAGGGACATTCTCTTCCCACTAGTGTTCGCAGATCATCATAACATGGAATTCTCCTAGGGACAAAGATCTACCAAGCACAGCATAATAAACATAATATTCCATGAGGTATGTTGTAAGTGTGTTATGTTGTAACAGTTGCTATTGATTTCATGAATCATGTTATTCTGCGGTGCATATCCAAGGCGAGGGGTTTATTGCTCATATTTCCCCAGAATGTCGTTCTCAACCAACGGACCTTGTGTTTCTGCTGGATTCGTCTGGTAGCGAGGGAAAGGCCAACTTCAAGATACAGCTTCAGTTCATCACAAGCATTGCGGACAAGTTCCACATTGGACCCGATGCAGTTCAGGTGTCCACTCACACAGTCCCCATCACCATCATGTCTATGTTATATATCCTGAAGAGTGAGTGAGTGAGTGAGTGAGTATGGTTTTACGCCGCTTTTAGCAATATTCCAGCAATATCACGGCGGGGGACACAAGAAATGGGCTTCACACATTTTACCCATATCGGGAATCGAACCCGGGTCTTCGGCGTGACGAGCGAACGCTTTGACCACTGGGCTACCCGACCGCCCCTTATTCCTGTAGAACACCTATGTTAACACAAAACTTGTAGTAGGTGTTTGAATACCTTAAAGGGAGACTTTGCACATTGTAAAGTTCTTGCCATCGAAATTAGTTCCTTGTGTGAACTGAGACATTGCGTCTGTGTAGCAATCTTAAAGTTAAGTTCTACTCCATGTCAAAACATCCGAATTAACAGACAGCATAGTGAGTGAGTGAGTGAGTATGGTTTTACGCCGCTTTTAGCAATATTCCAGCAATATCACGGCGGGGGACACCAGAAATGGGCTTCACACATTGTACCCATGTCGGGAATCGAACCCGGGTCTTCTGCGTGACGAAG
Organism: Haliotis cracherodii; assembly: GCF_022045235.1. Classification (NCBI taxonomy): domain Eukaryota; kingdom Metazoa; phylum Mollusca; class Gastropoda; order Lepetellida; family Haliotidae; genus Haliotis; species Haliotis cracherodii. The sequence goes on from NW_027266308.1 coordinate 37,510,968, forward strand.
ACCGTAAAGTAGTCTTTCGACGACTTGAGGCAAACCTCCTGGGATTGATTATTATCTCGAGTCTTCCCCACTCTTTTCAATCTAATACTTACACATTTCCAGGGACCTGAAAAGTTCTGCCAGGTCTGCCATTGCCATTCTGATGTTTCATTTCACATATGGTTCGTGAGCGTTGTGAATCACCAGTTCGTTGATCGCAAGACCGGTTCATCGCCCGTAGTTATGCTTCAACGTAACGACGGTCGTACACCGCTTCTATGTTGGTGAAACAATATGAAACTTCTATGTTGGTGCTGGCAAAACAAAATGGTGTTCTGAAATTTGAACCCACGACCAGCGGATCCACAGAGGCACTAAGGGGCGTAACTTTGCAACCCGTTAGAACGATCTTTTTAGCAAAACATGAATAAAAAAATATATAATTATCCATAATCTTTACTTTCGAATATGAATATTAAATATGAGTTATTATCATGCGCCTATACACTTCCTTTTTCAGGTGAGTGTGGTCACGTTCTCTACAGACGTCCACAACGCGTTCTGGCTTGACCAGTATGAGAACAAGACCGCCGTCATCGACGCCATCAACAGCACAAAATACATGTAAATAGATCAGTCTGTCAATTTATGTAATGGTTATGTTTTAAATACAAATAGTTGGTGAGTGAGTGATTTGGTTGGGTTTAAACAGTTTAACAGTATTCAAGTTATTTCACGTGTCAGCTTAATGTGGGAGGAAAGCCTGAAGTAATGCTGGTCTCAGACGTTTACCGCTTTGGTGAAACCCACGAGCACGGGTATGGTGATGACAAACCTAGAAACAAAATCGAGGCGAACCGGGATTCGAACCCGTAATCATAGTTTTCTGTACCGCGTTATAACACGTCAGTTTAGTGTGGAAGAAAGCCCAGAATGATGCAGGTCTTTGAAGTTCAAAACTTTGTGGAAACGGATTTGTGATTGCAACCAAGGATAAAAAGGTCGAATATGGGATTCGAACCCACAATCAGAGGATCTTTTAATCACCTAAAATGACAATGTTTCAATGAATCAGATATTCAGGGGGGGGAAACAGTATGCGGATATTAACTTGTATTTCATTGATAACTATAATCCCAACTCAAAGTATTATTTCGTTAAGTGAGTGAGTGAGTGAGTATGGTTTTACGCCGCTTTTAGCAATATTCCAGCAATATCACGGCGGGGGACACCAGAAATGGGCTTCACACATTGTACCCATGTCGGGAATCGAACCCGGGTCTTCGGCGTGACGAGCGAACGCTTTAACCACTAGGCTACCCGACCGCCCTATTTCGTTAAGTAAACATCCTGATCAATTATCGATTTTATTGGCAATGTCTTTCCATTCTCTTGCAGAACTGGCAACACTGCCACCGACAAAGGGCTGGAGTTTGCCTTGAATGAGAGTTTCACAACTACCCACGGCGGACGAAACGACTCCAACAAGATCTTGATTGTGTTGACTGACGGACGCTCAACCCAGTCAACCAACACTGCAGAGGCTGCTAATAAGATCCACAACACCAACATCCGAGTCATCGCCATCGGCATTGGCGACAACATCTCCCCTTCCGAACTGGACACCATCGCCACCGACGATAAGCACGTATACAGAGTGGCTAACTTTACTGGCCTGGCCAGTATTGAGAAAGAGGTGTCCCAAAAGACATGCACCAGTAAGATTACATGAAATATGTTTACACAACATCTGCCGCCGTCTATATTTATCTCTCTTCTATCAGTATGTTTCAAGTCATCCGGTGGTCGATATTGCAACTGTTTCCATCGTACATGGCACTCACTCACTCACTCTTTTACGCTATCACTCTTTTACCCTGTCAACCCGTGAAGATCCGGGGTAGAATAGGTCTTCAGCAACCCATGCTTGCCGTAAAAGGCGACTATGCTTGTCGTAAGAGGCGACTAAGGGATCGGGTGGTCAGGCTGGCTGACTAGGTTGATGCATGCCATCGATCCCAATTGCATGGATCGATGCTCATGATATTAATCACTGAATTGTCTGGTCCAGACTCGATTATTTACAGACCTCCGTCATATAGCTGGAATATACCTGAGTGCGGCGCAAAACAACAAACCAACCATTACCCTGTCACTCAATCAATCATTCAATCCTTTACATATAACTCGGAGAATGACGACAGTACTCCACGACAGTTCTTAGTGTTCTTAAACACATTTTGAAAATATCGAAACCATATATCAGACACTGAATAGTCTTTAATGTTTTTTTGTACAGTGTCTTTAGTATCTGAAGTTAATGAATTCTGCGATTGAAACGATTCTGCTTTGATATACACTGTTATATAATACTTATAGAGTTGATGGTGACTAATTTGTTGGTTGTTTTTTTTCATTTCCATGCAGCCCAGGGATTATGTAAGTATTATTTCCTTTCATCACCGTCTCCCATCACAAAATATTAAACGATAGTGTCAAGGAGACAATGGTGTCAATGTCAATCTCATCGGTAATTACAGAATCTAGCTACCTGATTGGCCAGTCGCTGTCTTGTCAAAAGCCAAACATGTGGGCTGGCCGGCTTGTTCGGACGTCATAATGTTTGACGCCACTTGCTTGTTACGTCACAACTTCGATAAAAGTTTGACTTAATAGATCATTTGTCACACACAAATATTTCCCTGAACGTGTGAACCCCATTCGTCACCACTCGCCCCTTTCCGTAACCTGCAAGAAGACTCGTCCCCTATCGATGAATGTTATGCGCGAAAATACGACAAACCAATCAGAATGCGCGTATGATTTCAAGTTCTTCGTCAAAGAATCCCTCAGAAATAATTTTTGATTTTACATATGTCTTGCATCTAAAATATACCCAAGACACAGTTAAATGTGTTCAATCATACTGTATAATTCCGAATGTCCCGATGTGCTTTAAATTGCATCTGAAATTTATATAATATATGGGGAAATAAACGTGAACCATAACGCAACGAGTTGACAATTGTTTTAGGTATGCCCGTTTCCGCTAAGACGGAACCCGGTCGCAAAAATGGCCATGATAGGGGCACGAGTCGGTATTCGGCCTTTCCCGGAAAAAAACACGAGTTGGTCACGAATGGTGGGAACCCGCGATGATAAAAAAAGATTCGTTGCATGTTTAATCGTGTACGGGCTGGTAATGGTTTACGATACCGAACACAGTGTATTCATTGTACAAACCAAGCTCTGTAAAAACTGGGTATTCCTTTAAATAATATGCACAATAACAACACAATTTATACATATATAAGAGACATTTACATAAAGATTGAGAAATATTGAGATATATAACTCATGTTTTGCTGATTGTCTCCCCTTCCTGTAGTATGCAAATCAACCCCCGCCGACATCTTGTTCCTGCTGGACGCTTCCGCTTCCGAGGGGACTAACAACTTTGATAAGCAGCTGAACTTTATAAAGAATTTCACGAAGGACTTCAACATCGGCCCTGACGCCGTCCAGATCGCTCTGGCGACATTCTCCACCACGACAATGTCCGAGTTCTGGTTCAGCGACTACGACAATAGTACAGATCTAATGAATGCCATAGACAAGGTCAAATATCGGACTGGCAATACGCACACGGAAATTGCGCTTAAGTGAGTTATACACTCGGAGAATTACCCGCGAGCCATGAGGCATTACGTATTATCTGTCCCGGGTGAATACTACTGAATATATTCTTTATATTGCCATTAGTCTTCTAACTGAGAAAATTGAGAAAACTATATGTTTTCTCATCTGAATTGGGGACATTAACTCACTAACTCCACCATTGGATCAAATAAAATTGTTTGTGTAGACATTTACAAGTGATAATGCCATCTTTAATAATTTGCGACAATGCATTTATTTTTTGGAACAATTGGAACGCACAAACCAATCAGAATACTCCTGAAATTCCTGAAAATAATTTAAACCTATGTCCGGTCCAATGGAGGTGAAATGTAGCTTTTCTAACGTCCATAAATCAGTAAAATGCAGATTAGAAACAATGTGACGTCGGATCATTGTAATCAATATATTTCCACCCTCCGTTTGGATGTATTGTTTATGCGATAGGATAGTAGAATATAGCTTTGTTAAAACCATCTAAAGCTATGGTTTGATTGATTGATTGAGTATGGTTTTACGCCGCTTTTGGCAATATTCCAGCAATATCACGGCGGGGGACACCAGAAATAGGCTTCACACATTTTACCCATGTCGGGAATCGAACCAGGGTCTTCGGCGTGACTAGCGAACGCTTCAACCACTAGGCTACCCGACCGCCCCTCTAAACCGCCCCTTAGAAAATGCAACATAGGCATGTCGTGAGAGGTGATCGAATGGATCGGGTGGCCAGGCTCGGTGACAAGGTTAAATGGGTATCATTGATGTTGTGAGGTGTTAAACAGCAAATAGACAAACAGACGTATATATATACACACAGGTTCGCCCAGACAGCGTTCACAGCAGCTAATGGTGCCCGGAACAACTCCAACCACCTCATCATCATCCTCACCGACGGCCAGTCGTCAGAAAAAACACAGACCAAGGCAGCAGCCAACAGCATCCACAACGCCGGTACTCAGGTCATCGCCATCGGCATCGGTAACAGCGTTGACCAACAGGAGATCAAAGACATCGCCTCCGGGGACGGCGACCAGAACGCCTTCGCCGTGGCCAACTTTGACGCCCTGCACACCATCGAGAAGGAGATCCAAACTCAGACATGTAAAAGTAAGCCTAAACAAATATATAATGTTAGAAGATAAAACCCATAATAGAAAAAAAAACTATTCGAAAATAATTTAACATTGAATAAGTGAAAGTGGTATAGCCCGTTAGTTTTATAGCGCGGACTCGTCATGCCGATTCGATTCCCTGGGTGCGTACATGTGAATCCCATTCTTTGTGTCCCCGGACTATTTCTAAATAGCCATTTTTCGGAAAACCCATCGTCAACCTCGATTAACCTTCAGTCAATAATTTCTCTTCGATCTAGATACCTCAAACAATGTCACAGTTAGACATGACTTATGACGCAATCAGACAAACACCGATACAGCGAACGCTTACTTATGTTCTCGTCTTGTTCTATTTTCAGCACAAACGGGTACGTGTTTATCATATGTAAGGAAATGGTAAATGTAAGTATGTTACCACAGTGTAAATATGAAACATGGATTCTTACTGCGTGTTGACTTTGACAACTGAAATTATGTATATCAATCTAGCTATTAATGATTTCCTTTGGTAAACAGAGACGAAGGTTCAGTATCACACAAGGCATTAGTGTTGAATGCATCTTGAACTAACCTGGAAATGGGCCCTAGACAGTGGAGCATAGTCCCTATTAAAACTCTACGAGACAGGGTGTTAGTTAGGAGTTAATTGCCACACATACTTTGAAAATTGCACTAACTGTAAATCTACATATATTTTGTGACCTATAATTGTACACCACATTATTTCAAAACGCAAACCGACAGTGATAGAGAAAGATGTTCTTTTCTATAAATATTAGCTTCTGCGTTGATGCGGTCGTCAAATCAACTGTTTCAATCAGAGGTGCTTATTGTCATTTCAAACGTCTGACTAACCAATCAGAATCGAATGTTTTCTAAATTCAGAATCAGAAATATATTCGGTACAAAAGTCTCATACCTGTGTCGTAGCGTGCAGCTCACGGCCGGCGGATGTCGTGTTTCTGTTGGACACATCCAGCAGTGAAGGGTCAGACAACTTCAAGAAGCAGCTGGACTTCGTCAACAACTTCGCCCGCGAGCTGGACATCGGGCCCAACAACGTGCAGCTTAGTGTCGTCACGTTTGCGACTAACGTCAAGAATGAGTTCTGGTTGAACAACTTTAACTCAAAAGCCGATCTGCTCAACGTGAGTAAATGGAAGGAATATTATTTGATGTAGTTTTGATGCTTGGGTGTCCTGGGTGGATTCCGTGGCAAGTTCATTTTGATTCTCCCTGTATGCTTTTTATGTTTATTTAAAATATAGCTACTATAAAAGTATTATTTAATTATAAAGGAATTTTCAAGAACCCAGCTTCATGTTGGGACGATAGAAGAAAGGAGCTTTTCGGATGACATTTGTATGATGGAGCTGTAACATATAGGTCGTTTTTATTAAGTGTTCATGAATTTCTTCTATTTACTTTACTAAAACTGTTTTGTGTAATACACTTTATTATCAACGCGGAGATTTTATTTGAGATTGCTAAAAATAGAAGATTGTTAATTTTTGTTCTCAAATTGTTTGGGGTCTAAAAGAAAGTATTACATAAATTTAAGATAAAACTCCCTTCATATTTCAGGTAAATTTATGGATAATAATACTATTAGGTTCTTTGTCATCTTTAAAAGATACCAATGACTGCACAGAATAAAAACACGTGTGTTCATATATACCTTATGTCAATAAATAAAAATTGTTTCTTATCACAATTCACATTTGTACCAAATCGCCATTCGGTGGTTTCAAAACATTGCACCCTTTCTTGACACGTGGATGAGATTTCCAAATTTGTCGCGTCAGTGACCAAAATAATGTCTGATGCCATTCCCTATTTGACTTGTGCTATACCTTCCCATGTTTGTTCAAGTAAACTGATTCGCCTTTGCGTGTGTTTGTGACGGGTGCCTCCATTTGGGCAGGATTCGCCCACATTTCCGCGAACACCTAGTATCATCCCTACCAAGTATTAGTAATTCATGCACATATGCTTATGCTGTCGTCGGAATCGTACTACGAACAATGGATGTCTTATGATTCTAGAAATTGCTCCGTCGCTTTCATTGACTTGCAAAACATCTCGCTAGTCGCCATGACGTGGTACATCAAAACGTGACTTCGGAATAAAACAAAAGGTAGCCATGATGCTACCAAATGTAGAATGCAATTGATATACAAAACAAAATGAGGCTCAGGCAGAGGTTGGTAGTGGATGATGTCAGGCAAACATCATGATGTTCATTTGGCCTCAACAACGTTATTCCTAACAGGCAGTTCAGAAGGTGCAGTACCGCCCGGGATTGACGGAAACAGGAAAGGGACTAGAGTTTGTTGGGGCGAACAGTTTTCTACCACAACATGGCGGCCGCCCCGACGCTCAACAAGTGGTCATTGTCGTCACTGATGGTGAATCTCGGCAGAAGTCAGTCACAGCCAGTGAAGCGGAGAAGCTCCATAAATCCGGTATCAAGGTCATATCAGTGGGCATCGGTGCGAGGATCGACAACGGAGAACTCACAGCTCTTGCCAGTAATCCTTCCTTCGTGTTCAAAGTGTCAGATTTTGATGCTCTGCAGAAGATCGAGACAGATATACGAGAGACTACATGTAAGATTTAGTTTAACCTTTTCGATATACTAGAAACTACCTGTAAGATGGTCAGTAAACCCAGACCGAGATACTAGAATGTAAGATTGTGTAAGATTGTTCTAAGTTAACCCAACTTCATGTATTTGAAACTATATGTACGTTTACCCAAATAGATTCAAGTGGTTGTTAACCTAGAACCAGATACAAGACACTCCATGCAACATAGTTGTTAGCCACCACCAAGATATGAGAGAATATGTAAGTTTGTATTAACCCAGACTGATTTGTCCATGTTAATATTGGACACTTAAGCAAATCGGTAATTGGTCAACAACATTTTGATATGCAAATAGTGCTAAACATTTTTGAAACACCGAGACATTTGTGGATTCAGTTCCAGTATATACATTCAGGTAAGACAGTTATTGTTGCAGATTATAAAATTCAACTCTTGTTGTTTCTGCAGGTAAGGCTCCACAAACAGGTAAGTGAAATTTTTGAAGAGATAGTAATTTCCTATTAACATGTGGTCAATGCGTTTCAAAAAAAGAAATAATTGAAGTTCATGGCTATCACGCAAAACTTCACCTCAACGTTTATGGCGCACACAGGGGCACCACTGGTTCAATAGTCTGTACGTCTTCCTTGGTAGAGCTGAATTCATAAGCCGTGACAATTCCAGATTTGTCCAGAAGATAAACCGTCGTTTGTCAGAAACATGTTGGTTTTATGAAAGTGTACTTTGACGCGAAGATCAAGTATTTCTGACCCTTCTGACATCGTATTCCGCTTGGACTCATCCACCAGCGAGGGGTCCAAAAAGCAACTTGTTAAATCAAACAATGACAACAAACCGCCAGCACATTTAGAGAGAATACGACACAACCTTGCCCGACAGCCTTTGTTCTATTAATGACACCCACCAATTTGTAAGCTAGGACATGCTTCATTACAAGAACAATACCGTAACTGAGCAGTTTATATTTTGTTCTGGCACCAACAGCATGCAAGTCTGACCCTGCTGACATCTTGTTCCTCCTGGACTCATCCTCAAGCGAGGGGTCCATCAACTTCAAGAAGCAACTCGACTTTGTCAGCAACTTCGTCGACGGCTTTGACATTGGTCCTGACAACGTGAAGATCGGTGTTGTCACCTTTTCAACAGCTGTCCACAATCGCTTCTTCCTAAACGACTACAACAGCAAAGCAGCGTTAAAAGCAGCAATCACCAGCATCCCCTACACTGGAGGTACCACAGACACTGGCGACGGACTGGAGTTTATCCGGACAAACTCTCTCAGGTAAATCTGAACCATTGCCTGTACTTATAACCCTCCACTTTTCAACTTTCACTTGTACTTTTGGAAGTGTCAGTCTCACCTTCTATCATCACCTCCTACTACTCGCACGTCCTGTATCGCTTGCCCTCTCCCCTCTCCCTTCTTCCGACTCTCTTCCTCTCTCTGCCTAGTACTAAATAAATCTCTCTCTGTCACTATGTATTATCCCTCCAATCCCCCTCCCGTCACAATTTCTGTCTCTCACCCTCTATCGCCCTCTCATTCTCCCATCTCTACGCCCCCCCCCCCCCCCCCCCCCCCCCCCCCCGCTCTCTCTCTCTCTTTATGTCACTATATCTCTTCCTTCTCTATTATTACTGTATATCTCCCACTTTCTATCGCTATCACAATTTCTCTAGATCTCAATCCATCCCATCCCTTTCAGCGCTGCCCATGGTGCCCGGGCTAATGCCCGTCAGGTAGTGATTGTGATGACCGACGGTCAGTCCCAGAACATCTTATCCACGAAGGAGCAGGGCAAGCTGTTGCATGACAGAGGCGTCAAGGTCATAGCCGTGGGGATAGGTACTGGAATCCGCCCCAGAGAACTAAACAGCATAGCAAGCGACAAACAACATGTCTTCATGGTATGTTGAATTTTACTGTGGCCAGGGGAAAGTCAATTAGCCTATTTAATCTCAGAAACCTGGTAGCATATGTAAAAGGTTATAACAAAACAAACATAGCAACGGGTCTGGAAGTGATGTACTCTCTGCACACTGATGAATGTCAGATATTTTAGAATTAATGTTTTACAGTCATCTTGTACAGAACTCACCATCCCCCCCCCCCCCCCCCCCCCCCCCCTCTCCCCTCTCTAAGCGCGGTCGGGGAGTCTAGTGGTTAAAGCGTTCGCTTGTCATGCCGAAGACCAGGTTCGATACCCTACATGGGTACAATTTGGGAAACCCATTTCTGGTGTCCCCGCCGTGATACTGCTGGAATATTGCTAAAAGCGGCGTAAAACCATACTCACTCACTCACTCGCTCGCTCACTCCTCTCCCCTATGCTTTGTATAGCAAGTGCCGTCTCATCGTAGTTGACATCTTTAAATATGTTTGGTTATTTCAGGTTGCAGGTTTCGACGCGCTGCACACTATCGAGAAGGAGCTACAGCAGAAGTCATGTAGGCAAAATCATGTGCTCCATGTATATAAAATATAAATGTTACACCATTATCGTAGCCTAACTAAATATCAAAGGTATAAATTCTCATTCAAACCAGGTTAGGAACACCCACATATTGCACCATTCTACATTCATGTAGCCGCAGTTCTTGCAATATACCGTCAATTTAATGTTGTTGGTAACATATCAAAAACTGGACATTCCATGCCTCGAATTCCAGTATGATTTTTGACTGGCCAACATTTGTTGTGTTTGGGAGACTAGTCCCAAGAACAGTTTTTGGGTTAAAATTTGGCATATGTCAATGTCAGATGTCAGGATAAGGAGGAAAGCATCATCCAAATACAACAATGCACATCCTTTCCATGATGTCTGTGGTTATGCTGGGTATCCAAGTTGATACTGCTGAATCCTGTCATTGCATTGGTTTAGGCACCATGGCATCTAGACGACCATTAAGCCAAGTGAGTGAGTGAGAACTTGGGTCGTCGGCGTGACGAGCGAACGCTTTAACCACTAGGCTACCCGACCGCCCCATTAAGCCAAGTTGACAAATGAAGAGTCATCGCATGGCTGCAAGGTGGAAAAGCCATCAGACAACCTGCCAGAGGACTACAAAATGCACCTTCTCTTCTCCATCACCTGTAGCACAGGTTCCAGGCCCATGGAGAAATCAAGGATCGACCTCCTTCAGGCAGACCGAGATCAGCCATCCATTGCTGGGGTCTGTCATGTTATTCTGGCAGCTTTACGCTAAATGTTCACGACAGCAAGACCATTGGAACTTCATCTGAGGGCAGCAACGCATACGAATGTCAGTGCACATACTATCAGGAACAGAGCTGCTGGTATCAACTCCAGGGGTCCAGCTGTAAGACCACCTCCACTGGCACGTCACAGAACCGCACGTCTTTCATGGTGTCGAGCTCATCTCTGCTGGAACAGGCAGCAGTGGTCGCAAGGTGCGTTCACAGACGAGTCTCGTTTCTGCATTGGCTTCAATAATGGTCGTGTGAGAGTGTTCAGCTGCAGAGAACAGTTTCAGGATGCCACAGTCGGGGAGCGGGACTGGTTTGGTTGGTGCTGTGATGGTATCGGGAGGCTTCAGTTTGAATCACAGAAGCCAACTTTATCATGTCAATGGAAATCTGACAGGTCTTGGCTATGGGGACGATATTCTTTGGCCACTTCCAGGGTGGTCATACGCGTTCTTGTCATCATTGTCATTCTTGTGACTTTATAAAAAGACACTACAGGTTTTAAAGGTAATGTCTGAGTTACCTTGTTCACAGATGTCACCATTCGACGTTCATACTTGATCGCTATTGGATGACTACTATTACAAACATTGTTATCTGTCGATTGAATTTCATCTTTTTATGTCCCATACAAAAACATGGGTGCTTCCACACTTGTTTGAATGAGAACATATTTAATATGTCTAGAAGCCAAAGATCTGGATTTTTCATCACCTTAGATTCCAAACACATCTGCACATAAAATAATTTCGGAAGGCATTAAAAGTATTTGGCTGTCAATTATTGGTGATCTCCACATGAGATTACTGAGCGAATGCGAAAGCAAATATAAACTCACTCTCTCGGTCACAATTAGATTCAGTTAATCATCTTAGGATTCAACCAGGCTGCCAATAATTGTGTTAAAGTATACTGCTTGTGAGAAGATAAGTCTGAGCGGATATCATTGACGTTTAAACGATGATATTAATGACATGTTACTTTTCTTTACAGGTAACAAGCTTGGTAAGGCATTTCCTTTCCATTACATCAGCATGAACTACTAAATGTCGTATACAGTGTGAAATAGGTGGTGGGTTAACAATGCATATATTATATACCTGATGTACTCTGAAATGTATTCGTTTTAGGAAATAGAATGTTAATATTTTGGCTTCCTGGTGATTGATTCATTGTTGATGCCCTACTATCATAGAGTCATATCAGTGCGTCGTCATAATTGACAATGATGCATTCAACCATCAGAGTAGGGTACCCGGGGGATTAGTTGGTGATCACTTGGCCCGGGCAATAGTAGTAGGGTATTCCCTCCATGGGTATTTAATCTATAGGACACGTGTTACACAGGTTTCATTACTCTTGTACTGGCACTCAAGTATCTGTCGGTATAAAGTTGACGTGTTTCACAACACACACATAATACACAACGTTTGCACTGTGGCACAGTTTTATAGTAAATATATAGTTTCATGGGTGGCCCCGTGGTCTTAGGCACTATAAATCCCTTTGTGCACCTAAGGCATTCCAGAAATGTGTGGTCGTGGTTCGAATTCCTGGTTCACCTTGATTATGTCTTACGGGTTTGTCAGCACCATATCCATGTTCGTGGGTAAACGTCTATGATCCGTCGTGTGATCCCCCACGTGGTTAGCGTCTGAGACACCCATATTACTGAAATACTGTTCAAACCATCGTTAAATCAATCTCACACTCTCATGTACTATAGTGCTCATGTTACACAAATATTGATGCTTTGTGACTCTCTAACACGTGCATAACACCTGCTCCAGTTTGCGCCTCCTCCGCTGCCGACATCGTCTTCGTCCTCGACTCTTCTGTGAGTGAAGGACCTACTAACTTCAACAAACAGGTTACATTCGTCCAGAACTTCGTGGACCAGTTTGACGTGAGCTCCACGGCAGTGCAGTTCAGCATCGTTGTCTTCTCAACTGCCGTGTATTCTCAGTTCGACCTTGACAAGTACGCCAGCAAGGCTGCCCTGCTCGCTGCCATCAAGAACGTCAAGTACCACTCCGGCGTCACCTACACCGACAAAGCCCTCCGCTACGTCCACAAAAAGACGTTGACGACGGCTCACGGTGCTAGACCTTCTGCTGCCAAGATCGTGATCGTCATCACTGATGGGCAGTCCACGAATCGATCAATTGTAAATAAAAGACTAATTATTATTATTCAATGTAAAACATTTTAACATTACTGATATGAAATTTAATATCATTCCTATAACAACTACCTGGAGCTATTGTAAAGTAGTGTGTCTTAATCGACGACTCTTGAAGGGCCCTCTGTCTACTGACAATAAATCCTTATGACCCCTGTCACAGTCAAAACTACTTGGGCCCCTTCTATCTACAGACAATAACACCTTGCTCCCCTTCTGTCCACAGACAATAACCCCTCGTGTTCCCTCTGTCTACAGACAATAACACCTTGCTCCCTTCTGTCCACAGACAATAACCCCTCGTGTTCCCTCTGTCTACAGATAATAAATCCTTATGACCCCTGTCACAGTAAAACTACTTGGGCCCCTTCTATCTACAGACAATAACACCTTGCTCCCTTCTGTCCACAGACAATAACCCCTCGTGTTCCCTCCGTCTACAGATAATAAATCCTTATGACCCCTGTCACAGTCAAAACTACTTGGGCCCCTTCTATCTACAGACAATAGCACCTTGCTCCCTTCTGTCCACAGACAATAACCCCTCGTGTTCCCTCTGTCTACAGACAATAGCACCTTGCTCCCTTCTGTCCACAGATAATAACCCCTCGTGTTCCCTCTGTCTACAGACAATAACACCTTGCTCCCTTCTGTCCACAGACAGTAACCCCTCGTGTTCCCTCCGTCTACAGATAATAAATCCTTATGACCCCTGTCACAGTCAAAACTAATTGGGCCCCTTCTATCTACAGACAATAGCACCTTGCTCCCTTCTGTCCACAGACAATAACCCCTCGTGTTCCCTCTGTCTACAGACAATAGCACCTTGCTCCCTTCTGTCCACAGACAATAACCCCTCGTGTTCCCTCTGTCTACAGACAATAGCACCTTGCTCCCTTCTGTCCACAGACAATAACCCCTCGTGTTCCCTCCGTCTACAGATAATAAATCCTTATGACCCCTGTCACAGTCAAAACTACTTGGGCCCCTTCTATCTACAGACAATAACCCCTCGTGTTCCCTCTGTCTACAGACAATACGGCAAGCTAACATCTTGCACAAGGCTGGAGTTGAGGTTATGGCTGTCGGTATAGGTATTGGAGTAAACCATCAGGAACTTGCCCACATCGCCAGCGACGCTAAGCACGTCTTCTCCGTCACCAACTTCGATGCTCTCAAAACCATTCAGAATGAGCTACAGCAGACTACGTGCGCTGGTAGGTGGTATGGGAATATTTGCATCAAAACATGACTATGTGCTTTTTCAAAACTATGTATCTCGTATGATCGAAACGTGTTTAAGGCACTGTTGAATTGTGTTGGTATCATCTTCAGTGATACTTTCATATACGTTTCACTGCTATTTTGCCTTCTCCAACCCATGGAATCTCTTTCGTCGGATAATCGAGACTGGCTATTCTCTGGCGTTGATATGTCCTATTTATACAGGAAATTTATAAAGTCATCATTATATATATTTTTATTTTGACAGTTCAAGGAACAGCTATCCCAGGTACTGTGCATTTTTACGAACTAAAATTACGGGGAAGGTATGAGTCGATTCTTTGCTGAATATTTCAATCTCTTGAACCCAGTTGTCCATGGAACCTATTGCCTGAACCCAGACAGTCTAACTTGAGAGTAAATTGCAGTGTCAATGATATATACTGTTAATGAATACATAAACATACAGTGTATTCCAAAATAATCTCTAATGTTTCTTTTCTTTTTGCATGCATTCAGCAACAACAAAACGTAAGTATACTTCTTATGTTGTTAAAATTATAATAATATGTTTCTATGCGTCCATTGGTGATTAAAGCGTTCGCTCGTCACACCGAAGACCCGGGTTCGATTCCCGACGTGGGTACAATGAGTGAAGCCCATTTCTGGTGTCCCCCGCCGTGATATTGCTGGATTATTGTACAAATTGGCGTAAAACAATACTCACTCACTCAGTTGTATGTGTCCAGATAAGCAGTATACGTGACAGTGACGTGTAGATCGTAATAAAAGGAAGCTGTCAGGATAATTCGATTGCCAACATCGTCTTGATCCTGGTTTGATCACTCTAAAATGAGCAACAAAGAAAACACCCATTCACCCATAAGTGGCAGACAATTAAATGGATTGGATTATTGTAATAAAGTTTGGTGTTTTATTTTGATCGTGGCGCCACCAGTGGCTATTACGAGTTACGTCCCTTCTATGTCCCTAGTGACCAATCAGATATCAAAATGACGGTACCCAGTGAAGACGATCTGATCGATAAGCAAGATCTATGTTGTTATAAAACGGGTTTTACTTTGCGAAGTGCCTCAAATCACGTGAGCACTGATAAAAAAAACGTGAAGATTTGGAAGGGTGGAAAATGGACATATATAGTCAGTCAACTCCCTTGCCTAGGAAAGATGCAATATGTGTAACTCTCTCCACTACTAACATGGCGTTCCACTACTACCATGGCTCGTCCCTTAGGCAGCTGATCTTTCTCCAGCACGCTCTGGCTCCCTTCTTACGAGGTCCTCTCTTACAGGGCGGTTGGGTAGCCGAGTGGTTAAAGCGTTGGCTCGTCATGAAGAAAGACCTTACAGGTACAATGTGTGATGCCCATTCCTGGTGTCCCCGCTAAGTGATATGACTGGTATATTGTTAAAAGCGGCGTAAAACCATACTCACTCAATCCCCTCTCACCCCTTCTCTCCCCAGCTGGCCCATGCCCAGTGTCAGAGAAGGCTGATGTCATCTTCCTCCTGGACGATTCCGGCAGCGAGGGAGCTTTAAATTTCCAAAAGGAACTAGACTTCGTCTCCAAATTTGTCAACGACTTCGACATTGGCCCAGATCACATGCAATTCGGGGCTATCCGGTTCAGTACCTCCGCCTCACTAGTGTTTGACCTTAATACCCACACAACAAAGGCATCCCTTCAGATGGCAGTCGCTTCCATATCCTACACGGGCGGCACCACCTACACCGACAAGGCTCTGGCTCTGGCTCGTGGAACTGGCTTCACTTCTACTCATGGTGCTCGACCTGGCGCCAAGAGATACGTCATTGTCATCACAGATGGAGAGTCCGTGTCGCCGACTCAGACATTAAAAGCGGCAACTAATTTGAAGAATGACGGTGTCAGTGTCATCACTATCGGGGTCGGGACACAGGTGCGCCAGTCCGAGCTGGACGGGATGGCGACGGACAAGACACATGTGTTCACGGTGAAGGATTTCAATGTGCTGCAGACCATCCATAAAGAGGTTCAGAAGAAAACGTGCACAGGTGGGTGATTGGCTCGACGTTAGGTGTACTATGTAGTCATACTGTGGATGGTTAGTTGGTCAAAAAGTAATTTGCATTTGAGCAATGAACGCCAAGATCTAATACACACATAATTTCTTGTTTGGACAAACATTGAATGTACTATTTGCATGTTGGTAATGGTTGATCTAAAAAAAACGGATTACGTTAAGTGCATGATTTATGGCCTGTTGGACTGTAGAATAAAGGTATCAGGCCATATGCCTTTTCTATCTGTAGCCTGTCTTTGCAGATTCTGGACTCGTGCTAACCACAACGATGCCATAACTACCAAGTGAAGCTTGAAATTTTATTTTTTTCATAATTGGCTTTCTGTACTCCAAAATGAAATAAAGCATAAAAAATAATAACTGGCTTTCGATTTGTCGTGCGGTAACTTCCATTTATCCTGGCCCTCAAGAGTCTGATAGCAAGTAGACACATAGTCTAGTAAATCCAAACATTATTGATCATTAAGCCATTGTTCTTTAAATACTTAAGATGTTCTCTAAACATGTTGAGGCACGGGTGGCCAAGTCGTCTAAGGCGCCGCGATTCGCTGTGCAGAGTTGCGTCCCTTGAGCACGCCAGACGCCTATGATTGTGGGTTCGAATCCCGGTTCGCCCCGATTATGTTTCTAGGTTTGTCAGAACCACACCACTACCTGCATCACTCCGGGCTTTCCTCCCACATTAAGCTTACACGCCGTGATATAACAGGAATAATGTTAAAAGCGGCGTTAAACCCAACTCACTCACTCTAAACATGTGATCAAAGACTGAACCCTAACGATTTCTGAGGTCCCTTACAGCAAACAACAAGTAAATCCCTTCGTCCTCCTCCTCAGTTTAAAGCAGGAAATCCTGATCATAGTTTTAGAGTGTGATGGAGTCTCCAATGCACCTTGTGACTCAGGCTGATAAATGCTAGATTTGATCTGTCATGTTCCCAACTCATAGTCATGACCTGCTCAATCAACCCTGATATGAAATTCGACCCTTGAACTGACATAACTACTTTGGGTTAGCCAAATTTTATTCCAGCCTTAGCAATAACCGGCACAGTATATTTCCTTCATGGAATCTGGTCGAAACGTACATGTCTCCTGATCACATTAAATACTCAATCTGAACATGGGTTTTTTTCAAGTTCGCGCTGGCAATAAACGTATGCTGTGCACGTTGCCAAATATAGCCTACATATTATTTAATCATCGACGATATTTCGTGATTCTATTACAAGTGGCGAGGTCAATAGTATGGTTCTTGGTCTCTCAACACCATATCCGTGCACGAGGTATTTACTACTTGGGCACCATTGAAGATCCGGGGTAGAATCTCGTAGAATGCGGTGTTGAACTACAAACAACAAACTTCTGGGCATTCTTTTCGGATTCTTGAAAAACAACCTTTCATGGTATTTCCAATTTCTTGCTCTCTTCTTAAGGACAGACCCGTGAAGATTCGGGTTAGAATACACGTAGATCGTCACCAATTCATGCTTGCCGCAAAAAGGCGACTATGCTTGTCGTAAGAGGCCAATAACGGGATCGGATGGTCAGGCTCGCTGACTTGGTTAATGTATGTCATCGTTCCCAATTGCGTGGATCGATGCTCACGACGTCAATCACTGGATTGTCCAGTCCAGACTCGATTATATACAGACCGCCGTCATATAGCTGAATTTTGAGCTTTCATCACATGAATCAATCATTTATATTTGTGGGTTGTATTACGTGGCAATCGTTTCCATTTTAAAAGAATAGATAATTTGACATGACAGCGCACACTTCCAATTCTTGTAAGGGGGGCACAGGATGGATACAGCGTTGTGTACTCATGAATAGAAACGTCTAACATACAGAGATGGCATCAATTTCCTGCCACGTTGTGGCCCTTCTTACGAACAAGATGGCCATGCGCCAGCAAAAACAGGAGATAACATGTACGAAATATTTATTGCAAACATAAATTGAAGCATCACAAAGCATCTGCCACTGTCGGTACATCTGTAGGGACGACTGCCGGCAGCGTCGTCCGCAGCTGCAACATTGCAACAACACAACACCATCAATAACAAGGCATCTTTAAATCTACAAATCGGACCGAAACAATAAACCGCCTCCGTGATCTAGTGGTAAAGCGTCCGCCCACAGAGTGGAAGGTTCGGGGTTCGGTCCCAGGACGCGTCATACCAAAAGACGTTCAAAGATTGTACTTGTTGTTACCCTGTCTAGCGCTTGGCATTAAGGGGTAAAACAAGCCGTCCCTGAGTCAGTATACTGCGTCTGAGTGGGGTTTTCATGTTAAACTGCGGCATGGTATCTCAGTGGGCTAGCACTGTAAATCGGCATCAGTCCGGACTAGTACAAGCAGCCACACACACACACGTGCATGTACGTCGCTATATAAGTGCAATAATCTTAGACGCGACGTTAAACCCAATTTCACCTCACCTCAAGAACTACTGGCCTACCTCAGAGCAGAGCTATGGCCCGACATGAGCAATTCAATCCACGTTTCTTCAAGAACTACTGGCCTACCTCAGAGCAGAGCTTCAGTTCGATGTCATGTTCTTCTGTCTGAAGGTCACCAAAAGAGTTGACAAGAAAAACACCACCACTACTGTCAGTGGCCACCGTCCTCAACTCCGTCTCCGCCACTTGTTTTCCAACGCCGACGGTGATGATAGTCACACCTTCGTCCTTCAGAAGCTGAGCCTCCTTCAGGGTGGCTGCGGGTGCAGTGGATGCACCGTCAGTAACGACTATCACAAATCTACGGGTCCCGTTCCGGGCACCACTGACGTCGGTGAAGCCCACAGTGCGGGCGAGCTCGAGAGCTTCGTTGGCGTAGGTTAGGCCGCCATCGTAGGCAACCTGACAGGACAAGAGAGAGTGAATTGTGATTTGCGCAGCTGTAAGTAATACAGTTATATGATGGAGACATGTAAAATAAATCAGTCTGGGCCATGTAGTCATGTGGTTGTCTGCATGATCAAGGATCTACACTATCGTTTCTTTGTTCTTTAACGCCGTACTCAACAATGTTCCAGCTATATGGCGGATCTACACAATCGGGAACGATGACACACTTAGCCAGGTTTCAAACTGTAACCACCCAGTCCTCATCCTGGTCGGCTCTTAAGAAGCATGTTGTTACCCTGTCTGGCACTCGGGATTAAGGGGATAAAACAAGGACTGGTCGGCTCGGAGTCAGTATACTGTGTCTGAGTGGGGTATTCATGTTAAACTGCGGCATGGTATCTCAGTGAGCTAGCACTATAAATCGGCATCAGTCCGGACTAGTACAAGCAGCCACACACACACATACACGTGTATGCACGTCGCTATATAAGTGCAATAATCTTGGACGAGACGTTAAACCCAATTTCACCTCACCTCTTAAGAAGCATGGGGCACAACTCTGATTCGACCCTTGAACATCAGGGTAAAAATAGACCTCAGCAACCCATGCTTGTCGTAAGAGGCGACTAACGGGATCGGGTGGTCAGGCTCCCTGACGTCATTGATGCATGTCATCGTATCCCAATTGCGTGGATCAATGCTCATGATATCAATCACTGGATTATCCGGTCTAGACTCGATTATTTACAGACCGCCGTCATATAACTGGAATATTGCGGTGCGGTGTCAAACAACAAACAAACAAACACACGACTCTCATTCAGGAAGACGTATACAGAGTCACAACTGGCACTACCATGACGCAACTCTAATACATATCCGATTGTAGTGTGTGAAGGGTATTCCCCGTCTGACAATACCCTATTACGATAACATAGCATGGTTGCATATGTTAAATGTTTACAAACAGGTTTTCTGAGTATTATTATTTGTATAAACCCACAGTTAGGGGGGCGGTCGGGTAGCCTAATGGTTAAAGCGTTCGCTTGTCACACCGAAGACCGGACCGGTCGGCTCGGAGTCACTACACTGTGTAGGGGGTATTCATGTTAAACTGCGGCATGGTATTTCAGTAGGCTAGCACTATAAAATCGGCATTAGTCCGAACAAGTACAAGTAGACACACGTATACACGCATACACGCATGCACGTAATCACCCTCACGTCGCTATATGAATTCAGTAGTCCTGAACACGACGTCAAACCCCATTTCACCTCACCACCAATACAGCTGTGTGTCCTACCTGAAGAATAGCCAGCCGCAAGTCACTTTCCGTGGGGTTGTCGTTCAGACTGATCTGCATGCGCGCGTTAGATGCAAATGTGATGATGCCAAACTGGAAGTTGTTGGGGCCGATGGGGAAGTCGTCGACGAATTTGACGACGAAGTCCAGCTCCTGCTGGAAGTTGCTGGGTCCCTCGCTGTTGGAGGAGTCGAGGAGGAAGATGACGTCGGCAGAGTCGGTCGACACACACGGCCCGGCTGTCAGTATTGACGGAATAAATGGGACATTAAGCAGCAGACAACAATACCTGAATATACCACTCTGCTTTTGATAGGGATAGTTGTACCTTCATTATCTGAGTATCCCTATCAAACGTTGAGAAGTATATGTGAGAAAACGAGAACAACCGCTCGTATAAACAAAGAAGTTGTTATCCATGAATTGTGTCTACTTTGTCATCCGTCAACGTCTAAGTAATTCCTATCAAATAATTCGCTTGTATATCGGTCGTTAACAGTGTCATCTCCGATCGACTCCCGCGAATTAGTGAGTTGGTGTAACGCCAGTTTGAACAGTATAACAGTTATATTACGGCGCTGTATGTTGTTGGTTGGTTTGACGGTTTGACGCCGCACTCAGCAATATTCCAGCTTTATGACGGGGGTCTGTAAATAATCGAGTCTGGACCAGACAATCCAGTGATTCACATCACGCATTTGGGATACCATGACAAGCATCAACCATGTCAGCGAGCCTGACCATCCGATCCCGTTAGTTGCCTCTTACAAGAAGCACGGATGGGTGACGACCAATCCTAACCCGCATCTTCACCGAGATTGTATTCACAGAAATATGGCAAATGTTTTGCCCTGATATACGGCACGTTGATCACCAGATCCCGTTAGTTGCTCTTACGACAAGCACGGGTAGCTGAAGACGAGTTCTTCTCCGGATCTTCACATGGCCACGGGGTTGTAGCCTAACGTGGGATAAAAGCCGGAGCGATGCAGACTTTAGACGTTTTCCTACGAGCACGGCTGACACGCTGTTTCATTCAGATCAATTCATCCATGCAATGTGTCAATTCCCTTAATTATACCACTGAATGAGGCTACGTGTTGGCTACAAAAAGGGACAAAAACCATTTCGACAAACATAACAGATTAAAAGTCCACTATGCGACACTGACTATATCACTATCAAATAGTTATGATACCAGGTAAAAAAGCTTACAAAAAATGGGTTCATAATAAATAAAAATTGAAATTTTGAAATAATATTACTAAATGATACTTACGTTTGACGGTAGCTGAAACAGTTACAAGATGGCTTCAGAACATAACAGGAGTTGGTTTTGTGGGCGAACATGGATTGGTTGGTTGGTTGGTTTGTTGTTTAACGCCGAACTCGGCAATATTCCAGCTATATGACGACGGTCTGCAAATAATCGAGTCTGGACCAGACAATCCAGTGATTGACATCATGAGCATCGATCCACGCAATTGGGATACGATGACATGTATCAACCAAGTCAACGAGCCTGACCACCCGATCCCGTTAGTCGCCTCTTACGACAGGCATAGTCGCCTTTTACGGCAAGCATGGGTTGCTGAAGACCTATTCTACCCCTGATCTTCACGGGTCGGGCGAACATGGAATGTGGATGCCTTTCTTAGTAGGAGAAGTTTAGGAGAAGTTTAGGATGTGCTTGTGATGGAGGCACTGACCTCGCGTGTTTATCGTCTGAAGTGGGTATTTTAAGGCAGGTAAATCCAATTGACCGAGTCATTTAAACAAGAAGCCGAGGGAATCAGGTATTGGGCGTTTCGAGTGATTTCTCCGGCTTAAACCATGTTATGGTTGATAGATAGTTTCTCTGTAATTTTGCATAATGGCACATGGTTGCGTCAGTTTTCATGTTATAATGTAAGTTTAGAAAAAACAGTGAATTCCTGACTCAACTGCAACAACAATAGTGTGTCATCATATTGTTTAACTAAAGAGAGTAGGGAATATCTCACCTGGCGGTTGAGTCACCTGTGCTGCAATGGTGACAGGTGTGCGTATTAGTCAAGGGTTCGATACGCAATTTAAGTATGAATAACTAGCATAAGTATTACATTCATGTTTGTGATTATATTTTGTCAGGGATATTTTCTTAGTACCTACCGGACACGCAGTTCCTAGATACTACCAGCAGCTGCGTTACCGTGTTCGTTCATCCGTACATCATCTTTTTGTTTGTTTGTTGTTTAACGCCGCAGCTGTTCCAGCTATATGACGGCGGTCTGTAAATAATCGAGTCTGGACCAGACAATCCAGCGATTCACATCATGAGCATCGGTCTACGCAATGAAAACCATGCTATGCATCAACCACTCAGCGAGCCTGACCACCCCATCCTGTTAGTCGCCTCTTACGACAAGCATTGTCACCTTTTACGACAAGCATGGGTTGCTGAAGACCTATTCTACCCCGGATCTTCACGGGTCATTTTAAACAAGACTGTTAGTTTACGTAACATGTCTACATCAGTCTTCATATTGTTTACATGGTCAGGAGCTGTTTACTCTGGAATTGTACTCGCTTATTGTGGGGTTTAACGCCGCTTTTAGCAATATTCCAGCAACATGACGGGGGTTCGGGGCTTCGCACCTTGTACCCATATGGAGAATCGAACCCGGGCCTTCGTCGTGACGAGCGAACGCTTTAACCACAAGGCTACCCCACCACCTTTATTGTAATCCATCATACATAGTACTCAGTATACCTGAACAAGTCGCCTGCAGCAACTCCGCCTGTATGGTGTCGAGGGCGTCGAAGGTGGCCACGCTGAAGACGTAGGACACGTTTGTTGCTATGTTGGTCAGCTCTTTGGCGTTGACGGCGCTGCCGATGCCGATAGAAATTACCTCGATACCAGCAGAGTGCAGAGCTTGAGCTTCTGCCTTAGTCTAAGTTGACAACAAACAAGATATGATAGAGTGTACCAGCTCGAAAACTATGTGAGTCAGATGAGGCTAACACCGCTTTGATCAGTATTTCACTCTTATCACAGTGTATAAGATTTAGTTGGAAGGTGATACCACAAGCATGGGTAAGGTGATGACAAACATACTTAGATTATTTCCGAAAGTCGAGAATGCGAGAATGCGAAAATACTTCTTATAGTATTCCATACTAGGTGTATAAATGGGGGATTTGAACCCATCACCAATGGGGCCGGGCAGTTTGGGGAAGCAACTCTCCACAGCAAATACCCCTGTCTTGCATGGAACTATCAATACAAGGGGTATGTGAAGGACACGTACAAGTATTATTGATTCCTATCAAATGGTCAGTATGTGTACACAATTCAAACTGGTGGTAAGGGTCGACTAAGTTGGTAGGTAGCAATTTCCATTTTCTCGCTGGACAATAAAAGTTGCGATTTCACCCGAGTACATGGAATATGGTTTATGCAAGATTTTAGCCCTTTTAGTTATTATTTTGAACTAAATCAAACTTACTTCATTCATCGAAGGGCTTCCAGACAATAATCGTTACAGTATGTATAAACGACACTCAGCTGTGCAGAGTTGAGTCCCTTGGGCACGCCAGAAACCTATGATTGTGGGTTCGAATCCCGGTTCGCCCCGATTATGTTCTAGGTTTGTCAGCACCATACCCGTTCTCGTGGGTTTCACCGAAGTGGTAAACGTCTGAGACCTGCATCACTTCGGGCTTTCCTCTCACATTAAGCTGACACTACTATTGAAAGTGGGATTAAACCCAACTCACTCACTAAGTAAAAAGTTCCATATTGTTTACTTTACTTTTCGTGTCATCTGGCGGCACACAGACGAGTCGAAAACTAGGCCCTTTTCACCTTGGATACAACATTACTAATTCATACTAGTGCACTTTTGTGCCAATGTTAGCTTTGTTGGGCTATTTTAGGATTTCTCCCAATGTATAACCTTTGTATAACGAATACATTTGAGATATTTTAGTTAATTGAAGTTGGCTGCATGGACAAATGTACTGTAAGGTTGTTGGAATACTGTCTGCGTAGTGGGTGTAGCGTGATAAGCATGTAGCATTGATTTGAAAAGATTTATACAGCAGGGATATTGATGAAAACTTGTTGAAGTCATTTCAGGACGTTTTGTTAGTCCGTGTGTTCCCTGATAGTATTTCAACTACCCGGTTGTGAGAGCGAATAGCTGCAAATGTACTCGTGTGGATTTCAGCAGTAACGAAGAATATAAGGTGAGTGAGTATGGTTTTACGCCGCTTTTAGCAATATTCCAGCAATATCACGGCGGGGGACACCAGAAATGGGGTTCACACATTTTACCCATGTCTGTAATCGAACCCGGGTCTTCGGCGTGACGAGCGAACGCTTTAACCACTAGGCTACCCGACCGCCCCGAAGAATATAAGGACCAGGAAGAGAACCAAAAAGGATGACTAACCGGTCAGTAGTTCTCGGTATTTTTTCGATTTAAATACAAACAAGGGTTCATGGTGTGATATGTTTTTTTAACGAATCAAAGTGATGTATTAGGACATGTGACAGAGGCAGGTCGAGCTCGAACACTTTATAAAGATAGCTGCATCGTTATGAGAGTTTTGCGGGTTAACAGTCAGTTGATCCAGTGGAATCTCGGTCATTCCTGACACCCACTCTGTGAAGAGCTTACCCTGTCCTGTCCATGCAGTTGTGTATTCTGATATGGTTCGACTAGAGCTCGATAAAGTTTATGTGAGTATCAAGCCTTATGTTGCGTTAATACATGTGCGCGGGTACATGCATGTTTATGTAAGTAATTAAGAGTAACGGTTGTCGGACCACCCGCTCCAGATCTTAGCGAACCCCTCACGGCCGTGAGAGTTGAAGAGTAATGTTTTAACCAGACCAGTCGGACCACCCGCTCCAGGTCTTAGCGAACCCCTCACGGCCGTGAGAGTTGCAGAGTAATGTTTTATAGTGACCAGTCGGACCACCCGCTCCAGGTCTTAGCGAACCCCTCATGGCCGTGAGAGTTGCAGAGTAATGTTTTATAGTGACCAGTCGGACCACCCGCTCCAGGTCTTAGCGAACCCATCACGGCCGTGAGAGTTGAAGAGTAATGTTTTAACCAGACCAGTCGGACCACCCGCTCCAGGTCTTAGCGAAACCCTCATGGCCGTGAGAGTTGCAGAGTAATGTTTTATAGTGACCAGTCGGACCACCCGCTCCAGGTCTTAGCGAACCCCTCATGGCCGTGAGAGTTGCAGAGTAATGTTTTATAGTGACCAGTCGGACCACCCGCTCCAGGTCTTAGCGAACCCCTCACGGCCGTGAGAGTTGAAGAGTAATGTTTTAACCAGACCAATCGGACCACCCGCTCCAGGTCTTAGCGAACCTCTCATGGCCGTGAGAGTTGAAGAGTAATGTTTTAAACAGACCAGTCGGACCACCCGCTCCAGGTCTTAGCGAACCCCTCACGGCCGTGAGAGTTGCAGAGTAATGTTTTAACCAGACCAGTTGGACCACCCGCTCCTGGTCTTAGCAAAACACTCACGATCTTGAGAGATGAAGAGTAATGTTTTAAACAGACCAGTCGGACCACCCGCTCCAGGTCTTAGCGAACCCCTCATGGCCGTGAGAGTTGCAGAGTAATGTTTTATAGTGACCAGTCGGACCACCCGCTCCAGGTCTTAGCGAACCCCTCATGGCCGTGAGAGTTGAAGAGTAATGTTTTACATTGACCAGTCGGACCACCTGCTCCAGGTCTTAGCGAAACATACACGACCGTGAGATGAAGAGTAATGTTTTAACCAGACCAGTCGGACCACCCGCTCCAGGTCTTAGCGAAACCCTCACGACCTTGAGAGTTGCAGAGTAATGTTTTATAGTGACCAGTCGGACCACCCGCTCCAGGTCTTAGCGAACCCCTCATGGCCGTGAGAGTTGCAGAGTAATGTTTTATAGTGACCAGTCGGACCATCCGCTCCAGGTCTTAGCGAACCCCTCACGGCCGTGAGAGTTGAAGAGTAATGTTTTAACCAGACCAGTTGGACCACCCGCTCCAGGTCTTAGCGAACCCCTCATGGCCGTGAGAGTTGCAGAGTAATGTTTTATAGTGACCAGTCGGACCACCCGCTCCAGGTCTTAGCGAACCCCTTACGGCCGTGAGAGTTGCAGAGTAATGTTTTAACCAGACCAGTTGGACCACCCGCTCCTGGTCTTAGCAAAACACTCATGGCCGTGAGAGTTGCAGAGTAATGTTTTATAGTGACCAGTCGGACCACCTGCTCCAGGTCTTAGCGAACCCCTCATGGCCGTGAGAGTTGCAGAGTAATGTTTTATAGTGACCAGTCGGACCACCCGCTCCAGGTCTTAGCGAACCCCTCATGGCCGTGAGAGTTGCAGAGTAATGTTTTATATTGACCAGTCGGACCACCTGCTCCAGGTCTTAGCGAAACATACACGACCGTAATGTTTTATGGAGACCAGTCGGACCACTCGCTCATGGTCTTAGCAAAACACTCACGATCTTGAGAGATGAAGAGTAATGTTTTAAACAGACCAGTCAGACCACTCGCTCCAGGTCTTAGCGAAACCCTCACGTCCGTGAGAGTTGCAGAGTAATGTTTTAAACAGACCATGCCGACACAGAACGGCAATCCGTATAGGTAACTGATGTGGGTCCCTTAGCTCCCCCAAACACAGTTACGACAGCAGTTGCTGATAAGAGGGTTGGAAACTGAGGCTGGCGTCAATTCCTGAAAGAGTGAATGTGTTCAGAGTTTCTGATATAGAACGGAGATATAACGCTGGATAATCGAGGGTTCACGTTACCTTCTCGACTGACTGTGACTGTCCGTCGGTGAGGACAATGGCGATCTTAGCGGCCAGTGACCTTGACCCGTGACCTGGCGAGAAACTTGTTGTCCTGACGTACTGCAGAGCCTTCTCCGTGTACGTACCGCCGTAGCGGTAGAGGATGTTGCTGATGCCGGCGATCACCTGGGCTCTGGTCTCGTAGTGTCCAAGATCAAACTGTGGGTGAACATCGTTAGCAAATGTGACCACACCGAACTGTACCGCGCTTGTGCCCACGTCAAACTTACGGACGAAGTCGGTGATAAAGTTGAGCATGACGTGGAAGTTGAAGGGGCCGATGCTGGCGGAAGAGTCGAGGACGAACATGATATCAGCTGGCGTGGACGCACACACTGAAATGTAGATACATAAGTACTCAAGATGAGACCTTATTCAAATGTATGCTGGTTCGTGAGCATTATCTTTCAGGATTAATTTTGACCTTGGGAATGACCACTAGGTATCGATGTCGAAATACTTGTACTATATGTTCCTGTTGTTTTTTTCAGGTTAACAATTGACTTGACTTTGCGTGTGTTTGTATCAGTGCACCGGTAGGGAAGGATAGGCTCACCTCTAGGCGAATATCTGGTATCAGCACTATTTGATTTCATAAACACATGCTATGATTTTGTCGGAATCGTACAATGAACAATACTTTTAGTAAGATTATTTCTTATGACCATGGAAATGTATTGTTGCTCTTTGTTAACAAAGAGAGAATTTGTTTGATAGGCATTACCTGGAAGTTGACGGATGACAAGATAGACACAATATTTTTATGGATAACAACTTCTTTAATACTGTGAAAAGCGACGTTTCGGTATAGATCCTTATACCGTTGTCAAGCAAGACTGTCTTGCTTGACAACGGTTTAAGGATCTATACCGAAACGTCGTTTTTCACAGTATTAAAGAAGTTGTTATCCATAAAAATATTGTGTCTAAAGAGAGAATTGTGAAAATTACGCCTTTGCGATTATTTTTCAAGGTTAATGCCACATAAACGAAACTCAAAGCTACAACTTACCTAGACCACTACCTGAAATATGAGCAAACATATCGAGGTAAACATTGCACTAATCACATCTCAACTTGCACGTAATTACGCTTTGTTTGTTTGTTTGTTGTTTAACGCCGCGCTCAGCTATATTCCAGCTATATGACAGCGGTCTGTAAATAATCGAGTCTAGGCCAGATATACAGTCATTCACATCATGAGCATCAATCTCCGCTATTGCGATAAGATTACGAGCATCAACCAAGTCAGCGATCCTGACCACCCGATCCCGTTTGTCGCTTCTTATGGCAAGCATGGGTTGCTGAAGACCTTTTCTACCCCGGATCTTCACGGTGCGTAATTAAGTACCACTATCTGTCGTCCCATGTGACCACTGACAATATGCAAATGTTCTCTCACCTCTTGGCTGTGCATAAGAAAATAATTCTTCATGCAGAAATAAGTTAACCACAGAAAAAATTTAATGAACATGTTACAGTATAAAGACTAAGTATGTTGAATCAATTCATTTACCTCTAACTGTTTACTACTTACAAACTATATCCTGGATCTGTTTTTCAATGGCGTTCAGGTTGTCGAAATTAGACACCTACACAGACGAAATATTGACCTGTAGTCCTTTACAACACACACAAACACACACACACGCAAGCACGCATGCACGCACGCACGTTACATTATGAAATCGTAACATTACGCGTATGTCATTACAAAATAGATATTCGTCTGTACATTCATGCCAATAAGATGGCATTTGAGATTAGGAAATTTTCACAGAAACCCCCTCCGTTTTCCAACTTTTCACAATACACCAATTATTGACCAAATATCTCTTCTCACATATAAACTTAACATCTGACCTAAACAAAACCATATTTTTTTACACCCTGGAAATAAACATGTTAATTAAACGCTAATCCCTCTCGTGATCTAATGCTGGGGTAGCCTTGTGGTTTAAGCGCCCGCTCATCACGTCGATGGCCAGGTTCGATTCCCCACATGGGTACAATGTGTGAAGCCAATTTCTGGTGTCCCCCAACGTGATATTGCTAGAATATTGCTAAAATGGCGCAAGACCCAGTCCACTCACTCACTCGTGTTACTGAGTTTCCAGCACAAACATGACACAAACACAGAATAGTATCTTTAGATATCAACTGAAAGAGGGATGGATCCGAATGTTCTGAAAGTATATTTTAAGCACTATTTATCAGACAGTATTTTTTATTTAAAGTCATTTGAAAATAAGTTGATTAGCTGAAAAAAGCCTGGGATTCCACACGACACATCTTTCGTTTTTCGCGTCCCTCGTTGTAATATTGTTGCAATATTGCTAAAGGCAACGAAAATCTTACTCACGCACTCACTAATGTTAAAATGCAATGCTCCTTCACGAATCTTCCGGGCCGGTTGGTTTGCCTAGTGGTTTAAGCGTTCGCTTGTCACGCCGAAGACCCGGGTTCGATTCCGGACATGGGTACAATGTGTGAAGCCCATTTCTGGTACCCCCCGCCGTGATATTGTTGGAATACTGCTAAAAGCGGCGTAAAACCATACTCACTCAATCACGACGCTTCCTCCTGTGAACAAACGGTTATAAATTGTCTGTGTACGACCAACCTTGACCATGTGTTTGTCATCAGAGGCTATGACTGCGAGTTCCGGCAGGTCAATGGCTGCACCAATGCCAATGGAAATGACCATGACCCCTTCTTTGCGGAGCAGGATGCCCTGATTGGCGGTCAACAGTTTCTGTTGGGACTGACCGTCGGTCATCACGATCACTACCTTTTTGGACCCTGGCCGTGCCCCGTGTGCTTGGCTGGAAACGAAACCGTCTGTCAGAATGTTTTGTTTGTTTGTTTGAAATGTGGCAATAATGGTAATATTCCAACTATATGACGGCGGTCTGTACGTAATCGAGTCTGCGCCAGAGAATCCAGTGATTGACATCATGAGCATCGCTCTATGCAATTGGGATACGCCGGTTTGAACAGTATATCAGTTATATTATGGCGCTGTTGGTTTGTTTGTTTGATTGACTCCGCTTTCAGCAATATACCAGCTATATGACGACAGCCTGTAAATAATCGAGTCACGACCAGACAATCCAGTGATTCACATCAGGCAATTGGGATACGACGACATGCATCAACCAAGTCAGCGAGCCTGACCACCCGATCCCGTTAGTTGCCTCTTACAAGCATGTATGGCTGAAGACCAATTCTAACCCGCATCTTCACGGAGATGATATTCACAGAAATATGGCAAATGTTTTGCCCTG
Source organism: Haliotis cracherodii (assembly GCF_022045235.1). Lineage (NCBI taxonomy): Eukaryota > Metazoa > Mollusca > Gastropoda > Lepetellida > Haliotidae > Haliotis > Haliotis cracherodii. The sequence continues at coordinate 37,541,347 of NW_027266308.1, forward strand.
ATATACGTCATGTTGCGATGTATAACTCCGCTAAAAGCAATAACACTACATAATACATTGTAATAACAATAGTGACACTTGCACATTCCAATATGATTTCGACAACACCGACGTCCCCGACAGAGCTCTGTCTGATGATCCCTGAGAGAGATTTGCCTGACAACATTGACGTACCTGAGAGATTAGTCTGTCAACCTTGACGTACCTGAGAGATGTGCCTGACAACAATGACGTACCTGAGAGATTAGTCTATCAACCTTGACGTACCTGAGAGATATTGGTCTGACAACATTGACGTACCTGAGAGATTGGTCTGACAACATTGACGTACCCGAGAGAGATTTGTCTGACAACATTGACGTACCTAAGAGAGATTGGTCTGACAACATTGACGTACCTGAGAGAGATTGGTCTGTCAACATTGACGTACCTGAGAGAGATTGGTCTGTCAACATTGACGTACCTGAGAGAGATTGGTCTGACATTGACGTACCTGAGAGATATTGGTCTGACAACATTGACGTACCTGAGAGATATTGGTCTGTCAACATTGACGTACCTGAGAGAGATTGGTCTGACAACTTTGACGTACCTGAGAGATATTGGTCTGACAACATTGACGTACCTGAGAGATATTGGGCTGACAACATTGACGTACCTGAGAGATATTGGTCTGACAACTTTGACGTACCTGAGAGATATTGGCCTGACAACATTGACGTAACTGAGAGATATTGGTCTGACAACATTGACGTACCTGAGAGAGATTGGTCTGACAACTTTACGTACCTGAGAGATATTGGTCTGACAACATTGACGTACCTGAGAGATTGGTCTGACAACATTGACGTACCTGAGAGATTGGTCTGACAACATTGACGTAACTGAGAGATTGGTCTGACAACTTTACGTACCTGAGAGATATTGGTCTGACAACATTGACGTACCTGAGAGATTGGTCTGACAACATTGACGTACCTGAGAGATTGGTCTGACAACATTGACGTAACTGAGAGATTGGTCTGACAACTTTACGTACCTGACAGAGCTCTGTCTGACAACATTGACGTACCTGAGAGAGATTGGTCTGACAACATTGACGTACCTGAGATATTGGTCTGACAACATTGACGTACCTGAGAGATTGGTCTGACAACATTGACGTACCTGAGAGATTGGTCTGACAACATTGACGTACCTGACAGAGCTCTGTCTGACAACATTGACGTACCTGAGAGAGATTTGTCTAACATTGACGTACCTGAGAGATTGGTCTGACAACATTGACGTACCTGAGAGAGATTTGTCTAACACTGACGTACCTGAGAGAGATTGGTCTAACATTGACGTACCTGAGAGAGATGTCTGTCTGACAACATTGACGTACCTGAGAGATGTCTGTCTGACGAACTCCAACCCGTTCCCCGTGTGGGTATTGCCAGAATTGTAAGGGATCCTGGCGATGGCGCTCTTCAGAGAAGCCTTGCTCATATAATCGTTCAGGAAGAAACGGTTGGTGGCAACAGTCGAGAACGTTACAACTGCCACCTGAACAGCACTAGGACTGATGTCAAAACCGTCAATGAAGTTGCTGACAAAGTTAAGCTGCTTCTTGAAATTAACAGAGCCTTCGCTTGAGGACGAATCGAGAAGGAAGACGATTTCTGTTGGCTCTGTGGAACATGCTGTCCAATAAGAATAAACAGTGAACTGTACTAGGTTATAGAACGCAAAATGGTGTTATGCGTGTATAAACTGAAATAGCTGTGCCAGAATGCATGAAACTCAAACGAAAGGCACTTTGCGAGTAAATACAATATATCTTCAAGAAATTGCATCTCAGTTACGATTTATTCAACCATGTTATTATCCTTAGTTCCCCACATTTGTAAGATATACAGTATACACTATATTTGGGTACGGGTGGCGTGATGTTCTCAGTATGCACTGCATGGAGTACGGATGGCGTGATGTTCTCAGTATGCACTTTATGGAGTACGGGTGGCGTGATGTTCTCAGTATACACTGTTTGGAGTACGGGTGGCGTGATGTTCTCAGTTTACACTGTTTGGAGTACGGGTGGCGTGATATTCTCAGTATACACTGTATGGAGTACGGGTGGCGTGATGTTCTCGGTATACACTGTATGGAGTGCGGGTGGCGTGATGCTCTCAGTATACACAATTTTGAGTACGGGTGGCGTGATGTTCTCAGTAAACACTGTGTGGAGCATTCGTCACCATTCGCCCCTTTCCGTAACCTGTAAGACGCCTCGTCCCCCCTATCGATGAATGTTATGTGCGAAAATACGACAAACCAATCAGAATGCACGTATGATTTCAAGTTCTTCGTCAAAGAATCCCTGAGAAATAATTTTGATTTTACATATATCTTGCATCTTAAAATATACCCAAGGCACAGTTAAATGTGTTCAATCATACTGTATAATCCCACATGTTCAGATGTGCTTTAAATTGTACAAAACCTAGATTCGCCTGAATCTTGGTGAATCAGCATCATACAAGTGCTGGTGGGTTTCGTATGGAATTTACAGGAATCGAATCTAACTTCGATACCTTTGAATTGATGTCCTAAGTGTACTCACTTTTTCTCTCAAGAAGAAAAGATATTTTAAAGAGATAAATAAAAGAAATAAATGTTTCACATCGTTTTACGTTATCCAAATGACTACACGTGAAGAAACTCTGAATATGTAACTAAATGTAACAATATTAAAAGAAAATATTAAGGATATACTTACTCGGTACTTGAGTCTTGCCTGTAAAAACACACACATAAGCAACTTAACTCCACGTGCCATTAAAATAAGTCCAATGAGGAGCTGTATAATTTATTCAACCGGTTTCACGAATGTGATTTTCAAGAGTTATATATATACGTGTGTTTTATCTCGAGTTGACGACTAAGATATTCTGACAATGATTGACAATATCATAATAGAATAAAGGTCTACACTTTTCTGGTGAAAAGGCGGTCTAGGCCTTGAGTATTTGGCAGGCCCAGACAATTTAAAACCGGTCTCTCGACGTGACTTTACTCATCGGCTGAGGTATATGGTCTATAATAAACCAACACTAAGTGATTCCCCTAAATACGCGGAAACAATGTCTCAATTTCACGCAACCACAAGCTTGAGCAGAAAATCGTGAGGTCTAGCCCCCACCCCCAACCCTCATCATCCCCACCCCACCCCACCTCTCCGAGGATGTCGCGAACTTACACGTTGTATCTCGGATATCCTTTTCCATCTTCAACAGAGCGTCGAAGTCGACAGCGGTGAAGACGAAGGCGTTACCGCTGGCGATGTTGTTCAGCTCGTTGCTGTCGATCATTAGACCGGCGCCAAGGGCGATAACCTTGATATCCTTTTCGTGCAGAGCGGCAGCTTCGACGGCCGTCTGGCTTGATTTCGCCGAACCCCCGTCCGAGATAACGACGACAATCTGGTTAGCGTTGGGACGTGCGCCATTTCCACTCTGGAAGCTGTTCTCGCCAACAAAGTGGAGGCCATCAGCTGTTGGTGTGTTGCCCGGTCGGTAGGGGATATTGATGACAGCCTGGGATGAGGCAACTTAAACTCAGTGTAGAAAATTATTGTAGCAGCTATGCTCTCGGCGTCGGGGGGTATATATTTCGCTTGTCTCAAAGAAATGGTCTACCTGTTTAGTACCATTCATAGGACATGCTATAGCGTCTTGCTTTACCCCCTTGTCTCTGAGGCCCGTGAGGGTACTGAAGCATTATGCAAACCGGTCACCCATGGTAACTGTAAGATCCAAATGTGGATCGGGGAATCACACTGGTTGCTGGGTATGGATAGTTACTGGCAGGGTGACCGTTGTTTAATCTGAGTATCACCATACCTTGACGATTGTCGCTTCAACAACCAATAGATGGTTGATTGTTTGTTTGTTTGTTTGTTTTCTAATGCCAGCAATATTTCAGATATATGACGGTGGCCTGTAAATAATAGAGTCTGGACCAGACATTCCAGTGATTGACATCATGAACATCGATCAACGCAAATGGGAGCTAGATGACTGGTACAAGCACATATATTGTACTAGACTAGGATCAGAAGTAAGAAAAATCGTTGCAACGAGTAATAGAATCATACCGTAGCCGTTATAATGTGCTCCAAATTATCTTGAGTTTCCTTTGAGGTCATCTTCACAAGGCAATTAAGTTAACTGACTATAAAAGTCCAGTTTCCACCCTTGCCGAACTAGACTGGTATTATGGAGTTACATTTTGGCTGGACTAACGAGTCTATGCATAGTCCAATCAAAATCGTCATGCAGATTTCGGTCGATTTCAGAACAAATACTTTCCAAATCTCTTCATATTTTTAATCAAGGTGCTCACTTGATTTGATGCACTTCGCAATGTAAGACCCGTTTAATCACAACGTTTTATCGATCAGATTGTCTTGACTGGGCGCCGCCAGTTTGTTTGAAGCAAATGCAAGTGTTACGAGTGGTGGAATCTGATTGGTCCGTAGGAGAGGCATTGAATGGACAAAACTCGTAATTGCCACTAGTGGCGCTACGATCGAGCCCAGGAATTCCAGGAATGTTCGGCAAAGGTGGAAACTGGACTTTAACAGTCAGTTAACTCACTTGCCTCGGGAAGATGTTCGATGTTTAAGCTGATGGTATTCAATATGTACGGACATTTCATTACCGCAGCAAAACATCTCACTGAAAGGAATCAACAATCGTTGCTTTGACGTTAAAAAAACCCAATCCCGACGTAATCAGGAACTCAAATGCCCTATCCAAAAGGATAGTTGTGATAACTCTAAAGAGTTCTCGAGAAGCCCCCAAAGTACTCACATTCAGGAGACCCTGTTTCTTGCTGAACTTGTTGAGAGGGAACTCAGTCTGCCATGACGTTGAGTAGCTGACGATGGTGATCTGGACGTTATCGGGGCCGATGATGAGTTTGCTAGCGAAATTGCGGACAAACTCAAGACTTTTCTTGAAATTGTCTTCACCCCCATTGGACGTGTCCAGTAGAAAAACGATATCTGACGGCCGGGTACTACACACTTAAAAATGAAGGGAGACATTTAAACGTGTGTGTGTGTGTGTGTGTGTGTGTGTGTGCGTGCGTGCGTGCGTGCGTGCGTGCGTGCGTGCGTGTTTAGCGCCGCACACAGCAATTATCAAGCTAAATGACGGCGGCTTGTTGGTAATCGAATCTGGGTCAGACAATCCAGCGATAGTTATTGTGAGCAACTATCCAAACCAGTACCAAGACGCGCAATCAACCAGGTCACCGGGTCTGACCTCCCGATCCATTTGGTTGCCTTACCAGCAACCAGCATAGGATGCAGGGGAACAAGTCTAACCCGGAATCCCCCGGGGTGGAGACAAGTAAGTCGGCAGCGAGTTGGGGATAACGCAGCCTGGCACACCTTTCCATAGAAATATTAGGTCGTTTCAGAGTAAAAGGCCAAAAGTGACGGCGTTCGCCTTTGGTGAAACCCATGAAGGTGAAAACCAAGGATCGCAGTCATGGCGACTATTGGATCCGACTCCATGGTCAACCCATACCACAAAGAAATTGCCCTCAATCCAATCACTACCTCAACTCCTATAACTAAGCCTGTAAAGATACGAATGATTGTTTATATTAACGCCAACTGTCACAAAATACGCCCATCGTGACTCTTATGACTATCATCAAAAGGGGCCGTGGATTAACCTATTGGTTCATGCATTGTGAAGATCCGCGTTCGATTCCTTACATTGATACAATGTATGAAGCTGAAGTCTCGTGTCCACCCGCTAAAAGTGGTGTAAGATCTTACAGTCACCAACGCATACGTCAAATCACTTTGCCAATGCTCCGACAGTTTAGGCAGCAGTATACTCACAACCTTGGACTTAATACTGTACCTTCCTGAACTGAAAAAACACAAAAGGTGCAACTGAACTGGGTGGTTTATTCGTATATATCTTCACATAAATAACATTACGTTACCTTACGATGCTTCAAAACTCTCTCAAAAAGTGGTAAAATATTAGTCTTCATAAATAATTTTTGACAAAATAACTATTCAAATAGAAGCAAGGCGCCGATCGATTCCAATTCCGTATAGGCGACAAAGAACTCACGACAGCGCATCCATCTCCTGCATTGTATTCGAGAGACCATTCATTCATTCATTCATTCATTCATTTTATAGGGCAGAAAACGGTTTATATGTTATAAGAGTTCTTATGAGATTTAAAATACTCATCCCAGAAATAAAAACGCTGTGCTAACGCCCGTTGTTTCATCCCTCGGATACATGTGATAAATATCTTACTTAATACATTCGGATGTGTTTTATCCTTAAAGTGAGGAACTATTTCAGCTTAGGTACAGGTTTATATAAAATTGGTAAAAAACACCATCAACTGTGACTTTAGCAGGTCATTGAGCATACTTGAGCAAGGCAGTAAAGATCATCAGAGGTTTTCATACGAATGACAGAAACCTCGGAAAAGAGAAACAGAGGTTTCGAAATGCGTTTGTCGGACGCCCTGTCCACTTGTCGCACCTTCACATGTTTGTTTCTGGATCGGCAGTTCGATGGTGCGCAGAGCCTGAAAGTTGGCCACGGAGAAGGCGTTCTGGTCGCCGGAACCGGAAGCGATGTCCCTCAACTCCTGTTGGTCGATGCTGACGCCAATGCCGATGGCGATGACTTGAATGCCGGCGCTGTGGATGCCGTCCGCCTCATTCTTGGTCTGACTCTTGTCTATGGACTGGCCGTCGGATAAGATGATGATGATGTGGTTGGAGTCGTTCCTGGCGCCGTGCTTAGCGGCGAAGCCCTCAGTTCGTGCAAATCTAAGTGCAGTGTACCATAGGGTCTCTTGAAAGTACACCCGTCATATGGCATAGGTTGGCAATATTAAGAATTATTAGAATATTAAGGTCATCAAGAGACTAAAGTCAACAACCCTCTGACAAAACGAAATTTAACAATTTACGAAGTAGTTCAACATTCTATCTGTATTGTGAAGGTTATCAATAGACTATAAACTGTCACCTATCTGAGAAAAAAATATTTTTGTACATTAAATTTTACTAAATAAAATAACGTTGACACGTCTCCCAGTTGAAGTCCACCCGTCACCAGCCTAATTCAAACACTCTCGACGTGGGGACGGTCTAGGTAACCCCGACACAGGCTTAACGACTCTTAAAGGGGGGCTCCGTTCAATAATCTGGAATGCGTTTCCAGTCATGGTTCAGTCGTTGTAATTATATTTTGTGTTTAATTTGGATAATCGTTTACTGCTAGATTGATATACCTAATCAGTCTTGAGGTAGCAGACAAAGGGAAAATCAAAATCCCTTTTACCCCTTATTTACCTTTAGGATGAGTTCTATATGTCACTCACCATTTGTTTGTTTGTTGTTTAACGCCCCTCTATTCCAGATATATGTATGTAAATAATCGAGTCTGGACTACATTGTTATTAATTGACATCATGAGCATCCACGCAGTTGGGATACGATGACCTGCATCAAGCAAGTCAGCGAGTCTGACCATCCGATCCCCTTAGTCGCCTCTTCCGAAAGCATGAGTTGCTGAAGACCAATCCTAACCCGGGTCTTCACGGGGGGCATATTACTGATTAAATGATACACACTCTCTCTTGTTAGATGTCATCGGATATTGTCAGATGTTATGGGTATTTTCGGGTTGATTCTTCTTAGAAAACTAGTAATTAAGGAGTGGTCCGGTGGATTATATACAAGTTTTAGGTTTTACATCCCGATTCAGTTTTACTTGACCACGTCACCTACCTAAGCGCGTCCTCTGTATGCGTGTTTCCAGAGCGGTACATGATGCGGCCGATGGCAGCGATGAGGCTGGAGCTATTGTCGTGGTCGTTGTACCAGAATTCCGACTGGGTGGTGTCTGAGAATGTGGCGACAGCAATCTGGACTTTATCCGCGCCGATTTCGAAGTCCTTGGTGAAGTTCTTGACAAACTCCAGCTGAATGTTGAAGCTGGGTGTGCCCTCGCTGCTGGACGTGTCCAACAGGAATAGGATGTCGGCCGGGGTCGACCTGCAGACTGAAGTCAATATAGGTAAGCGTGAGTGTGGCTGTAGAAGGTGAGGTGAAGGTGAGGTGAAATGGGGTTTAACGTCGCGTTCAAGATTATTGCACTTATATAGCGACGTGCATGTACGTGTGTGTGTGTGTTTGTGTGGCTGCTTGTACTAGTCCGGACTGATGCCGACTTATAGTGCTAGCTCACTGAGATACCATGCCGCAGTTTAACATGAATACCCCACTCAGACACAGTATACTGACTCCGAGCCGACCAGTTCTTGTTTAATTAGCCCCTTAATGCCGAGCGCCAGACAGGGTAACAACAAGTACCATCTTTTAACGTCTTTTGGTATGACGCGGTCGGGGATCGAACCAGGACCTTCCGCTCTCCGGGCGGCTCTAGAAGGAGTCCTAGTTGTTGTTTTTGTTTGTTTGTTGTTTAACGCCGCACTTAGCAATATACGAGGTGTATGACGGCAGTTTGTAAATAATCGAGTCTGGACCAGACAATGCAGGGATTGGCATCATGAGTATTGATCTACGCAATTTGGGTACGATGACATGCATCAAACAACCTTCTTGTGGAAATAGCAGTAGTTGTAGTTGTAAAAGTAGAAGTACCGGGAGTAGAGGTAGTAGTAGATATATTAGCAGTAGAAGTTATTGTAGTAACTGCAGTATATATAGTATTACTAACAATCGAAGTAGCAGTTGTTGGAGTAGTAGCAGATGCACGAGCAATAGAAGTAGTAGACGTATTAGCAGTAGTAGAAGTAGTAGTAGATGTATAAGCAGGAAATATAGTAACAGAAGTAGCAATAGACACACTGTCAGTAGAAGTAGCAGTTGCGGGAGTAGTTGTAGATGCACGAGCAATAAATGTAGTAGACCTATTAGCAATAGTAGAAGTAGCAGTAGTAGAAGTAGTAGTAGATGCACTATCAATAGAAGTAGTAGAAGTAGTGGTAGATGCACTATCAAAAGAAGTAGCTGTAGTAGAAGTAGTAGTAGATACACTAGCAATAGAAGTAGTAGACGTACTAGCAGTAGTAGAAGTAGTAGTAGATGCACTATCAATAGAAGTAGAAATAGTAGTAGATACACTAGCAATAGAAGTAGCTGTAGTAGAAGTAGTAGTAGATACACTAGCAATAGAAGCAGTAGACGTACTAGCAGTAGTAGAAATAGTAGTAGATGTACTATCAGTAGAAGTAGCTGTAGTAGAAGTAGTAGTAGATACACTAGCAATAGAAATAGTAGACGTATTAGCACTAGTAGAAATAGTAGTAGATGTACTATCAATAGTAGTAGAAGTAGTAGTAGATACACTAGCAATAGAAGTAGTAGACGTACTAGCAGTAGTAGATGTACTATCAATAGAAGTAGCTGTAGTAGAAGTAGTAGTAGATACACTAGCAATAGAAGTAGTAGACGTATTATCACTAGTAGAAGAAGTAGTAGATGTACTAGCAATAGAAGTAGTAGACGTATTAGCAGTAGTAGAAATAGTAGTGGATACACTAGCAATAGAAGTAGCTGTAGTAGAAGTAGAAGTAGATACACTAGCAATAGAAGTAGTAGACGTACTAGCAGTAGTAGAAATAGTAGTAGATGTACTATCAATAGAAGTAGCTGTAGTAGAAGTAGTAGTAGATGCACTAGCAATAGAAGTAGTAGACGAACTGGCAGTAGTAGAAGTAGTAATAGATGCACTAGCAATAGTGTAGGATTTTGTCATTCTTTATTACTTCATATTTATTCTTAAAGTTATTATTTTATCACCGTTACGTTTCCAGTAAAAGAAATACTTCTCTGATTTGGTTAAATGTTGCCATGTTACGTTGATGGAAAGGCCTTTAAAGGTTTAACAAAGGTACTTACCTAATTCAGTGCCTGAAACCATCAAATAATGCAGGTAGATATAGAACGTCAACACCAAAGAATATTCTGTCTCGATTATCTGCCGAAACGGATTCCACTGGGCGGAAAAGTGAAAATAGGGGTTAACATTGAATGGATCACTGAAACTCGGAGATATGGCACCAGGTGTTCGCGACAAGGGTAAGCTTGTCACGTTCCACCAGGACCAATCATCACTCACACAATTTGCATAACAGTAAACGTTTGTTTGTTTGCCTGACACCGCACAGAAATACCACAGCAATGACCAAGTACATTTTCTTGATATACTTTTAAGCCTTTACGGGGCACGGGCGCAGCATTTCGCCGCGCAGAGTTGCGTCCCTTACGCGAGCCAGATACCTATTTTCGGGGTTCGAATGCCACATTCGACCTGATATCCGTGCTCGTCGGTTTCACCAAAGCGGTAATTATCAAGACCCACATCACTCCGGATTCTCCTCCGCGTCAAGGTGACATGCCGTGGTATAACTAAAAAACTGTTCGAATTGGCGGCCAACTCAACTCACTCTACTCATTTATTATGAACCTGTCCTAAAAGTAAAAAATAAAAAACAAACACGAAAGATGTGTTCTACTCAAACCGATGCTTATAACCAATAACAATTTCAACTTTTTTTCAAAAGTCTTTTTTCCTGGTAAAATAAAAATAAGTCGATAAAAAAATTAGAATAATATACTTTCAAAATAGAAGGAGGAATTTCTTTTTCAAATGATGTCTAATCATAGTACTCTTTATCTTAGCATGTTTGACTGGAAAGTACGTAACACAAAAAAACCGTCAGTGGATCACTTTTGTAAAATCATATCATGTTTAGTTCAATGAATTATATATAAAGTAAATGCTCTTGTCTAATGAAGGGTATGATTATATACCTCCAAGCCTCATCTCGCTAATAAATACACAAATACATACTAGTACACGTCTTCTTTGCAACTTCGTCTACAATGTCAGACAGGACGCTGAAGCTGGCCACAAGGTACATGCGTTTAGCGTCCGAGGCGATCGCGGCCAGTTCCGCCCTGTCGATGCCGCTACCGATCCCAATGGAAATAACTTTGATGTCGGTGTTATGGATCTGATTTGCTACGGAGGCTGTACTGGTCGTGTCGGTTGACTTGCCATCGGTGAGGACGATGAGGATCTTTTCAGAGGCATTCCGCCCCCCATGTATTGGAAGGAAGCTGTTGTGCAGGACGAAGGCGAGACCGTCATCCGTCTGCGTGTTCCCGGGCCTGAGAGCAGAAGAATCATTTGGAACTGTTGAACGACATTTCTCTATGATAGCAAAACGTATCTATATAATATCCCCTAGGCATAACTTTCTATACGTGAAGGACATTCACGCCAACATGCTTTTATCAAGGTTTCTAAATGAATGCGTGGCGAGAAAATTATAAAGAAAATTACGTTGAAAACGTCCATAAAACTACCGCACTATAAATCCCATTCAACCTGTCAGTATTGAGGGACACCCTGTCATTGGTTTTCCACTATTGGCTGCTGCCCTTGTCTGCATTGTAAATAACGGAACGAGAGCCAGATCCGGGTACTCACTGATAGTTGACACTTCTAATGGCGGCCAGCACATCCGCCTTTTTGGTGAATTCGTTCAGGAAGAACTGATTGAAGGGACTCGATGCGTACACCACAACACTCACCTGGTCACAACGAAAAGGTAATATTAAAATTCTACTTTGTTCGCAGAGAGTAGTAGCCTTCTCGGCTATCAGGTATACTAAGCTAAATCTACCCAAGTTGGATGTTTTCAACAAAAATCTACCCTGCTAAAATCGCTTCTGGGTCACAAAATGTGCCGTTCCTTTTCTCGAAGCCGTATTTGAGTTGTTCTAAGCGGCTTGAAACCACATTAACCCAAGGCGGGTCCAGAGGGGGGGTTGACAGGGGTCCGGACCCCCACCCCTCACCTTTTGAAAAGCAAATGTAGTATGTTGCAGGTCCCTTTTATATAAGGTGGATTCGCCCTTCCTAACTCACTTCTGTATGGTCATTTAAGCACCAAACTTCCATGCTGAAGTGACTGGTACATCAGTACATTACATGAATGGCTGATGAATGCAAATGGCTTCGGTAAACAAACCTTTCAGTCACGAGTGGAATCTTCGTCATTTTCTTAGAGTTTAATAGATGAATTAAATTATCAGTGAGTATAAAAAACAAAATCGGACATTTAAACCCCTAACTTGGGTGAACTTTCCCTATATCCACGAATCAAGGTTACGCAAGGGACATATATTTGTGCGTGAGTATGCACCATCGACATGATATCATAGCAAGTCCCCTTCTGTTGTCTTTTTTCGGACGACAGAATATCAGTTACGCCTTCCCCTGACTATAACAGATATCAATGTATTTTCACAAAAATAGTGTTTTTCCTTTTGAACTTCTAACAAGAAAGTATGATTTGACAATGCACCTGAACGTCCTCGGGCCCGATGTTGAAAGCTTTTGTGACGTTGTATACAAAGTTGACCTGCGTCGTGAAGCCGTCTTGACCTTCACTGCTTGAGGAGTCCAGAAGGAACACGATGTCGGCCGGACGGGTTCTGCATTCTGGGATGCCAATGACAAATTAACGTACTTATTTACAAGAATTCACTAATAATAACTGATTATGGAGGTAAAAACGTCAAAACCGGTGTGCAGACTTTGTGTAAGTACGCGGATCTACACAAAGAGTTTTACGTGTATACCTTCATAAACGAAAAAAAAGACATTAAAGTCAATTCTTGTCAATAAATACGTCAACAATACTAACTTTACAGACTAATTATTCAATCATCAACACCAAAATACTGTGTGCAATGATACGAAATCCGTGACATCGTTTAGTGAAATAATGTCACACAAGCCCCACCCATTCTATCATCAGCCAGTCAGGAAACAGTAGCCCGTTATTGGGCGTGGCCTAATTTGCTTTTGTCAAGGAAATTGCTTCGTTAGCCAATGAAATGTCTTCTAATTTATGTATATGGAGATAACTGTGACTCCTTATATGTTTGTGTTAATGATATCTCTACTACTACTGCGTCAATGTGGTTATGAATTGTGGTGGCACAAGAATGTTTTTATAAAAACCTTCATTTGTAGAAATGTCACAAGCAAACATTTGTGTTCGTAGGGACATAACCTATTTGGTCATACCATTGCCTGGAGCTGTGTTGACGATGTAAGACATGTAACTAGACTTGTAACTATATTGTATATTCTTAAATTGGTTCAGAAAACGAAGGCCTGTTTTCAGAAACAAAACCGTAATAATCTGTCTGTAACTATATAGCACTCAAGCCGGCACTGAAGGTTGGAGGACCCGTGAAGATCCGGGGTAGAATCGGTCTTCAGCAACCCATGCTTGATTAAACAGGCGACTGTGCTTGTTGCAAAAGGCGACTAACGGGATCGGGTGGTCAGGCTCGCTGACTTAGTTGATGCATGTCATCGATCCCAATTGGGCGGATCGATGCTCATGCTATCAAGCACTGGATTGTCGATTATTTACAGACCGCCGTCAGATAGCTGGAATATTGCTGAGTGCGGCGTTAAACAACAAACCAACCAACTGAAGGCTGGAGCAGTCCCCATTTATCATGACAAAATGTTAATAATATCTCACATTACCTTTAACAAGGAAAGGCAATGCAACAACACAAATATAATTTGAAACCCTGTACACATAATCCAAAAATATTTTACATTCGGAACACAGAAATGACGAGGAAATAGATATACCTCGGATTTTCATATTTACTTTCATTCATATTAAAAACCGTGGAATATAGCCCACCTCTTATATTTACATATTTGTGCATCAATTATCTCTGCTACACGTACATATCGTTTCAAACTGTCTAGGCGATATTCACTGTTAGATAGTGACATCTGGAAAGCGACATAACGAGAACGAAGTCTCGATTGATTATGTTGTAACAGTCTCAGAAGTAGTTACCTGTTATAGTGTTATTCACTGCAGCTGTTGGGTCTGCAACACAAACAGTGTGTCAGTATAATTATTATTATCGTGTACAGTAATTGAAGAGTTAATATAGCGCACAAGCCACAGATGAGATGTGTTAGGGAACGAGTGTGTCGGAGAGTAGTTGGATGGGTGTAGAGACCATATTCTGGTATATGGTCCTAGGCATCTTCCCGAGGCAACTGTAAAAGTCCAGTTTCCACCCTTGCTGAACTGGACTGCAATTTCTAGGCTCTATCGTAGCGCCACCAGTGGCTATTACGAGTTATGTCCCTTCTATGTCCCTCCCATTGAGATTCAGAATCAGATTCCATCTCTCATATCACATGCATTTGCATCAAATCAAATGGCGTCGCAAGGTAAAGATCTGACCGATAATCAAGATGTATATTGTAATAAAACGGGTCTTACTTCGCGAAATGCATCAAATCACTACGACGCCAGGATGCCTTGCAAATCGTGCAATCGTCAGAAATCTGCACGGCAGTTTAGGAACCGGATGTCGATTTCGTTACGCGATTTTAATTGGACTATGCATAGACTCGTTAATCAAGCCAAAATATAACTTCATAATTCCAGCCTTGTTCGACAAGGCTGGGAACTGAATATTTATAGTCAGATAACTCCCTTGCTTTTGGAAGATGGGTCTCAGGATGGATGACCACTCTTTGATATTTTCTTGGGCTTCAGTCATATCCCACAATGAGTGGGGCTTCAGTCATATCCTACAACGAGTGGGGCTTCAGTCATGTCTCACAATGAGTGGGGCTTCAGTCATGTCTCACAATGAGTGGGGCTTCAGTCATGTCTCACAATGAGTGGGGCTTCAGTCATATCCCACAATGAGTGGGGCTTCAGTCATATCCCACAATGAGTGGGGCTTCAGTCATATCCCACAATGAGTGGGTCTTCAGTCATATCCCACAATGAGTGGGGCTTCAGTCATGTCTCACAATGAGTGGGGCTTCAGTCATATCCCACAATGAGTGGGGCTTCAGTCATATCCCACAATGAGTGGGGCTTCAGTCATATCCCACAATGAGTGGGGCTTCAGTCATATCCCACAATGAGTGGGTCTTCAGTCATATCCCACAATGAGTGGGGCTTCAGTCATATCCCACACCGACTGGGGCTTCAGTCATATCCCACAATGAGTGGGGCTTCAGTCATATCCCACAATGAGTGGGGCTTCAGTCATATCCTACAACGAGTGGGGCTTCAGTCATGTCTCACAATGAGTGGGGCTTCAGTCATGTCTCACAATGAGTGGGGCTTCAGTCATATCCCACAATGAGTGGGGCTTCAGTCATATCCCACAATGAGTGGGGCTTCAGTCATATCCCACAATGAGTGGGTCTTCAGTCATATCCCACAATGAGTGGGGCTTCAGTCATGTCTCACAATGAGTGGGGCTTCAGTCATATCCCACAACGAGTGGGGCTTCAGTCATGTCTCACAATGAGTGGGGCTTCAGTCATATCCCACAATGAGTGGGGCTTCAGTCATGTCTCACAATGAGTGGGTCTTCAGTCATATCCCACAATGAGTGGGTCTTCAGTCATATCCCACAATGAGTGGGGCTTCAGTCATGTCCCACAATGAGTGGGGCTTCAGTCATGTCTCACAATGAGTGGGGCTTCAGTCATATCCCACAATGAGTGGGGCTTCAGTCATATCCCACAATGAGTGGGGCTTCAGTCATATCCCACAATGAGTGGGGCTTCAGTCATATCCCACACCGACTGGGGCTTCAGTCATATCCCACAATGAGTGGGGCTTCAGTCATATCCCACAATGAGTGGGGCTTCAGTCATATTCCACAATGAAGCGCATGGTAAAAGTGGATAGTGTTTTTTGAGGCATGCTGTTTCGAAATCTGCCTCTGTTCTCCAATCAGCGGTTGGGTAACCGGCAGAATGAGATTGTATACGAAACCGTCTGGCGCCTTAGAGGCAGTTTAGGTTGTATACTTCCGGCAGATGAAAATGCAATTGGAATGAAAGTTGTTTGACGCCACGGCAAGCAATATTCACGTTATATCAGGGAGTCTTGTTAATAAGCGAGTCTGGACCAGGCTATCCAGTTCTGAATGCACGATCACAACCAATCAGCCAAGTTAAAGAGGCTGATCAATCGACCTATAACGACAAGAATAGGATATAGGGACCAGTTATAAACCGGAAACACTACGGTGGGAACGCACACTGATCCGTTGATGGGGTAAAAACTTCAAATGCTTTCCCCTCGGTGGCATAGATTATCATATCATAAAACCATAATCTCACCTTGGATAACAACAGATCTAGATAGGTCCAATCTTGCGAGCGCTTCTGCAAAAAATAAACGGGCAAGTGTACATGTTAAACAAAATTTCTACCACAGCCAGCTATTTCTGCACATACAACACACAATAGTCCACCATGGAAAATATCCGAATCTCTTTGGCCATTACGGGGTTTCAAGCCTGATTGAAACAGCTGATTTGATCACCGCGGGACCTAATATTAATATAAGCGGACCCAAACGCAATTCAGCGCGGGTAAATCTACAGGCAACGCTCAACACTTAAAGCACATGTTCTAAATGGTACGCACCTTTGTTATTAATACTGAGCTAGCAGACCTACACGTGTTCACTGTGAATGTTTATATACTGAATCCCATACACTACATGATACACTGGACCTTCAGTTCCTATCAGTCACGTGATCAGGCAACGTTTTTTGAAAATATGAGCATCTTATCTCAAAATATTACGTGACGTCAACGTTCTTTGTACAAACACACATACATTTCAACACACCACCTACCTACCGTCTAAACGTGCTGAAGATTGTCCTAGGAGAAGAGCCACTACAGCCCACACAAAAATGGCCATATTGTATGTTTGGTCAGATCACTGGCTGAGCGAGCTATAGTCTTATCTCTGACCGTTGTATACACTCAGAGGATTGCCACGTTTCCCTTGTGGTGTCAGTTTATCTCACTCGCTTTGGGCCCGTGAAGATCCGGGGTAGAATAGGTCTTCACCAACCCATGCTTGCCGTAAAAGGCGACTGTGCTTGTCGAAAAAGGCGACTAACGGGATCGGGGGGTCAGGCTCGGTGACTGATGCATGCCATCGGTCCCATTTGCGTGGATCGATGCCCATGTTGTCAATCACTGGATTGTCTGGTCCAGACTCGATTATTTACAGACCGCCGTCATATCGCTGGAATATTGCTGAGTGTGGCGTTAAACAACAAACCAAACCACTTATAACTTTCATTCACAGAAATTGTGTGCTTAAGTGTTTCGATCAAGAGAATTTCAGTTTTGTCTTCTATGTTCATTCAGGCCTGGAAGGGTTAACATTTTGATCAGAAAGGGTTAATGAAACGGACAAGCATGCATTGCGTTGAGTTGGTTAAGTGTAATATTGCTTATATTGCAGTTTAGATCTACAACTTGTAAGGTTAGCTGTGTGTTTTTTTAACGCGTTCGTAAAAGACTTTTTGATATCACAAGACTGTTGTTCCTAGACACCCCTGTTTCTTTCTGACCACCTCCGTGATGTAGTGGACAGCGATTCTGCTGGGAGAGCGGAAGGTCGGTGGGTCGCTCCCCTAGCCGCGTCAAACGTAACTACGTTAAAGAGAGCATTTGTGTTGTGTTGTGTTGGGTTGTGTTGTGTCTGGACGGGGTATCCAGGTTAACCTGCGGTAGGGTATCACAGTGGGCTGGCAAACTGACATGCACTATAAAACACACACACGTGCGTGTACGACGGTATATATACAACTCACAAGAAGTTAAGGACCACCCGCTTCAGCCATGACGGGTAAAACTATAGTAATATGAAAGGACTGGGTGGTACTTATCTTCTTTTGAGTAGTATAATTTACTGAATGAGATCAAATGTTTTCTTCTAAGTATTAATGTTGCTTGCTCATCAACACAATCTTTTCACTGGGGAGCCATTATGGCTAGATACAGGACATATATTCGGAAGTTTACATCCTGGCTAGAGACGGGACACATATTGGAGAGTTTACCTTCAGGCAAGATACAGGACATGTATTGGAGAATTTACATCCTGGCTGTAGACGGGACACTTATTGGGGAGTTTACATCCAGGCTAGAGACATGACATGTATTGGAGAATTTACATCCTGGCTAGAGACGGGACACGTTTTCGGAGGTTTATAAAATATGAGTGGGACACAAAATATTTTGTTAAGACCCAGACTGGCCTCTGCCACCGGAGGGTGTTGGCTCATACTCTGGCGGCAGAATTCCTGCAAACATTAAACGCGGGGAGCGAAGATTTTACGTGCGACTCATCAAGATAGCTGAAATAAATCTTGTGCATATGTAGCGGCCATAAAATTTCCGAGTCCCGTGATAAGATTCGAACCACCTCCTTCTGATTAGAGGTCGGACGCCATGTCCACATAAACAAAGGTTAACCCCGTCAGCAAGCTGATAAGGTAAGGAGGTCATCTCCACACCCTGCTGCACATACATCGTGTCTAGGGATCATCGACGCTAATAACGAACGTGTAACATTCGCTTGCGAATGTATCGAAATGGGTAATGTTCCTCTTTTTTAAGGGCGCGGTTCTGTCAACTGATACTGTTTTATTCACTGGTTTCTGGTACCGCTTTGAAAAAGTGTTACCTCTGGTATGAACTGAATGGAATCTCCATTGGGAGGTATTCTATTCCAAGACCCAGACTGAATATTGTTTTTTGCTGACTGTCCCCGAGTTGGTTGGTTGGTTTGGTGTTAAACGCCGCACCCAGCAACATTCCAGCTAATTGGTGGCAGTCTGTAAAATAATCGAGTCTGGACCAGACAATCCAGTGATTGGTTTCATGAGCATCGATCCACGCAATTGGGATCGATGGCATGCATCAACCAAGTCACCGAGCCTGACCACCCGATCCCGTTAGTCGCCTTTTACGACAAGCATAGTCACCTTTTACAGCAAGCATGGGTTGCTGAAGACCTATTCTACACTGGATCTTTACGGATCGCTGTCCCCGAGACAATGTCCCTTGAAGCGTACATAATATATCGCTTAATACAACATGTTCTCAAAATCGGTTTCTTCAAAGTGTTATATTTCCTTTTCTTATTTTCTTAAGCAATGAAGCCTTTGCGCTACTAGCATCAACTCGTACCTATTATATTGCCTTTTGAAAGAAATCATCGGAAAAACATAAATCGCTTTTTCAAATCAGCACCCATACATGTGAGAGATTATGAAAGTAATTTATGTACATCTTCCCCATAGAATAGAGAGGGTAGAATACTCTAGTTTTACATTTTGAGGGCTCCGTATTGCTTCATGCTTTGATCTACGACTTAAAAACACAAGCAACAACAGACGCTCATATCATAGCATAATAGCGTTGTCAAAAGCTGCAATATATCAAAAGCGTCTGGGGCTATTTATTGTGTGAAGCATCGATTCTCAATACAAACCATGAACCGTAAAACGAATGCATAATGTTGCGATATCGATTTTATGCATTAATGGTAAAGTTAAGTTTCAGTGTTGAAAATGTTGATGAAAAGATAATACCAATGAATGGCAAACGTGAAAAAGAAACATTTAATGTAGACACTGAATACGAAAGTAGTATATGGAACTCGGTAATGGCGGGTGTGTCTTCCAAACTCCTGACACCGTTGGATGTAAGTCTGCATAGTTTTTGTATTGTGTGTTGCCATTTCCTTCATGACACCTTCGGAGATCTGGATAGTCTTCAGGAATTACTTCAGACTGGTACGTATTGCTTTCAATTGTGTCATACTGAACTACGCCAGATAAAATTTACAACTGACAGCAGTATATTTTTCAGAACATTATTTTCATGGCATTATTCTACGGAAGATTTTTAGTACGGAAGTCTTTCAGGGGCATTTGTTTTTTGGGTTTTTTTCTTGAAATTTCAAGATATATATTCAGAAATTTCAAGTTATAACCTTAAAATTTCAACTTAATATCTTTAAATTTCAACTTAGGATCTTGAAAATTTAAGAAATAAAATAAAAAAGCAAATGTCCCTTAATGCTTCCATGTTATTCAGTAAATTCATCATCTACTGACATTTAATCTACTTTCCAAGACATTGATTGGTTACTATGCATTGCAGTGCAGGAGGATCAATGGACATGATGGAGTGGCCAATACTACAATAGCTATACGGAGGCCAATCAATGTATACTGCTGTGTGATATGGATTCATATCACATACATATATACAAGATAACTTTGATCTACAGCATCAACACAAAACAAATGTCGTAGCATACCTAAGTATTGATGCTCGTACCTATCATGTCATAAAGCGCATATGTGTTGCCTGGAAGGTAAAACAAATTGTAATTTGCAAGTGGCACCCTCAGAATCAGGAATGAGAAAATGGAACATTTCAGTTTAAGTATTTATGTAATATATAAAGTAGAAAACTAACATTATCATGAAAACAAAACGTGTAATATATTTTCACAATAATGACTTCCTGAAATATTTGTTATTGTTTTCAAAGAACAAGGGGTATTAAGTGGACACAGTCATAGTGGTATACATAATACTGTTGACATTGATAAATCTACAGTGGTAAAGTTATTAATAATTCTTCATAATTAATCTTTCCAAAGTAATAACTACATTGTTATATTATTTTATAATGAAGTAAATCAGTCGACTAATGCAGATATTGTTAACTTTGAAACCAATAACGCTTTGAGTACATTTTTTTTAACCATGAACCATACTTCTCTATGAAAGTTACCTTACTAATGCTAATAAAAAATCATCACCTCCTCTTACTTGGTTGAACATAGTTGATGTTTGACCAAAAATAAAAATAAAATGCCCCCTTATGAAGGTTGGTTCGGGGGTTGGTTGGGAATTTTTGTAACTACAAAAACACTTAGTGTAGAACAATGGAGAAATAAGTAATTCTCATTGGTCTGGTTATCAGGGGAGCGAGGGCCGAGATATCTTTATTGACATGTGTATCACATATATACAACTGCCCTGTTAATGAAAGTCTAAAACAAACAAAATAGGATAAATTTGCTGAATAAGCAGCCCTGCTACAATGAGTGTTGTAAAGAGGGAAACAATGCATTTTTCAGGTGATATTGGTCAGCATGTCCCCATACTGACAGCAGTATATTTTTCAGAACATTATTTTCATGGCATTATTCTACGGAAGATTTTTAGTACGGAAGTCTTTCAGGGGCATTTGTTTTTTGGGTTTTTTTCTTGAAATTTCAAGATATATATTCAGAAATTTCAAGTTATAACCTTAAAATTTCAACTTAATATATTTAAATTTCAACTAAGGATCTTGAAAATTTAAGAAATAAAATTAAAATGCAAATGTCCCTTAATGCTTCCATGTTATTCAGTAAATTCATAATCTACTGACATTTAATCTACTTTCCAAGGCATTGATTGGTTACTATGCATTGCAGTGCAGGAGGATCAATGGACATGATGGAGTGGCAATACTACAATAGCTATACGGAGGCCAATCAATGTATACTGCTGTGTGATATGGATTCATATCACATACATATATACAAGATAACTTTGATCTACAGCATCAACACAAAACAAATGTCGTAGGATACCTAAGTATTGATGCTCGTACCTATCATGTCATAAAGCGCATATGTGTTGCCTGGAAGGTAAAACAAATTGTAATTTGCAAGTGGCACCCTCAGAATCAGGAATGAGAAAATGGAACATTTCAGTTTAAGTATTCATGTAATATATAAAGTAGAAAACTAACATTATCATGAAAACAAAACGTGTAATATATTTTCACAATAATGACTTCCTGAAATATTTGTTATTGTTTTCAAAGAACAACGGGTATTAAGTGGACCCAGTCATAGTGGTATACATAATACTGTTGACATTGATAAATCTACAGTGGTAAAGTTATTAATAATTCTTCATAATTAATCTTTCCAAAGTAATAGCTACGTTGTTATATTATTTTATAATGAAGTAAATCAGTCGACTAATGCAGATATTGTTAACTTTGAAACCAATAACGCTTTGAGTACATTGTTTTAAACCATGAACCATACTTTTCTATGAAAGTTACCTTACTAATGCTAATAAAAAATAATTACCTCCCCTTATTTGGTTGAACATAGTTGATGTTTGACCAAAAATAAAAATAAAATGCCCCCTTATGAAGGTTGGTTCGGGGGTTGGTTGGGAATTTTGGTTACTACAGAAACACTTAGTGTAGAACAATGGAGTAATAAGTAATTCTCATTGGTCTGGTTATCAGGGGAGCGAGGGCCTAGATATCTTTATTGACATGTGTATCACATATATACAACTGCCCTGTTAATGAAAGTCTAAAACAAACAAAATAGGATAAATTTGCTAAATAAGCAGCCCTGCTACAATGAGTGTTGTAACAATGCATTTTTCAGGTGATATTGGTCAGCATGTCCCCATGCTTTACTTAAACTGTTCACACTGTGACGTCTGTGCCAATATGACGGATTAGTGTTCAGAAATTGTATGAATGTCATTTGCATGCAATATTCTACCATACATTTCATATGTGATATTGATCATGTTGCTCCAACTGTGCAGCCATACAGCATATTGATCAGGTGACACAGAATGTGTACGCCATCGTCAGTGTTCTGTACTAGACCCAGATTACAGGATAGTCAGGTAATAACTGCTATATGTACCACCTTCCTTATAGTATAGTATCTCTCACTCTATTGACAACCATTTAGGGTTGAATACCTTCAAACCAGCTTCATATTCTTATAATATTGCTGGGGTTTGTAGCATAGCCTAGTGGTAAACGTGTTTCTCATCACGCAGAAGATTTGGTCACTCTGTTGACCACCATGTGTCATATTTTCAAGTTTGAATACCTATAGTGTTCGATACAGACATCAGCCCATAATCCCGAGGCCGACAGATTTGTTCTCCAGCTGTTTTAATTTTCAGCAGGCCCTTACGGCCAACAGTTTAAGTACTAATTATTTATTAAGCATTATTTAAGTTATGTGATAAACATAACTTTCATACTTATAAACAATAGGATTAGCCCTTTCAAATGGTGTATGACATACAGTAGCAAAGATGTTTTACAAGCTGATATTTTCCTGATAAATGTAGGCTTCATCTATCACCCCCGAGTCTCTGGGAACTCGGTGTGATAGCAGTAAAAGCTTCTGGTTGACTGGTTGTGTTTTGTAATATAGATTGCCAGAGTATGTCTCCCAGCTTCTGATAAAATGTTTTGTTAAATGTGCTGGCCCTTGGGCAATCAGTTTACTCTGCTGAGTTTCAGACACTGAACACCTACAAGCCACCTTGGTATTCTTTGCAATATTGCTGGGGGCTGTCAGGTAGTCTAGTGGCTAAAGTGAGTGAGGGAGTGAGTATGGTTTTACGCCGCTTTTAGCAATATTCCAGCAATATCACGGCGGGGGACACCAGAAATGGGCTTCACACATTGTACCCATGTCAGGAATCAAACCCAGGTCTTCGGCATGACGAGCAAACGCTTTAACCACTAGACTACACAACCGCCCCTAGTGGCTAAAATGTTGGCGCACCGTGCATATAAGGAAGACCCAGTCACTCATTGACCACTGTTCGTCTTATTCAAGTTTGAATACCTACTTGTAAGACTCCTTGTAATTTTTATGATGCTGCAAGGGCTTTGTGGTAGTCTAGTGGCTAAAGTGTTGGCTCACCACACAGATGACCTGGGTTCATTTCCCCATATGGGTATGAAGTCTTTTCTTGGTATAACTGTGATATAACTGGAGTAGTGGTAAAAGTCACATAAACATATGGTCGATCATATAATATTGTTAACTCAAGAATTATCTAGACCTGTCAGAACCCATTATTCTGCAACAAATGTTTGTAAACATTCTTAAATTGGAATTTAAGAATTCCCAAATCATTATATTAAACTAATGTTATGGCTTAGTTGAGTGACTGCATTTCACTGCTCACACGTCCAAGTATACTAGTTGCATTTTTGCTTATTTTTTTACAAGGTATTGCATTGAATGCAATGTTAAACGCTCTGATTTGCGAAAAATAAGAATTTCAAAACAAAATCTCAATTAAACATAGAAACTTTTTACTTTTCAGTTTACCTGCCAAGTTAGTTTGACATCCTAGATAAGTTCCCACCCACCCACCCACTCACTCACTCACTCACTCACTCACTCACTCACTCACTCAGGTTGACCTGATTGTATCATATACATAACACAGATGTGTATTCTACTGTCATCTGATAGCACAATTTTTATTCTGCTTTCATCAATGAGGAGAGGGAATATCTGCTGAATATTAATATCCAGCTAGTATGAAAACCAATATCCACCTGAAACCTGACATTTATAAGGCTTTTTACTGCAAAACACTTATAACAACCCAATGAAAACAGCCTAGAGGGAAGGTAATACTGGTAATACTCTTTTACTGTACTATATAAATGATATCTGGCCAAATATGTAATATGTTTGTGTTAGTTTTATTCTACATGTATAAACTGTTTAAATATTGTGTTTGAGAATGTGAATGTTTAATTGTATGTGTACAATGCATTTTTTTTATTTAAACTCCCATTCTTTAACATAATTTTAATGAAGTTGTAGTGCCAAGAAGCTTTTGAGGATCAGATGCTGTTGTTTTGGGACATTCAAATTTATAAACTTGTATCTTTAAAAAATTCAGGTCCTTTTGTCCTATTCACTGTGTTCAGTGTTCAGGTAGATTGCATCAGGAAACACACTATTATGACCAGCCGTTGGCTGAGACCTAGAGTGTAGGGCTGGGACAAGTCCAAATTTACTACCCGGGAATCCGCCCCCCTATTACCCGACTTAACCTGGGTACTCACTGTAGGTCTCAAGAGATAGATACCAAATGTCCGATTGGGAATAGTTTGACCCTAGCCCTGGATATTGGTCATGCATACACTGAAGTTAACTGAAGTTTTGTCTTTATTCAAATATATCAAAGTCAGAAGGAATTGGTGCATAGTCCGGAAGAAATGTGAACATTAGTGACTTGTAGTGTAACCATAGAGTTCTATATCATTTTTTGTCATTAAACAATATAATCATGTGACTAACCACGGGTCTGAGAACTAGAGTTACCCATCCCAGGCCTACTAGAATGTTATATATTCCAAACACAGGCTATCTTTATATCATATTTCATATTTAAGTGGTTCCTCTGTCACACCACTAAATATCATCAAAGCCATAAATAAACATATCAAGTACATTGCAAATACAATTTTCTAATTATTTCAAGTTTATTTTTGGTTTTAGGAAAAAAGTGCCTACTGGTACTAACTTTGTAATGAATGAATCAATCATTATTCTTTATACCTAGACAGCCATAGACCTATAGTATACAAAGTAGTTCATGGTACATTTATCCAATAGAATATACATCAATAACCTGTTAAATCAAATCAAATCAAATCAGTGAGTAAGTGGATGTTCTCTAAGATGCATACAATGGTGAAGAAACATTGACCACTTCTTAATTGTGAAGTCATCACTACCAAGTAAAATCTACACACGTGTGAGGATTCTTGAAAAAATAACCATTAATGAATTGGTTTGTTATATCGACATAAAAAGGACAAATAAGTAAAAAGGGATGTCATGAATCGATAACACGACATTTAGTCCTGTAGCAAAAATAACCCTGTCATTTGTTTACAGTATAAACCCTACACCCAAATATAATTACTATCTATTCTAAATCATGCTAATCATGCATGTTAAAAAATTAGAAATGAAATCCTGCAGTATGGCACAACTTGATATTGATTTTTGTAATGAGTTTGTGGCATCTACTATCCACTGAGCAGGTCTACCATACTGAATACACATTAGCGTATTTTCTCTATTAGAGGGGCACGGGTGGCCAAGTCGTCTAAGGCGCTGCGATTCGCTGTGCTGTGTTGCATCCCTTGGGCACGCCACAAACCTATGATTGGGGGTTCGAATGTCGGTTTGCCCCGATTATGTTTCTAGGTTTGTCAGCTCCATAACCGTGCTCGTGGGTTTCACTGAAGTGGTAAACATCTGAGACCTGCATCACTTTGGGCTTTCCTCCCTCATTAAGCTGACACGCCGTGATATAACTGGAATGCTGTTCAAAGCGGTGTTAAACCCAACTCACTCATTCACTCACTTCTCTATTAGACGCCAGGTCTCCAATACACGCCAGCCTTTATTTGATACTGGGTCATATGCTCTGTCTAAAAACTCGAAGTCAGCCCTCTGTTAGACGTCCGTGATACCTACCCCTTAAAACAACCTCTGCATCTAGTTTGTTTTAGAAACAGTCGTAACTATGACAAACAGTGACCTGTTTGACAGACTATCATCATGGCTGTTTGACTTACCTGTTACAGGTGACAGGGCATCTAATGGCTATTGATCTGGGGCAGTCTACATGCAGGGATTACAACTGCACTTTACAGACTTCGGGATAATGGTACCATAGACAGTGCATCTTGACAAATAGGATAGAGTTGCAAAGAAAGATTCTCTCATTTTCCAAATGTTTGTTTCACCAAAAATCTCTCTCTATATATATAATGTTATGAAATCATTGTATAGCGCATGGGAATGAAAGTCGTGCTTATATTGTGCATTTGAAATATTGTTCAAAGCCATTTTAAACCAATTCTCACGTTCGTTTGATCAATGTCAAAGCAGGAAATAAAGGTCAATCACCATGGTATCAGCAGAGAAATGTAGACATGTCAGACTATTAGGACCAACAAAATGAATGATTTGGCTGTCAGTGTCAACACTGGATTTATCTTTTGCTGTTCAGTGTTTTAATCTGGCCATCCAAACTGGTTCTTGTCTTCTTCAGTAGGCACCTTGACTTCTAGAGATGACTGATATTGTAAATCTACTGTTATACAGGGGCAGGTTGACACTTGCTTGAAATACTCATAATCAGTCTAGTTTTTGTGATCATGCAAACAAGCCTGTAGATTATCTGTATCAAAGCTGATAGACGTGAAGCTTGATGGATAACCGTTGTATCATATCTAATGATGCTTAACCTGTGGACGTTCCTCAAGATATACCCCTATGTGGCCATTTTACGTTTGGCAACCATGATTTATCATTAGGTCTCCTTGTGGAGACTCAGATTAAACCAGTGAGTGACTACAATAACTTCTTCACATGTTTTGAACAAAGGCCAAGTCCACCCCGAAAATATTTGTGTATCATCTACCGTTATAATACAGTTGTTCTAATACAAGCAGCCACCCCTACCCAACCCACGAGACATATTGTCTAGGCTACACAAGCCTGCAAGGAGACTGGTTTCCTACATTATATAATAGACTCATCCTGGTTTCAGCGCTGTCTATTACCGAATCATGCTACATTTTGAGCATTCTGATTTTTGGTAGGGTTCTTTTCAGTATAGAGAAAGGTACCTGGGGTACATATCTGTAGTATCCTAGATGACATCAATACCTCCTTCCCTCCTCCTTCCCTCCTCCTTCCCTCCCTCCTTTCTTCCTTCCCTCACTCACTCTCTCTCCCACCCATTCACTCACTCTCTCACTCTGTTGATGTCCTGTACTCACACACTCCTCCCCTCACTCACTCTCACCCAGCCACCCATTCATTCACTCACTCACTCACTCTCACCCAGCCACCCATTCATTCACTCACTCACTCTCACCCAGCCACCCATTCATTCACTCACTCACTCTCACCCAGCCACCCATTCATTCACTCACTCACTCACTCACCCACCCATTCATTCACTCACTCACTCACTCACTCACCCACCCATTCACTCACTCACTCACTCACTCACTCACCAACACGTTCACTCACTCACTCACTCACCCACCCACTCACTCACTCACTCGCTCACTCTTTCCC
Source organism: Haliotis cracherodii (assembly GCF_022045235.1). Lineage (NCBI taxonomy): Eukaryota > Metazoa > Mollusca > Gastropoda > Lepetellida > Haliotidae > Haliotis > Haliotis cracherodii. The sequence continues at coordinate 37,569,306 of NW_027266308.1, forward strand.
ACTCACCCACCCACACATTCACTCGCTCACTCTCACCCACCCACACGTTCACTCACTCACTCGCTCACACTCACCCACCCACCCACACACTCACTCACTCTCTCCCACTCACCCACCTACACGTTCATTCACTCACTCGCTCACACTCACCCACACTCACCCACCCACCCACACACTCACTCACTCTCTCCCACTCACCCACCTACACGTTCATTCAGTCACTCTCTCCCACTCACCCACCCACCCACTCACTCACTCTCTCCCACCCACCCACCCACTCACTCACTCTCTCCCACTCACCCACCCACACATTCACTCACTCACTCGCTCACTCTCTCCCACCCACCCACACACTCACTCACTCGCTCACACTCACCCACCCACCCACACACTCACTCACTCGCACACTCTCACCCACCCACCCACCCACACACTCACTCACTCGCTCACACTCACCCACCCACCCACACACTCACTCACTCGCTCACACTCACCCACCCACCCACACTCTCACTCACTCGCACACTCTCACCCACCCACCCACCCACACGTTCACTCACTCACTCGCTCACACTCACCCACCCACTCACTCACTCGCTCACTCTCTCCCACCCACCCACACACTCACTCACTCACTCACTCGTTCACTCTCACCCACCCACCCACCCACACACTCACTCACTCACTCACTCACTCACACTCACCCACCCACCCACACACTCACTCGCTCACTCTCACCCACCTACACGTTCACTCACTCACTCGCTCACACTCACCCACCCACCCACCCACTCACTCACCCTCTCACCCACCCACTCACTCTCTCCCACTCACCCACCTACCCGTTCACTCACTCACTCGTTCACACTCGACCACCCACCCACCCACTCACTCACTCTCTCCCACTCACCCACCCACACATTCACTCACTCACTCGCTCACTCTCACCCACCCACACGTTCACTCACTCACTCGCTCACACTCACCCACCCACCCACCCACTCACTCACTCTCTCCCACTCACCCACCCACACATTCACTCACTCACTTGCTCACTCTCTCCCACTCACCCACCCACCCACACACTCACTCACTCACTCACTCACTCACTCACTCTCACCCACCCACACATTCACTCACTCATGTGATGCAATCAAACCAGCATTTAGATACTTTCCTCACTAAATACCTACCAATGGCAAGATAGGGAATTTATAACGTTAGGTATGTCAGTTTGCATATTGTAGTCGTAATGAACACTGCATAACATTTGTCAGCAGCAGAATCAGTAGTGATCTCTGCGGTCCACTGCGTCTGTCCAGAGTGGGGGAGGGGTCATGCATCATACCAAAAAGATGTTAAAAGATGGTACTTGTTTGTTACTCTGCCTGGCGCTTGGCATTAAGGGGAGAAAACAAACACTGGTCAGCTTGGAGTCCGTACACTGTGTCTGAGTGGGGTATCCATGTGAAACTGCAGCACGGTATCTCAGTGCAGTAGCACTTTACAACTGGTATTAGTCCGGAGTATTCCAGGCAGCTGGCCCTAATGCTGTAGGATAGTAATGGACATTATCAATATTTCATTGACCAGTAAAATTCAATTTTTTTACATGAAAGGTAGGATAAGTATATGTGTTTACTTCTAAGAATCCTTTGTTCACTTTATGAGAGATTGACAGCATCAGAGACAACATTTGATCAAGTAATAGTTATTATAGTTTTGCATAAAACATGGAGCTGTTTGGCAATCAAAATTTCATTGATATTAATTTTGTTTATGTCACTGATTGAGACTTTTGGCTCTGGTTGGTCAAATCCATGAACTTATAAGGTAAAAAAGTATCACCTGAAATACAATATAAGGCTTGTCTGTTCTTGTGGGCATCGTCGTCACCTAATTTGGTCACAAAGTGGTGTGAAGTGTTTCTCTCCTTCATGTGAACCAATCACAAGTACTGAAGTGTTGCTGATGAGGTGTTCAGTGCTCTGCGATACCTCTAGCACAATATAGCTGTAGATCAGTTATGAGATAGGAAGAACGAGGTGGGGCACTTACCGGTGGTGAATATTGCTTCATGACTTTTGTAATGGCTGTTTGATGGCCATGATACACCATTCTTCTTGTTTGTTCACACATTCGTGATACAAGTATTGCTGTCTGATTCCTACCACTTCAAAGTGTGACGTGGGAAACCAAACCGACCTTTTAAGATCATGCATACAGTTAAACCCTATTGAAACTAATGAAAGATTTGTAACACCTTATCAAAGGTTGCCAAATTGATAACTAAAGCAACAAAATCTTTAATTTTTACCAAGCTTCAAAGTTATAAAGCCATAAAGTGCCAGTATGATATGGTGCCAGTCTTATTGCTATTTCTCATATCTTCCATGTCACTATATCCTATAGGATAGCATGTGAATATTTCATTAAGCCTCTCAAGTTATGCTGCAGACATTTTAGTTGTATTTGGAAACCGTTTGTGGTAAGATCTGGTGAAACGTGATCACATGGTGGCTGTTCCTTGTCAATATTTAATTCCATGATTGTCATGTTGGTCTTATTGTCCTTGCACGTCCCCCCTCTCCAGGAGGACGACAAGCACTTGCATGAGCATGCAGTGAGGTCTCCGCAGTTCTCATACTCCGGTGGGTATACCTGTCTGTCTTCCCCACCCTGCTGGCATATCCCACGTACTGTTGAGTATGGTAAGTGTGATGCTCATGTTACCTCTAATCTAGCAGTTCATTTACAGGTTGGTAGGTAGGGATGTACCTAGACATGCTCAGGGCTGGACAAGTGGCCCCGAGTCTGCAGTAAATGTGTGCTATTTCGCAAATTGGAATTCAGAATATCCCAATTCATTTTGATGTTGTTATGACAAATACATGGCTTGTGTAAAGTTGTATTTCATGACAACAGAAACAATAAAGAGGTTATTATTAGTGTATTAATTGTCAAATACCTCTATTTTTAAGGAAATAATAGGTTTAAATTCTCTTTTTTTTTCTCAATATGCCCAGCGAGGGCACTTAGTTTGAAATCCAAAACACATACCTGGTAGATTATATATCTTTCATTTTACAGAGTTTATGATTCTTGTAAAACTATAGGGAAGAAAGGGAATATACCAAGTTATCTAGACTGACTGATTTTGGAAAAGGAAGGATGTGTGATTGTGGGTTTGAATCCGATTATGTTTCTAGGTTTCTCAGCACCATACCCATGCTCATGGGTTTCCCCAAAGTGGTAAACATCTGGGACCTGCATCACTTCGGGCTTTCCTCCCACATTATGCTGACATGCTGCAATCTAAATACTGTTAAAAGCCGTGTTAAACCCAACTCACTCACTCTACAAACAACATACTAGAAGAAAGCAAAGGATTGAGAGCTCAGGCCAGGAATCAGGTGAAGATAAGCAAAGTTGGTCTCGTAGGTGTCTCCTTAGGCAAGCGACTTTTTGGTCAAATGTGCCTCCGTTCACCCAGCAGTGAATGGGTACCTGGTAGGATAAGATTGTTATGTGACTGGTAAACTTCTAGTGCTTCACAGGTAGCTGACTTGGTTGATGCATGTCATTGTATCCCAGTTGCGTGGGTCAATGCTCATGATGTCAATCACTGGATTGTCTGGACAAGCCTTGATTATTTATGCTGTCCCTTGGACACGCCAGAAAATGTGAGCATGGGTTTGAATCCCAGGTTGCCCCGATTATGTTTGTATGTTTGTCAGCACCAGACTCGTGCCCACTGGTTTCACCGAAGTGGTTAATGTCTGAGACCTTGCTTCAGGCTTCCCCCCTCATATCAACCTGACATGCTGTGGTATAACTGGAATACGCTTCAAGGCAGCGTTAAACTCAACTCACTCACTCACTCACTCACTCTTTGTTTACATTTTGGATACCATATGTATAAATGTCAAAAAGTGCCTTGTCTCAATATTTCCTTTTATATGAAAAAACCATAAGATTTCAAAGATTGCCCATGATTTCAAGTGACGAAATGCATGAGTAAGTGAGTATGGTTTTACGTCTCTTTTAGCAATATTCCAGCAATATCACGAAGGGGGACGCCAGAGATGGGCTTCACACATTGTACCCATGTCGGAATTGAACCTGGGTCTTCGTCGTAACGAGCAAACACTTTAACCACGAGGCTACCCAACCGCCCCCATTTTTACTTTAACAATCTGTTGATATGACTCCAAGAGCATGAAGTAGGTAATTAAATATTCATGTGAACATTCAAGCCTTGCAGTAATACAGATGAATAACAACTTGGACTGTATCACCTTTTTGTGTTGAACACATTACCTGGAAGTTAGTCATGTATGTGAAACGCCTGTGAAGTTGACCTACCTGTAATTGGTATGCCCCATACCTGGTATCAGGTACACATGACTGAGTCAGGTATTATACCCCATTACCCTTGATGTACAGGTATAATCATATCATGTCAAGGGTCGTTCTATATATGGGATAAGACACGACTCTGAGGTTATGCTTATGATCGTAAAACCTGAGAAAAAATGGCTGAGGGAAATCAAGACCAAGGAGGAGTGTTTTTTTTAACGTACATACCAACAAATACTGATCAAATATGTCAGAATATATTGAAAAAATATGTCAAATATTGAGCAAAAACAAGTATTGGCTGCTTCAACATCCCCTATACAGATCATGTTCAACTTCTCACGTGCAACATGTTTCTCATCACACCAATTAGTGCCCGTCTATGTCTTTCATCAGTGTTAAGACAATAAGTATTTTTTTAAATCATTCAGATTTAATATTTCATCTCAGTTTATGATCCATTTACAAGGATGAAAAAACAACATATTTATTACCTATTCCAAGTAATAATTTCAAATATTTCCAAAGGATGATATCACAATGTTTTCCTTGTGTGCGTAAGGCCTCAATTACCGAAGTGATAGTGAGTTCGGAATCATTAACAAAATGCCATGAGGTATCCGGATTCAAATCCCAGGACCGGGAACTATTTTTTGAAAAGGTTGATTTGGGTATGACAGTTTTTTGTATTGAAGGATGTTTGTTAAAAATTACCTGAGAAGAATCAGGTTATTAAATTGATTGTAAGGAACTATTTCAACAGAGGTACTATAAGTTGTAGCAGGGCGACGAGGGGTTCATGGGGTTTTATGAGTCCCATGTTAGGTGTTATACACAATGAGGGACAAAAAAACAACAACCATGACCAGAGTTTCAATGGCTTCAAGGCGGGGTATAAGGGATTTGTTCTCCCACTGATAAATGTATTTTCATCCAAAGTGGGATACATAGTACATTATCAAGATCATGTGGACCAATCAGATCTCATCATTCTGACATGGAGGTGTGATAAAGGTTATTATCAAATTTGTATAAAGCCCATCAGATTTTGTTCCGTCATTGTGCATAGTTGAATGCAGCAATAAAGATCATTAGAGCTCATTATGCCAATATCATCAACCTCCAAAAACAATACATTACATCATTGAAGGTTTCTAAAGCCAGGGTATAGTTTGTGTAAGCAGTTTTTGCATCATCCTTGCTACTGTAAGGAATAGCCCAGTACTAGGTGTATACACGCATCTGCAATGTAGGCCATATATAATATATGCTGATCATATTTACTATTTAATAGTCACCTGTCCTGAAGGTAGCACAGTTTATCGTTTGACGCTTGTGTGATTTCATGCGTTTTCTTTGTGATCAATCATGTGTGTATGGTGGTATTTGGTGCAGTGTTAACTTAAGACCTGTTAACTAGGTCTCATGACCATCATCACTGCAGGACTGAGGACCATTTTGAGGTCATCATTGATAAGTAAAAATCCTCAAGTAATTTTTTTTTTTTTTTTGAGGGGGCGGGGGAATAATTATTTATTCAACATACTCGGGTAATTCATTGTAGTCTCATTTGTGAAGCACATTTGGTGGTTTGCATCCCACATTCACCATGATTATGTTTGTAGGTTTGTCAGCACCATACCTGTGCTCCAGGGTCTCAGCAAAGTGGTAAATGTCTAAGACCAGCATCACTTCAGGCTTTCCTCCATGTCAAGGAAGACTGCCTCCGTGGTCTTTTGGTAGAGCATCCGCCCGGAGAGCAGAAGGGCCGGGGTTCGATCCCCAACCGCGTCATACCAAATGACGTTAATAGATGGTACTTGTTGTTACCCTGTCTGGCGCTCGGTATTAAGGGGCTAAAACAAGGACTGGTCGGCTCAGAGTCAGTATCCTGTGTCTGAGTGGGGTATTCATGTTAAACTGCGGCATGGTATCTCAGTGAGCTAGCACTATAAATTGGCATCAGTCCAGACTAGTACAAGCAGCCACACAAACACACACACGTACATGCACGTCGCTTTATAAGTGCAATAATCTTGGACGTGACGTTAAACCCCATTTCACCTCACCTCACCATGTCAAGGAGACACATCATTGTATAGCTGAACTCTCAGAACTGTTACACCCAGCTCCCCCTCAGTAATGTGTGCCCAGTTATACTTTCTTGTAGGCTCTGTATTGCAACTATAATATAACTTTACCTTCTGTTTTATTGGTGATTTCTGCTAGATTCAGTTAGGTGAGGTGAGGTGAGATGAAATTGGGTTTAATGTCTCGTCCAAGATTATTGCACTTGTATAGCAACGTGCATGCACGTGTGTGTGTGTGGCTGCTTGTACTAGTCCGGACTGATGCCGATTTATAGTGCTACCCAACTGAGATACCATGCCGCAGTTTAACATGAATACCCCACTCAGACACAGTATACTGACTCCAAGCCGACCAGTCCTTGTTTTAGCCCTTAAATGCCGAGCACAAGACAGGGTAACAACAAGTACCATCTTTAAACTTCTTTTGGGATCGAACTCCATACCTTCCGCTCTCCGGGCGGACGCACTACCTCTAGACCACGAAGGCTGTCCAGATTCAGTAAGGACAGACTTTGAGACATTATATCCAGGTGAAAACTGAGGGTGCAGTGGCATGGCCTTGGATGAAGTGGTCCTTAGGCCAGACTAATTTAATTACTTGTTTTAAGATTTTTACCTTCTAAGGAGGGGATGTATATAAAAACAAATCACATTTTAAATTAATACAATCACTAACTAAAATACCATATACTCATATTTTTTAGGTTAAAAATGCTATATGAAGTTTATTTTTGAACAAGCATAATTAAAATGTCAATGTAACTGGAAATCGTAAATTTTAGATTAAGGACAATTTATATTTTTAAACATTCAAGTGACAGACAGATTTGTTTAACAAGTAATAAATTGGTCTGACCTTGGTCTGAAGCTATATGGAAAACATTCTTTACAAACTTCTACTATCAGTTTGTTTATTGTTTTAATTTAAACTCTGAACTCAGCAATATTCAGCTATATAACTGCAGTATATGATTGAGTCTAGACCAGACAATCCCTTGATTGCTATCGTGAGCATCGATTCACACCAACAGGGTACAATGACATGCAATCATCCAAGTTCACCATGCCTGTCGCCTGTTACAACCAACATTTTGCTGGAAACCTTTTCTAATCCTATGGATACGTAAATCATTATTATTTTTGGTTGGGCTTTTAGGACTAGTGGGTGTTGTCTGGTGTTATCACTTTGGGTTAGGCCTATAGGACTAGTGGGTTTTGTCTGGCGTTATCACTTTGGGTTGGGCCTATAGGACCAGTGGGTGTTGTCTGGCACTATCACTTTGGGTTGGGCCTATAGGACCAGTGGGTGTTGTCTGGTGTTATCACTTTGGGTTAGGCCTATAGGACCAGTGAGTGTTGTCTGGTGTTATCACTTTGGGTTGGGCCTATAGGACCAGTGGGTGTTGTCTGGTGTTATCACTTTGGGTTAGGCCTATAGGACTAGTGGGTGTTGTCTGGCGTTATCACTTTGGGTTGGGCCTGTAGGACTAGTGGGTGTTGTCTGGCGTTATCACTTTGGGTTGGGCCTATAGGACCAGTGGATGTTGTCTGGTGTTATCACTTTGGGTTAGGCCTATAGGACTAGTGGGTGTTGTCTGGCGTTATCACTTTGGTTTGGGCCTATAGGACCAGTGGGTGTTGTCTGGTGTTATCACTTTGGGTTGGGCCTATAGGACTAGTGGGTGTTGTCTGGTGTTATCACTTTGGGTTGGGCCTATAGGACCAGTGGGTGTTGTCTGGTGTTATCACTTTGGGTTAGGCCTATAGGACTAGTGGGTGTTGTCTGGCGTTATCACTTTGGGTTGGGCCTATAGGACCAGTGGGTGTTGTCTGGTGTTATCACTTTGGGTTAGGCCTATAGGACCAGTGGGTGTTGTCTGGTGTTATCACTTTGGGTTGGGCCTGTAGGACTAGTGGGTGCTGTCTGGCGTTATCACTTTGGGTTGGGCCTATAGGACCAGTGGGTGTTGTCTGGTGTTATCACTTTGGGTTGGGCCTATAGGACTAGTGGGTGTTGTCTGGTGTTATCACTTTGGGAATGAACATCTGTTCATCCAAGGATGTATTCTTGGTATCCACTGTCAATATGTAATGCATTTCTAAAGTTTTCGAACCCTTTTGTCAAGGTATATTTAACAGTTCACGATTGAATGTGCAAGATATTGATGGGTTCGAATAAGATGATAAAATGGACATAATGGACCTGCTTCATATACATCAATCAATTTATGCTCACGCCTCACCATGGAGGAATTCTGTAGTAGCAAACCATCAATCCTTCTCTCATTCATATACGTACATTGATGAAGAATTGAATATCCCAATACATTATTGCTTGGGTTTGGCCCTGGCAGTTGTTATGGCAGAAAAAGGTCTCTCACCTTTAAAAGCAATATTTGTAATTAAGGATACCCTTGAACATTAGAACATCATTTGGGGTTAATGTAGAGATTCCTTTGTGTTGCCTGCCAAACTGTCTCAAAATGCAATCCGTATGGTCTCAAAATTATTGAAAAGAGACAATTGACACCATATTATTTATCAAAGCATCCCATAAATAACTGTCTGACAGAATAGATAAGGTCAGTGTTCTTCATGACATTGGGACCATAAAAGATACAAGAGGCTCAACCTTTCACAATGTGAGGTCAAGAGACTGAAGTCTACTGCAGTAAGAAACCAGGCCTCAAATGACAACCTTGTTTCACACCCTGCTGGAGAAGGGGGACCAACCTGCCACAATGTTGCTGCGGAATGACCGATTTAGGAGTGTTCTGTTGTAGTTGTCTGGAAATAGTGTTCATTCAAGAAGTGTTATGACATGCTGAATCACTTTTGAATAATTAGTTGCATGGTAGGCTGAGAAAGACATTTGGATTTCCCAAGTTGATAGGTCAGTTTGTTTCAGGAATATACTTGCCTTGATACACTGGGATATTTTCTGCATCGTGGGTCATTTTCCCATATGATTATGCTGTCAAGTAGTTAGGAAGAGGAAGAACTGAGACATAGACAACCATATGTATATATAGACCTCTCACACTCACAGACCCACACATGCACATGCACATGCACACGCACACGCACACGCACACACACACATCAGCCATTTTTCAAATGGTACATGTGATTGTCATAGGATAGAGATAGACCAAGAAACTAGATGCTACGGCTATCGTAAGTCTGTGTTAAATTATGGGAATTACAATCATGATACTACTAAGATCCGTTTGTTCAAATGAACCCTCTTTAGTGTTGCATTGGTTCCGGTGAATACTTAAATTGGCCTATTTGGCTGGTCAGGTAGGTAGAGAAACCTGGGCTTTGAACACCTGGGATATAGTGTTACATTGTTTTCAATGGCAGTCTTGATCAACTGTTCTTCACTGTGAAGTGATCTGATTTAATCATGGGGGTTGTTGACTATCTGGTGGAATAGATCCACCATGCCTGGGGGGGAGGGGAGGATCAGCGTCAGTGTTCAAGGTGTCAGTCTGGGATCTCGGGGATTATCCTCGGTCACTACAGGTATGTCCTGGCCATTCCTGAAACTTCTCATGCAAGAATATGTACACTGTTCTCTGTACAATGTTCTCTGTACACTGTTCTCTGTTTAGTTTCCGCTGACATGATTTCTTTTATACTATCAGTTTGATCACATGTACATTGAAGGATTTTGTATTTAAGAATAACAAGTGATTGTCCACGTGAAGAAACTGCATTTTGGATGAAAACATAATCAATTTGTTGTGACAGGTTTATTTGTGTATGTAGTTTTATAGAAATTGAGTGTAATTTCTCCAGGTTAACCAGTCTGATTGTAGTTCCTTTTTGGATCCCACTGCCTTAACATGTTCATCATATTGTCAAACTGATAGAAAGTGAAAGAACTTCAAGTAGCCAGTGTGGCATTTCTTGCCAGATGATTGGTCTGTTTCTCCAGTGTGTGAAGCCTAGTTTTCAATCTCCTTCTGTCGTGGTAATGCTAAAACATTGCTTCACACATTGTCATTTATATTAGGGTCGGATCAGAGGTTTTCCATACACTAAAGTACTGACATTAATTACCCTTCCCTAATCATGCTAAAGCTTCCCTTTATATTTTTTATTGACCTCATGTCCTTGTACATTTTTTTCATGATCTTCCCCAAAAGTTGTTTTTTTACCATCCCTTCGGACTGTCATATTTTTGGGAGACCCTCCCCTGATTCCCTCTGACCCACCCCCACCTATTATAAATGACCGGTCCCTTATTGTTGAAAAGGTGAGAAAGAGAGTTAATCTATCTCCTTTCCACTCTGTCTTTAAGGCCAGGACTTAATGTCTCCCCATATGTGATTTGTGTCTCCTGCAGACAGTGTAAAGGTTGTGGAAGCCTGCAAGTCTGTGACTGAATGAATACAGCTTGTGTTTGTGTGCATTGTTTTTTCTCTAGTAACTGAAACGCGATGATTAGTATTTAAACTGCTGACAATTTTGCCCATATTTCACAATTTTCATTCATTCCAGGACCCATCTCTCTAAGCATGTGATCTATGTATAAAGATAGAGGTTATTCAAATATTGTTGTATTAAAGATTTAAATTGAGTCGTTAAAATGGGTTTTGCTATTAACATGATAAAATGAGTTTGAATGACATCTGAAGCAATATCTAGCATGTTGGAACATAAGTGTTATAAGCACAACCTGTGACATAAAGCCAATATGTTTTTGAAATTATGGTGTATTGATTGTTTGTGAATACAGCCCAGGGATAGTTTAATTCATGAGTACAATTCAACTCAAACACTGTAAAACGTCTTTTCTGACATGACACGACATTCTAAAACTTAAAAAAAATTGTTTTAATCCTGACAAATTTTGCTGTAGAAGAGTGTTGTTTAAAGGTGAATCATCTGCTATTTGTCCTGTGTGGATAGGAATGCAACAGTTGGTGAGAGAACGATGTTTATAGGTATACCTGTAGCAGGTGAAACATCAAGTGCCAGGTGTTGCCAACGTTGCATGTGTAGGCTGTGTCAAGAGATGGCAGCATACTGGAGTAGAGACAGGAAGCTACTTCCTCTGTTCAGGCCATCGTGAGGTACTGTTCAGTTGTTTACATCGTGTTAATACCTCGTGTGTTCTCGTATCTCTAAGTGACATGTTAGAGGCTGTAGTTTCAGTGGAGACAGAGTTGACTTCTGGAGATCATGTTCGTTTCTCTTTCGGTACAGTTGCTCATATTTATTAAGCAAGTGATTATTATTATCATGCCTCGTGTGCACTGATCCGAACTAAGTGTCCTAGGCAATCTGGGAAAAAAATCGGTATTTTGCTGAAATTGGTCAGTGACATACAATCGACTTCAACAAACACTCAACATTGGTTCTTACTGTATAACATGAATTGGCAAATTTGTAACTGTAATTTGGGAATATGTACTGACATTTGCTGCAGACTTGGAGTCATGTGTCGGCCTGTGGGCAGGTCTAGTTACATTCCTGGTGTTGTACCATATTTCTGTTGACGTACTCCACCTTAGCATGCTTAGTGGTCCTTCAAATGAAGAAGTATGAATAGCTTCAAGTAATTATAATCCTCCACTGATACTCGTACACATGCTGGTTGAAGGACCCTCATACACTATCTGATCATTATGTTGATGCAGTCAGTATGTTTTCTAAGTTGTTACATTGTAGTCTTCTGTTAACCTTTACGAGTCATTACTGGAGCATGAATTTTCATTCAAGTTATTTGTTTTATTATATTATTTATTGGGCATGTTTGTTTGTTTGTTGTTTAACGCCACACTCAGTAATATTCCAGCTGTATGACGGCGGTCTGTAAATAATCAAGTCTGGACCAGACAATCCAGTGATTGATATCATGAGCATCGATCCACACAATTGGGATACGATGACATGCATGAACCAAATCAGCGAGTCTGACCACCCAGTCCAATTAGTCACCTCTTACGATAAACATAGTCGCCTTTTACTGCAAGCATGGGTTGTTAAGACCTATTATACCCCGGATCATCACGGGTATATTGATTTAGGAATCTTGCTGAAACAAAATGTGTTGAGTGATTGCTGACATCTCAATTGTATAGTGATGTGGCAATATGGTTAATATATTGGTAGTTTTATCTTTTTGACAAATATATCCAAATCAAAGATAACGGCAGATGTTTTGTTTGTTTGTATGTTTGTTGTTTATCGCCGCACTCAGAAATATTCCAGCTATATGATGGCAGATGTAAACAACTGACCTTGAATCATTGTGTAGCTGGTTTACAACATGAGTGTATTTGGCCCAACCTGTAACATGAAGCCTGTCTGTTATTGGAACAGGTGTGTTGATTGTGTTTGTGAATACAGTGCAGCGATACTTCAATTCATCAGTCTTAGGAACGGTCATTTATTGCAGGGAGCTGGGGTCAGGGGTTTGGATGCACTAATGTACAGAAAATAATTACCCTCCCCTAAAGCTTGTCATATGTTGGACAACCCTCCCAATTTGTTTCATGATCTTCCCAGAAAAGACAAAATGCAAAAGCACTTTATATATTCTATTATAAACAGTCCTTTTTTTCCTGACCCTCCCCTAGAGACTGTCATATCTTTTGGTGACCCCCCGCCCCAGAGACTGATATATTTTTGGGTGACCCCCCCATCCCAGAGACTGATATATTTTTGGGTGACCCTGCCCTGATCCCCTCTGACCCACCCTCCCCTATAATAAATGACTGGTTCCTAAGAATACCTTTATTACTGTTTCAATAGGTATTCAGGAAACAATCTATTCACTGGTATGTTGGTCAGAATTAATTGTTACCTGTGACCTTGCATGTGATTACCTGTGACCCCTTCCTGTAGAACAATGGTACATGCAGGCACGCACGCACTCACACACACAGGAAACAATGGCTGAGCCTGCTGGGTGGGGGGTGTGTCGATCAGGCAGCCCTGGGTAGATATACCCCAGATAACATTGTCTCTCATTCAGTGGGTTGGCACAGGGGCAGGTCAGTCTGGCACCACATGCAAACACAGCATGCAATGGGTGATATATAAACTTGGGATTGATTGATCCTGCATAGTTGGAATATTTGTTTACACAGCATGCGACTACTAGATCGCTGTTTAATGATGTAGGTGAACTGTTGTGTAAAAAATGATGAGAAATTACTAGAATATCCCCTAAAAATGTTATCTCTGTGGGGATGCTGGGTTAGAATTGCTCCCCAGCTACTTATGCTGGTTGTCTGAGGCGACTTATTGGATCAGGTGGTCAGGTTTGGTGACTTGATTGTGTGTCATTGTACCCCGAGTACATAGATTGTTGCTCACAATATTGGTCACTGGATTGTCTGATCCAGACTCAATTGTTTACAGGCTGCCATCATATAGCTGAAATAATCCTGAATATGGAGTGTTTACAACTGCTGTCATATAGCTGGGATATTGCTGTGACGTTAAACAACAAACAGACATTAATAGGGAAATTTTTGTGAAGCGAAGGATGCATTTTTCTTGAAATTTGCTACTTTGCTACTAAAATAATAGTAGTGTTATGCTGTAGTCGGTAGTGTTAAAGCATGACTGATGGCATATTATGTCAACCATGAGGGTACAATGATGATTTCTTTTTCATATTTTGTACAAAATTGCAGCTTATCTGGAACTCTAGATGAACACAATAAATCATGTCACAGATTGGAATGAATCACCTCCATGGTCTAGTTCACACGTGAAGATCCGGGGTTGAATGCTGTAAAAAGTGACTATGTTTGTCATAAGAGGCAACTGACGGGATCGGGTGGTCAGGATCGCTGATTGGATTCATGCATGTCATCGTATCCCAATTGTTTGGATAGATGCTTATGATATTAATCACTGGATTGTCTGGTCCAGACTCGATTATTTACAGACCACTGTCAAATAGCTGGAATATTACTGAGTGCGGCGTTAAACAACAAACCTACCAACCAACCATGATCAAGTTGATAAAGTATATACGTTGAGAGCAGAAGGTTGGCGGTTCAATCCCAAGCTGCATCATACCAAAAGATGGTACTTGTTGTTACCCTGCCTGCCACACGGCATTATGAGAATAAAACAAGGACTGGTCACCGTCGTGGGAGGACGGTGTCTATGTTACATCCTCAGTCTCGGAATCCTGTTTATGAATAATATATCAGAAATTGTTTCATTGCGTGAGACAAGTGGTTCATGCTCAATGACCAGTATTTGACCACATGCCATTCATTGCTTCAAGGTAATCTGAACAGTGTGTGCCTTTGTTTCCATGTAAAGACTTTGAAATATTTATTATTTCCTTCACTTTTCACAAAAATGAACATAGAGATTTTGAAATTTAATTAGAAAAATTCAGTAAAACAACAAGTAAAAAATAGGAGAGCCTTAAATGTGGGAGTTATGATAATTGTTGCATTACAATCATTTCATGATATGCAGCTTTGAGTGAGGATGAAGAAACATGATAGTGAATGAATGAATTAATTGTTTATTAAAGTGTCACTTATTAAATTAGGCCTGATCAGACCAAAGAGACACTGGCTTATATTCTACTCAAAATGAGGACCACCCGATTCTTTCATATGACTGTAGTGATCTGACATGCCATGACAGATTAACTATATTCATATGAAACCATTCGCTGGTCCTTAATTGTTTCTGAATGTCAGTTGGCCAGTGATGAAAAACAAGATTTTCGTTCCCACATTTTCCTAAATACCTTAAACCTTTTCTATTGCATAAAGAAGGTATCTGTACATAATTTTCATTTGGTTGTAAGTTTGCAAGTGAGTGCGTGAATTTTCAGGGGGTCAAAATAGCGCAATTAAAGGAAAAATGCATAATTTGCGAAATTGGATGTAACATTTTTATTAAGTCTTTAAACTTTCAAAATTATGTCTTTGACTACAGGTAATATGTTTGTTTATCTGAGTTTGACAAACATTTTGTTTCATTTAACTGTTAGTCTAATTCTCAGTAAAAACATGGATAAAAATCATGGTTTTTTTTCTTCATTTTCAAATCTTGCAAGTAGGTAAAACACTAATTCCATTGAATTGTGACAATAAAACTACTATTACTGTGTATCAAAATCTGCCCAAACCATTGTGCTATCCTATACAAAAAACAAAATGAAAATATATTAAGTAGGGGCTGAGATATTGTATACAACCCCACCCCTTAAAAACCAATTTTGCTGAAAATTGTTTATTGAGATATAGTGGTAGATTATGTTGATGTAGTGGATGAGTAGGATAATTGCAACAATGCTTAAAAATACCAAAATAGTAAAATCATAAAGAAAAATGACTATGAGGTGTATACATCTAGACAGCTAAAACAATAAACTATTTTTGAGGATTCTTTGAACAGCCTACACTATGTATAAACAACAATACATACCAGGATCAGGATTGTCATCTTACGACATTGTTTTTATACATTGTTGTCCTCATTTATGCAGATGATATGTGTGCTGTGCTATTAGGACTGCATAATGACTATGTAACACTTTGTATCACTGTGTATTGAACAGTTACTTAACAAACAGCTCTGTTTCCTCGCAGTCACTGATAGCACATATTATCAATAAGCATATGTGCACACACCCATTGTATATATTAGTTATCTGGCCGATGATGCAGTGCTAATCACCAGGTATGTATATACCTGTAGTTACACAGAGTAACGATCTCCTAGCATACTTGAATGTGAACAATTGACCTACACTGAAGATACGAACACTGATAGGCAGTCAGCCTGACTACACATAGCAAGGATGCACTTTGATTGGGGCGGGAGTGGAGAGTAACTGATCAAATGACAGACTCCTTTCTTCACAGGTCAACCTGAAGGGATCTACCTGACTTCCTCACCTGTGTCTCACCTGTAATCAAGGATACCTGTATTGGGTGGGTCAAGATGGGAGTGCTGTGGATATACCTGTAGGCTTGGTTTACCTGGGATAATGGACAACTCTAATCGCTTTCAATGGTAAGTGAGGCTGTGTCAGTTACCCTTTGTTTATGTTTGACTTTTAATTTTTTTGTGAAACATCTATGTTTTTTAGAGTTATAATTTCATTGATTTTGCATCACCTTGTGGCGTTATTTGGAGAATAATGAAAATTTCCAAACATGGTTTTCGGCTGTGATGGACAATTCAGACAGATTTGATCAATAACTATGCATGTTTAGTACTCAAAAGAAGTTAAAGAATACCCGATTTTTTTAGATGACTTTAGTTAATCTGTCATGGCCATGACAGTGTAGTATTTGTTTGTTTGTTTGTTTGTTGTTTAAAACCACACTCTGCAATATTGCAGCTATATATAGTAATATATGGATTGTAATATGAAAGAAACAGGTTTTCTTTAACTTCTTTTGAGTAGTATATATTTACCGTCTTCTATTTGAGGAAGTAGCATTTGTAGGTTTGACACTATATAGTAATATGAAAGAAACAGGTTTTCTTTAACTTCTTTTGAGTAGTATATATTAACCGTCTTTTATTTGAGGAAGTAGCATTTGTAGGTTTGACACTATATAGTAATATGAAAGAAACAGGTTTTCTTTAACTTCTTTTGAGTAGTATATATTAACTGTCTTCTATTTGAGGAAGTAGCATTTGTAGGTTTGACACTATATAGTAATATGAAAGAAACAGGTTTTCTTTAACTTCTTTTGAGTAGTATATATTAACTGTCTTCTATTTGAGGAAGTAGCATGTGGAATGAAAAACATCTGATGGCAGATAGTGATAAACTGGTCTCAACCTATAATCTAATAAAATTTATTTCAGTCCAGTGTAAAGCTAAGCTGATATTAGATTACATATTCTGATTAGATTCTACTGAAGATATCCATACGGAAGGGCATTTTGGGCAGATGTAAATGATTATCAGCTATCCTGGGAATTTAGTCTAGACAGGAATAGATCTACCAAGTAAATGAGTTTTAGAGAAAAAAATCTCTTGTTAATTAATTCCTGCAGAACAAATTCTAGATATAAAGTTATCAGTAGGTATTCTTCATTACACTATATCCCTGACATATATAGATACAATCAGGTGTTGGGCTAACTCCTAACAGTCATCTCTAAACTATGTTATATTATATAAATTAAATAAAAGCACGGCCAGAAGCTGATCCATCAAACTGAAATTGATATCTATCTCAAAATAATGCATCCACAAGGCATAAACTACAATATCGAATCCTGGACTTCCCTGTCCCATCTACTGTTATGACACAAAGTTGTGTCCCTTGGGCATGCCAGAAACCTATGATTGTGGGTTCAAATCCCGGTTAGCCCCGATTATGTTTCTAGGTTTGTCAGCACCATACCCGTGCTCGTGGGTTTCACCGAAGTGGTAAACGTCTGAGACCTGCATCACTTGGGGCTTTCCTCCCACATTAAGCTGCCACGCCGTGATATAACTGGAATACTGTTAAAAGTGGCGTTAAACCCAACTCACTCACTCACTCACTCACTCTTTTATGACACATTGATCTCATCATACTCATCCTGTGTCAGGGTGGTGGGTAGCCTAGTGGTTAGAGCGTTCACTCGTCACTCTCGCGTCTCTCTCGGTGATATTGCTGGAATATTGCTTAAAGTGGCGTAAAACAATACTCACTCACTCATCCCATGTCTATGTGAGTATCCATGTGATGATGTGGCTATTGATAATGATGCTAGTTATCCAACACCCTTATCGATCAGATATGATAATTGTCTGTGTGTGACCTGTCGTGGCAGACCTTAATCTGTGAATAATGCAAACTCTGATTAGTGATAAAGATAACACTGTTCCAGGGCTAGAATGTACCTGGAGGACACAGTGCAGAGCGGCTGTGTGATCAACAGGAACCTAGATCTCGACATGGTTATCAGAGTCATGCGTGGGACTGGAAAATTGTCTCTGTATAATACCGTATTCAACGTAATAAGTGCCCCGCTCTAATAAGCGCTCACGGCGATATTTGCTGATATATTGGCTAGTGGACAATCCCAATTAGCACCCATTCCGATTGATCAATGTACACAAGACTTATTTATTCGTGTATAATACGCACTCGTGTGTTATATGCACCCTTAGTTATGGGCAATTAAATTCTGGGAAAATATATCTGTTGTACATAAACATATCAGGCTGTCACCATAGACCACGAAATTTATCCTTTAACTCTGTTTTTTTTCACCAAAATAATATTCTAATAAGAGGCCCCTATTTCTTATTTTGAGAGCGCCCTGGGCGCTTATTACGTTGAATACGGTAAGTGCTTTTATTAGTCACAAGATTGATGCATCATTGAATTTGTGTCAGACCACAAAAATTGCATTTCATTTAATGATTTGAGTGATTTCTGAGATTAGTTCCCCTTTAATGATCTGGGCCCCATGCCACAAACACGATCGTAATGCTAAGACGATTGTAACTCTTATACTTTAACATAGAATTATGACTGTCGTGTGCTATGATCCATTTGTGGAACGTGGCCCTGAAATGCTAAACATTTAAATTTCCAAAAAGAAATCGTAAAATATACCCTATTCAGTTAATAATCTTATATATTTTTGTCAGGACATTTTCAGACAAGATTTGAATATGGAAATAATTGCAGTTTGACTGATCTGTAACTGATTGTCTTTCAGAAGGAAACTATGTTAAATACATGGAGGTATGTATTTTAAGTCTTCATACATTTCCATAGGGGATCCTAGGGTAGACATGCTTGTCGTAAGAGGCGACTAACGGAATTGGACAGTCAGGCTCGCCGATTCTGTTGATGCATGTCATTATGTCCCAACTGTGTAGATCGATGCTTATGATGTCAATCAGTGGATTGTATGGTCCAGACTCGATTATTTACAGACCGCCATCATGTAGCTGGAATATTGCCAAGTATGGCATTAAACAATGGACGCAGAAATCTAGAGATTGAGACGATAGGGTAATATCATTAAGGGAGCCCAGATGGTAATGGCGATTGCTGTCATGAGTTATGCCCTTCACTTTACCCTGATTATAAGTGAGTGAGTGAGTGAATTGGATTAAATACTGCTTTGAAGAGTATTCCAGTTATATCACAGCCTGTCAACTTGTAGCCCGAAGTGATGCAGGTCTCAGATGTTTCCTACTTTGGTGAAACCCACATGCCCGGGTATGGTGCTGACAAACCCCATAAACATTATCGGGGCAAACAAAGTTTTGATCCTACATTCATAGGTTTCTCCCTCTGAAGTAGTATTGATTGAACAAAGACAAGAATGTTTAAATTTTACTGCTACTTATAAAATAATAATGCTGTTTAATATCCCAGAAGTATATATTCAGTATATCTGATTTAACAACCAAAATGTTCAGTTTCATGTTTTAAAGGTACGGGTAACAGCAAGTAATTATAATTGGGTTTTCTGCTTCAGCCCAAAATAAGTAATGTTCAACAGGACTTTGAGATGGCCTCCCTCTCTAGAGGGGGGTTAACAGAACAGCATGCAAAGCCAGTGGTGTATGGATTTACTAACCTGGGGTATCGCCACTCCCACAGCGGGAACTACCTCAACTCGGGATACAAGCGTAATGCCTCGGAGTTTGACTCCGATATTGGAGAGGAGGACATTGATGGATATCAGGTACACACTGACTCAATTAATTAAATGACTATCAAAATATCCAATCCGCGCCATGGCCTGTAAAGATCGAGGGTAGAATAAGTCTTCAGCAACCCATGCTTGCCGTAAAAAGTGACTATGCTTGTCGTAAGAGGCGACTGATGGGATCGGTTGGTCAGGCTCGCTGACTTGGTTGATGCATGTCATCAATCCCTATTGCGTAGATCGATGCTCATGATGTCAATCACTGGATTGTCTGGTCCAGACTCAATAACTTTCAGACCGCCGAAATATAGCTGGTATATTGCTGAGTGCTGCGTTAAACAACAAACAAACAATCCACCCCACAATAATATACTGCAAGAATGCTTTGCCCTGTGGTGATTGGTCTCCAGCAACTTATACAATGGATCAGGTTGTCGGACTTGTTGACTTGGATGATGTTATCGTTCCCTGATGGTGTGGATCATTGTTCACAATATCAATCACTGGATCGTGTGGTCAAGACTCGATTATTTATTGTCCACTGTCATATAGCTTGAATGTTATTGAGTGCTGCATTAAACAACAAACAAGAATGTTTTGTAGATCAGGACCCAAGATAGACCAACCATCAGCTATGACATTAGCATCTGTCATTTTTTCCTATGTGAACGTCACTGCTCAAACTGCTTGACACCTGTTTTTACTCTGGTCCAGAACTGGAAAGGTTCATTGCTGAATCAAATATACAGAAATGTACCCCGGGTCTATATTCAAGAATATACCCTGGCCAGAATTGTAATGGAAATACCCTAGATGTGTACTTTATGGCACTACAGCAACAAGGCAAGTCACGTAAACACCTAGTGAAAACATGGCGTAGCTGTAATATGTCTGACTCTTGACTAAGAATCTAATCTCATTTACATGCAACTGAAACTAATGCCATCACTTTGTATGGTTGTAAACAACATGCTAGCATGTTTCCATCTTTTCCTACAGAATCCAGCTGATGAGGACATCCACAGGTTGAAAATGGTTATGGCCCCTTCAGAGAGGCGATTTGGTTTCTCCGTCATAGGGGGCGCTGATGAAGGTTTCGGTCCTCGTGTCGATGACATCACGCTCGGTAGGTGAATATTTCATTTTCACTGGAATAAAAAATGTTGAATATATTCTTCCACTTTATCCCGACTCCATTTGACTGTGGTTAGGATAGATTTCCTTAGGGGAAGAAAAAACTTCTGAAGTTATTGAGTTGTCAAGCCATTGATGCCTTGTACACTGGTGCCAAGTGGAATTGTACAAGTCCATTATGCTATCCCATCCACGCACTGCTCAGTCAGTGTAAACATGGTTAGCATCAGGGGAGATAACCCTATCACCCTTTTGATTTCTCACAGGAACACAATAGCAGTGGGAATGTTCTTGTTAAAAATCAAATTTGGACCTGTTGAAGAAAATACATATGTAAATATGTGTAGTGTTAATCATACATGTTTCTAGATCTATAGCATATATATATTAATTTATCAGCCAGGAAATATATAGTATCATATAGAGTTAAAAGAACTTGAAACAAACCATCATTACTATACTGAGTGCAGAATATTTATTAATTGTTCTTTCAGTATCATTTGTTTGTCAGTGTTCATTATGCTCTGGAGCTCTTTGTGAATCAAATTACTGGAGCCAAACTGATTAATTGTTGAGGAACACAAATAGGGAATGATATTTTATAGTCAGAGCAAGTACTTTAAAAGCAAATGTAGCCAACATTTTTGGAACTGAAGCTCTCATAAAATGTCTGCATAGTGTGTTCAAGAGATGTTATCGCACCTCCATGTCAGAATGATAAGATCTGATTGGTCCATGTGATCTTGATAAAAAAATATGTATCCTGCCTTGGAGGGAAATTTCTGAGAGGCAGAATTAATCCTTTATACTCCGCCATGGGCAAGACAGGCTGCACGTGCATTTCTGAGAGGCAGAATAAATCCTTTATACTCCACCACCAGGAAGACAGGCTGCACATGCATTTCTGAGAGGCAAAATAAATCCTTTATACCCAGTTTCGAAACAAAAAGCTGCACACTTTTTATGAGTGAATGAAAGTCACATGACATAAGCACAAGTTATCCTCAGCTCAGCGAACAGCTGTTTTCTATCAATTTTGAATTTGTTTTAATCCTTTTAAAATGTCATATTAAAACATTCGTAATATGACACTTGAGAATAGACACTGAGGACCATAAGGATAGTGAGATCCTTCTCTGTGGAATTCTGTTATAGATTCAGTTACATATACACATGGACTTTGATAACAGGATAAATAGTTTGTTCTTAACAATATCTGAGGGTTAGCCTAGATGAATAAAAAATTAATAGTGAAGGGTAAATAGCCCTTTGCTTCCTAGCACTTTTGGATCTGTTAAACTTCAGAAGAAAATATCCAAATCTCAGTGTGGTAGCTTTCCATATCTGACAGTGACTAGCCAATATCTGGATATATATTCAGAGCAGTACAAGGGAGCACTTCCTCAAAGGATACTTTTCACCATGTTGGATATCGTTCCATAGGTCCTGTGTTTGTTGACAGTGATCTATCTTTGAGGTGTAATTTCCAGTCACACATCCTTGTTTTAGATATGACAAACATTCTGATCTCAAAGCAAGTTCTTGTTCTTGATTATGCTGGTCTATATTTGTCAGTAAGCTGTACTGTTCGTCTCAATGTTGAGAGTGAAATATATACTGATGCATATTTGCCTGACTTTCTTATTGTAATTTGTTCCAGTAATGATTCATGTATTGCGATACATACCACGATATATTGCATGCGTTCTTTCATTGTTAAATTTGTGGATCCCCTGACATATTTCACAAAAGAGCCACAGTGTTTGCACAATCCGATATTATCTTCGATTTTCTTAGCATGTTTTCTTTCTTATTAAGTCTGATATGGACCCATACATCAAAGTTCTTCTCCCAACCCCCAACCCCCAACCCCCAACCCCCAAACCCCCAACCCTCAATCCCCCAACCCCCCAACCCCCAAACCCCCAACCCACCAACCTACATTTTATAAAACTTTCATAGTCATCCGCCATTTTGTTGATGTTGCTATTTCATATATCAACTTATGTAATATATTGTGTACTTTATGGCACTACAGCAACTTATTGTGATAAGTATTTCATTTGTATTTATAATTGTGGTATATGGATAATACAACATACTGCCAGAAAGTATATCTACTGGATGATAAACATTCACTACTCCTCAGTGTAGTTAGCTCCAGATGCAATGACACTAGTATCAAGCAGTAATCAGTTCTTCTCCACAGGAGTCACAGAGGCAGGGTGTTTGTCCCCATAATAACATAGCAGATTATGAAGGAAATTAATTCTTTTGATTTCCGTCATTTTGAATCATTAGGTGATTCTCTTGCGCAGCTTGTAATTCCAAGATGGCTGAGTGGCAGCACACCTGACACAGCATCTAATCCAGGCTGCAGTGTGTCTGTGGAGGACTCC
Organism: Haliotis cracherodii; assembly: GCF_022045235.1. NCBI lineage: Eukaryota > Metazoa > Mollusca > Gastropoda > Lepetellida > Haliotidae > Haliotis > Haliotis cracherodii. The sequence continues at coordinate 37,592,914 of NW_027266308.1, forward strand.
ATCACACACACTGCTAGCCAGGTTAGCACATCAAACACCCACATCAAACACTCCCAACTTGCAGCCCAGGAACCACTTGCTTTGATTGTGGTAGCAATGGGTTAGCCTTGATTTGTTATGTCTGCTTCTTTCGTCTCTGATGATGCTAATTTGTTGTGTAAAGGAACAAAATGGTGAATAGGTGGATGACAGATTTGCATTCAGAAGAAAACAATTTCCGTATCACCATACCACATAACCGTACTCACCATGTTGAGCACCCTGCTCCAATAAGTGCCTCCTGACCGAATCTGTAAGTGATCCCTATGGACAGCTCTACTTTACATGGCAGTCTGTATTTTCTTGTGTATAACCCAATCTGTAAGTGATCCCTACAGACAACTCTACTTCACATGGCAGTCTGTGTTTTCTTGTGTATAACCCAATCTGTAAGTGATCCCTACAGACAACACTACTTTACATGACAGTCTGTATTTTCTTGTGTATAACCCAATCTGTAAGTGATCCCTACAGACAACTCTACTTTACATGGCAGTCGGTGTTTTCTTGTGTATAACCCAATCTGTAAGTGATCCCTACAGACAACTCTACTTCACATGGCAGTCTGTATTTTCTTGTGTATAACCCAATCTGTAAGTGATCCCTACAGACAACTCTACTTTACATGGCAGTCTGTATTTTCTTGTGTATAACCCAATCTGTAAGTGATCCCTACAGACAACTCTACTTCACATGGCAGTCTGTATTTTCTTGTGTATAACCCAATCTGTAAGTGATCCCTATGGACAACTCTACTTTACATGGCAGTCGGTATTTTCTTGTGTATAACCCAATCTGTAAGTGATCCCTATGGACAGCTCTACTTTACATGGCAGTCTGTGTTTTCTTGTGTATAACCCAATCTGTAAGTGATCCCTATGGACAGCTCTACTTTACATGGCAGTCTGTGTTTTCTTGTGTATAACCCAATATGTAAGTGATCCCTACAGACAACTCTACTTTACATGGCAGTCGGTATTTTCTTGTGTATAACCCAATCTGTAAGTGATCCCTATGGACAACACTACTTTACATGGCAGTCTGTATTTTCTTGTGTATAACCCAATCTGTAAGTGATCCCTATGGACAGCTCTACTTTACATGGCAGTCTGTGTTTTCTTGTGTATAACCCAATCTGTAAGTGATCCCTACAGACAACTCTACTTTACATGGCAGTCGGTATTTTCTTGTGTATAACCCAATCTGTAAGTGATCCCTATGGACAACACTACTTTACATTTCAGTCTGTTTTTTCTTGTGTATAACCCAATCTGTAAGTGATCCCTACAGACAACACTACTTTACATGACAGTCTGTATTTTCTTGTGTATAACCCAATCTGTAAGTGATCCCTACAGACAGCTCTACTTTACATGGCAGTCTGTGTTTTCTTGTGTATAACCCAATCTGTAAGTGATCCCTACAGACAACTCTACTTTACATGGCAGTCGGTATTTTCTTGTGTATAACCCAATCTGTAAGTGATCCCTATGGACAACACTACTTTACATGGCAGTCTGTATTTTCTTGTGTATAACCCAATCTGTAAGTGATCCCTATGGACAGCTCTACTTTACATGGCAGTCTGTGTTTTCTTGTGTATAACCCAATCTGTAAGTGATCCCTACAGACAACTCTACTTTACATGGCAGTCTGTATTTTCTTGTGTATAACCCAATCTGTAAGTGATCCCTATGGACAACACTACTTTACATTTCAGTCTGTATTTTCTTGTGTATAACCCAATCTGTAAGTGATCCCTACAGACAACACTACTTTACATGGCAGTCTGTATTTTCTTGTGTATAACCCAATCTGTAAGTGATCCCTACAGACAACACTACTTTACATGTCAGTCTGTGTTTTCTTGTGTATAACCCAATCTGTAAGTGATCCCTATGGACAGCTCTACTTTACATGGCAGTCTGTATTTTCTTGTGTATAACCCAATCTGTAAGTGATCCCTACAGACAACACTACTTTACATGGCAGTCTGTATTTTCTTGTGTATAACCCAATATGTAAGTGATCCCTACAGACAACTCTACTTTACATGACAGTCTGTATTTTCTTGTGTATAACCCAATCTGTAAGTGATCCCTACAGACAACACTACTTTACATGGCAGTCTGTATTTTCTTGTGTATAACCCAATCTGTAAGTGATCCCTATGGACAACTCTACTTTACATGGCAGTCGGTATTTTCTTGTGTATAACCCAATCTGTAAGTGATCCCTACAGACAACACTACTTTACATGGCAGTCTGTATTTTCTTGTGTATAACCCAATATGTAAGTGATCCCTACAGACAACTCTACTTCACATGGCAGTCTGTATTTTCTTGTGTATAACCCAATCTGTAAGTGATCCCTATGGACAACTCTACTTTACATGGCAGTCGGTATTTTCTTGTGTATAACCCAATCTGTAAGTGATCCCTACAGACAACACTACTTTACATGGCAGTCTGTATTTTCTTGTGTATAACCCAATCTGTAAGTGATCCCTACAGACAGCTCTACTTCACATGGCAGTCTGTGTTTTCTTGTGTATAACCCAATCTGTAAGTGATCCCTACAGACAACACTACTTTACATGACAGTCTGTATTTTCTTGTGTATAACCCAATCTGTAAGTGATCCCTACAGACAACTCTACTTTACATGGCAGTCGGTGTTTTCTTGTGTATAACCCAATCTGTAAGTGATCCCTATGGACAACTCTACTTTACATGGCAGTCTGTATTTTCTTGTGTATAACCCAATCTGTAAGTGATCCCTACAGACAACACTACTTTACATGGCAGTCTGTATTTTCTTGTGTATAACCCAATCTGTAAGTGATCCCTACAGACAACACTACTTTACATGGCAGTCTGTATTTTCTTGTGTATAACCCAATCTGTAAGTGATCCCTACAGACAACTCTACTTCACATGGCAGTCTGTGTTTTCTTGTGTATAACCCAATCTGTAAGTGATCCCTACAGACAACACTACTTTACATGACAGTCTGTATTTTCTTGTGTATAACCCAATCTGTAAGTGATCCCTACAGACAACTCTACTTTACATGGCAGTCGGTGTTTTCTTGTGTATAACCCAATCTGTAAGTGATCCCTATGGACAACTCTACTTTACATGGCAGTCTGTATTTTCTTGTGTATAACCCAATCTGTAAGTGATCCCTACAGACAACACTACTTTACATGTCAGTCTGTGTTTTCTTGTGTATAACCCAATCTGTAAGTGATCCCTACAGACAACACTACTTTACATGGCAGCCTGTATTTTCTTGTGTATAACCCAATCTGTAAGTGATCCCTACAGACAACACTACTTTACATGTCAGTCTGTATTTTCTTGTGTATAACCCAATCTGTAAGTGATCCCTACAGACAACACTACTTTACATGACAGTCTGTATTTTCTTGTGTATAACCCAATCTGTAAGTGATCCCTATGGACAACTCTACTTTACATGTCAGTCTGTATTTTCTTGTGTATAACCCAATCTGTAAGTGATCCCTACAGACAACACTACTTTACATGACAGTCTGTATTTTCTTGTGTATAACCCAATCTGTAAGTGATCCCTACAGACAACTACACCCGGTCTGTATTTTCTTGTGTATAACTAAAAACAGCAGTATATAATAAAGTTGCCCTGTGACTATTATTACTATTATTAAACATTTTTAGTTTCATCAGTGTTCGAACTAACTTGTTTGCTACTACTACTACAGTTCCTAAAAACAAATTAACCCATTAGGTATGGTTTCAATGAGCACACGCACACACGCACGCACACACACAAAACACACACACATGCATACACACAACACATACACACACAACACACACACGTCGCTATATATGTGCACTAATCCTTGACGCGGCGTTAAACCCTATTTCACATCACACCACCTTGTACAGTAATTTCATTTTTACAACTTGTTGAGTTTCCGACATCAATGGTCATGTTGATGATGAGATGTAGTTGAAATGAAACCATACATTAGTCTATGTAGACTTACATTTAGTCTATGAAATCTTATATTACACAATATCCTTCTTGACTCTAAAAAAAATATAAAAAATCTCCCTATGCTGATTTCATATAGAAAAGAGCTAGCTAGAGCTGGCTAGACTTGCTTTCGTTTGCGTTTCTAGATTACTATTTTTTCAATAAATAAATATATTCCACAGTCATGGTGCAGGACTATAGTCTATGCTGGGGAGGTTATGCCTCTGTGAACTCTATAAACTCTATACACTTACTCAGCATTCACCTGATGAAGCATCAAGAAGTAGCTCTGAAACGTCGTGGCATCATTCACACGATAAAGGAGCAAGAAGTAGCTCTGAAACGTCGTAACATCGTTCACCCGATAAAGGAGCAAGAAGTAGCTCTGAAACGTCGTGACATCATTCACCCGATAAAGGAGCAAGAAGTAGCTCTGAAACGTCGTGACATCATTCACACGATAAAGGAGCAAGAAGTAGCTCTGAAACGTCGTGACATCATTCACCCGATAAAGGAGCAAGAAGTAGCTCTGAAACGTCGTGACATCGTTCACACGATAAAGGAGCAAGAAGTAGCTCTGAAACGTCGTGACATCGTTCACACTATAAAGGAGCAAGAAGTAGCTCTGAAACGTCGTGACAAAGAATAAAAGAAGTTGTGTTTCATAAAAGTGTCATGTATACATGGATGATGTATTGAGATACTGGAGTTCAAGTTCTTGATGTTTCAGCAATTGTATCTTGGGGCATAACGCCTTGGAAACCATATTTGAGATTCATAGAATGGTCATAGTTTTGTCTGTTTGATCAGTCATTTCATTTCAGGGCAATTTTATACAAATATATCAGCACAACAAAAGATTGCCCATCCAGCTACTCTAATTTAAGATTCATAGAATGAAGAGTCCACCTTTTATATTTAAGCCTGCCCTAAGCTCTTTACAGCGTCCATTATGTGTACAGATTCCTTCACTTCAGAAGGGTTATAAACAGAAATATGACATGTTGTTCATCTTGCAATCTCAATTTGCGATTCATGAAAAGGGATAACATTATTCGTGAGGCTAACTCAAGTTCTTTAAGTTCTTTAAGCTTGTATACCACTCAAAAGAAGTTAAGAACACCTGATTCTTTACTGTTACTATCGTTAATCTGTCATGCAAGAATCGGGTCATGCCATGACAGATTAACTATTGTAATAGGAAAGAATCGGGTCATGCCATGACAGATTAACTATTGTAATAGGAAAGAATCGGGTCATGCCATGACAGATTAACTATTGTAATAGGAAAGAATCGGGTCATGCCATGACAGATTAACTATTGTAATAGGAAAGAATCGGGTCATGCCATGACAGATTAACTATTGTAATAGGAAAGAATTGGGTCATGCCGTGACAGATTAACTATTGTAATAGGAAAGAATCAGGTCATGCCGTGACAGATTAACTATAGTAATAGGAAAGAATTGGGTATTCTTTAATTCCTTTGGAGTAGAATGTATTTCATCACTGGTTACAAACAATAGACGAATATACAGTAGATACATTATGTCAAAATTTGTAATATGTCATCTTAAATTGTGTAGAAAATATATTCATTAAAGGTTTAATTTTGTTGTAGAAAATTCCTGGTGTGAAGGTTGAAAAAAAAAAGATTGAAAAAGATATTTCAGATTTTTTCTTCGTGTGGCATGTGCACATTCACTGGATGAAAGAAATAATGCTCTTCAGACTTTTGTTTACATTATCTTAGAGTCAGCAGAATCTGTAAGCCAATGAAAGATTCCTGCTGTATCTTGTGATAACAAATGTAGCATGTGCTTCACCAGGGTCAGCTCAACATGCCATGGTTCTTGAATATTCTTGTTGACAGAGGTCTGTGAATCAATTTTCTCAACTTGATCAATGATTTACATTTCCGAAGGCAGACGGAAACATGTAATTCAATAAATTCTGTTTTCGTAATTTATGTCCTGGTGCATGACTTGATGTTGAGATGTTGGAGATTTATCATCACAGTAATCTAATGGCTGACATTTCATTTCAAATGTTGTGTGATAAGGGAGACAACTGCTTCAACTGATAATCTCAACAATGAATGCTCTCACAATGAGCAAAGTGCATGTTACTCATTCAATATTTTTTCAAATTATCTTTGAATATCTGACTTAAAGGACCATGAAAATGAAGAAATCTAGACTTGCCAAAGTTTGTAGACCTTATCGGGATTTTTTAGAATTGGAATATGCAAATGTACTTTATCCTTGCAATTGGCTGGGCACAATATGTCCATACATGTTGCACAACGCCGCTTAAGGTATCTAGGCTACACAAGCCGGCGAAAATACCGTATTCCTGCATTATAGAATTGACATACCTTGTCATTTGTGCATTCCTAATTCTTTAAGGCACCATGGCTGAAAACCACTCACTCACTCACTCACTCACTCACTCACTCACTCACTCACTCACTGATTCTTTAAGTTATGATGGCTGAAGATAACTCACTCACTAGTGACCAGCCCGCTTACACTCACTTTAATATTGTTTAAGATACTATGGCTGGAGCCAACCCACTCACTATACAGCTAATAACACCCCATGCATCAAACCACTTCGCTTTATTTGTACACGTAAGATCTTCTTCTTGTCAAGTAGTTTCTGCCGGGTCTGGCACATCCCCCGGAGGGATGGCATCAGCGGTTCATGTGTAACTAGATGGCCTTGTCAGTGGTCAGCCTGGCGCTCTTTCCCTCATCTATACAGTTAATACAAGATGTTACAGGGTATTTATCAGAGACCGCCTCTGTGGTTTAGTGGTTGAGCATCCGCCCGGAGAGCGGAAGGTCCGGGGTTCGATCCCCAGACGCGTCATACCAAAAGACGTTAAAAGATGGTACTGGTTGTTACCCTGTCTGGCGCTCGGCATTAAGGGGCTAAAACAAGGACTGATCGACTTGGAGTCAGTATACTGTGTCTGAGTGGGGTATTCATGTTAAACTGCGGCATGGTATCTCAGTGAGCTGGCACTATAAATCGGGATCAGTCCGGACTAGTACAAGCAGCCACACAAACATACACACGTACATGCATGTCGCTATATAAGTGCAATAATCTTGGACGCGACGTTAAACCCCATTTCACCTCACCTATTTATCAGATGATATATCACCTTCTATTGTGCAGCCTATACACTGATGTTGACAAGTATTGCCAAAACTGCATAAGGCCACACTTTAACTTATGCTTAACGGATTTGTTCCAGCTTTTCCACATGAGGTCGGTTGAAATAAAACTAAATGTAAATATAACAAATGTTTTATTTCGGATAACACTTTCTTGGTAACGTACAGATTCTGTAGGTTACTAAGAAAGTGTTTTTCCAAATATAACATTTGTTACATTTGACCACTGTTTATTCATAGCTTTCGGCCATGGGAGCCATGCAAATTTACACTTGTCAGAATTGGGTACACAAAATGTCAATCACTTGTTTTTATATACGAAAGTAATTTTGCCATGGAGTTATAACTGCAGCTGGCTTCTTGACTCACTGATAGTGATGTAGACATGGAATTTTCTATAACATTTTATATTGTATAAGAGGGCCTATATTTCTAGCGGGAAACATAATAAAAATAAATACTACACAAAGAATATATTCCATTTTCATGTATTGCTGTTGTGATTACTGCTGTCATAACATTGTAATATATACGTTGATATGTAGCCTCAGAGAGAATGTGTACTAGTTGGCAATTGTATCATGAACGCCAGTTATCATGAACTCCAGTTTTGAACATCAGTTATCATGAAGAACAGTTGTCATGGAGATCAGGTATCATGAAGATCAGTTATCATAGAGATCAGTTTTCATGAAGAACAGTTGTCATGAACACCAGTTATCATGAACTCCATTTATCATGAACATCAGTTATCATTAAGATCAGTTATCACGAAGAACATTTATCATAAATGCATGTTATCATGAAGAAGAGTTATAGTTATTACGAAGAACACTTATGAATCCAAGTTATCATGAATAGCAGTTATTACGAAGAGCAGCTTTAATAAATACAGGTTATCATGAAGACTAGTTATCACACTGACCAGTTATCATGAATACTGGTTATCATGAATACCAGTTATGATGAAGAACAGCTATGATGTATACTAGTTATGATAATCTTCAATTATCATGAATACAAGTTACCATGAACCTAAGTTACATTAGTATAATGTTTACTAAAAATACTGGAACTGAGCGGGCCTTTAAAAATATTCTTGATTTGTTTCATGAAGCACACCAGAAACCTATGATTGTGGGTTCGAATTCCAGTTTGCCTCGATTATGTTTCTAGGTTTGTCAGCACCATACCCGTGTTCCTGGGTTTCACCGAAGTGGTAAACATCTGAGACCTGCATCACTTCGGGCTTTCCTCCCACATTAAGCTGACACGCCACAATATAACTAGAATACAGTTAAAAGCGGAGTTAAACCTCACTCACTCACTCACTCACTCACTCACTCACTCACTCACTCACTCACCTATAAGGTCCATAGCTCAACACTATCATCGCCTTTGTGTCTATTTGTGACTAACAGATTTGTGATTCAGCATGGGGTTTCAGTGTTTTTATTCATACTTTCCCTAAAAAAAATTAAAACGAAGAAGTTTTTAAAAATGATGGCTATGTAGGAGATTACAGGTGTCATGATTGTACAAATTATCGATGCAACACAATTGTACTCGACACATAATCAATACATTGATGCCAAGTTAAAATGTCAATAAATAGTCAATATGGACACTCAGCTGTACTGTTGATACAAAAGCTGTATTGAACTAAACCGTTTCAATCATTTTGGTCCTAAATTCATCCTACATGATACGAAGTGTGGTTATCCAAATACCAACTAAGTCCTTTAGAGAACTGACTGGTGTCATTAATTTCGCCTTGCGAAAGTAAACGTTGCAAACTATCCATGATTAAACTTTCTAAATTCACACACTTTCTATAGCGAAATGTCAAAGCATCTGTGTTTTCCGTACTATCTTGGGCAGCAGAGTTAACAAATTGAAAAAGAACACCACAAAAATCTAGGCTTAAAATGTCTCCACTAAACTTAGCCACAGTAATGTGTACCGGTACTATTTTTAAGGTATTACCAACAGCATGATCCAGAGCTCCAGATAAGCTGCGTATCTGCGTAAAATACTCATCAGAAATGCAGAAATATGCAGTAAAATAAAATCCAAGCGTAGCAAATACGCAAAGAAAATTACAGATACGCTACAAAAATAAAACTTGTGCGTATCATCAAAATATTGTGATGTAACCCTGCGTATTCGATTAGCAAATCAGCAACTTATTTTGAAACGGGCATTCTGTCTACCTTGCCAAACTTCAAAATGACAGTTACATCATGATCATTTGCCATCACACTTCTTGCAGATGTATGTTGGTATTTTTGAGTCCTATAAAGCTCTCGAACCCACACGACACCAGTTTGCAGGGACTAGATGAATAGTGCTTCTAAATATTTAACTCAAATACCCACATGTGTAAAAACTAGTGGGTAACAGAAATTTGAATACCCAGATAGAATTACTGATACCCAATGATTTTAAAATGCATGGGTAAAATACCCACAACACCAAAAGCTTATCTGGAGCTCTGTGATCAGAAGATATTGGTGACCGCCTCATCAAGTCATACTGTGTACAGAATAATGAATACTTGACATCTCTGCAGCTCACCTGATGCTGTGCTCGGAGGCATGCAGGTGTCAGCCACTGCTCATTGACAGGTTTGTGTGTGGTTAGTGAATCGTGATGGTATGTCCGCCATTCACGTCCAACTGACCTGCCTTGTGTAGGAATGATGCACAAGGGGGCATGGGTGGCCCAGTCGTCTAAGGCGACACAGTTTTCTGTGCAGAGTTGCACCCTTAGGCTCTCCAGAAATCTATGTGATGGGTTCAAATCCTGGTTTGACCTGATTATGTTTCTAGGTTGTCAGCACCATACCCATGGGTTTCACATAGGGCTTTCCTTCCAGATTAAGCTGACACGCTGTGATATAACTGGAACACTGTTGAAAGAGGCGTTAAAACCCAACTCACTCACTCACTCACTCACTCACTCACTCACTCACTCACTCACTCACTCACTCACTCACTCACTCACTCACTCATGATGCACAATGTTTGGATGATATGCCTGACCATTCACTGATACGGTAATCATCATAGTTATATTTTGTATGTTAATGACAATGAGAGCTGTACAAACAGAACCAAATATTGAATTTAGATTTGCTTCAGGGTAAACTGGCCTTTACTAGAAATGATTATTTCTGGTCTGTTTTCTTAAGAAAAGTTTTAAGACGTCTTTTTGAAACTTTACAAAACAACTTTCTGAAAAATGTGGTCTCTGCTTGAAGCAGCTGAAGATGGCATGATGCTGATCTGCATCTCACTTACTCCTGGTTCGATGCCAGAAGGGGAGCTATCAGCACAGTACTCCATGTTGTCAGTGTCGACACTGTTGCCTGTTGCTGCTCAGCTCCACAACCATCATCTCTTCAGAGATGTAGAATGTCCATGTTTGCCAGCCTCTTGCCCTAGTCCCTGTGCAGTTTCAACGCTGATTATCAACAATCTAGGTGCAAATTAACTAAATTCCAATGATTGAGAAAACACCATATGGGCTTCACACCTCAAAATCAATAAAGGGGAATGAAATGCAAACAAAAATGTCTCCATTACATGAGGCCTTCTGGTCTGGAGGGAGGGCAGAGGCATGCCCGGACCCGGCAGCAGGGAACACCACTGATCAGGAGGACAGATAGCTGTGGGGGAAGATTGAGGGACATGTTGGAGTGGACAGTTTAGGGAGAGATGTTGCCAGTTGGAATTGTGGGAAATGGGAGATTGGGGATAGCTGTAGTAGCGAGCTGTGGAGATAGAGGATAGCTGTGGAGATAGAGGATAGCTGTGGAGATAGAAGAAAGCTGTGGAGATAGAGGGTAGCTGTGGAGATAGAGGATAGCCGTGGAAATAGGGGTAGCTGTGGAGATAGAGGGTAGCTGTGGAGATAGAGGATAGCTGTGGAGATAGGGGATAGCTGTGGAGATAGGAGATAGCTGTGGAGATAGAGGATAGCTGTGGAGATAGGAGATAGCTGTGGAGATAAAGGATAGCTGTGGAAATAGGGGATAGCTGTGGAGATAGGAGATAGCTGTGGAGATAGAGGATAGCTGTGGAGATAGAGGGTAGCTGTGGAAATAAAGGATAGCTGTGGAGATAGAGGATAGTTGTGGAGATAAGAGATAGCTGTGGAGATAGAGGATAGCTGTGGAAATAAAGGATAGCTGTGGAGATAGAGAATAGCTGTGGAGATAGGGGATAGTTGTGGAAATAGGGGATAGTTGTGGAGATTTGGGATAGCTGTGGGGGATAAGTGGTAGCTGTAGAGATTTGGGATAGTTGTTGGGTGTAGGGGACAGCTGTTGAAATAGGGGATAGCTTTGGAGATAGGGGATTGCAGTTGAGGATAGGAGATAGTTGTGGAGATAGGGGATAGCTGTGGAGATAGAGGGTAGCTGTGGAAATAAAGGATAGCTGTGGAGATAGAGGATAGTTGTGGAGATAAGAGATAGCTGTGGAGATAGAGGATAGCTGTGGAGATAGAGGATAGCTGTGGAAATAAAGGATAGCTGTGGAGATAGGGGATAGGTTTGGAGATAAGAGATAGCTGTGGAGATAGGGGATAGCTGTGGAGATAGGGGATAGCTGTGGAGATAGGAGATAGCTGTGGAGATAGAGGATAGCTTTGGAGATAGGAGATAGCTGTGGAGATAAAGGATAGCTGTGGAAATAGGGGATAGCTGTGGAGATAGGAGATAGCTGTGGAGATAGAGGATAGCTGTGGAGATAGAGGGTAGCTGTGGAAATAAAGGATAGCTGTGGAGATAGAGGATAGTTGTGGAGATAAGAGATAGCTGTGGAGATAGAGGATAGCTGTGGAAATAAAGGATAGCTGTGGAGATAGAGAATAGCTGTGGAGATAGGGGATAGTTGTGGAAATAGGGGATAGTTGTGGAGATTTGGGATAGCTGTGGGTATAAGTGGTAGCTGTAGAGATTTGGGATAGCTGTTGGGTGTAGGGGACAGCTGTTGAAATAGGGGATAGCTTTGGAGATAGGGGATTGCAGTTGAGGATAGGAGATAGTTGTGGAGATAGGGGATAGCTGTGGAGATAGAGGGTAGCTGTGGAAATAAAGGATAGCTGTGGAGATAGAGGGTAGTTGTGGAGATAAGAGATAGCTGTGGAGATAGAGGATAGCTGTGGAGATAGAGGATAGCTGTGGAAATAAAGGATAGCTGTGGAGATAGGGGATAGGTTTGGAGATAAGAGATAGCTGTGGAGATAGGAGATAGCTGTGGAGATAGGAGATAGCTGTGGAGATAGGAGATAGCTGTGGAGATAGGGGATAGCTTTGGAGATAGGAGATAGCTGTGGAGATAGAGGATAGCTGTAGAAAAAGGGAATAGCTGTGGACATAGATGATAGCTGTGGAGATAGGAGATAGCTTTGGAGATAGGAGATAGTTGTGGAGATAGGAGATAGCTGTGGTGTTAAGAGATAGCTGTGGAGATAGGAGATAGCTGTGGAGATAGATGATAGCTGTGGAGATAGGGGATAGCTTTGGAGATAGGAGATAGCTGTGGAGTTAAGAGATAGCTGTGGAGATAGGAGATAGCTGTGGAGATAGGAGATAGCTGTGGAGATAAGAGATAGGTTTGGAGATAAGAGATAGCTGTGGAGATAGGAGATAGCTGTAGAAAAAGGAAATAGCTGTGGACATAGATGATAGCTGTGAAGATAGGGGATAGCTTTGGAGATAGGAGATAGTTGTGGAGATAGGAGATAGCTGTGGAGATAGGAGATAGCTGTGGAGATAAGAGATAGGTTTGGAGATAAGAGATAGCTGTGGAGATAGGAGATAGCTGTGGAGATAGGAGATAGTTGTGGAGATAGGAGATAGCTTTGGAGATAGGAGATAGCTGTGGAGATAGGAGATAGCTGTGGAGATAAGCGATGGCTGTGGAGATAGGAGATAGCTGTGGAGATAGGAGATAGCTGTGGAGATAGGAGATAGCTGTGGAGATAGGGGATAGTTGTGGAAATAGGGGATAGTTGTGGAGATTTGGGATAGCTGTGGGGGATAAGTGGTAGCTGTAGAGATTTGGGATAGCTGTTGGGTGTAGGGGACAGCTGTTGAAATAGGGGATAGCTTTAGAGATAGGGGATAGCAGTTGAGGATAGGAGATAGTTGTGAAGATAGGGGGATAGCTGTGAAGATAGGGGATAGCTGTGAAGATAGGGGTTAGCTGTGAAAATGGGGGATAGCTGTGAAGATAGAGGGATAGCTGTGAAGATAGGGGGTTAGCTGTGAAGATGGGGGATAGCTGTGTAGGTAGGAGATAGCAGTTGAGGATAGGGGATAGCTGTTTGTCTTGATAGGTAATGGACAGTTAAGGGATAGATGTTGGCAGCAGTTGTGGCATGGAGAGTGTACTCGAAGGTAATGTCATAACTGGAATAATAATACTTGAATGGTATTTTTTAATGGTGTGATAACTTGAATAGTTATTATATGTGACAGATTACATTTCAACTAAATCAATATAATAGTTTTGGACACATCATGATGATTCACAACTGTTCTGATGCAAGTGTTGCCAAGGCTTTACCTATGTTACCATGACAATGAATTGATGCCTGGGAAGACCAGGTAGTGTTTACAGATGGTGAATATGCCACGAAACCACTGCAGGGAATAAACATTGTTTAAACCAAACTTTCCATTAGGTGCCATATGAAACATTCATGTGATATTGTCATGTGGCTCGCATTGTACCACACAGCATCAGTTGTTAACAGTTATAAAGCATCCCGATAAAATAGAGTGAACATAACAATGGAACAGTAATATTTCTGTTGAAAGAAATTTATAAAACAAGTGTCAGAACTGTATTTCCCGAGCAATAGCGAAGGTAATGCATGAATTCTTACACGAGTTTCATACAACCACTATAACACATATATGACTGTAATAATATCTTTATTACCCATTATTTTATAAATCTTTTGAGCTCCCCTTTTACACAAAAAATGCACTGATCACCACTCTCCTAGAAAATCACAATTTGTCGAATGACGTCAACAATCTTTCAGCTATGACATCGTTTCTGGTGTTATGTTATTCCATCCTTACATCACAGTGAGATTCAAATAACATCAACAATGCCGTCCAAGTGATGTAAACCATGCTCTGGTGCACAATAAGTGATATTTGCACTAGTGCACATACGACTTTTATGAACTCGGTTATTTCTAACCCTGTGGGTAAAAAAGTAATGTTTTTATCATTATGCTTGGTATATACATTCTGTGAGATGAGGCATTGGTAACGATGAGTCAAAGGTCAAGGGGGGCGGTTGGGTAGCCTAGTGGTTAAAGCATTCGCTCATCATGCTGAAGACCCGGGTTCGATTCCTGACATGGGTACATGTGTGAAGCTTATTTCTGATGTCCCCTGCCGTGATATTGCTGGAATATTGCCAAAAGCGGTGTAAAACCATACTCACTCACTCAAAGGTCAAGGTTAACTAACAAAGAAGGTTGTATGAATATACCAGTAACCTTTACCAGTGAGTGAGTGAGTGAGTATGGTTTTATGTCCAGAAATGGGCTTCAAACATTATGCCAGCATGGGAAATCAAACGCAGGCATTCAGCGTGTCGAGCGAACACTTTAACTACTTGACTACCCCACCACCCACTTTTAGTAGTACAATCCAGATGCTAAAGGTCGCAGCAGTTTGTGAAGCAGGTTTACATGCACAATGAGATGACTGTAACTGGATGGAGTCATTCGGTTTTTTCCCAAGCTCCATGGATATGGGGTTATAAGTATCAAAGGTAAAGGTAAATATTATAAAACATGGTTATTGACCCTGCAGTGATTCCAGGTTCAAATAGGTCACTAGCACCTGCGCTTGAGCTGACCAGTGATGGTCATGTGGTTACATTATTGGGAGGAGGTTTATATTGAGGGTAGTACGGTTTGATGTACCCTCTTTGATGCCGTCTCCCTGTAATGAGAATCAATATATTGTCTGTTTTCCTTCACAGAGTATTTTTTTCTTTTTTTTCTTATCCAAACACCATTGCCCAATAGAACTGAAAAGTTCCGCATGTAAGGTGTTTCTACATGTCGATTCCCAAATTGAAACAAAATGTTAACCTAGAAATCTGTACATAAATGAATTTAGTGTGAAACCATCAAACAACCAACAAATTGTATACGATCAACAAATGTATTGCAAAATTCACTGGGTTTTCTAATCAATACAAATTACTGCACAGCTATTATAATGGCAGTAAACAATAGATTGGTAGTACAATATTCAGTGGCAATATATAATATGATAGCAGTGGTCAGTATCAAATACGAAAATAACGTGGTGATAGCAAAAGTCAGTGATAATAATATTTTCACCCAGCAGCGACAGTGGTCAAACTTCTGAGAAAGGCCAAGGCAGGGAATCTGGGGTGATGAGTGATCTTCACACGAAAGCTGGTCTTGATGTAATGAAATGTGTGAGAGATACATAAGCATGCTCTTGTCCCTTATATGTATACAGTCTAACTAGCTACTGGAAATTTCTACTCAGTGTCCTCACCTGTTTAGCAGCACTAGAACATTACAGAATATTCCATCAGTCCATGGTATAGCAGAAGTTTACATATCACACTAGAACTAAACATAGTAACTTCCTCAAAACAACTTACATTAATTAGTGAGAGAAAGAGAGAGAATATTGTTTATTAAAGTGTCACATGTTATATACACTTCGTGATAGGATATATACAAAACAGTAAAATATAACATCCGGCCAAATATGGCCTACAAGACACTATAAAACGTATCAATCATAAACTATTCAGTTGAAACAGAATAAAAAATGTAGCACAGGGACACATACCTACGTGAAGCTACTTTTCAGCCACACAGAGGCGCGTACTCATACTTAACATACATTAGTTAATCAGTACTACATTCCTGACAACTAATCACTGTCCAAACACAATGCAATGAACATCTACCAAATCTCAACAGAAACACTGCAACAATCTAATACAATCTAATGCACTGCTATATAACAAGGGTAAGATACATAATGTATGACATGGCTAATGGTGTGCCAGTGTTCCTCCAATGTCAACAACTGCTATGTTTGTCTGACGCTGGTCTAGTTTTTAAACTTTTCCCTTCGAATACGTCTTGATGAGCTATGGAATTCAAAATTGTGCATTATATTTCATACAGTTCCAAATTTCAATGTGTCCGCAATAAACGCAGCCATAATTTATGGTTAATTTGCCAAATTCAAAACACGAAAAGCCATTCAGCGGGAGACTTTAGATGAGTTATTTTGAACAATTACATTTCCTGAGAACCCTTTAAGGCAAAGTCAATAATTTCTGAACAACTTTAAATAGAGAAGCAAGAAAAGAAAAGGACACATACAAAACAGCCTAAGGAGAATTGTAAAGTTCTGCAGCAAGCCCATTCACACTCATTATAGACATTAACATTGATGATTTCTATAGACACTCACTTACAAAAGTGTTGAATGCAGTATCAAGATGAATATCGATTCATACAGTTTACACTTTATAGAGTTAACCTGCAAGGACATTTTGAGCTGGTTGGACTTATTTAATATTGTGCACTGTTTAAAGTCCTGTAGCTGGTACCATGTGTGAAACCCATTCTCGGTGTCCACTCACTCACTCACTCACTCACTCACTCACTCACTCTCACAAATCTATGTAATGGGTTCAAAACGAGGTTTGACCTGAATAGGTTTGTCAGCACCATACCCATGCTCGTGGGTTTCACATGGGGCTTTCCTTCCAGATTAAGCTGACACGCTGTGATATAACTGGAACACTGTTGAAAGAGGCGTTAAAACCCAACTCACTCACTCACTCACTCACTCACTCACTCACTCACTCACTCATATTAGCTTTATCACTCTGAGCATTGTTAGGTGGCCAAGTTATTTAAGCACTAGCTCGTCACACTGTTTGATTTCCAACATGACATCCTCTGCTGTGATATTGCTAGAATACTGATAGTTAGGAATCTACTAACTCACTTGCATACATTAGAGGTTAGCCATTCCTTTAAAGCCTTCATTAAAGATGATTGAGAAGGCTAGTTGATACAGGTATGGCGCATCACGCTGAAGAGGCATGTCCAATTCCCCACAAGGGTACAATGAGTGGAGCCAATTATTGGTGTTCCCTGCCCTGATATTGCTGGAATATCGCTAAATGTAGTGTAAAACCCAGTTCAGTCACTTAAAAACCTAGAAAGTAATGTTGCTATACATGTTCTCACCAGGCTTGGCCATACAATTGTGTTTAATGCACATCAAATCTGGCATACTGTGAACTGTGGACAATTTGGCATCTTTGGTGGTCTTTTCTTCAAATGTGACTCTAGACTTATTGAATAAAGCTGATTCATCAGAAAACCAGACAGGGTCTGGAAGACGGTTTCATTTGTCCATATTGAGTTGGCATATGAAGTTTGTGTTTGGAAACTTCTGCTGGTCTGTAGATTGTTGTTAAAGGGGTACTACGCTTCATTGTAATGTATTTCTTTTGTGAAATCGGGGAATCTATTTCGGGAAATCACTAATTGTTAGTGCCCTTGAGATTATTAAAGGTGGACGTTAGGGTAGTATGGTGATTAAAGCATTCTCGCGTTATGCTGAAGACCCAGGTTCAATTCCCCTCATGGGTACAACGTGTGAAGTCCATTTCTGGTGTTCCTTGCCTTGATATTGCTGGGATATTGCTAAAAGAGACATAAAACCATCCTCACTACCTCTCTAATTGTTAGCTCAATAACCATTATGTAAGATTAGTTTGAATGTTTTGAATTAAACTTACAAGGACTGTAAATTACCCTCATTTAATTATTTTTTTTAAAATTTTAATCTCTGCACTCATCAATATTCAATCTATATTATGTCTTCCTGTAAATAATCATGTCTGGACCAGACAATCCAGTGATTGATGTTTTTAGCAACAATCCTCTCTGGTGATGATTGACAAAGTCCCCAATCCTGATCACCCAATCCATTAAGTCGCCTCGTAAACAAAGATTTGGCTGCGGTACCCGTGAAGATCCGAGTTAGAATAGGTCTTCGGCAACCCATGCTTGCCATTAGAGGCAACTATGCTTGTCATAAGAGGCAATTTATGGGATCGGGTGAGACATATAGCTGGAAAATTGGTGAGTGCGGCGTTAAACAACAAAGTGGGGACCAGTTCCAACCCAGGATCCCCATGTGTCCATTTCTAACCCAGAACCTAGTCATCTTCTGAATCAATCCCAGCTGCCCATCAGAGACTGATGAATATTGTTCAATCAATAATCAGAATATGACACCAATAGTTAGAGTTTAAAATAAAGAACGTAGCTGACAATTTAATTGTATATGTATGCAAAAGGAAATTATGTGTCAAATCCAACACAAATATCATTAATTTTGAAGCTACATTTCGCCCAAACACACTATAGGCAAGAACAACTGCGGCTGAGTCCCTAGGCATCTGAAAGTCAAACTTGTAATCCATCCTGACCGTTGTTTGCTGTGGACTGTTTTGTGCAATTAGTGGGTGCCGATCAGTGAGGAGGTGGCGATCAATCATGGTGGTCAGATATTCGCTGTCTACGCTCGCTCCACCAGGACACGGGGATTACGCAGACAGAGGCAATTAATGTTGCACAGCTTCAATATTTAGTTGTCAATCAAGCAATATCGCTCAATATCCCCATACTTCCGTCTAGTGGAAGAAAATGTACGTCTTTCGGAAGAGAATTTGTCAGCAGTATTTTGTAGGAGGTGTGTTACGGCATATATTGTTGCCGGGCATGAATTGACACCAATGTTCACGCCACATATTGTCGCCAGTCATCACATATTATTGCCAGCAACGATATATGCGGGGCATGCTGTGATTTGAAAGGCCATAGTTATGATAGATATTTAGATGAGTCAGGATATTGTTAACGCGGACACCATTATGTCGATGCTTTACATTATCTTTCATTGGCCCTCAGTGTCCGGTTATTAGATGCAAATGTTACTTCTATGAGAATGGATTTGACCACGAAACTGTTTTACATGGAAATACAAATTTACCTGAAGATATTAATCTACCACCAGAAACCAGAACTGTTGTATCTCATGAAAGGGGTCGTGTTGGAACATACTTCTGAGGCACTGGTTATAAACTGACCCGTGAAGATCCGGGTTATAATAGGACTTCAGCAACCCATGCTTGCCATAAAAGGCGATTATGCTTGTCTTAAGAGACTACTAACGAAATCGGGTGGTCAGGCTCGCTGACTTGGTTGATGCATGTGGATCCCAATTGTGTGGATCGATGCTCATGATGTCAATCACTGGATTGTTTGGTCCATACACGATTATTTACAGATAGCCGTCATATAGCTGGAATATTGCTTAGTGTGGTGTGAAACAACAAACAAACAAACAAAAGTTATAAACTAGTGATGTACAAGTGATATAGTAGTTAGACATCTATAGATTGCTGTATAATTACTTATCTGTAAAAATTTGGGATGTCCATGTACATGTCTTATTTGTCTTTTTGACATTTATTTGAATACCACTTCTATTTTGTGAAGAATGTTTATGAAACTATTGTGTACAATGTATGATGTAATATATATACGGGAGAGATATTTATAAAGGGGAAACCTTGTTTATGAATCCCCATCCAATATACATATGGTTGTAAAAACATATACTGTTTAAATCACATATGCCCTAACAGTTGTGTACGTCTGAGTGAGTAGTTGACAGACAAACAGACAGACAGACAGACTGACATACTGACAACTCTATTTCCCCTCGTCGTTATATGTCAGGGGATAAAAACATGATCATCATCAACAACATTATCATCTCCAAGTTTAAAGCATTCACTCGTCACGCTAAAGACCCGGGTTTCGATGCTTGAAGCCCATTTCTGGTGTCCCCCGCCGTGATATTGCTGGAATATTGCTTAAAGCGGCGCAAACCCTACTGATGTTAGTTTTAATAATGCTTACAGGATATCTGCCAACATGATTTTATTGTGTGTCATTGAATTGGCTCAAGTATTATGGTAAACAATTATGGTTGGGGTACATGAGGCTAACAGATCTTCCCTGATCCCTGAATTTCGCCCTTTCAACCGACTGGAAATATTAGACTCAACCAATGCCTCATCACTGTTCATTGCCGCTATAACCAAAAGATTTTGTGTTTGTTTTTTCATGTGTCATAGTAAAAAGAGGTTAAAACAACTGTTTTGATTGGTGAGGTTTCAAACTTCAATTTGATACCCGTAAATGTTTCAAATTTGAAACCTCCACTATTGCATTCAATAGATGAATAGATTGAATAGATAGCAAATTGAAACCTCCACATTGAAAACACACTAGGTTTATCTCCCAATTCACTCACTCATTCCCTGATGACCCTATAGATTGTGATTATCCTCGAGTGACTTGCTGTACACAGGTCGGCCTCCTCTCCTCCTGTTCTTGTAATACCATATGGATTCCAGCAGCTCCCTACAGGGTCGAGATGTGACTGCAGTGTGATGATTATTGTAACATTCTCAGGGGAATATTACCCATTTATTAGATCGTATCCAACATTGATTGTGTGTAATGGAGTTGGCTGTTGTAGTTAATACTAGGCATTGGTCACAGATTAGTTTCCACTTTCTTCCTATGTCTGTGTGTCTGGGTGTGATGGCTCTGTTAGTGCACCATGGGCTGGAAGCGACATGGATAGGATGTTTGATGGGTTGTGACGGGCTGTTGTCTGCTACACAGATCACACACAGAACATATCTACTGGCGCTTGATTAATCTCCATCTTGCTTTCATAGAAATGTAAACTGCAACCATAACAAAATTAATTTATTTTTTTCGTTGTCAATTTCTCTTTGAAGAAGTGGAGCAAAATTATTTTTGTCTTGAAGGAAATTAAACACACATACACACTGGCAGGCAAATTGGATTTTTTTTTTATAATTTTCTGGTTCTGTTTCTTTTAATGCAGTTATATTTTAACAATGTACTTTCATATTGCATTCTATGCAATGATGTAAATATTAGTATTAAAAGCTTCTGCCTCTTCATTGCTCCTGTTTATAATATTAGTGAAATGGTTCCAATATTTTAGGACATTTGCTGCAGACTTGGGGCCGAATATCAGCTTCTGACTAGGTCCAGGTAAATCCCTGGAGGTGATAATTTAAATAGATCAGAAGGGAAAAGAATGTCTCATACATTGCACAATCTATGAATGTTTAGTTACAATTACAGGGTATTCATATATTTAACATGGACTGTTATGTGAGATCAGTTACATGAAATCCTTATGCAACAAATATATCTATGCAATGACGGTATGAAAGTGATCATCTAGCCAATTTGATTTAGTGCCAGTTTGAAAACTAACCAAGTGATCTTTGTTATGTGCAATTTCACTGCAAGTTAATTATTGCTTTGCACAGATTAAATAAATAAATCATGGAGGTTCTTTGAATTCAGGAGTCTGGCTTGGTGGTGGGACTCAGTACCGAATAATGATAATGATTAATGTCATAAAAAGTACAAATTTAACATCTCAGCAAATATTTCGCATAAAGAAATTTGAAACCAGGAGTCTAACTTTACCGCGCGACTCAAACTTTACTTGTGGGTACTATTGCCCTTTTAAGTACAGTGGGTGCTCTTCCCGTGTCTTTGACGGAGCTTGCCCAGATATTGTGGGTGCGATGCCCAAGAAAAAAAATCCTTAATTCCGACATCAAAACTCTGAAATGTTGAATGTTACTGTGCTGTTAATTACTTAATACTGACATACAATAAACATATGTGTAGGGGTGGCTCACCCAAGAATATCCCTAATCTGAATTCAAAGTCCTAGACAAAACATTCAATTTTGTACCAAACTGTGCACATTAATAACTTGTAACAAAAGACAAATTTTGTCGTTTAGATTTTTGAAATTACGAGTCGAGCTTTAAGGTGGGACTCGATAACCCTACAGCTTAGATTTGTCTGGGCCCTAGCTGTATCTCTATGTCTGGTGTGACCTGGAGACATTTCAAAAGATACTTCAAAGATCTAGTAATTTGGGGAATATTGCACATATACAAAACTGAATTTTGGAAAGACACATTTTGGCATTAATAAACCGACTTTGATTAAACATACCTGGTTGCACTATTCAACAGTCACACAATTTATATCCTTGATTGAGTCCATGTAAGTAAACACAACTTTGTAAATCCCAATGAGATATCTTGTACACAGTGTCCATCTGTCGTAAGTCTACGATCGCTTTGGAGGGTGGGGTAGCCTAGTGGTTAAAGCGTTCGCTCGTCATGCCAAAGACCAAGGTTCAACTCCTCACATGGGTACAATGTGGGAAGCCCATTTCTGGTGTCTCCCACCGTGATATTGCTAAAAGTGGCGTAAAACCATACTCATTCATGCTTTGTGTAATGGGGCCTAGGTTTATTGAAGTGGCAATTAAAGTCCTCAGTAGGTATTCTACTCGTAGGGATATGCCTTGTCATATATAAATGATTGATGCAGATGTTAAGGGAAACAATCGTTGTCTGTGTTTTTGAAAATTAAAATCTTGTCTTGGAATCATTGAAGCAAGGATCCACTTCCATGAAACAATTTTGTTTTGAATGTTTGAAATCTATGAGTAAGACAACAAGTTCAGATCAATGTGTAGACGTTTTAAGGTACATATTGCTAATGGGAAACTCAATCAAGAAACATCAATCTTAAGGTTGAAATAGTATGGCAGAATAATAGATACAATGTGTTAAGTCCATATCTAGACATCACTGTGATATTGCTAGAACATTGCTAAAACGGGAGTAAAACCTCACTGACTCACTCGCCTGCTTGCCCACCCAATCACCCTAAGGTGCTTGTCTTAACAGCCAACTAATGACTGTCCAGTGCTTATACAGTTACAGCTTATACACAAGCCAGCTTTCTAAAAGTGATCTTCCTACAATAATGTCTACTACAGTATCTCTGACAACCCTCTGGGTTGCCTCTCACCTCCTACCACGGTTAGCCCAATGTTCATAATACACAAGCCAGCTTTCTAAAAGTGATCTTTATACAATAATGTCTACGATGCTATCTCTGACACAGCCCTCTGGGTTGCCTCTCATCTCCCTCCACTGTCACGGAGCACACTCACCAGTCAAACTTTTCTTTGCTTTTCTGATAATTAGAAGAGAGTGATCTTCAGGTTTTATTGACAGATTTTGTCCTTTTGAGTGTCCCACCCGTGTGGGTTAACGCTGCAGAGCAAACAGAAGCCCCAGCCTCTTGTCCCCATCTAATGGGATCTTGTCAAGATCGACTGGTACACTCCATGTGCTGCTTACACTTACTCCTTGTCTGCCACCGATTTATTGCATTTCTGAGCTCAATAAGGATCTATGTCTCTTCATAACGGGCTTGCTAGGAACGGTTTACGTGTAAGGCTTTCAGATGGTTTCTTATGGGTGAAAAGTGCCCCCTTGCCCTGCAAGCTGCCTTCTTACAGCAGATTTCAAAGCTTAATAGTCTCCATCAGGTTCTGAAAGGACAGACGTATTGTTGGACAAGCGCTTCCTGAGAATCTATAGAAGCATTTTATTGCAAGGCCGGGCTTTAAGCAAGTTTAGACAGCTTATACTTGTGGTGCACACAGACCGAGACTGAGCTCAAGGCAGGGAACAAGTATGTCCCTGTGAACTGTAAATACTTTGAGAAAAAACACAGCATAACTCTCTTACTGGTTTGCGAATATCTCCACTTGCAACTGCTAATTGTCCACTTGCACTTTAATTGGGGGTCTTTTAATGTTTCCAGAAAGTGTTTCTCTTTGTCACTACCATTGTGCTGTCTCAGTGGATATGATTCTGTATTGTGAGATGTCTGCAACAAATGTGGCCTGAAAGTGGTCTGCTCTGTGATTGGAGACTGGATTTTGTGGTTAGTTATCTTGAAGGACTACAAGTATCATCCTTTGGCAACAACTCAAAAAATTTGGACAGCAATGTCCAACTGGAGTTTTTTCCGCGTATGTTAGCTGTTGAATGGCATTGACTGAAGTGTTGAGGCATTATTTTGTAGTGGTGAAAGCAATTTGTTCCATGCCATAATTGATGACAAGAAATGACCTTTGCTGGTGTGTCAGCTATATTGTGGAGGGAACCTCAACAACGTGACCTTCTTCATCCCAGACATCCTCAACCTTTCATGTCTTCATGTGGTCTGGGAATTAGTCTACGATTAGATAAACACTCGACTCGGTCTTTCTGACTGCTGAACACCTTGAGAAGATTGGTTAAATATGCATATACATTTTGATATGATTGGATACTTTAGACTAACATATTGTCTATGAAATCGTTTATTACACAATACATTTCCTTCTTTTACTTTTTTTCCTGATGTTGATTTACAGGTAGCTAGACTTTCCTATTTTTGTTGGCTAGATTATTTTTAAAAAATTAAATCCAGGGGAATGACATCAATTTTATATGTAAGGACTATTCCTTTATGTGTAATATGGTGAGACAATATTATAAGGTAAATATCAACATCTTCTTGAAACCAAAATCTATCAGTTAAGAATTCCAGCACAAGAATGCAATATACTGGACACCTTCTGCCATATTGTTAAGGGATGTGCGCCAGCTCATTCCAGAGTACCGTTTTTCAAACGCCATTTTTGTCGCCTTATTAAAATAACAGGCTTGCCTCCCACTCAATGGCTTGAATTAAATGCTTCCATAAGTAAATGGGGGCAGTCGGGTAGCCTAGTGGTTAAAGCGTTCGCTCGTCACGCCGAAGACCCGGGTTCGATTACCAACATGGGTACAATGTGTGAAGCCCATTTCTGGTGTCCCCCGCCGTGATATTGCTGGAATATTGCTTAAAGCGGCGTAAAACCATATTCACTCACTCCCCATAAGTAAGTGTAATGTTTCA
Organism: Haliotis cracherodii; assembly: GCF_022045235.1. Classification (NCBI taxonomy): domain Eukaryota; kingdom Metazoa; phylum Mollusca; class Gastropoda; order Lepetellida; family Haliotidae; genus Haliotis; species Haliotis cracherodii. The sequence goes on from NW_027266308.1 coordinate 37,618,180, forward strand.
TTACCAAAGTAGATACAAGATACATGATTGCTGAAATGTGTCTCTGACGGATGTCACTGATGAGGCTGTCGCACACTATTATGGAACTTCTATTTTCAAGTACTTTTTTGATGTTAATGTCAAATGCTTGACGTTTATGCATCGCTTTGATATTCAATTTCAAGGTTTAATCATATGAAACCATTCAAACACAAGCAGAGCAGTTTTCTGCTTATTTGGAGCCTCATCGCCCTATTTATCAAATAGTGATGCTGTTGCGTGCGGCTTTTTTAGTAGCAGCAAACAAACATGGCAGATGTGTGTCTGGTATAATGCGTGTGTAGTCTAGAAAGCACTTATTTGATAAAGTTACAAGCATCTGTACCGAATCATTGCACTGAAAGAAGCTGAACCTCTAAAGTTTCAACTCTGTCTTCCCAGAAAAAAATTGTTTCAAAAATAATAAATTGATGATGTAATAACTTTGAATTTTTAGCACTGCCTGTAGCCATTATTCAGCAACATTGCAACCCTTGATGCCTTGGGGTATTTACCATTTAGGAGATGATCAAAAGATGTGTTTGAGGAAAGATGAACCACTGTCAGTGCCTACGGACATGATTGCTGGTAATTTGGTCCGCTGCCACTGACGTTCATTTGCATCAGTTCAGACTGATCGGAAAAAAGGCCTCGTTACTTCATACTTTACAGAGGAAAGCATTAAGACGTAATCAGCTGTGAATTTTCCAGCTGACTAGTGACAGAACGTTGATTCTATTTACATGATAACCTATCTTCCTGCTCACAGTCTGTAGAGTTGAGATCGGGAAACTATCACTGGGAGAGTATGCAGCATGTTATGAATTGAGCATGTGAGGGAGTGGTATTTGAAAAAGTTCTATGAAAATTTCAATTTTTTTCAAAGAAGAAAATTTGTTCTTTTATTGAAAATCGAGCATGAAAAGGCGAGGAATGCTGCTGGTAAAGTAAGAAGATTTAGTCGAGCTTCATTTGAATGCTTGTGTTGAAGCATCAGGACCAGTTATTCTCAAGCTCTTTGTAAACATTAGCGCTTTGTAATCCCCAGCATTTAGCCTTGAGACTACTGTTTTATGTTATTCAAAATTGCCCATGTTAATGAGTATTTGGAGATTTTTACTGAAGCAAGCTCTGTGTGTGCTGCAGAATGTTTTTTTGCTAAGACCGAGAGAAATGTCTTTCATGAGATGTTTCAAAACTGGACATAAAATATTAAGATATAAATAATGGAAGGCATTTTTTGCCAAAAGACACATGCGTGTCCTTTATGCTATATGAGGTGAAATTCGGCATGTTACGTAAATTAAACTAAATATGTCAGCTCCTCAAGAAGGATTGTTCATCCTTCAGCTAAATCAAACTGACTTGAACAAAACAAAACGTTTCATTTTAATTAATTGCGTGAAATGTGAGATTAATGTCATGTCAATATAAGAGCGAAAGCCCTTCTTCATTGCCTAGCCTCAGTTTTGATGATGAATGTTTGAAGTAGACATCAGCGAAAAAAGGAAAGAAAGGCCTTCCGTTCTCTCCTTTACCCCTGACAAATCAACATGGCCGACTCTTAATTGGCTCCCATGATGCACGTGGTGGCGAATGGTAACTGTAGACAGTTGGCAGAAAAACTTACACTTCAACAACGTTGTTTTACCTTGTTAGTTTTTGGCAATGGATCTGAAGACCGCCACGTTGATACTAACGAGAGCTGTGTAAATTCCCGTTGAACAGGCAGTAATTGACTACTCCTGCAGGAGATACAGCCACTCTCATATAACACAGGATATTTACCTGAATTGTGTTTATATACCACCACCTGGTTGCAATCAGTGGGCAGTTTTCTACTGTAGATGTATGAATGTGAGCTGTGATTGGTTGACATAAGTCCACAACCACGGTGTGTAGTTCGCCATTGGTTCATTTCATTTGGAGTTAACTGCAATACTGACCAGTGTGGTATAACCACTTTTCTGGAATATAACTGCAATACTGACCTGTGGTATAACCATGTTGCTGCAATAGTGACCACTGGTATAACCATCTCGCTACAATACTGACCACTAGCTGTGGTGTAACTATTTCCCTTGGATGTATCTGCAATACTGACCACTGTGGTGTGACTATTAGCCTTGGATATATATCTGCAATACTGACAACTGTGGTGTTACTATTTTCCTTGGATATATCTGCAATACTGACCACTGTGGTGTGACTATTAGCCGTGGATGTATCTGCAATACTGACCACTGTGGAGTAACTATTAGCCTTGGATATATCTGCAATACTGATCAATGTGGTGTCACTATTTACCTCGGATATATCTGCAATACTGACCACTGTGGTGTAACTATTAGCCTTGGATATAAGTGCAATACTGACCACTGTGGTGTAATTATTAGCCTTGGATATATCTGCAATACTGACCACTGTGGTGTGACTATTAGCCTTGGATATATCTGCAATACTGACCACTGTGGTGTAACTATTTCCCTTGGATATATCTGCAATACTGATCACTGTGGTGTAACTATTAGCCTTAGATATATCTGCAATACTGACTGCTGTGGTGTAACTATTTCCCTTGGATATATCTGCAATACTGACCAATGTGATGTAACTATTTCCCTTGGATATATCTGCAAAATCCACTGTGGTGTAACTATTAGCCTTGGTTATATCTGCAATACTGACCAATGTGGTGTAACTATTAGCCTTGGATATATCTACAATACAGACCACTGTGTTGTAACTATTTTCCTTGGATATATCTGCAATACTGATCAATGTGGTGTAACTATTAGCCTTGGATATATCTGAAATACTGACCACTGTGGTGTAACTATTTCCCTTGGATATATCTGCAATACTGACCACTGTGGTGTAACTATTTCCCTTGGATATATCTGCAATACTGATCACTGTGTTTTAACTATTTCCCTTGGATATGTCTGCAATACTGATCACTGTGTTTTAACTATTTTCCTTGGATATATCTGAAATACTGACCTCTGTTGTATAACCATCTCACTGGAATATTACTTCAGTACTGACCACTCTGGTATAACCATTTCCTGAGGAAATAACTACAATACTGACCACTATAGTGGAACTGCAAAGCTGAAAAGCTTTTCTGTTTAGAAGTAACTGATCCGAAATTTGTGACATCACTGCATATGATGTTTGGATGAATGATAGTTGCCAGTTCAAAGGGGACAACGATCTAACACATTCGCATGCCCGCTGTCACTGTTGAATATGCTACTCATGTTCCCTCAGGAAATAACTTTTCATCCCTAGGAAGACCATCTGATTGTTTAGTTTTGAAGTTCAGTTTCTTTGACAAGAAACAAAAATAATAATTTATAACTTGAAATATCTGGCAAAGACTGGAAAACCATTATTTCCTGTCAGTCCTTTTGGTTTAAATTAGCCGATATGATTTTTTTCTGTAGTGTTTATTTTGAGCTGTGAAGAAACCATAAGATGAGGCACATCAATGGATGGATCTCCATGCCACTGAGACGTTACACAAGCCCATGCATAGGAATTATTTCCTGCGAGTGTCAGCACAGAGATTGCAGGATCCGTAATTCACCTGATAACGCAGCCCGACCCTGTGCTCACACTCATCTGGACTGCCCATGTGCACTTGATTGTCTAACTATGATGTAATCAAACATTGACACAGCCACAGGATAACATTGAATAATCTTGAGCTTCGGCACGAACCCATCAGCTGTTTGCTTGTAAGTAAAAGTGAGTTTCATTGACAGTTTCCGTGAACTTTATCGAGTCTTGTGGAATTACCAGACACTGATGAAAATCCACCTGAGGATAGCTGTAAACGCCCCAGAGGGCTCGTGACTGCCCATTTAGTCGGTGGATTGATAGATTTTTGATTTGTGGAAATATAAAGATATTAGTGTTGACACATCGATGTTGGAGTGGGACCTCTGGACGTTCATTCACAGGAACAAGGACTAGTGGTAGAGGGAAGGCTGATTGCTTCATTCGGCAATGTGCGAGGTTCTCCTGTATTCCAGTAATGGATCCTAATTCTAATTAAACTTCGGTATGGGTAATTGATGAGCTGGTGCTTCTGCGGACTCGTGATTGATGTGGTTGTACACAACTGTGGTATCTCACGGGGTAACAAGCAGTCCCCACTCTCGTCACAAGGGTTCCTGTGACTGTCGCGGGTAGTACTGGTAACACTATGGATCTCAAAGGCTATGTTATACTGTTGGTTGAGACCAAAGAGAACAAAATCAAACTGTTTGGTAAGTATTGTATATTTTATATTCAGTCATTCATTAATTTGTGTATGGAAACATAATGACTTCAGTTGGATCATTTTTAAAATACCGTATTCGGAGTAATAAGCGCCCAGGGCGCTCTCAAAATTAGGAATAGGGGGCTTTTATTAGAATATTATTTGGGTGAAAAAAAACAGAGTTGAAAGATAAATTTCGTGGTTTATGCTGACCGCCTTAAATGTTTATGTACGACAGGTATATTTTTCCAGAATTAAATTCCCATACTTAAGGGTGCATATAACAAACAAGTTTGTATTATACGCGAGTAAATAAATCTTGTGTACATTGATGAATTGGAAGGGGTGCTAATTGGGAATGTTCACTAGCCAATATATTAGCAAATATCGCCATGGGCGCTTATTAGAGCGGGGCGCTTATTACTTGGAATATGGTACTTCGAAAAAGGAAATGTTCACAATGTTGCAAAGATTCAGTGTATTGTTGCTCCTGCATATACATATGAACATATATGAAATAGTCTGATTTTGTGTGGCCCAACACATTCAATTGGCTGCTTCTCGATTTATGAGGAAGGCAGAAGTGGCCTTGTGTTCTAAGAGTCGCCTCCCTTGGTTGTTCCAGGATCTGATGGTCATGGGTAGAAATTCCAGTTTTCCTTAATTATGATTCTTGGTCAGTCATGTTTGTGTATGTAAAAATATATGACTTGAACATTTAGATCTGCCATGCTGGAAAGTAACTCCTCCACAAAGTGGCTGTAAACCCAACTCACTCGCCCACTGGCTCTATTTATAAGAACCTAGACATGATTTGCCACGAATGCTGTTCACAATTATTAAAGTTTCACAAGAAACAAGATTAGACTGTTTGATCGTGAGACTAGCTGACACTCAAGGAAACTACTTGATTCAAGTTGGTATTAATAATTCAAATCAGAGTACTCTTCAGTGAGTTCTACAAAGGCTGGGGTGATGTAGGTATTATCTGTATGTTTGCACACAAGGTTGCTGAGACAAAGTATCAGACCCGTGACGATCCAGGGTAGAATAGGTCTTCAGCAACCCTTGCTTGTCCAAAAAGACGATGAAGAAAATTTATTGTACACAAACACCCACAGGGGGCAGAGTACAAAACATGGACATGACTAGTTATAATGGAAAGTTATAAACACTGATATACACAATAGAATACAAGTATTGATTATGGTCCAGAGAGGAGATACATATTTTCTTTGCATGAACATTTTGTAAATGAAAAAGGAGATGATTTTTGCAAAAGGCACTGGTGGATTTAGTACTATTTTCAGTGATAATGGGTGCATAGCTAAAGCGGGTGATGAATTTAGTTCCAGTCTCAGGTCTTTGTAGAGAAGGCATTGCAACAGGAAGTGTTCCTCATCTTCTATTTCATTAATATTCCAGAGGGTACATAGAGGTTATCACGCGAGTGTGTTTGGGGATGCTAAATATCCTGCATTAGGAATAAACATTGTATTTAGCGATATACGTAAAACAACAGTTGTTTTTAATTGCCTTTAGCGGCAATTCATCGGTCTGTCCGGTAGAGTAACTGCCCTTTGTCAAAGGGAAGCTACTCTAACCCTAGTCTATGAGACGTCACGGCCACGGTCAGACGTTGTTGACAGTCGGTCTGTCCTGTTATAACCTTAAGAAGTGTAGTCAGATGTACACACAGCGACTAAACGAAACAAGGTAACAATTCAAACATATTTCGGCAATATCCAACTACTTTAATTTCTGGAGAAGGTTTCAAGCCGCAGAGGTCTACAAGCACAGATATGGATACTGATCCCACTTGGCTAGGCCTCGTGCCTTCACAAAATTGTTTCGAAATTTATATCTCGAAAGTTGCCAAAACTTATAAAATGCCTTAGCTACGTCACACTTAGACACTGATTTTCAGTATATTGGACTGTTCTTTTCATAATGATAGCAATTATACCTGTAGTTTATCCAGATTCCCGATGGTTAATTCTGACTCGATCGCCGAATGACGAGGGCGACACCATGTTTGTTTATAAACAGCGAAAGTAGTCCTACTTGACCTTTGATATTTGCATCTCTATCTGTATATGACCCCAACGGATATCGTTTTTATCCGTTGGCTTTATTCTGCCGAGAAACCTACCCATTATATGATAAATGTTCTTTCTTCTGTTAGAGTGTTTAAGTATCTTCTCTCAATTTGAAGGTCGTGAACACTGAGTCTTAGCCTTGTAACTGCTTTGGGGGGTGTTCTAATGATGCTTGTTGTAAGATGCGACTAATGGGTAACTAATGGTAGAGAGCCTGAGGTTGACATGTATTGTGTCTGACAGAAAGAGTAGCTTGTGTCAGGCTCGCTGACTTGGTTGATGCATGTAATCGTATCCCAATTGTGTGAATCGATGCTCATGATGTCAATCACTGGATTGTCTGGTCCAGACTCGATTATTTACAGACCGCCGTCATGTAGCTGGAATATTGCTGAGTGTGGTGTTAAACAGCAATTATACAGCATTGCAGCCACTGTATATTGCACAAAATCTCAATATAACTTGACCTGCAATATCTTGTGCCTACATAATGGCTGTGGGGACTTCCTATGCAACCTATCCTTGTCGTATAAGGCAACTTGTTACGATCGAGGGTTCAGGCTCTGTGTTTCATCGTAACTCTGACAGCATAGATCATTGCTCATTATGTCAATCACTGGATTGTTTGGTCCACTAAAAAGACAAAGAAATAAACATACTAAGATACCTACATTATGGAAACCCAAATTTAGCCTCATAGTTGTTTGCCATGTGTTTACCGTATAAGAACTAGGACCATGTACCTGTCAACACTTAGAGAACAGTCAATGAGATAAGAGTTATTACGAATGATCTGTCCAGAGATTGTAAGACATGAATTGACCCTGATTTTATTTAGATTTCTTCCTCTTCCTATTGGAATATCAATGTTAATATATCGATCTTAGGAGTTAAACGTTTGAATTTGTCCAAAATGTTTTTTGGGCTTATTCCAAAATCATTACCAGCATTTGAGCAAACATCAGTGATAACAACAGACACAAATGAAATCAAAAAATAAAATTATTTATCGATTAATAATATTGAATTGAGTTAAGCGTTTAAGTGTTAAGTATATAGTTCACTCTTTCTTTACTGATTTTGCAGGAATGGGTGTAAGGTGAGGTTTAGGTGATATTGTGAAAGACTGCATCATATGATTGCCCAAATGAAGGAGGGTGGATGAGCACTGTCTCATACAGCATAAATTCCGTGGTAGAATAGGTCTTCAGCAACCCATACTTGCCATAAATTGCGACTATGCTTGTCGTAAAAGGCGACTAACGGGATCGGGTGGTCAGACTCGCTGACTTGGTTGATGCATGTCATCGATCCCAATTGCGCGGATCGATGTTCATGATATTAATCACTGGATTGTCTGGTCCAGACTCGATTATTTACAGACTGCGTCATATAGCTGGAATATTGCTGAGTGCAGTGTTAAACAACAAACCAACCAACCAACCATACAGCAATACACTATACCATGTGGTGCCAGTATATACAATGTATGAACTTTTCTACAGTGTTGTATCAAGTTGCTTTCATGGAAATGAAATAATAATGGCTATAGGAATTTATACCCTGGTTTGTATCATAGCAACAACTATACAGCTTTCAACTATGTAACAGACTCCAAATTTTCAGGAAAATTCATAAAGTCAACACCAGAGAATAATCTGTTTCAATTATCTGCCGAAGCAGACTTTATTGGGCATCAAAGGCAAATTTGTTTGGAAATTATGTGAATGGATGACGGAATATCAGTGTAAGACACCAGGTATTCCTGTTTCAGTTCTTGTAAGCATTTTCATTTCACATCAGCGGAGTTCATTATTCAGTGATTTATCATGACAGCACCTTTAATCTGTATTTTCTCTGGTGTATGCATACACGATGTTGTGAAATGCCCCTTCTGGGAAAATAAACATGCTATGACTTTTGCCTCAATTTGTCATGAGACTTCAACACTGCCTCAAATCATTGAGACAAGATAATGCATTTTGTTGACTTGTTAGAATTTCATCCCATGTGTTTCCTCATGGTGAGTGTCGATGTCTGATCTTGATTGGTGTAATCTTTGAAAGAAATTAACTCTGTATCCGGTTACATAGAGGATTAGCTGGGATCAATAAACCCAAGCTTCCCACTTACCCAGGGAGGAGGGAGAGATTTTAAGGGTGCTTTGGAAAGGTCGCTCACATCAGTTCTTTCATGGGGTAGACTGCTTTTGTGGTCTAGTGGATAGAGTGTCTGTTCAGAGAGCAGAATGTCAGGGATACAATCCCCAGCCGTGTCATGTTATAAGATGGTACTTGTTGTTTCCCTGCCTGTTGCTCAGCATTAGGGATATGAAACAAGGACTGGTCAGCACAGAGTCAGTATACTGTGTCTGAGTGAAGAATCCATGTAAAACTGGCACACACACACACATACACACTCACACACACACACATATTCACACTCACACTCACATTCACATTCAAACACATAGATTGTAATAAAGGCTTGTCTTAAATACTTCTCTCGTGTTTCTTTGTATTGATTCTAATACAGGATAGCTCTTGATACCTTGTGCTTGTTTCTTTGTATAGATTCTACTATAGACTGGCTCTCAATTTATCGTACTTCTCCCACTGTATAGCTTCAAAGACAGGCATGCTCTGAGGGGGGTTAAGTTTGGTATTTCCCAGATATTCTCACAACTTTTATGTTGATTACCTTTTCTCCCAATACCTCCTGTCACACCTCTCCCCCTTTAGGATGCGATGGTTCCGCCATTGCGCTTATCTAGGCTGCCCAGCTATGTCTCCGGGGACTAGACACTTCCCTCTTAAAAAACGTCCAATTTACGACATCATCAAGCTGCGAGTGCTTGTCTCGAATCTCCAGAAATTAAGTAATGATAGAACAATATTCTATCGTGAAATAAATCACTCTTCATTCTTCATTGTTCTTTGCGATTTATCGCATAGCTATCTTGTATATTTTAATACAGGCTAGCTGGATACTACATTGCCTAGTGGTTAAGGTGACATATGAAAAGCCCAGGCCAGCTCATAAGTTGATAGGGGCGGTCGGGTAGCCTAGTGGTTAAAGCGTTCGCTCGTCACGCTGAAGACCCGGGTTCAATTCCCGACATGGGTACGATGTGTGAAGCCCATTTCTGGTGTCCCCCGCCGTGATATTGCTGGAATATTGCTAAAAGCGGCGTAAAACCATACTCACTCACTCACTCATAAGTTGATAGAAAAGATGGTAGTCAAGGGAAGTAACTCCTCTGACCCTGCCGACATAAGTGTTTATTTGAGTTCTGATGTGTCTCTACTACTCTATTACACACGTTTAGCTTAATGTAAACTTTTGCAGAGGTTAATTTTGTGTGAGACAGAGCTCGATGAATCTTAGCTAGTTGTGTTCACTCTCCTGTAGGATTTCATGTGTGATAATCTAACATTCTGTTTGAGTTTGACAGTGTCCATGTTGCAGGTTCCCCAGCAGACCGAGCAGAGCTGGAGGTTGGGGATGAGATCATCGAGGTCAACAGCAAGAATGTGGAGAACTGTAGCCACACTGAGGTCATTGCATTCATCCACCAGGTGGGTCGGGGAGATCGGATGGTAGGTGGGGTAGATCTGTGCTGTAGGTGGGTGGATAGATTGTTGAGGTCAGCAGCAAGACTGGTAAACTGTAGCCACACTGAGGTCATTGCATTCATCCACCAGGTGGGTCGGGGAGATCGGATGGTAGGTGGGGTAGATCTGTGCTGTAGGTGGGTGGATAGATTGTTGAGGTCAGCAGCAAGACTGGTAAACTGTAGCCACACTGAGGTCATTGCATTCATCCACCAGGTGGGTCGGGGAGATCGGATGGTAGGTGGGGTAGATCTGTGCTGTAGGTGGGTGGATAGATTGTTGAGGTCAACAACAAGACTGGTAAACTGTAGCCACACGGAGGTCATTGCATTCATCCACCAGGTGGGTCGGGGGGATGCGTGGAAGGGAGGTGATGAGGTGGGTGGATGAATGGGTAGGTAGGGAGATTGTAGGTGTGTGGATATTTGGGAGGTGGGGGGTAGGTGGCATGTGGGGTAAATAGCATGTTGTGGGTAGGTGGAGTAGGTGACAGGTGTTTTGACGGGTGGATTGGTAGTTGGGGTAGATGGAAGATGGTTTTGTGGGTGAGTAGATAGATGAGAGAGGTATGTGGTCATCAATGAATTGGTGGCAGGTTGGAAATAGGCGGGTGTGTAGATCAGGCAGATGGTAGGTGGGGAAAGGTTTTTCAGATAGACAGGTAGGTGGGTCAGATAGACAGGTAGGTGGGTCAGATAGACAGGTAGATGGTAGGTGGGACAAATAGACAGGGATATGGTAGGTGGGTGAAATTGTCAGGTAGATCGTTGGACAGGGGGTGGGGGTCAGATGGACAGGCAGATGGTAGGTGGGTGGACAGGCAGATGGTAGGTGGGTGAACAGGTGGGTCAGATGACAGGTAGATGGTAGGTGGATCAGATAGACAGATAGGTGGTAGATGGGTCAGATAGACAGGTAGGTGGTAGGTGGGTAAACAGGTGGGTCAGATGGACAGGTAGATGTTAGATGGATGAACAGCTGGATCAGATAGACAGGTAGTGGTAGGTGGGTCAGATGATAGGTAGAAGTTAGATGAGTGAACAGCTACGTCAGATGGACAGGTAGATGGTAGGTGGGTCAGATAGACAGGTAGATGGTAGGTGGGTCAGATAGACAGGTAGATGGTAGGTGGGTCAGATAGACAGGTAGATGGTTCAGATGGACAGGTAGGTGGTAGGAGGATCAGATGGACAGGTAGATGGTAGGTGGGTCAGATGGACAGGTAGGTGGTAGGAGGATCAGATGGACAGGTAGATGGTAGGTGGGTCAGATAGACAGGTAGATGGTAGGAGGATCAGATAGACAGGTAGATGGTAGGTGGGTCAGATAGACAGGTAGATGGTAGGTGGGTCAGATAGACAGGTAGGTGGTAGGAGGATCAGATGGACAGGTAGATGGTAGGTGGGTCAGATAGACAGGTAGGTGGTAGGAGGATCAGATGGACAGGTAGATGGTAGGTGGGTCAGATAGACAGGTAGGTGGTAGGAGGATCAGATGGACAGGTAGATGGTAGGTGGGTCAGATAGACAGGTAGATGGTAGGTGGGTCAGATGGACAGGTAGGTGGTAGGAGGATCAGATGGACAGGTAGATGGTAGGTGGGTCAGATGGACAGGTAGGTGGTAGGAGGATCAGATGGACAGGTAGATGGTAGGTGGGTCAGATAGACAAGTAGATGGTAGGAGGATCAGATAGACAGGTAGATGGTAGGTGGGTCAGATGGACAGGTAGGTGGTAGGAGGATCAGATAGACAGGTAGATGGTAGGTGGGTCAGATAGACAGGTAGATGGTAGGTGGGTCAGATAGACAGGTAGGTGGTAGGAGGATCAGATGGACAGGTAGATGGTAGGTGGGTCAGATAGACAGGTAGGTGGTAGGAGGATCAGATGGACAGGTAGATGGTAGGAGGGTGAGATTGACAGGTAGAAGTTAGATGAGTGAACAGCTACGTCAGATGGACAGGTAGATGGTAGGTGGGTCAGATAGACAGGTAGATGGTAAAACCATCAATTAATAACTTTCTTTAAGGTGCAATATTTTATATATCAAATGTTTATACACAAAAACAAATAAATCAGGTCATTTTTAAGAAGACATAAGTTATAGGTTTGTTATTATTTTCATCAATATTTCATACTTAATAAAGACAAAATATATGAAAATATAAAAATATTTAACATCTTGAAATCAATATCTATAGACTTAAGTCTTTGAAAGGCATTTAGATGTGATACACATAAGGAAGAGTATTTGTATGGATGTCAACTTCTTTATTATGAGGAACACAACGTTTCAGAGAATATAATAATGCTTACTCCTCCATCAGGTAAATGAATATCTATAGACTTGTTGTGTGCAGTCTTTATACACAAGTTATTACAGGTACAATACTTTTTTCCAAAGAAGTTAATTGACTAGAACAGGTGTGGTCATGTTGCTGAAGGTGCTGAGAGTTAAGCTGCTCAGAAAGGGTTAAGTTAATTACCCTGCTTCATCCAGCAAGGCATGTCAGCTCACAGAGAGTGTAGCTTTGTGATTCACTAGAGGAATGTGGTAATGCTGGCACTATGAATGAAGTATTTACAGGGTGCTATTTCCCTCATCGGGCCTGAACCATTTCTCAGTGTTCTTTACATAATATTTGGTATATCATATAACCTTTTATGAAGCAATCACAGAAATAACACCTGTTAATGAATATATTTAAGCTGTTATTATTTTGTGATGATAACAGATTGAAAATAATCTTTGTGAAATATTTGATTTTTAGAATTTTTTAAGTAAACATTTAGAATAAATTGACAAATGTTATGGATTATTTTATTTTGATTGTGTGGTCAGGAGTTGCACAACACCAGATTTTTATTTGTGGAATATATTGACTCAGAGCAAATATTACAATGCAACATCTGCTACAAGTCAATATGTTATCCTACAGTGTATATCGTCAATAGACACCGGAACTGCAAAGCTTGCCTAGCACTGTGACAGGCTTACTCACATTTCACTATGCAAGCTGGAATTTCTCTTTAACTTAAATTTTTTAACAATTTAAAGAGTTACATGCTTCAAAGGTCGGTCCATAGACTTAACCAGGAAAGTGAGTGACTTTTAGCCCATTCTAAAGATCAAAAGATTTTATGACCTTAGGCAGAGGCTTAGATTTAGAACAGGCAAGTAAATATTTACAGTGTTTCCATTGGCTGATGGTAATTTTCTCTTTGGTGATAATGTCAGCTACCTCCCTCTCCCCCACCCCCTCTCCCTGTCCCAAACAAGAGAGTGGGAGCCGTGGCAGCATTGCTTGACCCACCCCCTCCCTGTTTACCTTTGTGCATGCTGGAAGGGGCACTCTGGTTGACCTACTTTGTGCGTCCGCCATGTTGAATTACTGGCATAGCTGAATGGTGATTACAGAGAGCAAAGGAGGAGAGGGTTGACAGAAACATGGACTTGATAGTACCCTATTACCACTAGGTCTCTCTCAGGATACTAAATGGACACCATTGGACACTTTTAAAGGAGTTGGGATACTTTGTTTGTGTGTTTGGACTTCCACTTTTATCCAGGTGAGTCTCCATGACATGACTGTGAGAGCACCCAGGTGAGAAAGTTTGGTAATGGCCTGCCTGTCTCATGTCCCCCTGTCGGTGTTCAACCCAGCCGGGACACTCTCTCACTGTCTCATTTCTCTCCACAGTGCATCCGATCAAAGTCCATCTGTCTGAGAGTGAAACGACCCAAGAACCAGCAAAGTGAGTTGCATCTTGAGTTTCTCAATTGTTTGTTTTGGTTGTGTCCGGTCAGGTTGGGTTGTGAAATGACTGTTCCACACCCTGTGGAGGTATTGTTGCCGACATGTATATGTCATGGTCTGTCTGACTCATCGGACAGCTCGGTGCTCGGCCTGGGATACACAACAGTGGCAGTCAGGTGCTAATTGCAAATTGAAGACAGGTGGTAACGAGGTTAGTTGTTTGGGGGAGATTACAGGTGAATACAGGTATTGTTTTGGAATGCAATATTTTTCTGTGGCAGGTGTGTCATACTCTTGGAGCCTTCCTCAATACCTAATTCAACTCACCTGACACTCCAGGGACTTAATGTTGATGTTTTAATATTATACCTGGATGTGAACAAAGTCTAAGGCACCAGGTCAATTTAATGTTTGAGAAATCTTGTGCATACCATGACTGTCATCTGTTGGGCACATACCTAAGCTCACTTCAAGTTTGATATATACTCAAATGTTCAATATCATATAGTTTAAGTGCCATTTATTGTGCTATTCAGATCTTATTAATTTATAAGTTTTTATTTTGACTCAAGGCTAAAACAAATAATATGATTGTGACTGTATGTATTTCAGAATTTAGGGTTGTCTTGTGTATGTCAGAAAAGTCATCAAGACAATAGTTGAAATACAGGGTAATAGTAAGATATGTCATTTATTAAACAAAAGTAATCGAATAAATCGAATCATTTATTTGTATGTTGGATGAGCATGATGAGTTACCTGCATGTGGAATAATAAATTGAATTATCTCATACCATGTCTTTTATATATATATTGATATCTCAACTTTACTTAATCCAGTAACTGTTGGCAATCATTATTCAAAGGGGCGGTTGGGTAGCCTAGTGGTTAAAGTGTTCGCTCGTCATGCCTAAGATCCGGGTTCGATTCCCGACATGGGTACATCATGTACAGGTGTAGCCTATTTCTGGCATCACCAGACATTATATGGCTGGTATAGAAATTTGCTGAGTAGTAAGCTTACTGCTTAGGTGTTTTCTCATCATGCTAATAAACTGATAAACCACAATTATTAACCGTCTCTTGTCATATACAGGAACTTATTCAGATCAAGTCAGGAAGTAGGCTCATATTAAATCGACTGTTACCTGTCTCTTTGTGATGTGGCAGAATGTTATACAGATTCCATTAAGTCTGATAAGGAAGTAAAAGTCTTTTTTTAAAGTATGGATTTTGAATGGAGTTTATTTGGATGTCTTTAGTTTTTTATAGCTTTGGATATTTGCTGACGCAGTGTTATTTTTTTCTTCATAATTTTTTATTTTGGCTGTTATGATAAAGTTGGTCGGATAAATGTTACCATATAAACCATGCCTTTGGTGAGTTGTTGAGAAGAAAAGCTTCTCAACATTTTGAAATGAATTTTGATTATGGTTTAGTCTTTGCTATATGACATCAAAAGTTCGGCCTCATTATTCATCGCATAAAATATCCTGTTTATGGAGGCTCTGTGCTGAACAAGTACTTGACATGTCTCATTAGGGATATTTTTTTACAGTTAGTCGTTGAAGGTCAAGGTCGTTTAAGCCGATCCTTTGTTCCAGCCCCACCCACTTCAGCCATCCATGCTTTCCCCGGAAACCTGATAGTAATTGCACAAAGTCTTTATGGTGTGTACAAGTGGTGAACATTAAACACATAATACTATGTCGGAGTATCCTGAGTCAGGATATACCTGCTTGCCTGCCATGTCACCTGTGTTGTCGCAAGTATTCGGGTCAGCTTTGTCCCGGGTGTAGTTCCCCCAGGGTGGATTGTCAGCAATGGTCGGTCATGGTTGATAGGGTCGATGGAAGGGTCAACACGGGCAGGTATGTAGGCTGTGCATGTACGACCTTCGTGTTGACTCACCTCACATGGAGATGGGAAATAAATGGTGGACATCACTTCAATGGATGTTTGGGTGGCCTGGGAAACACTATGATAATGGCTGCCTGCCTGCCAAGAGATATCACGGTTCATGGACTATGCTGACAGTTTGCATGTACTGAAATTGAAATCAGTTCGACTAGAAATCTTAATTTATGTACCAGAACATGAAATATTCTAAATGACTTTCTGACAAAATGGGTGTGATTGTAAATGTTTTTGCAATAAGCAGTTTGAAAGTACAGTTAATCCATCTTGTTAACAAAAACATGTGAGAATCTCTTGAGATATGAAGGGTATAACATGTGTTAGAATTGAACTATTTATCTTACTCAATGCTGGAATGTTTGAAAAAATGAGTCTGTTTGAAAAATTGAGGAAGCTTTGTACAAGTTGTAACGTGATGTATCAGTGTGTCAGAAGAAAGCTGAGGGGCATCTATTGATGGAATATTGCTTTCCTGGACCAGTCATGCGACAGGACTGTAGGTTTACACTTTACATCATTATGTCTACTCTATCTGTGCAGGCAAGTGGTGCCTAGAGGGTGTAGTAAGAAGACTCCTTATTAGTTGCTCGTCAGGATATAATCAGTGATATCTCCCGGGGAGGAATGCCAGTTTCACACTGTCCTGAAGTTTTTCTATTACATGTTGCCTCTATTTGATCAGGAAAACGCCTATCATGTTAACTGTTGCTACTCAAAGACACTTCAACATTTAGAATTTTAGAGGAGTTACTCTCTGAAACTTATTTTCATGTAATACACCAACCATCTAAGTGTTTCATAACTTCATGAAGGCGCCGCGTTCGCTGTGCAGAGTTGCGTCCCTTGGGCACACCAGAAACCTATGATTGTGGGTTCGAATCCCGGTTCGCCCCGATTATGTTTCTAGGTTTGTCAGCACCATACCTGTGCTCGTGGGTTTCACCGAAGTGGTTAACATCTGAGACCTGCATCACTTCGGGCTTTCCTCCCACATTAAGCTGACACGCCGTGATATAACTGGAATAATGTTAAAAGCGGCGTTTAACCCAACTCACTCACTCATTATTATAATATTTTTGCCCATAGCAACTTGTCCAGATGTCCTTGACATACCTGTGACCAATAACCCGTCTCCATCCCTACTTGTATGGAAGGCCAGTCCATACCTGTACTTCCAGGAAAACAAACTTTTTCCTAATCTACTCAGGGTCCTCCCTCCATTATCTCATTATGTGTGTTTGTTCAAGGATTGAGTTCTCGTCCCCCATTAGCCGGCAGTTGGCCTGGCAATGTCCAGACTCTGTGCCCCAGGCATCTTTGTTGCTGTCTCAGTGTTCTATCATGTCTCTACAGCTACACCACAACACCGGCAGTGTATATCAGTCTACTTAGGGAGCAGCCATTTGAATTTCAGTGAGTAGGGGAGGTGGTTTGTACCAAAATAACCATGCCCCTGTTTTTCGGTTTTGTTTTCATTATTGTAGGGAGGAAATGTAATGTGCCCTTTTCTTGCAGAAATATCCAAACTAGTGTTCACTATTTCTAATTATCTAAAATCCTTTTAATGTTTCACTGTTATCATCATGCAAGTCTATAATAGCTGGCAAGTCTTTATTGGTGTATTTTCAGAAAAAAATAAGAGTCTCTTGGTTCCCTTTTATTTAATTTTATAATGAGGTATTTTTCTGTAAATGGTTCTTTCTTTTTGAGCTGATTGTGCCTCAAAATATGAATGATGCTCTTGATATCAAGCACTGGTTTTCGAATATTAACAGACTGCCATACATAGCTGGAATATTGCTGACCTCAGCATAAACACCATTCTTGCACCTACTTGTATATTTTAATGAGATTAGTCAAAGATTGACATTGCTGTCATGGGTAGTAGATACTATATACAATGTAAATAAATTGGTTAGCCGACTGGTTGAAGCATTTGCTTGTTCCACCAAAGGCCTGGGTTTGATTCCCCATATGAGTATCCATCTCCATACACTATATAACTGCAAGATGACTAAAAAACTAAGACTCCCTGTTACCCTTGTTGTCTGGCGAAAGCCTCCGTGGTGGTTTAGTGGTAGAGCGTCCGCCCGGGGAGCGGAAGGTCCGGGGTTAGGTCCCAGGTTGCATCATACCAACAGACGTTCAAAGATGGTACTTGTTGTTACCCTGTCTGGCACATGGCATAAATGGGCTAAAGCAAGGACCGGTAGGCTAGGAGTCGGTATACTGTGTCTAGGGTATTTATGTTGAACTGTGGCATGGTATATCAGTGAGCTAGCACTAAAAATCGGCATCAGTCAGGACTAGTACAAGCACACACACACACACACACACATACACACGCATCCACGTCGCTATATAAGTTCAATAATCTTGGACGCGACGTTAAACCCCATGGTATCTCAGTGTGCTAGCACTATAAATCGGCATCAGTCAGGACTAGTACAAGCGCGCACACACACACACACACACACACACACACACACACACACACACACACACACACACACACACACACACACACACACACACACACACACACACACACACACACACACACACACACACACACACGTCGCTATATAAGTTCAATAATCTTGGACCCGACGTTAAACCCCATCTTACCCCACCTCACCTGTTATCTGGCACTGACCTGTGACAACACCAGTGTACATCATTGTCAACAACTGAGATACATAGTTTGTGACACCTGGAGATGTCACGGCTATTTCGGCTTTACCAACACAACATGCTGTCACAAATAGGGATTAAGTGGACAAAAAGATTGAAAAACCTTATTTTTCATACCTTGTATTTGCTTCAAGTCGCCATGGAAATGCTTGGAAAAATGTTAGTCAAGGAAATACAAGTGAGCAGCGTTGAAATATGTGTATGGTTGTAATACCTCCAAGGGAATGAGGTGTTTGGGTGGCCTAGTGGTTCAAGTGGCTGCTCATTATGCTATAGACATGATAGACCTGAGGTGTGGAGCCGATTCCTGGTATCCCCTGCTGTGATGTGATGAGAAAATTACTATGAGCAGATTGAAACCATTCCTACCCACACACTAACTCTAGGCTGATGACGTGTGGATGTGCCTCCACCCATGGGAATTCTAGGCCAGGATTAGTACCCAACAACTCGTGCTTGTTGTAGGAAGTGACTAAATGGAACAGACTCAGTGACTTGGTGGAATTCACAACAGCGTGGGTGATTACTCATTACATCAATCACTGGTTTGTCTTGTCCAGAAACAGTTATTTACAGGTCACGGTATGTAGCTGGAATAATTTGTCCAGGATTCGGCCTTTCTGTAAGTATTTGCTTTCTCCAGCAGCAGTCATTTCGTAATGTAAACATGTTGTGCTGAAGGAAGTCTTTTGATAAGACACATGCGTAAGAACCAGTGAAAGATAATCAAATCAGATCAATACTGTACTGTGTGTAATTTGATCAAACCATGTCCTCTACCATGATATTTGTTTTGTACATATCTATTTAGTTTGATTCTAGACGACAGCTTATCAGATAAGATAAGGGTAGACATGTTATATGAGACGTCCCCCCCACCCCCCACCCCCGCCGCTCTGACATCATGGCTCACATTGCAGTCACAGATTGATATACTTCAGAACAACATTCAGAGCATCAGATATTTAGCTGGAGATTTAATTTAGCTTACAGATGTCTGACACCATTAAACAGCTTTCCTGTGGCAGGGAAAACCTGAAGATGGAATATTTCTTTCCTGAAGAGGTGTAAATCTACCTGTATTATTAGTGGTTAACGATGTGTGCAGGGTGACGAGATGGCAGTGTCAAGATGACCTTTATACAGGTGTTTTGTGTATGGTGGTGGCAGCATACAGCAAGCAAGAGGGGTCGACCAAAGGTGGAGGAGGGTCAATATTGGAAGAGCCAATTACAGGGCCCTGCGGTCTTTATACATGGCAACCTGCCTCCTCGAGTGTATTCAGGGGCTAATTTCAGAGTTGCATTTGTTAAAGAGTTTTTAGGTTGTTTAATGTAGGTTGGTTAACTATCAAGTCATGAAGTTTCTAGTGTAGTGCTGGTGTACCCACATAGTTAATGAAGTCAGGCTTTGCGGGTTCAGGGTTAGAATTGGTCCGCAGCAACTTATGCTGGTTAAAAAGAGGCAACCAAGGGGTCTGGGCAAGTTCAGAGAATTGTTTGATGGCATGTCATCATATCCAGACAGCAAGGATCATTGTTCACAATATCAATCACTGAATTGTCGAGTCCAGACTATGACATTAAAACAACATTCACACCTTCAGGATACCTTTAACATAGGGCATATTGTTGTACTGTGAGTACCCAGTGTTTTCTTGAGTAGGTTGGGCGGGCGGTTAGCCTAGTGGTTAAAGCATTCGCTCGTCATGTCAAAGACCCGGGTTCGATTCCGGACATGGGTACAATGTGTGAAGCCGATTTCTAGTGTCCCCCGCCGTAATATTGCTGGAATATTGCTAAAAGCGGCGTAAAACCATGCTCACTCACTCACTTGAGTAGGTTATTATTAGAGTTGAGTATCGCCTTATATCTTGCGATACAATACGTATCACGATATCTCAGTATCACAATACACCAACAAATAGTAAGAAAAGATGAAATCACTGAAATACGTCTCTGAAACCTCTGGATTCATTCATCTATTTATTGTTACCACAATAACAAAAAACAAAACAGGTTTAAATGAAGTAATGGTTGTTTCAAATGGAATAGTTTAGTAGTGGGCACGTCCTCCATCACCACGTGTTCCGCCAGGCTTACATGTTGCGCTATGCTACTTCTGGCACTTTGGGAGGTAACTCTATCAGTTTCTGTTCTATTTATAGTGTATCAAGATCTCACAAACTGACGATTCAAATATCGTCTGTACCTCAGTATTGATGATATCATAGGTATCGGTAAATCGTTACCGCTACTAATTATTATGACTGGTTATGCTGGCCATACAGAATTGAAAGGCGGACAGTAATGGTTCTGTGATAGCTGGGATGGTTGACAGTGTCTGGGGATCAAACAAATCATAGGCAAGTTAATAACCCAGCAGGTTAATATTTCTGTTCCTTGGTATGATTCATGTGTTTTACTACTGCACAAGATGTTCATGCTGTTGTTTTAATGCTATTGTAATGTAACATTTCCTGATTCTGTGGTTGAGCCATTGTGACACGATGTTGCTGGCAGGCTGCTTACTTGTCAAAGGAACAATGACTTCATTCACTAGTTTATGGTCATGACGTATTTTGGCATGTTAAAGTCATGGGGTTTTTTTCATTTCAACTTCCATTTTGAGCAATTCTGCTGACAAACACAATACCTCACACAGAAGATGGACTTACAAATGATCTCTTTCTTCAGAATTAATTAACCAGTTAGTTCCTTCAGGAGATAATGTGAATGTCGCCATGTTCCCATGATCACATTGTTATATTACAGATCCTGTTTAAGAAAAAAGAAAATTATATTTTAGCTTTTTCAAAATGAAGTGATATACAGATCTACTAGCAGATGGTTGGTTGGTTGGTTTGTTGTTTAACGTCGCACCCAGCAATATTCTAGGTATATGATGGCAGTGTGTAATTAAACAAGTCTGGACCAGACAATCCAGTGATTAATATCATGAGCATCGATTCACGAGATGTATCAATCAACCGTTAGTCGCCTCTCAGGACAAGCATAGTCGCCTTTTACGGCAAGCATGGGTTGCCGAAGACCTATTCTACCCCAGATCTTCACGGGTCACCAGCAAATGAATTTGTTGATGTATCACATGTGGTGTCACCTTGGGCAAGTGAATTTGTTTGAAATGTGCCTCTGTTCACCAAGCAGTGCATGGGCACCCAGTAGGATGAGATGGCAATGTGGTTGTATACTCCCCAGGGAGCTGAGAATAATTGTTTAGTGCATACTGATCCAGTGACCGGGGTAATAACACTTTGAGCATGCCCCTGTGTGGTGTGGAAATATTCGCAATATAAATGGCCTATGGCCTATCAGCATCAGCGATTGCACCCATGTTGATAATCAAGAGTCCTTAGCTTCAATCACTAAATGACCCACAAGGTTTGTGGCGTGAAAGATATACATGGCTAGATTCCTTATCATTGCACTACTGTCAAACCTTTCAAGGCTGTGTTAAACTCAACTCATCTGTTTCACATTTCGTTAACCCAAGGTGTTCTGACTGTAAAAGATGATTGAACTACATTGCCTCCTCGATAGTTAGTGAAAGATTGTTGAATGTGAATTGTACCTGAAATAAACACTCCCTCCCTCCCTCCCTCCCTCCTCCCACTCTCCCTCCCTCACTGAATCATTCCCTCCCTGCCTCACACACTCACTCACTCACTCACTCACTCACTCACTCACTCCCTCACTGAATCATTCCCTCCCTGCCTCACACACTCCCTCACTCACTCACTCACTCACTCACTGAATCATTCCCTCCCTGCCTCACACACTCACTCACTCACTCACTCACTCATTGAAAAGGTTTATGTGAAAACAAGTACAGAAAACCACTGGATCGACAAGGACAGATTTGGGGACAGCAAGACGTATTGATCACCTAGATGATGGCTCAGAGACCCATAGCTTGGCACTGATGGCTCGGCACTGATGGCACTTGTCGTGAGTTACTGGAACTAGCGCGTCAAAGAAACATAACACCTCCTTTCTCACTCTACCCCAGGGTCTTTGAAGGCACCTTCCAAAATCAATTCCCTTTCAATACATGTGCGTGTAATTTCAGACTTTTTTCACCGGGCGTCCATTCTTGCAGCTTTCAAATAATAATGTGCTTCATCCAGTTCCCATTTCCTCTTAGAATCGGAGCCTCATTCTTGTTTGGGTTTTCAATTCAGGGTAAATTCTGTCGGCCTTTGGGAATGTACAAAGATGCTTAAACCAAACGATGGAGAATGAATTGGTGGTTTTGAGTGTTTGATGCCTCAGCTGGGAAGATTGTTAGCATGTAATGTTTTTATGACATGCCAGGATATGGCCAAGTGAATTTCTTTCGGTGTAGGTTGTAATCACAGGGAATGAGCAGTCTGTAAGAGCCCCACATCGTGCCGTCATCAGTATTACATTTCATAGTGTTCAGCATTTGTTGTTGAAAACATTGATGGTGGCTTATTCACTTTGGAATCCAGCTGAAGTTAAGTCTATTTAACACACAGAGCGTGTGTAATGGAGACGGAATCATGGACTTTGAAAGTTTATCGATAATAACGGGTAAGTGCGCAGTATTTCCCAGCTCATCTTGACCAAACAACAGCTATTATGGAGGATGTACAGCAAGGTTTATAACTGCCTTTCAGAAAATGTTTAACCAGATGTAACCAAATGTACATGAGTGCATGACAACTTTTATTGAGTTATGTTAAAGCATTGAAATTAGTTTTATTCTTTTTCACACTTGAGATGAATATTATGCATGTAATGCATATTTATTGTTAAGATTAATCAATTCACTGGACAAGGATGTTTAAAGATCAGTTTTCTTTTCAATGATCCAAGTAATAAGGAATAGACATTGATTATGACAATAGTTTATGTAGTTCTTGGTTTTAATTTGGAAAGAAGATTATACGTTGTTAACAACTATATTATTCAGTTAATTTAATCTGTACACATGTTTATTCATTGTATTTGGACAATTCATTTCCTAGTTCTTCAATTACTGATTTGGTCAAGAATGTTAATATCAATGTGCCAATCTGTTTCTTGTCATACATGGGCGTATCAGCTATCGGTTTTATGTACCTGAATTGTAACTTTGTTGTTTGTTGGTTCTATTGTGAAATCAGACTTTATGTTCTGAAAACATGATAAAGAGCTGGTTTTTTTTGTTGTATTTGACTTGACAGTTTGTAGGTAAGTGGTATGTTGTATCAGACTTTGGTCTGTAGGAAACCGGTTTTGTTGTGTCAGACATGACACTTGCAAGAAACTGGTAATGTTGTATCACACATCATACTTGCAAGAAACTGGTATTGTTGTGTCAGACATGACACTTGCAAGAAACTGGTATTGTTGTGTCAGACATGACACTTGCAAGAAACTGGTATTGTTGTGTCAGACATGACACTTGCAAGAAACTGGTATTGTTGTGTCAGACATGACACTTGCAAGAAACTGATATTGTTGTGTCAGACATGACACTTGCAAGAAACTGGTATTGTTGTATGAGGCATGACACTTGCAAGAAACTGGTAATGTTGTATCACACATCATACTTGCAAGAAACTGGTATTGTTGTATCAGACATGACACTTGCAAAAAACTGGTAATGTTGTATCACACATCATACTTGCAAGAAACTGGTATTGTTGTGTCAGACATGACACTTGCAAGAAACTGATATTGTTGTATCACACATCATACTTGCAAGAAACTGGTATTGTTGTGTCAGACATGACACTTGCAAGAAACTGATATTGTTGTGTCAGACATGACACTTGCAAGAAACTGGTAATGTTGTATCACACATCATACTTGGAAGAAACTGGTATTGTTGTATTAGACATGACACTTGCAAGAAACTGGTATTGTATGAGGCATGACACTTGCAAGAAACTGGTATTGTTGTATCAGACATGACACTTGCAAGAAAGTGGTATTGTTGTATGAGGCATGACACTTGCAAGAAACCGGTTTTGTTGTATCAGACATGACACTTACAAGAAACTGATATTGTTGTATGAGACATGACACTTGCAAGAAACTGATATTGTTGTATCAGACTTGAGTCTGTAAGAAACTGGTATTGTGTGGCAACTGACGTCGACCATCCATGTTGTAAAGATGCACCTACAGCCAAAGACCAAACTGTGATGACCGTCCCAGACATTCTTGTGGCTATTTTGATGTCCAACACTGAGGTGAGAGATTTCAGGCCGTCACATGCTGACAAGAGACAGAGACCTCATTGACAGCTTTGTTTGTCGGTGCAGCCGCCGTAAGCGTCCATCAACCCCACATGTTTGCCCGGGACTGAGCTTGGTGACAAACCCTGCATGTGATGGGCAATAGGAAATCTGTGTCACAACCATGGCCTCAGTCTGATGTAACATGCGTGTCATAACATGCCTGGAAACACAATGATACCAAACACTCTTCCTCAATGGAAAGTCTGTCACATGCAACATGTAACAGCATTGCAAATTCCCAAGGTTCATTTACTATTTGTTGTTTGAGAACTGCAGGGAATAATTATGGCTGTGGATTATATGTGATGCCACAAACTGTATGAAGTCAGTAAGCATGTCTGTAGCCCTGGAATGAGGCTGAGATACTGGGTAGTTAACTTGTATCTTTTTGAAATGTTGAGGCAAAGCAGCATCCATACTGGTTTAGACTGTCAGCACCATACAGCTTGTTTGTAGGCTTCGCCATGGTGGTAATGTCTGTGTCAGGTGGGCTTACCTCCTCTGTTTATCTCTCCATGATGAACTGAAATACATATTACAGAAATTTCAGCATTAACATTTTGGGCACAGGTGTCCTGTTGTCTCAGGTGCTGCAATTCACTGTCTAGAGTTGTGTTGCTTAGGCAATCCTGGGTTCGAATTCCAGTTTGCCCTGATTATGTTTCTTCGTTTGTAATGAACATAATCACGCACAGTGATTTCACCAAAGAGGTAAACAACTGCATCACTTTGGACTTTCCTCCCATGTCAAGCTGACACGGTGTTATATTTCTGAATTACTGTTCCAAATCGAGGTTAAACCAAACTCATTTGCAGTTCACTAAAGATGTGCTGACTTGTCATTTTTTGTTGCTATCTTGTTGTATATTCAACGGAATGGATATTGTAGATGTTCATTGAATTGGCAGAATAAAAGTGCAGATCAATTCAATTCAATCAGCCTTGTGAAGTTGCAGTATGCTGTGTAAAAACAATTATAAATGTTTTCAAAATTTTGATCTTTATTCAGTATAAAATCTTCAATTATGATTACATCACTCTTGCACAGTTAGTTACCATTAAATTCTTGAAGTACTGTTATATGCATTATATATCATCACTGGAATTTATTATTGACTAGTAAGTTTGATATGATCAATAATGACACGGAGCTGATCAATGTGGCCTGAATGATCACTGAACCGTGGATAATGATTAATTTGTTTGTTTCTCTGGTGAGTTGAGGCTAATTAGCCCGCAAGGATGATCAGGTTGGCGTGGAGCTAGGACATTCCCTGGTGTGCAGTAGAGGCAAGTTTAGGAACGCTACGATATGAGGAAATGCAGTCATCTTCTTATATACTTTGTATACCGTTATATCCGTCTGATCCAGTATCAGCTATATAGTAATGTGTTAGTCAGCATGTGCAGGGAGATCAGGCTATGCAGTAATCTGCAGTAATCTAGATTACTGCAGAATGTGGTCGACACCATATGGTCATGTTGACTAAGTCTGAAGTGTTTTGAGCTGTTACATAGCCCAGTGTGTTTTGTGTTTGCTTCTTATGGACAATGTCTGTGTTCTAGTCTTAATGGGGGGAATGGGTGTCAAGTTGTGTAAGGTGCTGCCATTCTATGGTCATGGGTTCGAATCCATGATTCAGCCTAAAGTAAGATTCTTGGTTTGTCAGCACCATGGCGATGCTCATGGGTCAGTGCCTTAGACACCACATAATCTCATCTTTTGTGGGCCCAGAAAAATGGGCTGCTTTTTTTTGTATTATATTATTTGGGCAAATTCTCCATCCACCCTTCAGCTTTCAGATATGATGGAACTACAAATGATAATAAACCTGTTTCCTTCTCAAGTATCATATGATATAATGTATCTGCAGTCTCAAAAAAGTACATTCGCGGAATGAAATCTTCTAACTATTTAACAGAATTTGCAAGTTATAACTATCAAATCATAACTCACAAGTCACAGCTCACAATATTGTCCATCTCCATCACTAAGGACATTACGCCAATATCATACCTTGATATAACTGGCATTCTTACTTGTAGGGAAATCACAGAAAATATGTGAAATATAAGTAATCTAATACCAATGGTATATGTCTTCCCTGCATAGCTCTGTCGGGGCGGTGGGGTTACAGCAGCCTAGTGATTTAAGTGTTTGTTCGTCACGCAGAAGACCCGGGTTCGATTCCTCACATGGGTACAATGTGTAAAGCCCATTTCTGGTGTCACCTGCCGTGATGTCGCTGGAATATTGCTAAAAGCAACGTAAAACCTCACTCACTCACTCACTCACTCACTCACTCACTCACTCATACATACATAGCTCTGTCCTGTTTACAGCTGGTGCCTGTCACAGGTCACAGGCCATCAGACAGCAGGTCTAAATTGACCAGGTTTTAAATTGTTCAAGGGAATATAATATGTTTGTGAGGCACAAACTTAGTTCTTCTTACCCTGTGAGGCACCAGATTTGTTTGTTGATAGTTCTATGGCTGCCTTGTGTCAAGCTTGGCAATGGGCGAGGAACTCTGGAATGTCTGCTGACCACATGTATCTGACAATTTTATTACAAAACAAGATCCTTCTGGTGTCCCCCACAGTGATATTGCTGGAATATTGCTAAAAGCGGCACTCGTTCGCTCACTCACTCACTCACTCTGTTATTTGTACTCGCACTGTCACATGAATCATTTTTACCTCTCCATAAATGTCGCTGTTGTCTGATTATTCCGCCCTGAACTCTTCCTCCTCTATATAACCTGCAAATCAAGTCATGTGTAAGTTTACTTTTAAATTCATGGAATAAATACATACATGTCAATATTCTATCGGAAATGTGGTTAACGAACAACATTCAACCAGCATATAAATCCTGCCAAGATGGCTACCCTTGATGGATATGATTTGGTGATCATCGTGTGACCATAAGTGGCAAAACCTGGGAAACATCCAACAGTTTGAAAGAAAAGGAATTATGAGGCCAGCTCCACGATATGACACACTGAACCATGTGATGTTTACTTAAGCTTCAGTCGCAGCCAAGTTGAATAATAGCTTGGACAAATATTTGATATAGATGAGCAGGGTGTGATAACGCTGTATATTATATAACCCGGGCAGGGTGGTATAACTAGTAAGATAGCCTAGGAGGAGATGAGTAAACATTTCATGCAGGGTCACAGATGTGAGCGTTTCATTGGCCATTTCAGGATAATTGCTTGGAGTTATGGTCCATCTTTAGTTATGGGCTTCCTTGAGTCGTGGACAGGGTGTGTTTGTTTTGGATCTACAGATACACTGGAGAACTACCTTCTGAAAAGGTTTTCAAACTTCAAGTGTTGAATTCAGGAAAACGTTGATTCTGCAGGCTGTTATCTGTTATCTGGAATCCTGTAATATGTGAGATGTGAAATTGTAAAAATTAATACATGTGAACCTGTATAAAGGTTTAGGTTGGTGTCACTTTTGGTATTTGTAATATGAGAAGTTAATACTAATATGTCATGCATTGTTTAGCAATTGACATCCCATTTGTTATCAATTATTGATGTCTGTAAAAGATTCTAAAGTTGCCAATGTTTTTGTATATTTGGAAGATGAACACCAAAATGAATTCAATATATTTTGAAGGATAGCTTCGTTAGACAGAAGGGGGATAGGGAAACACTCGTGGACGTCACTCAGCTTAAGTATCCATTGATGTGAATCAAATGTACCCAGAATATGGGACACCAGTGGTGTCATATTTCATTGTGACAGTCTACATGGTCTACATGCTTGTACTTATCTGAGAAAGTCATCTGGAACAGCTACAAGCACGGGGTCAGTAATATGTATAGCAACTGCCCTAGCATTCCTGGAAGGGCATCCAGGAGAAGGGAGAGGCTGTCTCTCTAAAGGTCTTTGAAGGCTTTTACATACAGACAAATGGACAGGTGAAACTCGAAACCTGCTTGACGACTTCCCATGAAAAAATCAACCATACTGGCATATAAATGTTACATGAAGTCGAACGCTGTGGCGAAATGTCAAAGTGTGTAGAGACACTTGCTGGAGGACACAGTGACACCTGATGGCGACATGCAGCAAACAGTTCCTGGTTGTCACAAGTCTGTACAACATGGTACAGGCAGCCATCCATAGGGCATTATTCCTGGTACTTTAGATGTGTACTTGGTTCGGATCAGGTATCACACAGGTTAAAACTTTGATGTGTGTAAAAAGGATTTAAAATTTGGTGACACCAATACCAGCAGTTACCTGAGGTTTTTACAGTTTTCTGTTGATGAAGTAGCAGTGACTATGTGATACCAATTTACCAACCTTTGCTAAACAATACAATTAACCTGCACATGGACTTTCACTGGATTTGTTGCATACTACAAAGAGTTGTGTGGAGGTGGATAATAGACAGCTATCCTACTTGACTCTTGTGATGAACCTTCTCCTCTTGAGGCCCTGATAGGATATGTTTCCACTGAGGTATATCAGATACGGTAGCCAAGTGTAGCAATGGAAGCCATCATGCAGACAGGCTTGAGATAACCTGTACATCAAAGCCAACATTTTCATACAACAGAACTCTGCTGATCTATTTAGATGTTTCCCAAAGACGTGATTGGTTTTCAGCTGGTGTCTAGCTGATATACAGTGGAGTGGGATCTCTGATAACTTGCCATCTGGTCAACATGGTCAAGGAAAACATGGCAATAAACATGCCGACTCTGGAATGGTTACAGTGAGAATATTGAAAGATATTGTATCATTTTGTTCAGCAGGGAGTTTTATCATTGTTTATTGCTGACTGAAGTATTGCACGGTTCATTAGGCAACATACAGAGAATATACATTGAATGACTTATTGCAAACCAATTCTGTAAGTGGTTACAGTGAGAATATCCGAAGATATTGTGTCATTTTGTTCCACATGGAGCAGACCTGCTGACTGAAGTATTGTACAGTTTACAATACCACAGAGGAATACATCAAATGACTCATGGCCTCTGTTGTCTGGAGGCTCATCTGATGAAAGGGAAACTTTGTTCAGGATAGATAGTTTTCTCTTCCAATTGATACTGTTTCAGAAAATTGGATAATGTTTCCTGAGAAAACGTTGTCTCTAGTTAGTTCCAGATAAAGGTATGGATTTTCCCCAAACTTTTTGCTGCAAGCGTGTCAGGTAACAGCAAGTGATCACAGACCTGAATATTTTATTAATTAGCTTCAAAGGCCACGGTTTGGTCTCAGATGGAAACACTGACTTTGGTGGTACAATCACCAGGCAGTACAGATGAAATACCATTATCAGGACAATAGGATATCTGTCTGTTCTTAATTGCCTGTAGTTATAGAAAACTACAACCAATGTCCTGATCCCTGCCTGAGAACACATGTAATCTCTCTCAGTTATAAACTGTTCTGATTGATGTGGGCAAACATACACGTGTGACTATCAGAACCAAATTCCTATCAGCAATTACCAGTGTAGGGTTGCCTTGGAACATCCTCTTATCAACTGGACTTTTTTTTATCATGTTTATGGTACAGAGAAGGATTTCAGCGTGGGTGGAAACCCAGCTGTCAGACTCGGTCAACATTGCCCCAATGCTATCAAGTTCTACATGTTGCATGCAGAGATCACAGATGAATGATAGGACAGATTGAAAAGAGTAATACACATCAGAGCTGGAGGAACGTTACATGTTTCATCGTATTGGTGTTATCTATAGTGTGATATAACAGGCAGTGATTCAGTGTGGAGAGAGACTTGGTTGAGTAAGCCCTTTGTTCTTAGAGACTAATTAAAGCGTGACATCAAAGGTCGTATATGCTAGTTACATGTATGTGCCCTGCAGGAGTTCTATGCTCAGACTAGAACATCAGCTATTCTCCCACGACACTCCATGAGTGACGGGACAGTTTGTTTCCAGTCTTGTGTGACCTTGACTGTGTCTGGTTGAAGAACCATTCTGCAACCTGATGAATGATTTAAGTTTGCTCTTCAGTGAACATTTATAGATCTACGTGGATATGGTGTTGAGCTGCTGGAATGCTACTTTGTTTCAAGGTGATGGGAGAATCAGACAGTTGGGCTGATAACATTGCCCATGGATGACTTCAGAATTCTAAACACAGTGGGTTTTGGTTAAGGATGTTTTTATAACCAGGTACATCGATATCAGTTTTCCAGAATCTGAATCAACCCGGAGATAGCACCAGCTTAGCTCAGAGTTGGTGGAAGATATCAGACAACAATTATATTTCTTTGGACATTTGGATTATCCTAAATACAGTGGCTTTGTGTTTTATCACGGATGAGTTTTGGTGTGTGGATATGAAATATTAGTTCTTCCTGTTTGATGGAGCAGAGGATTATCACTGTGTAACAACTCTCGTGCTATCCAGTGTTGAAGCGGCCAGGGTGATCAGTGTTGTGATCGGGACGTACAGCAATGTGATGAAGTATGTCCGTTCCTCCTCCTGACCCCCCAACATGGCTGACATGGTGGCAGTGGTTTGAAACATAAATCTGTCACCACTGATTGTGGAAACAATGAACCAACACCAGTGCGGAGTCGGAGGTCACCATAATGTGTTTGTAGTGTAGTTCCTGAGATTCCAGGGAGTGGATCATGTATGTGTATGTAGTAGGAACCCTGCAGAGTGGGGAAGAGCAGGCCCAATCACACCGCCAGGGTAGGTCCACCTTACCAGTAGACTGACATTTAGTCTCTCAAATCAAATTATTTTTATTTTATTTTTAATCATGATTTGGATTAGATTGTCTTTGACATACAGTAAACTATGTTTATTAACATGCTTATAACGAACTGACGGTTATAACAAACTTATTTTTTGGCCCCAGCCATTGGCTGTACATATGCTGTATATGCTTATAACGAACTGCAGTTATAACAAACTAAACTTAGTGTTCCCTTTGAGTTCGTTATAACCATTGTTTACTGTATAATAGTAGAAGTCCAGAACTGATGAATCTAGACTTGCTTTGGTATTGTAGAGCTGTTAGGACAGCAGTTTCCATGTCTTTGAAAGGCATTTAGAAGTGATACACATAAGGAAGAGAATTTATAGATGTCAACTTCTTTATTTTTACACAACGGTTAGGAGTATATGCCTCCTTTATCATTTTTTGTTTCACTGTCTGCATGAGATACTAGATTACGAGGTAGATCATGAATATTTTAGTAATGAACTAATCGACTTTCATTAATGGTGTTATATTGTTTTAGTGATACAGCAGTTTGTCTCCGTAGATTGAGAGCAACCTTTTTGTGTTCTTAATGTAATCAAGGTACATTTTCAGAATAAGATACCATGCAATAATAAGTGTTGCGATGCAGTTTTATTTTTATCGCTAGCTACAGTATCATTTTGCAGTTTTCAGATTGAAATGATCCAGATGCATTAATTAATTAGTGGGTGTATGTTGATACAAGAGTACTAAAATGTCCGAGAATGTGTTCACTTTGTATCAAACTCTATGCTTATTTATAATGTTGCAGAATAGCTAATAAAACATAAAATTGGTGTGCTATAGTAATATGAATCTTGTAGCTGCCCCTTGTATAGTTCATGGGATTAGTCATCAATCGCTGTAGGAAAGTTCCTCTCAATTAACCTTTCTAAAGCAAGGCACAATTATGTTGATGTACTTTGTGAAGATGACTGAGCGTGATGGCTCCTTTGATAAGTCAGCACTAATGAGGATAAAAAACTTTTTTCTGAGCTGAAGCTTTATGAATCAGACATTTTAGTGGCGTAAGAGGTATGACACCATATTTTTTTGTGTATGTTGTTTTGAAGATTTGGGCTCCATGTGTTATCTGTTTTGAAAGACAATTTGACTTTGTTGCATTGTTGGTTCATAGATTTTGATATGATTCTGTTAAATTGGAGTTGGATGATAATGTCATTGATGGGCCAGGGGTACTGAAATAAATAAACTCAAATCAATGGTTGGTCTATGGACAATATTTAGTCTCTGAAATGGAAAGATTTTACGATTTTCCATTTGTCAAATTGTGTGATCATATAGAAAATAGCTCAGAGAATTTCCTCATTTTCAGAGACCTTGATCATATTGATACGGAAAAAATATTCTGGACTTGACAAATTGTTGTAGACTTGCATGGGATTTTTTGGCTATTTTTGTTTCTGGGTTTGTATGAGAGAGTTATAAGTGTGTCTTAACATTACATTTTTGCCTTGTATGTAATATAGTATGGTTGTGATACGACATGATATGTATACAGTACTTTAAAACAGTATTCCATATTGAGCCATAGCGTGTCCATCATAAGAGAGAAACTCAAGAAATTATTTCAATAAACTTAAGTGATTTAAAGTCACAGTGAACTCTCACATACCACTAACAATTTATTTACCATCTTGAATTTGTTTCACATATAGCTATATGCCGTGATGTTCCAGATCTTCACTGAATCAATACAGTCCTATTCATCAGATTAACACTTGAGTCCCAGAAATAAAGTTATCATATTTATTAATATAACCCAGAACATAATGCTGAATTTCTGATCAAGGCAATCTAAACTTGCCAAATAATTCTAGACTTGAGTTGGATTCCTTTCTTAATTTGTTCTCCAGGGACTGGGAGGAAGACTACCCTATTCATATGAGAGTCAGGTTACAATTGATAGTGATGACGCAAAGCTATGGCTCCTGCCTAATTAGGTTGTATATCCAATCATTGCCTATGTTGCAAGCAAACAGCTAGAAATCAGGGACCAAGTGACAGTTAATGTGTCTATCAGTATCTGACCTAGTCCCTGTGCTTGTGGTGGACCAGAGATTGTCCATCAGGACTGGATCTAATGGCATGCACATTCCAGCGTGGTTTGATATCTATCTCCACCAGGAATTTTCGTGAACAACTGTGGGCCTAATTTCAGGTCATTGTGTTTTTGCTTTGCAATCTCCACAGTGATCTTCGCTGTTGTATGCTCGAGATTCAGTAAGTTGTCAGATATCTTAGAGAATTGTTGTATAAGTGTGTATTTGTATGTCAGAATATGTACACCAGTGTTTGGTGAGGATGATGAGACTGTCAATGTTAATGTTCTTTGCAGCTATATTTCGGGCGGTCGGATAGCCTAGTGGTTATAGCGTTCGCTCGTCACGCCGAAGACCCGGGTTCAATTCCCGACATGGGTACAATGTGTGAAGCCCATTTCTGGTGTCCCCCGCCGTGATATTGCTGGAATATTGCTAAAAGCGGTGTAAAACCATCCTCACTCACTCACTGCAGCTATATTTCAGCTGTTTGAAACAATGTCACAGGCATTGTCTGAATATAACAAAGCTACATTATTATAGCGAATCTATATTTTCAATTAACCTGACTCTAATTTGCATGTTGAAAGTAAGCCTAGTAACATATGGCTGCACAGATGTTATGTTTCCAGAGCAGATTCTTCTGATGTGTTTTATGAATTCATAGAAATATTCAAACAGCTCTGTAGCTATGTAATGGTCTAACTATTTACATTATGTTGACACATGACATCCAAGGAATGCTTAAGCTGTGTCATTATCAATGAATGTCAGCTGTAGAGGGGTAGCCAAGTGGTAAAGTGTTCACACTTCTCGCCAAAGGCCATGTTCAGTTCCCCACATGGGTACAATGTGTGAAGCCCATTTTTCTTAGACATGGTATTTCTGAATTTCTGCTAATGCTTACTGACTCACTGTACAGTCTCTGAAATTCTGGTTAATTTTGTAAGAGTTGTCCAAAGAACAAGTGCAAAACTTATTACACAAGTCCTTACAGTTTTTAACTCGTCCATTAAGACTGATCTGTTTAAATCATCGCATGGAGAAAAATAGCCATCAAGTGTTTCAAGTCGCTGAGGACTACCATCATTGCATTTTTTGTAGTCCTCAGTACGATTTAGGGGGGGCAAGGGTGGCCCAGTCGTCTATGGCACTGCAATTTGCTGTGCAGAGTTGCATCCCTTAGGCATGCCAGAAACCTATGATTGTGGGTTCGAATCCCGGTTTGCCCCATTTATGTTTCTAGGTTTGTCAGCACCATACCCGTGCTCGTGGGTTTCACCGAAGTGGCCTGCATCACTTGGGGCTTTCCTCCCACATCAAGCTGACACTTCACGATATAAATGGAATACTTTTAAAAGCGGCGTTAAACCCAACTCACTCACTCACTCACTCAGTATGATTTAGTATTCTTTGGCTAATTGAAATTTGACGGCTGACTACATGATTGTCATATATGGCATGAGTTTAACCCAGATTGACACACAGCATTAAGGGTATAAAACAAGGGCAGGTTGGCTCGGAGTCAATATACTCTGTCTGAGTGGGGTATCCATGTTAAACAGCGGCATGGTACCTCTGTGGGCTAGCATTGTACAACTGGCCCTTCCAGATGAGTACAAGCAGCC
Source organism: Haliotis cracherodii (assembly GCF_022045235.1). NCBI lineage: Eukaryota > Metazoa > Mollusca > Gastropoda > Lepetellida > Haliotidae > Haliotis > Haliotis cracherodii. The sequence goes on from NW_027266308.1 coordinate 37,653,265, forward strand.
AGACCACTGCATGCATGTATGAGGGAATGTGAAACTCCATTTCACCTCACCTCACACATCAGACATTGATTACATCATGAAGAGGTGACCTTGTTATCTGTGTCTATGTTTTTACGAGACCGCCTCCGTGGTCTAGTGGTAGAGGGTCCGCCCGGAGAACGGAAGGTCCGGGGTTCGATCCCCAGCCGAGTCATACCTAAAGACGTTAAAAGATGGTACTTGTTGTTACCCTGTCTGGCGCTCGGCATTAAGGGACTAAAACAAGGACCGGTCGGCTCGGTGTCAGTATACTGTGTCTGAGTGGGGTATTCATGTTAAATTGTGGCATGGTATCTCAGTGATCTAGCACTATAAATCGTCATCAGTCCGAACTAGTACAAGCAGCCACACAAACACGCACACATACATGCACGTCGCTATATAAGTGCAATAATCTTGGACGCGATGTTAAACCCTATTTCACCTCACCTATGTTTTTACAGTCCATATTATGACGAACTAGGACAGTATGGAACATATCTCACAGGCAATCTGGAGATATCGTGTCAACAAACCCTACTGGTATGGGTCGATGTTCCCATTGTTTGCCTCGGGTTTACACAGGTAAACATGGTAGGCCACCATAAAACACTTGCAACACCCACTGACACCCTTCAGGCGTTCTCTGTGACACATGGAGGGTTTCCAGTCTATCAACCCCTGGCATGACACTTGCCAGTTGTCAAGGGCACCAGAATAACCGTGTAGAGTTGTATCCCTTTGGTGTGCCAGAAACCTGTGATTGTGGTGTCATGTCTCAGCTTGCGCTGATTACGTTTCTTGGGTTGTAAGCACCATATCAGAGTTTCACCAAAGTGGTAAATGTCTGAGACGTGCATCATGTGGTCCCACATCATCAGGGCTTGATGTAACTGAAATAATGTTCCCAGCAGCATTAAACTCACTCACTCACTCACTCACTCACTCACTCACTCACTCACTCACTCACTCACTCACTCACTCACTCACTCACTCACTCACCCACCCACTGACCCAACTGCCAGGATCTCCTGGCTGTGGGTTTGAGTCCCAGTTTCCTCCCCACTATAAGCCCAATGGTTCATCCAAACCAGACTGATCATGAATTCTCTCAAAGTCAGCGAAACCTACCATCTTCATCATTTTTGGAAAGTAGTTTGTGGTAGTAGAGCGTCCGCCTGGAGAGAGAGGAGATGGGGGGGGGGGGGGGGGACACAGACTGTCTGGAGTTTGATACCTGGCTGTGTCTTACCAAAAAGACATTAAATTATGGTATTTGTTGTTACCCTGCCTGGTGGTCACCAATAAGGGGCTAAAACAAGGGGACTGGTCAGCTCAGTCAGTGTGTACTGAGTCTGAATGGGATATTCATGTTTAACTGTGGCATGGTATCTCAGTGAGCTAGAACTATTACATCAGCATTAGTCCGGACTAATACAAGCAGCCACACACACACACACACACTCACACTCACACTCACACTCACACTCACACTCACACTCACACACTCACACAGTGCATGCTCGTCACTACATACGTATAATCAATCAATAATCATACAATAATCTTGGATGCAACATTAAATCCTATTTCACCCACCTCATTTTTTTTTAACTTCCAACAATAGATTTCATGTGAGGATTGATTTTGTTCTAAAAGGGATTAAGAACCTTACATCAATCAAATTATCACATCAGTTCCTGTGTAATTTTCACAAGGGACTTTTGTAAATGCATAAAACTCCTTCGCTCCTTCACTCCCAGGGATTATGCACCTGACCTTTCTGCCTATCAGCAGGTATGGCCACCATGGGGGATGTCAAGTAGAATTAAGTGTTGTCCAGGCAGCTGATGGAGCTGGTCCCATCCCAGACAATTAGAGATAGACCGCTAACCCCCCCAGACCAGTAAACACCACACCCTGACCTTCAACCTGGACACAGACTTGACCATGGGTCAGATAGACTGTTATCGCATTGGATCCAGTGAGATGACCCCAGTACCTGATCCTGATTTAATTAGAGCCTGCATGCCCGGAACAAGCCTGGCTGTGTTCTACTGATAGCTTTGTTACATGAGTGTCGGACAGGAACAGAGTTCTTGAAGCTCAGTGGATGACCACCTGCAATTTCTCAGAATAGCGTTTACAGATCTTTGTTCATGTATTTTTTTATCAATACTTCATTTTATTAGACTGAAGTTAATGAGATGATGGTTTCAAAGATGCAAGTCGTTATTGATGGTTTCATTTTGACTGCTTTTATTTGTTCCATCAAATAATCACAAGCATCTGAGAATATTATTTTGAGTAATACACTAGAAATGATTTATTCTACTACTTCATGTTCTATTGCGGGGGCATGGTCCAGCTGTGCTAGGATCAATGAGTTTGAATCCCAGATTTACTCTAATAACATTACTCTGTCTATCAGCACCGTGCCGTGCTGGCGTTTCATGAAAGTGGTAGATTTACTCTAATTGCAATAATCTATCAGCACCTTACCATGCTAGTGTACCGCCTCCGTGGTCAAGTGGTAGAGCGTCAGCCCGGAGAGTGGAAGGTCCGGGGTTCGATCCCCGGACGCATCATACCAAAAGACATTAAAAGATGGTACTTGTTGTTACCCTGTCTGGCGCTCGGCATTAAGGGGCTAAAACAAGGACTGGTCGGCTCGGAGTCAGTATACTGTATCTGAGTGGGGTATTCATGTTAAACTGCGGCATGGTATCTCAGTGAGCTAGCACTATAAATCGGCATCAGTCCGGACTAGTACAAGCAGCCACACACACACACATACACGTGCATGCACATCTCTATATTGGTGCAATAATCTTGGACGCGACGTTAAACCCCATTTCACCTCACCTTACCGTACTAGTGTTTCAGGAAAGTAGTAGGATCAGTGTTACTATGGGCTTATCTCCACATTAAGCTGACACCTGTGATCTTACTCTAATTGTCCACAACTCACTAATGCTGACACGGCATGAATTCACTGACATAATGTTATAGGTAGTGTTAATCTCAACTCACTCTCAAATGTGTTTGCTGGATTGTTCTTGATATTTCTGCAAAGAGGCACAGAGCTACAAACTCCAAATGATGTGTAAAATGAAATCAATGATTTAATATTTCCAAATAATGATTAATGAGATGTAAACAAATAGGAATATCTCACATGCCTATTGGTGAGACATTCAGTGATTGTACATTCCTATAGGCAGTATGTGTTGGCCCTGGGCTGTGAGGCTGGAGGCACAGAGTCAGGTCACTCGCTCAACACTGACCCCAGCTACCTGCCGGGTAGTAGTTGAAGCCCCAGGCAGGTGGAGGAGTCACCGTTACAGACACTGACTCCGCTTGAACAGATGTGTAGTCAGTGGCTTGCTTGGGATAGGAGTGAAGGGTGTTCTTGCTTGGAACATAAGCCTGGTTAATGTTTGATAACAGATTTATGCAACAGACAAGGTATGTGATAATGGCGATGATGGTTGTAGGGTTTCTCCTGGTCGGGGATAGCTTCCCAAGATGTCCATTACAGCTTAAACCATCTGACATAGGGATGATTTATGTGAAAGTTTCTCATGACCAAGATTGACATTACAATGTCTTCTCAAGATGTACATTGCAACATTGACCATCGTCTGACATTGTGATGAATTATGTTATAAAGTTTCTCATGGTCAACATGGTCAAGGAGGACATTTGAGTGTCTTCTCTTGGAGTACCAGTATTGATGTGATGATTTTTTAAGAAATAACAGAAGAGTTAGTGTTGACAAGTTTTCTCATGATCATCATAAGATAAGATGTATTATCTACAAATATGTTTGATCGGTAATTTGTTATCCAGAGATGTTACCTGTGAAATTATTTCATCAGTTTTCTGATAATTAGTTACATAGATTTTCCTACAACTTTACAGTTATTGCCAGGTGTTCTTTTGTAACACTTTATCAACATCATGTGTTGTCTTGTGTTTGTTTGCTGTCAATGTTGACATGACGTGAAGCTGACTGATGATGCACACCTTGGTAGGACATCTTTTCACCTGTATCAGGTGTGCCAGTTACCGGTGAGAAGATCTGGATGAGTCAGGAGTTTATGATAATGATGTTTTTCTGCCATTTCTCGCTTTGAATGTCTGGTCTAGTATTTCTCCCAGTCTCTAGAGAATAAATTAAAACATGAATCCAATTCAAGTCTAGAATGTTTTGGCAAGTCTTGATTACCCCAGCTCCAGAATTAAGTTCTGGGCTCCATTTGGATTATTTTTCTTATTTGGTAGATATAAATTTTTAAATAATATAACTTCATTTCAGGGACTAAATGTAAGTATGTCAAAAATTGATTCCATAAGTCATCTGAACAATAGGCTGCCATTAGTGAAGTTTCTCTGGACATTTTATTTGTTTTTTCTTCATATCCTCTGAAAATGTCAATAAGTAATATAGAATAACCTACTCGGAACTGAGAAATACAGATGATCTGTCCCTCATGAATGAACGCTGTAAGTCCCTCGCCAAAGCTTCAGGATTAATACCATTGTTTTACTCAGGATAGATAATTCGTAATTCCGAGATTGCTCATTGGTTATTCTAAAAATATATTTCTTAGAAAATAGGACAGAAGACTTCAATGGTTACCAAGAATACAAAGACTGCTTAATAATACATGGCAGGCTGCAGCTCTTTCAATCACAGTGTAATATTTTGGAAACAAACTAATGGTGTTCCCATAAACGAAATGGCTCCAAATTTGCAATTATCTTAATACCTGCTCTCTCCCTTGTTTCCACTTATGATCTTATTGTCACATTGTTTCCAACCTTGGAACATGCATAACATGAGTGTGCTATGTATGGTCGTATACACAGGGGTGGTATATTGATTCTAACAACTAGGACTTATACAATACATTCTCACTATTATCTCAAAGTCATGTCCCCATGGGAACTTTGTGAAATATTGAGGTTGCAATATGTAAGACATCAAAGCTAATTTCGTTCTAATTAGATGGAAATATTCCTTGAACTTTATGACATGTTGAGGTTACATCATGAGTATGTCCGGGGTTATCTTTGTCTAATTGGCAATAGAAGTATTCTGAAGATACCCTTTCACACTGTCATCGTAATCCCACATCCTTTGTTCCCTCTTTCCCCCATACACCAACCAATGTCACAAGTCAGGAGCACCTTCTGTAGCACTGTCCTTAGAGTGTCCACTGGGAGACGGTTGGACTGTAGAACCATCTTTGTCCATAACATGCTCACACCTCTATCAATATAGGAAGACACGCCTGAAATGGACCCTGCAATTAGTCCATTGACCATGATAGGCCAGTGGTGCTGTATGTGGCAAGTAAACTGATTTAACCTGTTGATGTGATAACTCAGACAACGCAATTACCTCAATAGGAGGAGACACGTCATTTATGCTTGTTAGCTGAACTTTCCCTGTCAAATCATCCGAATGCTCCCTGCCGTTGCTGGAGAGAATACATCGGCAGAGTGTTCGCATCATTATGACGCTTTCAGTAGTTTTGTTTGATGGTGAATATTGTGTGGGATAATAAGTCAGTGTCTTTGAACTCACACAGGAATTTGCTGATTGTTATTAAGGTAGATTGTTTGCATTGTTTCAATATGACATTTTGTGAATTTATCATTGTAGCTTTTATTGTTGGTTTTTGATTGCCAGCAATGACGTGTCATGTAACACTATGTGCGTCAAACATGGACCAGCATCATGATGTGTAACATGGCCAATACCCAACATGCTTCATAGTATTTCAAGTGATATGTCGTTTGAAATTTCCATAACAGTTATTGGTTTCTGAAGACGTAGCTCTTTCCAGCAAGTTTATGATTAAAACTTTGTGTAAAATATATATGAAAAGGAATTAGTTGTTTTGCATCATTACACAATGGTTAATTAAGATTCATGTGTTGTATTACTTTTGTATTGCTCAGAGTTTTTCCTGTAATTGCTTCTTTAATCATTTCCGAGTTTTCTGGATCACTTTGTCTGTGTTACTAATAAGACATTCTGCAGACAGAATCCAAGTTGGTTTTTGGCCCCTCCATGCTCAATCTCCCCATCTTTAGCTTCAAGCAATCTGTTGTTAGCGCCGATTTGACAGAAATTGCTGGATATTGATTTAGTTAAGAGAGGTTTTATTTCGAATATTGACAATACCTAAATCCCCATGAGATACGGAATCACATACGCTTGCATGGAGTGGTTTATTTTCGGTTGAGAATCAGGAGTCCCTGCAGTGAAAGACGGGTCTCTTTATACTGACGGACGATGTCCTTAGGCTGTCAGAAGACTGAATGGTTTAGGAGGACTTCAGAATAGACTGAAACATGTGATTTTTCTTCATGTGAAATTGATATTTTATGTTCCATTAACTGGGAGTAACTGGTGTCATCACTAATTTTCAGTGATCCATTCGTATAATTTTCACTGCTTTTTTGCCTTTTATGCACAATGGAATCTGAGGGAGGGGGAGGATAATCAAAACTAGTTTTTCTCCCGCGATGATGGACGTTTTATATTATATGGATGGGAATTTTCTGACCTGTTGGATGAAAAATGAATGATTTCTAGTTACAGTTGATCTGTGATATGATAGGTAATATTTCATGAGAATGTATAAATCAACACATTTTCACATGAGTGAAGACCATTCTTTAAATGGATAGAATATTGGTAACGGGAGCCAAAAAATGTTTTCACTCATGAGTTCTCAAGAACTACAGAGTCTGCACTAAGGTTTTTGTATGGTCACTTGTATTGCATCTGATTGACATCTGTGGTAAACGTTTCACCATTTTCTTTGTTTCATCTGTTTGACATGATTATTTACAAAACTAAACCTACTTATTTGTGTTTCAGTTTCTGACATAGAGAAGGTTCATGATGCTTACATCATTGCGGTTGAAGATGGCACAAAGCATCACCTTGAGAGCCTACCAGCTCTACAGAGGGTCACCCCGCGGGACATGACTAAACTCCTCAACAGCACCGACAACAGCGAGGCAGGCTCAGTGCAGTCTGATATTTCTGTGGAGGATAATACCGTATACGTTTCGTCAATGCCGACCGAAAAGACCCCGAAGAAGAAGAAGGCCAATGGGCATGCCAAGAATGGCGATGTGAATGGTAGTTCTGAACTGATCGAGATGAACGGGGTTCTGGAGAAAGAGAGCCCGAAGAAGGGCAAGAAGTCGAAGAAGGAATCCCGCAAACAGAAGGTGGCCAGCACCTCTGACACCCCTCTCATTGAGGAGATGAATGGGTCGGACAGACTCTCTCGTAATGGCACCACTCTCAGTCAGAACTCGCTCAACCGATCAAAGGACAACATATATGCATATGACAGTGAGGATTTTGATCCTAGTATGCAGAACTCATTTGAATTTGAGGATTCAGGACCTCATAGAGAAATGGCGATTGATTGCCCTGACAGTTTTGTGGGGACAATTAAAACTGCTCCACGCTACCCACCGCCCAACCAGAACAGCTTGCCCCGAGTTCCACCAACCACCCCCATGAAACATGCTCTTGATAACTCAAGTGAGAACATTCACACAGAAGCAGTTCTGAATGATGCTGCAGTTGCAATGGGCAACCAACAGCAGCAGCCAACAATGGAACAGTTGGAGAGATTACGGAAACATCAGGAAGAACTCCGGAAACGTCGGGAGGAAGAGACAAGGCACTTCCAGGAGGAAGAGTTTCTCCGAACATCGTTACGCGGCTCCAAGAAGCTGCAAGCGCTTGAGGACAAGAAGACTGTTCCGGCAAGTGGTGTGGTCAACACAGCGTTCATTGATGGGGAGGATGAGGAGGTCCAAGATGGAACGCTGGACTCGAGTGATCCTCTCACGTCGCGGGACAGGTTCCATGCAAAGCGAGTTGGTAAGTAATGGAGGCTTTCGTAGATCTTTGTACAATTTGTTTAGTTTCTTTAGTTGAAATTACTTTAACAAGGGGTAACCAAATTTGAACTGGATTTGAATTAGAATCTTTTAGCACTCTATTGAAAAATAGCAAAGGATGTAATTAGTTTGACTAGTTCCTGTCCACTGAAAGAACCTGAAGATAGCAAGGTTACAAAGCAGCAAAAGCCTAGTGGTTAAAGCGTTCACTCGTCACACCGAAGACCCGGGCTCGATTCCCTACATGGGTACAATGTCTGTACAATGTGTGAAGCCCATTTCTGGTGTCCTCAGCATTATTTTGCTGGAATATCGCTAAAACAATACTCACTTAATGTGGGTGGTCGTAGAAGGAGATCAAATGGATCGGCTTGTCAGGTTTGGTAACTTGGTTGATTGCGTGTCTTCATACCCCAATGGTATAGTCAATCACTGGTATGGTCTCGTCAAGGCTTGATTATATACAGGCCGCCATCATGAAGCTGGAACATTGCTGAGTGAGGCATTAAACAATAAAGAACACTGGTTTACCTGGTCCAGTTGCAGTTACCTTACAGTCCACATTTGGACTTACATAAAACCTCACTCACTCACCACTCACTCACTCATGTGTTTGTTGTGTTCCAGACATGGGGGATATGTTCCAGTCACTGCAGTATGTCCGAAGTCAGCTCAATTCTAATGAAGACCAAGGAGATATTACCTTTCTTAAGAACTTGTTTCTCAACGGCAAGTTTCAACATGCTGTTAACATACACAACAAGATTGTGGAAGTGACTTCTCAATCCCCACAGCCACGCCCTGTAGCAAGCAATGGCCAAAATAGTGCTAACAATGTGATCAATTCTGTGCAGCAATCAAAAGAACAGTTATCGGAGGAGCTTGTCAGTTTACTTAATAGGCCACATATGAAGGTGAGTTCATTTTAGTTAGTATAGTTTAAGTTTTGGACAGACCACTTGATTTGTTCTGCCAAAAATCCAAGATGTATAATTCATGCAAATACCATGCCTCTGTTACATCTTTGCCATAATCCTAAGCTGTCATCACACTATAAAAATGTTTTAGATTTTCAACAGAAGTCCTCTTCATCGTCAGCTGATCCTAGTTAGTTGTGTGGATAATAGTTTCCTCCAACATGTTCCTTGCATGCGCCAGATGGGAAACCTCACTTCACTTCATGATATATTTATTGTAAAAAAATTAGGGATGTCAAAGTTTGAAAAAGTTTGAAATAGCTTGAACCAGTTACTGGTATTATTGAAACCGTTTTGTGTCCAAACATATGCTAAAACCTGGCAACCGGCCTGACAGCACTGGTGTATTAGTTGTTCCCTGTCCTGTCCTTATCTATACTACTCAAAAGATGTTAAGGAACCATGACAATGCTGCAACTTGCAACACAGATGGCATGGATCGAGGTCTGTGATATTGAATATGCGTTTGACCCACGGGGTTCCCAGGGTAGAATTGGTCCCCAGCAACCTATTCTGGCTGTAAGACTATGTTCAATCTATCATGGCCGCGACAGACTAACTATTGTCATAGGCTGGGGACTCAACCTAGCTTGAAACTAGTCACTGATAGTATGGAGATTACTCTTAGTTGTTACCCATACATCCATTTCTCACAATAACTATAGTCATACAAAAAATTGGTTGTTCTTTAACTTGATTTGAGTAGTATACTTGAGATCCTACAACTGGAAGTGAGGATGAGGACACATTACCATGATTACCTGTTGTCCTGTCTGCCCTCTGTGACTTCTTACAGACTGAGACGGTATTGTTCCCATGAGAATGAGCCGTACACACAAACAGAATGGGTTTCATTCCCACCTCACCTGACTGAAAGGCAACTGTATTGATAAAGCTATTTATAGCCATGACTAAGCCTGTTTTGTTCACAATATAATGAAATTTGGTATTTGTTTTGTTTGTGGGATTCAACACATATGTTATGTTTTGTACAATTTATGGAAGTTATTACCTTGTTTTGACCATCAGCAACCCATGCTTGCCGTATAAGGCGACTATGCTTGTCACAAGAGGCGAATAACGAGATCGGGTGGACAGGATCGCTGACTTGGTTGATGCTTGTCATCGTATCCCAATTGCATAGATCGATGCACATGTCAGTCACAGTAGTGTCTGGTCCAAACTTGATTACCGTCATATAGCTGGAATATTGGTTGAGCATGGCGTTAAACAACAAACAAACATGTTCTTACTTCTCCCAGAATTCATATTTGGCTTTGTAAGCATCTTCTCCTCTTGTAAGCATCTTCTCCTCTTGTAAGCATCTTCTCCTCTTGTAAGCATCTTCTCCTCTCATTGGCTCTGAAATTACCAGACTGAGGGAACTGAACTTTTGCGTGTATGTTTCTCATGATGGACATTTTAATTAGAACCTATGAAGATCTAGGGTAGAATAGGTCTTCAGTAACCCATGCTGGCCATACAAGGCAACTAGGCGTGTCGTAAGAGGTGAATAACGGGATTGGGTGGTCAGGCTCGCTGACTTTGGTGATGCATGTCATCGTTTTCCAATTGCATGGATCGATGCTTATGATGTCAATCACATGATTGTCTGGTTCAGACTTGATTATTTACAAACCACTGTCATACAGCTGGAATATTGCTGCGTGCAGTGTTAAACAACAAAGAAAAGTAACTGGAATAATTACATTTGCGTGTTAGTTTTCCCACAGTGTGTATGCTAAAATCATTGGAATACCAATGCTAACAGCAAGTTTTGTAAAGTGACTTTTGTGGTTGACTACAAATCCAGGCGAGCTACAGTAGCATGGCAATACTTTTGAGAAAGGCTTTGTTCAGACGCTTATCTGTTATGGCAATTTTATGGTGATCAGGTTGAGAATAGACTAATAATGCTTGATCAGGGCAGCATTGTTCTTTGCTAATTGGGTATTGAAAGGAATTAAATCTGCCAACTGTCTGTATTCGTGTTCATCAGCTGTTCAGGCCTTTTAATCAAAAATGTTACAATGGAAAGTATCAATTGCAATCTAAGGGACTTCAGTATGAAACGATCATAGTTTTATTGACATTTTTAATTTTCTAAACAGCATATATGTACTACGCAATAAGTTTGGGCACAGCATCAATAGTTGTGAAATGTTTTGACACGACAAATTGTGTTCTCCATGTTTGTTACATGAGTCACAGTGTTTGAGTGACAGGGTTGACGTGACATGGCAGCATTGCACAGGTTCATGTCCACCAAATAAATCATATATCTTGGTGCAAGAGCTCTCTTTGGATTTGAAACCCCTTAAACATAAACGTTGCTGAATCTGTATCGAATGAATTTCTGTTCTTTATTAGTTTTTTCAAATCTTGAAATATTTTCGACGAGACTTTCTGCCTACAATAGGGACATAAGACATCTTGTGGTGAAAATTGATTTCAGAGTAAAAACTATCAAAGTTTAGATTAGACTTCAGCATAGGATAAATAACCAAAGACAATCCAAATCTCTGTGATATAGACTCTGTGTTGTAATGTTGGTTTAAAAATTCAACAGCTTCATTCATGTGGTTTTGATGACGTCAAACTGACAAATAATTATGACTTTTTATGTGTAAGCATTTCTGTGCAGTTTCATAGATTAGATTATAGAGCTTTGAGAGTTTTTGGAAAGGTATTATTTCTGATTATTTTATGTCCCTGAATATCTTGCACCCTTACCATGAGAGATGTCACTTCAGAAATTTCACGGTCTTCTTCATGGCACAAAGATTCAGCCGTTTGGAGATACTGTTATTTCAAGACTGAGTTGGAACCCAAATTAGAGTGACAGATTGAAAAATACTACACCTCTGTATCACTGTTACATGAGTCTTTCAAGAGCAAGTTTCAAGAGCAAGCCCAACTTAAATGGCTCGACTCTGCCTCGATCAAATGACATTTTTTGTAAAAAATTGAAGAAAAATTATTAACTGCTTCAAGCAGGGCCCTGATTTGCAAATCGATTGTGTCTCCGCGACTATTGTAGCTCCCATTTTTTTAACAAAGACTTACGGCAGCAATAGCATCACAATCTTGTTGCGAAAGGGACCCAGGATCACAAGTGTTTTACTGACACGTAATATTGTATGTGGAGGGATATAAATTATATTTATTATATATATATATATAAGAAAATCTACAAGTGTTTTGTGGGATAATGAACTGAGTGATATATTAATGGAATTATAATCGACTTTCCTAGCATTGTATTTGATATTGAATTAACTGGAATATAATTGACAGACACCTTCTTTATGTTGTAAATTGTTATTACATTATGTGAAATATTAATTATATTTAATTGCTGTTTTTTTATTGTTGTATTTGATATTGAATTAGGTTGGATATTAATGATTATTATCACATCTAAGGCGATGTGTTGTGATATATTGGTAGAAACTGCCTGACGTGGATGACTTCATACATCAATCACAGAGACGTTGTGTGACTTTTGTGTGGACTGGGGTAGTATGGTTGTTACTATACTGTAGGCAACCCCTGGCGATGGTTCCTCTGGCAATGTAAGGGAGAGTGTAGGCAACCATCAGAGATAGGAAAACACCAAAGGGAGCAAGGTCCTGTTCCTCTGGCAATGGAAGGGAGTGTAGGCAACCATCAGAGATAGGAAAACACCAAAGGAGCGAGGTCCTGTTTCCCTGGCAATGTAAGGGAGTGTAGGCAACCATCAGAGATGGGAAAACACCAAAGAAGCTAGGCCCTGATCCTCTGGCAATGTAAGGGAGTGTAGGCAACCACCAGAGATAGGAAAACACAAAGGGAGCGAGGTCCTGTTCCTCTGGCAATGTAAGGTAGTGTAGGCAACCATCAGAGATGGGAAAACACAAAGGGCTACCTCCTGTTCCTCTGGCAAATTAAGGGAGAATAGGCAACCATCAGAGATGGGAAAACACCAAAGAAGCTAGGCCCTGATCCTCTGGCAATGTAAGGGAGAGAAGGCAACCATCAGAGATGGGAAAACACCAAAGGAGCGAGGTCCTGTTCCTATGGCAAAGTAAGGGAGTGTAGGCAACCATCAGTGATAGGAAAACACCAAAGGAGCGAGGTCCTGTTCCCCTGGCAATGTATGGGAGAGAAGGCAACCATCAGAGATGGGAAAACACCAAAGAAGCTAGGCCCTGATCCTCTGGCAATGTAAGGGAGAGAAGGCAACCATCAGAGATGGGAAAACACCAAAGGAGCGAGGTCCTGATCCCCTGGCAATGTAAGGGAGTGTAGGCAACCATCAGAGATGGGAAAACACCAAAGGAGCGAGGTCCTGATCCCCTGGCAATGTTAGGGAGTGTAGGCAACCATCAGAGATGGGAAAACACCAAAGAAGCTAGGCCCTGATCCTCTGGCAATGTAAGGGAGAGTAGGCAATCATCAGAGATGGGAAAACACCAAAGGAGCGAGGTCCTGTTCCCCTGGCAATGTAAGGGAGTGTAGGCAACCATCAGAGATGGGAAAACACAAAGGGAGCGAGGTCCTGTTCCTCTTGCAAAGTAAGGGAGTGTAGGCAACCATCAGAGATGGGAAAACACCAAAGAAGCTAGGCCCTGATCCAAGGCAGTGTTGGGCAGTATGGTAGCCTAGCATGAAAGTATTCATTCATCATGTTAAAAGCCTGGTTTGAATTCCCACATGGGTGCAATGTCTCAAACCAATTTCTGGTGTACCCACCATCATACATCTGGGATATAACTAAATACTGTGTAAAATCATACCCACACACTCAAAGACATTGTCAAACTATGTCTGTTCTGAGTGACTCTAACATGGTGCTAAGACACTTTTATAGTTTATGTCGCCCTTGGTTTGTAAGAAATGACCCATGTGCAGTTCGGGAATCCTATTGCTACTTTCTAGTGGGCCAATAAGGGCCCTTATCACATCATTTCCAAATTTATGTTGTAAACACATCATCAGCACCAACTCTCAGATCTGAGGTAAAGGTAAATAATTTGATTATAAAATTCAAGATAAATGGTACATTTTATGTGAATATACACTGGTGTAGTAAATTAAAAGCTAGGAATAGTCCTAAGATATCTGTGCATTTGTGATAACCAGGTTTTGATTTGTTTGGATTCTATGTGAAGACCTGCATGGCGATAATAGTAACAGAGCCAAGACGCTCTATTAATGAGGTCATAACTAACTGCAAACATGGTGATATGATCTACTGGGTAATTATTGTGTATATCAGCCAATAGTTGACACTGGGCAATACGCTCATATCATCAACATATATATGACCAGGAAGATAGTGACTTCTAGTTTATGGTCAGGCACTTGCTTGCTGTAATAGACTTTATTGAACTTCCTCTTGTTAGTGAGAGCAGGGTGGAGATAAGGCCAGTCAGGCAAAAGGTTATACTGAAATATAATCCCCACCATAACTGTCAGCCATTGTTCTGTGTGCATTGTCAGAGAGTTCCTGGCTTTGTGTGTCAAGCTGATATGCCGGCAGATTTGGCCTTGTGGAATGTGGGTTCCACCTCTCAAATACTTGTGTGTGACAACTTGCAATCTGCAGACCACTGTTGTTGATTTCCACATGTTGAATCACTGTGTGATCGGGTTGAAGTCACAGCCACATTATACCTGTACAGATGACTCTTGACGGCTGTCCTTCTAGCATAACTTGTTTAGTTAAAGAACACATGTATTTTGTATATATTTCTATGTTACATTTGCCCATTTCTCAGGAAAAAGGAAAGTCTGAAGTAATATTGTTTAGCAGTGGAGTGAAACATGGCTGTCAACTGTCCCGAATTTTCGTATTTTATGAATTTGCAACTATGCTATGAAAATATGATTTCTTCATGTAAATGTTATGTCAATCTAAGAAAAAGAAATCTCAAGGACTAAATTTTCATAGACACCGGTTAAGAGACGTTCATTATTTAGCTTTAGACTGTCTGCTACTAACACAAGTTTGTTTTGTTTATCCACTGGTATGAAGTTACAAGTCAATTTATAGTGCTGCATCTGTCCAATCAGGACGCTACACTCACATTATCAGAAGTTTCTGATGTTGAAATAAAAACTAAGTGACTATTATCAAGTGAGTTACAGAATCACATGGCTGTATTGTAATGTAGACGGACATAAAAATATACTGGCTGTAATTTGAGAAAGTAGCAGCTATGGTGATACATATTGCTACAAGTTAGTACTTCATCAACCCTTGAAGTTAAAGGAAATATTTACACTGGAAAATATACCGGTATGCAAGCCAAATGGAAATATGAGAAGTGAGGTGACAGACTTGTCAATTAAATGCAAACAACTTTATGCAGTTTATTGGTTAAAGAAACCAAGTTTCAAGACTGCACTGAACGATATATCCATGGATGTATTATTATTCTGTCCTTATAATTAGCAAGTTTAGATAACTTGATTAACAGAATGCCAGACTTTTGTAAGGACATCTTGTTCTTGTTATGAATATAATCAAGGGATTATGGTTTAAACTAATAATCATTGCCTTGGAGACTTGTGCAAGTCTACAATTAAAGAGATGCGGTGGTTTTCAATTGTGGAATGATATAATCAGTGTTACCAGACAGAATCAAGTCAATAACATTGTTGTAACCAACCGCTGTGTTGCACAGCTTACTTATTGCAATGTTGTAACCAACCGCTGTGTTCCACAGCTTACTTATTGCAATGTTGTAACCAACCGCTGTGTTGCACAGCTTACTTATTGCAATGTTGTAACCAACCTCTGTTTTCCACAGCTTACTTATGGCAATGTTGTAACCAACCGCTGTGTTGCACAGCTTACTTATTGCAATGTTGTAACAAACTGCTGTGTTGCACAGCTTACTTATTGCAATGTTGTAATCAACCGCTGTGTTGCACAGCTTACTTATCGTAATATTGTAACCAACCGCTGTGTTCCACAGCTTACTTATTGCAATGTCGTAACCAACCGCTGTGTTGCACAGCTTACTTATTGCAATGTTGTAACCAACCGCTGTGTTGCACAGCTTACTTATTGCAATGTTGTAACCAACCACTGTGTTGCACAGCTTACTTATTGCAATGTTGTAACCAACCACTGTGTTCCACAGCTTACTTATTGCAATGTTGTAACCAACCGCTGTGTTCCACAGCTTACTTATTGCAATGTTGTAACCAACCGCTGTGTTCCACAGCTTACTTTTTGCAATGTTGTAACCAACCACTGTGTTCCACAGCTTATTATTGCAATGTTGTAACCAACCGCTGTGTTGCACAGCTTACTTATTGCAATGTTGTAACCAACCGCTGTGTTGCACAGCTTACTTATTGCAATGTTGTAACCAACCACTGTGTTGCACAGCTTACTTATTGCAATGTTGTAACCAACCACTGTGTTCCACAGCTTACTTATTGCAATGTTGTAACCAACCGCTGTGTTCCACAGCTTACTTTTTGCAATGTTGTAACCAACCACTGTGTTCCACAGCTTATTATTGCAATGTTGTAACCAACCGCTGTGTTGCACAGCTTACTTATTGCAATGTTGTAACAAACTGCTTTGATCCCAATTCACCGACTCACTTTGTCCCCAATGCAATACTATAACTCATAACAGATGTTTCATTGGACATATGATTTTGCAGAGTTATAAAAAAATTATTGAATTTAAGTGAAATATAAAATATGTGTATTAATAATGATCCTAATTTTAGAAATTCAAAGAAAATTGGTTGTTATCAATTTTAAGCTTGCAGATATGTTGCTGAAACATAAAAGTAAATTCAGTATTTATTGTGGTATTAACAGAGCTGAAGGCATCGTCTCGGCCATCTTGCAAACCATCCAGGACAATATCTCAGACTCAAACAGATTACAGCCATCGTGCTCAGTGCCCATAAACAGTGTTGTCAAACATTTCAACAGTGTGCTCAAAGATTAAACTCCAAAAAATATCTGTTAAGTGCCATAACATTTTTTGGTTCATTTACACTGAAGTGGTTTCAAGGTAGTAAATCTGACATGAAAGGTAGAATCTGGTGTTGCCAGGCAACATATGACATGTCGGACAGTCCAGAGATGTTCAGAGATGATCTGGTGACGACTATGTTTGTCTTCCATGATCTGTGGTTGACTTGTGGTCAGTGATAGATAATCTCTGTTTGTCAGGCATGTTGGACAGAAGATGAAGATGATCAAACTGATCATGCCTGTGTCTGCATCTTGTTTGAGCAGCTTTACTATAGTTCAGCATGTATGAACATGAGCATGAGTTAGATGGGTTTTACGCAGTTTGGGCAATATTCCAGCAGTTACATCACGACAGGGCACACCAGAAATGGGTGTCACACATTGTACCCATGTGGGGAATCGAACCTTCAGCGTGACGAGCAAATCCTTTAACCACTACGGCATCACACTACACAAGACAACTATATTGTTTCAGTGTACCCTGAGAAATGAAATATTTACGCAAAAAAAAGAATCCAGGTCGCCATTCCTAAAGCAATCTTAGCACTACGGCTGTCTTAAGTCTGTGGTAAAGTATGGGACTTAAAATCATGAGCGCTACAATGAATGTGTTGAACTGGGCCCTTGGTATTTCAAGTGATCTTCAGAGGCAGGGGTTGGCTAACTTGTTAAAGCATTTGCTCTGCACACCTGAGGCACATGTTTGATCCACCATAGGAGTTCAGTGTGAAAATATAAAATGTCAGCGCCCGAAAAAGTCAATTTTATGTGATCCTGAGGGATGATGAGGTGGCCTAGTGGATAAGGTTACTGTTCTTCTTGATGATGTCATAGGTTTGATTCCCAACATGTGTATAACATGAATACATAGGTTCTCTTCTTTCACAACTTGAGAGACTACTTTAATGTACTGTATACATTTATACATATTTTAACCACATATGTACATGCTGGAGCTCTACCAAATATTTAAGTTTCAAGTAAATCACATAAGTCAACAATTAATGTGTATGAATGCCTTGAGCTGTGTTTATAAAAACAATTAAATATGTAGTATTAAATCCCTACATCCTCACATTAAAAAAAACCATTTGAATGATAATTATTTTATTTTGGCCATAGTCCAGTTTTGTGGATGGTGGTAGTTAGACCCTCCCAACAATCCTTGGACCGACTTCAAGAGTCAACACTGTAGAAACAAACATTCCATTTCAATTCAAGTTTGAAGATAATTTGCCAAATGCAGTCATTAATTAAACATTGTCTCAGCAATGTCTGATATAGGCCAACTGATGGATAGGGGCAAGAGCCTGAGAATCTGTAATGTAGAAATCACCTTAATATGGTCCCATGTTGTCCGGACTCGCCAGAGTGATTTCTCCGACTTAAACCATGATATGGTTTGTATACAATTTCTCTATAGCTCTGCACACTGTCCTATGGTTGTGTCAGTTTTAGTTGTTACAATGCATGTGGATTTCTGGCTCAAAATCAACTGCAAATAGAATGCAGAACTACAGATAAGCTGCGTATTTGTCTAAAATACCCCCAAAAACTATTTAAAACACAATTACTTTCAATTAACTTGTGTACAGAAACACATGCATTTAATGGAAAATGCAATTGTTTGAAAACAGCACGCGTAAATACCAAATGAAGATTTTTCAGCATGCGTACAACACAGCTAATTTCCGACACACAATTACAAGCTAATTTACTTTCCAGGTCAAGCCTATATTTAGAACCGTTATATACATCTAAAACATTATTTCTTTTTTTTTTAAATCTCAAAATGCTTACTCATTTTGGGAAAAACTCAAAAGAGTGATGTATAGATAAGTGAAAAGATATTGGTTACCCAATGAAAAATGTAATAACCCAAATTAAATAGAAACCTTTGAGTAAAAACTCAATTGCTCAAAATGTTATCTGGAGCTCTGACAATGGCGTGACATCGTCATAATGGTTTGTTTAACACCAGTTAGTTGACACTCAATCCTTTTATAGCTTGATCACATGCATGCAATATGCATACACGGGTTTGGAGACTTTTGAAGTAAGGTTATCTGTTCAAAACTGATTCTGTCTGTCTGTCTGTGTATGTGTGTCTCTGTGTATGTGTCTCTGTCTGTCTATCTGTCATCTGTCTGTCTTTGTCTGTCTGTCTATCTGTCATCTGTCTGTCTTTGTGTCTGTCTATCTATCTGTCTTTGTGTCTGTCTATCTATCTGTCTTTGTGTCTGTCTATCTATCTGTCTTTGTGTCTGTCTATCTATCTGTCTTTGTGTCTGTCTATCTATCTGTCTTTGTGTCTGTCATCTATCAGTCTTTGTGTCTGTCATCTATCTGTCTTTGTGTCTGTCTATCTATCTGTCTATCTATCTATCTGTCATCTGTCTGTCTTTGTGTCTATCTGTCATCTATCTGTCTTTGTGTCTGTCTATCTATCTGTCTGTCATCTGTCTGTCTTTGTGTCTGTCTGTCTATCTGTCATCTGTCTGTCTTTGTGTCTGTCTATCTATCTGTCTATCTGTCATCTGTCTGTCTTTGTGTCTGTCTGTCTACCTGTCAACTGTCTGTCTGTTTCTGTACTTCTGTGGGTGGGTTGTAAGGGGGAATCCGCAGGTGATCAAGTCAACAAATGTTAGCACTGTTTACTGTAGAAGATGTAACAAGCCACATTGAAAACAACGTTCTAATCGATAACCGAAATGTAGAAATCCATTAAGACAGACTTTTGTCTTCATTTGTTTCCCCACCACTGTGTGCAGAGCATGTGTAAGGGCCTGGTACATCTGAGGCAACAAGGAGGCCCGTGACAGGTCATCAGGCTGTGCCAGGGAACCGTGGACATGACAGATGATGATGGCGGTGGCAAACATTTGTACAAGACTTGTTGACATAACCAATAATAACTCTGTGGAACTGACCCGTCAATCTGGTCGTAATGTGGCCTGCTTTGTGGCCAACATGTGCCCAAATATTGGAATCTTGTTATGTCAATAAGATCAGCTTCGTATTTAAAGTTTACGGTCATACTTTGTGACACACATAGTTGATTGTGTTGTCGGAGGAAAATAGTTCAAGCATTTACCGCACTGTTTGAGGATATATAATGCTAAGTAAAGTTGTTAGTGCAGACAGTAAATATGTGAACATTTGTATTTAATGTTGAATACCCATGTTATTCTATGGATTTTCATTTACCTGCATTATGTTCATACTTCAAGAGTTATCTCCCTTGCTGAAGTTAAGTTGGCAGTGTTTGTAGAAACATATTCTGTTTACATGTCTGTCTATCTGTCTCTCTCCCAAAGCATGTTGAAATATCTGTATGAAACCATGTTGAAGTGGTCTTATGTGTTTTTAGAATTTAAGTTCTTTTTTTACAGCTTTTAGTCTTACTCTTAAAAAACCCACTTTGTTTGAAATATCTTTATAAAACATTTCACACACATCCAAGTGCTGAAATAAGCGTGGTATTTAGAAAGTTCTATGGCCATTACTGGCTACTATTTGTGGAATGTTGAAGCTGAAGCTAAAGAGAGCCCATGTTGTGTGGCGTATTTGTCCATCATGTAGAGTGTCTGTAAACACCTCCTCAGTAACCACATCACCAATGTTATTTGTTTCTTGTTTAACGCCTTAGCAATATTCTTGATTCATGACAGCTTCCTTCCATACAATCCAATCCAGTGATTGATTTAAAATCATAAGCCCCACAATGTCTGTGAACGATGACATGCATTCAAGTCACTCTGTCTGACCACCCAATCCATTCACTCACCTTGTACAACAAGCATAGGTTGCTGGGGGCTGGGGGTTGGGGGAATGGGTGGCCCAGTCGCCTAAGGCGCCGCGATTCGCTGTGCAGAGTTGCGTCCCTTGGGCACTCCAGAAACCTATAATTGTGGGTTTGAATCCCAGTTCGCCCCGGTTATGTTTCTAGGTTTGTAAGCACCATACCCGTACCCGTGGGTTTCACAGAAGTGGTAAATGTCTGAGTCCTGCATCACTTCCGGCTTTCCTCCCACATTAAGCTGACACGCCGTGATATAACTGGAATACCTTTAAAAGCGACGTTAAACCCAACTCATTCACAATGCTACGGGACATTTCAAATACATCACCTAACAGGCTGAAAGCTAGCGTGCATGTTTAATTCTTTATTCTAGTTGTAGTTTAACACTCCATACACCATGTACACAGACATTTTGTCATTAAAATGACGTTTTTCTAATTATTTGTATTGTTTATTTCAGGGTGTATTGCTTGCACACGACTCTCTAGCCCAGCGAGAACACGAGCCAGTGACGGTGAACCATGTCCACGCCCTCCCGCACACACTTGCCCTCACCCAGCCTGATGCCAGTGAACCCCTTGAGTACCCCCTCATGCCTTATGGCGAGGACAGTGTGAAGATCATCCACTTAGAGAAGACCAACGAGCCATTGGTACGTGACTTGTACTCATCACATTGTTTATAGCAAGGTTTATTTCCTGTTGAACAGGGGCGGTCGGGTAGCCTAGTAGTTAAAGGGTTCGCTCATCAAGCCAGGACCCGGGTTCGATACCCGACATGGATACAATGTGTGAAGCCCATTTCTGGTGTCCCCCGCCATGTTATTGCTGGAATATTGCTAAAAGCCGCTCACTCACTCACTCATGTTGAACATGGTGAGGTAAATATATTTACTGAATAACTTTTGTAAGAATTGACTTCAATGTTTTTCGGATTTTATGGGTGTAAAAAACGTAAAAACCAAGGTGAATGCACTATCCCGGAGAGCCAAAGGTCAGTGGTTCAATCCCAATCTGTGTCATAACAAAAGACATTGAAAGATGTTACTTCTTGTTACCCAGCCTGACACTCGGCATTAAGGAGATAATACAAGGATTGGTCAGCCCTGAGTCAGTATACTACATGCACATCACTGTATGGGTGTAATAGTCTTGAACTCAATGTTAAACCCAATTTCACCTCACCAAACTCTAAATGTCTTTTGGGGCGGTCGGGTTCTATTCCTGACATGGGTACAATGTGTGAATTTCTGGTGTCCACCACTGTGATATTGCTGGAATATTGCTAAAATCAGACTCACTCACTCACTCACTCACTCACTCACTCACTCACTCACCCACTCAATGTGTAAATGTTGTAAATTGTATTTTCTATATTTGGTATGATTAGAAACTGTGAAAAAAACATCAAAAGATAACACCAAATATACTGTGACCTTCCACTCAAGAATGTTGATATAAATTTTAATAATTGTTGATAAGTCTTCTGGTTTTTACTTCAGGAAGAAATAGAAATTTCATACACATGATAAGAAGCAGAGTTGCAACCCTTAGGTGTGGCAGGAACCTATGATCGTGGGATGAAGGCCAGACTTGCCTTGATTGTGTTTCACAAATGTCTGGGGCCTGTATCACCTCTAGCTTTCCTCCCACATTAAGCTGACATGCTGAAATAATGTTAACAGTGCTGTTGAACACCATGACCCTACAAACTAAGTCTGTATTCCTTCACTCCAGGAAGTTAATTTCCACCTGATATGCATATGAGTTTCTTAGAAATATATCTGAATTGAAATACAGTCATGGCTGTTAATTTGTACAACGCATTTGTTCAGCCCACTGGCAGAGTCTCTGAGAAACTCAGTCAGGCGTGACGTCATGGTATGACAACAGGTATACGAGGTCAGGTGACTTGGGATAGGCCTAAGGTTGCCTATTCAATATACGTACCTGCTTTTTCCCAGGCTTTACTGTTGGGAGGCACATTACCCATGTATATTAGTGTATTACCCATGTATGTAGGCCGAGCTTGTTGGATATAGGTCTGTGGTATAGGTGATTTATACAGGTGTATATAGTTAATACTTCATAGCACTGGTCAGGTGAAGTCTTTGATGTAGATACATAAGTGTCAGAGATTTACCAGGGTCTATCTATTTTCTATTCCTTGGGATTCTCAGCTCAGAGCTTCATGTCAATTATTGATGTGGATTTCAAGAAGAATCAACCACTGACACCCCAAACATTGAGTGTATTTCTTACCAGAGTAGATATGTCACTTCTATGTAACATGCAGTCAACAGTTTTGAGAAATATTATGATTGAAACAGCCATACGTTATTGCATCCAACTGACTCACAATGTAAATTATTTGCATCCATTCAATTTGTATACAACGCAATATTCTGCATCCAGTATAACCTTGAGTGATATGTCTATTATTTCCTAGCACCAGTCCGGTGTCATTGGGGGAGGCTTTGATGAGGCTACTCGTGTCATATCTCTTGTATATCATGGTTCGCTGTGGGAACACTGTCGGGGTTGGCCGCGGTGTATTGCCCAGTATTCCCCTATGTAGTCACACATGATAACTGCCATCACCCTAAGCTTGTCTGATTACAGTTCAGGAGGTGTCTCAGCATAATTGTGTGAACTGTGGGATCAATATTTTTCCTTAGTTCCCAAGACATGAGATGTGACATGAGAAATGTAATTTTGACATCACCCACAATCCTTGCTTCATGTACTTGTTAAGGGGTAGCCATTAAGCTCATCCTGTCAGAATGTTCAATGGAGAATAACCATATATATATCCCATGATAGTGTTTGACATTTTTTAAGTCAGATCCCAGCTACACAATGTCATCTTAGCGCTATGATTGACATAACTCCCAAACTTACAGGTAATATGGACTCCTGTACGTTTAGCTCTAGTATCACATTGTTGGATGACAACACCCTGAATTTAGCATTGACAAAGAACCGTAAATTCAAGTTTATAACAGACCCTTGCATTTTTGGGAATGATTGTTGTAATGCTATTGATCATAAAAAAGCACATGCTTGGATAAATCTTGGTAGTTTATTGTCCTAAAACTAAAATGAAAAAAATATTAACCTCCAGAATCTGAGACCATGTAATTGGAACAGAAACAACATAACTCTTTCCATAATGAAAAAGAGAAAATCTGCTAAAAGAAGACTCGTTTGTACAGTTCTGACGATATCAGTATGTGTATATGAATATTATGATGATACCAGGAGGTCGCGAAAAGGTGAGCGAAAAGTAGCACACATCACAGACACATGCAAAGGCAAGTCATGTGTTCACTTGAACAAACATCGGCACATATAGTACACGTCAAAACAGGGAATTGCATCAGACACCATTTTTGTCACTAAAGCATCGGATATGGAAATTTCCTCCACATGTCTACGATAAGGCTTTTTGAAAAAAGTCTTTAAATGCTGTTAATCTTATCAAATCTCTTTGAAATCTTGGTGGAAAGAGCATGCTCCATTTTACCTCAGAAGTTGTGAAATGTAGACACCAAGGGCTGGAGCTGCTGCAAACGTCTAGACTCAAAGAGACAGTTGACTTTTGGAAAGATGAACTCATCCCTTTTGGGGTTTTTTGTCACCCAGAATTTTTATGCATTGAGGGGCCATCGGGTAGCCTAGTGGTTAAAGCGTTCGCTCGTCACGCCGAAGACCTGGGTTTGATTCCCGACATGGGTACAATGTGTGAAGCCCATTTCTGGTGTCCCCCGCCATGATATTGCTGAAATATTGCTAAAAGCGGCATAAAAGCATACTCACTCACTCACTTTCTGCATTAATCTGAATATGACATGGATGAGACAGTTTCAATGGTGTCTTTTATTTCAGGTGGGTAAATCAATGGAAGGAATTTGACCATTATTGGACATCAGATCATTGACATACACTGTATACCTGAGGCTTAGGTTAAACGACCCGTGAAGATTCCGGGGTAGAATAGGTCTTCAGCAACCCATGTTTGCCGTAAAAGGTGACTATGCTTGTCATAAAATGCAAATAACGGGATCGGGTGGTCAGGCTCGCTGACTTGGTTGATGCATGTCATCGATCCCAATTGCGTGGATCGATGCTCATGACATTAATCACTGGATTGTCTGGTCCAGACTCAATTATTTACAGACCGCGATCATATAGCTGGAATATTGCTGAGTGCGGTGTTAAACAACAAACCAACCAACTTAGGTTAAACATCGTAAACTTACTGTCTTTTGACTCTGCCAATCTGAGCAGAAATTCTTTTTCACATGCATTGAGAAACATATTAGGAAGAAAGGGAGCACAGCTGGTGGGAACCTCATACAACTTCTGTCTATCACACACGGACTGGAGTTGCAGAGATTCAATATTCCCAACTTTCAACATCACACACTAAGAAATTTTTATTCAATTTACAAAAAGGCCATCCATTGTTCTGTAGCCAATTCTGTCTGTGAGAAATGTGAATGTCTTCCGGTGAAGACTTTCGACTCCATTTCTTCGCCAAGCTGTCAGAGAACTAACCGAATTACATGAAACAGGGAAGTCGTAGATGTTGCGTGCTGTCACGATGACTGTAGATTAATAGCTGCGGCACCACAGTCACAACACCTTGGTCACATGACAAACAGGGGGACTGGCAGTTTAGGGTCAGCAGCACAGTGTATATCACAAGGCCTTCGGCTGTTCTGTCAACAACAAGATTAAATAAGACAATTACTTTGTGAGTTGTGCTTTGACCGACAATACAGAAAGAAGTATAGAAGACAATGAGTTATGGTTGTCAAGGGAAATATATTCCCCATTTCATTGATATCTATGGAAACTGTTCTCATGGTCTCACGGAGACGGTGCTTACAGAGACAATGTGTTACAAAATTGTAAATGGCATATAAAAATATCAGTTATGTTTGTTTTGATGACCAGTTGACAGACTGAAGGACATTCTTGATTCAAGGGGGTGGTGGGGTAGCCTAGTGGTTAAAGTGTTCGCTCGGGTTCAATTCCCGACATTGGTACAATGTGTGAAGCCCATTTCTGGTGTCCTCCGCCGTGATATTGCTAGAATATTGCTAAATGTAAGACAGTACTCACTCACTCTTGATTCCAGAACAGATTGTTACATCACCAGTTACTGACTGAAGGGTCCGGGTGGTTGACATGTGTGGAGTGGGTGTCATAGTACCCAAGAGCATTGCTCGTGCTGACCACCACTGGTTTGTCTGGTCCAGACAATGATTAAAAGCATGCACAGTGATATATCTTTTATTTTTTGGACTGCAGAGTAAAGTAAAACTCCCTCACTCATTAAATCACAGTACAAGTTTTACATAACCAAAGGTGAGTGTGATCCAACATCAAGTTAGGACTTGGGTTAGATTTGAGATAAAATCAATATTGTTATGTTGCAGTTCAGTGTGGATACAAGAGGTTAGACTCGGTCATAGGTTAGAGGTGAGATAGGACTACTACAGTGTGTGATGATGCTCAGGAACGTGGACGTCTTGGGTAGCAACAGTGGATGACCTTATCATCCAGTAATGGTGTGCATAGTTGGCTTATCTTCCATGACAATAGAGAAGGAAGTCAGGCAGGTGCTTGCTAAGCCCCACCTTACGTCTGGAACATCTCACGAGGATGTTGGCGTGCTGCAACCCTGCTCCAGAGAACAGGCCTCTTTTTCACAGATCAATTGTAGTGCTGCAAATGTCTCGGTCAGATATTTCGGCATAGGCTTATGACCAGCTTAGATTGCTTTTGTAAATGGGCCTCTATTTTTTTTATATGTTGAAAGATGCAAAACACAAAGTATAATGGTTAATTTTAAGTTTAAAAGGACTTCAGACACCATGGTAGACTAACATATCGTACAGAAAAAAACAGTTGTTCAGTTATCTTAATAAAAATCTAATAAAAAGGGAGCCCAGTGATTCTCTTCATTTTCAGATGATACTGCAGTAATCTAGACTTGCCAAACATTATAGACTTGCATGGGCTGTAGTTGATATAAATGTATCAGGGTCTGTAAGACAGACTAACACCATGGCCTCGTTCTTGTTCCTTGTGGTTTTCCACTATCGTAAATCTATATTATAATATAGTGGTAGAGCTGACAGTTCTTTGTTGAGCGAGGAGCAGAGGAGCTTACAGTTATCAGCTTACTCTTAAAACAGTGGTTTGATCCACAATAATCTGTCTGATCAAACCATATACAAATTTGCAAAAATAATGTTGACATAAATGCGATGTGGGGGTCAAAAAGTGCAGATTGAGGTGACTAAGTTAAGGAAGATAGTCTTGATGTATGGACATGCTAGGACATTTATGAGATACAACTGAGATATGCTTTGTTATTCAATCTCATGCCAACATGTCTAAATTGCCAGCATTCCGTGCGATCATATATCACCCTCAGTATGATGGATATAACAAACTGCTACACTGGGATGCAAATGTGACAAGGGATATACGTCAGGAAGGATCCTTTTAAATATTTCATTTCACAATATGTTGTATTTTTTGTTTAACCTGGTGTCAGTTAAGAGAGGTAATAAAATATCAAAGTTTATGCCAAAATTAAAATTTGCAAACTATTTCAGGAGGGATGTAATGCCTTGAAATTTACAGAGAGGGCCATTTATTCTGGTGTTTTTAGGGCCTGATTCTCCTTGCTGTTTGGGTTATTCTGATCAGGTCAGTTTGCATATCCCAGTTTTCTTTGTTCTCGGATCAATGCCTTGAGTGGACAAAACAACATTAGCTGTCGGTAAAGTTGTGGACTTTGTGCGACTTCAATTACTCCATTTTTGCCTCATTTCCATTTCTGCAACATAAAAACTCCCACCTTTGTAAGAAGATGTTTGAAAGTAATGACTTTTTCTCCTCCAGGGAAAAAGTAGGGTGTTGTTTTTTAAAGAAATACATTAACTTTGTAACCAACGTTTTTGGAATAATTGATTCAATAAGGTATATTATCTTTGTTTCACACTTGTAGACATTTTTCAAGAACAAAAATAATATATGCATATTTTATTTAAAGATGAATGCGTACTATTATTGTTGTGTCTAGATTTAATGATTTGGTTAGATTCCCCGATTTAGTCATATTATGACTCTTATTTGTCAGCCAAAACATGTGTTTGTTGGTTTCCCCTAGGTGGTAAACAGCGAAGACCTGCATTACTCTTAGGTCTCCTCCCACATCAAGCTGACATGCCATGATATGACTGATAATTGCTCAAATCTCAAATCTCCAAAAAACCCAACTCACTCACTCCAAGATTCCACACACTCACTTGTTCGCTTATGTATTAAGGTCAAAAGCTGTGCAGTCAGATTTTCCATGATTTTTACATCCAAGAGTTTTAGCTCCACTGTGAAACACAACTCACTCACTCACTCACTCACTCACTCACTCACTCACTCACTCACTCACTCACTCACCCTCTCACTCACTCGAGATTTTTAGCTCCACTCTGAAACACAACTCACTCACTCACTCACTCCTCACCCCCTCACCCCCTCACTGACTCACTCGAGAGTTTTAGCTCCACTCTGAAACAACTCACTCTCACACTCACTCACGAGTTTTAGCTCCACTATTAAACCCAAAACTCTCTCTTATGCACTGAGGTCAGATGTTTGCTGCCAGACTCACCAAGACTCCTAGTGCCTCTGTTGCTGGTTGTCATGTCAGCTACTTAATGGACGTATATGTCATGTTCTATGTATGTGTTCTGTCATGTTACAGGGAGCTACAGTGAAGAATGAGGGAGACTCAGTGATAATTGGGAGGATTGTCAAGGGTGGAGCAGCCGAGAAGAGTGGTGAGTTTGTTGTTTTCATAAACTGAGTTCAAGGCTACGTTTAGTATCCCCTGTGAAGACCTGGGCTACAGTTGGTCTTCAGCCACCCTTGCTTGTCGTAAGAGGTGACTAACAGGATCAGGTGGTCAGTTGGTCAGGTTTGCTCACTTGGTTGATGCATGTCAATGCGTTCCAATTGCGTAAATTGATGCTCATGATATCAATCATTGGATTGTCCGATCCAGTCTTGATTATTTACAGACCGCCATCATATAACTGGAATATCAGTTGCCTGATAGGCATTACTTATAAGTTGAAGGATGACAATGTAGACACAATTTATAGATAACAACTTCTTTATTTACTGGAATATTGCTGAGTGCGGCATTAAACATTCATGCAAATTATATCAGACATTCTTCATGGGGATTCAGGAGTCAAAGAATTGACCAGTGCCTCATCATTGTCATGATGATCATTCTGACAGTAGAGGATAGTTGTTAATCATGTGACGTGTCATCGTACCCGGATGGTGTGGATTGTTGCTCATGCTGTCAACCACTTGCTTATCTGGTCCCAGATTATTTACAGGCCATGGGAATATTGCTGACTGTATCATGAATAACAGCTAGTAGCTGTATGTGTAACTTTGTTTCCATTGTCAGGTTTGCTTCACGAAGGAGATGAGATACTAGAAGTGAATGGCATCGACATGCGCGGCAAAAATGTCAACGATGTATCTGAGATGCTGGTTAGTAATGGAGATTGTTTCAGACTGAATGTATTATTCCAGAATTTGTTTAATTTGAACAGTAACAGTTTAGTGACTAAAGCCGGATTGTACAACTTGTGGATAATCAGTGATAATGATGTTCATTGTTAGCTGTGTAACACAGTATTACTATGTAGATATGTGTCTATGTTCAACACTAATTACCTACTGCTGTTTTCAGGCCTATATGACAGGGACAATAACATTCATGATCATCCCGACGCACAACTACGCATCACCCAAACCAGCCGCCCGACCAAAAGCAGTAAGTACTGAAATACCACTAGAATTAATTGCATAAAAAAATAATCGTTTCTTTGTTGCCTGATGCCGCACAGAAAAATTTATTTCAAAGAGTTTCTGAATAATTTGTAACTTATATTAAGTTTTGAAAAACTTTTTTTCCATCATATGAATATGTTATTCATTATGAATATGGTGTTACTAATTATGAATCACAACAAATGTTTATAGAATATAGTATTTACGTGGTGATGTTCTGCAGGTGCACCTTCGAGCCCTCTTCAACTATGACCCTGAGGACGATGCATATATCCCATGTCGAGAACTGGGGCTTTCCTTCATGAAGGGAGATATCCTTCATATCATCAACCAGGATGATCCCAACTGGTGGCAGGCATACAGGGAAGGCGAGGAAGAGCACCAGTCACTGGCCGGGCTAATACCCAGCAGGCTCTTCCATGAACAGTAAGTGCCGTAATCACTGGCCAGGCTTATACCCAGCAGGCTCTTCCATGAACAGTAAGTGCCGTAAGCACTGGCCAGGCTTATACCCTGCAGGCTCTTCCATGAACAGTAAGTGCCGTAATCACTGACCGGGCTTATACCCAGCAGGCTCTTCCATGAACAGTAAGTGCCGTAATCACTGGCCAGGCTTATACCCAGCAGGCTCTTCCATGAACAGTAAGTGCCGTAAGCACTGGCCAGGCTTATACCCAGCAGGCTCTTCCATGAACAGTAAGTGCCGTAATCACTGACCGGGCTTATACCCAGCAGGCTCTTCCATGAACAGTAAGTGCCGTAATCACTGGCCAGGCTTATACCCAGCAGGCTCTTCCATGAACAGTAAGTGCCGTAATCACTGGCCAGGCTTATACCCAGCAGGCTGTCCATGAACAGTAAGTGCAGTAATCACTGGGTGGGCTTATACCCAGCAGGCTCTTCCATGAACAGTAAGTGCCGTAATCACTGGCCAGGCTTATACCCAGCAGGCTGTCCATGAACAGTAAGTGCCGTAATCACTGGCCGGGCTTATACCCAGCAGGCTCTTCCATGAACAGTAAGTGCCGTAATCACTGGCCAGGCTTATACCCAGCAGGCTCTTCCATGAACAGTAAGTGCCGTAATCACTGACCGGGCTTATACCCAGCAGGCTCTTCCATGAACAGTAAGTGCCGTAATCACTGGCCAGGCTTATACCCAGCAGGCTCTTCCATGAACAGTAAGTGCCGTAATCACTGGCCAGGCTTTTACCCAGCAGGCTGTCCATGAACAGTAAGTGCAGTAATCACTGGGTGGGCTTATACCCAGCAGGCTCTTCCATGAACAGTAAGTGCCGTAATCACTGGCCAGGCTTATACCCAGCAGGCTGTCCATGAACAGTAAGTGCCGTAATCACTGGCCGGGCTTATACCCGGCAGGCTCTTCCATGAACAGTAATTGCAGTAATCACTGGCCAGGCTTATACCCGGCAGGCTCTTCCATGAACAGTAATTGCAGTAATCACTGGCCAGGCTTATACCCAGCAGGCTCTTCCATGATCTGCAAGTGCAGTAATCACTGACAGAGAATCTCTTTCTTGAGGTGGTATGGTAGCCTTTGTTACAACTCCACTTTGGTACAGTTTGTGTATCACCTGTGTCCTCTGTGGTACCAGTACAACAATTCTTTTGTTGAAAAACACCCTTGCTTTTCTGAAATAATCCCATTTGAACCAATTTTGAGATGGGATTGTGTGTTGTTGTTACAGACGTGAAACACTGCGTCAGACCATGCCGGGAGACGGGAAGGACTCTAAGAAGAAGGGGCGATCGTGTGTCTGTGGAAAGAGAGACAAGAAGAAGAAAAAGAAGAAACGCTCCTCCCTGTACACTGGGGCTGACGAGGGTAGGTGCCATTACCTAGTATGTCCACTGTCAGATCCAGCTGCGGGGTGGCAAACGCCGTTGTCAGACACCTTACATGTTGAAATGTGCCCTCGGTCAAGTCACTTCATGACTTGGGTATTATGTGCGTCCCCTTTTTCAAAATCCTGGATCTGCCTCTGGTGTCTGGCATGCGTTATAAGCAATTTACAATGAAACCCCATTAACCCAGACAGTACCCATTGGCATTGTCTGGATTAATGAATCACCTGGACAAAGGGTTAAGCGCCCCCTGTTATTTGTTATGGATATGAGGAAGGCCAGGTCTTTGGTCTAACAGGGTGAAGTCAGGATGTCAACTTAGATGTAATAACCCAAAATGTGATTATGTTTGCAGTTTGCAGCTTAAAGTGTTGGTTTGTTAGCTAAGTGGTTGAAGTGTTCTCTTACTCTCAATACCAAGTTTGATTCCTGGGCCCCACATGGTTGCTTTGTGTTACAGCTGTTGTGATATTCCAGTAATAGCAGAGTTATTCTCACACACGTATAACAGAATACGCGTGATATTCAGTTATTTACAACATAAGTGTTGATGGTGCAGGTGTCCTGTTTGCCACATCGCTTAAGATGCCACATGTAATGGGTTGAATCCCTGATTCATACTATCTGTGAACTTGGTCTGTCAGCGCCGTATCTGTGCTCCTGATGTCATACACTTTAGTTATTTTCCTGTTCTGCTGCATGATTAGTGGATGCCATGAACATCAGTATTTATATTTGCAGAAACTGAAGAAATCCTCTCATATGAAGAAATGGTTAAATATTTACCTCAGCCGAACAGAAAAAGACCAATTGCCTTAATTGGCCCTTCAAATGTTGGGAGGGCGGAGCTCAGACAGCGTCTCATGGAGTCTGACTTTGACAGATTTGCTGCTGCTGTTCCCCGTACGTGGATCTACTCTTTAGTTTCTCACACAGTCATTTATCTGAAGCCTGTGATTTTATCAGCAGAAGGATCAGAATTCAACGTTTTCAAATTCAATGTTTTCTAAACTTTTTACCTAGCATGATTGTCTGTCTGTGTCTCGGTGTATATGTATGTCACAATTATATAACAATTGAAGTGTTAACTGTACATACATAATTTCATAAGTATACATTAATATTTTGTGTTGTAACTGAAATTCGTCAGATGTTCAGATGAAAGATGGTTTTGATATTAAGTGCCACAATAACCAGTGGAGTTCCTACATATGTTGACAGACACAAGTCGAGTCCGCAAATCTGAGGAAATAGAGGGCAAGGACTACCACTTTATCTCACGCACCATGTTTGAGGCGGACATCTTGGCCCAGAAGTTTATCGAGTATGGCGAGTTTGAAAAGAATTTGTATGGCACAAGTATGGAGGCCGTGAGACAGGTGATCCACCAGGGGAAGATCTGCGTGCTCAATCTCCATGCCGACGTAAGTATATGCTCCACGTGATGCTCAACTTCAACTTGATAGACTCTTATAGGTGAGGTGAGGGAAAATGGAGTTTAATGTCGTGTTCAAGTTTATTGCACTTATATGGCAACGCACTTATGTAGCGACGTGTGTGTGGCTGAGTGTACTAGTCCGGACTAATGCAAATTTTATGGCACTAGCCCACTGAGATATGCCTAAGTTTAACATAAATACCCTTCTTAGACACAGTATACTGACTCTGAGCCAACCAGTCCTTGTTTTAGCCCCTTAATGCCCAGCACCAGACAGGGTAACAACAAGTACCATCTTTTGACATCTATTGGTATAACGTGGCCAGAATTGAACCGCGGATTTTACGCTCTCCTGGACACTCTAATAGGGATGAAATATAGCTGTTGAACTGTAAATTGATTTTAAAAGTAATTATGGTTTGTAAACATGATAGACACTGTAGGAAGGGAGATAACTCTTGACAGAATGCTGTCAAGCTAAAGTTAAAAGTTACCAAGTGTACTGACATCTATACAAATGGTTTTCCTTTTTGTTTGCCAGGCTGTGAAACCGCTGTACACATCAGACCTGAAGCCTTATGTGATATTCGTGTGTCCCCCGAACCTGGAGAAGCTTCGTGCTGTGCACGTCAAGCTGGGCAAACCAGCAACACCGGTATGTATACATCTCAACAACAGCGTAGTCAACATTCTAGCAACTGAGATAACATGTTCAAGGAAGTAGTCCCACCTAATCTGACAAATCCTTTTGTAATACAAAAGTAATTGTCAATTATTCCATTAAAATAGGGGTACAGGAGGCCGAGGTAGCTAAGACACTTGAATATATTGTACAGAGTTGTGTCCCTTAGCCATGACAGGAAACTATGATCATGGGTTTGAATCTCATTTCACCGTGATTATGTTTTTAAGTCTGTCAGCACCATGCACCAAAGTGTGGTGAAGATCTAAGACCTGCATTGCTTCAGGGATTATTCCCATATCAAGCTGACAGACCATAATATAACTGATTTACTGTTCAAAGTGGCTTTAAATCAAACTCACTCACTCACTCACACACTCACTTTACCATTAAATTAAATAAGAGACATTGTTTTCTCTTAGGCTATTGGTACTGTTGCATTGATATCTGAGACTTCATCTGAGTAAATCTCCCACACACCAAAGGAAAAGAAAGGGGCACCCATTTTTCATTTGCACTATTTCATTTTTTTCATTTTTTACTTAATTACCTTCTAGCTATCTGTCAGGTGTGAGTACCTCACATGTGATCAGATGAGTACTTATAGGCCAGACTTTTTTTCCTTAGATGAAATGTGAAAAAAAAGAAAATGTAAAGCAATGGGGCCAACCAGAAATGAGTAAGATGTGAAAACAACTCTTTTACTGTTGCTATCAATATTAATGAATTATTTGAAGTACCATAACTAAGAACTGTTCAAAAAATTACTTAATAAATCAAGCCCCACTTTTTTTCTCCCTACCATTTAACATTTTGAGACAATCCCAAGACGTATTTGAAATTGTAATTTTTTTATTTTTATTTGTTTCAACTCACCAACCTGAAATTTTGGGTTGAAAATCCCTAACAGCCACCCCCACCGCACACACCTCAATGTCTTCCCTTAAGCATGTATATTTGTTTACTAGGATGACGAACTCAAGGACATCATAGAGAAGGCTCGTGAGATGGAGGACATATATGGCCATTACTTTGACTACATCTTGGTCAACCAGGACCTCAACAGGGCATACGATGAGCTCCTTCAAGAGATCAACCGCCTCGAGATCGAACCACAGTGGATTCCGAAACCTTGGGTAGACACATTCATGTGAGATGACCAGAGGCTGGTTGGCACTTGCTTCGGCAATACTTCATTCATGGATTACTGTGACCTGTCTGCTTCATGTGCTACCAGACTAATGTGTGCTCGAACATAGGAGTGATGAAGCAGATACAGAAACAATGGGATAATCCTGTGATGGTCATAGGACCATGTTACGAAGCATATAACTACGCCAGAGTGAAAGTTGGCTGGTATGATATGTGATCAAGCTGTGAGAGCCCAGCTCACAATCAATATGTACATTTGAACCATGGATGATGTCAAGTGTGATAGTTCTGAGTTCTTGTGACAAGATCAGCATTAGCCTTATTGAGGGCCAAACAGGCAGAAGCGCATCCACAGTTGTGAATCACACAACACAGGAACAATGTGACTGGTTCCTAACGCTACTATCAAATAACTTCAAGTGTATATTGAACAGAAGACAATGTGAATGCAGCTTTCTAATACCTTCAAGTGTATACGGAACTTAACTGGGTGAATCGACACAACAGAGGAAGTGTTCTGTATTTAAACAAGGAAGCCTGATGGAACAGATGACGATGAATGGGATGTTTCTACGACTGATGTTTTTAATTGTGACAAGCAATAATCAAGACACCAGACAATGTGAGGTCTGATGGGAATAAATCTTCATAACATGCTACTCGGAACATGTGCACTGTCCCTTGTGTATAAACGATGCTCAAAAGGCATCTTGTTACCATGGTTACACCATGTATCTTGTCTGTGACATATAACTTCATTTTGGGAGTAATCCTCCTGGTTGTATTGCACAAGTTCAACCAATATAATATTCATGTTTCACTTCTTTTCCCGTAGTTTTCTCCACAATCAAGATGATACAAGTACGAGGTTGTGCCTTATACAGATCTGTTACCATGGTTACCAAAGTTTTAATTCTGTTATGAGATGGTTAAAGAGGTTTATCATTCAGTGGCTGTGGCCATGTTTTTCACCATGGTTGCTGTTGTGATGTGGCCTGCATGTCTCACAAAGAGATTGACATGACAGACGCAAGAATCCGTCTACATCGGAATTTACAAGTATGAATATTTTACTTGAAAGAAATGGTTTTATTTGTTTTGAAGATGATTATGGTTGAAATATTTTTAATCGATCTAATTTCTGAAATAGCTACTGTGGTCAATAGTGTTCAAGGATGTACGATCATTGATCATAGGTAAGTCAGCAAAATGTAACTCTAGGTAGGGTTCAAGGTCAGTGCAGCAAGATTAAATTTCATTATTTCATTCGTCTTAATTTATGAATTAATGTCCATAATTTTGATGGTTCTCTGTATACAATGTCGCAATGACACCAAAAATCATGACATGGTAACATTTTTGGCATGGTGTCCTGTGGAAGAAATTAAGGGTAACGTTACATGTCTGTCGTGCTGGATGATTCTAAACAAAGAAAAGGTTTAATAGTAGACACAAATATGAAAAGTTAGGGAAATGTGGTTTTGAAATGGAATATTGAAAAGTCTGTTTGTTACACTGAGTTAACTTAGAACCTTATGGAGAGGTCCATCATGTGAACTTGTCTATGGCCATTGAGTGTAGGTTTTAGTGTTAGTGCATATTCATACTTCAGAACACATGGCCCCAAGAGATGGCATCCTCTGTATCCAGAGCATCATATCTCCAGTCTATAAACAAAAACTCCCTGGACCCATTCGCCAAGATGTTGTTTCAAAAGTGATGTCACCGCCTCCATTCCTCATTTCACAAACTTAGTACAGAATTTCTTTTGCTCATCAGAGTAATTTGATTGGACAGCTATATTTACAGTTGTGAAATTTGTATCCCGCTCAAACAAGCTATGGTGGCAAATGGGTCCAGGGTTTTTATAATGATAGAATGAATATAGTACCCTGGATAATCGAGGATGGAAAGATAGCTATAGTCAATAGGTTCACTTTCTTCGTTAGGTCAGACATTAATTATTCAAGGTGCTAAGGTCACTGAACTTGGTGTGTGAGGGAGCAAGCTGACCTGTGCAGATAATATTTATGTGTTATCACCCCCTCATCCCAATCCATGAAGCACATGTAAACATACAGCATGCATACAATATACATTATGCAATAATGCCATTGTCCATCAATAACACTGTCTTCCATACCATGCAAATAGGCCATGATATATGTCTGCTGTCAGTAGGAATATTATCATGAAGGTGTCCATCATTCACGCACCTGACCTTGTGTTTAATGGGCATCAATACGGGCTGTAACTGACCCTCAGAGCTGCACTCTCGACACCCCTGGAACACCCTGAGAGACACCCACCCCCCACCCCAGAACGACCTGGGACACCCACAAGACACCCCTAGGACACCCATCTGCCCATATACTAATGACACACATGTTCACCTTGGCCCTGACCAGTTGCTTGTCAGGAAGGGCATTGGCAAAGTAGCAGGCTGGTTCGGTCGGGTAGCCTAGTGGTTAAAGCGTTCGCTTGTCATGACGAAGACCCGGGGTCGATTCCCGACATGGGTACAATGTGTGAAGCCCATTTCTGGTGTGCCCCACCGTGATATTGCTGGTATATTGCTAAAAGCGGCGTAAAATCAAACTCACTCACTCACTAGTTGTTTTAGGCATGGAGTTTCTTTTTAAATTACTACTCAATTTTGATGGGGGATAATGGGTATTTATTCCGTGCTTGTCACAATTGGTATGTTTTATCAGTGGAATTGGCTGACCTTGTGTATAAGCTGACACCACAATTGACCCATGCAATCCCTTCCTAAATTATCCACTGATGACAAGTAGTACCATTGTCATAGAATAATAGGAAAATATCTGCGAAAAGTTGAGTAGTATAAAAATTCCTGGGTTAACGATAAATTTGTCATGTGTTTAAATAATGCCTAGCAACCCTTTTTGAATTGTATTGTTTTCGTCATCAGTCACCTATATTTTATGGGTTAATCAAATATTCAGTACCTGGGAATGGACGGGCTCTTGAATACAGCCCTGCAGGGTTCAGGGTACAGCCAGTGTCTTCCACCAGTGCATGACTAGATGTTGTTGTCTGTGTATTGTACAGCACACAGCATTCATAACATCATACCCAGTGTACACAGGTATACATTCATCACAAACATACAGTAACATATATTTTCTCATATCCCAGAAGCTGAGATTATGTATGTCTTGCACTGTGGAGAAATACCGTATTCACCATATTAAGCACCCTGCTCCAATAACCTTCCGTACGAATACTGAAAATTTATATGGAGGTCAACAGGAAAAGAGTGCGAACAAAAGTTACTTGGATAACTATTTTGGTTTTGCTTCTCCTGTGAAAGTAGATAATTCTTCTCAATGGAAATGTTTCAATTTAAGACAGATTCAGCAAAGTTCTAAATGTGAACATTTGCAAATGCTGGCATTTAACACACAGTGAAACTATCGTAATACAAATCCCATTGATCCTGATCAAGTCCTGATTTAGTTTACTCTCAGCAACATCTTTATATAACAAGGGGAATTCACTGTTTCACTGTATACAGTACAGACCTGCCATTGGAATATGTGTGCTAAACTGCTCTTTCATATTCGTGCTGATGTAACATCCAAAACTTGCCTCCACAGGAGATATTGTTTGGGTGAGATCCAGTATTATCTTCCAGGAGATAATGTTTGGGTGACCTCCAGTATTATCTTCCAGGAGATATTGCTTGGGTGACCTCCAGTATTATCTTCAAGGAGATATTGCTTGGGTGAGATCCAGTATTATCTTCAAGGAGATATTGCTTGGGTGACCTCCAGTATTATCTTCAAGGAGATATTGCTTGGGTGAGATCCAGTATTATCTTCCAGGAGATATTGTTTGGGTGACCTCAAGTATTATCTTCCAGGAGATATTGCTTGGGTGAGATCCAGTATTATCTTCCAGGAGATATTGCTTGGGTGACCTCCAGTATTATCTTCAAGGAGATATTGCTTGGGTGAGATCCAGTATTATCTTTCAGGAGATATTGCTTGGGTGACCTCCAGTATTATCTTCCAGGAGATACTGCTTGGGTGACCTCAAGTATTATCTTCCAGGAGATATTGCTTGGGTGACCTCCAGTATTATCTTCCAGGAGATACTGCTTGGGTGAGCTCCAGTATTATCTCCAAGGAGATATTGTTGAAGTATAATTGTATCTCAGTCTTTGCAGGCCATTATGACTCCTTTGTTATGATGTCACAATCAAATGGCATCACTCATCTCTCTGCCACTGAAGCTGGTCAGCTGTCTTGTTTACAAGCTGGAGATGTTGGAGGAATGATTTTGGATGATATATTGAATCTCACCCAAGTGTCTTTTGATATTAGATATATCCACACTATTTGTTATATCTAAAGACACTCGGGTGAGATTCTCTATAGGTCTGATATTGAAAATCAGAAAACATATACCAGTATATGGTCTCTTGTTAAATTAAGTTTTTTTCAATATTGAGTTATATTATTTCAGTGTTAAGTTGAATTATTTCCAATACAGTCGAATCTTGTAATGTTCAACTCGTGAGGAAACATCAGGGGAATATAATGTTTAATTTGGACACTTGGGTCTCGCAAATGAATTCGAGACAACTGGGAATTCGACACATCCAAGTTTGACAAACAAGGTTCGACTGTAGGTGTAAAGATTCTTCTAAACCGACATTTGATAGTGCTGGTGAGACTTTAAGCATCGTTGGGCTGAGACCGAGGTTGACTAGTGTGTGTTCTGTGGTTGTAAGTGTACAAGCAATGTAACAGTCTTCTTAGTCCATGCCTGCTGTGTCAAGATAGCAACTGAATTGTTGCAGAGAAGTATCTGAAAATGAGGGTAGAAAACTGGGCAGAGTAACTGTCAATTTTGTACGATTCTGCATGTGTTAATAGATATATCAAACAGTGTAACACATTAGAAATGAAACTGACATTAATGCAAAGAATTAACTTTTTATCCATTTACATTTTTCAGTGCTTGTGACTAAAATACATATGTGTATATAGAAAATATCCTTATACTCTGAAAAAATGAGATTAATTGATATTTGTTTTTAATTATCAAGTTATGAACTTTCTGCAGTTGATACACATTGAGGATCACCGTTGACTCTGGTACCTTGATTTCAACAATCAAATTTATGCTGTCTTGTGTCCTTATGAATGTTTTCATGGATACAAAATGTCCTGTACATCTATAAGGATTGAAATGAGTGTGGATGTCCATGTATTTGTTGCTTGACAGCTGTTTCCTTCAGTGTGGCCTCGGCTCCCTGCAGATTGCCTTGCCTGTGTACATTGCCAGCTTATAAGGACCCTAAGAGTAATTAATCACTACCTCAATGACAATGTACAGTAAATCAAGAGATGTGTCTTCAACTTGCTAGCAACATCCTTAAGGCATGTGTAGCATGTCTTTGGCTTTTATCTTTTATTAGTTGGTTTACAAAATTTGGTGGCTAAAATTCAATGTAGATGGTCGAATTTTAAAATTCATATTTAATTGCAACTTTCAGATTAGTACTGCTGCTTATGAATGAAAACGAACTCGTACACGGTAGTCAGATTGCAAAACGATACTGAAAGACAATAGATGGGTGTTTTGTTAGAATAACTATTTTTAGACATGATAGTCACTTTTTCTTACGATCAGCGGTGATAAAATCTGTCATGTATTTTTTTCATTTCACCAAACTGTAAAACAGTCAGCCGAAAATAAGATTGTCAAGTCTTTTTTCA
Source organism: Haliotis cracherodii (assembly GCF_022045235.1). Classification (NCBI taxonomy): domain Eukaryota; kingdom Metazoa; phylum Mollusca; class Gastropoda; order Lepetellida; family Haliotidae; genus Haliotis; species Haliotis cracherodii. Next base: position 37,693,785 of record NW_027266308.1, read on the forward strand.
TCTTTTAATTTCAGGTTTTTTTTGTGGTCAGTTGGACTTGTAAACCAACTAAACAAAATATAAGGCCTTAGATGAAATAAAAACATGTCTAATGTGACCCTTATACCTACTTTCTTACATTAGTAGAACGATACCTGGGTTATTTATATTTTATCATAATGCTACAACTTTTTCCTTCATTTTCCTGTCATAGTGGTTAAAGCCTAGTGGTTAAAGCGTTCACTCATCATGCCGAAACCAGGGTTCAATCCCGACATGGGTGCAATGTGTGAAGCCCTTTGTCCTCATGCCTGATATTGCTGGAATATTGCTAAAAGCGGCGTAACACCATACTCACTCACTCATATAGGTGGAATATTGCTGAGTGCTGTGTTAAACTACAAAGAAACAAAGAAACAAATAAACAAACTTGTACCTCATTGGTCAACAAGCAAGCATCCTCCGTCGCCATGTTCATCCTCCCTTGCACATCAGTGGCTTCTCTTCAAATAAACATTATTGAAATAATCGTCCAAATATGATTGCCCTATTACCTGAACGAAGCATGACTGCTTGTGTTCAGGTGCCTGCCCATGGTGTGGGATGGATGACATGTTGCCATAGTTACCTCTCATTTTCCTCTATCTATATGTCTTTGACTTGCATGTTGTCTTGCCCCAGTGCCAGTATTGATGTTAATCTGTCCCTGCACCAGTAGACTATAGTATACAATTCATTAGGATTGTCAAATTCTCAAATGGCCAAGATGTTAAAGGTGCTGTGATTCTCTGTATTGAGTTTCGACCCTCAGGCTTGCAGAAACCTACCATTTTTGGTTTTATTCAACCGATTATGTTTCTAGTCTTGTCACCACCAAACCTGTGCTTGTGGGTTTCACATAGACGGTAAACATCTAAAACCTGCATCACTTAGGACTCTTTCCCAAGTTAAGCTGACATGCCGTGAAATGTTCGACTGTTCAGAGCCAAGTGCCCCTGCTGCGATATGGCTGGAATAATCTCACTCACTCACTCAAGCCAAGCTACCTAGCGATATCATCACTACCAACCAATGGAGATATAAATAGCCATATTGTGCTGCTATTTTGACTCTTTGGTTGTATATTGGCCAATCAGATTCCCTTCTAATAATATATGCCTTTGATATATACCACTCAAAAAAAATTAAGAACATCCAATTCTTTCAGATTACTATAGTAAATCTGTCAGGCATGAAAGATTAACTATAGATAATATGAAAGAATCTTTTGAGTCACATATGTTGAGCATGAAAACAGGAAATTTTTAGTGTGTGCTGGTGCAAGGACAGCACCCTCTGTACCTCTTGTCCCTGTGTACATAGCTATCTTTATGTCATCTGTACATCCTCCCTTATTAACCCTTGACATGCTGACACCCTCACCTACTCACCATATACCTGGAGAAGCAATATGCTGAGACTAATAGGGTCAATATGTTGTTTATACATTGTTATATAATAGCAAACATATCCCAGTAAGTTCCCTTTAACTGTACATATATGTTTCATTTCAAGGAATTCCCCAAATGATGGATTTGGGGAGTGTCTATTTATCAAAGTTTATTATATTTTTACTAGATTTTGTAGAGTTGTCCCTGCTCTGCCACAAGATCAACATAACCGACTTGTGTATATGTCAGTTATTTTATGCCAAGGGAAAGCATATCATAATTATCAAATCATGAATAAATATATAAAATGTATTGTTCGTTGGTTGTCCCTGGAGGAGACATGGAGGACTCTGGATGTTCATTTCTTGCCTGGCTCTCATCACATGGCAGCAGAACAAAGCCAGAGACATAGCAGACAACACATGTCTGCACCATACTTACTGCTCATGGTCAGAGACCTGCATCACTTTGAGTGAGTGAGTGAGTTGGGTTTTGGCCGCTTTTAACAGTATTCCAGTTAAATCACGGCGTGTCAGCTTAATGTGAGAGGAAAGCTCAAATGATGCAGGTCTCAGACGTTTACCACTTCGATGAAACCCATGAGCAAGGGTATGGTACTGACAAACCTGGAAACATAATTGGGGCGAATCAGGATTCAAACCCACAATTCAAAGGAATTGCGGCACCTTAGACGACTGGGCCACCCGTGCCACCCATTGCCCCCTGCATTACTTTGAGCTTCCTCCCACATGAAGCTGACATGACGTAATACATCTGGAATACTGTTCAATGCAGGAAAGCAACTCGCTGCATTTCTGAATTCTGAAATGATATTCGAACCCTGGACTTCACAAATCGAGGTTGGACCCCTCATGAATGGAGGTTAACTCCGCCAACAAGCTGACAAGGTAAGGATGTGATTTGTGGGATGATTCCAGCACACCATGTGACATGGTCATAACCAGACCCTGGTAGAGGTTCTTATATCCTCAACACCACTGACATGGGCAGCGGGGGCACGGGTGGCCCAGTCGTCTAAGGCGCCGCGGTTCACTGTGCAGAGTTGCGAAACCTATGAAACCTATGAAACCTATGATTGTGGGTTCGAATCCCGGTTCACCCCGATTATGTTTCTAGGTTTGTCAGCACCATACCCGTGCTCGTGGGTTTCCCCGAAGTGGTTAACGTCCGAGACCTGCATCACTTCGGGCTTTCCTCCCACATTAAGCTGGCATGCCGCGATATAACTGGAATAATGTTAAAAGCGGCGTTAAACCCAACTCACTCACTCACACTGACATGGGCAGCAACTGCCTGAACATTTTACACCACTGTTATTGATATTACAAATAAGGAACTATTCCCTGAGTGCAACATAGAATAACGGGGACCAAGATTATGTAAGAAACTGATATAGAGAGTAAATGTTTCACATCTCAGTCTCAGCAACGTTCCTGTTATGTCACACTGACCTGTGGATAGTGTGTCTGGAGACCACATACCCACCTGATACACTTTCTAGTCAGCTTGTTACAACCTTGGAGACTTTCTAACACGAAATACTTAGCGGTGTGGTGAGGTAAAATGGGAATTAACGTCGCTTTCAAAATTATTCCACAATGTGTGTGTGTGTGGCTGCTTGTACTAGTCCGGACTCATGTCAATTTTACAGTGCTAGCCCACTGAGATACCTTTCTGCAGTTTAACATGAAAATCCCAATCAGACACAGTATACTGACTCCGAGCCGACCAGTCCTTGTTTTAGCCCCTTAATGCTGAGCACCAGGCAGGGTAACAACAAGTACCATCTTTCAAGTCTTCAGGTATGATGCAGCCGGGGATCGAACCCCAGACCTCCCACTCTCCGGTCAGACACTCTACCACTAGACCACAGATGTGGATGGCTTCATATAAAGTGGTGTTAATGTTATGTATTGAAAATAACAACATAATATTTGGTCATTCGTCTCATCAAGGTTTTATCATAACATTTTTATTAACAAAAGCTATACCTGGTAACAGGAGACTAAGTGACACAACCTAAAACAGGGGTGTAACAAATCAACTGACAATGTCAGTATTGGGTTTGAAAATGGCCTGGGGGATGTTGTTCTAAATGTCAACCAGAGATTGGCCCAACTGAGCTAGCATTGCCGGCTGGTTCTGGTCCTGTCGTAGGTGTCCCACCATCTCATCCCAGACATATTCTGTTGGGGGGGAGGTCTGGAGAAACAGCCAGCCATGGCAGCACAGCAATGAATTGTTTTACCGGAGCCCTGGCAAAGTCTATTTAGATGCATGTATAAATTGATCTGGTCATGCATGTACTGAAGTTGACTGACACTTTATCTCCACTCAAACATATAAAAAGTCAGCAGGAAGGCATATATAGTCAGAAAGAACTGTAAACATTAGTGGCTTGTAGTATAACCATGGACTTATATAGTTATTTTTTGTCATTAAACAAAATATCATGTGACTAACCACAGTCCTAGTCAGTACCAACCAAGTACAAGGCCTAGAATGTGGATATGAACTTTAAACCCATCCACCTTATTCACCAGATCTGACCCCAAGTGACTACCACCCTGTTTACAAATTTGAAAGATACTTGCAAGGCCAGAGATTGAACGAGGACCAATAATTGGTTACTGCTGTGGAGGGCTGGTTACAGAGTGAGTGAGTGAGTCAGTTGGGGTTAACACCGCTTTTAACATTATTCCAGTTATATCATGGCGTGTCAGCTTAATGTGGGAGGAAAGCCCGAAGTGATGCAGGTCTCAGACATTTACCAATTTGGTGAAACCCACGAGCACTGAAACATAATCGGGGCGAACCGGAATTCGAACCCACAATCATAGGTTTCTGGCGTGCCCAAGGGACACAACTCTGCATAGCAAATCGCGGCGCCTTAGACGACTGGGCCACCCATGCCCCCGCAGGTTGACAGAAGGTGATTTGACCAACAAAGCAAGGGCCACTGAACTCGAGAGGAGATGGAACAAGTGTATTGAACTGCAAGGGGACAATGGTGAAAATTTACTAAAGATTTTGACAATATTTTAGTACTATGTATGCAAAGGTCAAAGCTTATTGATACCCCCTTATGATTGTAGGTTAGTATGAGAATTCTTTTACCTGGGGACCAATTCTGATACCGAGGGTCTCTCTCTCGGGTATACAAAGTATGCATCTGTATCACAGCTGTAATAATACAAACATGAACCAATTGTATTAAATACAACAAGCACGAAACACTCATACCCCCCTCCAATATGACATGTTTGGTTGTGTGCCAGACAAGATATATTGTACAGTGTTCAAGATTTTCAGTCTATCTCAAAGCCGTTGCCATTAAAACTTGAAAAATTATCTTTTCAAACATCTGAAACTATGAAAAAGCACCAGTTCACCACTAGACCGATCTATGTGCCAAGTTTGGTAAAAATATCTCTCATGGCTTTTGAGGAAGGAGGGACGGCACCCATTCCTATTTTTCACTTGAAGACAAGTGAAGCAAGCTTTAAAGAAGCTTCATGTAGATTATGTTTCCATTTGAAATACAGAGATTGAATACCAGTTCTCCCTGGTAAACAAACTAGAAAATCCAGTGTGATGAGTTTATTTCCCAAAGTAAATGATTTGGGTTTAACTATTTGAAAAGTAAATGGTAACATCACAATGTTCATTATTTAGGTGGAACCCACATACATGGGTTTAGTGCTGACAAATGAAGGATTATTATCACAGCAAATGTAGGCCGAGGGACATGAGACTCGAACCAGATGACGTCATGACATGCCATGAATGACATCATACAAGACATGAAATTTATTCATCTTCAGTGAGAGTCAAGCTTTCCCATTCCACAATGTTTACAACCAATCAGATTTCACCACAGTCACACTTGTTTTACAATGGTCCATGCCTTTCTGGGATCCGAACTACGGATCTTCTGATTGGAGAAGAAGACCTCCCACATCCCAACCAAGACTTCATCAAGACTTCTGTTTCACTACTTCATCTATTTTATCAATGAGTTCCTCCTTCGACATCAGACAGTTGCTTTTCTTCCAGATTTGTCGGAGCTCATTGAGGGTTTTGGCAAACACTGGTCCCTTGGGAACGTTGTGAGCGAAAAGGTCATGACCTGTCACCGGGAACTTGGGTGGGGACCAGCTCACAAACTCATCTGCTTGTGTCCCCTCACCTTTATACACCAGGAGTTGTATAATCCTGTCCTTCACCTTGGGCTCCCGGCCAACAGTGTCTATGATCAGGTCCTGGCAGTACCTCGACACCGAGTCACCAACATCGTCGTCACGGTGTTGTATGATAAACAGACCCATCTTCAGCTCCTCGGTTGACAGCTTCATCCTCTTGTGTAACTCATACATCTGAAATAAACAGTCAAATATGTCGTTACTTGATCATTCATGATGTCCACTTTTCGTGAAAACAACATTTTGTTGCCATGGTTACAAAATAGCTTCAGAGAAACTTGGTTCGGGACAGTGGCCGACCCCCTGTCTATCTCTTTTTGTCTCATTTAATTGGCTAATACCCAATAATAATAACAATAACAACAACCATCATCATCATCATCATCATCATCATCATCAAAACATTCAGTACAATATGTCATAACTAATGAAATCCAACAACAACCATCATCATCATCATCAAAACATTCAGTACAATATGTCATAACTAATGAAATCCAACAACAACCATCATCATCATCATCATCATCATCATCATAAAAACATTCAGTACGATATGTCATAACTAATGAAAACCTACACCATAGGCTTCACACCATGATACAGAGTCTTGTTAAGGACCTCAACCCAGCTTCAACTCACCTCACTCTCCCCAGACAGCAGTGCCGACAATCTCGTCATAGGCAAGGGAGACAACCCTTCTGTCCGTGCACACACTTGGAGGAAGTGCTGCACATCAGGCTTCTCTGGTAGTCCTGGAACAACAATAGCGTGAATGAGTATACCATACCATACAAACAGAAACAGTATCAGCTACATTCCAGCTATATCATAACCTGTAAGCTGGGTCAGACAAACCAGTGATTGAAACTATGGCAAATGTTCCATGATGATACACAATCAACCAAGTCAGACCATCCGATCCATTTAGTTGCCATCTGACAAGCATCTGTTGCTTGGGACCTATTCTTACCTCGAATTACCACATCTGAATCACAACAGCTTATTCTGAGTGGGTCAAGACTAAGCCAAGCAATGCAACTCTGATAAGTATATTGAAGCTCCTATGGAGAACACCGACTATGCTTGTAGTAAGAGGCGACAAACAGGATCTCATGGTCGGGCTCACTGACTTGGTTGATGCCTGTCATCGTATCCCAATGGCGTGGATCGATGCTCATGATATCAATCACTCGATTGTCTGGTCTGGACTCAATTATTTACAGACTGACGTCATATAGCTGGAACATTGTTGAGTGCAGCATTAAACAACAAACAAACAAAATCATTTCCAGGCTTTCGCCTCTCTTAAAGTTGTTCAAAGCAAACTCACTCACTCACTCATAACACTGAAGTTAACTCGCCTACAAAGACATAACAGCAAACTCTTTGACTTAGAGAATTGACTCACCAATAAAAGCACCAACACCAAGCTCTGTCATGGTCTGGACAATAGGGCCGGCATAATTCCCAGTTAGGATTTTCTTAACCTCAACCCACAGACGCTCGCCAGATATTCCTATAAAAAGAACACAAGGAGATCACTTGCCAGCATTCCAGGCCAATGGAACGTCATAACAAATAACCTATGCTAAAAACTGTAACATTATGTTCAACTATCAAATAACAAGAGTGCCAAAATAATAAAAAACAAGTATACAGAAAATGGCAAATACCTCGGATGGAGCAGAGATACCAGGGATTTATCTAGGATTCAAACTAAGGTGTTATTTTCTTAATTTCATGTGTGAGTGTTTGAGTATGGTTTAATGCCGCTTTTAGCAATATTCCAGCAACATCACGGCAGGGGACACCAAAAATGGGTTTGACACATTGTACCCATGTCGGGTTTTTTGGCGTGACGAGCGAACGCTTTAACCACTAGGCTACTCGGCCTCCCCCTTACTTTCATGAAGTATCCTTACATAGAATTTCATGCAATAGAGTAACATTAAAACAATTCCTTTTTACTGGTCCTTTTATCAGTGAAGTACAAGTCACTTTGACCAAGCCATCATATTTTTTATAAATAGTAACATTAATCAAGACATTTGCTCAGACTTGGAGCTGAACATCGACCTCTGCGCATGTCTAGAAATCATCCTGGATACTCCCAGGAACACGAAGACAAAGCTACCCACCAGCAAGGCCACCTGCATTCTGCCTGATGGAGTCCAATGTCTGAGGCTCATGGAGATTGGGCCCCGTAGCAATACGTCCATAGAACCTGCATAGCAAACATGTATTGGTCAGTCAGCCAGTCGTCCAGCATGGCTGAACTAAGTTGTCCTGATTTAATGGTAGACAGAATTCATATCATACTGTGACATTATACAACATTATTGTGACAAAAGTACAAAATAAAATGTACAATCATGGATAACTGACAGAATGATTATTGATGCAGACAGACAGAACAGAAAGTTGACCTTTCACTTGCTTATAAAGCAGCCTGCATAAAAAGCTTTGGCAACAACAAATTATACCTGTGAATTGATAGGGCTGGCTAATACATTGATAATAATTTGATTTGTGATGAAATAAAGTTTAGATTTAATCAAACAAACTTGTTATTGTCAGTCATGTCAATTGTCAATGACAGAAAGCAAATGTCCACAAAGTAATCTTGAGTGAGTGAGTGAGTGAGTGAGTGAGTGAGTGAGTGAGTGAGTTGGGTTTAAGGCTGCTTTTAACAGCATTCCAGTTAAATCACTGCGTGACGGCTAAATGTGGGAGGAAAGCCCGACGTGATGCAGGTCTAATACGTTTACCACTTCGGTGAAACCCATGAGCATGGATATGGTGTTGGCAAACCTAGAAACATAATCGGGGCAAACCAGGATTCAAACCCACAATCATAGGTTTCGGGCGTGCCCAAGTGACGCAACGCACAGGGAATCCTGGCGCCTTAGAGTTCGGGAAAATAGTCTCAAAGGCACTGGGGACATACTGTTGCCACAAGTTGTATCAATACATGCATCAACTACAAGTCCTGATTACACAACATACCCCCATGGCCACCACCATAGTCCCCATGCCAGGGCTTTGCTATGTATGTGAAACAAGAAAACAGCATAACCACTGTCTCCCGCCATGGGATGAATAAAAATTTTGTCTGTTCATATCGTAGTGAATAACATGAAAGTTAATGTTAACTATCAAAAGTAGAGTCCAAAATATCCAAAGTAGAGATAGGCACTGGGGTTGCTTTGTCATAAGAAAACCTGATTTTCGAACTCAGTCTTGATAAGTATATTTTAGACAAGCATGCAAACTTTAATTCATGTAACTTCAGTAGTCTCTAAGAAAATTTGTCCCCAATTCACACAGTATGCACGAAGTTGAAAAGCACGCAGCAAGGGCCATAACTCTGTCAAAACATAATTTACGAAACCAATTTTCAAAATCAGTTTTAACAAGTACTTCTTAGATAAGCATGCAAACTTTTATTCATGTAACTTCAGTAATTTCTGAGAATATTTCTCTCCAGTACGCACTGGAGTCTAAAAGCAAAGAGCAAGGGCTATAACTCTGTAAAAAAAGAATTATCAGCTGATTATAGACACCAATTTTCGAAACTCATTTGAAATCGTGACCAGTAACATCAGTGTGTATAATTTCATTTCTCCAACTGAAATAGTTTATGAGAAAATTTGTCCCCATTAAGAAGTGGACGTAAGGAAAGACAGAATGACGGACGGACTGTTCCTATATCCCCACCCCACTTCATGGCAGGGGATAAATATTTACCCTCTGCCTATCTGGTGTATATCAACACAATAGTGCTAATCTCTGTCATGTCTAAGTACACAACTGTCCATACCTGAAGTAGCGGAGAATTCGAAGGTAATCTTCTTGCATCCTCTCAGCAGCAATGCCCACAAAGCGCACACGTCGCTCATCCAGATCCTTGATCCCACTGAAGTAGTCATACAGCATCCCATCAAATCCTGGACAAGCAGAACACCATTAACTCAAATTTCAGACATCAGCTGATGGTGATGGAATCATTCATGTATCCTTCTTTCATCTTCTAAATGCTGATTAACAAAATGAGACACAATCTGTTTTGCTAGTCTCAAGCCTCGCACTATATACAGTCAAGTCCCTTTAACAAGACATTGTTGGTTGCATATGATTATGTCAGATTAACGAGTAAGTCGGATAAACTAAATTAGGTAGTAGCAACGTTGGTGATCGAAAATCCGACAACTACACAACAGATAACGATTCAAACACGTAATAAAAAAAGAGGAAAAAGGCAATTTTCATATTATGTTACATTGTTAGCAGAATATTTTTTCTAATGATGCAACCTCTAAAGTTTAACACAATGTATGACTGATTCAAAATACTTTTTAAAGCATAGTCTAGAATGGAAGTCACCAAAATGAAACGAGTGAGGTAGCGAGACCTTGTATCCGAGTTTAGGAGATTGAGGTAATCTAGGCATGTGATTAATCCTGTTTTGTTTATGTAAAGCAGTAATTGTTGATTGTTAAGCAAGTTTATCTCTGCAGCCGTTGAAATATGATCACTGTGGCGGATTGACAAGACTGATTAATGAGTGATTTCGGTAATTCATTGCAAATTAGGTGTGTCGGAGTCGGAGTGCGAAACTGTCAGATTAAAGGGTCTAAATAACACTGATTTAATCGGTTCTCATCATAAGTCTCGGATAAAGCCAATTTTCCGATTAGCGAGACTTGACTGTATTAGTTTCCTGTGATTAAGTCAAAGTATCTATTCTCATGTCTGCTAGGCTTCTAGTAAGCTCAGGGGGTATGGATGGCTGGTCATGTAAGGTGCTGCAATTTGCTGTACAGAGTTGTGTCCTTTAGGCTCGCCAGAAACCTATGATCATGGGTCTAAATCCTGGTTCGCCCTGATCGTGTTTCTAGGTTTGGCAGCACCATACCCGTGCTCATAGATGTTTCCAAAGTGGTGAACATCTAAAACCTGCATCACTTCCAGCTTTCCCCAAAACATCAAGCTGACAAGCTGTGATATCACTGGAATACAGGTTCATAGTGGCATTAAACCCAACTCACTCACTAAAGTAAGCTCATATATAGTAACATTCATATTTATGTTCGTATACTCGTACAATAGGTATAGGATATTGAGGACTCATTCTTGATGAGGGCAACAAGATCAAGAATCAACTTAATTTGATGGCATGTTGTACCTAGAAACATGGCATTAATGGTGAGATCCCGCCTGTTTGCATCCAACTGCCAGTCGGTTGTGAATTCCACTTCTGCATGGCGGCCATCGGTCACCACATCAATACGAAGAGTTGTCACCTCAAAGTTTTCCTGGAAAACCAAAACATCATTGCAGTGTTTTAAAGACAGAAACATTATCACCACAGGCTTAAATCAATCTAAACCAAGGTTTACAGAATCACACAATGTATCATGGAAACCTTCAGTATAAATATGATTAATATAAGAAATCCTGTCATCTGGTCATCACGTTGGTTGCTCATTCAATTTAAAAAACACAAGAATGTGTCTGCCTTTTCCATATATTACAAAAAAGTGTTGGCTCTATAATAAACAAAGCAGACTGGCTGACTTTTTGTGACTCTTGGATTTTTAAACAAGGGAGTTTTGGGGTTTTAATTCAAAGTTGACTTGAAATCTTTCAACAATAAAATCTTTCAACAAGAGCAGCCTATCTGGTTACAATTCCTAGTGCATACTTTGTCGTTAATCCTGGCCGTGATCGTCCCATGCTTCTCTCCCTTGTTGTTGATCATGCGAACATTCTCCCTCTCAAAAAGTGCCTTCATTTCGTCTGGTGTGGCGGTGGTGGCAAAGTCTATATCATGTGGGTCATTGCCCAGGAGCAGGTCCCTCACGGCACCCCCAGCTATACGCAGCTCATACTTATACGTCTCAAAGTACTTAATGAGCTGCCTCAGCTCCGGATTGAAGAGGCCGTGAAACTGTGGAGTGTCAAGCTTCATGGTCTTTAGATTTCCTGCTCGCTTAGGACGGTGGAATGTTCTTGATTTTACATGCAAGTTTTGTTTACATGTGAGTGTTACTTGGGATATCAGGCGCCTAACCAGTTGCTGATACATTGAACACTGTTTACGCAGCCATAACTCTCCCTATCCTGGAAAAATAAATCATGGCATTACTCCAGAAGAAAGGTAGAATAGACATAATATTTCAAAGGGGAATAAGAGATAATTCAGAATATAACCATGACCACATAACCATAGGCAAACAGTAACACGACATTTCGTATCCCAGTAGTTTCGTTACCCAATAGTATCATATCCATTGGGTCATTTCATAACCTCTTAGTTTTGTATCACTTAGGTTGTTTGGTTACCAGGTTGTGTCGTATTCCTGGGTCATTCGGAATCCCTTTATTCCTTCATAAGACAATGTTTTGAATGGATTTGCCTCCATTTATTCAGTATAAGGCTTTTAGTCAAGGGCATAAATTTCCATTAGCACCTAGCTGACAATAAATGTTGACCGGGCTAGTTACAGTTTTAGTGGAATATACCAAGCGGTTCACATGAAAGTTACATTAACCAGAAGCATGAATTAGGACACTATACCTATAGACAAGTAAATTTGGAAGTGTTAAAGGGGCACTGATCTAACGCAATTCCCCGGACTGGTTGTTGCCTTTGTTATTGTTTTTTCTCCCGTGAGTACCCGGATGATACGCAACGCAACTGAGCGTGACCAGAGACTGGGCTACCGTCTGCAAGGACAGCTAAATAAACTTGGAGGCTGCAGGCAATATTTGTTTTACGCATTTTTGCATAAACACTGATTGGTTAACTGTGATCTATAAAGATTTCGACAAAGGGCGCATGTTAATTAATTTCTTCAGCCTAAACAAACAGACAGAAAGAACGGTGGAGCTCATCGGAAGCGTCATTTGGAAATACCCCAGATGGTTATAGTTTAATACAAAAAAAGTATCCATGCAGTGAAAGCAATTTCGGATTTCGGATTGCGTCTATCATACGATTAATACTCCCTTGTTGGCATCCACGTGTTCTCGTATAACCCTACACTTGTGTATTTGTCGTCATTCACTTGATTCTCAGTTAATGAATTTATTACAGGTACAATTAGTGGTAGCACCACATAGATTACCTGACAAAGGTTCCCATTTGACATTTATTGTGTCTGGGGGTAATTATTCAATCTAAATCCAGGTTTGAAGTGAGGTGAAATGTGTGTTATGTAATATGCACGTGGCAGCCCAGCAAGAGATGAATGATCAGTTGATTTACTTTTTTTTGTAAATCAACGGATCGTTCTTAGTCATCAAAGGATTAACAGAAAATATGTTGATTGATTAATCACTGTTATCTTGCACAGTGGATACGTCAAAAGTGAGAGTTTACATGTATAGGCTTACTGAAACAAAGGGAATGCACTCATATCATGGCGTGAAGTGCCGATGTAAAAACAACATACTTTGTTCAAAGGGTTAACTGATAATACGTTGATTGGTTGATCATTGTTATCAATCACTCAATGGATTTTTTAGGAACCGTGGACGTTATCAAAATAGTTGGCACGTGGGCTTTCTCAGCCGACCCTTGAAACTTGACACCTATGTGAAACACCTGAAACAATCCAAGTGATCAGTTGAGAAACGAACACGGGTTATAATATCCCGAAACGATACATACCTTTTTAAATATTTGATTGTTACAGAGACACGTTGTTTTCACCGGTCTTTTCCTTTGTAAGCGTGTATATATCACCGTCAATTTGTGAAATGTGATTCACTCAGGCAATTTATAAAATGTGTAAATATGTCAGTCATTTTGACTAAATAATCTGTCAAGATTGATTAAGACGATCACAAAAGATTATTATGTAGGATTAGAAGTCAAACAACATAGAAATGTACTTTTCAACGTAACATTTTCAGTCTCTTGGTGATGACATTAAACATCAAAATGTTTGGAATTCGTTATCATAATAATACAGAGGGAAATGTTTTTCAGTCACTTTGTAAACTAACTGAATATTTAGACGTTTAAAAATTTGTTACACATTTTGAAAGAAAAAAATATACACACTATATAAAAAGCAATGCTCAGGTGAAATATCTACTTTGAGTTGCAAGTCGAAATAGTGTAAACGAATATCGCAAAATTACCAAGCAAGTGACTTATCAAAACTCGGTCACCATTACCGATGCTACCCACAAAGATACCTACATTTCCTTATTATCTCGAAAACTGTATTTCATTTTGTTGATCAATGTGACCATGCGCCCCTATTACTACCAATAAAAGTGACTAATGCGCTTACGAATGGCACAGCAGAGGTCGCGAACTAGTCTAGATTTCTGCTATACATCCGGGTACTCACTGGGAAAAAACAATAACAAAGGCAACAACCAGTCCCGGGGAATTGCGTTAGATCAGTGCCCCTTTAACATAGAACTTGACCCAAGAGAATTATGCTTCAGTACAATCGGCTGCACAAAGAACGTATTGGATGCTGTTTGTAAACTTCCTTGGTGTAATGTCATGTGACTTATCATATTGTGAATCAATTGTCACCTTGTCTGTAATGGACAGGCCCGAAATCCTATGATGGTAACAAGATGGCGTTGATCGACTCATCTCCCTCGGGGAGGCATTATCACTATAAGGTTAACAAGACATGGTTATTTGACCATCCAAGTGCTAACAGAAATAAATGTTCTCCAAGATAAGACCAAATATTAGTGTATTGGGATTGTTATAAAACACGTAATCAGACATATTTCTAAGCATGCTAAGAGGCTCGCAAACCCATAACACGAGGATACTGTAGGCTCCAAGAAATCCAGTTAACGAAACGACCTGAGAGTGAGAACAACGAAGCCATAATACAACCACAACTGAACCTTCTAAAAAACCCTCATACGAACTGTGCAATTTAATATACCTGTCATGTACATAGCAATAGTCATATAGCATTATCATTGCTAGGTCATCAGGGTTGATGTATGTTTGGGCTCATCAGGTAAATTGAAGGACGAGGTACTTACGGACTGTATATATGAATATCATCAGATGCTTTCTCGACCTAACCATCGGAGATGTTCTTAGCTTTTGACAAGATGCATGATGAAAGGTTTAGCAAATTCTAATTGCACAAGCACTTCCTTGGTCGCGTTTTCATGGGCGCGGCCATTGTAATGGAAGGGAGGTAACTCCAGAATAACGCTCATGTCATACCCACTAAATAAAAGCTACACGACCCTTTTCCACATTCATTATTAATCTCTGCTGAAAACAGAGTCGATTGTACGATTCCGACTTTATCATGAGCATATGTTTATAAATCACTATCAAAAAGTAATGATACCAGGTGTTCGCGAAAAGGTGAGCGTATCCTGCCCCACCGGTGGCGCCCGTCACAAACACATGTAAAGGCAAATCAATTATTCACCTGAAACAAAACACGGGAACATACGGTACACGTCAAAATGGGCAATTGCATCGGACATCATTTTTTTCACTGACGCGTCAAATTTCAAAATGTCCTCGACGTGTCTACCATAGACCTTTTTGAAAGCTTTACTGACCATGCCGAGGCCTTGAATGTTGTAACCTTGATCAAACAACTTATGAGCAAGAGTCGTATGACGCTCTTTGAAATCTTGGTGGAAAGAACATGCTCGATTGTATCTCAAAAGTTGTGAAATGTAAACACCATAGGCTGGAGCTGTAGGAATATTGCTCGACACGAAGGGACAGTTGACTATCGGAAAGTGAAGTCATTCCCCATGTCATACAGTCTTGTGTAGAGTGTTTTGTCATTCTGAATCTCTATGCATAGATCTAGATATGAAAGAGATGAAGTGATCTAACTGGTCTCCTTTATTTCTACTTCAGGTGGGTAAATCAGTGGAAGGGAATTGGCTATTGAACGATATCAGATTATCGATTTATCTGAAGCTTAAGTTAAACGCCTTGGCCAAATTGCCCTGGTTTGACTTTGCCAATCCGAGAAGATATTCCGATTCATGTGCATAACGAGAAACAGATCTGCAAGAAGGGGAGAACAATTGGTGCCCATGGGGATGCCTTCTTCTTGCCCGAATGTCTTAACCCCCCCCCCCCCCCCCCCCCCCCCCCTTTAATATAGATGTTATTAATTAGGAAGTCCAGCATTTCACAAGTTTTCTCAGTAAACTTCAGATGGCATTTGTTTAGATTTTGGACAAATTGTTCTGAACCTCTTAATATAGACCTAACTGTGGTCACCACGTTTTGAAAACAACCAACCAACCAACCAACACACACACACACACGCACGCACGCACGCACGCACGCACACACACACACACACACAACACACGAGGTAGATTTGCAAAATACAAACGCAGACCGGGTATCGGATATTGAAGGTATATCAGAAGAGTCATAGTTCGCGTATCGTGCAACAGGCATGGCAAATAATGTTTCTTGATGTTTCTTAAATACGTAGATAAACACAATAATAGTTTCATACACCACTGGGGAAATCAATCTTTGACCCATTGCCTTACCAATGCTCACACAGAACACAATCTTCATACTGTAATCTGCTTTTTTAAGGGGAGTAGGCAAAGAAGAGAGTTCAGAGTTGCGTCCATCCGTGACAGACACGGATTCGTCATAAGTCGCGTTTTTAGGTTTTAAAGATTAACTTTCAACAGGTTTTAATTATTATGGTATTTTAAATTATTTATTCATATTGACATCGATGGTAAATGAGCTGTTTTATAACAGTTTATTTATTTCTGGTCAGTTTAGTAAACAAAACATTGCTTTTCATTTTGTTGATGTTGCACATTTTAATTTTGTGAGTCGATGGATTCGATGGATTCGTAAACTGTAATGGGCGCAGTTAATCGTATGTAGATGGTCTTTTGAGTGAGTGAGTGAGTGAGTGAGTGAGTATGGTTTTACGCCGCTTTTAGCAATATTCCAGCAATATCACGGCGGGGGACACCAGAAATGGGCTTCACACATTGTACCCATGTCGGGAATCGAACCAGGGTCTTCGGCGTGACGAGCAAACGCTTTAACCACTAGGCTACCCGACCGCCCCTGGTCTTTTGAAGTGCGGATTAGAAAAATAGACATCCACCTGCTAAACTGTCTGTGTTTCTAATATATTATATATTGAAACCACACACGTCTATCTCCTTAGGTGAAGGTATGGAAGACATAATCTATTAAAGTTATTCATTTAGTTTTGAAAGCACTGGAGGCTATATGCACTATAGGAAATAAGATAAGATATATCTAAACATAAAGGGGGCACGGGTGGCCTAGTCGTCTAAGGCGCCGTGATTCGCTGTGCAGAGTTGCGTCCCTTGGACACGCCAGAAACCTATGATTGTGGGTTCGATTGTGTCTAGGTTTGTCAGCACCGTTGCCGTGCTCGTGGGTTTCACCGAAGTGGTAAACGTCTGAGACCTGCATCACTTCGGGCTTTCCTCCCACATTAAGCTGACACGCCGCGATATATCTGGAATACTGTTAAAAGCGGTGTTAAACCCAACTAACTCACTCACTCTAAACATAATAGAGCAATTAACTGTGCACTTTCAACCACAAGTGATACATTTAAACGTGACGACATATTTCTCAGAGAAAATCGAGCCCACTTTTAACAATACAAGTACTACCCTCTTCCTCGTTACGAAACACATTTCAGGTAAAATAAATATTTTACACGCTTGTTTTTCTGTGTTCAGTGTCCATCAACGTATATGCGTATATCACCACATCATACATTACTGGACCCGTGAAGATCCGGGTTAGAATTTTGTCTGCAGCAACCCATGCTTGCCGTAAAAGGCGACTATGCTTGTCGTATAAGAGGCGACTAACGGGATCGGGTGGTCAGGCTCGCTGACTTGGTTGATGCATATGTCAGCGTATCCCAATCGCGTGGCTCGATGCTCATGATGTCAGTTACTGGATTGTCTGATCCAGACTCGATTATTTACAGACCACTGTCACATGGCTGGAATATTGCTGAGTGCGGCGTTAAACAACAAACAAAAAAACCCAAACAAATCAAATCATACATCACTGTCAGTCCTCAGAGACAAACAGCCTTCCTCATTGCAAAATGTTTAACATTAAACATCCTTTTATCTCAATCAAACAGAGCCAGTGTATCTTTTATAATAAGTGATTTTACAATTATAACGAGTATGCACCTTAAAGTGAGTATGCATTATATTGAATTTGCAGCTTAACTGTTTAATTCCCATGGAATTTGTCTAATTTGTTTGTACAACCAGGCAGCTATATAAAAACGTGACGCGCCGTAGATTCACTGTTATAAGGCGGGACAGCCTTTTGTGTAATTAATTCTCATCTGCACGTGACTGAACACACACTCACTCTTCTGCCAATGCCAAGTTGTGAACGTGTCGTCATAAACAGTTAGTCAACGTACATTTTGACCCCTCCGCCTGTTCAATAGATGTGTATACAAATGTGTTTGCTGTTCAGTGTGGAACTCTGCTTCGTCATGCTGACCTATGGTACATATATACGAAGCATCAGTCGAAGGGACATAACTCCTGTCTAGATATGTACTGTTAGCATACTTCGAGTTGCGTCATTTCTTGTGTGCTAGCGGTAATAGGAGGTCATCGGAGATATTTAGTCCGATACAGTTGGTATCACCTAGTTTCACATCGGCTGTCCAGGGCTCGCTCTTCGACAGCTGATTCTTAGAAGTGACGGCGTTGTCACCGTCGTTGTTATCGTCACCATCTTCGTACATCGTGAATATGTCACTCGATGCACGGTAAGAGAACTTACCTGTATAGGTAGCTGTTTAGTCAAGTTATTCATTCAGGTGAACGCTCCTATGCATATGTTTACCATGGCGAGTGGGTATCAGACTACATAACACCATCACTGTTTGGCAATAGAGAATATATTTATCAGTCTTTAAAGGCAAGTTATATTTTTCTATACAGAAACCTACACGTGTTCATTTATTTGTAATATGAACTTGGAAATTATCATTCAATGCATTTTAACAATTGATACATCGTTCCTCAAGTATTTTGGATGTTGACCATTTGAAGTCAGGTTGACCCACTATCTTGTCAGTCTACCCCTGACCTCCATATGCGCTACGCATATCACTTAATTTGTCTTGGCATCCATTAAAGAATGCCATCATGTCAGTGTACACAGCTGTACAAGTATATTAGACTGGGATCCTCACATAGAATGTAGGACAATACATGCACATTACTTAAGAACTAAATATTTTAATGATTTGTCACACTTTACCAAGAATAAAAAATAGATAAATATGTTTCAACATTGAAATATTAGCATCTGTGTACAAGATAAATATTTTGGCAACCATCGTATTGCACTGAGGCAACCGGAACACCACATCACAAGGCTAGGCATGTTCCCTCACAGGGTCAAGTGCCACCATTCACAGGAGTGGTTGTGATTATGTAATAGAGTAAGACTGTAATGCACAACGGTTGAATTGTAGTGAATTAGAATATATGTGTTATACATAATACATAGGCAGATCACTTTGAAACCAAATGTGCTATGTTGTAGGCAGTCATATTATTGGAGAGAGGATTTTGATATTTTGGACCCCTTCCTTTTAAAGATGCTGGTTATGCCTATTTGGCCTCATACTATATAGTAGACCAGCTGACAACGTGAGGGAATTTGAGCATTTCTAATAGTAGAATATATTTTTATTATTTTACCATTGTTTACAGGATAAGATGTTTAGATGTGCCCCTTGGAATTTAAATGTGTCAACAAGAAAATAATTTTGATCAATATTTGATCTTTGTGAACAGTGGTGAATGTCACCATAAACTAGATGTTAAGCAGTTGTAAGTTAGGATAAGATGTTTAGATGTGCCCCTTGGAATTTAAATGTGTCAACAAGAAAATAATTTTGATCAATATTTGATCTTTGTGAACAGTGGTGAATGTCACCATAAACTAGATGTTAAGCAGTTGTAAGTTAGGATAAGATGTTTAGATGTGCCCCTTGGAATTTAAATGTGTCAACAAGAAAATAATTTTGATCAATATTTGATCTTTGTGAACAGTGGTGAATGTCACCATAAACTAGATGTTAAGCAGTTGTAAGTTGTTCCCCGCTGCACAGGTGGCTAAGTCGTCTAAAGCACCACAATTCGCTGTGCAGAGTTGCATCTTTGGACACACCTGAAACCTATGATTGTGGGTTCGAATCCTGGTTAGCCTTGATCATGTTTCTAGGTTTTTGAGCACCATACCCATGGATTTGACTAAGGTGGTAACGTCTGAGACCTGCATCACTTCAGGCTCTCCTCCCACATTAAGCTGACACACTGTGATATAACTGGAATACTGTTAAAATCGGCGTTAAACCCGGCTCACTCCCATTCACTGTAAGTTGTTAATATTACTGCAGGTGTTTGTCAAGTCAATATCACAGGCTTAATTGAGTTGACATCTCAAGATTTCTACATTGGACCTTCAGGCTTATTAAACATTTTCATCCATGCCATTACAAGTTTGATATGTGCCATTTAGGGCTGGGACGGGTAACTCGGGTACCCAGGTTGGGTGGGTACAGTGTAGGACCCGGGTACCCACAGGACTACCAGGACCCATGGTTAGTCACGTGATATACTGTTTAATTACAAAGATTATCAGAACTCTATGGTTACACTACAAGGCACTAATGTTTGCATTTCTTTTTGACTCTGCACCCATTCCTTCTGACTTTACATATGGTTGAATATAACTTATTCTGACTTCAGTGTATGCATGACCATATTGTTTAATACATGTATCTGAATATGTTTTCCCATGGCTATGGTAAAAAAATTCCTAATCGGACATTTTGTACCCATCTCTTGAAACCTACAGTGGGTACCCAGGTAGGGTCGGGTAGTACGGGGATGGGTACCCGGGTAGTAAATTTGGACCTGTCCAAGCCCTTGTGCCATTCCCTTTAATACAACAAATTTTGAACCATGTTTTACTATATGCTGTGTATTGCAATGTTTCACTAAGTTGCAGTGTATTACAAATGTTCATATTGCGTGTTTTACAATGTTGTAGTGTATGAATTAAAGAAGAATTATTATAATATTTCATAAGATTATAGATTACAATGTTGCCATATAGTTAGGGTCCGGTCTTTAAATCTATTTGTAGCACGTGTTGCGAGCGGTACCTTTGATCTTACCCGTGCTGTATCATGGTAGTAAGAGCACGGTTTGTTAAAGATCATTACCATTGGCTGGTGCCAAGATCAGCAAGCCCCACCTACTAGCTTCAGAAATTTTAAACTTACAATGTTTCATTAGTGTTGTACACAGTGTTCAAGAGTAATAACGTAAATAAACAACAAAAAACAATAGAAATGTTTCTAACTTAATTAAAAGATTACAATGTAACTGTCAAACATAAAAACAACTGGACACAGAACGCATTTGCTAAATTCGGAAAATTAATAGTTGGCATTTCTAATGTGCCTTTGAAAATTCCAAAGTTTACACTTGATTTAACAATTAGATTAAAAGTTAAACATTAACGTTAAAAGTTTATGTCATATTATACGTCACTAAATTTTACACAAACTCGCGCAATTTTGGAATGACCGTCGCAACCCGTGCTACAAGTCACTTACAACACCCCACCTACTCGTTGTTTGGGCAGTAAGAGCACGGTTTTTGCTTGGCATTTGATTGACAGACAAAAGAATCACCTTGGGGCTCCGCCCCTCGGTCCTTTTGTCTGTAGGTAGCTGTTTAGTCAAGTTATTCATTCAGGTGAATGCTTCTATGCATATGTTTACCATGGCGAGTGGGTATCAGACTACATAACACCATCACTGTTTGGCAATAGAGAATATATTTATCAGTCTTTAAAGGCAAGTTATATTTTTCTATACAGAAACCTACACGTGTTCATTTATTTGTAATATGAACTTGGAAATTATCATTCAATGCATTTTAACAATCGATACATCGTTCCTCAAGTATTTTGGATGTTGACCATTTTAAGTCAGGTTGACCCACTATCTTGTCAGTCTACCCCTGACCTCCATATGCGCTACGCATATCACTTAATTTGTCTTGGCATCCATTAAAGAATGCCATCATGTCAGTGTATACAGCTGTACAAGTATATTAGACTGGGATCCTCACATAGAATGTAGGACAATACATGCACATTACTTAAGAACTAAATATTTTAATGATTTGTCACACTTTACCAAGAATAAAAAATAGATAAATATGTTTCAACATTGAAATATTAGCATTCGTGTACAAGATAAATATTTTGGCATCTATCGTATTGCACTGAGGCAACCGGAACACCACATCACAAGGCTAGGCATGTTCCCTCTCAGGGTCAAGTGCCACCATTCACAGGAGTGGTTGTGATTATGTAATAGAGTAAGACTGTAATGCACAACGGTTGAATTGTAGTGAATTAGAATATATGTGTTATACATAATACATAGGCAGATCACTTTGAAACCAAATGTGCTATGTTGTAGGCAGTCATATTATTGGAGAGAGGATTTTGATATTTTGGACCCCTTCCTTTTAAAGATGCTGGTTATGCCTATTTGGCCTCATACTATATAGTAGACCAGCTGACAACGTGAGGGAATTTGAGCATTTCTAATAGTAGAATATATTTTTATTATTTTACCATTGTTTACAGGATAAGATGTTTAGATGTGCCCCTTGGAATTTAAATGTGTCAACAAGAAAATAATTTTGATCAACATTTGATCTTTGTGAATGTCACCATAAACTACATGTTAAGCAGTTGTAAGTTGTTCCCCGCTGCACAGGTGGCTAAGTCGTCTAAAGCACCACAATTCGCTGTGCAGAGTTGCATCTTTGGACACACCTGAAACATATGATTGTGGGTTTGAATCCTGGTTAGCCTTGATCATGTTTCTAGGTTTTTGAGCACCATACCCATGGATTTGACTAAGGTGGTAACGTCTGAGACCTGCATCACTTCAGGCTCTCCTCCCACATTAAGCTGACACGCTGTGATATAACTGGAATACTGTTAAAATCGGCGTTAAACCCGACTCACTCCCATTCACTGTAAGTTGTTAATATTACTGCAGGTGTTTGTCAAGTCAATATCACAGGCTTAATTGAGTTGACATCTCAAGATTTCTACATTGGACCTTCAGGCTTATTAAACATTTTCATCCATGCCATTACAAGTTTGATATGTGCCATTTAGGGCTGGGACGGGTAACTCGGGTACCCAGGTTGGGTGGGTACAGTGTAGGACCCGGGTACCCACAGGACTACCAGGACCCATGGTTAGTCACGTGATATACTGTTTAATTACAATGATTATCAGAACTCTATGGTTACACTACAAGGCACTAATGTTTGCATTTCTTTTTGACTCTGCACCCATTCCTTCTGACTTTATATATGGTTGAATATAACTTATTCTGACTTCAGTGTATGCATGACCATATTTTTTAATACATGTATCTGAATACATTTTCCCAGGGCTTTGGTAAAAAAATTCCTAATCGGACATTTTGTACCCATCTCTTGAAACCTACAGTGGGTACCTGGGTAGGGTCGGGTAATACAGGGATGGGTACCCAGGTAGTAAATTTGGACCTCTCCAAGCCCTTGTGCCATTCACTTTAATACAACAAATTTTGAACCATGTTTTACTAATGCTGTGTATTGCAATGTTTCACTAAGTTGCAGTGTATTACAAATGTTCATATTGCGTGTTTTACAATGTTGTAGTGTATGAATTAAAGAAGAATTATTATAATATTTCATAAGATTATAGATTACAATGTTGCCATATAGTTAGGGTCCGGTCTTTAAATCTATTTGTAGCACGTGTTGCGAGCGGTACCTTTGATCTTACCCGTGCTGTATCATGGTAGTAAGAGCACGGTTTGTTAAAGATCATTACCATTGGCTGGTGCCAAGATCAGCAAGCCCCACCTACTAGCTTCAGAAATTTTAAACTTACAATGTTTCATTAGTGTTGTACACAGTGTTCAAGAGTAATAACGTAAATAAACAACAAAAAACAATAGAAATGTTTCTAACTTAATTAAAAGATTACAATGTAACTGTCAAACATAAAAACAACTGGACACAGAACGCATTTGCTAAATTCGGAAAATTAATAGTTGGCATTTCTAATGTGCCTTTGAAAATTCCAAAGTTTACACTTGATTTAACAATTAGATTAAAAGTTAAACATTAACGTTAAAAGTTTATGTCATATTATACGTCACTAAATTTTACACAAACTCGCGCAATTTTGGAATGACCGTCGCAACCCGTGCTACAAGTCACTTACAACACCCCACCTACTCGTTGTTTGGGCAGTAAGAGCACGGTTTTTGCTTGGCATTTGATTGACAGACAAAAGAATCACCTCGGGGCTCCGCCCCTCGGTCCTTTTGTCTGTCAATCAAATGCCAAGCCAAACCGTGCTCTTACTGCCCAAACAACTCGTCTTGGTGTGTTGTAACTATAACTTGTTCCTGGATTTTGTACTTATGATTTATTTCCATTTTGCCATGAAATTGAAAAATACTGGATTCTGAATGGTCAATCAGAGGTTTCAAATCACAATAACCACCTCTGACTGAAACAGCTGCTTTGACTGCCACATCAGTGTGGAAGCTTGTATGGAATGAGAATAACTTCTTCCTCAGTAATTTTTTTGATGGCCATTTTGAGATAATGAAATGTACTATCATAGGTTACACATGCACTGTTGGGTTATGACAATATTCAAAGTATACAAGTGTGGCAAAACATTCTAGGCAGAAACACAACAGTAGGGGTGACCATTGGTCTGGAAATCACTATGGCACTAACTATTGATATTGAAAGAAACTATTGCGATAACTCTTGATATTGCAGGCAACTATTGCGATAAATATCGATAGTTTTCAGTGTATCATTTTAGATGGATTTTAGGGTTGAATTAAACCTTGGAACTGAAGTTTCATTTGAATGTGATAACCATAACAACAAATAAAAAGTAAAGTTTGAGATGTGACTGTTTTTTCTTTACCCGAATAATTTAAGAAAAAGAAACTTCTACATTACCATGTGTAAATTACTACCATTCACGATCAAAAGAAAAACAAATCTGAACAAGCATTGCATGTATTTTATTGATATGGTAAATACAATCTAAACTATCAATATTCCTAACTGAAATTGATACTATTGATTGGAAACTGATTTCAATTTATCGTGACACCCCTTGACAACAGATATCTTAAAATAATTTTATACACTGCACTTTTGGTTCCAAATTCAATTTAGCATGGTTATTTTACTGGTTAACCTAGGCGTACATTGAAAAAACAAACTGTTTGTTACCTTTACACACAGCATGAAAACATGTCCAAAACACAACAGAAACTCTGAAATGGTATATATGTTCCATTCGGCTTTTTAATACTTGGCATCTCCTGATTTCTTGGGAGCGCGGTGGCCTAGTCGTCTAAGACAACGTGATTCGCTGTGCAGAGTTTGGTCCCTTGGGCACGCCAGAAACCTATGATTGGGGGTTCGAATCCCGGTTCACCCTGATTATGTTTCTAGGTTTGTCAGCACCATACCTGTGCTGGTGGGTTTCACTGAAGTGGTAAATGTCTGAGACCTGCATCACTTGGGGCTTTCCTCCCACATTAAGCTGACACGCTGTGATATAATTGGAATACTGTTAAAAGCGGCGTTAAACCCAACTCACTCACTCACTACTGATTTCTTGCACAGAGTAATGAATCCCTCCTTCAGGAATGTTCTTGTAGAGTCTGATGCTGAGTTAATACCAGCTTACACAAGCTCCACAACAATCTGCCTCAAATCTGGCCACAAATTAGGCATTGTTCAGGGCTCCATTTGAATTTTACTTGAGATTTTGTAGATGTTTATTTTTTAATAAGACCTTTATTTGTGTGACTGAATGTTAGTCTAGCTCCACTGTGTAATGTGGAAACTATTGGCGGCGCCAGGAGTCCTTGAAGCGTGCTGCAGTAGTTATCTAGGGATCCCCTTTATCATAATATTTTTACATTTGAGTTATGGCACCAGATCTCCAGATAGCCATGTGTTTGTGTAAAATACGGACAGTAAATCACCATAGTCCAATTGATTTTGAGTAACTTGCGTACAAATACGCATGAAAAACAACAACAATAGTAGCACACCACTCTCGGTAATTACTTTACAGTTTGCAAAAATGTATGTCTTTACAGATTTTTATTTACTGATGGAATGCAGGCATTGCGTATACATGAGCTGTGCTGCAGTGAATAATGTAAAAAGTACTTCTTGCTTCTTGTTACTAATATATATGCAGTGTTCGAAACTAACGTCAGCCGTTGGCTCGAGGCCAACAGATTTGTTCTCAGGCTGATAGTTTTTGATTTCAGCCGGTCCTTATATACCGCCTTCAGTTTATTTAAGTACCGTATTCGACGTAATAAGCACTCCGCTCTAATAAGCGCCCAAGGCGATATTTGCTGATATATTGGCTAGCGAACAATCCCAATTAGCACCCCTTATGATTGACTAATGTACACAAGACTTATTTATTCGCGTATAATACACACTCGTGTGTTATATGCACCCTTAATTATGGACAAATTAAATGTGTACTTAAACATTTAAGGCTGTCACTATAAACCACGAAATTTATCTTTCAACTGTGTTTTTTTCACCAACATAATATTCAAATAAGAGCCCCCTATTTCTAATTTTGATAGCGCCTTGGGCGCTTATTACATCGAATATGGTAATTATTTATTAAGCATTAATTAAGTAATGTGATAAACATAACTTTCATATTTATTATCAGTAGGATTAGACCTTTCAAATGGTGTATAACATGTAGTTGCAAAGATGTTTAACATGTTGATAAAATCCTGATGAATATTGGCTTCATTTATCGCCACTGTCCCTGGGAACTCGGTGTGATAGCAGTAAACGCTTCTGGTTGACTGGTTTTGCTTTGTAATTAATATTGCAAGCATATCTCGCTGCTTCAACTAAAATGTTTGTGCCTTCAGTTTTTCCACTGGGCCAACAGTTTTTTAAATGTGCTGGCCCTTAAGGCTCTCAGTTTACTCTGCTGAGTTTCAGACACTGTATATATGTATCGCTGTTGTGAGTGAGTGAGTATGGTTTTACGCTGCTTTTAGCAATATTCCGGCAATATCACGGTGGGGGACACCAGAAATGGGCTTCACACATTGTATCCATGTCGGGAATCGAACCCGGGCCTTCGGCGTGGCGAGCTAACACTTTAACCACTAGCCTACCCGACTGCCCCTCGCTGTTGTGAAGTTATGACACATCATATGCACAGATGCCAATTAGAACTCATCTGAAACAGCTCTCAAAAGGTTCACGAACTGGTTGAAAAATACCCAAGGGAGTACAAATATACTGACTATCAAAACCCAAAGTGTATGATAACATTGTGTAAATACGCAGTGGTTGAAAGCGTTATATTGGGCCGCGTGACACGGCCCTCCTGACCTTGTTGACTTCCAGTCTTCTTAAGTTTGAAGACTGTTTTAGATTTTATCAGTTTGTGAAATGACCTTTAGACAACATATCGAAAATAGTTGTTTCATAACCAGGGAATTATATATTATCACACTTCAACTGACCTCTGACAAGATGATTTCTTTTTATTTAAACATTCAGCTCCTTATTGTATAAGTGTCAACAAGTTGTGGTTCATAGCCTGGTAGAATCTTGAAATAGTATTTTCCTTCAACTTGAACATGTTAAAAGGTAAACAGTTTGTATTTTCAGATCCACAGGTATTGCTAAGAATTGTTAGGTAGTGAATTATATAATACTTAAAATACTGTGCAGTACAAAAATATAGGTAATTTTCCAGGGCGCTCTATATTCAAAACAGCTGTGAGACTGACATGACCTCATTCCGGAGTACAGCAATGTTATCAAACACCGAATGTCATGCTATGTTGGTTCCCTGACAAAAGGAGGGTCTGTTTAACAGAATGCTGGCTAAGGCCACTTAGATAAAAAGGACTTTTAACAATGTATTTTAGATGTTATAATAGATATTATTATTCAAGCATGTGTGTCATCCTGAATTTACAAAACGAGTTTCAGAATACTTGTATTTCCCAAGCGAGAGGATTATACATGAATTCTTACACTAGTTTTGTAAAATCAGTATGACACACATGTGAGTGTAATAATTTCTTTATTACCCATCATTTATTAATTCTTTTGAGACCCCATTTAGAAAATTGCACCACAAAAAGAAAACCACAACTGTCGAATGATGTGAACAATCTTCACCTATGACATCGTTTCTAGTGTGACATCATTCCTACTTTACGTCACAATAAGATTTGAAAGACGTCATCAATGCCGTCCACATGATGTAAGCAATACACTGGTGCACGTGAAGTGATATTTTCACTAGTGCACTTTCAATTCTTTTGTACCCGGTTATTTTTTACCTTATGGGTAATAATTCTGTGTACCATACAAAAGAAAAGATGATTCAACACTGTGTAGCAGGGCGTGGAGTCGTCCCACAGATGACATCCTTACCTTGTCAGCTTGCTGACGGGGTTAACCTCTTTGGTCATGTGGACAAAGCGTCTGCCCTTGGATCAGAAGGTCCGTGGTTCGAATCCCATCACAGGACTCGGAAATTTTATGGCCGCTACAAACCCAGTTGGGATTGAGCCTCGAGTAACCAATCCCGTAAGAGTGGACTAAATTGGATCAGGTGGTCAGACAAAGTGACATGGTTGATTTTGTGTCAATGTACCCTGGCATTGTTTGATCTTCCTCATTATATCAATCATTGGTTTGTCTGGTCCACACTCAGTTACTTCAGGCAGCCTTCATTCAGCTGGAATATTGCTGTGTCTGGAGTGAAAAACACGAAACAAAACATGTCGTGCAAGACCAGTCTACATTTGAAATTGTAATCACTATTAATTCATTGAGAGGCTTTACCTTCATTGTAAAAGCAATCATACATCAATCCCCGATCCACTGTACTCTGTCAGTGAAAACAGATAGATAGCATTGATTTAACCCTGATTCTGTGAATGTGGTTGTTGGTTCTAGGTCGGAGCCAGCCATGCTGCAGTGTGGTGAAGCGACAGATAATGAAGAAACCAGACCTCGGAGAATCACCAGGTAAAACACTTCAGCAATTAAACCAATTCCATTGTTGATTTGCAGGGAAAGCTTAATGCTTTTAGCCAACAATTGGTGTGAGAAAGAGTTTGAAGTGCCTTGATTCTGATTTCGTTTTTTGACTGCCTGATTCTTGTTGATTCCTAGGTTTTTGTAAATTCCATTTTTGTATGAATAAATGGCAACTTCCTTGAAGCGTGTGACACCTATTTGATCCTAGTTTACAATTGGCAATCACGAAATGTGGTACAAATCTGTATCATATCCACTTATACGAGCACAGAAGCTGTAACGTCTACACCACAAAAGTTAAATGTTTTGCAATTAAAGTGATAACAAACTGCTCTGCTGATTTTGTTGAGAGTAATTTACTCATGTTTCATGAAGTCTGCTATTTATTTTTCTTGGATAGGACCAATGAATGCTATGTTTAGTGTTCTCCAATCGCTACCTTCTGGAAATTGGTCACCACCTGTCTCATTTAGGTAGACTGGAGCCCAGTTGTTAAACTGAAACACCTTTAATAACTGAAACTGAAATAAGAGTAAACACAATTACACTTTGACATAAGTTTGTTTGTTTGTTTGTCGTTTAATGCCACACTCAGCAATATTCCAGCTATATGATGGCGGTCTGTAAATAATCAAGTCAGGACCAGACAGTCCAGGGATTGACATCATGAGCATCGATCCACGCAATTGGGATCGATGACATGCATCAACCAAGTCAGCGAGCCTGACCACCCGATGCCGTTAGTCGCCTCTTACAACAAGCATAGTCGACTATTATAGCAACCATGGGTTGCTGAAGACCTATTCTACCCCGGATCTTCACGGGCCCGTTGACATAAGTACAAGGCTTCATGTATATTTCTCATAATCAGACTAGTGTATAGGGTCTGACTATCAGTGATTGACAGTGACTAAACATTAACGATACATTAACACATTAATGAATGTGCCATCAACTTCGGTTGTATCAAACTATCAATGACACCATCCATAAATAAACTTAAAGGGCCAGTACATCAATGGTTGTGGGTGTTTATCCATCATGCATGAAATAATTTCTGAGTGTGACACCACACCTTTAGTTCATGCACGATTCAATTCTCAAACCAGAACGCCAGTGCTACGCAGAATAACTGGCTTCAGTCACGTTTCTACTATAGGCAAATTGCAGCTTGTGTGTTTTTCCAATCTCATTAAAATCAGATCTTAGTTTCCGCTTGTGCCAAACAAAGATCTGAGGACATCCCATTATGGGTCACGTCAGAACGACCTTCGCAAACTTTGACCGACCATTAGAAAACACATTCAGACTGTCACTTTCATGATCTGGTAAGCGACGCTCTGATTGGTTGGATGAAAGGTCATTCTGACGTGACCTGTAATGGGATGTCCTCAGATGTTTGTTTAGCAGTAGCGAGAACTAAGATCTGATTTTAATGAGATTGGTGTTTTCTTACGGATGAGTATTAAAATACTATTTGGCAGCTTGATTTGAGTGAGCAATACGGTCACTTTGAGGTGTAAAGCTATATTGTCATGCACCTCACTGTCACAGCTGTAGAAGTATATGTATATAATTATGCTAAACAATATGTAAAGCACACGGAAAGGCTTGCGTTTTGTTCATATTTCAGAATAAGTATGTTTGTTTACAAACAAGAGAAAAGTCATGTGAGCAGAAACTTCTCTCGCAGTATAAGGTGGATAAGCTTGGGGTTATCGGCTATTGTTTACAAACAATTCTTCAGAATGTACTGTCCTTTGAATGGCAGTTTGTCAATAAAATAAACATGCCTCATGAAACGTGTGTTTTGCATTGAAATCTCCAATACTAAAAATGTACGTAAGAACAAGAGCTGGGACGAGTCCAAATTTACTACCCGGGTACCCAACCCCCTCTTACCTGACCAAACCCTGGTACCCACTGTAGGTCTCAAGAGTTGGGAGCACAATGTCTAATTGGGAATAGTTTAACTGCAGCCCTGGCAAAAACTGTTTAGATACATGTATGAAACCCGAGACCATATAATAGATACATGGTCTCTTATGAAACAATTGAATCATGCATACACTGAAGTTGACTGAAGCTTATCTTTACTCAAACATATACAAGTCAAAAGGAATGTGTGCATCATCATAAAGAACTGGGAACAATAGCGACTTGTAGTGAGTTTTTGTCATCAAACAATATGTCTTGTGACTAACCACGGGTCCGGGTAAAACTGTGACTACCCGGGTCCTACTCATGACCCACCCGACCCGAGTACCCAAGTTACCTGTCCCAGCCCTGATAAGAACTGATGCATATGGCAATTATGAGTGACCAAACTTTCTAGTAACTTTCTAGAATGGCTAACTGTTCTCAAGCCACCTGGCAGGTGACAGGAAGTACAAAAAACTTGTTTGCTACAATGGGATTATGGGAAAATTATATCAGTGTACACTCAAGGATCCATGTTGTATGATGGTACACAATACATGGTATTTTAGTAAGTATGTCATGTGACAGATACACCTGTACTATTCTATATGTCCACATGTGTGTTCTCACTGTCGACAAACATTACAAAAAGTGCTGATTAAGAAGAGTTAGAAATTCCATGGTAAGGCCATCAATACTATTTTGTTTCACATGTCCTCCTTTAGCTTCAGTTGGATTCCTCATGCCAGTAAACAAAAACAGTGAATATGAAAAGGACACTGCTGTTTTATTTTATATATGTGCTAAGTAGGCCCACAATTTGCCTGCAAGAGTATATAGATTTTGTGAATTTTCCAAAAACCCTATCTGTTAGGAAACTCATTGTTATTGTGCTATAAGACACTAGATCATAAAGACCTTCTTACTTCCCTCGAGAGCTGGATTGGAGTTGTTGATATTGCACTACAGTGGATCAAATTGTATATGTTAGGTTGACACCAGTCTGTGTATATAGATGGCACAGCCTCAGAGAACATAGAACTTCAGTACAGGATTCCTCGGTTTGGGTCCCATTCTGTTTGTGATGTTCACAACGCCTTTTGGATCAGATCTCACAACCTTGATTTCCATCTGTATGACGATGACACCCAAATCAACTTTAGTTTTAAACCTTCGGACCTTCATCTTTGATTTCTGCCTGCAAAGCAGTCTCAAACTGCATCCGGGAAATCAAAATATGAAGGACTGCACATTTCCTGAAGTTAAACCATGATAAGACGAAATTTTCACTTTGTGTTCACAAATGACAAGGCACGAAGTCCTACCCTTACATCAGGAAATAGATGTCTGTATTATTGGCCCAAGTGATGATGCCCGCAATTTGCGAGTCATATTGACAACAATGAGCCTGGAGAAACACATCAACAACATCTGTAAAAATGCTCATTATCATATAAGAAACATCGGCCATATCAGCCTTATCAGGAAGTATATTAACAAATCAACTACAGCAACGCTAATCCAAGCATGCTCTGCTCTACAGTCTTCCTGTATATCATTCAAACAAGACCCAGAAGGTCCAAATTTTGGCAGCAAGAGTAATCACATTACTAGAAAGTACAAACACATGACTCCTGGTCTCAAGAAATTATACTGGCTGTCAGTCCGTCAAAGAATCAATCATAAAATACTAGTTTTGATGTTCAACACTGAAGCTCCAGTATATCTGTCTGATCTTGAACAGAAGTACCTGCCATCACGTTCCCTCAGGTCATCAGGTACTGGCGAGAACTGTACCATCACATACTCGGACATTTGATGATCGGCCATTTCAAGATGCAGGACCTTCCCTTTGTGTAAGATCAGCAGCAGAACTATGTACTTTCAAATCCCGATTAAAGACGCATTTATTCAGTGAAGCTATCAACATGAGTTTCTTTCAGATGTGTTCAGTGCTCTTGGCACTTGTATGGTAACTGGATACTGGTGGTATATAAATCGGTTTATGCACACGAAGTCGAGTTTCCAATGACTGGACATGGGTAGGTTAATCCCCCTGGTCGTGAGATTTTGGCAAATAAAGGCTTAGCTGTACAATAGACCATGTCGCATGTTGTTGTAAGCCTGAGTCCGGATATATATATGCGTTTGACTAGATACATGGTATCTGAAGCTGATCTTGCGAAAAATGCAATGTCTGTGTTTCCAGCAGCAAGGTCACGCTTTAACGATGCCAGGCGGGTGTCACCTCACTGTATTTTCTTCTCCTCTTTTTTTTTTTTTCTGGCCTGCTTCAAACTGAATGAGTTTTGTCTGTATGGAATTCTGGGTGCTGGCGATGTAGTGTAAGGCTTAGAAAATTTTAGGATGGACTTTGACACTAATTTCCGTTATGGTAACCCTCCAAATGGTTATTTGTACGTGGTCCGGAGTTGTCGTGGTGGTTTCATTCTTGGAGCTGAATATTTTCCTCTATCCAATAGCTGGTTATGTAGGCTGGATCTGCATGATTCAAAAGTAGGGAGTGATGCTACCTCGGGTGCTGCACAGAAGGCCTTCATCTCTTCATCATACAAGGTTGGCATGGGTGTCAAGGACGTGGAAGCCTTGGTTTTCAAGTCATCCAAGAATCCCTTCATCTGAAACATTACAAAAATTGTGAAAAAGAAATATTATCAACCATCAAGTCACAAATCGAACAAAGGGAACAAGTCTTTTAGTCTTTTAAAGATGATATTTGGTTCTTAACTGGGTCTTACTAACACATTTAAATGGATGATTTAAGCTTCTGAATCGTTACTCCATTTATCTTAGAGGATATTGAAGACATTTACCTTAATTTCGTTGTGAACTGGAGGATGATTGTGAGTGTCCTTGACAGATGTCAAGATGTCATTCAGTGTTGATGCCGATGCTATGGAATCCTTCTTAATACACTTCAAGTTCGTGCAGTCAAGTTCGTCTTGTTGATTCTCTACATGTATCCACCGACTACCAGATATCTCCCTCCTCTAGATGTTGGTAGAAAGAGACTGTTCAGCTGAGCGTTTGCCATTTTTAAAGTAAAAATTGCCATTTCTGCACCTATATATACTTCTTTTGTTTTCAAAAGATATTGATAACAGTTCACCAATATTGCATCTATCAAATCAGCTGAACAGATATAAGTGAATAGATATATCAGTGAACTACTCCGAAATCCTTTATCAAAACACTTTGTAACAACAAGGAACATCAAAGAAATCCGCTGTTTGACTTTCTGGGAACAGTTTCACATCAAAAGGTTGACTTCCTGTGCAGACACCTATAAATCCACATATGTATGTATGCATAGTGCCGTTGTGTCATTGTACAAAGCGATCTTAGCGCTATGGTGATCGTAACTCCCATACCTTAGCATAGACTTACGACAGTCGTAGCGCCAAGGTTGTTTTGTACAACGGCACCCTGGTTTCTGTGTTCTACCAAGAGGTTATAAGGAAGTAAAAACAAAGCTATACAGGCCGGCAGATCAGCTCCCTACTTTGAATTTCTCATTATAATATGTAGCAGGATATTTTCTGTGAAATGGGAAATGCTTAAAAAGAGATTCCAGAGTACCTCCCTGAACAAATATTGAGGCAGGAGAATAGGTTGATTTGAAATGCTTTTACATTTTTGAGAAGGACAGTAATTGAGGATGGGTGAGAAACAAGAAACACAAATAAAAATACAGATCGCCTAAGGCAAACAAACATTTTGTCCCATTAACATTACTGAAAGAGAATGAGGATCTGACAGTTGTCACACTGACAATGAAGGGCCTGTCAGGACTTAAGGAAATCTTCCGAGAAAAGTTGTAAAAAGTCAAGAATACATAGAGTGTATTGACATTTTTCTAACAGACATGATATATCATGAGCGAGTGAGTGAGTGAGCATGGTTTTATGCCGCTTTTAGCAATATTTTAGCAATATCACGGCGGGGGACACCAGAAATGGGCTTCACACATTGTACCCATTTTGGGAGTCGAACCTGGGTCTTCTGCGTGACGAGCGAACGCTATAACCACTGGGCTACCTGACCGCCCCTAATATCACGAGTTCAGTTTAATCTTTATTGGACATGGTGAAAGTGGACAATTGATCTAGCAGGTATGAAGGCATACGCCTGGAGGAACTATCTACCCCTTCATGCACATGGTGGTACGTGATCCTGTGTACAGAGTACAGACCATGCACACTTCAGGTGAAGTTAAGCAGTGTTTGTCGCAGAGAGTAGGTGGATGGGTGTCTGTTTGGCAAGCTTGAGCTTCTAGGGCTTTGGTCCCACCCTACTCTAAAACATGTTACATGGGGTGTCACTGACAGCAAGTGACTTTGTTTGAAATATGCCTCTGTTCACCCTACAGTGAATGGGTACCCGGTAGGATGAGATGGTAATGTGGTTGTTGACCTTCTAGCACTTCATGAGGCAGGTTGAGTTTGATACTCCCCAAGGAGCTGAGAATGAAGTTTCAATACACACTTATTCCTTGACAGGGGTAAAAAAAAGTTGAAAACAGCCAGTGACTGAAAATGTATTTGTTCTTGTGTTTCTCACTTGACTTTTGTTTCCACAACATGATGTTCGGAAGAACAAGATTTCCTAAAAAACAGAACAAAATGAAAGCAGTAATGGAGAAATCATGAGGATCTCTTGATTCCTGAAGTGGAATTAATGGACTTACACAAAGTGTGCACACAGGCACAGGAAGCAAAAAAGAAATATTTGTATGAAAAGTCAATTCTTATGAATAAATAGACTTCACACACTTCTTATTTAGTCATCAACACAAAACACTGTAGACAACAGTACATGCTTCAGAAAAATAATGCAACTCAAGTCCTAGACTAACATCTAGTCTCTGATGTGAACATATCGTACAGAAAAATACAGTTGTTTAATTATCTTAATAAAAATATAATAAAAAGGAGCCCAGAGACGCTCTTCATTTTCAGATAGTTCAGTAATCTAGACTTGCCAAACATTATAGACTTGCATGGGCTGTATCTGATATATTTGTATCATGGTCTGTAAGATAGACTTCTCAAGTCTCTGCCGCCCTGTTATCAGCCAATCAGGAAATAGCAGACAACTAGTGGGCGTGGTCTAATTCTTTTTCTATGATGGGAACATAAACATAAAACAAATTGCTTGGTTAGCCAATAAATACCATGGAATAATTTATTTATTATGACCTAATCATGAATCGTTATCTAAACTCTTCGACCAACATACACAGAAGGCAAAATGTCTTACTGAAACATGGGCAGTGATGTATTGTAATATAAGACAGTAATTACGTCACTAAGACGCATGCTGTCCGGAGTGTTAAAGTCATTTGCACAGTTGTTGTCAAAGACCTCCATTAGCCCTGCCACTTCATGTGACAGATAGGCGAAACAGACGACACAAACAGCAGGTAATTTGGACGTCAGTAGCAGCTGGCTGACTTTTCTTATCTCCCAATTACATCAGACAACATGTTTGTAAATGTATCTTGTTGTTTATGTGCTATATGCAGCTTCCCACCATCCCACGGTAAGCATCCGGTATACCACATGTTAATTTATCAATTGAACAAGTCTTGGGTCATGTCAGTGTCCACAGCTGATGACTCTTGAAGATCCGGGGTAGAATAGGTCTTCAGCAACCCATGCTTGCCATCAAAGGCAACTATGCTTGTCGTAAGAGGCGACTGATGGGATCAGGTGGTCAGGCTCGCTGACTTGGATGATGCATGTCATCAATCCCAATTGCGTAGATCGATGCTAATGATGTCAATCACTGGATTGTCTGGCCCATTATGGATTATTTACAGATCTCCGTCATATAGCTGGAATATTACTGAGTGCGGCGTTAAACAACAAA
The DNA here is from genome assembly GCF_022045235.1 of Haliotis cracherodii. Taxonomy (NCBI): domain Eukaryota; kingdom Metazoa; phylum Mollusca; class Gastropoda; order Lepetellida; family Haliotidae; genus Haliotis; species Haliotis cracherodii. The sequence goes on from NW_027266308.1 coordinate 37,730,479, forward strand.
CAAACAAACACAACTGGTGCACGTGAATTAGACTGGTATTTTCACGTGATCATGTGTGCTCATAGCCTTAGGGCTGAATATTTTATTCATTTGTCACTCATTGCAAGAAAAAAACACCAAAACATACACTACAACTTTGAAATATTCGTGTACCAGATAAATGTTTCACAGCATCCAGCATCGATCAACACAAATTGTACACCAGATGCCGAGCCTGTTGTTCTGAATGCTGCATTAAACACTGCAGGGAGAATAAACCACTCATTGCAACCCTCATGCTTTATTCTGTCTGCAGAGTTTTATTGTATGATAATAAACTCCTTTCATCATTCATTTCTTAAATATGACCTTCAGGAAAGATCATAACAAACTAATGATTAATGCATGTCTAGTATCCCATAAGTTTCTATCTGAATATAATGAGAAAAAGTCGTTTTTCTTCTGAAAGCTTTCCTGTGATAAACATAGTGAGTCACAGACGTTTACCACTTCGGTGAAACCCACAAGCATGGGCATGGTGCTGACAAACCTAGAAACATAATCAGGGCGAACCAGGATTTGAACCCACAATCATAGGTTTCTGGCGTGCCCAAGGGACGCAACTCTGCACAGTGAATTGCAGCGCCTTAGAGTGATTGGGTCACCTATGCCCCCTGATTAACATGATGTTTCTTTAACATTAAGTCGTTAAGTATCTGTATGACATGGTGACTCATTCTTGATGTGTAGTCTATTATTAACATTGTGGAGAAATACACTTTACAAGATGCAAACAAAGGGTAACATTTGCCCTGAGGAACAATACAGGAAGCCTGAGGTGTTTTGGGGTCATGGCTTTCTTGTCAGGGGCTCACTCACTCACAAACTCACTCACATTTGTCTTGGCATATTGACCAAGAAAACACAAAATTATCTGTTTAATATTTTTTATATCTTACAGAGCAGTGAAGTCCAAGCTTGCGGCCAAAGCTCGTCGGGACCAGGAGAGTGTAGAGTTGGCCAATGTGTGTGAGGTGCTGCCGTTCAACATGTCCACTCTCAACAAGATGGACAAGAGCTCCATCATCAGACTGGCCATCACCTACATCCACATGAAGACCTGCATCCAGGCAGGTAGGCCCGCTCACTCATACAGAGCCGTGAAGATCCGGGGTAGAATAGGTCTAGTCTGATCATGAGATATACTCATGAAGCCTGGTACTTATGTCAAAGGACCCGTGAAGATCCGAGTAGAATAGGTCTTCAGCAACCGACGCTTGCCATAAAAGGCGAATATGCTTGTCGTAAGAGGCGACTAACGGGATCGGGTGGAGAAGCTCGCCGACTTGGTTGCTGCATGTCATCAATCCCAATTGTGTTGATCGATGCTGATGATGTCAATCACTGGATTGTCTGGTCCAGACTCGATTATTTACAGACCGCCGTCATATAGCTGGAATATTGCTGAGTGTGGCATTAAACAACAAACAAACAACGAAACTCACTCATACAGGTGCAAGCTGGACTCAACTCAACTCAGGGTGACAATTTTACAAGTTGCTGTTATAATAGCAGTAGTTAGAACTACTATTGTGAGGCTGTTGCAATTGTTGCAACACTGTATGAATAGTATGTGATAGTTAAAAGCACTGTTGTGATACTATGGCAACAGTAACAGATTTTCAGGTCCATTCTATGTACCTTTTCACCCAATACATATCTCTCCCACTTTTGAATGTGATCGTCATGGGGTTGCCAGCTACATCTATGGAGAAAATCTCACATTTCCCTCTAAAAAATAACGTCATCCAATTTACATCATCAAGTCGTGAGCGCATAAAACATTCTACCATCGGGATGTCATTTCTGGAGGTTCGAATATACACTCCCAACTCAATGTCGTCGTAATTTAGACAACGTTACTTTTTAGAGGGTAGTGGGTTGTTCCCCTTAGATGTAGCTTGGCAATGGCCAAATGATTGCCTCCAAAAGTGGACGAGATATGGCAATCTGAATTGGGGGGAAAAGTCTACACACTACTTCTGTAGCAATAGTATTCTGAGCTTCTTTCTCTTTCAACAGTGCTGCTTTTTTCAACATGATCACATGCCTAACCTGTCTCAAGTAAACCAATGTGAGATGTATTAGAGGCACAAGAAGTTGTGACATGTCGTCATGTGTACAGCACACAGGTCACACATCATGCTCACACATGCAGGTCGCAATGTAAGTGTAATAATCTTGGATGCGACATTAAAGTTTAAACCCCATTTCACCTCACCTCACCTCACCTCACCTCACCTCACTTCAACATGCAAATGCAGAAAAAAGACATGTGTCCCACATTGGAAGAACCAGTTTTATAGATGTAGAACATGATGAATGATGACATCGAGTGTTAAGAGCTGACTAGTATTATCGTGCCTCAGTTTACCCAGCAGCAAATGGGTATCCTGCCATGTGAGATGCTTGTGTGAATGCAGAACCTTTCAGCCGCTAATAACCACCTTGGGTTGTATACTCCCAAGGGAGTTGAGAAAACAATTTGGAATTAATAATGTATCTCCATGATCAAGCCCTAGGGGTGGATCAGGAGCAATATCAATATACATTATCATCACCATCTTTTGAACTGTTGATGCTATAGTCATACGTTTTTAACTCAAAGTCCTCAGGACCATATAGCCGTGAGAGGTTTTATTGCTGGACAAAGCGGACAACTGGATCTTTTCTATTTAATGCGTGTAATATGGGAATTAAGTTCATCATAATGAACACAGAGCATCAAACAGATGCAAAATCATCATCAAAGTTGCATTAGTGATACTAAAGTATTTATATCAATAATCGAAAGTTAAATTTCACTGATTTTTATATCAGAATACACATCACATTGCTGATGAGCTGATCATAATGTGATGACAATCAACAGAATCATGGATTTGTAGTGCGTAATGAAAGTTGAAAAGAATATTATGTGTGTTTCTGATGATGCCCTGACCAGACCCGTTGCTATGGAACAATGCTGAGATCCGTTCACTCCTTGACAGTGAAGCAGCATTAATATGACTTGTAAATCTCAGAAAAAGTAAATGTGTTTGAAGCACCTCTAAAATATATGACTTCTACTCTCTACAGATGTTTATATGTTTGAATATAGATAAAACTTCAGTCAACTTCAGTGTATACATGACCAGATCATTTTATATGTGTATCTAAATACATTTTGTCCAGGGCTAGTCAAACGATTCTCAATCGGACATTTTGTACCTCTCTTGAGACCTACAAAATGGTACCCGGGTAGAGATGGGTAATAGGTGGATGGGTACCCGGGTAGTAAATTTGGACTCGTACCAGCCCTAATTGTAGTAGTTGCATTGTGTAGCTGAGTCATTTATACTTATCATTTAATGTTTATTAAGTCAACTGTATGTGAGTCGATGCACACCAAAGTAGCTGTGATTACTGTTGTTACTGATCGCCATTGTCTCTGTTATTGTACAGATAAGTAGAAAGTTGATGTGTTTGGTCACTACGCCGATGTGGCGTCACAGACCTGGAGGGCCCTGTCTGACACTTCCATGACCGTGTGGGCCCTCCAGACTTGGATGACCACAAGGTGCACACTGAATTAACACTGTTCATGACAACACTGTCCATCAAAACGTCCGTGGTGTCAATACCGAGACCTAAACACTATTATCACTTAGAAAATAGCCTCCCTCTCGAGGGGTTGTGTGGTCCCAGCATGCAATGCTGGAAATTGTCAGAGCAATCATTGTGGTTTCCATCTACTCTGCAATATTACTTACTGATTTTTGTGGCAACCTACGCTTAATTTGAAAAGTATCAAGAGTTAGGGAATGTATAACTTGCCTCTCTAAGGGAGACATTGTGTTAAGAATGCATTGTGTTCATTTAACCCTTGGTTTTGAATGGATGGTGTTAGTGGATTGGAACTGAATACGTGATGGTTGGCGACAAGATAGTCTGGATGATCCGCTGCTTTATTGAATTTGTAGCAATGTTTCTATGGCTGCTGTAGAAACTTTGCAAAAAGCTGTCACCTATGTTCTTATTAAGGAAGAAACTTTATGGGTGTCAGGTTCTTTATTATGAGTGAGTGAGTGAGTATGGTTTTACACCGCTTTTAGCAATATTCCAACAATATCACGGCAAGGGCCACCAGAAATGGGCTTCACACATTGTACCCGTGTAGGAAATCAAACCCGGGTCTTCGGCATGACAACCAAACGATGTAACCACTAGGCTACCCAGACGTTCCCTGAAAGGAAATATGATTTCGCTTCTGTACAAATTGACGTGTTGAATCACAAAGCTCGATGTGCTGTCAGGGACAATTTGGACTCTGTCTGAATGGCTGTGCTGGCCATCTGGTTGGTGACACTGGAGGTTGACAGTAGTCAGTGAGAATCAGCGTTGTTATGTGAAAAGTAGGAAATACTCACTGTCCACTGGAATAAATCGAAGAACATTTTTTGTATAGTAATAAAGTATTATTATTTAATTTAAATCATAGTGGGGTGTGTCCCAATGAAACTTTGGTCAGGAATGTAGGTGTTTAAGTAAGTGGCCTATTAAAAGTAGGGAATATTTTGTATATTTGAAAATCCCTTAAAAAGTAGGAAATATTTTATATATGTGTGAGTGCCTGGAAAATAGTATATATTTTGTATGTGTCAGAGCCACTTGAAAGTAGTGAATGTTTTGTACATGTGAGAGCCCCTTGTAAGGTAGGGAATATTATTTATACATGAGAGCCCCTTGAAAAGTAGGGAATATTTTTTATATGTGAGGGCCCCTTGAAAAGGAGAGAATGTTTTGTACATGTGAGAGCCCCTTGAAAAGTAGGGAATAATTTTTAAACGTGAGAGCGCCTTGAAAAATAGTTAATATTTTGTACATGTGAGAGCCCCTTGAAAAGTAGGGAATATTTTGTATATGGGACAATGCCATGAAATGTAGGGAATGTTTGTATATGTGATGGCCCCTGGAAAAGTAGGAAATATTTTGTATTTGAAAAATAGGGAATACGTGAGATTCTCAGAGAAAACTTGGAAACAATCAGCTGTGTATGCATAACGGTGACCTTGCCTGGTGTGTGCCATTACCATTACCGTTTAATTGGCACCAACCACAAGAACCTGGCTTCAAAGATAGCGCCTGTATCTGTACTATTCCCATATGTGCTGTCTACTAGCTAATGTACTGCTGAGTCAAATATTTCCACTGGCCGGCCTAGTGAACAATTTGGGACGTGCATAGCGAAGATGGATGGCAAACCTTCAATGAATATTCACTTTTGGTGGGGATGTTGCATTGGTTCCCCCACAGGATGCAGTTCAGTCTCATCGGATGATTTACGGACCAGATTACGGTAGAATGAAGATTTATTGTTGTCAAGGCCTGAAGTAATTGTTCTGATCCAGGATACCTTGAAGCTGTGAGTGTTGCTGCAGATTGTATGATGCAGTCTAAAGTCAGTGGGTACTATATATGCAGGAAGGATTTTGCAGAGACACTTTCAGGAATATTCCTCTATTACATCCTGCCATACTATGATCTATGCCTGGGTTGATGTGCAGATTGAGTCTCATGTTACAAGACTCAGGGGACATTAACAGACATTTCTTTAATATTTGTTTATCATAAAATTGCTTAAAATCTTCACTCTGGATTTTACACCCATTATGGGCGATCAATATAAACATAGGCTATAATCAAGTACAAGTATGTTAAATCACAAAGGTTACATATGTTATAATCAAGTACAAGCTTTACGTGTAATAATCAAGTGCAAGTGTTACATGTTATAATCAAGTACAAGTGTTACATGTTATAATCAAGTACAAGCTTTACATGTAATAAACAAGTGCAAGTGTTACATGTTATAATCAAGTACAAGTGTTACATGTTATAATCAAGTACAAACTTTACATGTAATAATCAAGTACAAGTGTTACATGTTATAATCAAGTACAAGCTTTACATGTTATAATCAAGTGCAAGTGTTACATGTTATAATCAAGTGCAAGTGTTACATGTTATAATCAAGTACAAGTGTTACATGTTATAATCAAGTACAAGTGTTACATGTTATAATCAAGTACAAGTGTTACATGTTATAATCAAGTACAAGCTTTACATGTAATAATCAAGTACAAGTGTTACATGTTATAATCAAGTACAAGTGTTACATGTTATAATCAAGTACAAGCTTTACATGTAATAATCAAGTACAAGTGTTACATGTTATAATCAAGTACAAGTGTTACATGTAATAATCAAGTACAAGTGTTACATGTTATAATCAAGTACAAGTGTTACATGTTATAATCAAGTACAAGCTTTACATGTAATAATCAAGTACAAGTGTTACATGTTATAATCAAGTACAAGTGTTACATGTTATAATCAAGTACAAGTGTTACATGTAATAATCAAGTACAAGTGTTACATGTTATAATCAAGTACAAGTGTTACATGTTATAATCAAGTGCAAGTGTTACATGTTAAAATCAAGTGCAAGTGTTACATGTTATAATCAAGTACAAGCTTTACATGTAATAATCAAGTACAAGTGTTACATGTTATAATCAAGTACAAGTGTTACATGTTATAATCAAGTACAAGTGTTACATGTTATAATCAAGTACAAGTGTTACATGTTATAATCAAGTACAAGTGTTACATGTTATAATCAAGTACAAGTGTTACATATGTTATAATCAAGTACAAACTACAAAGGGGCTTTGGGGTCTGCTAGTGGTTAAAGTATTCGCTCGTCCCGCCTAGGCCTGGGTTGGCATCCCAACATGGGTACAATGTGTGAAGCCCATTTCTGGTGTCCCTTCCATGACATTGCTGGAATATTGCTAAAAGCAGCATAAAACCATACTCACTCACACATTATAGTCAAGTACAAATGTCACATATGTTATCATCAAATGTTTCAAATGTTATAACTAAGTGTTACAAATCTCACATATACAATGACATATACTAGTATTTATGAAATATAATGTTTATTTTAAGTGGTGGCAAAATGAGGATTGGGTGGTTGAAATGTCTGACCTTGCTGTATGTGAGTGTCCACTAATGGCATGTTTCATTTCTAGGCTGGTTTCCCTGGCAGAGCTCTGTTTATTGTTTTGTTTGTTTGTTTGTTTGTTGTTTAACGCCACTCTCAGCAACATTCCAGCCATATGACGATTGTCTGTAAATAATCGAGTCTGAACCAGACAATCCAGTGATTGACATCATGAGTACCGATCCACGCAATTGGCATACCATGACATGCATCAAACAAGTCAGTGAGTCTGACCACACGATCCCGTTAGTCGCCTCTTACGGCAAGCATGGGTTGCTGAAGACCTATTCTACCCCGGATCTTCACGGGTCGGCTGAGCTCTGATTATACACCAACCACAGCTAGAATATTGCTGACAACACCCACTCACTAACCAGGGACTTGCTGGCTGGATCATGCCTAGAGGAATCATATTGATTATTGTTGAGTAAGTAGGGGAGGCAATTCATTTATCAGTTCCTCTGGGGTGAATGGGCTGGGATTATCTAGGATTCCAAGTAGGCAGGCAAATTGGAAAAAAGCATTTTGTTCAAATTTGTTTTTTTTGGTTATTTCTGAAACTCAGAGGTATTTTAACAGCATATGAGAGTATTTGCGCAATAGACAAGAGTTAGGTTACCAGTGGCATTACCTACTCATGTTATCCCACTCACGTATGCAATTGTTGTTACTGTTAATCCTCTACTGTTAATCCTGCACCTACTGTATATATTCTTAACAATGTTCCTCATTCAGTCTTGCTTGACAACAGTATAAGTATCTATACGTCGCCTTTACAGTATTAAAGAAGTTGTAATCCATAAATTGTATACTTTGTCATCCGACAACTTCTAAGTAATGCCTATCCAACAGTTTGTACTCACTCACTTGCACACTTGACAGCATCCCTTTAACTTGCATGCCCGTAGTAGTGGCTTATAATGTGATTGCTGCCTGTGAATATCTGGTTGACTTGCATAACAAACAGTTAATATTGTATAAATCTGTCGTTTAATTGAATCACTATTTGAGTGTTCTCTTCCATTGATTTCCCTAGTGTGATACTGTGTGGAGTGTCAGAACATATTCATTCCACAAGAACGGCAGTTCTATAATTAGACTTGAAATAGCTAACATGACTCTTAGGTACATGTGTACTAGCAAACGGGAGTACTTCCAGTCACTGGGGGATGTTTTCTACTTTTCCCAAGATAGACAGTTGGCCTTGATATCATTCCTTCTTATGCTATTCCGTGAGTCGTTCAGCTTTGAGGTGATGCACTCTCTACTCTTCATCTTTTCATTGCTGCTGTGGTTGTGATATAAGATGTTGAGAAGTTGAGTGATTGCGTCGGGTTTAGCACTAGTTTGAACAGTATTAATGATTTATTATAACGTGTCAGCTCGTTATTTCAGGACAGCCAAAAGTGATCCAGGTTGTAGATATTCACCACATTAGTGAGACAAGGAGTGAGTGAGTGAGTTTGGTTTCTATCCCGCTTTTAGCAATATTCCAGCAATATCACAGCGGGGTACACCAGAAATGGGCTTCACACATTGTACCCATGTCGGGAATCGAACCCGGGTCTTCGGCGTGACGAGCGAACGCTTTAACCACTAGGCTACCCGACTGCCCGGTGAGACAAGGAAGCTGCAGACAAACAAACATCATAACAATAGGGATTCTTGGATTCAACCCAGTGGATCCTGACACGGCTAAGGGATGTAACTTTGCATTTGGGAATTTATGTGCCTTAGATCTCTGATTTGAAGTGAGGATCCATTTATATAATTTTCACCTCCATTTTAGCATTTTCGCATTATGGAATGGAAAATAATTAATTATTCTCTAGGGTTGATGTTTTATATTTAATTTGATATTGTGATGTGGTGTGATGTAGAAGACTGAAACGATCTCTCCAACACCTTGCGGGCACAATGAAACACAATCAACCAGGGCCCCGTTCCACAAAGTGATTTTAGCACTAAGATGATCATAACTCCCATACTTTAACATAGGCTTACGACAATCAGCACTAAGATCGCTTTGTGGAACGGGCCCCAGGTCACAAAGCCTGATCAAAGATGCAGTTAGTCACTTCATACCACAAGCGTAAGTTGCTGAGACCAATTCTAACCCTGAGTCCCCACAGGCCTGGTGATGCTGTACATTGATGACAATACCATCTGATATCTGATGTATAGTGTGAGATCACGGACTTCTAATGCAGATGAATTGTTTGGGTGACAGATATCAACTTAATCGTCCAATCTACTCTGCTACGCATTAGGCCATTTCCTAAATGACAGATGTGATTGCCATTATTAAAGCATAACTGTCAGCTTATGCGACATGTCCCTGCATTTTTGTAGTAGTGATTCCACCAATTGGCAATTAGCCGTCATGCTTGGACCATCCACTTGTTCCTAGCAACTTCATCGCCCTGGCAACACTGTTCAAGGTCACAGAGACAGATTTGCTGCATGTTTTTCCTGGATTTATGCAAAGGCACAACACTTGATAGTATTTAATTTGGAACGAACAGCTTAGTTATTAGGGATTTTTTCTCTTTTCTCCATTCTATATTTTATTTTCACAGTTTTGAGACAAACATCACTCTGGAATGCTATGATGACATTTTACTATGGATGATGTTTTGTTTTCATGACAACTGAATTTAACCCACAAAGTTAGCATATCAATAATTTTATATTAATATGTTCGTAGGACTGCTGTTAAAAATCAACTAAATTGAAGTTTTTCTGAAAAATGTTAATAAAATACAATATATTATTGACATAATATTGATTTCAAATGCTATGTTTTGAATTCTTGTGACATAATACACTAGAAGAAAACTGTTCATATCCAGTCAAAAGTCCAAATGATTTCAGGGTTGTGTTGATAAACAACCATTCTGTAGGTGTTACAAGACTATCACCCCATAGCATCCATGGTGATATACAACCATTCTGTGGGTGTTACAAGACTATCACCCCATAGCATCCATGGTGATATACAACCATTCTGTAGGTGTTACAAGACTATCACCCCATAGCATCCATGGTGATATACAACCATTCTGTAGGTGTTACAAGACTATCACCCCATAGCATCCATGGTGATATACAACCATTCTGTAGGTGTTACAAGACTATCACCCCATAGCATCCATGGTGATATACAACCATTCTGTTGGTGTTACAAGACTATCACCCCATAGCATCCATGGTGATATACAACCATTCTGTTGGTGTTACAAGACTATCACCCCATATCGTCCATGGTGATATACAACCATTCTGTAGGTGTTACAAGACTATGACCCCATAGCATCCATGGTGATATACAACCATTCTGTAGGTGTTACAAGACTATGACCCCATATCATCCATGGTGATATACAACCATTCTGAAGGTGTTACAAGACTATCACCCCATAGCATCCATGGTGATATACAACCATTCTGTTGGTGTTACAAGACTATCACCCCATATCGTCCATGGTGATATACAACCATTCTGTAGGTGTTACAGACTTTTACCTCATAGCATCCATGGTGATATACAACCATTCTGAAGGTGTTACAAGACTATCACCCCATAGCATCCATGGTGATATACAACCATTCTGTGGGTGTTACAGACTATCACCCCATAGCATCCATGGTGATATACAACCACTCTGTAGGTGTTACAGACTTTTACCTCATACCATCCATGGTGATATACAACCATTCTGAAGGTGTTACAAGACTATCACCCCATAGCATCCATGGTGATATACGACCATTCTGTAGGTGTTACAAGACTATCACCCCATAGCATCCATGGTGATATACAACCATTCTGAAGGTGTTACAAGACTATCACCCCATATCATCCATGGTGATATACAACCATTCTGTAGGTGTTACAAGACTATCACCCCATATCATCCATGGTGATATACAACCATTCTGAAGGTGTTACAAGACTATCACCCCATAGCATCCATGGTGATATACAACCATTCTGTAGGTGTTACAGACAATCACCCCATAGCATCCATGGTGATATACAACCATTCTGAAGGTGTTACAAGACTATCACCCCATAGCATCCATGGTGATATACAACCATTCTGTAGGTGTTACAGACAATCACCCCATAGCATCCATGGTGATATACAACCATTCTGTAGGTGTTACAAGACTATCACCCCATAGCATCCATGGTGATATACAACCATTCTGAAGGTGTTACAAGACTATCACCCCATAGCATCCATGGTGATACACAACCATTCTGAAGGTGTTACAAGACTATCACCTCACAGCATCCATGGTGATCACTGCTTGTCATCCTACCCCAACTGAGTCGGACACTGCTATTGTTCACCACTGGTTTGTCGGATCTAGACTTGATTATTTGTAGGACAATAGGTTATTTCTGATTTATTAAAAAACATGTAATCAAGATTTAAAATATGATTTTTCAACAAAATAAGTTTTGCTATAAGTATTTGTAAATCCTGTCTCAAGTATCATGATGGTTATCCATCACATTCCTACATGTATTAAAGAAAATACATTAACATGTTCAACAAAGGCTTGGCAGGGATGAAGATCAGATTAGTAATCGCAGAATATAGATAGTTTTTTTCAGTCTTTAATTGTAGTAAATCTTGAAATGTGAGGAAAAATGTCTAGCCGATACGTTGATACACTGTGTCTCCCGCCAGCAAAAATCTTTCTTCTTTATTCTTTGATCCCAAGACATTTGAGTAGATGAGTCCTTAAACAATTGATGTCTGCACTGAGTTCAACACAGCTGCTATAGACATGAAGAAAATTGTCAAGTTTAAGTAATCCTATTCCGCATCCTGTATTTTCCTTTTGAAATGTTGGTGTTATGTGAAATACTAAAAAGAAATAATGGCCTTGCATAAACGTACATTACGACCTTTCAATGCTCAATTATCCCTGATGTAACAATAGGCTTTATACATGATTATTTGGTTTTGTCTCTGCTAAGACCAGTATATATCAGGAGCAAAATATTCAACTGGATTTCAGTTGTTAAATCTTTACCATTCTGTCATTATCATCCCCTCCACAAAAGATTCATTTTGAAAAATTGATTTTGGAGGAAATCTCTTTTTCAGATGTAGCCCTGAATGTCTGGAATTGTGAGAGAAATCCTGCCATGGATTGAAAAACGTGGCTATCGATTCTTTTGGGACTTGACGGTATATAATTGCCTTTGCAGCCTGATGCAAGCCATTCACTACGTTGATCAATAACAAAAAAGGGTTTCAATCTTAAGCTATCAAGACAACATAATAATACGTTCTCTTAAATTGTTTGTATGGTCGTTAGAGCTGAGAAACGTGATCCTGGGGAGTGGTGATAAATGCCTTTCATTTGTGAGCCATTATGAATTTGCCCAGCAAATATAAAGGTAATATCAAACTAAAAAGGTTATGCTTCAAGTTGTTGCTTTCTGACAATTTTAGTAACTGATATTGATTTGATAAAAAATCAAATTGTTAAATATGTATGAACCACATTATTTCAATACAAAACAAGTTAATTTGGCTATGAACTTTACTTTTGGATATTGTGATGGAGACGTTTTTAGGAATTAAGCCTTCTTAACATCATGTTCGATTTTAGGAAGTCCCAGTTTCACGAGTAATGACTCTGTCATGATGTGCCGCCATTATTTCATAGACCTATCCATTTCCATGGTTAATCTGCCTGATTGAATGTTGTTAATTGTATCTAATGACAGCTTATCGCCCCTTCCGTCTCCCACTGTGTGAACTGGGGAAACTAAAAGCTATAGCTAAGTACTTCAATTACTTTCTAAAACCATTTTACAATAATTGGTAGCCGAGGGCATTAACATGTTGCATGACTAAACCAAATTGACGTTTATCCGAAACAGCAGAGCTGATTACCTGGATATTGAGAAGTGAAGCTGTAGTCGTGGAGTGGCGGACTTCACTGAGGTCACATGACCACATGCAGACAACAAGATGGAGGGACAGTCAACACGCGATATGCTCATGAATTATGTTTCTATCAGCGTCATCCCTCGGATTAAATCACTCTGTCTTCTGTAAGAGTGAACTCTTGCCTTGACGCTTAAGAACAGTTGATTGTGTCATTATTGACTCTTGAATGTTATAATGGGTTAAGTCGTGATCATCTTCATGCCAGACCGATTTAATCACCTGTTTTCCAGTTTGGTATCTCGCCAATACCAAGAAATTCCTTTTTTTTCAACAACAAAAAAATGACTTGATTTGTTACTGCATTGTAGGGAACATCGCTATAATCTTGAACGCGACATTAAACCCCATTTCACCTCACCTCACATCAACATATCTTTAGTGGTAAGAAAATGAACATTATATTGACCTTAATGTGATTTTGATTCTGCATCTTATTTGTCTTGCTATCAATCTTTGGTGAAGCTTCAAACATTTAATAATAAGGGATTGACTGATTTATTTGACTTCTGTCACATTGACTGTATTGATAAAGTAGTTAGTGACACTTTCCTGATTGGTTGACAGATGATAACTAGTTGTGTGCCAGTTAGTATTGGCATTTCAGACTACACTGAATGTAATTATGAACTGTCGAGGTGATGGACTGTAATGAATGAAGAGCCATGTGACCAAGACTGAACTGAGATTTGTTTGTTGTTTTTTTTACGCGTCAATCACCAATATTCCATCTATATGTTGGCAGTATGTATGAAATCGAGTCTGGACCAGACAGTCAAGTGATTGACATCATGTGCATCGATCTACGCAATTGGGATACAATGACACGCATCAACTAGGGCTGAAACGATATCCTGGGACACTGATGCATTGCGATTCACTCAATACGATTCTCTCAATGCCAGTCATGTGATTGACATCATGTGCATTGATCTACGCAATTGGGATACAATGACACGCATCAACTAGGGCTGAAACGATATCCTGGGACACTGATGCATTGCGATTCACTCAATATGATTCTCTCAATGCCAATCAAGTGATTGACATCATGTGCATTGATCTACGCAATTGGGATACAATGACACGCATCAACTAGGGCTGAAACGATATCCAGGGACACTGATGCATTGCGATTCACTCAATACGATTCTCTCAATGCGCGATTTGTGAGGGGCTGTATCTCGATTTTTCATGATACATATTTTTGAATAAACTTTTATCACAGATATATTTTAAATGTGTTTTAAATGAATTTTGAATTCGAACCGAGTCATAAATCATAGGGACAATATAATTTTCACTACACACACGTATGTCCTCGAAAATATAGTGGCTATGCTAGCTTTGTATATCATTAGCAGTTTAAGCTTTCTGATTGGCTGAGTGGTCTCTAACTCAAACATGTCAGAAAAAGCAGACGCTCGTCCTTTGCCAGAGAAACCACCAGGGACTTATTGTGAAAATGACAAGTTACTGGTACTTATCTAGTCCATGTAGGACTGTTACTTTTGTGTTTGCTAGCCATGACATGGAAATGTGTAATTCATTAAGTTGAAGTACTCATTACAGTATATATTTTATGACTCATGAACATTCATTCACTTTCATTTAATTTTTCATTTTATTAAACAAAGTTTAATTCATTTATCTCTTGTCTTCTCTTGTCTATGTGTATCGTAGCGTATCAAGATACGCATGGGTAGCTGAAGACCAATTCTGACCCAGATCGGGAGTGAGATAGGCTGTACCGAGGGGAACATTTGTGTAATATACAATTGATATATCCAACTGTGACACAATATGAAGGGTTTAAAATCATTACCAAGAAATCAGTTAAACACTCTTCAATCCGGAGAGATAAATGTAAGTTGTTGGCAGTTTGTAAGTGAAATGGCCTCTTGAAGTGAACCCTAATCTATTCCTAGTACCCAGGAGTACTGACTGCTTCTGGCCGACTAATGACTGGGGGGATTGATTCTATCACATGCTTTAGTTCTTGTCTTCTCCACAGTATCCAGGGAGTGTGTGTTGTAGGGGAACCTTTTTCTCGTCTGTAATGGAGGTAAATGCCATCTCCTGTGTTTTGGAGACCTACTTTGAGCTACTGCAGACTGCTGCAGACACTTGTGATCTTTTTAATTATTATTACCTTTGCAATGGTAATGCATTTTCTAGAGTACATTCCCATGTTTTGTTCAAATGTGCAGCGCTAGTGGGTTTTTTTGCTTTCCTGAAATCTGCATAACACTTTGGATGCCAGCCTATGTATAAAGCCACACCACAAGAAATGTGATTTACTGAGGGGTATCCATTCCAACGCAACCATTGCACATTACTATCACATTGGCCTATCTCATGTGCGTAACAGAACGCCTCAGTGGTGTAGTGGATAGAGCACCTGCCTGGAGAGTGGAAAGTTGTCGGTTTGCAATCATACCAAAAGATGTTAAAAGATGGTTCTTGTTGTTACCCTGCCTGACACGCGGATAGGGGGATAAAACAAGGACAGGCTCACTTGGAATCATTATACTGCCCTCAATTATGTCGAATCCAGAGAGGAGACATGTGCCCCCTGATGATGTCTAATCCAAAGAGAAGACAGGTGCCCTCAATGATGTCTAATCCAGAGAGAGACATGTGCCCCCTGATGATGTCTAATCCAGAGAGGAGACATGTGCCCCCTTGATGATGTCTAATCCAAAGAGGAGACAGGTGCCCTCAATTATGTCGAATCCAGAGAGGAGACATGTGCCCCCTGATGATGTCTAATCCAAAGAGAAGACAGGTGCCCTCAATGATGTCTAATCCAGAGAGAGACATGTGCCCCCTGATGATGTCTAATCCAGAGAGGAGACATGTGCCCCCTGATGATGTCTAATCCAAAGAGGAGACAGATGCCCCCTGATGATGTCTAATCCAGAGAGGAGACATGTGCCCCCTGATGATGTCTAATCCAAAGAGGAAACAGGTGCCCCCTGATGATCTCAACACCATGGCAGAGACAGGTGCCCCCTGATGATCTCTACACTGTGGCAGAGACAGGTTCCCCCTGATGATCTCAACACCATGGCAGAGACAGGTGCCCCCTGATGATCTCAACACCATGGCAGAGACAGGTGCCCCCTGATGATCTCAACACCAAGGCAGAGACAGGTTCCCCCTGATGATCTCTACACTGTGGCAGAGACAGGTTCCCCCTGATGATCTCTACATTGTGGCAGAGACAGGTGCCCCCTGATGATCTCTACACCGTGGCAGAGACAGGTGCCCCCTGGTGATCTCTACACCATGGCAGAGATAGGTGCCCCCTGATGATCTCTACACCGTGGCAGAGACATGTGTCCCCTGATGATCTCTACACAATGGCAGAGACAGGTTCCCCCTGGTGATCTCTACACCATGGCAGAGATAGGTGCCCCCTGATGATCTCTACACCATGGCGGAGACAGGTTCCCCCTGGTGATCTCTGCACCATGGCAGAGACATGTGCCCCCTGATGATCTCAACACCATGGCGGAGACATGTGCCCCCTGGTGATCTCTACACTGTGGCAGAGACAGGTGCCCCCTGATGATCTCTACACCATGGCAGAGATAGGTGCCCCCTGATGATCTCTACACCATGGCGGAGACAGTGCCCCTAAATGTATGACCAAAACATTGTGCTGATTATATGTTATTTTGCACAACTGATGAGACTGGCTCACTGAACACTGAACACATGGCAACATATTGAAAATCATAATTTCAAACCCTGAATTGTCATTTATATTGTAATTTTACCCAATCTTCTGACCTGAATATTTTACGAAAACATATGTGAATCAACTACTGATAACAATATATGGCTGTTTTAATATCTATTTCTGATGCATTTACTGGTTGTATTCATCATTTGGCATTCACCAACATGGCACAGACTACGTCATTGGATAGTTTTTCCACTAAAACATATTCACCTCAGCAGAATCCACTCTAAATCCTCTAAATTGATATAATTAGTCTGGCATTTCAGAATAATTAAATTGACTTGTCTTGTTTATAAATATCCATTCTTAGATTTAATGTATTGTAATCTATAGCTTGTATTACTTTCCACAGCCCTAGACGAAGACCAGCTGTGAGTCTGTGAGAGACATTGGACTCTTGCAATAGCTGATTGTGCTCAATATTCAGGTCATTCAAGACACAGAAGTGATTTGTAGCCACTGTCTGTGCAGGGAATTAGGGACCATTGCAAATGTTCTCAGTTCCTCTTGATATCAATTCCTTCAAGATAGTGGTTGAGAAATCCCCTAATCTGGTACTTTTTGTACCGCTGTTTTAGTCATGTTTTTGTTTTTTTTCCTTTGCTTTCAGTCTGATCAATGATGATAATCATCTGTCCAATGGGTGGCTTTCCAAAGCACAACTCTAAGACTGTTGAATATTTCTTGATAACAAAAAAGAACTTTGCACAGATAAAGACCAGCCATGAACTGGTGCCTTTTGCTATTAGAGAATGTAAGTTTTATTTTTTCTGGTTTCCCTGACAAGAACTTGGAATGGATTGGTTTCTCAGTCTCAAGTACCCTTTAATATTTCTTGATCAAATTTTTCACAGGTATCAACATATCTGTGACTTTGATTTTTGAATTGGGCAGATGATGTCTTTGACTGAAATGTATGTAGAACTAGTTTCACTATACGTAAATGTTACTCTCAGTAGAGTGCAGTGGTACTGGTATCGCGACAACCCAACCTACTGAGTATGATCTGGCTTGGAACAGGTCATCTGATTGGTGGCTAGAGTAGGCACCACTTCATGTAATTGGGTAAAAAGCATGAAGTGAGCCCAAACAGGCAGGCAAGCAAGCCTTAAGGTTACCATAGATTCACATGTTTTGAGCATGGATCAAATCCATATGAGTGTAGTATTGCACTTGTTGGGAATATAATTATGCTACTTCAGCATAATTGGGCAAAGATTGATTTCATTAAAGCATGTATCCACACCATTTGAGCATAGATTCACACCATTTGGGCATAGATCCACACCTTTTGACCATAGATCCACACCATTTGACCGTAGATTAACACAATCTGACCATAGAGTCACACAATCTGACCATAGATTCACACCATTTGACCATAGATTCACACAATCTGACCGTAGATCCACACCATTTGACCACAGATCCACACCATTTGACCATAGATTCACACAATCTGACCATAGATCCACACCATTTGACCATAGATTCACACAATCTGACCATTGATCCACACAATTTAACCATAGATTCACACAATCTGACCATAGATCCACACCATTTGACCATAGATTCACACAATCTGACCATAGATCCACACCATTTGACCATAGATCCACACTCCATAATCAGGGCGAACCAGGATTCGAACCCACAATCATAGGTTTCTGGTGTGTCCAAGGGACGCAATTCTTCACAGCGAATCGCGGTGCCTTAGACGACTGGGCCGCCTGTGCCTCGTCAATCTGAGAGCTGTCAACAGTTGACATCCATTTTGTCCACCTGATAGGTAACACAGTGGAACACATGGCTGTTTGCAGTGACCATCACAACATGTGTTACAGGTAACACACTGGAACACATGGCTGTTTGCAGTGACCATCACAACATGTGTTACAGGTAACACACTGGAACACATGGCTGTTTGCAGCGACCATCACAACATGTGTTACAGGTAACACACTGGAGCACATGTCTGTTTGCAGTGACCATCACAACATGGCTAGGGTATATTTCCATGTACAGAATCGTACCTTGGATACATATCTGTATCTGGCGGTCAGGTAGCCTAGTGGTTAAAGCGTTCGCTCGTCGCGCCGAAGACCCAGGTTCGATTCCCAACATGGGTACAATGTGTGAAGCCCATTTCTGGTGTCCCCCACCATGATATTGCTGGAACATTGTAAAACCATACTCACTCACTCACACACTGTAGGACCTGTGCTGACAACAATCCCTTCAGCTTCAGTAAGTGGGAAAAAACGTTGCTCTAACCAGTTGAGGCATTGAACAACAAATGTGCATGTTTGTCCAGCAAAGATTAGATTGACTTTGTGAAAATATCCCTTTGACAAGGGTCAATATCATGCATCAGAAAGCTAGTCAATCTGTATGTATATCCTGTGAGGCTCATCAATACTGGCTGCAGCAGGGATGACTTCCATTGTCTGCTAGGCCTGTGCATCCACCAGCACAAACACAACAAACACCAATTCCAGCAGGACAATGGTGCAAGCGCTTGTTTCCGGTGAGATATGATTACAAGCAGGAGCACTGATGTCAATTTCCTGGTGTTGCTGAATCCATTCTAATCCTATCTGCAGCAGGTTCCAAGCAGTGTAATTGATAAGGCAATGTTCGGACTCCAGAGAACAGCAGTGGTGTAATCAAGCACACATCTGTCACGATGTGTCTGTCCTGTTTATACCCTACCACCTGCCCTCTGACACAGCCAATACCTCCGTCTTGTGGGGAACACCATCACAGAGGTGCTGATTAGCCGCAGTCTGCTGTAACATGCTCCAGTTCATGTTGTATTGGTGGCCCTGTGTTCTTGGTCTGCTGGCTGCCTGTAGTCAGTGTCTAGACTCTGTAATTACTGCTATAGTACCTTTCTCCGGTCTGGCAGGATGGCAGTGTTAGGGTTGCCATTCCAACATCATGCTGCTCTCTGTTAGGTAGGGATTGCAGTTCAATCATTATGATGCTGTCACTCTATTGCTGTTGCTGTTGATTCTGAGCGATCTATAAAGATCGGGGGTAGAATAGGTCTTCAGCAACCCATGCTTGCCGTAAAAGGCGACTTATAATGCTTGTCGTAAGAGGCGACTAATCGGGTGGTCAGACTCGCTGACTTGGTTGATGCATGTCATTGATCCTAATTGTGTGAATCGATGCTCATGATATTAATCACTAGATTGTCTGGTCCAGGCTCGATTATTTACAGATCGCTATCATATAGCTGGAATATTGCTGAGTGCGGCGTTAAACCAAAAATAAACAACAAAAAAATGATTCTGAGCCAGGAATTCACTGGCCATGCATTTAAGCTAGTAACACTGTTGCAATTATAGGTAACTATACAAAACTATTGAGAAATTACATATCAAACCTAACATGGTTTACCTCAGAGAAATCACTTGAATCTGTTGATTCTAGAAGTAAAATCAACTCACACCTTTGGCGCTTGTTGAATCTACTTCTGGAATAACAGATTCAGGTGGTATCTCCCTGTAGGTATTACTGACCCATTGTGTCACTTCATAATGGGCAAATTGCTAATGGATTCCATCTATTGTAATTGACATACATTTTTACCACATTCAGAACGATATCTGTGCATCTGGTTGACTATATCATTGACCCCAACGCAGTAAAGCTTGATTTCAAAGAAATATGGGTCCCACATGAAGACATGCTTCTGCCCCAAGTCTTCAGCAAATGTCAGTACAAATTCCCAAATTCTCAAATCATGTAGTTCTAGTTGAACCATTAATAATGTTGTGGCTTTGTAGAAATGGCTTGTGTTTCACTGATAACAGGACAAATAACAGGCTTAAAGTGCTTAGTTCTACAATGAGGTGTTGTGGGCAAGGTTAAAATACCTCACCCTACATCTCTTAAAATAACAAAAATACCTATTTTCAACAAAAAATCCAAGTGTGCCTGTCATGGGTGCTTAGCTTGTAATCCTTGATAAATCCCTGCATGTATTTGTTAGCTGGCAGATCATTGACACTTGACCTCAGTGACAGTGAAAACCAGACTGAAACTCATACCGGTTATATACCGGTATGTATGTGTGATCAATACAATGTATATGATATAAAATGTGAAATATAGATTTGTTTTGAGTGAATATGTTATTTTTTGGATTGCCTGTATCCAACATTTGATTATGAGCAACAATGTGGATTTCATTCTGAGTGAATGTCATGAGTGAGTGAGTGAGTATTGTTTTTAGGCTGCTGTTATTCTATGAACAAAAGAACAGGGAAAACCAGAAATAGGCTACACACATTGTACCCATGTGGGGGAATCAAACCCAGGTCTTCAGCATGATGAACAAACACTTCAACCACCAGGCTACCACACCGCCCACTTCACTGTGACGCTGGTGAGACCTGGAACCTAGCAGCCTATGGCTATTGTTAGAGGCAACTAATACATCGATTGGCTTAGATGTTTGTGTATCATTGTATCTCTGATTGCCTTGATTGTAGCTCTTAATACTTGATTATTTATATTCTGCCGTATATAGCTGGATTATTCACGAGTGTGGCATCAAACAACAAACAAACAAACATCACTGTGTGATCATGAGTAATTTGGTAAAGTGGGCATTATTGATTGTTATTCATCAACAACTTGTTTACCTGCCATATGTTGCCTCAATTATCCTCTGTCCATGGTGATATTATTAATTGCTAGTGATTTTGTGGCATTTGATTGGTTATCCAAATCGTTTTTGTGTTATGTTTCCGTAAATCCACACCCACACACACCCCAAAAAATGCCCCGGCCAAGGGACTACTAAAACACAACAAGCTTGTGTTGGTGCTGATTTTGTGATTTTGTACTGTTGACTATGTTTGTTGGTGTTGAGTACTTTGTGAAGTGATTATTGTTCACATATTAATTTATTTATAAGAATCACTTCAATAATCGCGTTGACATGCTGTCATGATGTCCACGCCAGTTTTATGTTTGTCCATCAATACATAAAATATTGAAGTCAGTTCTTAATAGATGAACTAGTGCTTACTGAGGCGTAAAACAACATGCCCTCTACTTATGTCCTGGGCAGATGGAAGAGGATATCATATTCGTGTCCATTGTCCAGTCGACTCTTTATTGGGGTGCTTCAATACCAGTGTTGCCAAACTCAGCATTCCAGCATGCCGCACAACGGTAAAACTGCTCTTGCATGCAGCCATTGCCTATTGAAGTAAAGTTAATCATTGGTTGTTTGATCAGCACTGCCATGCTGGAGAGGACCATTGTTGTTATGGGTTTGAGCCAAGTCAGCATGTTTGCATGACCTTGACCTTCACATACATGACATACAAAGACATACCAACATACCAACATACCAGCATCGAACATGGTACATGCAGCCATACATCTGGACTAACACTTAGTCTCTGAAATATATAACTTTGTTTGAAACAATTAAAGGGGCACTGATCTACAGCAATTCTCAGAGACTGGTTGTTGCCTTTGTTATTGTTTTTTCCTCGTGAGTATGGGTCCAATATGTGAAGCCCATTTCTGGTGTCCCACGCTGTGATATTGCTGGAATATTGCTAAAAGAGGCGTAAAACCAAACTCGCTCACTACCCGTGAGTACCTGGATGATGTCCCTGAAATCTCAACTAGTTTGCGATCTGTGCTGCACCAACAGTAAGTGCATTTGTCTTGGAAATAATGAGGAAATGTAGGTATCTTTGGGCATTTCATTGGTTATGGTGGCAAAGTTTTGATAAGTCTCTTGTTTGGTATTGCACAATTTTTGTTGACACTATTTTGACTTGTAACACAAACTAAACATGTCACCTGAGCATTGCTTATTCTATCGTGTGTATATGTAAAATGACTAAATTTGTCACTTTGGCAATTCATTAAGTGTCTAAATATTCAGTTACTTTACAAATTGACTAAAAAATCTGTCCATTTTTTTTATTATGATGACAAATTCCAAACATTTTGATGTTTAATTTCATCACCCAGTGACTGTAAAAGACAAAAAGAAAGTCAAAGTACCTTTATGTATTTTTTGGCTTCTAATGCTAGTAAAATTAGTCTATTGTGATGTTTTAAGCCCTTTTGAACATCTTAATAATCTTAGTCAATTTGTTAAATAAATGGACAGATTTTTCAGTCAATTTGTAAAATGACTGAAACATTTATCCATTGCCTGAGTGAATAACATTTCACTCACTGACTGTTACATATACACTCCTACAAACAAAAAGTCTTTTGAAAACAATGACATTGTATTGTCTGTCTCACATCAAGAACTTCCCAATGAAAACATGGAGGAACAGGAATGATTCTGTTCAATGCTACAACTGAATGAATGAATGAATGAAAACAAACTGGAAATATCGTAATTGCAACTTTCAAAAGTTGATGTCCATTTTTTAAAAAAAATCTATTGAGTAAGATAACAATGAGCATATATTATTGGCTAATCTTTTAAACAAAGTATTATTTTTTCACATAGGCACTCTGTCTGCTTCAGTAAACCTACATATTTAAACATTTACTTTTGACAAATCCACTGTGCAAGATAAAAGTGATTAATCAATAAAAATATTTTGGGTTAATCCCTTGATAGATGCTTGTTTTGGAACTCAGCTGATGATTCCTCGCTTGCTGCAGTGTCATGTGTATATAAACATAACGTACATTCACCCCACTTTTAACCTGGATTTAGATTCTGTCATTACCCCAGATCCAAGAAATGCCAAATATGATTTTTGTCAGGTATTCTGAGTGGTGCTACCACTAATTATACGGGTGGTCAGGTAGCCTAGTGGTTAAAGCGTTCGCTCGTCACGCCAAAGACCCAGGTTCGATTCCTGACATGGGTACAATGTGTGAAGCCCCATTTCTGGTGTCCCTCACTGTGATATTGCTGGAATGTTGCTAAAAGCGGCGTAAAATTAAACACACTCACTCACTAATTATACATCTGTAATAAATTCATAAACTGAGCATCAAGTGAATGACAACAAATACACAGTGAAGCATGGATGACAAGGGAGTAACAATTGTCGTATCAGGGAGTCTGTAAAGTCTATCTTTGTATAGTCGCCCGGGTATTATCCACGCAATCCGAAATACAAAAATGGTTTCACTGCAGGGATACGTTTTTTTATATAAAACCTTAACGATCAAGGGTATTTGCATACAATGACATCCGATGAGCTTCCACCATTCTTTTTATGTGTTTGTTAGGGTTGGAGAAATTAATTTACATGTGACCTTTGTAATATCGAAATCTTCGTAGATCACGGGTAACCAGTCTTCAGAAATGTGGCAGCTGGTGAGCCCTAGCGGGCAGTGTCAGACAGCTGGGAAGAAGCCAGAGATTACTGCCCCTTTAGCTCTATTTAATTTGAACAGTAGAGTAACGCTGAGTCTCTCAAAATATAGAATTTTGATAAGAGACAATTAACTCTATCTAAACTGAACAGGTGCCCCAGTGAGATAGGAGCTTCAGAGATCCTAAACGTGTGGAAAATCTAGACTTGCTTTGTTTAGGACTACAGCATTATAGTAAGGGCTGGGCGGAAGAGAAAATAATGTGGTTCAGGGACTGTAAGACAGTCTACCGAACATCCTGCACTCAGTGCTACAGCTCAGCTACAGTACCGATGTGTGATGTATGTTTATTTGTCTGTGTGCCTATTTGTAATTCCTGCACCAACTGAGCTTGACTTTGGAAACATTTTTGTTGTCAGTTTAGCATGATATACAGAAGAACTGACTGTTTGTTTTTACGTGGATCCTCAGTTAGACATAATCATTAATTATCCTGTCCAGCCTGATTCAGAAAATTGCTACTGCATGCTTATATAATGACAATAGTCATTAGCTCCTGTGAGGATTCTGGGCTATGTCTCCAGCAACCGGTGCTTGTTGTAAAAGGCGGCTGAAGATCAGGTGATCAGCAGGCTCAGTCACTTGGTCGATTGCGTGATATTGTACCCGATGTCATGGATTGATGCTTACAAAATCAATCACAGGATTCTGAAGTCCAGAATGATTTACACGCCACCGTCTTAGAGATGTATATAGCTGATTGTGTCAATAAGACAGAAAACACACACGCACACACACACACAGAGTACTTAGACAACATAATTAGAATGTCATCTTAAATATCATTACCATATTCGACATAATAAGCGCCCAGGGCACTCTCTAAATTAGAAATAGGGGGCTCTTATTAAAATATAGTTTTGGTGAAAAGAGTTGAAAGATGGTAAATTTCATGGTTTATGCTGACAACCTTAAATGATACAAAAGAAAGGTCTGTGCATATTATAAACAACAGATGTATTTTTCTAGAATTTAATTGCCCGTAATTAAGGGTGCATAAAACACATGAGTGCATATTATACACGAATACATAAGTATTGTGTACATTGATCAATCGGAAGGGGTGCTAATGGGATTGTTCACTTGCCAATATATTAGCATATACGTGTACCGCTTATTAGAGCAGAGAGCTTATTACGTCGAATACGGTAAATCATTTTTGGCCCTTTATTTGAGAACCAACTTGAAGCTAACTCAGAGTAACTTATTTAACAATATTAAAATTGGATGTAGCTATCAGTTGTGACATAAAGTCCATGTACTCCCAGTGCTGAGTGTACTGTAATGAGGATCTGGAGCTGGTTTATGTGCAGAGCACAGAGGAAATCGTTTCTCAGTCACATGATGTGCCGACTTGCATGAAATAAACACATCTAAATGCATAGAAACAACCGAATCCTCTCCCCAGTGATGTAAAATACATGAAACAGATGGATGTCGGGTGTTATGTAGGTTGTGTGTGGAATTAGATCCATCTGAATGTTCCCTTAGTGATGGAGAAAGTTTTTAACAGATGGATGTCATGCAACATGTTTTGTAAAAGTAGATCTCAGAGACCCTTAAAAATCAATCAATCATTCAATCTCTTTCCAACATTTTCTTCAAAATGTGGAGGCATTTGATTGTTTGCTTACTGAGAACAAGGGTCCATTATGCTAAACCTTTACAAGATGTCTTAACTTGTTTGTTGTTGTGTCTTGTCCATCTGTCATTTGTCTGTCCAGAAGTGTTCTACTACTCCTCCGATTTGTTTGTTTGTTTGTTGTTTAACGCCACACGCAGCAATATTCCAGCTATATGACGTCGGTCTGTAAGTAATCGAGTCTGGATCAGACAATGCAGTGATTGACATCATGATCGTCGATCCACTACTCCTCAGGGATGAAATTGAAACTTGAGGAGGATGACTAGAGGCGTCAGGGGACTGGGATCTGTTATGGCGTCAAAGTTAAGGAAATCTATTTTTGTCCCCCTCCACAAACTGGGGCAGGGGATACAGAAACGGAGTTTGTCTGTCCGTCTGTCCTGTCTGTCTTTCTGCCCATTCATCTGCTTGTCAAATTTACCCAAAAACTATTTCAGTTAGAGAAATGAAATTTTACACACTTCTGTTACTGGTCATGATCTTAAATGTGTTCGAAAATTGGTGTCTTAAATCAAAGACATATAGAGATATATACATACGTCTTTGCTTAAATTCATTTTTTAAAGAATTCTGGCCCTTGCTCTGTGCTTTTCATCTTAGAGCATGGTGTCAGCAATGGGGTCAACTTTTCTCTGAAACTAATGATGTTACATGAATGAAACTTGGCATGTATATCTGTGAGATAGTTGTCAAGTCTTGTGTTCCAAAAAGTGGTTCCGTAAAATATTTTCGTCCAGAGTTACTTCCCTTGCTACATGTTGCTACAAAAAAAATGACTAGGAGAGGAGGAAATACAATTCAAATGGTAAAACATGATGTCTAGTGATGTTTAATCTCAATTCTCAAATTTTTAATGACCAAGTTTGTTATACCTGTTTGTTCACCTGAATTCGCTGAAGGGATATGATGTAGTTTTTTACTGCTTATAAAACACGATAATTTTTTTTGCACTTTGAATCATAAACAACGACTATATTGTAATCTTTTTTCAAACTCTGATATGCAACATGCAGCATAGATCATGTTTAGTTGTACTGTTATGCTGTCATCTAGCTACCGCTATGACTCCATCCTTGTTAGCCACTGATCGTCTATGACACTCATCAACTATTTGGTCCCCAAAGGTGGCATTGTAGCGAGGGATCACTGTATTACCCCCGAACAGGATTGCCAATAAAATACACTTCAGTATCTGTCAAATTCTTCTCTTTGAAGGCAAATTGAACAAAAAAATATCATTGAGGTTCCTAAGAGGTTCAATATTGAAAAAGTATTGTTAGCTGATTTGAATCATCAACAAAGGATTCGGTAAATCATTTGAACAAAGTCAAATAATTGCTGCCCAATTCGTCAATTCAATGCTGGGATATATTGCTGAATGGGATGCATGATGGGATGTGAGTGAGCTCTTTCACAACTGACATTTTATAGCATTGACAGGATGCCAGTCTGATTGATCAGCTTCCGATGGGAGGCGTAGGGTGGTTGCTTTTAAAATGAGGCTGCTGTTCCTCTCGTCTGGCAAATCTAGGTTCATGATTCCATTCTGCACAAATTAGGAAAATCAATTTCATAATGGGTGCAGAAACTGAAGTGATATTTTTAGGTAAGAGGAGTGATTTGATCGGTTTGTTGCCTCTCATGGATTGTGGATTGTCCATTGTTCCTGGTCAGCAGTTGGAGGGGATGTCTGATGGTATTATGGTGATGATGGGGTCTGTTATAGTACCGAAAGACTCTCCTAACTTACATAATAGGACCTAGAGTGAGGGACTATCTGAAGTATTAATCCTCCATATGACCCACAGACATGATATTTATTGTGTTACAATACTGGAAAGAGTTTAACAAGTTTGTAAACTGGATAAATATAAGACATTACTGCTGTTTTATTAAGAATATACGGCCAAACTTTTTGTATTACTTGGATGCTCGAATTTGTGAAAGACATTTAAAATGACGATTATGTTGTTTGGGTGCATTTGAGGTCTTATGGATTGAGTTTCAAAGCCTTGGACATGCAACTGAGTGTTCTGCCAACTCTTTTTCTACTTGGCGCTGGAAGCTGCTGTTCTCTAGTAATGATAAAAGCAATGGCCGGCTTCATATAAACTGGTGCGCTGTCATCATTTAGAACTGAACTGGTCAGAAAACAGCATCTTTAGGGAAATCTTTTTTTCGACAGGCCTTTTTTATTTTTTATTTTTATATGTGGTTTACGGATCCTCTGACTCAAAACACTGAGAAAATAAAAAATAAATAATATAAAAATTATCATTTTAAGAAAATATTTTCATCACTGCCACCAGTGAGAATTAGTGAGAGTGTATTAGAATGAAAATATTTCTAGAAATGTTCCAATGCATCTTTGCTGTCAGAACTTACTACACTGCTGAAGGTATCTCTATGTTCTGTAATGATTTTCATGACAATGCAGTGTTGACTCCAGTCACATCAGGGTAACTTGCCTTGTTCTGTTAGAGTAGTATTTATTTAAAAACAATTCCCCTACCGACCTGAATATGATTGGGGAAAGTCTGTAAACCAACTTAAAAAAAAGCTACAGTCAGCCAGTGAAGTTGCTCAAAACTAACACTGATGAAATATGAGCTGTTCCCCTTCCTCTGTTTCTGCCCACACTTTTCGATCAAACCTAATGGTAGTTATTTAAGGATTGACTGTGTATTTTTTACAGTTCATTGACGTATGAATAAAAAAACTTATGTGCAAACTGTAAGAATCTGCGAATTCGACAACATAAAACATGTTTTATCTACAATGGTTTAACCAAAAACAGTTGTATATATCAAAACAGACAAAATAATGACGAGATTGATAAACATTCCAGGTGTAGGAATGCATACTGTGGCAAGACATGAACCAGGTGATCATTTAATTTATGCACATAACTTGACACGCCTACACAGTCAGTAGCCAATCAACGGAGAGCAGGATAAAAACAATGTTCACTGGACCTGTCAATTAAGGGAAGAGGCGAAAAGACCTGCATCAGTCAGACTGTAACGAACCGTAAGAAATATGTTCGGGAGAAGGCGGCTGTTTCAAATAACATGGTCAGTTACCACCAAATTCAAACATTACTTCCCTGATTACCTGATTACTTCCGTGAATATTGGGATTCCCCAACATTCCGAAGTAATAAAAGTAGTGCGCCTTATTGGGCGCGGCTTCATTTTTTACATTCATTGGGAAATGAATGCAATAACACGTGACCAATTCAGCTGATCAGAATGCAGGAATTTCGATGAACACAATGAAGATTTAATTATTGCAATGTAATACTATTTGTTTGTAATCTCTGCCAGTTAATAAAGCCTTAAATTTAATTTATGAACATCTGATGTTTGGTCTTTGAAAGGCATTTAGAAGTGATACGCATATGGAAGAGAATTTATGGATGTCAACTTCTTTATTACGAGGAACACAAAGTTTCGGAGTACATGCTTACTTACTCCTTCATTCACCTGATGAAGGAGTAAGCATATACTCCAAAACGTGGTTCTTTATGATTAAAAAGTTGACATCCATATATTCTCTTCCCTATCTGATGTTAGGTCCATGTTTTCATCCTTTACCCCATGGTTCTACCTGAGTGAGTCTGTGATCTGAGTAATTAAATTGGTTGGCCAGATATCGGAAAGTTGACGAGCATGAAGCCCTCCAACATTCAACTGCATCCAGTAACTGATCCAGCCTGTTGGATCCGGCAGTGAGGGAGGACCTCAAATACGAAGGGTCAAGGTTTAAATCCATTTTTTTAAGAAAACACTTGCATGTGTGTGTAGCAGGGCGTGGAGTTGCCCACAGATGACATCCTTACCTTGTCAGCTTGCTGATGGGGTTAACCTCTTTGGTCATGTGGACAAGGCATCAGAGCTCTGATCAGAAGGTCCATGGTTCGAATCCCATTACGAGACTTGGACATTTTATTGCTGCTACATTGGCGCCCAACGTGGGGCTGAGTACGTTCATATTAAATTTGGCAAGATAAGTCTCAGTACCCTATTATGCAGCCCGGGACGTGCCTTCTGTTGACGGGGGAGTATGTAGCAGGGCATGGAGTCGTCCCACAGATGACATCCTTACCTTGTCAGCTTGCTAACGGGGTTAACCTCTTTGGCCATGTGGACAAGGTATCAGACCTCTGATCAGGAGGTCCATGGTTCTAATCCCATTACGGGACTCGGACATTTTATGGCCGCTACATGTGCATATTCTTTTGATAATATCGGAGCATCTGTCGAAATTATTTTTTTATTAGGCTTTAGTCCTCAGTATCCTGGAGAAAATAGTTTAATATGAAGTTGATAGCAATTCCTGTTAAGTGGATGTCTTTGTTAACATTTAAACTGTTGACTTCATATCCAGGTGAGCTACAGTATTGAGGCACTAATTATTTTTACTTCCAGTTTGCCGAGTACCAGTTATTGGTATTATTCAGACAACACACTGGTTCATTATGCTGACAGCCTAATTAAGAGCCAAGGAAATAACAGCCACATTGTGTCTACACCTATACAGAAATATAATGTTGTTATTCATTACATGGTTTCCTTTGTGCCAGGGGATTTAATTGAGTCTGGTTGTGAATTGTGAATATAATTAGATATGGGCACACAATGAAATGTTGTGTTTAGTTTAGTTTTGTTAGCATACATAAGGTTATGTTTAATATTTTAAACATTTTCCAGTTGTCAGATTCATTGAAAATCTTATTAAATCCAAGAAAGTGGTTTTGTTTACATAGTTGCTGAAACATTTCCACAAAATGCAGTTTAAGATAATCAATCTTACTAAAATTAGATATTTTACTTCAATACATAATGTATCTGAAAAAAGACCTAGGGACATCTCCTTAGGCCCTGATACATGCTTAAATTATATATTGTGATAGCATAGTTTATATATACGGATAAGGGATCACATTCCAAACAGACTGAATGTGAGCTATTTGCTAATTAGGATTCAGTCAAACCATCATGAACAGAAGGTGTGACTCTACAACACTCTGTATGAGGCTGAGGGTGGTCGGGTAGCCTAGTGGTTAAAGTGTTTGCTCGTCAGCCGAAGACCGAAGTTTGATTCCCGACATGGGTACAATGTGTGAAGCCCATTTCTGGTGTCCCCCGATGTGATATTGATGGGATATTGGTAAAAGCGGCTAAAAAACCTCACTCACTCACTCACTCACTCACTCACTCACTCACTCACCAAAAAGCCCCACTCACTCACCCACTGTATAAGGCTGCATGTGCATATGGACAAGTGATATTCCTCAACACATCAACTGTCACTCTGTATACAGCAGGGGGAACGGGTGGCCCAGTCGTCTAAGGCACCGCAATTTGCTGTGCAGAGTTGCATCCCTTGGTCATGCCTGAAACCTATGATTGTGGGTTCGAATCCCGGTTCGCCCCGATTATGTTTCTAGGTTTGTCAGCACCACACTCACTCACTCACTCACTCACTCAGAACCACACTCACTCACTCACTCACTCACTCACTCACTCACTCACTCACTCACTCACTCACTCACTCACTCACTCACTCACTCACTCACTCACTCACTCACTGTATACAGCAACATATACATATGAAAAGGAGACATAGCTCTATAACATGCTGGCATCAATGGTCACTCTGTATGAGGCACCATGTGCACATGAACCAAACATATTGATGTGTACAAGTTAACAAAGCATACAATTCCATAACATGCCGACACCTCAATCGTAACTTGATGTAAGGCGAAACAAGCTTACAAACAGAAGATATTGGAATGTGTTCAGCTGAACAGAAGAAACAGCACTATAACATGTCCTGCACGTCGATGGCAGCTCGGTATAAGGCACAGCTGGCTTACATGACCATCACATTGGTATGATATATGTCATATTAATCCAGTTCCAGTCAGTGTTATCACATCGTTACCATTGATCCTTCGCGTAGTCCTCATTCTCTGGTCACATGGATGAACATAAAGCAAGTAATGGTCTTCTCACATTGTGCAGCATCACAAGACTCTGGCAGTTGTTGGTGTACTATCATGGTGTAACATTTATACTAAGTTATCCTATAATAATTAGATCCACATCAAGTGCTTTTATGAGTTATCATCATTTCATATTATAGTTTAGCAAGTAATACTTATCATCAGTTGAAATGCATATATAAAATATCAGTAGTTTCAGTTATAGCTTTTTAGACAGATGCTAGACTAAGGTAATGGGAGCGCATCTCCTAGACATACTATTCAATAAAACAAGCGTTACGTCTACATAGTTTAATTGATTTGAAGCTTTTAGATAAATGCTAGCCTAAGGTATCAAGATCCCATCTCCCAGACAAAAGATATGTCTACATAGTCTTATAGATTACCTTGAACTATTTTATTTCTGTGGCACCCTCAGCTATTTTCTAAGTAATTGTAAATTGTTCATTGTTAATTGTTCTCGTAAATAAAATTGTGATTAGTCTCCTGTGACTCCGGCTCTTTGCTGACTAATTTCCCCAAGAAATCCAGCACGCCATTTGGACGGTTTTGTTCACCCATAACTGTCCATGATAGTACATTCAACTGTTGCTGCTGTGCATCAGGATGGGCACACATGTAGCAGGTAGCATATGCATGTTGTCTCATAGGAAATATAACACAGTTGGGACCGAGCGGAACCCACCAATAGAAACTAACAGTTTTAGCCCACTAGTCCTAAAAATATAATGATAACACATAGCACAACCACAGACCCTTCTGTCGCTGCTTAAGTATTTCTAGAGCAATCACGGGTGTCACAACTGCACTGTCCTAGTGTATAGGTATAAGTGAGTGAGTGAGTGAATATGGTTTTACGCCGCTGTTAGCAATATTCCAGCAATATCACGGCGGGGGACACCAGAAATGGGCTTCACACATTGTACCCATGTCAGGAATCGAACCTGGGTCCTCGGCGTGGCGAGCGAACGCTTTAACCACTAGGCTACCCGACCGCCCCTTACATGAAAGGACAACATGAAGACAGGACTTTGGTGGCTTCCCACATGATGTATGGTCTGTTAACAAACTCGACCTGAAATCCACTATTTCCGAACACATCTCAAAGAACCCAAACCATAACATCATGTAGGAAGCCACCAAAGTCTTGTCTACCAACAACAACTGGCGATAAAGAAAACTACAAGAAGCCATTGACATCAGGAGACACCCGACTGCCCCTGTATAGGTATAATAGGATAGTGCAATTCTGACACTCGTGAGATCATTTGAGCTAGAAATAATTAAGCCATGACATAAGGGCCTGTGAGCAAAACCCTTACAAAGGGCAAATTTCTACTAGTCCTTATGATACCCTAACTATTGGGCAGTTTGGGAAGGACTATAGGACTAGTGGAAATTTCTTACGCTGGTGACCGTGTCGTAACTTCGAGATATCGGGACAATCGAGATACTCATGTCATCTTATGTTTTGTTTGTCAATAAAGATTACCTTTATAAGTGGATTAAAAGGTAGGTATGGAATTGGTTGAACAATTTGTTCGTCTTGCACAGCACTTTTACAGCAATGCCAGACAATTGTGTGAGGAAAGGTAGTAGATATATCTAGAATTGCTCACTATTATGTGGCTTGAATATTGCTGAGTGTGGCGTTAAACAACAAATAAACAAACAAACAAACAAACAAACAAACTCTATTATGTGAGATGCTTATTAGTGCTTCTCAAAACTGTTGATGTGCAAATGTTAACTTTGAGATTAAGGTACAAAATTCTATTGTAAAGTCAAAGTTGTGACCAAGTTCAAGGATCGAGATAGAGCTATGTATTTTTATTTTAATTTCAAAGTAAGCCGTCAGAAATATATGTATTTCTAAAGTGAGGCAATCAAGACCTGAGAATAGGTTTGAAATATCGGCACATTCAAGATGACGGATCTTGAGATAACCGGGTCCAGCTGTAGTTCCACGTGGTATCTTAATCTGTACAATTTCAGACAGACAGACAGACAGACAGACAACTTCTTTCAGTGGCATTTAGAAGTTGGAGTGATGAAGTAAGACGAGTTCTATGGATGAACAGACAGACAGACAGACAGACAGACAGACATGTTTATTCAGTAAAAGGCCAATGGCCCAAAATACAGACATGTGAGCATGACATTTACAGGGCACAGAATTTATCATTATTTATTTTGTGAGCATAATATAAGAATTTACAAACTAGAAATAATGTTTGCTCATTATAATTACTAAGAATTTGACGTATCTTTATCTGTACAACTTCAGGGAATATTGTTGCAATCTCTTGTCTTTTGAGTGATGGGGATTTGGTGTCTGTACTGAGTGGACAAACCATTTGACCGTGACCGCTTTAGTACTGGCTTGGATGATCCAGTGTGTTGGCACACTCCAGTGACTTGCACCAAGGCTTGTGGGAAGCCAATCTCATTAAAATCAGATCTTCACTCCGATACGAGACCTCTGAGACCGAGGACTCCTTTATTGAAGGTTATGCCAACTATTGTAATAGGATAGTGGCTGACACAGTTGGAGTATATCTGTCATCTGACCTATTTAGTTTACAGTATATGTAAATTTCAAAACCTATCTTTTATATAATGTCTAGCTGTGGCTTTTATAGCCAGAAACTTGTTGGTCGTATTTTTTTCAGTATTACAAGGCCAGGTGCAAAAGGTGTATTACTTTGATCATAAGGTAAAATACAAAATTGTTTACCGCGATAGTTATCCGGTGTTCAGGGAGTGTTTTTCATGTCCACCTCTTGCCTCGTGTTACTTTGTTTCCGGAGGATAATGAAATAGACTGGAGGTACGTCAGCGATGAGCTGGTGCGTTAAGTTTATCAACCCACGAGAAACAAAATATAGTTTGTATGCAGGCGGCCAATTCTCGTAGGCGTTTAGCTACTTGCGATAAAAGTATGAGTGCCATAAGAGTTACTCTTTAAGCTGTCTTAACCTATGGCATAGTTATCTCACTTACGACACGTCTTAGCTGAGACAGTGACATCTTTTGTAACAGAGATAAATTATAACTGCCATTAGAGTTTTTCTTGATGTTGTCTTAAACACATTCACAATGTTATCGTTTGACAGAAATCTTCACTAAGACTGTGAGCTGTTTTTTGATAGAGGTACATTAAGCTGGAGGTGTCCCAATGACATCATCAATTATTCAGGGAATTCTCCAGATTGAAATTAATGAATTCATTTATATATTTAATTGTATACTTGTAATTTATAAGGATAATTAATGAACCGTAAACGAAGATTAATGCCAGTGTTGATTTTTTTTTGCCTGAGGGCAATTTTCATCATGTTATTGTTATGTACAATTTATCAATGAAGGATAATATTGCAAAGCTGTTGTCTTTAATTGATAGATCTAGCAAGCATTGAAGATATATATAATTTGAAAGAAAGAGGGCGAAGGAACTAAAAATGTGACAAAAAATGTATGTGTGAATAAGTTGCCACACCTCTCAGGAAGTGTTGCATAAACCACATGTGACCAAAACGTTTTATAAAGCAAGGATAGGAGTGCACTGTTTAACAATGTTCAACTCAAACAACAACTTGTCTAAATGTTACACAGTGAGATCATTCAACTGATATTGTTTATGTGTGTGTGATTACTATGCTATCCCAAGGCTTGTGAATAATTACAGGGAAATTTGAAAAGCCGTTTATTTGGATGCTATGCCGGTTGATTAAATATTTGTACCGATACTGATTTTATTTAATATAGAATAAGATTATTAAGGTATGTCTCCTGAGCACTTAAAGATTGTGACAGTGAAATAAATCTTTCTGGTTTGGCTGCATATGAAAGCAAAGTTCTTGTTGTTATGTTATTTGAGTATGAAAACCGATGGGCATAATGACATTTCTAAACAGCTCCCGGTATTAGTTTGTCTTCTAGTTACACTCTATCAGTTATTTATGAAAATATGATGGTATATGCCCTGCGTAAGTAACCCTACACTGATGAAAGCTTTTACAGCGTCCCTTGAGGATAAACTACATATGGACGATCGAAATGCTCTACTGCTTCTCGCTGACATTATGTGATTCTTCATTCAAAATGGACGTTGTTTAATGTGGGCCTGACAAGAGTTGTATGGGATAATATAATCCTGGGGGCCAAATGCCAGGAGATTTAAGACCTGGAGTGGTGTAAGTACATCAACCATGACATACCTACTTTAATTGCATGATGAGGTTTACTGTAACAGCATCAAATAACATGGCATACATGTATTGTTCATGTTAACACTGTAAAGAAATAATCAGCAACTTGATACACTACTATTATACATATTTAGTTGACTTTATCAGGAAACTAAAATGATATTTTCCTTGTTTAACTAGTGATACTATATTAGTTATTTTTGCTTATTATATGCCAGGGTAGTCTAGTGGTTAAAGTGTTCTTCTGTCACAACGAAAATCCCACTGGTACAATGTGTGAAGCCCCCATATTGTTAAGTTATCATTTACACAACATGCAAAATATAAATATTTACTGATCATTACTTATATAACCCTGCAAAGAAGATACTGACCTTTCAAGTAATATCTACAATAGACAATGGAAAGCCAATCTATGTTCAACATTGTTGAGAATAGATCTGCCATCTTTGTTCTACATTGTTGACAATAGATCTTCCATCTATGTTCTACGTGGTTGACAATAGATCTTCCATCTATGTTCTACATTGTTGACGATAGATCTCCCATCTATGTTCTACATTGTTGACAATAGATCTCCCATCTTTGTTCTACATTGACAATAAAGATCTCCCATCTATGTTCTACATGGTTGACAATAGATCTCCCATCTATGTTCTACATTGTTTATGATAGATCTCCCATCTATGTTCTACATGGTTGACAATAGATCTCCCATCTATGTTCTACATGGTTGACAATAGATCTCCCATCTATGTTCTACATGGTTGACAATAGATCTCCCATCTACATTCCACATTGTTGACAATAGATCTTTCATCTATGTTCTACATGGTTGACAATAGATCTCCCATCTATGTTCTACATTGACAATATAGATCTCCCATCTATGTTCCACATTGTTGACAATAGATCTCCCATCTATGTTCTACATTGACAATATAGATCTCCCATCTACGTTCCACATTGTTGACAATAGATCTCCCACTTACGTTCTTCATTTTTGACAATAGATTGTTATTATTTGTTTCCTTTAAATGGACAAGCTTTGTTTGTAAACAATAGCTGTTAGCTGATAGAGTTTATATAAATGTAAATAGTTTTTTACGTTTTTGGATATTTTATCAATGAAAGTTAAACATTTCATGACGTATGTTTATCTAAATGTGTAGTCTCATTTAAAATGAAACCGATGAAAAACATGTGAATGGACAGTGCAAGATTTGACGATGTGACAGAGGTTCTAGGCTGGTTGCAAGGAACCCTGGGTAGGAGAGTGATATATGACCAAGGCATAGTTTTGTAATCTAGGCTTTGAAAAACACTGGCTTCTAATCAAACCAAGCTGGCAATTAGTATTTAGTACTTTATCCGTAAGGTAAACACACAAACTTTCTCTCCAATTTGCCTCCATTAAAACAAATAAGACCGAAGCCAGTTTACTCTGTGCAGCGCTTGCCTTGTTGGCTTTATTGTGCTGAGCTCTGTTGAATTGGGCATGTGACGTCACACTGGGAAATTCATTCATGCATGATTTAAATACACACAGGTACTGTCCCTTTAAACTAAAGGCAGTGTACATTGATGACTGATCTCCAGCGTAGGGTCTATATGCACCATAAGTACAAGTTGGCAGCAGGGTATAGATACGTTGCTACAAAAAGCACCTCACATCATTGCTTGGCGCAACCTCCTTTGGTGATATTGTGTATGCACTTTTGACAGATCCAATTATTGGAAGAGAATTCAATGCTGGAGAAGAAGACGGTTCATATTTTTTAATAGAAAAAATTGTGATGGGATCTACAGTAGATATCACTTTTAAAGAAGTAAAATATATGGGCTGATTTATGGCCTATTTACTGTGTGATGTCTTTGATGTAAGTTTTGTGACCTGACTGTTGCCTGAAGCTTAACAAGGGGGTAGTTCAGGTAACTTCATGTAAGTAAGAATAGGCCTTCAGCAACCCATGCTAGCTGTAAGAGGCAACTATGCTTGTTGTAAGAGGTGACTAATGGGGTGGTCATGCTCACTGACTTGGTTGATGCATGTCATTGTATCCCAACTGTGTTGATCGATGCTAATGATGTCAATCACTGGATTGTCTGGCCCAGACTGGATTATTTACAGACCGCCGTCATATAGCTGGAATATTGCTGAGTGCTGCGTTAAAAAACAAACAAAAACACTTAGTGCTGTAGTTTTACTGTGAAAGGAGTGAGAAGGTCAAAAATGGAAAATTTATATAGTGTACTTAAGAAAAAACATAATTTTCTTTTACTGTGGAATTGCCAGGATGAAAAATATACCTACCTGCCACCCTGCCTACCTACCCACCTACCCACCCCAAGGTTATATGCAATGTACAAATGTGCAGCCGGTGTGCACAAATGTTGAGAACGGATGCAGAAAAAGAATATACTGGGTCCCTGGGGATGCACAATAATATTCATTGTACCTACAGCACATCAAGTGCAGTTAAGGGCATCTTTCATTTCATTCATCAATCATGACCACTGTCCAATGATCATTGATTCATTCCAGGTTCCAAGTGTTTTACCTTGAATTACAAAAGTGAAGGCAATTTAAGGGGCCTGTAAGTTATAGAAAACACTGCCACCCTCCCACCCTCCTACCTACCTACCTACCTACCCACCCACCCACCCACCCACCTGCCTACCTATCCAACTTTCTGCCCACCTATCTACCTATCTGCCCACCTATCTACCTATCTGCCCACCTACCTACCTGCCCGCCCGCCCGCCTACCTTCCTACCTACCTACCCACCTGCCTGCCTACCTACCTGCCTGCCTGCCTGCCTGCCTGCCCGCCCGCCTACCTTCCTACCTACCTGCCCTCCTACCTGCTTGCCCAGCTACCCGCCCGCCCACCTACCTACCTAACAACCTACCTGCCTGCCTGCCCACCTACCTACCTACCCACCTACCTGCCCACCTACCCACTCACATACCTGCCCACCCACCTACCTGCCTGCCCACCTACCCACTCACCTACCTGCCCACCAACCTACCTACCCACTCACCTACCCACTCACCTACCTGCCCACCTACCTACTTACCTACTCACCTACCTACCTGCCCACCTACCTGCTTGCCCAGCTACCTGCCTGCCTACCTACCTGCCCACCTACCTGCTTGCCAACCTACCCACCCACCTACCCGCCAAGCTACCTACCTACCTACCCACCTACCTGCCAAACTACCTGCCTGCCTACCTGCCCACCAACCGCCTCCCCACCTACCCACCTACCTGCTTGCCCACCTACCCACCCACCTACCCGCCCAGCTACCTACCTACCTACCTACCTACCTACCTACCTACCTACCTGCCCACCTACCTACCTACCTACCTACCTACCTACCTACCTACCTACCTACCTACCTACCTGCCCACCTACCTACCTACCTGCCTACCTACCTGCTCACCTACCTACCTACCTGCCTACCTACCTACCCACCTACCTACATACCTACCTACCTACCTACCTTCCTACCCGCCTACCAACCTGCCCACCTACCTACCTACCTGCCTACCTACCTGCCCACCTACCTGCCTGCCTGCCTGCCTGCCTGCCTACCTACCTACCTACCTACCTACCTACCTACCTACCTACCTGCCCACCTACCTACCTACCTGCCTACCTACCTGCTCACCTACCTACCTACCTACCTACCTACCTACCTGCCTACCTACCTACCCACCTACCTACATACCTACCTACCTACCTACCTACCTTCCTACCCGCCTACCAACCTGCCCACCTACCTACCTACCTGCCTACCTACCTGCCTACCTACCTGCCCACCTACCTGCCTGCCTGCCTGCCTGCCTGCCTACCTACCTACCTACCTACCTACCTACCTACCCACCAACCCACATACCCACCCACCCACCTAACCACCTACCTACCTACATGCCCACCTGCCTACCTGCCCATCTACCTGCCCACCTACCTACCTACCTACCTGCCTACCTACCTGCCCACCTACCTGCCCACCTACCTACCTACCTACCTACCTACCTGCCCACCTACCTACATACCTACCTACCTACCTACCTTCCTACCTACCTACCTACCTACCTACCTATCTACCTACCTACCTACCTACCTACCTACCTACCTACCTACCTACCTACCTACCTACCTACCTGCCTACCTACCTGCCCACCTACCTACCTACCTGCCCACCTACCTACCTACCTACCTACCTGCCCACCTACCTACCTACCTGCCTACCTACCTACCTGCCCACCTACCTACCTACCTACCTACCTACCTACCTACCTACCTGCCTGCCCACCTACCTACCTACCTGCCTACCTACCTGCATACCTACCTACCTTCCTACCTACATACCTACCTGCATACCTACCTGCCCACCTACCTTCCCACCTACCTACCTACCTACCTACCTACCTACCTACCTACCTGCCCACCTACCTACCTACCTACCTAC
Source organism: Haliotis cracherodii (assembly GCF_022045235.1). Lineage (NCBI taxonomy): Eukaryota > Metazoa > Mollusca > Gastropoda > Lepetellida > Haliotidae > Haliotis > Haliotis cracherodii. Next base: position 37,771,039 of record NW_027266308.1, read on the forward strand.
CTACCTGCCCACCTACCTACATACCTACCTACCTACCTACCTGCCCACCTACCTACCTACCTACCTGCCCACCTACCTACCTACCTGCCTACCTACCTGCTCACCTACCTACCTATCTACCTACCTACCTACCTACCTACCTACCTGCCCACCTACCTACATACCTACCTACCTATCTACCTTCCTACCCACCTACCAACCTGCCCACCTACCTACCTACCTGCCTACCTACCTGCCTACCTACCTGCCCACCTACCTACCTACCTACCTACCTACCTACCTACCTACCTACCTACCTACCTACCTACCTACCTACATTCCAACCTTCCTACCTGCCTACCAACCTGCCCACCTACCTACCTGCATTTCTGCCTTCCTGCATTTTGTATCAGTGCCCTCCTTTGCATAAGTCAAAACGTAAACTTATATATATTTGCTCATGAATGTATCTTCTTTCCCTGTTTATCAGTGGTATATATAGTTTTTACCTTGCTGTCTAACTGGCAAAGATTACTGCATGGAGGGAATATTTTTAGAAAAGGCATCTGAATATTCCATCAATGCAAGGAGGGGAAGCTATTGACAATTAGGCCCATGAAGGGGAATCAGCAGAGCACCAGTGAGACAGGCAGGCAGGCATCTTGTGATGAGTCCTTGTGGGTGTTGACAGGCTCTAGGATCACTAGCTATGACACTTAGCCTCAGTATGGTCTACCTACAGTAGGTATTATCAGTACTAGGCTTCCATGAGGAGAACACAGGTCTGTGTTTTCCCCTTAAGAAAATACACAGTTGCATGGCTCTGAAGATATGAATCCATTATCTACCTTCAAGTGAAGCAGATCAGTGTCTGTGCTTATCTATACTGGATAGGTAGTGATAATTTTGAAAAAGATTTGTAAGTTAGAAAGGCAAAATGATTCGTGTCTTCCAAATCGGAGAGATGGAGATGAGAATTGATGGCATGCATGTATAATGGATGGACACTGATCACTCCTCACTCCTGCCACTGTGTCACATTAACTAATCCAGCTTTAGCCATAACAGTGTAGAGCCGAGAAGTGGTAGTCTGCTCCGATGAGCAGACGGCACACACGTACAGCTCCTTCAGTGTAGGGCTAACATTGAGACACATGTACTGTTATGTCAGTATTCACACTGACAAGTGCATTGTGTGGAGTCTGGGGGTCGTCAGTCAGTCGGTTGGTTAACTCCAGGAGTTGAGGATTGTGGGTATGGAGAGATTCCCAGTGTCAGCAGAAGGACAGGTTTGTACCTACGGCTTGGAGTGGTAGTCGGTGCAGCAGTGTTTGTGTGTGGAGTGCTGTGTGTACAGCCAACATGCAGTGAGCCCGGAGTACCTACGTGCTGATCACATGGTGTAGCCTGTTCCACTGGTGTTAACTGGGATACTGAGCAGTAGAATCAGACATCTCAACATGCCTCATTTACAATTGAAGAGGAGGATCTGCTTCCAATTACATTGGAAACCTGAGAAAAGACGAAAATTAGGTAACCTTTTGATAACAAATACTTGTATGACATAATTTGTCCTCTGAGAGGAACTGTCTGCTTCTCCTTATCTGTCATTGTGATTGTATACAGTGGCAGTAAGGCGGCAGTATTTACAATAATATTAATGATAGGAAATGTATTGTTATTGTTTTTGTTGTTATTATTTTTATGATTGTTGCAGTGTTATAAAGTGAAACAAAATATACATTTTTGGGTGAAATGACAACTTTATAGTGTTGCTTAACCACCTCATATATGTCCATGTGATTGTATACGGTGGTAGTATGTAGAATAATACATGATAGGGAATGTATTATTATTATTATTAATATTAATATTATTATTATTGTTGTTGTTGTTGAAGTGTTATGAGGTGAAATGATGACTTGATAGTGTTTTTTATACCATATGTCATTTTGATGGTATACTGTGGTAGTAAGGTGGTAGTATGTAGAATAATATTCATGATAGGGAATGTTTTATTATTATCATTATTATTATCATTATTATTGTTGAAGTGTTATAAGGTGAAATGACGACATTATAGTGTTTTCTTTACCCCATATGTCATTTTGATTGTATACAGTGGTAGTAAGTCGGTGGTATGTAGAATATTATTAATGATACAACATGTTTTATCATTGATGAAGGATTATAAGATGAAATGAAACTATGTGATGTTTGCACCTGTGCATTTTCATGATTCTCTAAGTTTGAGTCAGCTGACAAGTTCTGATTGTCCTCTTTAGGAATGACATGTGAATCAGACAATACAATTGATGTCATCCATTGTTGATGATGTCACAGGTGTTGATACATCATTATAATGATCAGTTTTTAATGGATTTGTGAATATAGGTTCAGTATTTCATTTAATATTCTGCATTTACTTTTAATCACACATTTAACATAATTACTCTATAATCAAAGAGGCGACTAATGGGATCGGGTTGTCAGACTCGTTGACTTGGTTGACGCATGTCATTGATCGCGATCAATTACATGGATCAATGCTCATGATGTCAATCACTTGATTGTCTGGTCCAGACTTGATTATTTTCAGACCGCCGTCATATAGCTGGAATATTACTGAGTGCGGTGTTTAACAACAAACAAACATTGTTAAAGCTCACACCGAAGTCTCTCTTCCAGAGCCTAGAGAATAGATTAAGAAATGAATCTGTCTCAAGAATGATGTGGCAAGTCTAGACTGCTTCAGCTGCATAAAATAAGACATGGCTCTGGGCTTCTCTTCGATTTTTACTTTATATTTTGTAGATACATGTATGTATTTTTTAATAAGATCATTTTTTTTCTGGGACTAAATTTTAGGTGAAACCTTAATTTAAATAGATGTGGACATTTTTACGTATTACAAATCAAAATCGGTCCTCCATGAGCCTTTAGCATGAGGGGAATAAATAAGGATGAAGTGGCTAGACCAGGTGTCCGGAATCCGTCATATGCGCTGGACATGTCCGATTGGGAATCTCAAATGTCCGGTTTAAAATATTGCTTACCGGACATTTAAATTTTTCTGTCCGGACATTTTAAAAAGTATTGTCCGGACATTCTTAAATTTTGACCGGACATGATCAACAGTTAGGACTGAGCAGTTTCTGTCTGCAGTTGTAACACAATGAAGATTATCCACACTGACAAGCTTTGTTTGTTTGATTGCTGTAAATAAATCGTACCTACGTGATAGTCCAATCGGTCAATCACTGTAATTGGCAATAAACTGAGTTGACACTGATTAATCGAGGATTAATTACTGAGAACATCTTGTTAATTTGCGTGAAAGGTGTTTACAACTGTACATAAATACCTTGCATCACCGATAAACCTCATTATCCTCACAATGCTACGATACGTAACCTCAGACAAGTAGCGAAAGCGGGACGATGGTCAATAATTAAGTACAGATGAAAAAAGTATTCAAATAACTATTGCTATCAACGATATTTTAGTAATTGTGATTATATTATCTGTCTTGTTTTTAAATAATCTTTAGTTTAAAAAAACCCTTTTCCTGTGAGGTCACATGATAACTAAATATGGGATAATAGTCTTGATCCAAATGTTACAACGCATACACTTGAGCAGACTCATGAATATAACCCATGAATATTAATTAGACCATTCACTACGTTAACAGATCGTTATTATAACAGAAACAAACGTACGTTTTCCATGTATATCTAAAATGATATTATTTGTTATTAATTGTCTGGTGAATTAACAATTTAAATTGAAACAATTCATAATTCATCATATTATGAATATGTAACAACTTGTAATGAGTGTGAAAAGTCGTCCTAAAATACGCTATTTGAAGGGGGCGTGGCCTAAATGCAAATGTCCGATTGGGATTTAAAATTTTCCGGACCCCTGGGCTAGACTATGTGAGCTGACTGACGGTTGCATCTTGTCCTGATGATGTGGCTTGTTATTGACAAGCCCTTGAGATGTAGCAGGATATTGATAATTTTTACACAGCACTTCCTCACTTCCTCTCACTTAGTTGCACACTTAATATATTTCCATGTTTCAAACAAGACACTCCATTTGTTCATGGACAGATAATTCAGACTTCCTTGATGATTATCAATGTGGAACACTGTCATCACATTGGGCTTTCCTCCTACAGTTGACTCAACATGAGATAATTGTTCAAAGTGTCATTAAACCCAACTCACTCACTCACTCACAGGAGCAGTGGGGTACCCTGGTGGTTAAAGCTCTGGCTCATCACGCCAAAGACCTGGGTTAGATTCCCCACATGGGTACAATGTGTGAAGCCCATTTCTGGTATCCCCTGCCATGATATTGCTTGAACACTGCTAAAAGTGGCGTAAAACCATTAACTCACTCATAGATAATTTGTTATTCTCTTATTCTCTATTCTAATGTTTCGGTGTTTGTCCTGAATGTTAGCAGATAACAGCACAGTATATAATCACTGAGATCCTGTTGACGTCTACTCACAGGCCAGCCCATCCTTTCCAGGATGTGTATCCTAAAACACACTGTCATGCTAACTTGCAGCTTTTATTTCACTGCCTCATTGACTTTTTTGTTGAATATTCTATTGCCAGTTTTTTTTATCCTATATATATCAGTTTGTTAGCCCATGTTATATAAATATTAGGAGTGAGTAAGTGACTAGTGCTGTATACTGCATTGGTAATCTTGCGTCTCTTAGGCAACACTTTTTTAATTTTATGTTTCATGGATTTATTCCAGTTTTTCCACAAAAGGTCGGTTTAAATAATCATAACAATAAATAGCTATGTCAGTCATTTATTTATTCATATGAACTCCATTCTGCTGTAAAGTTAAACTGCAGCTGGCTTCTTGAATCAGTGATATAGATGTGGATATAGATATAGATTTATGTATAGCATTTCTATTGTATAAGAGGGTCTATATCACTAGCGGGAGACAATAACAATGATTATTTTTATGTTTCGTTTATTTCTTGTCCAGCTGCTTTTCAGTTGGGGCAGCATGTACATGAAACAAAAAATAAAAAATGGGTGCCTTACATTTATATAGATGGGGACGTGCAGCATCAGCTGAGAGACTCCTAATGCAGAGCTAGTGCAGCATTGGGTAGTTTCAACAGGAAAAGGGCAGAATGTGGCCTGATGCAGATATGAACGCAGTCAAGTTGCAATTGAACCAAGTAACAGAAATGATTAAGACAAATTCAACCAAAGTTGGGATGTGAAATCTGATAATAAGCGTAATATGTTTGCGGAGCTCCGTTGCAACCACCACAATTAGTTTTCTCAACGAAGCGTGCATCATAGATACCAGAGATTTCATACAGAATATACCCCTGGGCAATTTCCGACATTTTATTGGATGACCATGAAAGTCAAGGTCACTCATTATGAAAAAGGCACACGATAACTTGAAAATTTATATCAATGGAACTTGATGAACTTAGGTTACATTATATTAATCTCAGTGTGTCGATCGTATGAACATTTGAGTGAGTGTGTAGTGAGTGAGTGTGTTGGGTTTAACGCCGCTTTTAACAGTATTCCAGTTATATCACGGCGTGTCAGCTTATTGTGGGAGGAAAGCCCGAAGTGACGTTTACCACTTTGATGAAACCCATGAGCATGGGTATGGTGCTGACAAACCTAGAAACATAATCAGGGTGAACTGGGATTCGAACCCACAATCATAGGTTTCTGGCGTGCCCAAGGGTCGCCACTCTGCACAGCGAATTGTGGCGCCTTAGACGACTGGGCCACCCGTGCCCCCTGAGTGACTGTGTAAGGTGAAGGTCACTAAGTGTCAAAATATGAAGCATGGTTTAAGAGTTGTACTGTATTGGCCATGTGATTTGTGATTTACCAAACCAGAAGTGATATTATTACATGGAAGTGTTCATAAGTTTGGTATTTATAAGGTAGTTTTTCCAAACCAGAAGGGATGTTAGTAAGCCAGAAGTACCTATAATATTGATATTAAAGTAGCTAGAGGCGTGGGACTTTCTGTTTTGAAGTTTTATTGGACATGTGTTTTCCCACATTAAAATTGTGTTATTTGATATTATTTGACCGGAATCGCTCATAACTTTGTTCTAAAGTAGCTAGAGGCATAGACCTTTCACCAGATGTGGTAAAGTCAGAATGGTTCATGATACCTGTTTCTGATGGGACGGTTTTGGGACATTCAGGAAATGGTGAGTGAGTATGGTTTTACACTGCTTTTAGCAATATTCCAGCAACATTACGAGGGGGACACCAGAAATAGGCTTCACACAGTGTACCCAAGTGGGAATTGCACCTGAGCCTTCAGCATGACAAGCGAACGCTTTAACCACTAGGCTACCCCCCTTCCAGGAAATGGTGGGGAAAAGGCTGCATCTGCTTTTTTCATGTCATGCAAACTCCATTTGTAGTGTTGAAACAAGTACCACCGAGAGTCATGATGACATGGTGACTGGCAGAATTCAGATGACCTTGAGTGCAGTAGGTGCACAAGCACATCATGACCACCTGCTTGATGGAAGATGCATGTTTGCTATCCTCGCTGATTACCTGTTTGTGTGTTGATTAATTTTTGGAATGTGCCCCTATAACGCTGACTAACCGAGGAAAGTGCCATACACTGGGTAGCCCATGGGCATGTCCCTGAAACATTGAATAATCAAAGAATGTGCCCCTATAAAAGTGAATAACGGAGGTACATGACCGCATAACACCGAATAACCTAGGAATGTATGCTTTAAGATCGATAGTCTTTGGAATGTGCCCCTGAAACATTGAAAAACCTTAGAATGTGCCCCTGTAACACTGAGTAGCCTAAGAATGTGCCCCTGTAACACTGAGTAGCCTAAGAATGTGCCCCTGTAACACTGAGTAGCCTAAGAATGTGCTCCTGTAACACTGAGTAACCTGGAGGGTGCCATGTTAAAACTGAGTAACTGAAGAATGTGCTCCTGTAATACTGTTAACTCAGGAATGTGCCCTTATTTCACTGAGTAACCTGGGAGTGTGCCCCTATGACATTAAGGAACCTAGGAATGGGCCTTTTACCTGGAGTAGGTTAGAAATGTGCTACGGTAATACTGAGTAATGTAGGAATGTGCCCTTATAACACTGAGTAGACTGGAGGGTGCCATGTTAAAACTGAGTAACTGAAGAATGTGCTCCTGTAATACTGTTAACTCAGGAAGTGCCCTTATTTCACCGAGTAACCTGGGAGTGTGCCCCTATGACATTTAGGAATCTAGGAATGGACCTTTTACCTGGAGTAGCTTAGAAATGTGCTCCTGTAACACTGGATAATCTAGGCATGTGCTGCTATAACACTGACTAGCAATATAGCCATATAAAACTGAGTTCCTCAGAAATGTGCCCCTGTAACACTTAATAATCAAGTAATGTGCCCCATGTAACTGAGCAAAGTGCCCCTATAACACTGAATAACGTAGGAATGTGCCTCTATAACACTGAGTAACGTAGGAATGTGCCCTTATAACACTGAATAACATAGGAATGTGTCCCTATAACACTGAATAACATAGGAATGTGCCCCTATAACACTGAATAACGTAGGAATGTGCCCCTATAACACTGAATAACGTAGGAATGTGCGCCTATAAAATTGAATAACCTAGGAATGTGCTCCTTTAACATTAAATAACCTAGGAATGTGCCCTTATAACATTACATAACCTAGAAGTGTGCCCCTATAACATTAAATAACCTAGGACGGTGCCCCTTTAACACTAGAAACCTAGGAATGTGCCCCTTTAACATTGTATAACCTCGGAATGTAACAGAAGCAGTATGCTCACCCCGCAACACCTTGAAGCAGCATGTGCCCTCTATGGGAAACAATGTGCATGCCCCCCACAAGGTGCCGACACTCTTTTATTTCACATGGTACAAACATACCAGTACCCGTTCTGCTGAGTAAGCCATTTTGTTTCTACCTGACAGACAAGGGATGTGTATTACATACACACTAATGTATTCACCATTCAAACCTCGGCCAACAGATACTCCCTCTCACATTCAGTACCTTTCTCATCCCCCACACATACCCTCATGAGTACTCCCCCTCCCCCTCCGTCTCCTCGCCCCCTCCCTGTCACAACCCCTGACCCTATTGTAGTATTGCTACACTCAACCAGCAGCTGTAGTAGGTGTGAGAGTGTCTGTTACGCTTGTGGGATGGACTCCTCTATTGTTTGCTTTGTTTGTTGTTTAATGCCACACTCAGCAATATTCCAGCTGTATGACGACGGTCTGTGAATAATCTAGCCTGGACCAGACAATCCAGTGATTGACACCAGGAGCATCGATCCATGCAATTTGGATGTGATGACAAGCATCAACCAAATCAGCGAGCCTGACCACTCGATCCCATTAGTGACCCCTTACGATAAGCATAGTCGCCTTTTATGTACAAAGTCGTCTCTTACGACAAGCATAGTCGCCATTTGCTTGTGATAGACATTGTTCAGCAGTGGAATATTAAAAAACTTATTCAATAACAACAGTATCATTTTACACGATAATTCTGTATCTGGTTAATCGCCTGCTGGATAACTGATTTCATTAAAAGTCTCCGACATAATTCAATATGTCTCATCTTGACATTCAGATCTCAATTTGAACTTATCATGAAGCATTCAAGAGGAAAAATGTACTGATGTTTAAAATAAGCCAGGTGGCAGTTTTACCTCAGTTATAAGAGAATGAATATTGTTTAATGCCACTATGTCCAGCTGTATCATCTGTCTGGAACGAGTCAAGTGTGGACCAGGCAAACCAGTGATTGAAAGCATGAGCATCTTTGTACAATGACAGCCAAGTCTTAGGGCCTCACCACAAACTGGCTCTTCCTTGTCACCTGAGCCAGTGACTTCTGTCCCACACCATCTGGGTACAATGACAGCCAAGCCTTAGGGCCTCACCACAAGTTGGCTCTTCCTTGTCACCTGAGCCAGTGACTTCTGTCCAACACCATCTGGGTACAATGACAGCCAAGTCTTAGGGCCTCACCACAAGTTGGCTCTTCCTTGTCACCTGAGCCAGTGACTTCTGTCCAACACCATCTGGGTACAATGACAGCCAAGTCTTAGGGCCTCACCACAAGTTGGCTCTTCCTTGTCACCTGAGCCAGTGACTTCTGTCCCACACCATCTGGGTACAATGACAGCCAAGTCTTAGGGCCTCACCACAAGTTGGCTCTTCCTTGTCACCTGAGCCAGTGACTTCTGTCCCACACCATCTGGGTACAATGACAGCCAAGTCTTCGGGCCTCACCACAAGTTGGCTCTTTCTTATCGCAATGGCCACTTCTGTCCTGGAATCCTCATAGAATTGACTTCAAGAATAAGCAGGAGTTGAGGAGAAAAAGCAACAGTGGCTTGTCTTACTGAGCGCCTGTGTCTGCAGATAAGAAGATGTATTAAGCCTCTGCAGTATGTCATCAAGCATGTGTTTGTCTGCTTATGAAGGGCAAACATCCTTGAGTATAATGTAATGTACAGGTAAACGTGAGAGTAAGGCTGCCTCAAATTAACACAAGCTGCCCCCATCTCTTGTGTGTTACGTTGTTCACTAATCACAGCCTAGGATCTCTGTGTGCTAGTCTGGGATCACAAGTGTTAGTCTATGATCTCAGACTATACAGATCTCCAGGATCTCAGACAATACAGTGCTCTCAGATCCCAGACTATATAGTGCTCTAAGACTATATAGTGCTCTAAGATCCCAAACTATATAGTGCTCTAAGATCCCAGACTATATAGGGCTCTAAGATCCCAGACTATATAGTGCTCTAAGATCCCAGACTATATAGTGCTCTAAGATCCCAGACTATATAGTGCTCCAAGACCTCAGACTATGTAGTGCTCCAAGACCTCAGACTATGTAGTGCTCCAAGACCTCAGACTATGTAGTGCTCCATGATCGGACTATATAGTGCTCTTAGATCTCAGACTATGTAATGCTCCAGAAATGGTCTTCACACATTGTACCCATGTGAGGAATTGAACCCAGGCCTTCAGCATGTTGTGCAAACGCTTTAACCACTCGGCATATTTTTGTGTGTTGAAGAAAAACATTTGCTTTTGAAAGTATAAAATCGGAGCACATTTGTGTGGTGAAGATTATAATTTTGCTTTCGAAGGCATAAAAAAAATAATTTTTGTTTGTGTTTTGAGGTTGCAAATTTGCATTCCAAAACATAAAAAGGAGCATATTTTTGTGTGTTGAAGATAAAGCACCTTACCTTGTGAAGCTGTTTTTACATGTGTCATACCAACATGTCATTCAGTTGGTGCCAGGCAGACACTCTGTGCAGTGGGGATGTTTATTACGACATATGATACACATCATTGTTTACTAAGAGTGGCATTCAGGACATTTCCAATAGACTCAGTTGCCGCAGATAGTTGCTGCATGATTGACATTCTATTTGAAGTAATTCCCGTATGAGGTTCTGAACACAGAAATTATGTAGCCTATGTGACGTTTTTGAGGATCATTAACTTCTGGGATGTTTTTGAGACAATGATTCAGCCGAGTGAAGTAAAATTGCCTGAAATCTATTCTGTGATTAATTTCATTGAGGTTTACCTTACAAAAAAACACAGTGGCATCTGCCCATAAATAATTATTATTATTTCATTCTTTTTTTTTTCCAATAATTTCTTTGATCATTGAGGTAATTCATTTACAAATAGGCTTTAGAGACCGTATGTCTCTGAGTGGGATTTGCACAATCATTACTGAATTGTGTACAATCAAAGAATGTGGCAGGTAGTATTCTGATACTCTCATCAAGTTGTATGGCCTCACAGACTATTACACATAGACCGGTTATCAACACTCAACTAAAGTTCCAGTGTTTATTTAACACTGCAGGCAATCAAAGAAAGAGTCTGTCATGCTGGTTTTCAAGTACTCATGCCAATTATTGGTAGAAAAAAAGTAATTGATTACTGCCTGTATGCTCTTGTGGTGGGGGAAGGCGGGGTAGGCTTCGGCTTCAATAAATAGAGGATATTTCATGTGTCAAGTTAAATATCATGTTTCTCTCATCGAGTGACTGGGGGGAAAGGAGATATTCTTTATATACTTTTTGTGTAGTTGTCTACCAGAAAATTAAATTAGTTCATTGCAAATGTAAAACCTTCAAACATACATTCTCCCTACCTAACATAGGGACGGTTCACCACCCCTTGTATTTAAAAAAAAAGTAGTTTTGTGTTTGCAAAATCTGAAAATATATAAACAAAAGTAACAAAAATATTTAGGGTGATGAAAATTCTGTTTCATATATACAGATATGATTATATATAAAATCAACTTTAACTAAAAATGTTCTTGAAATCTGCGAGTTTGCTGTTTGAAGTGAAAGAATACACGCTGGTCAAGTTACCAAAATGGAGCTTTGGGAAACGAAATCTCAATTGACTAGTTAAATGAGATATTAACAGTTTATAACGAAACATTTTCAAGAGAATAACAAAAAGCATGAAGCAATATTGACCATCTGACATTGACCTGTGAAGATCCGGGGTAGAATAGGTCTTCAGTAACCCATGCTTGCCGTAAAAGGCGACTATGCTTGTCATAACTTGGTTGATGCATGTCATCGATCCCAATTGCGTGGATCAATGCTCATGATGTCAATCACTGGATTGTCTGGTCCAGACTCGATTATTTACAGACCGCCGTCATATAGCTGGAATATTGCTGAGTGCCGCGTTAAACAACCAACCTACCAACCAACCATCTGTTATTATTTTGCCTTGTCAATGTAGAATTATTGTAAAAAGGAAGTCAACACTGTGTACGGGCCAGACACTTACAATAAAGGGAGTTAATTTGAGGGGAGGTCACTCTTGTATGACAATAGTTACGTCAAAGTGTTATGTTCACTTCAGTGAACTATCAATTGTTATTCACTTCAGTGAACTATCAATTGTTATGTTCACTGCAATGAAAATGTTACTTTTCTCAACTTCGGAAAACTCAGCCTTTCACACTTCAGTATATAATAAATCTGGTATTTCATGGAATGATGGATTTTACACATGCACGCCTTGGCAATCTCAATAAATGCCTAAGTACAGTCAACACTTTATAGTCCTCTTTAGTGTCAGAACCTGGTGCTCCACTATGTATTGGCCGTGTGACTGGACTCAAAGTCCTGTGTAATGGATGAGTAGATGGATGGGTGACCACGTTCAGCAGCTTGACTCCTGAGCGTTTCTAGGGCTTCGGTCCTGCCCCACACTGAAGCACATGGAACACATGTGGTGTCTCCTTTGGCAAGTGACTTGTAGGATGAGATGGTAATGTGGCTGTTAACCTTCTAGCGCCCTGAGCACACGAGCTGGTATGGAGTTTGGCGCCATACAGATGGACTCATTATTATTATCATCATTATTAATATTAATGTATGCCTGGCGTCAGAGCCGACTAAATGGATTGAGTAATCAGGCTTGGTGACTTGTTGATTGCATTTACTCAAATAGCGCAGGATGTTGCTCATGATATTAATCTCTGGTTTGCCTGGTCCAGACTCGAACATTCACAGGATGTAGTGATACAGCTGTAATATTGCTGACTGTGGATTAGACAGTAATTAAGTAAGCAACTCATGTATCTGTTATGGCAACCAGTTTGCTTTGTCATATCTACAACCACTGACCAGACTGACACATGATCCTTTCTGTGCCCAAAAGATATTGATTATGCCTTTCAAAAGTTTCGAAAGGCTGGTATTTTTTTTTTGGAGAACAACCAATCCAGGATTAAATGTAATGAAATATGAGCTCTCAAAATTCTGGATGCTTTTTTTCCTAGGAGCGCCTTTAGTCATGTTTATAGATTAATATCTTCAAAAGTTATATATGTAAATAAGGCAGAATTGTGTCATTGACTAGGGAAAGTGTTGTCTTATAAATTGCAGCCTTCATGTGTGTTGACCAAAACGCATGATGTGGGATGTCTATAGTAGCACAATAGGGAAATCATTATGAAAAATATGAATCAGGAAAAACATGGTGACTGTTTGTTACGTTTGCTTCCAGATTGGTTGCTCTCGAGAGAGAAAGACACTAGCATTTTGAAAATAAATTTTCATATACCTTTACATACAATCTGGTGGTCCTCTCGAGAGTGAGTGAGTGAGTATGGTTTTACGCCGCTTTTAACAATATTCCAGCAATATCACGGCGGGGGACACCATAAATGGGCTTCACACATTGTACCCATGTCGGGAATCGAACCCGGGTCTTCGGCGTGACGAGCGAAAGCTTTAACCACAAGGCTACCCAACCGCCCCTCCTCTTGAGAAAACATTGCAGCTGTGCTAAAGATATGGGAATAAGACAAAACTTACCTGCAATGTGATTTTGTTGCTAGAAATTCATTGTATGAATGTACAATGGACAAATAAGAACTGAGAAGTTCGTTCATCCTCAGGTACATGCAACTGACGTTCGTATTTCATTTGAAATTTGGGTAGAAAGTTCACTGATATGTTTGTTTGAGATTTCGAAAGGGTCAGAGTAGATGTACATGAAAAACAACAATGGGTGTCTTCTTCCAAGAAACTTTTGAAATTATTTTCATTAAAAACATTGTTGATGTGTACTGACAAAAAGAAGCCAATGTGGTGTGGTGTGGTGTGGTGTGGTGTGGTGTGGTGTGGTGGTGTGGTGTGGTGTGGTGTGGTGTGGTGTGGTGTGGTGTGGTGTGGTGTGGTGTGGTGTGGTGATGTGTGGTGTGGTGTGGTGATGTGTGGTGTGGTGTGTTGTGGTGTGGTGTGGTGTGTTGTGGTGTGGTGTGGTGTGGTGTGGTGTGGTGTGGTGATGTGTGGTGTGGTGTGGTGTGGTGATGTGTGGTGTGGTGTGTTGTGGTGTGGTGTGGTGTGTTGTGGTGTGGTGATGTGTGGTGTGGTGTGGTGTGGTGTGGTGTGTCTGGTGTGGTGTGGTGTAGTGTGGTGTGTCTGGTGTGGTGTGGTCATGTGTGGTGTGGTGTGGTGTGGTGATGTGTGGTGTGGTGTGGTGTGTCTGGTGTGGTGTGTCTGGTGTGGTGTGGTGTGGTGTAGTGTGTCTGGTGTGGTGTGGTGTGGTGTGTCTGGTGTGGTGTGGTGATGTGTGGTGTGGTGTGGTGTGGTGTGGTGTTGTGTGTGTGGTGTGGTGTGGTGTGGTGTGGTGTGTCTGGTGTGGTGTGGTGATGTGTGTCTGGTGTGGTGTGGTGATGTGTGGTGTGGTGTGGTGTGGTGTGTGTCTGGTGTGGTGTGGTGTGGTGTGGTGTGTCTGGTTTGGTGTGGTGATGTGTGGTGTGGTGTGTCTGGTGTGGTGTGGTGTTGTGTGTCTGGTGTGGTGATGTGTGGTGTGGTGTGGTGTGGTGTGGTGTGGTGATGTGTGTCTGGTGTGGTGTGGTGTGGTGTGTCTGGTGTGGTGGTGTTGTGTGGTGTGGTGTGGTGTGGTGTGTCTGGTTTGGTGTGGTGATGTGTGGTGTGGTGTGTCTGGTGTGGTGTGGTGTTGTGTGTCTGGTGTGGTGTGGTGATGTGTGGTGTGGTGTGGTGTGGTGTGGTGTGGTGATGTGTGTCTGGTGTGGTGTGGTGTGGTGTGTCTGGTGTGGTGGTGTTGTGTGGTGTGGTGTGGTGTGTCTGGTGTGGTGTGGTGTGGTGTGATGTGGTGTGATGTGTGGTGTGGTGTGGTGTGGTGTGATGTGGTGTGTCTGGTGTGGTGTGGTGTGGTGGCAGTAGGTAGGTAAGTTTATATTAGTATAGATCTGTGTAGAAGTGTTCATGTCAAGAGCCCTTGACACCTTGCTATGGAAACAGGAGCCATGTATTGAGTGACATGCAAGGAAGTATGTGGTGAATGTGGTGATGTGGTGATGTGGTTTAAGCTCTGTGGGATTCATGGGAAGGACAGGTCCCCAGAAATGCATGCTTGTCACAAGAGCTGCCCCGTGGTGATCAGATGGTTCTACTGTGTGACCGGGAGGTGAATTGTATTGGTGTAGGTCCCTAGTAATGCGTGCTTGTCACAAGCATTTCCTTTCAAGGATCAGATGGTTACACCATGTGACTTGGCTGTGTCATCATACCTTGAAGGCAGGATTGTTGCTCATGCTGTTAGCCACTGGTTTGCCTGGTCCAGACTCCAAAAGAGTGGTACAAAAGTCACGTACCGAAACATATGGCGATAGGTTGCTATGGACCATCTGCCACAAGAAATCCAAGAAACAGAAAATCTTAAAACTTGAAAAAGACACTTAAAACACTTAAAGCCTTACACTAGATCAATCATGGTCGAAGCTTATTTGAGCAGTTGTAATTGGAAATGCACTGTACAAATTGTTAATTTGATTTATTTTATTTATAGGATGATATGGCACAGTCTAATAAGTTATAACCACATTCACTTGCAGATGAGGTGGCATTGATGGCTCCATTGTCTGCGGTGCCCCTTTTCGCTGTGCAGAGTTGCATTTCGTAGACACTCCAGAAATCCTGGTTTGCCCCGATTATGTTTCTAGATTTGTCAGCACCATATCCATGCTCGTGGGTTTCACCAAAGTGGTAAACATCTGAGACCTGCATCACTTCAGTCTATTCTCCTTCATTACACATGCTGTGACATAATTTGAATAGCGGCATTGAACCAAACTCACTCATTCACTTGCAGTTGAGTGACTGAATGAGTGTTTTACTCTGCTTTTAGCAATGCCAAGCAATATCACTGCAAGAGAACTTAGCTTCACACATTCTTGGGAATCGAACACAGGCCTTCATCATAACAGGCGAACGCTTTACCCACAAGGCTAACTCACCTCTCCTGGAAGACAAGGAGCTGCTTATAACAGTAAAGCAGCACCATACTCTGTGAAGGGGATGCAGGAGATAGATGGGCCTGACTAGGAGAACACATCGATTTGTCAGCCATAAACTTGGTGCTAGGCATACCTAGGAGGTGCAATGTAATTGTCAGTCAAACAGTACAGTACTCATTACAGAGAGGTTTATATAGCTGTCTTTCATTTGTCTTTAAATACCTCGGTGACAGTTATATGGTAGTAATTGCTATTGGTTATGTTGACTTCATAATAATCTATTAACAGAGCAAGAACTTGGTTCAAACTCACAAGAAGAAGTGTTTACTGTGTTTTTAACAGTATTCCAATATATTACGGCGAAACGACTTGTTGTGGGAGGAAAGCCAAAGTAATGCAGGTCTTAGACGTTTCCATTTGAGTGAAATTTACAAGCATGGTATGGTACGACAGACCTAGAAACATAATTTGGACAAAACAATGTAAATATGTAGCCATAATCATATTCATGGTAGATGTGATATTATTTTATTTTACTTTACTTCATTTGTGGATTAGCAATCATTTGAGACTTTATATTTCTTAATTTATGGATATATCATTTAGAATAGCAGAAGAATTCTATTCTAAAAAAGGAATAGTTCCGATTTACTAAATTCAGGTGTTTCCCTATTCATGTTTATATGGTTGTAACTAATATGATAGCTAAGCAATGGTTGATGAACAGTCAAGAGGAAATAGCTTAAGCTACATTATTGCCTTAAGTGTAATGTTAAAATATCTCTGGAATTAAGAAAATAAAAACCATAATAAAATCCAATTTTGATAAAATACCCATTGTTTTCCAATTTCCCTGCCAAGGCCCTTCAATCTATGATATGTCCCTGTATATCATGGCAGACCAGTGATTGACATGACACACAGTCGATCACCAATGGCCTATATACCTATACTCATAGTTGTCCACCTTTAGGACTGGTGGGGTGCTGGAGATTTATTCTGTCCTGAAGTACCCATGGTTTAACAAATGCTGTATGTGGGATAACACTTTCCTAATATATATAAAGTATGGATTCTCGTACCTTTTTCAAACCCACACTGACAGAGTGAGGCACCTAATCGCCAGCACACAAAGTCAGCGATCTAACCCACTCAGCCACAGAGGCTTCCACCAAAAATCAATGTTTGATCATCTTGAATGTGAACAGTTAGCATTACATTAGATTTTGATGGTAGAATTCACCAGATAAACCATTTTATAAATCACTTATGTGTTTCAGGATGCTAAATATCCTGTTTTAGAAATAAACACTATATTTAGCTTTCTGAAGCTCACTGAATTCCTAACACATGTACAGGATATTTACCATCCCAAAACTCACTCGAGTGATAATCTCCATGTATTATTTAACAACTCATTGTCTACAAAAAGTAAATTAAAACCATGTATTAAATGTCACAATCAGCTGTCACATCTCAATGTTCAGCTGGCTGTTTGGCCATTGTGTCAGTATTATGAGGCTCTCTGACAGTGGACTTTACAAAGGGCCTTTGTAGTCTTGCTACTAGTATCAGTGACAGAAAGTTCGCGGAAGTCCTCAAATGATCACCCTCCTGCTTGGGTATGAGCAACTCGATGAAAACAAACTTGGTTTATCCCTGTTGGGGGCACGGGTGGCTCAGTCGTCTAAGGCGCCGCGATTAGCTGTGCAGAGTTGCGTCCCTTGGGCACGCCAGAAACCTATGATTGTGGGTTTCGAATCCCGGTTCGCCCCGATTATGTTTCTAGGTTTGTCAGCACCATACCCGTGCTTGTGGGTTTCACCGAAGTGGTAAACATCTGAGACCTGCATCACTTCGGGCTTTCCTCCCACATTAAGCTGACATGCCGCAATATAACTGGAATACTGTTAAAAGCGGTGTTAAACCCAACTCACTCACTCACTATCCCTGTTGTGAATCATTGTGTTTTCATGAATAGCAAAGAAGTCATCTGAAACAAATGCAAAACACTAGAGACTTGTGAAGGGAAATCCTGGGAGGGCAACAGCGTGTTCAGATAGGAGCAATAAGGATCACCCTTGCTGTCAGTCTTGAATGGGTAAGCAGGTATAGTGGGCTTTGAGTGACAACACTGTGCCTTTGTTTAGATATTTATGGTGAGATATAAACAATATATCCCTTTTGTTTTGCCTATCTTTGTGGTAAATAGAAAAAAGACTTCAGGGGTGATGAGTCTGCTCTGTCGGTCGGTCCAGAAACCCTGTCTTGCTAGACACACACCTGTTGGGAATGTCTGTATCTAATTAAACCATGACTCCCTTGTCTTTGACGAGCTGAAATGTTAATTAAACACTTCTAAGTAAATAACGGAACTTCTTTTTTCTCTTTATTTTACCTTGATAGACCAATTTCACGAAAAACGTGTGTTGTTAGCAGGAATTTGACCAACCAAGTCCAAAGGCAGTTTTGAATGATAAATGTTATTTCTACACTTTTTTATTAAAATTCTGAACCTTTTACAATCTCATCAAAGAAAAGTGTTGGCCTTTTACAATAAATGTGTATCTGTGGTCCTTCAAAAGCCATGAGACACTGATTTTTTAATGATGTTTCAAGCAAACCCATGACATTTATGTCTGTTTGTCAGAATACACACAGAATATTTATTGGATAATTGTTAATCTGGACATGAGCTATCAATTAAACTGGGACAAAAAAACAATTCTGGATTTACGTTTTCCCTTAACGTGTAATTTAGTGTGTGAAAGAGCGTTATTACATACTGAATGCCGCCAGTCGGCTTCAATGCTCTGAAGGTACACACGGTAATGTCGGACTGAATGGCTCAATGTTAGATCAGTGGCTGCCTACCATGATGTTAAATATCAATAATACGCTGGCTATTTCAATCCAGACTTGGTGGATTATGGACTGGTGCACATCTGGCTGACATTAATCATCTGCTAGTCAGCTGTGAGTTCTGTTATTCAGAGTTAATGTGCATTCCACTCTATCAAAGCCTAACAATGATGTGCTATTCCATTGATGGAAGTGGGACATGGTGGCCAAGTGGTTTAAGGTGTCAGTTGTTGCACATGCTGTGCTGTGTTTGATGCTCGGGTTTCTTTCGTGTTTGTTAGTTTGTTGTTTAATGCTCCACTCAGCAACATTCCAGCTATATGATGGCGGTCTGTAAATAATCGAGTCTCATCCAGATAATCCAGTGGTTGAGATCATGAGCATCGATCCACGCAATTGGAATACGTGACAATCCTTGTGCCAAGTCAGCAGGCTGACCACCCGATACTGTTGGTCGCCTCTTACGACGAGCATAGTCACCTTTTACGTCTAAATGGGTTGCTGAAGTCTGCTGGTGGAGGTTTAAATCCCCGATTTAGTCTGATGATAATCCATGGTCTGTCAGCACCATGCATACTTGTGGATGTTGGCAATCTCATTAAAAGCAGATTTTAGTTCTCGCAAAGATCTGAGGACATCCCATTACGGGTCACGTCAGAACAACCTTTCATCCAACCAATCAGAGCGTCACTTACCAGATCATGAAAGTGACAGACGGAATGTGTTTTCTGATCATGTAACCTCGAAATATTTAACAGAGGGTATTCCGAACGACATTTACGGGTTTTATGATTTTACCCATACAATCTAGGCCATCTGTAAGCCATTCCAGAATGTTCTTTTTATCAGTTTTAAAATTTTGAATCGAGAATACGTCAAAATATGTTTTAATGTTTAATGAGATTGGGATGTTGGTTTCATCAAATTGGTAAATCTCTGCGACTGTCATCACGTCATACTCTCCTTCCACATAATGCTGGCATGCTATGATGTTACTGAAGGCACAGAGGCCAACTCACAAACGCACATGATATCATTATGGCAGCCTGTTAATAATCAAATCAGGATTAGACAATCCAGTGATTGATATTGTGAGTGACGATCCATGCCATCAGGTTATGTTGACATACAATCAGCCGAGTAACGGAGCCTGACCACCCAATCCATTTAATCGCCTTTTACGACCATCATCGGTTGCTGGGGACCTATTATAACCTGGAATCTCCACAGAGGAGAATATTGCTTGCTGTAACATCAAACAACAATCTGTTTGTTTGTCTGCCACAGGGCTCAAGATAAAGGCCGTATCGGCATATGTATGGATGAAAATATTCACGATACGGTGGGGAATAATTTATGAAACGTATCAGATATGCATCACAGCATACATGTTTGGTCTTTTGATGATATTATTTTCCCTCAATGCAAAGATATTATTCTTTTCGCAATAGAAAGAGCAAAAATGTGGGAAGGCTCTAACAGTGACCCCCTAAACTGTTCCATACGTCAAAAATACCAGCTGTATATGAAAGTGCTACACTTATGGTTATTATTAATAATAATATACCATTGCTGGAAAAATAATAGTTTCAGATACAATTTCTTCCTATCATTATATCAAAATACCTTCAAGTTTTAATATCGGTATTTTCCAACCGAGTCGCTGGTAGATGCGGGAGAAAATGTGTGTATAGCTGATTGCTATTTCCAGCTTAGTTTACGAGACTAATACACACAGTAATCTTAATCTCTGCATAGACAACAATGCCTAGCAGAACAGGAAATATTATTGAAATGGTAAATCATGTCTGGTGATGTTTTATCTCAATTTTCACATTTCCATTGACCAAGTTTGATATCAATCTTCTGAAGTTCCCCTGAAGCAGTAAGATGTAGCTTTGACGTCCTCAGATAAGAGCATCTGCGCATGTGTCGTGCATCTTGACCACTGCCATGAGAAAAGCAGCAGTGCGACCCAATGTATCAATTAAACCCATGTGGGCGGCAGTGATCGTTTATGATAATCTACTGCAGAGGCCTGTCCCTCAGATTATGGTCTCTGGTTGTGTAACTCTTAAAACCTTCCACTGGGAAAGGTTTTCATATGAATAGAAATATATGGACAACGGATGAACCATTCCATCATCCGATATGATATTCCGATATTATCATCACAGAAAGTATTATCAGTGAAATATAAACATAGAGTATAATTTCGTCTGTGTTGAGCATTGATGAATTAAAATAGAAAAGGGATGAAACCCATAATTTACGACAATTGAATAAAGGCTGAATAAATGAAGTTAACGTGGTGTAAACATTAACATTTAATGCTAGATTTTGGAAGAAATAGTAAAAGTAAGTTTAAATGAATTTGAAAGAACAAGGTAACTTAAGAAAAGCATGTGTCGGCAATCAGTCACCTGAGCTAAATCGATTTCCTGTGCACGAGAATTGAATGATGCATGAGGATGACGAGAAGACTGAGTATTTCAGGTCTAAGATGGGACTCTCCTTGCAGAACCACACAGTCACACATTTGACAGAGACAGTAGACCAAGTAGCTTCAAGAAATATTGTAGAATTGGGGGAAAGACATGTAGGAGTGAGTGAGAGCCTTGCCCTACAGACCCTGTAAAAAAAATATCGAATACAGCCCATGCAAGTCTATAATGTTTGGGAAGTCTAGATTACTGCAGTTTCAGTGGTTCTGAAAAAAAGTCTCTGGACTCCTTATTATCTGAATCTGAACATGAAGAAAGTCTCTGGACTCCTTATTATCTGAATCTGAACATGAAGAAAGAGTCTGGACTCCTTATTATCTGAATCTGAACATGAAGAAAGTCTCTGGTCTCCTTATTATCTGAATCTGAACGTGAAAAAAGTCTCTGGACTCCTTATTATCTGAATCTGAACATGGAGAAAGTCTCTGGACTCCTTTTTATCTGAATCTGAACATGAAGAAAGTCTCTGGACTCCTTTTTATCTGAATCTGAACATGGAGAAAGTTTCTGGACTCCTTTTTATCTGAATCTGAACATGAAGAAAGTCTTTGGACTCCTTATTATCTGAATCTGAACGTGAAGAAAGTCTCTGGACTCCTTTTTATCTGAATCTGAACATGTAAAATATGTTTATTGCAGAGACTAGATGTTAGTCTAGGGAAAATATAGGACTGGAAAATATACCTAGGGAAAAAATGTATGTGGAAAAGAATCTCCAGGAATAAATTTCCATTGGAATATTTTACCTGGCAGAAACAATATCCTGTTACATTTAGAGTTCACCTTGTTGGAGACGTTATATATGTCTTCAGGATGGTGGTTGTGGCAGAGATAAGTTTGTATCAAGCAAAGGCCACCTCTGTAGCGTGACTTCATGATCTGGTCCAACATTGGCTTGGGTTGGGTGGGGTGTAGAGATGTACTATACGTGATGGTGTTTAGATTTCACTTTGTTGGAGACGTTATATACGTCTTCAGGATGGTTGTGTTGGCAGGGATAAGTTTGTATCCAACGTAGGCCACCTCTGTAGCGAGACTTCCTGATCTGGTCCAACATTGGCTTGGGTTGGGTGGGGTGTAGAGATGTACTATACGTGATGGTGTTTAGATTTCACTTTGTTGGAGACGTTATATAAGTCTTCAGGATGGTTGTGTTGGCAGGGATAAGTTTGTATCCAACGTAGGCCACCTCTGTAGCGTGACTTCCTGATCTGGTCCTACCATTGGCTTGGGTAGGATGTGGTGATGTATATACATGATTTTGTTTAGATTTCACCTTATTGGAGACGTTATGAATACTTCATGGTTGTTTCAATTTGTATCAATCATAGAAATCATAATATTTGTTCAGATGGTACAGATAAACACAAGTTTCATTTAATAATAGAGTCATCCTTTTAGCAAATAATTACTGGTAAGGCTTCCATCAATACACCATCTGGCGTTCCACATCCTTGCATGTCCTGATGATGCTTCTCCAGTAGACAGTCAAATACCATTTAAGCATGATATGGACTGTAGCCACACATGGGGGGGGGGGGGGGGCTCTGTTAGATGTCTTCATCACGGCCGTGTTGTTAGTGTCTTCACATTGACCTTGATACCCAATGTACTGATATCATTTGTTTTGTTTGTTGTTTCCGCCTGATTCAGCAGTATTCCAGCTATATGACTGTGGCCTGTGTCTAGGTTAGACAACCCAGTGATTGACATCATGTGCATCGATCCACACAATTGGGATAGATGGCATACATTATCAAGTCACCAAGCCTGACCACCCTGTTCCATTAGCCACCTCAAAAGACTAGGATATGTTGCTGGGAATCAACTGATAACATGATAGGTTGCTATGGTTGGATGACCTCCTCACATTAACAGAACAGTGTATTGGAAGACTATAGGGAGAAGGGCCTGAACATTAAAACTACATTAAAATCTATCTGTTTCATGCCCCCGGGAGAGTGTTTCAATGCTCCTCAATGGTGTTCAGCGAAGATTCATTTTAGGGTAAACCTATTCCTTGTATAAAATGGTAATGTTCAAATATCAGTGTCATTAATCAGAAATACCACTGATGTAAATAATATGCACCTCAGGGATGTATGTATGGGGAGGGGATGGTGGGAGGGGCAGTGATGGGGAGGGTGGTGTTGGGGGAAGTGATGGAGAGGGTGGTGTTGGGGGAGGGGATGGTGTTTAGAAGCTGTGATGGGGTGATGGGGGCAGTGACAGAGAGGGGATTGTGATGGGGATGGGAGGGTGATGGGGAGGTGATGGTGATGGGGGAGGTGATGGTGATGGGGAGGGGATGGGGATGGGGAAGGTGATGGTGATGGGGAGGGGATGGTGATGGAGAGGTGATGGGGAGGGGATGGTGATGGGGGAAGGGATGGTGATGGGGGAGGGGGGGTGATGGGGGGAGGGGATGGTGATTGGGGAGGGGAGGGTGATGGGGGAGGGGAGGGTGATGGGAGCAGTGATGGTGTTGGGGAGGGTGATGGGAGCAGTGATGGGGAGGGGAGGGTGATGGGGGCAGTGACAGAGAGGGGATTGTGATGGGGATGGGAGGGTGATGGGGAGGTGATGATGATGGGGGAGAGGATGGTGATGGGGGAGGGGATGGTGATGGGGAAGGCATGGTGATGGAGAGGGGATGGTGATGGGGAGGGGATGGTGATGGGGAGGGGATGGTGTTGGGGGAGGGGGAGGGGATGTTGATGGGGAGGGGATGTGATGGGGAGGGGATGGTGGTAGGTGTTGTGATGAGAGGGAATGGTGATGGAGGCATTAATGGGAATGCTACAGAGGTGGCCTAATGTTTCCTTTATCCTGCTAATGCATAGGATCCATAGGAATACTGAACACTAATATTTTCACAGCTGGGAGAATGAAAATGCCTAAAATTTTAATCATATTTGCTCGGCACTTGCTCTGTGTAAAGTTGTCATTAAGTGATAAATCGGATTGTAATATTGCTTTTGTCGTGAAGCTCACAACTTTAGCCACCAGTAACGCACTTTTGATCTTTTATGGCATAATGGGATGTGGATAATCAAGTTGTGTGCAACGAGGATGAGGCAGTCACAATGTGTCACCTTTGATGATTGTGCATCCTAACTCTTTCATCACTGTACCCCAGCGGTTGCTCTTGCTATTAACTGATTGGTTCTGATTTTTCATTACAAACAGCAGTGTCATTGCTGGAATATTACAGACTATGGTGTGAAGCAATATTCACTCTTCTGTATGACATTACATACATTGGCAGATGGGAACTTAGTCTGTCTCCCAGACCATAGAGAATACATTCATAAATGAATCCAGCACAAGTCTAGATGTTTTGTCAAGTCTAGATTACTTCAGCTCTAAGAATTGTTTTAGGCTCCTTTTGGATTTTATGCTTTTCTTTGTTGATATATCTCTTTTTAAATAAGATAATTATAGAATAACCCACGAGGTACGAGTGATTACGGAAAATATGTCACGAGTGAAATTAATGTTTTAAGTTCCGAGCTTTAGCGGGGAACTTAAAACATTAATTTCACGAGTGGTTCACAAAGGCAAACCTGTCTATACAAAGTCAGGTTTTTGGATTCGGGTGGTCGAAAAATTCATCAAACAGCAAGCCCACTAACACAGACGTAAACCAGGACTTGGTGGTGATGATCTTGGTGCCCTAGACACAGTTTCTGGCACCATCACAATCTGAATCTTGGAACTTCAATCTGACCATATGCAGTTTTGACAACAAAGACATTAAATGTGTTCAGAGGTTGAATTATACGAATAACTTTTCATGTCAGTCAGATCTCCGTCCGCTTTAACGAGGTCATTTACTTTGACAGGTCTCAAATGGCCAGCCATGTTTGTTTATAAACGGGTAGATTCCTCTACGTAGTTTTGGTTTTTACTGTGAAATGAAAATCATGTGAAATAAATGAAAAAAATGATAATGTGTTATCATGTTGTGTCTTGTCTTAAAAATCTCGAATCAGTGAGATTTTAGCACGTAAAACATCTGAAGGGAAAGGCGTGGATTTGTGAATGAATGGGATGAGAAAAAAAATAGTTCTGTTGTCCAATGAAAATTGATCTTTGCTCCACTGACCAATCAGCTTCAAGAATCACTAATTGCACACTGTGCAAATATCAAAAAGTTGTTACACTGCATATTTGAGCCCATATGGGTAATAACTCTACTTCTGGCATCGCCGAGTTAAGACTTCTGAAAATAATCCGAATAACCTGCATAGTATCAAAACTGGCTGATGTTCTTCATGAGCTGTCATTGTATACTGACTGATGTACTATATGCTCAGTGTCTTCACATTCTGAGAGAGAGCGATCTGGAGATAGGTACCAGTTCTGCCCAGTTACCTGCCAGAAATTGCTGTGGCACTAAGCAAATGTCTTACTTTATGAGTGTTCTGTGAGAATATAGCATGTCATTCTGTCTGAAACAACCTCCTCAAGTCTCATGGAAGGTTGGTTCCCCATTTGGGATTCTGGGGCAGGCCAGGTTCCCAATTTCCCAATCACAAGCTTGTCAAGCGACCTGCTAAAAATTAAGATCGGGGGTGGGTGGGGGTGGGTTACAACATGACTGATGTGTGACGTCCTACACTGACGGCATGGGTAGGGGGTGGGGGGCCAGGTTCCCAGTCACAAGCTCATCAATGGAACTGATGAAAAAAATGAGGATCAGGCAGTAACAGTGTGATGTGTGTCGTCCTACACTGACAGCATGGGCAGGGGGTGGGCGCCTGGGGGACCAGGGACCAATTCACAAGCTTATCAATGGAACTGATGAAAATATGGATCACTGACAGCATGGGTGTGTGGGGGTGGGCACCTGATGAAAATGAGGATCGGGCAGTTACAGCGTGATGTGTGTCATCCTACACTGACAGCATGGCTGTGTGGGGGTGGGCGCCTGGGGGGCGAGGTTCCCAGTCACAAGCTTGTCAATCGACCTGATGAAAATGAGTATCAGACAGTTACAGCGTGATGTGTGTCATCCTACATTGACAGCATGGGTGTGTTGGGGTGGGCGTCTGGGGGGCGAGGTTCCCAGTCACAAGCTTGTCAATCGACCTGATGAAAATGAGGATCAGACGGTTACAGCGTGATGTGTGTCATCCTACACTGACAGCATGGGTGTGTGGGGGTGGGCACCTGATGAAAATGAGGATCGGGCAGTTACAGCGTGATGTGTGTCATCCTACACTGACAGCATGGCTGTGTGGGGGTGGGCGCCTGGGGGGCGAGGTTCCCAGTCACAAGCTTGTCAATCGACCTGATGAAAATGAGGATCAGACAGTTACAGCGTGATGTGTGTCATCCTACATTGACAGCATTGGTGTGTGGGGGTGGGCGTCTGGGGGGCGAGGTTCCCATTCACAAGCTTGTCAATCGACCTGATGAAAATGAGAATCGGGCAGTTACAGCGTAATGTGTGTCAGGGGTGTTTGTAGGGGGGGGACGAGGGACCAAGGCTATGATACGGCTTCACTTCTATGCCACTGTGCCCTGGTAGTTGATAGCATTGAGTGATGCTGACACATTACCTTTGTCATCATCAAATTACTTTTTAGCTCACTTGACTGAAAATCTATTGAGCTTACATATGTCGTAATGCATTGTCCATCATCCATCAGATTGGACGTCTGTCGTTAACTTTTCCATTTTCTTCATCTCCTTTGGAACTACAGGGCCTATGAAGCTGAGCTTGGCATGAAGGATCTAAACTATGGTGTCTCTAGAATTTGATTACAGAATACTGATTCGATTTTAAACATGGCACCATGGCGGCCATCTTTAGAAACCCATTAATGGCTATTAATCAGCCATCCTTTTTCAAGATGTTTTGAAATTTGGCATGGATGTAGTGAGTGATTGCCTTTGCAGTTGGAAGAGCTGTGCACTTTTACCATGATCTTAACACTGCTTGACTGACGAAGGTTAATTTAGGCATGCAGGTTCCTTATTATGAAGACATCGTATCTTGTTCAGATCAATATGATTTTATTGTATGTTTTAGTGTCTTATTTAGATATTGTAACATATTGAATATTACAAAAAGTTAAAAGTCTTCTTCTTAGGAACCACATTTCATATTTTTTGTACTTACTCTCTAGCATCTGGGACACACATAGCCTTGCTCCAAGTCTTTACTGAATGATAAGTCCATGGATGTGTAGTTATTCTATTCTTTTGGTATGTCTAGGGAAGCGGGCAGTGTAAAGATGACAGTCTCTTACAGGTACAACTTGTTTTTGTTATCTTTATACTTTAGAAATTCTGATTTAAACTAAGAATCATAGCCTTAGAGACTTGTGCAAGTCTAGGACACACATGCTTGTGGCAGCAGGTACATTAACAGACTTCGCAGATATGTGTTAAAGCTGCATGCTATAGCTGTGTTTTGTGGTTGCCTGGAATGGTACATGGCACTTTCAGAGGCCACCTTCCTGCTGCTTGCAGCTCACACACAGATAGAGATGATAACCCATGCCACTGTCAGCGCTTCTACATAGTTCTCCAGCTAACCACAGCTCTCTGCAGATTCCAGACAGTGTTTCCTGAGTGTTTCCTGTCTGACACCCTGGCAGGACACCAGTGATGTGAAATGTTTGGCGATATCCCTTCCTGTTACACAACTGTTGATGGTATAGAGCCTCACTGTCATAAACTGGCAGGACACCAGTAATGTGAAATCTATGGAGATATCCCATCCTGTGACACAACTGTTGATGGTATAGAGCCTCAGTGTCATAAACTGGCAGGACACCAGTGGTGTGAAATATATGGAGATATCCCATCCTGTGACACAACTGTTGATGGTATAGAGCCTCACTGTCATAAACTGGCAGGACACCAGTAATGTGAAATATATGGAGATATCCCATCCTGTGACACGACAGTTGATGGTATGGAGCCTCACTGTCATAAACTGGGAGGACACCAGTGGTGTGAAATATATGGAGATATCCCATCCTGTGACACAACTGTTGATGGTATAGAGCCTTACTGTCATAAACTTTTTTGGGTTGAGTCCCATTCAGGGTTTGAACTCACACGGAGGCACCTAATCGCCAACACACAAAGTCAGCTATCTAACCCACTCAGCCTCCAAGGCTTCCACAAAATGAAAGAAAGTGTTATCCCAAATATAACATTTGTTACATTTCACTGCTTTCTAAATGGCATTGTGTATTCATAGCTTTCGAACATTGGAGCCGTGCCAATTTACACTTCTCAGAGGGGTACACAAAGTATGTGATCTAGACTACCAGTTATCGGACCTTCATTTTTGTGGAAGCCTCAGCGGCTGATTGGGTTAGATGGCTCACTTTGTGTGCTGGTGATTAAGTGCCTCACTCTAGTAGTGTGGGTTCGAATCCTGGATGGAACTCAACCCCAAAAAGTACTAGAATCTGTACTTTTCGAAGGAAGTGTTATTCCAGATATGACATTTGTTACATACGCCTGTCTGTCTGTCTGTCTGTCTGTCTGTCTGTAAGAACTTAATACATCTACTCAGCATTACCCCTATGAAGGGGCAAGAGGTAGCCCTGAAACATCGTTATAAGGAATTAAGAAGTTGTTATCAATAAAAAAGAGTGTCATGTATTCATGTTCTTCCAACTTCTAAATGCCTTTCAAAGACTTCAATCATATCAAATTGCACCAAATCTGGTTCCATCGAACTTGAGTTGTCATCAGCAGGGGAAATGCCAGGGAATCTGATAAGGATCAATTGTTGCCAGTGACACTACATCCTAACTATACCATCATTTATTGATGTCTGCAGACTACTCTCCAATACCCAATCATGTGCAGCTGTAGGCTTCCATTTGATGAAATGAAGTAGACAACCCTACTTAGCTGGGATCACTGTGGACACATACCCAGGGCATTCTCTGGGTGATTGGGTCCAGATGAACGGATACATATGCATGATACCAGATTGTTGTGACAGCCTGTCACCCCTGATATCAACACCTGGCCATGTGGCGGGGTCCGGGGACGGCTAGTACTGGGGAATGTGATGAGTAGCAATGACGAGGAATCTGCTCTGGTATTGCTGACCATGACCATTTATTGCAATAAAGCACCATTGTCCCAAAGGGAAGGAAGAAGGTTGTCCATACCAGTAGTATCTACAGCTCTAGGTGTCAGAGTTAGTCCTGCACCATGACCGTGGAATATATTTATTTTATTTAGAAAAATAATCCAGAAATGCATACAAAAGCAAGTCTAGCCAGCTCAAGCTAGTCTGTCTTACAGACCCTGATACAAATATATATCAAAAACAGCCCATGCAAGTCTATAATGTTTGGCAAGTCTAGATCACTGCAGTATCTGTATCTGAAAATGAAGAGAGTCACTGGGCTCCTTTTTATTATATTTTTATTAAGATAACTGAAGAACTGTTTTTTTATGTACGATATGTTCATTTCAGAGACTAGATGTTAGTCTAAGCTCAAGCTAGCTCTATTCTGAAATCAGCATAGGGATTTTTTTTATTTTTAGAGTTGTGAAGGATACTGTGTAATATAAGATTTCAGAGACTAAATGTCAGTCTATTGCTGCACGTGTGGCATATAATGTGACCACCTTGGTTGATTAGAATTGATCTTCCATCCGTCCTTGCTTTCCCTAAGAGGCATAACAAGGATCAGGGTTGTCAGACTCGCTGACTTGGTTGATGCATGTCATATTATCCCAGATGTGTAGATTAATGCCCATGACATCAATCACTGGATTGTCTGTTCCAGTCCAGTCTCTTCCAGTCTCAGTTCTAGTGTTTCTATTTATTTGCAAGCAGCAGAATCTCTTGCACTTGTACGCAGCCATTATATTTAACAATTAACATATTGTTTTTAATTTCAACAAAATCAGTAGGAGCACTATCTTGTCACTGGATTGTCTGGTCCACTATCACCTGATTGTCTGGTCAAGACTTGATTGTTTACAGGGCTGTACTGCTGTGTGATGCTAGGCAGCAAACAAACAAGTGATCAGTGCTACCAGTAGAATCAGAATCTCCATGTCAATTCTATTTAATTTTGGTACAATGATACAATCATGAAAACTATTTCACTGCACTGAAATAACGCAGAATAACACATGAAATTCACTGACATTTACTTTTCAGTATGGTTGACTAATTTCCATGATTTAGATGCGTAAACTTTTTAACCATTCACTCATAGAAACCAGTGATGTATGTAGATGCTGACGTCCATGTGGATGAATCTGTAATATATGAGAAATACTGTGGTCTCATGTTTTTGGTGGACTCATGATGGTTTAATATTGATACAACAATAATTGCTGAATATGCAATATTTTCAATTTGAATGTTAATCAAATTCCGAGATTCAACTTTTTCAAGCTTTATTGCCTTTATTGCCATCTGTGACCATGTAAACATAGTTATTAAACATCGCTACATATTCATGATTAGTGACAATGGCAAAATATGTAAGGCTTGGTTAAACTTTTTATGCTGCTACACTGCAACCAAACTGATGGCTGTATCATGTACAGTGAACTACGGTTATAACGAACACGCTTGTAACGAACTGACGGATATAACGAACTACTTTTTTGGTCCCGACTATTTGCTGTAGTTATGCTGTATATATGCTTATAACGAACTACGGTTAAAACGAACTAAAATTAGTAGTCCCTTTGAGTTCGTTATAACCGTACTTTACTGTACATAATTTAGTCGCCCTGTACGGACAAATCGGAACACACAGAGTAATAGTTATTCTGCCTCATCGATTATCAGGTGTGTGTTATATCTATTCCATTATGATGTAGATATTATCACAATGTAATGGAGATATGAGGTTCTTATTTCGGCACTATCTCATATATGTTCAGTGTATAAAACAAATTAGCGACAGTCATTGGTTCGGAAATGTGATCTTGAAAATATTTATTTCTGTGAATGAAACATTTGGCGTTCTTTTGTGTGCACTGATTTTCTTCAGTGCACAGTGTTCTACATCAGGGTTGTTCACTGACATTTGTTTTGTATTTTTAGTTTCATTATTCGACCCGTGAAGATCCTTTGTAGATAGGTCTTCAGCAAACAATGCTTGTTGTAAGAGGTGACTCAAATGGGATCAGGTGGTCTGGCTCGCTGACTTGGTTGATGCATGTCATTGTATCCCAATTGCGTGGATCAATGCTCATGATGTCAATCACTGGATTGTTTGGTCCAGAGTCGATTATTTACAGACCGCTGTCATATAGCTGTAATATTGCTGAGTGCGACATTAAACAACAAACAAACAAACAAAAGTTTCATTATTCATAAGCAAATAATGACCTTTATTAGAAACATTTTATGTTATTTAATACTATTAATGCATACTGGTGATTTGTATTTCAACTTATGTATTGTTTTACCAAATGGACGCCATACAGGTTACTGTCAAACAGTTCTTAGAAAGAGTGGAAAATTCAATCCATGGAGACCTTTTGCTGTTTAGAATTTAATGTATTCCTTATGATCATGGCAAAGCTGCATTGGAGAGTTAAAATGAGGTTTGCTAGGATGTTACCGTTCTTATGTTGGACTTGATGATGTACAGTGACGGTACTGGTTGCCCTTTTTAGGTGCAGTCATTTGCTGATTGCCATGCCAACTTGTCATGACGTGCCAGTAATGACTTCTTTTGATATCTTTAATATCAGACTTTTTCTTCATCATTAAGTCTTGCAGCATGTGATGTGATTAGCTGCCTCATGACCTCACGCCGTTTATCAGGTGTAATGGTATGTATATTGGTGCCTCGCAACACTAAATTGGTGTGAAAATATGTATATGGGTGCCTCGCCACACTAAATTAGTGTGATGCTATGTAGAATGTGGAACAACTATGTGTTGTTGTAATTATAAGTGTAATGTAGAGGATATTTCATGTGTTGAGTGAAATATCATCGAGATTACTTAAACATGATTTTTTTTTGTGTAGTTATCCTTGAAAAAAACCTTGAAACATAAATTCTCCCGACCTAACACGCAGGGACATTTCACCACCCTTTGAAATTGTGGCTTAAGAGGTCACTAGTTCATAGTTTTCCAAATCTTAAAAAATACATTGTATAAACAAAAGTATAACAAAAATTTGATGTCAGTAAAGTTGTTTATTATACATTTTAATATGTTTACATGTAAAATCATCTCTCCATCCCCCCAAAACATCTTGAAAGCTACCAGACGGCTGTTGGAAGCGAAGTAACAAAAATAGCACTTTGTGAAACGAAGAGTCTCGAGTGATGAATTAAATGAGAAATTTTTAAGAGATTAACTGCTCCACAGTGAAATATCAAGTGTTATGTTCACTGACAGTGAAATATCAAGTATTATGTACAGTGCAATGAAAATATCACTTTTCTCAACTTCAGAAAACACAGTCTTTCACAAAAGACTGAAGTATGTAATAAAATGTGAAATGATTGTTATATAAAAAATATATGCCATATCATATACAAGACAGTGTTATTCATCTGATGGTGATAACTTATTATAGTTGCACGCATACACCTGAGCTCCATAACTTAGTTATTTTATGAGTTCACTTGAAACATCTGGTAAGCAGAGATTGTAATTCACTGCAGAAAGAGACTAATGAGACAATAATGATAAGATCATGAACTCCCATGAAGCAACAGGTGATTTCACAATAATGATGAAATCATGAACTCCCATGAAGCAACAGGTGATTTCACAATAATGATGAAATCATGAACTCCCATGAAGCAACAGGTGATTTCACAATAATGATGAAATCATGAACTCCCATGAAGCAACAGGTGATTTCACAATAATGATGAAATCATGAACTCCCATGAAGCAACAAGTGATTTCACAATAATGATGAAATCATGAACTCCCATGAAGCAACAAGTGATTTCACAATAATGATGAAATCATGAACTCCCATGAAGCAACAAGTGATTTCACAATAATGATGAAATCATGAACTCCCGTGAAGCAACGGGTGATTTCATAATAATGATGAAATCTTAAATACCATGAAGCAAGTGATTTCACAATAATGATGAAATCTTAAATACCATGAAGCAACAGGTGATTTCACAATAATGGTGAAATCATGAACTCCCATGGAGCAACAGGTGATTTCACAATAATGATGAAATCATGAACTCCCATGAAGCAACAGGTGATTTCACAATATTGATGAAATCATGAACTCCCATGAAGCAACAGGTGATTTCACAATAATGATGAAATCATGAACTCCCATGAAGCAACAGGTGATTTCACAATAATGATGAAATCATGAACTCCCATGAAGCAACAGGTGATTTCACAATAATGATGAAATCATGAACTCCCATGAAGCAACGGGTGATTTCACAATAATGATGAAATCATGAACTCCCATGAAGCAACGGGTGATTTCACAATAATGATGAAATCATGAACTCCCATGAAGCAACAAGTGATTTCACAATAATGATGAAATCATGAACTCCCATGAAGCAACAAGTGATTTCACAATAATGATGAAATCATGAACTCCCATGAAGCAACGGGTGATTTCATAATAATGATGAAATCTTAAATACCATGAAGCAAGTGATTTCACAATAATGATGAAATCTTAAATACCATGAAGCAACAGGTGATTTCACAATAATGATGAAATCATGAACTCCCATGGAGCAACAGGTGATTTCACAATAATGATGAAATCATGAACTCCCATGAAGCAACAGGTGATTTCACAATATTGATGAAATCATGAAGTCCCATGAAGCAACAGGTGATTTCACAATAATGATAAAATCATGAAATCCCATGAAGCAACAAGTGATTTCACAATAATGATGAAATCATGAAATCCCATGAAGCAACAGGTGATTTCACAATAATGATAAAATCATGAACTCCCATAAAACAACAAGTGATTTCACAATAATGATGAAATCATGAACTCCCATGGAGATTTCAGTTGAGAAAGCATTCCCAGTACCCTATGCTTGTTTCTAGAGGACTGGGTGGCTATAGTGTGTGACCTGGCTTATAGTGTATCGTCGAGCCCTGTGATTGTGTGGATTGTTGCTCATACATCAACCACCTGTTTGCCTGGCTTCAGCTGGGACTTCGGAGGAATATTGATGACTTGTCAAAACCAACATTCACTCACTTCACTCATTCCCCACTTCTTCAGTGTTTCCTGACTGACCACTGTTCAGCCCCATGCCTCAATGGCCTCAATGGCCTGCATCTCAGGGACACGGGTGGCCCAGTTGTGGAAGGTGCTGCAATTCCCTGTGTTCTCCTCAGGTGTACCAATAACCTAGGGTTAGTGGGTTCCTGTCCCAGATTTGCCATGATAATATTTCTAGGTTTATCAGTGCCATACCCATGCGACCCGTGAAGATTCCGGGGTAGAATAGGTCTTAAGCAACCCATGCTTGCCAGGCGACTATGCTTGTCATAAAAGGCGACCAACAGGATTGGGTGGTCAGACTCGCTGACTTGGTTGATGCATGTCATTGATCCCAACGATATTGTCTGGTCCAGATTTGATTATTTACAGGCCGCCGTCATATAGCTGGAATATTGCTGAGTGCGGCGTAAAAGAACAAATCAACCAACCAACCATACCCATGCCTTTGTGTGGTAAACATCTAAGGTCTGTGTCACTCTGGGCCTTCTTCCCATGTCAAGTTGATGTAGCAGGGCGTGGGGTCATCCCACAGACAACATCTCTACCCATGCCTTTGTGTGGTAAACATCTAAGGTTTGTGTCACTCTGGGCCTTCTTCCCATGTCAAGTTGATGTAGCAGGGCGTGGGGTCAACCCACAGACAACATCTCTACCCATGCCTTTGTGTGGTAAACATTTAAGGTCTGTGTCACTCTGGGCCTTCTTCCCATGTCAGGTTGATGTAGCAGGGCGTGGGGTCATCCCACAGACAACATCTCTACCCATGCCTTTGTGTGGTAAACATCTAAGATCTGTGTCACTCTGGGCCTTCTTCCCATGTCAAGTTGATGTAGCAGGGCGTGGGGTCATCCCACAGACAACATCCTTACCTTGTCAGCTTGCTGACAACTAGGGTTTACTTCTTTGGTCATGTGGACAAGGTGTCCGACATCTGACCAGAAAGTCCTTGGTTCAAATCCCACCCATCACACAACACAAAGCTGGATA
Organism: Haliotis cracherodii; assembly: GCF_022045235.1. Lineage (NCBI taxonomy): Eukaryota > Metazoa > Mollusca > Gastropoda > Lepetellida > Haliotidae > Haliotis > Haliotis cracherodii. Next base: position 37,806,475 of record NW_027266308.1, read on the forward strand.
CCTGTAAAACAAGAAATAAATTGTCTGGCCTGAGAGTAGAGTTAATGCCGATGATTATGTTTTTGGTAGATGATTAGTGAACAATTAATGTGTTATGTGTCGCTCATTATCAATTTTCTCACCCTGTTGATATTAATGTTTATTTTATTGACAAGATTTAGTGTCAGCATATGTGGATTTGGCAGTCAGAGTGTAAATATTCATGGCCACCTTGCCATCATGGTGAGCCAGTGATTGATGTATTGACTGAGAGCATGTGGCACACGTACTGATTTTCCTCACATATGTTTCTGTTTGCTTTGATATGTCAATACAAGATGTTATATCTAGATGTAAAGACAAGATGTTATAACTAGATGTTAAGACAAGATGTTATAACTAGATGTTAAGACAAGATGTTATATCTAGATGTTAAGACAAGATGTTATAACTAGATGTAAAGACAAGATGTTATAACTTGATGTTAAGACAAAATGTTATAACTAGATGTTAAGACAAGATGTTATAACTAGGTGTTAATACAAGATGTTATAACTTGATGTTAAGACAAGATGGTATAACTAGATGTTAAGACAAGATGGTATAACTAGATGTTAAGACAAGATGATATAACTTGATGTTAAGACAAAGAAATAAATTGTCTGGCCTGAGAGTAGAGTTAATGCCGATGATTATGTTTTTGGTAGATGATTAGTGAACAATTAATGTGTTATGTGTCGCTCATTATCAATTTTCTCACCCTGTTGATTTTAATGTTTATTTTATTGACAAGATCGGTGCATGTTGCACTACATGATCGATGATCTCATTATGCCACTGCCCAATTCAGCTTTGATCTGAATAACATTTTACTTTACGAGTGTTCATGGTTGTTAATTTAGTGTCAGCATATGTGGATTTGGCAGTCAGAGTGTAAATATTCATGGCACCTTGCCATCATGGTGAGCCAGTGATTGATGTATTGACTGAGAGCATGTGGCACACGTACTGATTTTCCTCACATATGTTTCTGTTTGCTTTGATATGTCAATACAAGATGTTATATCTAGATGTAAAGACAAGATGTTATAACTAGGTGTTAAGACAAGATGTTATAACTAGATGTTAAGACAAGATGTTATAACTAGATGTTAAGACAAGATGTTATAACTAGATGTTAATACAAGATGTTATAACTTGATGTTAAGACAAGATGTTATATCTAGATGTTAAGACAAGATGTTATAACTAGGTGTTAATACAAGATGTTATAACTTGATGTTAAGACAAGATGGTATAACTAGATGTTAAGACAAGATGGTATAACTAGATGTTAAGACAAGATGATATAACTTGATGTTAAGACAAGATGTTATAACTAGATGTTAAGACAAGATGTTAATACAATAAAATGACACAAGATATTGAAAGCAAGATGTCATAATAAGAGGCTGAATGCAAGATGGTACAACAAGAGGTTAATACAATATATTAACGCAAGATGTTAGGACACAAGATGCTAATACAAGATGTTAGGATCAGATGAGTGAATGCATAAGTTGTGTTAAATACTGCTTTCAACAGTATTCCAGTTATATCACAGTGTGTCAGCTAATGTGGTAGGAAAGCCCGAAGTGATGCAGGTATTAGACATTTATCACTTTGGTGAAAACAATGAGGCACGGGTATGGTGCTGACAAACTTTGAAAGGTAATAGGTGTGAACCGGGATTCGATCCCATTGTCATACGTTACTGGTGTGCCCAGGGGACACAACTCTGCACAGCGGATTGCGGCCTAAACCACTGGGCCAGCTGTGGACCCCAGTACAAAGAAGCTGACATGCTGTGATGTAACTGAAATACTGACCAAACTCACTCACTACAAAGATCCTAACTGAGTGTTGAATACAGAATGGTTGACATTTAATAGTAAACAAAAATGTTGACATTATATTGTATACAAAAATGTTGACATTATATTGTATACAAAAATGTTGACATTATATTGTATACAAAAATGTTGACATTATATTGTATACAAAAATGTTGAAAAAGTATATTTCATATACAGTGAGCCCCATGAAGATCGGGGGTTGACTAGGTCTTCAGCAACCCATGCTTGACGTAAAAGGCGACTATGCTTGTCATAAGAGGTGAATAACGGGATCAGATGGTCAGGCTCGCTGACTTAATACATGTCATCCTATCTCAGTTGCATTAATCGGTGCTCATGATATCAACCACTGGATTGTCTGATCCAGACTCGATTATTTACAGACTGCCGTCATAAAGTTAGAATATTGCTGAGTGTGGAATTAAACAACAAACAAATCTTATATACAGCGTTTATACAGAAATTGGCACTAGTCCTGTAGTCTTTGCTAAGCTCCTCAATAGTTAAGGTATCATAAGGACTAGTAGAAATTTTGAATTTTAAGGGTTGTGCTACATGTTGTCATTATAAGGACTAAAACTGTTACTGTTAGTTTTAATATATATATATATATATAAGAAAGAGAATTTATGGATGTCAACATCTTTATTATGAGGAACACAACGTTTCTGACTATATGGTTACTCCTTCATCAGGTGAATGAATGCCATACTTACTTTCTTACTTACTTATATTGGAGATTTAACGTGTGCTTCCTGACTGCAAGCGTATGTCGCACACGGGCCCGACCAGGCCATTTAATGTGTTTCCAAAAAGGGGAAAAGTGAGTTTGTGAAACCCAGGAGGGGGGCTTTAGGGGTTGCTTATATAGTAATTTTGAAATTTTGAGATTTAGAAAGAATGCCAAGAGTGGGTGGGGGACAAACTAAGGGAGCTGTGTGTGTTGGGTGGTTATTAAATAAGGTAGTTTTGGTTTTAATATTTTATTTGGGGTTTAAATGCGACTAATTAGTCCTGTTTTTATAAGGTATATGCCTAAGGCTTTGAATTTTTCTAATTTATTTTGTGGATTTAAGATTGATTCTAGTGTAAGTCTGGTTTTAAGATTTAGGGTGGTCTGTAGTGTTGTTCGGTGAGGCAGAGAGCATATATATATGTACATGTAAGGACAACAAAATTAAATAAGATAACAAAATATGGAAACTAACAAGGAAATTTTCAACCAACAGATAATTGGCGCTGACAGGTGATTATCCATAGACAATGGAAGCCAATACTTTACATTAACTAGCGCTGATAGTATGGAAGCAAGCACTTATGTTATCAATTGATAGGTAATAGGCAATAGCAATGGGCAAACAGGGTTCCGGGGGCACTGACTGGTGAAAGAATGGCAATAGCAATGGGCAAACAGGGGGCCGGGGGCACTGATAGGTGGAAGAATGGCAATAGCAATGGGCAAACAGGGGGCCGGGGGCACTGACTGGTGAAAGAATGGCAATAGCAATGGGCAAACAGGGGGCTGGGGGCACTGATAGGTGAAAGAATGGCAATAGCAATGGGCAAACAGGGGGCCGGGGGCACTGACTGGTGAAAGAATGGCAATAGCAATGGGCAAACAGGGGGCCGGGGGCACTGACTGGTGAAAGAATGGCAATAGCAATGGGCAAACAGGGGGCCGGGGGCACTGACTGGTGAAAGAATGGCAATAGCAATGGGCAAATGGAAGCCAGCTACTTAATTAGCACCATTGACAAAGATCAAAGCATGAAGTCCCAAGCTCTAGGCAGACAGGTTCCCTGGTCACGGTTCATGGCTGGCTGGTGTCTCCTGATATGTCAATGGCTTCTTGTAGTTTTCTTTGTCGCCAGTTGTTGTTGGTAGACAAGACTTTGGTGGCTTCCCACATGATGTTATGGTTTGGGTTCTTTGAGATGTGTTCGGAAATAGTGGACTTCAGGTCGAGTTTGTTAACAGACCATACATCATGTGGGGAGCCACCAAAGTCCTGTCTACATATTGTCCTTTCATGTAAGGGGCGGTCGGGTAGCCAAGTGGTTAAAGCGTTCGCTCGTCACGCCGAAGACCCGGGTTCGATTCCTGACATGGGTACAATGTGTGAAGCCCATTTCTGGTGTCCCCCGCCGTGATATTGCTGGAATATTGCTAAAAGCGGCGTAAAACCATACTCACTCACTCACTCACTCCTTTCATGTACATATATGCCATCTGTCTCATGGCATTCATTCACCTGATGAAGGAGTAAGCATCTACTCTGAAACGTTGTGTTCCTCATAATAAAGAAGCTGACGTCCATAAATTCTCTTCCTTATGTATATCACTTCTAAATGCCTTTCAAAGACTTAAATCAAATATAGTGTTATTAAGTATACATTCTATACAAACAAGCTGAAATAATATATAATTTAAAACGGTTGCCATTATATGGCATACAGAAAGGCAGAGATTGTTTGCCGAAGAGGACATGTCTATTAGTTCAACAACTGCCGATTCACGAAGAGACGGAACATGCCACGGACTTCCTCCTTTGAGTTTTGTCACCATCATCTGAAGTCAGTTTATTGGCTTTAGGCATCAGACTATTTCCTACCTCAGGACAAGGCGACCTGGCAAAGCAGAAATCAATAACCATCATCAACACCCATTTCTGTGGAAAATCCTGGAAAACCTTTCTGCAAACGAAGGACATAATAGGATAAAGGTGTTTTGGGGCCAGCTGATCTGTAACTTTTAAAATTATGGAAAACTTAAAGCTATGGCTGACAATTGGCATTCTCAGCATTTATGACATGATGGGATACAGAGGTTTATCTGAAATTAATGTTGAAGGACGATTTTCAGCACTTTAGAGAAAGTCTTTTACTATAAGGAGTCTGTGATACAAGATGATCCGAGATGAATTTTCCCCATATGTATCTTCACCCACATCCATGTTTGTTCATCGTGGCGAAGGCCTGGGTTTGATTCCTCACTTGGGTACAATGTGTGAAACCCATTTTCCGGTGTCCTCCTGCTGTGATATCGCTGGAATATTGCTAAAAGCATTGTAAAACGATACTCACTCACCACCCACATCTCCTGACATGCTTGTAAGAAAATGATGTGTGACAAACTACGCACTGTGAGAGATGTTAACGTAAGCTCAGTGCCATATTAGTCCAGAACATATGATTCTTAAAATGAAAATGTCTAATTCTTATTCTTATGGTCAAGTCTTTGTTGCTGAAATCTTAAGGGCCTGGACAGGCCTGCAGTACAAATATGTGTTGATAGTAGATGTACAAAAATATTGTTTAGTTTTTTCTCATATCTTATCATTTCTAAACGTCATTGCATGAAATATAAACTGTAAAGGACAATAATACATTGGAATTTCCAGACAACATTACTTCATTTAAACTTAAGTATGTTTGGAGATTGGTGCATAGACAGAGCTAGGTAAACCATCTTTGATAAAATGGGCATACGAAAACAGAGTGGTACTCGACTTCTATAAGCTATACATTACAGACTTCGCTCAGTCTACAGCCCTTCCAATTTTGATAGATCTTCCTGTTTCAGTGTTCAATAATGTAATGAGAATCTATATCTGGAAAATGTAACTCTATATCTGTACAACACTGTTTTTAGACACATTATTCTTATGATCAAATGTGGTACTTTCAGAATACAGTAAACTACAGTTATAACCAACTCAAAGGGACCACTAATTTTAGGTTGTTATAAACGTAGTTTGTTTCAAGTATTTCAACTAAAATATACAGCAAATGTCCAGGACCTAACACACAGTTTCTTGTATCAGTTAGTTCATTATGAGCGTGGCCGCCTCTGTGGTCTAGTGGTAGAGCGTCCGCCCTGAGAGCGGAAGGTCCGGGGTTCGATCCCCGTCCGCATCATACCAAAAGACGGTAAAAGATGGTACTAGTTGTTACCCTGTCTGGCGCTCGGCGTTAAGTGGTTAAAGCATGGACTGGTCAGCTCAGAGTCAGTATACTGTGTCTGAGTGGGGTATTCATGTTAAACTGCAGCATGGTATTTCAGTGGGCTAGCACTATAAATCGGAATCAGTTTGGTCTAGTACAAGCAGCCACACATACAAACACACGTGCATGCACGTTGCTATATAAGTGCAATAATCTTGGACGCGACGTTAAACCCAATTTCACCTCATCTCATGAGCGTGTTCGTTATGAACATAGTTTACTGTACAAGTAATTTCTAGGGTTATGCAGTTCTAGTTGGCCTGAAGGACTCTCCTTTAATCAGATAACAAAACCACAGATAACTATAACTGTGTTTACATTGATTGTACCATATTCGACTTATTAAGTGCCCAAGGGGCTCTCAAAATTAGAAATAGGGGGCTCTTATTCGAATATTATTTTGGTGGATAAAAAACAGAGTTGAAAGATAAATTTCGTGGTTTATACTGACAGCCTGAAATGTTTATATACGACAGATATATTTTTCCAGAATTTAATTGCCCATAATTGAGGGTGCATATTACACGAGTGCGTATTATACACGAATAAATAAGTCTTGTGTATATTGATCAATCGGAAGGGGTGCTAATTGGGATTGTTCACTAGCCAATATATTAGCAAATTAGCTGTGGGCGCTTATTAGAGCGGGGCGCTTATTATGTCCAATATGGTATTTGTTGTATGTAGTCCCATCTGAACATGGTGGTAAGGATAGGGAAAGCAGAGGTCACTTATGATGAGATGATCACATCAAAATTACGGAGCATGTCTGGAAATGACAGTAATACATTGTCAGACAATGAGGTTACTAGAGATGTAACCGAGTACAAAGAAAGAGGATTAGCTCAGTCGGTGAAGCATCCAAAAGACAGCTTTGATGGTTAGGCAGCTGACACTTCATTCACACATGCAAGACAGAGCAACTTACCCAGGCTAATGCTGGTTTTGTAGTGATACCACTGGGATACCATGTAGACTAACATTGAGTCTCTGAAATCTTATATTACACAATATCCTTCTTGACTCTAAAAATAAAATAAAAGTTCCTATGCTGATTTCAGAGCTAGCTTGAGCTGGCTAGACTTGCTTTTGTATGCATTTCTAGATTATTTTTTTTCATGAAATGAATATATTCCACGGTCATGGTGCAGGACTTTGATACCATGATGCAGCTCCGCATGGATCCCCCACTCAAACACAGTACACTGACTGAGCTGACCAGTCCTTGTTTAAGCCCCTTAACCTTTAGCCTGCTGAATTGTTTTAGCATAAGGCGATGTTAAGAGGGTGGACAATTTCAAACAGTTGGTGCTTCATTCCACACTAACATTGAGAGCATTAATACCAATAGCCAGACAGGATAGCAACAAGTACAATCTTCTAACGTTGGTATGATGCGGCTAGGGGGTTGAAGGACCAACCATCCTCCCCCCAGGCAGGCAGACACTCTGTCCACTAGGCCAGAGGTGGTAGTGGAGATGACTGTCAACTTTACCCAGGTACAGTTGGAGCAGTGTTACCTTGTGTTCAGGGTCCTGTTCTACAAGGCATTGACTGCTTTAGTTCCTAAGCCAATATGTGGTTATTATTATACAGAGGGGCGGTCGGGTAGCCTAGTGGTTAAAGCGTTCGCTCGTCACCCGGGTTTGATTCCCAACATGGGTACAATGTGTGAAGCCCATTTCTAGTGTACCCCGCTGTGATATTGCTGGAATATTGCTAAAAGCGGCATAAAACCATACTCACTCACTATTATACAGAGGCTCTATCAGTCATCAAATGTCGGCATCGTGTTAACAGCGTTCATGCTGGCTTTTGAAACTGACAGTACCAGTGGACTGGCAACTATAAAAATTCCCAACTTTGAACAGATAAAAATCATATGAAAATTGCCTGGTTTTAATTCTTTCAACATCAACTTCAATGCAGTGTACTTTCGTGGCTGACAAATTCAGGGAAGTCATTTCTGAAATAACTTATTTAGATCTACACGCCATTCACACAAAGTTCAATGTCAATTTTCTCTTTGTTTTCTGAATATTTCACTTTGATTCAAAACTAAGCCACTACAAATAGTTATTTTACTTCGACATATTATTTACTTGCACTGAAAATAGACAACAGGAAATCCTGATGACAACAGACGGGCTGACTTCATTCTAAAGATATACTTATATGAATATTGCCGATGTTTTGTTCAACAGTGATTTATAAGGTCCTTTATTTGCCTGTCAACAGGGACTGGCAGTCACATGAATTATCAGTCCAAGCCTAATTTACCGGTAAAAAACTTGAACAGTTTGTTAAACTATGCCTTGTTCCTACTTGTCTTCTCAACAGGATAAGCTTCGTACATTGGGTCGGATGGCCTTTAACTATCTATTGGGTCTGTTTTAAAACGGGGGCACGGGTGGCCCAGTCGTTTAAGGCGCCGCGATTCGCTGTGCAGAGTTGCGTCCCTTGGGCATGCCAGAAACCTATAATTGTGGGTTCGAATCCCGGTTCGCCCCGATTTATTTTCTAGGTTTGTCAGCACCATACCCGTGCTCGTGGGTTTCACTGAAGTGGTAAACGTCTTGAGACCTGCATCACTTCGGGCTTTCCTCCCACATTAAGCAGACACGCCGCGATATAACTGGAATACTGTTAAAAGCGGTGTTAAACCCAACTCACTCACTCACTGTTTTAAAACAAACTCACTCACTCACCCAACTTATAGTTGTTCACAAACTTTTGCAGTGATTTCATGCTTGAATTGCCCTTCCCCATCCCTCCATCCCCCTTAATCCCTCCCACCCCAGTTTTTTGTGATGGAGGTACCCTAGGAGCTTTCATTTCACATATATTTTAGTGTCAAAATGAAACATTGTTCTAAAGTCTGTGTAATCATCAAACAAGGTAGATAACTCTGTATGAAGTGGTTTATGGGTGCTTCTTGAGTCAGGGTAGTTGTTCTTGTACAAGGACAGAACAACAGATCCCAGGATTTCCAAGACTTGCCGGTGTAATTAAATGTTCATATTGTTGTCCATTGCTTACAAGAGGCACCTATGTCGGTGGAGGAAGGGATTGTGCGTTAAGCCAGGGCAGCTGGTGATAACTGGGGAGGGAAGATTTGCATGAGATGTAAGAGGTTCCGGATGTCTTGTTGTGGATTACGGACAGATCCCACGCAACGTTTTACGCATCTGTTCAACGTAATTTGATTACTGCGAAAACAACTATCTCAAATTTCGGGTTTTCATACAATATATATTCCAACGCAAAGAGTTAATTTCGTCTTTTTGGAATCATTACATTTATACTGTTTACATACATTGTTTTGTTGTGTCACAAATACCATTCAGTGTGTCATTGATTCATGGAGACTTTGTAATCAGGGATCAGCTGGCTTGAACTACGGAAAAGACAAAAGACAAAAAACAGATCTGAACAGGTACAATGTACGAGCAGCTACAATGAGTTAGACGTATCATCAACAAGACATTTCTGTGAATCTATTACAGTAAGTAGAACATGATAACGACTATCTTATCTACTTAGGGTTAATTCATGTACATGGACAGCAGTACAGGCAGCATTAATTTTTAATTGAGTAGAGCTTTTGAATAGGTTTATTTTTAAATCTGGCTCAGGAGTGACAAAACTAAACATGCCAAGAGTGTTCCAGGGCACAGTTACATGATGTTTGGCTGTTGGACAAAATTGCAGAGTCTATCTTAGATAGCTCCTAAGTCCTTATTTTTGGCTTGTAACCTGTATATTTTACAACTTTTTTGTGGTATGAATGGTCTCAAGTATCTACGTGGAATTATTATTTTATCTTTTATTTTATATAAAACGTGAAAAAAGTACACTTAATTTTTAAAAAAAAATAACATCAATTCAAAATGTATGTTTGTTTTATACTGATCAGTAAATTTCAATCAATGTACGTTTACTGGAGGAAAAGTGGAATTCAAATGATTGAATTTGGAACAACTTACTCCCAAGTTTAAAACATGAGAACCCCATTTTTTTATTTCATTTTTGAAATTGCCTTACTCAAAGGTACAGGTAAAAGAAAAAGAAAAAAATCTAATTAGTTTTGTTTCTGCATTATGGACCTTTGCATGAAGGCGTAAGAGACATTAAAGTGTTGAATTAGGCTTACTTACTCCCAGATCGCCTCTACAGGAAACTCCGTTTCCATGTCTGGAGGAACCCACGGATGCAGGGCCATGCTGGAGTGCCTCTTTAGAACATTGATTTTTGTTATCAGGTTTAGCTCTGAGTATTAGGAGTAGGTTCCTCACTGCTAGAAATATGGTTTGGCCAAGTCGATATTGATGGTTGGAGCAATCAGCCACTATGGGTGTCAAGGTAGAAATAAAACTGTCCACATGTATGAGGTACGTCTGATCAATGAAGTATGTGAAGGCCTGGTTTAAAGTCCAAATATCTTCTGCAGCCAAACTGCTAACCTTCTGTTGACTGATCCTCGGCATCAATATGTGTCATTATATTGACCAAGTTTGATACAACACTTGAGTAGCGTGTGAAGCCATGAAGCTATATGAAATCAAGAAACTATGTGAAATCAAGAAACTATGTGAAGCCAAAAAACTGTGTGTGAAGCCAAGAAACTATGTGAAATCAAGAAACTATGTCAAGCCAAGAAACTGTGTTTGAAGCCAAGAAACTATGTCAAGCCAAGAAACTGTGTGTGAAGCCAAGAAACTATGTGAAATCAAGAAACTATGTGAAGCCAAGAAACTGTATGTGAAGCCAAGAAACTATGTGAAATCAAGAAACTATGTGAAGCCAAGAAACTGTGTGTGAGGCCAAGAAACTATGCAGGAAGCCAAGATACCATGTGTGAAGTCAGGAAACTGTGTGTGAAGCCAAGAAACTGTGTGAAATCATGAAAGTATGTGAAGCCAAGAAACTAAATGTAAAACCAAGAAACTGTGTGTGAAGCCAGGGAACTATGTGTGAAGCCAAGAAACTGTGTGAAGCCAAGAAACTATTGTTGAAAGCAGTTTTAACATCCACACACTCACACTTACCCTTTTCCAGTAAGACTATACACATTGTTTAATTTGCTTGGTAAGCTCCCTGTGTACCACAACATGCTAAGCATAACACATCTTCTATTGTTAGAATACTCTAAGATAACGCATATCTTCAAGGGAAGGAATTTCTTGCTAGGCTACTTTGCAACACATGTCTTCTGTTGCCTGATTAGAGTGCTTCTGTACTTACGAGGGATGATTGATAACTTCTGAGCCTTATATAAAAGGAATTGCATTATAGTGAAATGTTTTGTTGTGGACATTGCATGAAAAACTTGCGTCAGTTGAGTCAGTAAAATATGCAGGGGTCTGTGACCTCTGGAGTGAGTGAGCGAGTATGGTTTTACGCCTGAAAATGGGCTTCACACATTGTACCCATGTCGGGAATCGAACCCGGGTCTCCCGTCATGACGAGCGAACGCTTTAACCACTAGGCTACCCAACCGCCCTGTTGCCTCTGGAAAATGGGCAAACTTGAGGAACTAAGGTGAAGCAGTATATAATCATCCCCCCGTCTTCAGAACTTCCCCTTACATCCATCCATGTTTATGTATTTATAGCTGAAATTCTGAAGATGTGTTAAGGCCATTCATTTCTTTTCAAAATGTTTTTTGAGTGTCAATACATAATCAGACATGGCGCCAATGTATCATTGCATGAAATCTATTTTTGCTACAAATCCACTGTAAAAGATCTTTGCTCTTCCTTTTGGTGAATTTTGGCAAAATTTTGTTTCTAACAATGATCAGCCTCTTAGCATGGCCAGAAGCACACTTAGGACACATGGTGGAGCAGGTCCCCAGTAATCCATGTTTGCTGTGAGAGCCATGTAAACTGAGGATTGGTTGGTAACCATTCATCACCTGGCTGATTGTGTGTCATGGCACCAAACTTAGTATCAACTATATGTGACCTTATAGCTTTAGTCTGATAGAGCTGTAGTGCCAGTCAAACAGTTAGATTTACTGCAGTTTCAGGTTCTCAAAATGGAGTCTCTGGACTCCTTTTAATTGTATTCAGATAATTTAACATCTGTATTTTTCATAAAATATTTATAAAAAGAATATAGAGACTAAGTGTTAGTCTAATGTCTAATGTCTAATGTCTGACGCTGACCCACACATAACCATGGTTTACACTGCATCTCCTGGTTTGCATGCTCAAACCTATACTTACTGCTGGACATAACATATTGCTGACTCAACATAAAAACAATCTCTGAACTAGGAACATACCCTATTAAAAGAAATCATGTTTTACCATTAAAAAAGGCTGATAACTATCAGACATCTTGGAATGACGGCAATGAGTCTGTTTTTAATGTAAAAAAATATCTGGTATTAAAACCATTCTTCAACAACAAATGACTTCTTCCTCAGATGATACCCCAACTGGCTGTGATTTATAATCCCCCAAACACAAAACCATATAATCAGTCATGAGGGAGATAGTCTGGACAAACTATCATTCATCACGTTTTCATGAAGAGTCTGGGGCCTCAATGGTGGCTTCATCCTCCAGTCGATACTACTTTCCAAACACATTTCCATTGATAAAACATCTAGTTGCTGCAACATTAACGTGATATATCATTGTCACGCTGTGATTAATATTGCCTTCAGGAATACAGTCTCAAACATGGTTGATCATATAGTTTATCCGATAGAGTAATAAATTCTGGGGATGTGGTTGCAAATGTGCATGGCATCTTTAAACCACTGAGTTATAAATCTGTACAGTAATGATAGCATGTTAACTTGTGTGAAAAGTACTTCTTTTTTCAGTTTGTGTGTAATGTCTTCTCCATTATCCCAAAAATGGGACTCGAAGTTTCAGTGTTGGAAATATATGTTTACCGTATTCGCTGTAATAAAGACAAATTGACAAAGGGATGCACTTATTAAAACCATACACAAGTTAAATGGGAGCGGGGCGGTCGGGTAGCCTAGTGGTTAAAGCGTTCATTCGTCACGTCGAAGACCCGGGTTCAATTCCCGATCTGGATACAATATGTGAAGCCATTTTCTGGTGTCTGCCGTGATATTGCTGGAATATGCTAAAAGTGGTGTAAAACCATCATACTCACTCACTCACTCACCTACCCGACCGCCCCGCTCCTATAAGGACTACTTACAGACTGGTCTAGCAGTTGGCCGGGGGGCTTGTAGGAGCAGGGTGCTTAATATGGTGAATACAGTAAATATATTGCTGAAATGTCTGTAACATTTTCAGAAAGTTGAAAAAACGGTTTTAGAAAAAAATATTGAATAAACACATGAAAACGAAATATTATTGCAAGCATTGACATTCATACAGTTTGAAGATCACTCTGTGACATGTACAGATCATACTTCAGGGAACTCACTAAAAGTGGAAGTCTTAGAAGTACAGACCGTCTCCGTCGTCTAGTGGAAAGATCATCTGCCTGGTAATTGTTGCTGCCCTGCCTGTCATGGAAAAAAGAAGCACTGGTCGGCTCGGAGTCAGTATACCGTGTCTGAGAAGGGTATCTCAGTAGGCTAGCACTATAAAACCAGCATACATCTAGACTAGAACATGCAGCCACACACATGTATGCATGTTGCTATAGAAGTCTAATGATATTGAATGTGTCAATAAACTCCATTTCACCTCATCCTAAAAAGACATCAACACATCTTTCCAGCATAATTCTGTGTGCATCTGTTCAGCAAAGCATTTCCTCATTAAGGTGAGGTGAAATGGGGTTTAACGTCGCGTCAAAGATTATTGCACTTATATAGCGACATGCATGTACGTGTGTGTGTGTGGCTGCTTGTACTAGTCCGGACTGATGCCGATTTATAGTGCTAGCTCGCTGAGATACCATGCCACAGTTTAACATGAATACCCCACTCAGACACAGTATACTGACTCCGAGCCGACCAGTCCTTGTTTTAGCCCCTTAATGCCGAGCGCCAGACAGGGTAACAACAAGTACCACCTTTTAACGTCTTTTGGTAGGACGCGGGCGGGGATCGAACCCTGGACCTTGCGCTCTCCGGGTGGACGCTCTACCACTAGACCACGAGGGCGGTCTTTCCTCATTAAGGGTAACAGACCTTTATCCTTTGATCCCACAGTTGGGATGACATAAGCCTGGTTTACACTTTTACCCTAAGAGGTAAATTTTGATATACAAACATGTTTTTAGAATTTACCCCAGGGGGTTAAATGCTCCAACTCGAAAAGTGGAGCAAAGTTCATATCCTTATGGGGTGTATTTACCCCTGGGTGTGAAATACCCCCTGGGGCGAAGTTGTGCATGTAAACTAGGCTATAGTTCAACATCTTTGTGTGATAAATTCCATAATACCAGCATCACCTGGTAATATCATCTGTGGCAACCATATGGACATTTAATGCTACATAATCAGTTCATGAGTAATAAGTTGAAACAATTATGACATACTACTCAATGTTTGATTGGGATACTAGTACTCAGATATGTCGTTCTATTTAAGTATACGCTTGACATATGAGAATCAGTTTTGTGTATCTTCGAAAGATTAAAATATCCCTATCAGAAATGGAGTGGTACACTATTAGAGAATAAAAAAAACTTCCCTTTTTGCCCATCTTCTGTTTGAGATGTGATAAACGGTTCTCACAGAATATCATCCCAGAGCATCTGCTGCATCACAGACAAAGTATTTAGGAAGTAAATGATGCATCTCAGTGGTCGACATTGGTGAATGTTTGAAACGGATGACACCGTTTGGTGCATGCTTTTTATATGCCATTATGAGTTCTTGGATCGCATTTCATGCCATCAGTGGGTTCCGATAATTTCTTTCTGTCATGCAGCGAGATAATAAAACTCTGAGTCCTGATGCCATTTTGAAGAGGTTTGAGTGTATTACCATAAGGATGTGTGAATTATTAAGCTGGAATGCAAATAGGATCATGTGCACCCTATAAAAACATCCCTTGAGATGTAGCTCACCTGGAGTATGAAAGAAATTGTCGATCAACTGTCCATCTATGGTCTACAGTCCAAAATCCTTTTAGTTCTCCACTGCTATTTCTAACTCTTCTAGGGATTCTGGGTTAGCTTTGATCCCCAGTACCTATGCTTGTAGCATTTAAGAGTTGACTTCCTGGGTTGGGTTGGGTGGTTGATATCTTGTCATCATACCCTGAGGGTGTTGATCGATGTTCATGTTATCAATCACTAGTCTAGACTCAGGTGTTTACAGGCCACCGTTACATACATATACCTGGAAATATTGCTGAGTGCAGTGTCCAACTACATACAAATATAACACTGGTACAAAAGGAGTTCGGGTTTCTTGACCGGTCTCTAGTAAGTTCCTCAGTACTTGTGACCTAGATAACTAATGAGGGATCTGTGGTGACAATGTATCACCTGGCTGATAGTGTGTCATCATACCAGGGACATGAATGGATGCTGATGCTGTCTGCCATGTGTCTGAACCAGACAGGTGAAAATTGCTGACTTGGTATTTAAAAAACTTTTATATAAAAATCACTCGTTCCAAAAAGTAAAATTTTGCATAATGTTGTTGTTTTTTATGTCAAATCATTTTTTAAATCCAGGTCTCAGTTTAAACCTTTTGTAAAGGATTATTGTTTGTTCATTGTTTAACGCCGCACTCAGCAATATTCCAGCTATGTGATGGCAGTTTGTAATTTAAGTGCTAATCCAGACAATCCAGTGATTGAAATTTAACATTGATCCACACAATTGGGGAGGCGATCGGGTAGCCTAGTAGTTAAAGCGTTTGCTCACGCCGAAGACCCGGGTTCGATTCCCGACATGGGCACAATGTGTGAAGCCCATATCTGGTGTCCCCCGCCGTGATATTGCTGGAATATTGCTAAAAGCGGCGTAAAACCTCACTCACTCACTCACTCACACAATTGGGAAATGATCACTGTCATCAACCAAGTCAATGAGCCTAATCACCTAATCGTCTTATTAATCGCCTCTTATGACAAGCATGGTTACTGAAGATCAATCCTAATTTGGATCTTCACAGTGGGCAAGGTAGTGTTAGTTTCCTGCATGTCTACACTGATCCAAGGCTTTGCCTTTATCGACATTTCTCTGTCTGATGTTATATTGAGAGGATGTTACGAGAGAGGGGGGTAGAAAGTTCAATCAGTGACTGTAATTAATCTTCCATGTTACGTCTCATCTTGTTCATTCAAATATTCCAGCTATGCATTTTATGACTTTGATTAAAATGTGAACATTTTGAAGAATCCTTGAAGCTTTGAAATAAATTTTAGAAGATAATGGCATTATCACTATTTCATGAGGACTGATGGTTATTAGCTCAACTGGAATTGGAATTAGTTGACAGGTCACATGTCAATGTCAAGGGAGCCATTCATCCCAACACATTCCTAGAGTGGAGTTAAAATCTGAATTGATTTCTTGCTCAATTGGTTACACATGTTTTTGTCATTTACAGTCTTGTTCATTTCATTTACAGAAATGGCACAGAAAAAGAATGTAATATCCTCCTTACAAGAAGATGAGGGAGATGATAGGAACAGCCTCATGCCCAAAACAGGGGGAGAACTTGTCTGCCGGAACAGCCCTGAAACCCGTGAGTTTACAGAACATTGTCTCCCTCTCAGCAGACATCTTCCCGAGGCAAGAGAATTAACTGACTTTGAAAGTCCAGTTTCCACCCTTGCCGAACTAGGCTGGAATTCCTGGGCTCGATCATAGCGCCACCAGTGGCTATTACGAGTTATGTCCTTTCCATGCCTCTCCTATTGACCAATCAGATTCCACCTCTCGTATCACTTTCATTTGTTTCAACAAAACAGTGGCACCCAGTCAAGATGATCTGATCAATAATCAAGATCTATATTGTGATAAAACGAGTCTTACAACGCGAAGTGCATCAAATCACGTGACGTGAGCACCTTGATTAAAAACATGGAGAGATTTAGAAAATATCTGTTGACAACGAGTTAGCGGTGCACATGCTTTGCAAATCCTGCAGTCGACCGAAATCTGCATGACACTCTACGAACTGGATTTCGATTTCGGTGCGCGATTTTGATTGGACTATGCATAGACTCGTTAGTCCAGCCAAAATGTAACTCCATAATACCTGCCTAGTTCAGCAAGGGTGGAAACTGGACTTTCATTGTCAGTTAACTCACTTGCCTCGGTAAGATGCTCAGCAGACTGCTTAGGGAGCCTATTGAGATCCAATTCTCCTCTGTAATTCTCTCTTTGTTTCTTTGATGATTTAGTAATCTACCACATATGTATATGACAACCTGGGTCACATTCAGCTTAAATGGATTGCAGCAGATCTATAAGTTATAGTACATTTCCGTATGATAATCTTCCCAGGAGGAATCAACTCCTGTGGCCAGTGTAGGATATGAGATCAGCATTTTATACCATCAGTGGATGTGTTAGGATGATATAGGCTCGTCATATTGATACAACAAGTGGTATCTATTCTTAGATTTGCAACAAATTAATGCAAATATTAAATTATTGTCATCTCATAATGTTTTTTGTTTAACCAGGGTTCCATTTTTTCTTGGGGCCCTGGTGCTAGAATTTCCAAAACATCTCTATCAGTATGCATAAAGTTACTTAAGTTACCAGTCGTCTAAGTCGCCGCAATTCGCTGTGCAGAGTTGCGTCCCTTGGGCACGCCAGAAATCTATGATTGTGGGTTCGAATCCTGTTTTGCCCCGATTATGTTTCTAGATTTGTCAGCACCATACCCGTGCTCATGGGTTTCATCGAAGTGGTAAACATCTGAAACCTGCATCACTTCGGGCTTTCTCCCGCATTTAGCTGACACGCCGCGATATAACTGTTAACGCCGCGGAATACTGTTAAAAGCGGCGTTAAACCCAACTCACTCACTAAATACATGATCACTGCAGTAGTCTGAACTTAGCATAAATGTTTTTAAGATATTGTAGAGGACTTAAATCTTTGTTGTTTGTATTTTAGTATATTTAACACACATTTTATCTGGCGAACTTAGGTAGCCATAACTTGTTTGGAGTGACCAACACTTCTCGTATGCCCCTGTTGTAGCTCTATATATCAGTAATGACATGATCTCATCCAAACAATACTACCCAGTATGTTACAATGTTCATTATATAATGTTTATTATGAATATTGTGTCGTTATGACTCCTCGTGACTGTCATGGATCCAGCAATTATCCCAGTGACTCTGCCCTGGTCATGTTTATAAAGAAAATTGTGTCGTTATGACTCCTCATGACTGTCATGGATCCAGAAATTATCCCACTGACTCTGCCTTGGTCATGTTTATAAAGAAAATTGTGTCGTTATGACTCCTCGTGACTGTCATGGATCCAGAAATTACCCCACTGACTCTGCCTTGGTCATGTTTATTAAGAAAATTGTGTCGTTATGACTCCTCGCGACTCTGATAGATCCAGCAATTATCCCCTAGACTGGTGCCCTGTCTCTTGGGACAGAAGCTGGTCAAGGCTGTGTAAACATTGTATAGTGTCTGATTGCCTATTCAGACAATAAGACGGTAGTCCTGTAGTGACCTGATCCAATCCCACACACCTCCTTACTGCCAGGCTTGTATTGAATAAGATTAGAGACTCTCTGTGTAGGTACCAGCTATCTCTGTGCCAGATGTCCAAGCCATGCCCAAGCCCCTCCATAGGGGAAAAGACCTTATTTCTACATTGACAGCTATGTGGAGTGGCCAGGTCATTAACACTAACAGAGAGAAAATTCATTGGATTTAAACACAGGGATCGACTAACAATATCCCAGCAATAGGGAGGGCATCAGCAACAGGCTTCAAGCATTGAACACGTGTAGGGAATCGAACCAGGGCTTTCAGAATGATAAGCAACTGCTTCAACCGCTTGGCTACACCACCCACACATATTGTTTGTTTGTTTGTTGTGTAACGCCGCACTCAACTATATTCCTGCTATATGATGGCTGTCTGTAAATAATCGAGTCTGGACCAGACAGTCAAGTGATCGATGTCATGAGCATCGATCCACCCAATTGGGATACGATGACATGCATCAACCAAGTCATCAATCCTGAACACCCGATCCCGTTAGTTGCATCTTACGAGAAGCTTTGTCACCTTTTACGGGAAGAATGAGTTGCTGAAGACCTACTCTAGCCCGTACAGATTGGCATGTAGGGGATAGTCTGGGTATACAAGTTTCATGAACAGGTCACAGGGTTAACAACTATATTATCCCTGTCCTTCCAGTAGATGTCCAATAGATATATATATCATTTAGCATTCAAAACGATATGATCTTCATCTTTTTTCCAATGGATATATATCATTCAGCTTTTTCCCCCATTGAATATATCATTTAGCCTTCCAATGGATATGGCCTTCAACCTTCCAATGGATATGGCCTTCAACCTTCCAATGGATATGGCCTTCAACCTTCCAATGGATATGGCCTTCAACCTTCCAATGATATGGCCTTCAATCTTCCAATTAATATGGCCTTCAACCTTCCAATGGATATGGCCTTCAACCTTCCAATGGATATGGCCTTCAACCTTCCAATGGATATGGCCTTCAACCTTCCAATTAATATGGCCTTCAACCTTCCAATGGATATGGCCTTCAACCTTCCAATGGATATGGCCTTCAACCTTCCAATGGATATGGCCTTCAACCTTCCAATGATATGGCCTTCAACCTTCCAAATGATATGTCCTTCAACTTTAAATGGATATGGCCTTCAAACTTCCAATGGATAGGGCCTTAAACCTACCAATGGATATGGCCTTCAACCTTCCAATTAATATGGCCTTCAACCTTCCAATGGATATGGCCTTCAGCCTTTAATTGATATGGTCTCCAACCTATCATTTATGTGGCCTTCAACCTTCCAATGGATATTGCCTTCAACCTTCCAATGATATGGCCTTCAACCTTCCAATGGATATGGCCTTCAACCTTCCAATGGATAGGGCCTCCAACCTTCTAATGGATAGGGCCTTCAACCTTCCAATGGATGGGGCCTTCAACCGTCTAATGGATATGGCCTTCAACCTTATAATTGATATGGCCTTCAATCTACCAATTGATATGGCCTTCAACCTTCCAATAGATATGGCCTTCAACCTTCCAATGGTTAGGGCCTTCAACCGTCTAATGGATATGGTCTTCAACCGTCTAATGGATATGGTCTTCAACCTTCTAATTGATATGGCCTTCAACCTTCCAATGGATAGGGCTCCAAAATGAAAGAAGTACACTACATGATGTAGTTGATAATTTTATAGTCCAATGTACATGTGTTTGCAGTGCATGACGGCATGAGCTGCTAACAGATAGATGTTTAGAGTGATAAATAAAATTTACTGTTGGAAGATAAACCTGAGTGGTCAGACAATAAACCAAGGAAGATCCATGGGGGTTCAGTGAAAATAACTGGCATGTTATTTAGGTAGAGTATGTTGTTCCAAAAGGCAGAATTATACAACACAGACTGAATAGATATAAATATATATTCTCACATTTATTAACAGGTAAGACGATATTGCTGATATGTCGAGAGATGAATAAATCAAAACTTAAATTTGTGTTGAAGTCAGCAGCTCTGATGAAGTCACATCTCTCTTTATAATGTGACAAGTCACAATCAGTATGACTGTTGAAAAACAAGTGTCGTTTGCAAACAGAGTACTTGACAAAATATTTACATATACATTTGTATAGAAGAGTTTCTCCTGATGGCAACTCCATTACCACAGTACAGCGTTCCCAAGCCGATAGGCTCTGATCTCAGATTTGCCCTGATTATGTCTTTCAGGACCAATCCCTGCTCGTTGTGTAAGCATGTTTTTGTTCCACCCAAATTTGGTTCTCACCGGAAAAAAATGTCAGTATTGAATACCTAAAATTGCAGTGAAAATGTTGCGACCTTGTAGTGAAAAGTTCCATTTGGCAGGAACAAACTTTTTGGTGTGTTTATGAGAGATGTTCTTGTTTATTGTACAATTGCAGTACAAGTAAACATAATCTAAAAGAAAAATGAAGGATTTTGATGAAAAAGGAAAGCATAAAAAAAATCCTGATAGTTAATTAATGATGAAGGCAAATGTGAAAACATGTAATTATGACAGAAACAGATAGAACACAGAGCCCAAAATGCAACTGAAATCAGAAGTACTGCTGCACAAGAATTCCATGAAATGACTGTGTTTATGTAGAGTAAAGTCACCAGTGAATACACCCCAAACCCCCCCCCCCCCCCCCCCCTCCCCAATCAATATAACCAAACCCCATTAAAACCCCTCTTTTAGACACTTACTTAACAGTTTCACAAGGTAGAACATATGTATGTAAAAATCCTGATATGCACCTTCAAAGAATCAAATGTTGGAAGTAAAAGTTCTTCTGACGGAACTTATATGCACATGCAGCCAAATCTTGGTTACAGTTGGTTGTACCAAAGTTGTGAACGTCTGCAACCTGTGCCTCCTCAAAATCTGTGCTTTGCTCACAAAGCAAGCCAGCATAACTGAAATACAGTTCAAGGTGGCATTCAACCCTAATCACTCACACTTTGTTGTAAGCCTCTACCCCAAATACTTGAGTTCAGCTTAACAGCCCTGGACCTGACATGGATTGAAAAGTTACAAGTGAAATGATTGGATGGTTGGATTATCGGAAACACAACTATTTGTATTTTGTCCTAATTGCAATATCTGTCTCTGTTGGGTGCTATCACAATCTATTCTAGACTGCTTAAAAATAACTTTTGTGTATCAAGCAGATAAATTTACCAGTTTTTGTCATATTATTTCTTTGGACAGCATTTTCAGAAGAGCATCGTTGATGATGTATGAGCAAGCAGTGCATAGGTCATTGACTGCATAATCAGAGATTATGCAGCTCCACGCAGCTCTTGCATTGCAAATGACAGGGAAATGGGAGATGAGAAGAGTCATGTCAGCTCCATACATCATCCCAGGGAAAGCAGACATGGTGTTTTGTAACTGTTCTTATGCTACAGTTGTCATGGTTGCAAAGAATTTTAGACAACACAGTTGACAACCAGAGCCTCAGTTTGCATGGTATTAAACCAGAATACATCATATGTGTCAAATGTCTGCTCTCTAAGGCTGCTTGTAAAGATTTTTTAACCCTTTCGCCCCGACTGCCCGATTTATCGGGCAGCATAAACCGTGTCCCAGAACCCGGCTGCCCGAAAAATCGGGCGAGAACTGTCCAAGCCCCACACCCGGCTGCCCGATAAATCGGGCGGCGCGAGCGTGTTTACAAAATCGCTCTTTCTACTTCCTTTCTCGTGTGTAATCTCGTTCTAAATATGGAAACGAGATATACACGTGATTGACACGTCATTCTATGGAATTTCCCCGTCTTTTTGGCGCGAAAATCGCGGATGTCACCTGTTTTCGCGACAGGTATTTTTCTCGCTTGAATCGGAAATCAAGCGTAATGGCGGCCAACTACGATTCGGATAGCGATCAGATGATTAACAACGACTCTATCGGGAATAATAATGTGTTTGAATTGAATAATTTAAGCGAAGGGGAGAGGGAATTTCGCGAATATTTTGGTGAAGATTTTGACGGTTTCGACGAGGTGTCCCCCCCGCCAACTTTCAAGAATGGGAGTGGCAGAGGGACCACAACAGTGGAGACATGAGGGATTTTGAAGAGGCGACCGGACTCAAGAATATATATATATTGACACGTACGGTGAGTGAAGAGTCATACTATTGATTTTTTCCAACTGTTTTACAATGATTCTGTGTTTGAACGGATTATCAGTGCGACGAATGAGAATGCAGCCTACACGTGAACGAGCGATCACAACAACAACAAAGGTGAGTGGCATGACGTATTTGTTTCTTTTTTTTTTAAATTATTTTTCTGATCGCAATCCGAATTGTAGTTTGCCGGTTTGTCGTATGTCCTTATATTTCGCTCAATTTTAATAAAATTTATTTCTATAATCATGTTTGTTCTCTTGTTTTTTTACATCTTAATTTAAATTTTAGTAACTGTATAAATTATTTATTTATTAATTGATTTAATAAAGTACTGATTTAATTTATTATGCAGTTGTAAATAGCAGTGTATTGTAAATATGTTATCACAACTTTTATATTTGCAGAACTTGAATTTACGATCTTTCTGTCCTTTTACAATCTTTCGATTCCCTCTTCAGATCAATCTGTGATATCTTCCCTGTGATGTCATTCTTATAGTAGCTGTGGTTCAATGTTCATGTAATGTGATAAATTACTTTTTAAAAACTTAAATACTTAATTTTTGTTTCAAATCCTGAAAAAGAACAAAATAAATCAAATATTTGTTTTTACCTGTGTTAACGAGTTTACCTGCGTTAACAAGTTTACCTGTGTTAACGAGTTTACCTAAGAGACTGTAGGTGTATCATAAGTAATATGTGACATCAGTATAGAAAACAAAGTCAGTACCAAGAGTTGTAAACTTGTTTATTTGTTTACAGATGTGCATGAAGAGAATTTACCTGTAACACCTGCGATTACCTGTGCCGTCCAAGATGACAAGACCACTGTGTTATGTTTACCTTGTATCTGTGATTTAGTTTTGTGATTTTTAATACAATTTGAGCCAAAATTCATTGTCTGTTTTCATTTTTTCAGTGTTTTCAAGTTTTATTTCACTTGTAAACACCTGTAATTAGATAATGACAAAGGTTAGAGACAATAACAACAAAGAATATTAAAGTATACTTAATCCTCTTTACAATGGTATATGATCAATGTATATTAAAAGCAAGTTTCTGGTAGAAAAAGTGCATCAAAAATGATGGTGTGATTTTCTAATAATACTGCCAGGGAGGCCAGTGTACAGGCCTTGTCAGTGTCAGGGACTGCAGGGTTTCAAGGGACATAACTCTGGGGCAGCCAGTGATGAAAGAGTTAAATGGCTTTGATAGAATTCAAGGAAATAATAACTGATCCTAGCTGTCAGAAAGCCATGATGTGTTGTGCAACAAGAATGATGGCAAATGTCATGTCTTAAATTTCTTGTCTGAGATTATTCTTTTTGGGAAGTTTTAGCGAAGTAGTCACACCAAGCGCCTGCTCTTGAAATTCTAAGGAACTGACCAAGTTAACATCCACTTTGGGTACCAGTAGCCATAGTAGCAATATCAACTTTGGGCATCAGTAGCAATATAGTAGCATCTTTGAGCATCAGTAGCAGTATAGTAGCATCTTTGAGCATCAGTAGCAATAGTAGCTGGCTTCAAGTTTTGTTAGAAATGGGACATTCGGTCATTTCTTCAAATCATGCAGATCTTTTTCTCTCTGAAGAGCAAAATTATGTTTTCTGAAACAAATAATTTATTTTGAAAAGGTCTCGGCTCCTTTTTGACCGCCGACCATCCTAGAATATCAAAATGTTGGTTCCTAAATGATATGGACAATAATAGTGTATTGAACAGGAGGAATAGAAACAAACACATACAAGATAGCAATTAATAGTCTTGTTTCTTGTGTGTGAAGATTTCTATTTTCCCTGGCTACAGTGTCTACAAGAGCTTGCTGCATATATGACGATGTAATGTTCTGTTGTTGTTTTTTATTCGGATTGAAAGAGATATTTTAAGATTCATCTTTATTTCAGTTGCCGTCAAGACATTTGAGGCAACTGCCAGAACATTTCAGAAAATGTGCACGTTTTGTGAGATCGCCAAGTTTGACACAAAAGGATAGCACTTCTGATGCAGACATATGTAAACTTCTCCAACTGCTTAGGCACTGGGGGACTGAATAGCACCATTAGCAGAATTCCTGCGACTCTGAGAAATATGGAGCATGAATATCACTGTCATTTCCAGAAGAAAAGCTTTCCCTTGGTGCCGTAACAAAGTTAGACATGACTTGCCTCCTCTCTGCAATAAATCTGATGTAAATGTCGTCCACTCCGAGCATCAATAGAGCCTGCTTGTAAGTTATTAAGAGGATACTGTGAAGGAGACAGACTCTGTGCAGGTAATGGAGGCCCCAAATCAATGTGTCAGTCACAAGATTTTATAAGGCTATTATTGCTGTCCTCTTTACATCATCAATCAAGTACATGGCCTTACCTTCTCTGCAGAACTGTTGTGTTTCGGGGAAGATATAACGATTATGCATGCGCTGGGTAATAGATTTATGGTTTTATGTTTCCTGATAGATAATCACTTTCAAGAAGCCTGCAGCAATCTTTCCAGCAAATACCCAGGTTATGGAAACAATGATAATAATCCTGACTGAGTGAGCAAGTGCATGAGTGAGTGTTTTTATTGTTGTCGTTTAGTGCCCACTCAGCAATATTCCAGCTATATAACAGCAGGCTGTAAATAATCAAGTCTGGACCAGACAGTCCAGTTATTGACATCATGAGAATCAATCTGCACAATTGGGATACGATGACATTCATCAACCAAGTCAACTAGCCTGACCACCCAATCCTATAAGTTGCCTCTTAGGACAAGCATGGGATGCTAAGGACCCCTTCAACCCGGATCTTCACGGGATGGGGGATGGTGATGCTGCTCTTGGCAATGATTCACCCGCGCCCCAGCAGGTAAAAAGGGGAAAAGACTTCACTCATTGAAAAATCATGTGGAGAAATTAATTCACATCAATGATTCACCAACACCCAAGCAGGTAAAAAGGGGAAAAGACTTCACACATTGAAAAATCATGTGGAGAAAGAAATTAATTCAGATCTTCTCCATGGTGAGCGAGCAGATTAACAACTGAGCCATGACAAAGGGATTACATGTTTTTATTACATGGTTTACAGAACTGGCTCATTAATGTCAGGTCCTTGTGCTCGCTACTGCTTCACAAAGATCCAAGGACATCCCAATAAAGTTGGCAAGAGCTAGTCAGAAGTCAGCTTTCTTGAGCTTACAGCATTAGTTTCAAACTGGAAATTTCTATTTCAGACATTTTGAAAAATATTTTTCGATTCAAATCTTGAAAGCTGAACAAAAGTAAATTCTGGAATGTCTCAAAGATGGCCGAGATTGTATGTCAGTCCTTCAAGGGTTATGGAAAGTCTTTTCCGTTTTAAATGTTTAAATTTGTCCCTTTGAAGCAAAAGAAAGATGATGATATATATGATATCAGTCATATAGCCCATATCTGTTGTTCAGAATGCCCTGTGTTAACTTTTTCAAGATTGCATGATTAGAAGACATGTTTGGATTTTCAACTTCGTGACCTTGTTAGCGATGCTCTGATTGGTTGGATGAAAGGCCATTCTGATTTGGCCTGTAGTCGGATGTCCTCAGACCTCTGCGTAGCCTGATTTTAATGAGATTGGTTTTTTTTATTGAATCAGATGTATGAGCGATTTTAAAAGTGTGGCATGGCTACTGTGCCAGCTTACAGAAAGAACACTCCTAAGGAAATTAATGGGAACCTTGTGAATTTTAATTCTAAACTTAATTATGACCTCATAGTGTTCAATTGTGTCACACCTCAGATGTGATGGCACAGTCAGATGGAGGAGCAGCAAGTTTTAAGTTCTCACTTGTCTCTAAATTTGAAATACACTTCCTTAGTCCATTTCTGTAGTGATTTCTGTCCAAAATATGTTGCCAAATATACTTGGAGTTGTGTGAGAACTGTAAATCTGCATTTTGTAAGTCACTGTTTTGTTCAAGTCGCTGATTTGAAGTGCCCACACGCCTCAGAAATAAGTACTTTCCTACATTCCATTAATATAATATTTTTAAGTGCTGATGTAGTCGTCGAATCAGCTGTTTTAATCAGAGGTTGTTATTGTGATTTGAAACCTCTGATATTTTCCAAATTCAAGGTCAGATGTCAATAAGTCTTCTACTTCCTGAGCTTAATATGACCTTACTTTAGAGGCCACAAAAAAAGCACCCCACACCGAAATCTTTTTAACAAGTCTTCATTTTGCCCCAAAGAAAAAGAAAGATAATTAAATTGTTCCATTTGAACAAACGGCACAGATTTTGGGCCTCGAGACCAATTTTATGACTTGATAGGCTATCCCTAGGTAATTCCAGGCCAAATTTCTGGTTGTATCGCCCACAGAAGAAATCAATTAGATTGGCTGTGGGAATACTCAAGGAAGTTGATGGCAGCATTGCTTGGTACCATGAGCAATAGAACAGCACAAGAGATGTAGCTTATATTCCCTAGCATACTGATATTGGACCTGTTTCACAAAAGGATCATATGCCAGTCATGTGTCTAATTTCCAAACCAAAGAGTGAATAAGTATGTGAGTTGGGTTTAACACTGTTTAATACAATATTTCAGTTATAGTGTGGAATTTCAGCTTGTGGGAGGAAAGCCCAAAGTAGACATTTAGCCATGAAACCCACAAGTCCAAGTAAAATGTTGACAGACTGAAGATAAAAACTGGGGCATTTTGAACCAGTGATCGTCTGATCCTTGCTTCATCTAAGGGAGGCACTGCAAATTGTGGTGCCACAAATCCCCATGCAGAGTTGCATCGGTGTGCTTGAAACCTATAATCGTTTCTATAAGTTTGTCAGCACTGTACCCTGTTCTCCTGAGTTTGTCCAGAGTGCTAAACATTAAAGGGGAAGTGTACACGCAAAAATCACTTTCTTTCTTTTTCTAAACAAAACGCAATTTTAGAATTAGTTAGTATCTGTGTTTGAAAATATACACTCATTTTTTTCATAGTGAAAGTAGGAAGCTCACAATAGTGTGAAAGTGATATGCCGTTATGAGGCCTTCGTATTACGAGTGAAATAGGCCTGAGTTATCCCCCTTAGATTATGACGTAATTGGTGCCAATTCAACTGGGTCCCTGTCTATTCTCAACGCAAAAGATATCAAGGACCAGTTTGCGGTAAAACAACATGGTCTATGACACACTCCGGCCCAGGGTGACTCAGCATAACACAATTCTGGCTGGCATCTGAGATGCTAGAATCACAAAACTGTACCTACACCACGTGGAGCGGCTCTAACAAAGCATGATGATGTCATAATGTTTATCAATTGGCACCAATGACGTCATATTGCAAGGGGCATAAGCCATGGTGTTTTTGTTGTGGAAATAGAACACTTGGTAAATGTGAAAAATATAAGTCGTTTTAGTGCAAAAAATATGTTAATTAAATATGATGTTTTTATATTTTTGTCTGTGACACTTCTATGTTAACACTTTTAATGTGGAAAAAGTACAAGAAAAAATGGTTCATTTCCGTGTGAACTTGCCCTTTAAAGACCTGAACCCCTCAGGGTGTTCCTCCCACATGATTGGGACACAGTACTGCTGGACATACCATATTCGACGTAATAAGCTCCCCGCTCTTATAAGCGCCCACGGCGATATTTCCTAATATATTGGCTAGTGAACAATCCCAATTAGCACCCCTTCTGATTGATCAATGTACCCAATTCGTGTATAATATGCACCCTTAATTATGGGCAATTAAATTCTGGAAAAATATATCTGTGGTATATAAACAGTTCAGACTGTCAGCATAAACCGCAAAATTTATCTTTCAACTCTGTTTTTTCCGCCAAAATAATATTCTAATAAGAGCCCCCTATTCTAATTTTGAGAGCACCCTTGGCGCTTATAAAGTCGAATACGGTATCTGAAATACTGTTTAATGCAGAATAACAGAGTTGAAATAGTGCTGACTGTGCTGAAAAACATCATTCGGTACTACAGCCTGCTTGGCTCCAAATGAGTGAGTGAGTGAGTTGGGTTAAACGCCGCTTTTAACAGTTTTCCAGTTATATTGCGGCGTGTCAGCTTAATGTGGGAGGAAAGCCCAAAGTGATGTAGGTCTTAGAGGTTTACCACTTTGGTG
This sequence comes from Haliotis cracherodii, assembly GCF_022045235.1. Taxonomy (NCBI): domain Eukaryota; kingdom Metazoa; phylum Mollusca; class Gastropoda; order Lepetellida; family Haliotidae; genus Haliotis; species Haliotis cracherodii. Next base: position 37,835,266 of record NW_027266308.1, read on the forward strand.
AAACCCACGAGGACGGATATGGAGCTGACAAACCTAGAAACATAATCGGGGCGAACCTGGATTCGAACCCACAATCATAGGTTTCTGGCGTGCCCAAGTGACGCAACTCTGCACAGCTAATCGCGGCGCCTTAGACGACTGGGCCACCCATGCCCCCGGCTCCAATTGAGAACAATGAATTACAAAATAACTCGAAATCGAGAATAGTCTATTAAATGTCAATGTAGTACACAGCATTGAATATCCTGTACCAACAATATCTGCTGTTTGGTATTTTTATTCCCATCACTGGAAAAAGATGTTTTAGAAACTATCATGTTGTTTTGTGTACAAGTTGACATCATTGCTGTGTACCATGTTGACATTTATTTGACTATTCCCGATTTTGAGTTATTTTGCAATTCATCGTTTTCATTTGGAGCCAAACTGGCTGTAACCAGTGACTTCATATACACATCATATAAAAAAGTTGAAATATTTGCTTTGTTCAGCTACTAACTCCAAGTTATGACATAGATACAGATAATAAGTAATCATATGTCATTGGAATATACTGGAATGGGATGCACAGTCCCATATATAATTTCGGATTTAATATACCAATGACTACAGGACGGCAGACAAGCTGGAATTCTGACTGCAGGACGGCAGACAAGCTGGAATTCAGACTACAGGACGGCAGACAAGCTGGAATGAATTCGTGGGCCCTTGCCTATAATGGTGGCCTGTTTATTTGTACCCCCAGCCTATTCAGCAAACACCAGACATAACATACTTCAGTAGACTGAATGGCTGGACGGCTGGTCACAGAGCTGTAGGTGACTGGGTCTGGTCATTGTGTCCTCCAGTCTGTGAATGTCTGTGACACTACTTAACCTGACTGCCTGCTGCGTGTATCAATCGCAGTTGGGTTGTTTACTGGGAGCTGTTTACCCAAAGCTGTGCATCCTGCTACGTGACTGCGGACATGTTCTCCGTCAGTGTTTAAAGATTGCTACGTAGATTACTGGAAATTGTTTACTGGTATAACCGGACCACAAATGTTTATTGTTATTATGGGATGTTTACTGCAAGGATTGTTGTTCATGGCATGATCTAATCATAAGACCTTTCATTTATTTATTTATTTATTTATTTATTTATAGTCAGTTTATGGGTCAGCTGATCATAGAATTTGAAAATTCAGAAAAAAATTAATTAGAATAAAAAGTTTTTATTATACAAGTGAATGGTAAAGATTGCTTATATCCAAAGAATTTTTATATGACTTTAAGATGATTAAAACAATCCTGTACAATACATTTATGTTTTTTTACTTTTTTACTTTTACTGACCAAATGTTGTATTTTCAAAATCTGTAAATCAGGCAAATAAAAGTCTGGCTTATCAGTTCTTTGTATTCCTGTCGGTGATTATTTATCATGGAGCTTGTACAAAGCATCAACGTACTAGGAGGGACTTATGATAGTCCTACTGCTTAATCTGATTGTGGAACATGTCCCCGTATATCAATGGCTGATGGGATGGTGGGCTGGTATAGTGGTTCAGGTTTCGCTCATAAAGCCGACATCCTGGGTTCAACTCCAAACATGGGTACGATATCGAAGTCCCATTCCTGTTGTCTCCCACTGTGCACTTCTCACATGAAGCTAAAGTTGTGAGAAACCAGTCTTGCTGACTCCTGAGCAAATTGCTTTCAGGTACGAGTCACGTAAAGTAGTGGATGATAGCATGAACAACGATCTGTCCTCAGGGTATGATGACACATAAACACCTGGTCTCACATTGTCACGGCCCAATCCTCATTTGAGTTGACTCTTTAAGATAAGTGTAGGGTGCTGTGGAGGTGTTCTGCCCTGGAATCTCCACAACTATACTAGGCACCAAAAGAAACTGTGCATATGATATTACACAGACATGCAGGTACATTATAGACATACAGACTTTACACAGACATACAGATTTTACACAGACATACAAATACATGTATGGAACATGCAGATTTTACACAGACATACAGATACTTGTTTACATAGGACATACAGATTTTACACAGACATACAACTATGCAGACATACAGATACATGTATAGGACACACAGATTTTACACAGACATACAGCTATGCAGACATACAGATACGTGTTTACATAGGACATACAGATTTTTCACAGATATACAGCTATGCAGACATACAGATACATGTAAAGGACATACAGATTTTACACAGACATACAGCTATGCAGACATACAGATACATGTATAGGACATACAGATTTTACACAGACATACAGCTATGCAGACATACAGATACATGTATAGGACATACAGATTTTACACAGACATACAGCTATGCAGACATACAGATACATGTATAGGACATACAGATTTTACACAGACAAACAGCTATGCAGATGTACAGATACATGTTTACATAGGACATACCGATTTTACACAGACATACAGATTTTACACAGACATACAGCTATGCAGACATACAGATACATGTTTACATAGGACATACCGATTTTACACAGACATACAGATTTTACACAGACAAACAGCTATGCAGACATATAGATACTTGTTTATATAGGACATACAGATTTTACACAGACATACAGCTATGCAGACACACAGATACATGTTTACATAGGACATACAGATTTTACACAGACATACAGATACATGTTTATATAGGACATACATATTTAACACAGACATACAGATACTTGTTTATATAGGACATACAGATTTTACACAGACACACAGATACATGTCTACATAGGACATACAGATTTTACACAGACATACAGATACATGTTTACATAGGACATACAGATTTTACACAGACATACAGATACATGTTTATATAGGACATACAGATTTTACACAGACATACAGATACATGTTTACATAGGACATACAGATTTTACACAGACATACAGATACATGTATACATAGGACATACAGATTTTACACAGACATACTGATACATGTATTCATAGGACATACAGATTTTACACAGGCATACAGATACATGTATACATAGGACATACAGATTTTACACAGACATACAGATACATGTATACATAGGACATACAGATTTTTACACAGACATACAGATACGTGTATACATAGGACATACAGATTTTACACAGACATACAGATACATGTATACATAGGACATACAGATTTTACACAGACATACAGATACATGTATACATAGGACATACAGATTTTTACACAGACATACAGATACATGTATTCATAGGACATACAGATTTTACACAGACATACAGATACATGTATACATAGGACATACAGATTTTACACAGACATACAGATACATGTATACATAGGACATACAGATTTTACACAGACATACAGATACATGTTTACATAGGACATACAGATTTTACACAGACATACAGATACATGTATACATAGGACATACAGATTTTTACACAGACATACAGATACATGTATACATAGGACATACAGATTTTACACAGACATACAGATACATGTATACATAGGACATACAGATTTTTACACAGACATACAGATACATGTATACATAGGACATACAGATTTTACACAGACATACAGATACATGTATTCATAGGACATACAGATTTTACACAGACATACAGATACGTGTATACATAGGACATACAGATTTTTACACAGACATACAGATACATGTATTCATAGGACATACAGATTTTACACAGACATACAGATACATGTATTCATAGGACATACAGATTTTACACAGACATACAGATACATGTATACATAGGACATACAGATTTTACACAGACATACAGATACATGTATACATAGGACATACAGATTTTACACAGACATACAGATACATGTATACATAGGACATACAGATTTTACACAGACATGCAGGTGTAGGAGTTACCTGATACCTGCCCATAGGTCTCCTTTAGACAGTTTTAGTGCATGTTGGTACAATGTTACAAGAGCGGCGTATGGCCCTCATTACATCTGTGGTTGATCCGTGATGTTACCGTCTTTTGCTTATCATGGCTTCATGGTATGTTGTGTTAAACAAGCCTTATCAATTTAGGAATGGTTAGTATGTATCAGTGACTGACATAATTCAGTTTGTATCTTTTAGTCTTGTTTTTATGTTCTGCTTCCACTGCAGCTATCTAATTAAGATAGGTGTGGTTGATGATTTAGAGCATTTCAGGATTTGTCTACTCTATTTAGAGTGAGTGAGTGAGTATGTTTTTACGCCGCTTTTAGTAATTTTCCAGTAGTGTCATAGAGGGGTCACAAGAAAGAGGCTTCACGCATTGGTTGGGAATCGAACCCAGGACTTTAGCGGGACAAGCAAACGCATTAACTACTAGGCGACGCCAACGCCCCTACTATATTCAGAATTCATCAAAATAAAGTAAAAACCAGTGTGAATCCAGACTGCAGATTTACACAAAGAGCACACACTAGTTTCCACATTTCTTATTCCATAAACACACAAAAAATATTGAAGTTAAGTCTTATAAATATCTAATAATAATCCACAATAACTTCACAGACTGCTTATTTAATCAGTAACACAAAAAAACTGTAGACACCAACACGAAATCAGTGACATCGTTCACCGCAATACTGCAACCAAATTCCTGCCCACAACCCGTGATATCCTATTTTCACCTACTCCTCGTCTGGTGAAATTGAATATTTCACTCAGGTCCTACATTTGGGTAACCCTCAACACAAGGCAGTGATAATTCAATGTGCTGTAATTTATTGCAGGAGAGAGGTAATTTGAATTGTAACAACTGCATGACCTGAGCTGGGGATGTAAATTCAGGATGATGCTTCTTACAACTCTGATCATCTTGTGCCCCAGTCAACAGGAGCTTGACAATCCTCCCAGGGTTCTACAGGAACAGTTCCTCGATATTGATAAATTTAAACTGCATGCCAAGAATAGTTCAAAGACTTTGTATAGAAAATACAATCGTGCTGGGTTATTAACTGATTGATTCAAGCAGAAGTGTTAAGGTTTTCGGTGTTAATTTGGATTTTATTTCTCGTTACCCTGTGTACTGGATGGCTGCTGTGTTGGATATCATGGCTTGAAAGTGTACACAAGTGAGTCAAGGCTCCATGGATTTGTTGATGCAGTGATGAAGCACCTCCTCTATGGCCATTCATTCTGGGGTGATTATGTCCAACATGATAGATGCATTACAAGTGGATTACACACGCTTACCCATAAAGCCAGTGGTTGTGTCAAAAAGTTGAAATTACATCCATGTTGAGGAACACTTTGGACTCTCTGAAATGAAAATATTTTTAGGTTTCTCGTTATATATAATAGAAACATGCCCCTGTTGCATCTCTTCATTTTCCAATCTGTACTTGCCAGAGAATTGTAAATTTTGCTTCTGGGTCTGTATGAGAAACTAGACAACCTATTTGGGTGGATTTGGCACAACTAAACCGTGGATGATGGAAGTGAAATAATTAAAATATGGATTTGAACCCAAAAAGTGTTCAGAATTAAGAATAAAAAGTCAAGTAGTCCTTGTCACAACCCCAATTTTGACACTGAAAGATTAGGAGGGTTATGAGATAATATTAGCTTAAATAAAGCCCCAAGAAGACACAACTATACTGAGTCAAATTAAAAACTTCACATTTTTAAAAGTAATCCCATATATGATATACAATGGACAAATGTATCAAAGAAGGTAATTTTTAATCATTTCTGTCCAAAGAAGGATTTTAATTAACGGAGGTAGCCATAATTTGTTCCAAGCACCTACGGTATTCGGTAATAACATCAAAAGTTTAAATCATAAGTCCCAAGCACCAGAATCTGATGGAGTGTTATCATACCTGATGATGTGTTATCGTGCCCTGATGGTGTGTTATCATACCCTGATGATGTGTTCTCATATCCTGATGGTGTGTTATACCCTGAAGGTGTGTTATCATATCATATCATATATTTGTAAATGAATTTATGGCCACTAATCCATGATGACTTTTCAACTGTGATCACATTAACATATCCATCTATACAAGTCACTATATGAGGCATAGCAGAATGTGTTACTTCATATTCGTATAGAATAAAGATTGATTACTGAGGGAAGACCAAGTGTCACATGTCATAGGTACACAGGGCAGATCAAAGACTAGACTTCTCACTTCGCAAATACATGTGAATAAAACATTAAACAAATTCAATCAAAATGATGTCTGTCTTCCCCACCCTCCAAGCTCCAGTTGAGATTAACATGACTTGCTGGGAAAGCGGAAAAGACGAGGATGGCTTCATGTTGTATCACATTGAACGAAATATAAAATGGCAAAACTTCTAATTGTATTAGGCTCAGGATTTCATCAACGGAGGCCAAGGAGTTTTTGCCAATTTGATATCCTGTTGATGCTGTTTGAGTTTTCTTGTTGCACATTGTTGTTTGTGAGAAAATGAAAAAGTTGAACGACAAATATGAATTTAGCTGCCTCACCCAAGAGGGTGTGAAATTAGAATTATTTATAACATGTAAGGTGACTCAGTGTTTACTTTCCTTCTGAATTGAATTACAAAAGTTACCCATGATTGTACACGACTTCTCATACTGATGGTTTTGTGGGTCTTGGTTAAATACGTTTGACAATCTACCAACTTTCCATGGAATTTAGTGCATGAGGAGACAGCTAGTTGTAACCAAATTCTGTGTGGCACAGTTGTGTAATTATAAACAGGAAGAGTATGTAGCCTGTTAAATCACACTATAGTGCAGGTGGTGGGGTAGGCTAGTGGTTAAAGCGTTTGCACGTCATGCCAAAGACCCGGGTTCGATTCCCCTCATGGATACAATGTATGAAGCCCAATTCTGGTGCCCCCTGCTGTGATATTGCTGTAATATTGTTAAAAGCGGCATAAAACTATACTTACTCGCTACACTCACTCACTCACTCACTCACTCACTCACTCACTCACTCACTCACTCACTCACTCACTCCAGTCAGGAAATGCAACAAAAATAGTTTAAATTTATTTTTATTTTCCGAACTGGATGGATTAGAACTGATAACGTTTACATCAACAATATTATATAATATTGTGGAAGGTTCAGCTTTAACTGCCAATGGCCATCTCACCCTGTCTGGCTGTACTCTGTAGTTAATGTTACAAGTCTTGAGGCTGGAGATTAAGGGTTGTCTTGGGAACGTTCATGAAAGTCAAATCAATTGTTGCACACCTAATTGAGGCAGTTGTTAAACAGATGTCCCTTGTGATTAACCAGGGTGGTAAAAAACAGGTAAAAACATGACAAGGTTAATGTTGGTGGCAGACAGCACTTGTAAGCAATGCCTTTTTTTCTACAATATTGCCAAAGAATCTGAAATACTGTATTTTAGTAAGAGCAAGAAACCGATTTATCGCCTTTCCCTTCTGACCTCAATGAACAAACATTTGGTACATTGATATAAAGAATCAATACAAATTTTAAATGTCACACTTTAATAATATTTGCTGAACTTATTACTGAATATACATGAATACTCAATCTTGTGCTTAGTCTCTCCTCCAAGTACTACTGTCAATTATTGTATCAAATCTTTCATTAATAAAGCGACACATGTTTATCTGGGCATGATTGAGTTTGTTTTTATCAGATTCATTGATTTTTAAGATATATATCACCTAAAAAACACCAATAAACAATGTAGTCTAGCACTAGAGACTTCATTGTGTTTCATACTGGGTTCCGTGTTAAATCTCATTGGGTTTTTAACCGCATATTCTTAAATAATAATAACAGGCCATTTATATTGCGCATATTTCCACACCACACAGGGGCGTGCTCAAAGCGCTAGTATTACCCCGGCCACTAGATCTGTGTGCACTCAATCATTCTCAGCTCCCTGGGGAGTAGACAACCCAAGCTGCCTGTGAGGTACTGGAAGGTTAACAGCCAAATTGCCATCTCATCCTACCAGGTACCCACTCACTGCTGGGTGAACAGATGCACGTGGCGAACAAAGTTATTTACTGCCGGGCGACCAAAGTCGCGTGCTTCAGTGTGGGGCAGGACCAAAACGCTAGAAACTCTCAGGAACCAAACTGCCGAAATGCAGTCACCCATCCCAGGACTCTCCGCGGCCGAGGCTGCATAACTTCACCACATTTGTGACCTGTGCGCGGTGCACAGGACCACGTGCCACCACATTCTTCTTGCTCTCTTTCCATATAATCTTATATTTGCATGCAAAACACTGCTCATCCAAAGTGAAATGTCAAATGATGTAACAGCAGGTGTTTTAGCTTAGTGAATCCATAACACTGCTTATTTACGTTTAAAATACCATGTTGTCTTGTGTAACAACACTTGAGATCTTTACAACCTTTGCCGGGTGACCTTGATCTCATTTTAAATGGGCGTTATTTGGCATTTCCTGCTATTGATTTCAAGTCAGATCACATTTCAAGTTGGAGAAGTTAAGGTTATGAGAAAATTAAATGCTATTATTCAACTCCCAGCTGTGCTGTGGTATTGTTGGTCCACATTCTTTGTCTGTTAAATATTTAAGGCAGGGTTACACAAATTATGTCACGGTGAATTTTAGGTTTGGTTGGTTGGTTGGTTGGTGGTCTGTAAATAATCGAGTCTGGACCAGACAATCCAGTGATTGATATCACGAGCATCGATCCACGCAATTGGGATCGATGACATGCATCAACCAAGGCAGGGAGCCTGACCACCTGATCCCGTTAGTCGCCTTTTACGACAAGCATAGTCACCTTTTACGGCAAGCATTGGTTGCTGAAGACCTATTCTACCCCGGAATCTTGGGTCTTTTAGGTTTGGGGTGGTCACTAACTTTAATTTTTGATGCATTAAATGAATCTGACCATAGTCGTATTGGGTAGCAATTGTGACCATCTGATCCACATTCCCTAGCTATGAAAAATATAGAAGACTAAGACCCCTTCATTCACATAGTAGTAGCCCCAACCTGTCACAACTGGGATTTGAACCCACAATCATTGGTTTCTGGCGTGTTCAAGGGACACTACTCTTTACAGCAAATTGTGCGCCTTCGACGACTGGGCAACCATGAAGAACAAACCTGTCTATAGAAACTTGGTCTCCTCACTTTATGGCTGGAATAATGCTGATATGACGTTGAATTTTAATTTACTCACTCACTCACTCACTCACTCACTCACTCACTCAGACCACCTGATCTACATAGTGGTGACTGAGGATGAATTGTACTCCTCGGCCCCATTCCTGAAAAGATGACTGTAAGTCCCACACTTTAACTTAGACTTACGATCATCGTAGCGCTAAGATCGCTTTAAGGAACAGGGTCCTGGTGCTGAGATAGTGTGCAAACTCAAATATGCAAATTTGTTGTACTTTCAAACACTTTGTGTAAATGTTACCCAACCTTGGTGTCATTTTTAATCCCAGCGTCCTTTGCATTGACATGTACACAGACATACACGGCACCCTGTGGGCAGTGTCAAGTACTGACTTCATAACAGGTCCTCACTTCATGAACTGTTGCAGCTAATGCCATACTATTTTGTTTCAGGTTTTATGGGATTTGAAGCCAATAATGTAAGATTCAGTATGGAAGAAACTGTCAGGGTACATATTGTTCAATTAGGAATATAAATCATCAACGCCAGGGAACAATCAGTCTAAATTATCTACCAAAACAGATTCCATTGGGTGTAAAAGGCAAAATAGTGATAACAGTTATATGAAAGATTCAAAATAAATCAGTGAAGACACCAGGTGTTCACAAAAAAAGGTAAGTGTGTCCTATTGTGCAGGTAGAGAAAACAATCAATTTATTTTAAAATGGCCCCTTGACCGAAAAAATTCTTTAATTTTCCTAAAATATATTGATAAGAAGGTTAAAATAAATCTGATAGCAAGAAGGGACTCAAAATAAGTATTCTCTCAAAAGAACTGATTTATCTTTATTCCATAGTTTTAAATACAAAAATGAAAAACAGGACTTGTGGGTTAGTATTATTGAAGGTGTAGGGGATAGAAAGGTCTCCCCTGATCCTTCTTTTTAATACAGTCCTGGTACATCACATAAAGTCAGCTCATAGTGGCCCAGGAGGCACAGGTGTTTGCTTGGCAGAGTTGCCTCCCTTAGGCATGTCTGAAACCTGTGGTCATGGGTTCGAATCCCAGATTCACCCTGATTATGTTTCAAGGTTTGTCATACAAATGACCGAAGTGGTAAATATCCAAGACATGGCTTCAGTCTTTCCTCCAACATGTAGCTGACATGCTGTGAAATAACCAAAATACTGTTCAAAGCAGAGTAATCCAAACTCACTCACTAACTCACATTGGCCCTGGGTAAAGTAGGACACTGTTGTTAGGGGAGGTAATGATCCTTGTGAAACAAATTCCGCTTTTTAGAAAAACTGTACTAATAACAAATACTTGTCCAAGCTGACTCATTCTTTTTTTTATCATTTGATTCCTGATACCACAAATTAGAGATTCCAGACAAACTCCATTTTGTGTGTTGTCTGAGTTGCTTTAGTTGGTGATTTGACATGAAACTTGGAGCCTACTGTCTCCGGGTAATGACCTTATCAAGGCACACAGTGTCGAGTCTCCCTTACACTGTCTCCGAGCTGCTGTATATCTTTCATCAATGAATAATTTGTCTTGCTCCCTTGCACTGTGATGAATGAGCGTCAACTGTCTTGTTTTGTGATTGTGGGAGGATGCCAGCATCACTTTACTACCAGTCTGTGCCCCAAATGTCCGAGTCCATTGGCATAGATTGTCTCTTGGCATCATTTTCTGTATATCAGTATATCTACATTTATACTGAACAATCAATATTAGGAATCATGAATTTTTGGGGCATATTTTTATGAAATTGTGTGCTCACTAGTCTTTACTAATAGAAATACCCCCAATACCTATTCATGATCCCTATAATTTTTTGTGTAGTATGTATGGAATTTCCTAGCTGTATGTTGTAGAATATACACAATTATACATATACCATGAATTTGGAAATTACTGTTCTGATTGGTCAATCAGAGGTTTCAAATCACCTTAACCACCTCTGATTAAAACAGGGAGTTAAATTCCAATTTCATTTTAGCATGGTTAAATATACAGGAAAGTTTAATGACTAGTGGCTGAAGTCACAGATTGTCAGTCATAAATGTTTGTGATAATTGTTTTGTCATCACAGTTTTGTTTTAAGTTCCAGATACCAGAGCTCTCCTCCAAACAGGTGAAAAATAAGTGACAATAATTAAGTAACATTCTTTGAAAGAGTATTGTCCCTTGTTCCAGGTGCCCCATCTTCCCAGCCACAGTTGGAGGAAGGCAAGCTGATGCTGGAGACACTGCAAGGCTTTGTCATGTTCGTCAAGAAGAACTGTACGATACTGTATGTGTCCGACACTATAGAGCAACACCTGGGTCTCAAACAGGTGAGTGTACAGGATTCTGTATGTGTCTGACACTATAGAGCAGCACCTGGGTCTCAAACAGGTGAGTGTACAGGATTCTGTATGTGTCTGACACTATAGAACAACACCTGGGTCTCAAACAGGTGAGTGTACAGGATTCTGTATGTGTCTGACACTATAGAGCAACACCTGGGTCTCAAACAGGTGAGTGTACAGGATTCTGTATGTGTCTGACACTATAGAACAACACCTGGGTCTCAAACAGGTGAGTGTGTACAGGATTCTGTATGTGTCTGACACTATAGAGCAACACCTGGGTCTCAAACAGGTGAGTGTACAGGATTCTGTATGTGTCCGACACTATAGAGCAGCATCTGGGTCTCAAACAGGTGAGTGTACAGGATTCTGTATGTGTCTGACACTATAGAACAACACCTGGGTCTCAAGCAGGTGAGTGTACAGGATTCTGTATGTGTCTGACACTATAGAGCAACACCTGGGTCTGAAACAGGTGAGTGTACAGGATTCTGTATGTGTCTGACACTATAGAGCAGCACCTGGGTCTCAAACAGGTGAGTGTACAGGGTTCTGTATGTGTCTGACACTATAGAGCAACACCTGGGTCTCAAACAGGTGAGTGTACAGGATTCTGTATGTGTCTGACACTATAGAACAACACCTGGGTCTCAAGCAGGTGAGTGTACAGGATTCTGTATGTGTCTGACACTATAGAGCAGCACCTGGGTCTCAAACAGGTGAGTGTACAGGGTTCTGTATGTGTCTGACACTATAGAACAACACCTGGGTCTCAAACAGGTGAGTGTACAGGATTCTGTATGTGTCTGACACTATAGAACAACACCTGGGTCTCAAACAGGTGAGTGTACAGGATTCTGTATGTGTCTGACACTATAGAACAACACCTGGGTCTCAAACAGGTGAGTGTACAGGATTCTGTATGTGTCCGACACTATAGAGCAGCATCTGGGTCTCAAACAGGTGAGTGTACAGGATTCTGTATGTGTCTGACACTATAGAACAACACCTGGGTCTCAAGCAGGTGAGTGTACAGGATTCTGTATGTGTCTGACACTATAGAGCAGCACCTGGGTCTCAAACAGGTGAGTGTACAGGGTTCTGTATGTGTCTGACACTATAGAGCAACACCTGGGTCTCAAACAGGTGAGTGTACAGGATTCTGTATGTGTCTGACACTATAGAACAACACCTGGGTCTCAAGCAGGTGAGTGTACAGGATTCTGTATGTGTCTGACACTATAGAGCAGCACCTGGGTCTCAAACAGGTGAGTGTACAGGGTTCTGTATGTGTCTGACACTATAGAACAACACCTGGGTCTCAAACAGGTGAGTGTACAGGATTCTGTATGTGTCCGACACGAGAGCAACACCTGGGTCTCAAACAGGTGAGTGTGTCTGACACTATAGAACAACACCTGGGTCTCAAACAGGTGAGTGTACAGGATTCTGTATGTGTCTGACACTATAGAACAACACCTGGGTCTCAAACAGGTGAGTGTACAGGATTCTGTATGTGTCCGACACTATAGAGCAGCATCTGGGTCTCAAACAGGTGAGTGTACAGGATTCTGTATGTGTCTGACACTATAGAACAACACCTGGGTCTCAAGCAGGTGAGTGTACAGGATTCTGTATGTGTCTGACACTATAGAGCAGCACCTGGGTCTCAAACAGGTGAGTGTACAGGGTTCTGTATGTGTCTGACACTATAGAACAACACCTGGGTCTCAAACAGGTGAGTGTACAGGATTCTGTATGTGTCCGACACGAGAGCAACACCTGGGTCTCAAACAGGTGAGTGTACAGGATTCTGTATGTGTCTGACACTATAGAACAACACCTGGGTCTCAAACAGGTGAGTGTACAGGATTCTGTATGTGTCTGACACTATAGAACAACACCTGGGTCTCAAACAGGTGAGTGTACAGGATTCTGTATGTGTCTGACACTATAGAACAACACCTGGGTCTCAAACAGGTGAGTGTACAGGATTCTGTATGTGTCTGACACTATAGAACAACACCTGGGTCTCAAACAGGTGAGTGTACAGGATTCTGTATGTGTCTGACACTATAGAACAACACCTGGGTCTCAAGCAGGTGAGTGTACAGGATTCTGTATGTGTCTGACACTATAGAGCAGCACCTGGGTCTCAAACAGGTGAGTGTACAGGGTTCTGTATGTGTCTGACACTATAGAACAACACCTGGGTCTCAAACAGGTGAGTGTACAGGATTCTGTATGTGTCCGACACGAGAGCAACACCTGGGTCTCAAACAGGTGAGTGTGTCTGACACTATAGAACAACACCTGGGTCTCAAACAGGTGAGTGTACAGGATTCTGTATGTGTCTGACACTATAGAACAACACCTGGGTCTCAAACAGGTGAGTGTACAGGATTCTGTATGTGTCCGACACTATAGAGCAGCATCTGGGTCTCAAACAGGTGAGTGTACAGGATTCTGTATGTGTCTGACACTATAGCGCAACACCTGGGTCTCAAACAGGTGAGTGTGTCTGACACTATAGAGCAACACCTGGGTCTCGAGCAGGTGAGTGTGTACAGGATTCTGTATGTGTCTGACACGATAGCGCAACACCTGGGTCTCAAACAGGTGAGTGTGTCTGACACTATAGAGCAACACCTGGGTCTCAAACAGGTGAGTGTGTACAGGATTCTGTATGTGTCTGACACTATAGAGCAAGACCTGGGTCTGAAACAGGTGAGTGTACAGGATTCTGTATGTGTCTGACACTATAGAACAACACCTGGGTCTCAAACAGGTGAGTGTGTCTGACACTATAGAGCAACACCTGGGTCTCAAACAGGTGAGTGTGTACAGGATTCTGTATGTGTCTGACACTATAGAGCAAGACCTGGGTCTGAAACAGGTGAGTGTACAGGATTCTGTATGTGTCTGACACTATAGAACAACACCTGGGTCTGAAACAGGTGAGTGTGTACAGGATTCTGTATGTGTCCGACACTATAGAGCAACATCTGGGTCTCAAACAGGTGAGTGTACAGGATTCTGTATGTGTCTGACACTATAGAGCAACATCTGGGTCTCAAACAGGTGAGTGTACATGATTCTGTATGTGTCTGACACTATAGAGCAACACCTGGGTCTCAAACAGGTGAGTGTACAGGATTCTGTATGTGTCCGACACTATAGAACAACACCTTGGTCTCAAACAGGTGAGTGTGTCCGACACTATAGAACAACACCTGGGTCTCAAACAGGTGAGTGTACAGGATTCTGTATGTGTCTGACACTATAGAGCAACACCTGGGTCTCAAACAGGTGAGTGTACAGGATTCTGTATGTGTCTGACACGATAGCGCAACACCTGGGTCTCAAACAGGTGAGTGTACAGGATTCTGTATGTGTCTGACACTATAGAGCAACACCTGGGTCTCAAACAGGTGAGAGTGTACAGGATTCTGTATTTGTCTGACACTATAGAACATCACCTGGGTCTCAAACAGGTGAGTGTGTACTGTCAAATGAGGATTTATGAATCTACGTTTCGGTGTAAGGACATATGGTGTAACACATACACAACAGTTTTGTGCAGTGTTTATGAACTGGAGGTTGACAGAGAGCCAATGTTTAATATACCTGCCTGCCCAACAGTCCGAGTTGGTCTATTTTGCTGACTGATGGTCAGTTTTGCAAAGTTGCACTCCTGATGGTTGGAAGTTAAAGTAAGTTAGTTGACAATCCACCAGTTTATTGTTACTTTCTGAGAACGAACATAAAATAGTACTAACGTTTACCCATTTGTAACTTTTTTTAGCAAGCCTTGAACATTCTGGACTGGCAACATTTTATCTGGTCTGGAAGCTTTGTCAATGTTGCCGGTTGGGTTTTCTGACTGAAATTTGGTGGAAATTTATGCACTTAGAGAGAAATCCGAAGCATGGGAGTATACAGACCAAATTATACCATCTCATCCTACCAGGTACCCATTCACTGCTGAGTGAACACAGGCATAGTTTAATCAATGTCTAGCACTTGCTTAAGAAGGCACCACATGTGTACTGTGCTTCAGTGCAAGCCACGACAGAAGCTCTAGGAACTATCAGAAGTCAAACTAACGAACACAGACACCCATCCACCTACTCTCTGCCACCAACATTGCTCAACTTCACCTGATTAGTGATCTGTGTTCTGTACCCAGGACACATGTCACTATGTTTTGTTATAGTGATAATTGTAATGTGATTAATGCTATTTGTTTTACAACTATGTGTATAATGTTGGTATACACATTTATTTGCTCCAGGAAAACCTCCTGGGAACGTCTCTGATCCACATCATCCACCCAGAAGATGTGGGAGAGCTGTCGAAGCAGTTTACCGTCTCTGTACCCACCCCTACAGCTGATGGTAAGAAAAGGCATGAAGTTTGATCTGTAGTGTACATATATTTCATCATGTGGACATTTGCCTCACAAAATAATGAGAATTCAAAATTCAAAGTCAGTTTTATAATAGAAGAAAATCCTATTGAGCTTTGAAATTTGAGGTAGTCAAATTGTAGATTATAGATACCTCTTATTTTAATTTGGAAATGATCATACGCAGTTAGAAGTCTTCAAATATCAGTAAATGTGCAGAATCACAATAACAATGGGATGTATTTTAACTCGTTCATTTTCCTGACAATTCAGCGTCGGCAAATGTCAAGGACATTCTCCAGTCAGAGCAGAAATGCTCTTTCCTCATACGGATGAAGTTTCAGTTTGGTAAAAATGATGTGAGGAGTCGTCAGACAGGCTTCGTGGTAAGTATGCTGCTCTGTGTGTATAGCATTGGAAGCACTGTGACAAAATAAATAGTCATACATTCTGCCTGACATCCAATACACATCAACACACAAGACACACTATCTCACATATTCCCTTGATATATACATGTATATCCACTACTCATCAGCACATACAAGACACTCCATCACACATATTCCCTTGCTATATACATATATATCCACTTCTCATCAACACAAAAGACACACTATCACACATATTCCCTTGCTATATACATATATATCCACTACTCATCAACACAAAAGACACACTATCACACATATTGCCTTGATATATACATGTATATCCACTACTCATCAACACACACAAGACACACTATCACACATATTCCCTTGATATATCCATGTGTATCCACTACTCATCAACACACATAAGACACACTATCTCACATATTGCCTTGATATATACATCTATATCCACTACTCATCAACACACACAAGACACGCTATCTCACATATTCCCTTGATATATACATGTATATCCACTACTCATCAACACACATAAGACACACTATCTCACATATTCCCTTGATATATACATGTATATCCTCTACTCATCAACACACACAAGACACACTATCACACATATTGCCTTGATATATACATGTGTATCCACTACTCATCAACACCATCTTCCTGAGGCAAAGGAGTTAACTCTTTCATCACTGGCTGCCCCAGAGTTATGTCCCTTGAAACCCTGCAGTCCCTGACACTGACAAGGCCTGTACACTGGCCTCCCTGGCAGTATTATTGGAAAATCACACCATCATTTTTAATGCACTTTTTCGACCAGAAACTTGCTTTTAATATACATTGATCATATACCATTGTAAAGAGGATTAAGTATACTTTAATATTCTTTGTTGTTATTGTCTCTAACCTTTGTCATTATCTAATTACAGGTGTTTACAAGTGAAATAAAACTTGAAAACACTGAAAAAATGAAAACAGACAATGAATTTTGGCTCAAATTGTATTAAAAATCACAAAACTAAATCACAGATACAAGGTAAACATAACACAGTGGTCTTGTCATCTTGGACGGCACAGGTAATCGCAGGTGTTACAGGTAAATTCTCTTCATGCACATCTGTAAACAAATAAACAAGTTTACAACTCTTGGTACTGACTTTGTTTTCTATACTGATGTCACATATTACTTATGATACACCTACAGCCTCTTAGGTAAACTCGTTAACACAGGTAAACTTGTTAACGCAGGTAAACTCGTTAACACAGGTAAAAACAAATATTTGATTTATTTTGTTCTTTTTCAGGATTTGAAACAAAAATTCAGTATTTAAGTTTTTAAAAAGTAATTTATCACATTACATGAACATTGAACCACAGCTACTATAAGAATGACATCACAGGGAAGATATCACAGATTGATCTGAAGAGGGAAAGATTGTAAAAGGACAGAAAGATCGTAAATTCAAGTTCTGCAAATATAAAAGTTGTGATAACATATTTACAATACACTGCTATTTACAACTGCATAATAAATTATCAGTACTTTATTAAATCAATTAATAAATAAATAATTTATACAGTTACTAAAATTTAAATTAAGATGTAAAAAACAAGAGAACAAACATGATTATAGAAATAAATTTTATTCAAATTGAGCGAAATATAAGGACATACGACAAACCGGCAAACTACAATTCGGATTGCGATCAGAAAAATAAATTTAAAAAAAAGAAACAAATACGTCATGCCACTCACCTTTGTTGTTGTTGTGATCGCTCGTTCACGTGGAGGCTGCATTCTCATTCGTCGCACTGATAATCTGTTCAAACACAGAATCATTGTAAAACAGTTGGAAAAAATCAATAGCATGACTCTTCACTCACCGTACGTGTCAATATATATATATTCTTGAGTCCGGTCGCCTCTTCAAAATCCCTCATGTCTCCACTGTTGTGGTCCCTCTGCCACTCCCATTCTTGAAAGTTGGCGGGGGGGACACCTCGTCGAAACCGTCAAAATCTTCACCAAAATATTCGCGAAATTCCCTCTCCCCTTCGCTTAAATTATTCAATTCAAACACATTATTATTCCCGATAGAGTCGTTGTTAATCATCTGATCGCTATCCGAATCGTAGTTGGCCGCCATTACGCTTGATTTACGATTCAAGCGAGAAAAATACCTGTCGCGAAAACAGGTGACATCCGCGATTTTCGCGCCAAAAAGACGGGGAAATTCCATAGAATGACGTGTCAATCACGTGTAGATCTCGTTTCCATATTTAGAACGAGATTACACACGAGAAAGGAAGTAGAAAGAGCGATTTTGTAAACACGCTCGCGCCGCCCGATTTATCGGGCAGCCGGGTGTGGGGCTTGGACTGTTCTCGCCCGATTTTTCGGGCAGCCGGGTACTGGGACACGGTTTTTGCTGCCCGATAAATCGGGCAGTCGGGGCGAAAGGGTTAACTGACTATAAAAGTCCAGTTTCAACCCTTGCCGAACTAGGCTGGTATTATGGAGTTACATTTTGGCTGGACTAACGAGTCTATGCATAGTCCAATCAAAATCGCGCACAGAAATCAAAATCTGGTTCGTAAACTGTCGTGCAGATTTCGATCGATTGCAGGATTTGCAAAACATGTGCATCGCAAATTCGTTATCAGCAGATAATTTCTAAATCCTTTCATGTTTTTAATCAAGGTGCTCACGTGATTTGATGGATTTCGCGATGTAAGACCCGTTTAATCACAATATAGATCTTGATTATCGATCAGATGGTCCTGACTGGGCACCACCATTTTGTGTGAAGCAAACGCAAGTGATGCGAGAGGTGGAATCTGATTGGTCAACAGGAGAAGCTTAGAACGGATATAATTGGTAATAGCCAATGGTGGCGCAACGATCGAGCCCAGTAATTCCAGCCTAGTTTGGCAAGGGTGGAAACTGGACTTTTAAAGTCAGTTAACTTCCTTGCCTAGGGGAGAGGCATCAACACACACAAGACACGCTATCACACATATTCCCTTGATATATACATGTACATCCACTACTCATCACAAATTCCCTTGACATATTCATGTACATCCACTACTCATCACAAATTCCCTTGACATATTCACGTATATCCACTACTCATCACAAATTCCCTTGACATATTCATGTATATCCACTACTCATCACAAATTCCCTTGACATATTCACGTATATCCACTACTCATCACAAATTCCCTTGACATATTCACGTATATCCACTACTCATCACAAATTCCCTTGACATATTCACGTATATCCACTACTCATCACAAATTCCCTTGACATATTCACGTATATCCACTACTCATCACAAATTCCCTTGACATATTCACGTATATCCACTACTCATCACAAATTCCCTTGACATATTCACGTATATCCACTACTCATCACAAATTCCCTTGACATATTCACGTATATCCACTACTCATCACAAATTCCCTTGACATATTCACGTATATCCACTACTCATCACAAATTCCCTTGACATATTCACGTATATCCACTACTCATCACAAATTCCCTTGACATATTCATGTATATCCACTACTCATCAACACACACAAGACACACTGCTAGTTCCGGCCTTTACCATGAGACTGCTTCAAGGCACTTCTTTGTACATATGGAAGGAGCACAATCTAGTTATACATGTTTATGCCCATGAAAGATGAGAAGGTTTGTTTGGTAATTAAACACACACACACACACACACAACCACATTCCAGGTTGCGTAACTGGCTTGATGGAGTGTGTGGTGTAGCTGATGCCCTCTTCCTCATGTAGTTAACCTCTGCCCTGCCAGGGGCGCTCAGTGTAACCAGACTAGTATTCTCTCCTGCTCATACCGGCACTCACTCGCACACTCCCGTAGGTATCAGGGTTATTCCTTCTTTGCTTCAAAGACACACAGGTGGCAGTAAAAACTCTTATGTATTGAAACAGAAACATACCGAATGTGAGAATGTTAAATGTAACTATGTGGGAAGGTTCTCCAGTAAATTGATTTATTGACTTCCTGCGGTCGAAATGTATGCTGTTGGCTCCCTGAGTTGGCTTTGGTTTTGTGTATCAATAAGTATGAAACTTGTCAAGATAAGCCCTTTATGTAGGATGTCAATACAGGTCTCAATGCAGGTATGCTCAATCTGGACCAAAGTCTCTTTGTTCTATTTGTCATAGAAATATGATATATATGTGTATGAATTATTTATTTCTTGTCTGTTTGCTCTTTATTAATTATCTTTGATACAGAGGGCATAATTTGAAATATCTGTAAACTATAAGTTTGTTCTTTTGCTCTTTGTTAATTATCTTTAATGCACTGGGCATAATTTGACACATCTATAAACTATTTATTGCCTTTCTATGTTAGCTCTTTATTAATTATTTTTGGTCATAATTTGAAATATCTATATACTGTTTACATATTTCTGTTTGTGTTTGACATCTGTATTTGATGTACAGTGTATTATGTGAATTACCTACAAACTGTATATTTTGTTCCGCAGCTTGTACACTGGACAGGCCGCCTGAGATTACGAGCCTCCAGAAAGGCATGCGGCTATGCCATTGAAGGCCTTGTGTGCATGTGTCAGCCCCTGCAGACAAGCGCCCTCCTGGAGATTAGGATGGGAGGGAACATGTTCATGAGCAGACATGACCTTGGGATGAAGTTTACATATTGTGATCCCAGGTACGCCTGCACTTGCTTCTCTCTTCCTGCATGGTGTTCTGTGTGACCTGGGACAGCCTTGCTGTGTTTGTTTTATGTCTGTTCATTGATAAATACTCCAGGAGGGGTCATGCAAACTACTATAGTGGTTGACAGTAGGGGTTGGACGAGTCCAAATTTACTACCCGGGTACCCGACCCTACCTTGGTACCTGCTATGGCCCTGGCACAAACTATGAAGATACATGTACAACACGTTCTGCTCATGTATACACTGATGGTTACTGAGGCTTGATCTTTCGTTCACTCAATCATATTAAAGCCAGAAGGAATGTGTGCATGGTCAGAAAGAATTGCAAACATAAACAACTTGCAGTGTAACCATGGAGTTTTTTGTTATTATCATTGAACAATATATCACATGATCGCCTTGATATAAATATCCACTTCTCTAACCACGGGTCTGGGTAGTCCTGTGGGTACCCGGGTCCTACTCAGGACCCATTCGACCCGAGTACCCAAGTTACCCGTCCTAGCCCTGGTTAATTCATGAAAAACAGACAGATTTCCACCCGTAACCCTTTTTTCAAATTTTGCCTGGGTTAGGGCAACCTTACCCTAACCCTAACCCTACCCCTAACCCTAACCCTAACCCTAACCCTAACCCTAACCCTAACCCTAACCAACATAATTGATTTTTCTAGCCAGGGGTTATGATTTTTCAAAAGTTTGAGGCAGGGGTTTCAGGCAGAAGTTTTACCTGAAAAACAATGCATGTCTGGTGGAAAATGAAACACAATCAGACAGATCAGACACTATAACTACCTGATCTTCATTGGTTGGTTGTTATGTCCAGCATGCATGATATACTTGGTACTGTAGCTTAAATGGATAGAATTATCATTAAACTGCCCGCATGTTATCAGAAATGAGCGGGCCACTGTAACTTGATAATGCCCTCATATTACTTGACGACGAGCTATTATCACGCCCATTGTTAGGTGATGTCATAGGATAGGGATAGGTGGCGTCACGTTCAATAGTGACATCATCTGGTTTGTTCTATGACGTTTCTATATTTGTAAAAGTGGGTCAGTGACATTTGTGTTGATTGCAGTAAATGTTTCAAAACCGATATTGTTGTTCCTTTTTATTTGATAACAAATCCCATCCATTTTAGTTATAATAAAGGCAACGCTATTTTTAAGGGCTTTATCATTTGCAGAAGCCCTCGGTGTTTTCAACTGCCCTCCTTTGTCGGGCAGTTAATGGAAGACCTCAGGCTTCTGCAAATGATAATGCCCTGAAAAATAGCGTTACCCTTATACTATTATGGAACAGTCAAACCCTGTCTGTCTCGAACTCAGTGTGTCGAATCCCTGGTTGTGTCGTAGCGCTAAGCTGTTTCATACAACAGCTCCCAGTCCTGGCAAACCCTTACTTTATTTATCAACCAAATGTGTCAAACTGGAAGTGTAAAATTCCCTGTGGTCCTGGAGTTAAAGTATGTTCAAATTTTCCCTGTTAAATGAAAATCAATTTTGTTGATAAACATGACTTAGCACAAAGATATACCTCACATGGCTTATGGGATACGAAAGCCTATATCATCTGACAGGTTAACTAAGCATGATTGGTTGTTTGCAGAATATGAATAGTTGCATGATACCACAGTTGGTGCTCACACTATCAACCCCTTGTTTATCTGTCTGGTGGCCTAAAATAGTATACATGAGATCGGGTACCAGAGGGTCACGCCTGGTTCCGGTGTCTCTCTTTAGTGTCCTTACTGTAATCTCTCAGTCTTAATCTCTCAACAAATAACACCTTCAAGACACACATGGTGCAGGAGTAGTCCCAGGTGAGGAGGTGAGGTGAGGTGAAATTGGGTTTAACGTCGCGTCCAAGATTATTACACTTATATAGCGACGTGCATGCACGTGTGTGTGTGTGTGTGGCTGCTTGTACTAGTCCGGACTGAAGCTGATTTATAGTGCTAGCCCACTGAGATACCATGCCACAGTTTAACATGAATACCCCACTCAGACACAGTATACTGACTCCGAGCAGACCAGTCCTTATTTTAGCCCCTTAATGCTGATCGCCAGACAGGCTAACAACAAGTACCATCTTTTAGCGTCTTTTGGTTTGACGCTGCCGGGGATCAAACCCCGGACCTTCCGCTCTGTCACAAGACCACGGAGGCGGTCCTCAGGTGATCAGAATCCCTGTGGGAGCACCTGTCCACAACAGGTGAACATGATGATGCTTGATGGTATATTGGGCCCAAGAGATCCGGGTTAGAATTGGTCTTCAGCAACCCATGCTTGTCGTGAGAGTCAACGGGATCGGGTGGTCAGACTTGCTGACTTGGTTGATGCATGTCATTGTATCCCAATTGCGTGGATTGATGCTCATGATGTCAATAACTGGATTGTCTGCTCCAGACTCTATTATTTACAGGGCGTTAAACAACAACCAAACAATGATGGTACATGAACCACGTCTTTGTCGTCATGTTGTTAGAGATATATCAGTGTAAAAACATAATCTTGTCAGTTTTGCTGGAAAGTGCTTACTCAGCAACAAGCATCATGATAGTCAGATAGTCAGATATGCCCTTATGTGAGAAATGTCTGTTCTTATATTTTGTAGTTAGTGCTATGTCTTGATTGGCGTGTGTGGCTGGTTGCATAATTGTGTGCGTGGGGGCGGTGGTGTGGTGGTGCGGTGCGTGAGTGCGTGCGTCGGAGCAGACAATCCAGTTAATGACATCATGAGCATCGATCCACGCAATTGGGATACGATGACATGCATCAACCAAGTCAGCAAGCCTGCCCACCCGATCGCGTGCGTGCGGATGACCCACAGAAACCAGCTATGAAATGTATGGTGTGTAACAACCCTGTTTCTATTCTTATAAAATAGCCTACAGTAAAATGTGCCTGTATGACAGAAATGCATGGAAATTTGGAGTGCTCAGGTAGACCAGACCGGTGGATGTTTATGTAAACTCTGTCACAGTGCAGGGTCGTGTGTGGAGTGTTCAGTGAGATAACAGATGACATCAAGTAATAACATTCATCAGGGATGAGGCTAAACAAGCAGACATCCTCACAATAGATCCCTACATTTACTTTTCCGACGATCACAATAGATGTAACATTCCGTGGCTACGGCAGTAAATTAGTTTAAAAAAGGATGTAACCAGACCCTGAGGCTTATTGCCAGAACACATGAGTATATTCATGTGTGGTTTCTAGCATCAGCAATACAAGTCCACGGCATATTCTAATGACTGAGGCACATTTCTGTTTGTACTTTGATGAGGTAACAGTGTGGGTATAAATAAATACAGACAGCACAAAACCTGACAGGTTGTTATAGAAGTTAAACCACAAGGGCATAAAACAAAAACCTTGCTTCCTGCATATCAGCATGTTTCTCAGGCTGTCAAGACATTGTCATGCTTTGGCTCCTAACAGAACCACCGATGTTGGAACCTAAATGAATTATATATACACATGATGGTGGTTGCTATGAACAGTGCTGCACACTTTGTGGAATATCTAAAGGTGTCCAAGGATGATTTCATGGAAACTTTGTGACCATTTTTGTTTCTTGGTGGGAAGGACATTTTTGGAGAGGGGTCTAGTATTTTGAAAAAAGGGGTGTGCGTGACTGAAGTCATGAAGTTGACAAGATCAGGGGTTAATACTGGTGGATAGTAGGGTGTCTAAAATAGGTGGTCTACACATCAAAAGACCTTCTCTAGATCCCCAGTGTTTTGGATGTGGAATTGAGTTCTGAACTGAAGTGGGAAAAGTTCCTTATTCTGCTTCTGTTAAACTTTTCTGTATATCAAGGAACAATCTAGGAAACATGTAAAACAGTCCAAAAATTGATTTTGCTGTTAAGGAATCAGTTTTTGGTCTGAAGGAAAATTGCAGTGAAGAGATGAAATTTATGTATCAGACAGTTTCAGGAAATTTAGGAACAGTTGGTTGTGGAACTGAACTCCCACAGATAATTTGGGGATAGAATAATCACGGGAATGTTTGTTGTTTGATTGCATTAACAGGTTTGATTCTGCTGGACGTATTCAAATTAGAAACATTTCTGTCACAGAATCATCACACTGATTGGCTACGAACCAAATGAGGTGATTGGCAAGACAGCTTACTACTTTCACAATCCACTCGATGCCTCGAAAGTCAGCGACTGTCACTCCAACTGTAAGTATTACCTTAGATTGAGTGAGTATGGTTTTGCGCCGCTTTTAGTAATATTCCAGCAATATCACAGTGGTGGAAACCAGAAATGGGCTTCACACATTGTACCCATGTCGGGAATCGAACCCGGGTTTTCGGCGTGACGAGCGAACGCTTTAACCACTAGGCTACCCGACCACCCCTAAGTATTACCCTAAGGACTGACCAGTTAATATTCAGGTTGAGGTACGGTTTTAGTTTGAGACAGAATAAATTCTCAGTCTGCAATGTAAAACATACAAGCCAAAGATTTTCTTTTGATCCATGGCCCATTATTTTCCAGAACATCCAGAGTGATTAAATATGTCGAGTGAACAAATAATGTATTTGTTGTAGAACTGGAGGACATTTTCTTTCAGCATTGTCAGGAACAGATTATGTTTTTAGTACAAAAATACTGCCCCCTCCCCAATATCTCATTGTAGACCCCTTATCTCTCTAACCTTTGGTGATGAAAATAGAACTTTAAGTACTTAATAGAAATCTGAGAGGATGAAGTCAGTTGTGAGAGGGAGGGTCCAGTATGTGCTGCATTGTACACTGTGGAATCTGATAGTTGTGAACAGGACATCGAAGTCCTGGTTGACTACCTAGGACAGGTAAAGTAAAGTGTAGGCTGAGACACCTTCATGGACGTAGTCTGTAGGAGTAATGAGGTGAGGTGAAATGGGGTTTAACGGCGCGTCCAAGATTATTGCTTGTGTGTGTGTGTGTGTGTTAGTGTGTTAGTTAGTGTGTTAGTGTGTTAGTGTGTGTGTGTGTGTCAGTGTGTGTGTGTGTGTGTCAGTGTGTGTGTGTGTGTGTGTGTGTGTGTGTGTGTGTGTGTGTGTGTGTGTGTGTGTGTGTGTGTGTGTGTGTGTGTGTGTGTGTGTGTGTGTTGTAGGGAAGGGGGGCAGGGGGCTTCTTGTACTAGTCCGGACTGATGCCGATTTATAGTGCAAGCCCACTGAGATACCATGTCACAGTTTAACATGAACACTCCACTCAGACACAGTGTTCTGACTATGAGCCGACCAGTCCTTGTTTTAGCCCCTTAATGCCGAGCGCCAGACAGGGTAACAACAAGTACCATCTTTTAACATCTTTTGGTATGACGCGGCCGGGGATCAAACCCGGACCTTCCGCTCTGTGTGCTGACACTCTACTAACTAAACCATGGAGGTGTGATTGTTTACATATCGTTATCATATAGCTTGAATATTGCTGAGTGCATGTTAAACAAACAAACATTCCCATCACCACATGCTAGTAATAGCTGACCAAGATGAGGACAGGATGTGTCATCATGCCCCAAAGATGTGAATTGTTGCTCATGATGTCGACCACCAGTTTCCAGGGCCAGTCTCGGTTATTTATAAATCACCATGTTATAGTTGGTACCTGTGGCAGAAAACAACATTCACCCAAACATCTATATCATTACATTCACTTACATGGACAATTACATTTGTATTAATCTTCTAACACATTTCTTTCCTTCTGCATGGGGAAATAAGGTGTAAAATAATCTGTAAATGAAGAAATGTGATTGGTCTTACCTAAATGCTCTGTTCTTTATGCTATTTTGCCAGTTGAGCATTTAAAATGTAAACTCCACTCAAACACAGTATACTGACACCGATACCACATTTTATTGTCATTTGGTATGACACACCTGTGGATCAAACCCAGACCTTCGTCTCTCTGGGCAGGTGCTCTATCCACCTGGCCATGGGTCCATTGTCCATGAGGAGTTGCAGGCAGTGTTTGCAGTTCACATACGGAAATGATCCATGGGTAGTTAGAGGCAGTGTTTGCAGTTCACATACGGAAATGATCCATGGGTAGTTAGAGGCAGTGTTTGCAGTTCACATACGGAAATGATCCATGGGTAGTTAGAGGCAGTGTTTGCAGTTCACATACGGAAATGATCCATGAGTAGTTAGAGGCAGTGTTTGCAGTTCTCATACGGAGATGGTCCATTGGTAGTTAGAGGCAGTGTTTCAGTTCACATAAGGAGATGGTCCATTGGTAGTTAGAGGCAGTGTTTGCAGTTCACATACGGAAATGATCCATGGGTAGTTAGAGGCAGTGTTTGCAGTTCACATACGGAAATGATCCATGGGTAGTTAGAGGCAGTGTTTGCAGTTCACATACGGAAATGATCCATGGGTAGTAAGAGGCAGTGTTTGCAGTTCACATACGGAAATGATCCATGGGTAGTTAGAGGCAGTGTTTGCAGTTCACATACGGAAATGATCCATGGGTAGTTAGAGGCAGTGTTTGCAGTTCACATACGGAAATGATCCATGGGTAGTTAGAGGCAGTGTTTGCAGTTCACATACGGAAATGATCCATGGGTAGTTAGAGGCAGTGTTTGCAGTTCACATACGGAAATGATCCATGGGTAGTTAGAGGCAGTGTTTGCAGTTCACATACGGAAATGATCCATGGGTAGTTAGAGGCAGTGTTTGCAGTTCACATACGGAAATGATCCATGGGTAGTTAGAGGCAGTGTTTGCAGTTCACATACGGAAATGATCCATGGGTAGTTAGAGGCAGTGTTTCAGTTCACATAAGGAGATGGTCCATTGGTAGTTAGAGGCAGTGTTTCAGTTCACATAAGGAGATGGTCCATTGGTAGTTAGAGGCAGTGTTTGCAGTTCACATACGGAAATGATCCATGGGTAGTTAGAGGCAGTGTTTGCAGTTCACATACGGAAATGATCCATGGGTAGTTAGAGGCAGTGTTTGCAGTTCACATACGGAAATGATCCATGGGTAGTAAGAGGCAGTGTTTGCAGTTCACATACGGAAATGATCCATGGGTAGTTAGAGGCAGTGTTTGCAGTTCACATACGGAAATGATCCATGGGTAGTTAGAGGCAGTGTTTGCAGTTCACATACGGAAATGATCCATGGGTAGTTAGAGGCAGTGTTTGCAGTTCACATACGGAAATGATCCATGGGTAGTTAGAGGCAGTGTTTGCAGTTCACATACGGAAATGATCCATGAGTAGTTAGAGGCAGTGTTTGCAGTTCACATACGGAGATGGTCCATTGGTAGTTAGAGGCAGTGTTTCAGTTCACATACGGAAATGATCCATGGGTAGTTAGAGGCAGTGTTTCAGTTCACATACGGAGATGGTCCATTGGTAGTTAGAGGCAGTGTTTGCAGTTCACATAAGGAGATGGTCCATGGGTAGTTAGAGGCAGTGTTTCAGTGCACATATGGAGATGGTCCATGAGTAGTTAGAGGCAGTGTTTCAGTTCACATATGGAGATGGTCCATAGGAAGTTCGAGGCAGTGTTTCAGGTTACATATGGAGATTGTCCATGAGTAGTTAGAGGCATACATACCTCCAAACCCCAAAGTCATGCTTGGTTGCAGTGTTATGACAGCAGTTATTGATGTGCTAATATCATATTTCAGTACAAGATACATTCTTAATTGTACTTCTAATACATGATGTTGACATATCAGTGCAATACTTGTTTTGACATTTTGCCGGAATTGTTTTTCAAGGGTACATAACTGCTATGTACATTTCTGAAGCCTAAATATTATGATAAAGGAACAAGTGGCACTCACTCTAAATTGGCATAACACTGTGAGCACCCTAGGTTTAATAGGTCTCTAGCAAGCTGTGCTAGTTGTAAGGGGTGACTGACCTCTTAGCCTGTTAAATTAATTTGAAGAATTTCATGAAGTGAAGTACAACAGTTCTTTATTTTGAGTTTTCTCCTCTTTAATTAAAGTTTTATGGAATATTGTTTTTAATTTCTAAGTTGTGAGATACGTCTGTATACACCTGTATAGTTTTATTCATTCTGAAACCTATCTGAATTTTACAAATTTGAATTATATCTACAAAATCAACCTATTTTCACAAATTTGTGCAGTTGTTGCTCTTGCAGACATCCCAAAAAATCTTGTATGTTCGAAAATATTAGTCTATTCAACTTAATTACAGAATTGCCATAAATTGTTTGCTTAGAAATTTCACAATGTTGTATGCATTTATTTATCAAAAAAACAAAAATATAAATAAAATGTGAATTTTAATCCCAAAAGGATTAAGTAAAGTGTGTTATCGTGTGACAAGCATGCATTGCTGTGGACCTACACAGGTGACTAAATGGATTGGGTAGTCAGGCTCTGTGACTGTTGAATGTGTGTCATCATACCCTAACGACATGGATCATTGTTCATAGTATCAATCACTGGATCGTCTGGTTGGGTTTGATTATTTACAGGCTGTTGTCATATAGCTGGAATATTGCTGAGTGCAGCGTTAAATAAACAAGCAAACATCAGATCTCACATCGGCACAATGTGTAAAGTCCATATAGGCATGACCACCAGTAATGCTGGGCTATTGCTAACAGCAGTGTACAACCATGGTCACTCTGTAATACCAGTCTGCCTCCGTGGTCTAGTGGTAGAGCATCCGCCAAGAGAGTGGAAGGTCCGGGGTTTGATCCCCGGCCGCGTCATACCAAAAGACGTTAAAAGATGGTACTTGTTGTTATCGTGTCTGGCGCTTGGTGTTAAGAGGCTAAAACAAGGACTGGTTGGCTCAGTGTCAGTATACTGTGTCTGAGTGGGGTATTCATCTTAAACTGTGGCATGGTATCTCTGTGAGCTAGCACTATAAATCAGCATCAGTCCACACACACACACACACACACACACACACACACACACACACACACACACACACACACACACACACACACACACACACACACACACACACACACTGTAATACCAATATTGGCACACACACACACTGCAATACTAATATTGGCACCCATGCTTGCCATAAAAGGTGACTGACAGGATCGGGTGTTCAGGCTCGCTGACTTGGTTGATGCATCTCATCGATCCCAATTGCGTGGATCGATGCTCATGATGTCACTCACTGGATAGTCTGGTCCAGACACGATTATATACAGACCGCCATCATATGGCCGGAATATTGCTGAGTGCGGCATTAAACAACAAACAAACAAAACCAATATTGGCCCTCCAAGGTACTGAAAGTCTCTTATCGAGCATAGGAATTCACTCTCCTTCAAAATGCTTATAATAAGAACCATAGAGAACACAAGGCGTAGGCAGCTTATTACTGCTTGATCACATGACTGAGATGATGAAACTCTGGGTACTGATGCAGTATAGTGATGCAACACAGAACACTTCCAACCTAAATGTCAACTCCTTCAAAATAGAATGAAATTCCACACACACAATACTCACACTATGAAGCAGCCATGTTGGCAGGGATGTTTCTGATGAAAGACCAGTCTGGTTTGCTTCAGATATCCGCTGTTTTGGGGGTGAATGTAGTGTACTCATCGGGAGATGAATGGGGGGGAGTGGAACTTAGGGTGATGGGGGATCTATATGCGTAGGTGCACGTAACAAACATGTACATGTTTCAGCCAGGCTTATCAGGGTTGTGTCGTCTATATAAGATAGTGGACGGGGGAGATGCTTGTTGTTGTATGGGGTGAGGGAATGCACTCTCTCAGAGCCAGACTGCTCACCTGTATCAAGTAACAATGTACAGGTAATTAGCGGGCATGCACATTCAGTGCAACTCCCAATCTTCGGTTTGCACAGGTAGGAACTTGTAAAGTGCGCATGTGATTATTTTGGGTAAGTTATTCAATATTACGAGTTACTAACATTTAAAAGATAATTATAATATTGTTATGTCACATATTTTGTTAATTTTAGTTTATATTTTTGCTAATAAAGAAATGCCTAGAAAATTCATTCATTTGATGTCTCATGTTGACAACATTCTATATAATTCCATCATACTTCATTATATTTCTTACAGGGTTAAAAAAATATATTTTGGGGGGTTTGGGTGATGTTCATAAATATTCCGTTTCCTTGGCAACAACGAAAACCCTGTTATTAAAACACAGGTCATTAGATTGAATCCATGACTGTGACAGGTGGAGCTGATACGCGTGTACAGACAAAGAAACATTAACAAGAGTAGGAGACCTTTTTTCAACAGTGAGATGAGATGATTGTCTTTACATGTGAGCAGAGAATTTATGTGACGGATTCATCTGTTCAAGTTGCACTGCTTTGTCTTTCAGTGATTGTTAAAGGAACATCAGTGAGCAAGTACTATCGCTTCTTTGGGAAGACGGGAGACTGGGTTTGGCTTCAGACCCGTGCTACCATCATCTATAACACTGCCAACAAACCACAGTATGTCATCTGCATGAACTATGTCATTGGGTGAGTACTTTCGCTGATATCAGGGATCGATTTGATCGTTGTTTGGAGACCCTTAAGCTGTGATAGACAACTGCATTGTTGTTGGTAGACTTCTTAGCTCTATGGGTCATTTTGATCATTGAAGATACACCTCTAAACTCTATTAGATGATTTGATTGGTATTGGTAGAACTCATTTGGTGATTGTAGGTTGAACTCTAAACTCTATTAATCAATTTGATCATTCAAACTAGACTTTAACCTCAATAAATCAATTTGATCATTGTAAGTAGACTTTAAGCTTTATTAATCAATTTGATCATTGTATGTAGACATTAAGCTGTATTAATCAGTTTGATCGGTGTAAGTAGACTTTAAGCTCTATTAATCAATTTGATCACTGTAAATAGACTTTAAGCTCTATTAATCAATTTGATCATTGTAAATACACTTTAAGCTTTATCAATCAATTTGATCATTGTAAATAGACTTTAAGCTCTGTTAATCAATTTGATTATTGTATGTTGACATTAAGCTCTTATTTGATCAATATAGGTAGATTTCTAAGCTGTAATTTGATCATCATTATAGGAAGACCTCTTTAGCTCTATTAATCAATTTGATCATTGTAAGTAGAATTTAAGCTCTATCAATCAATTGATAATTGTAAGTCAACTTTAAGCTCTGTTAATCAGTTTGATTGTTGTAAGTAGACTTTAAGCTCTATTAATCAATTTGATTGTTGTAAGTAGACTTTAAGCTCTATTAATCAATTTGATTGTTGTATGTAGACTTTAAGCTCTATTAATCAATTTGATAATTGTAAGTCAACTTTAAGCTCTGTTACTGGTAATCAGTTTGATTGTTGTAAGTAGACTTTAAGCTCTGTGAATTGATTTCACCATTGTTGGTAGGTCTCTAAGTGATTTAATACTGGTGTCGATAGATCTCCACAAGAACATCACTTGAATTCTTCAAGGTCTGAAGATCTAAAAAAAATCATCCCTTGAATTGTTCAAGATCTGAATATCTCAAAGACAGATTAATCAATTGATTGATGTCAGTTAACATGCAAATGTGATTAGTATATTTGATCAAGACTGGTAGAGCTTTAGTTTAGGCTTTCTTGCTGACTCTGCAGTTTATATGACTTTGCACAATATTCTATATAATTGTATGTGGTAAATGTTTTAGAGGACTGTAACATTTGCTTCATGGTTCTTATCATTCCTGCATTGGTCAGTGATTCCAGCGTGATGTTGGCTTCAGCTGCATGGGGAGGACACTGACAGGAACTTGTAGTGTTGCTTTGTTAAACAAGTTGAGTGAGAAGATAGGGTAGATGTTGTGTCATGGAATGGGAAGATAAGGTAGATGTTGTGTCATGGAATGGGAAGATAAGGTAGATGTTGTGTTATGGAATGGGAAGATAAGGTAGATGTTGTGTTATGGAGTGGGAAGATAAGGTAGATGTTGTGTTATGGAATGGGAAGATAAGGTAGATGTTGTGTTATGGAATGGGAAGATAAGGTAGATGTTGTGTTATGGAGTGGGAAGATAAGGTAGATGTGTCATGGAATGAGAAGATAAGGTAGATGTTGTGTTATGGAATGGGAAGATAAGGTAGATGTTGTGTTATGGAGTGGGAAGATAAGGTAGATGTTGTGTTATGGAGTGGGAAGATGGGGTAGATGAATCATGGGTGGATGAGTGTGGGTGGGTGTACTGATGAATCAGTGACAAATAGATGGATGGTTTTGTGATATATGGATAAGTGGATGGATGGATAGATGGATGGATTACTTGATAAATGGTTGGATGGATGGATTGTGACAGATGGACAGGTAGAAGGGGTATAGTTGGGGAGATATGTATGCGTAGATGGTTATATGGATCATTTGATAAGGAGATGATCGCTTGGATGAATTGAATTATTTCACTGTAAGTCCCCTATAACTAAATACAACTGAATCCCCTCTAATCCTGCTGTTCCTGGTAAGACATGATCACTTAACTGTGAGGTATGGTTGAAGCTGCCAGGACCGCCATTCCTGCTGCCATCTTTAATGTACATGATGCATCACTTCACTAATGTATGCCATTCTCCAGCGCCACAGAGCTGCACGTACACACTCTCTTTTTGCTGGACTTCTTCCCCCCCATGCTGAATGCTGCATATTTGCATGTGCAATTACAACAGGGAGAGTGTGCTGAAATCATTGTTCCCCTCTGATGATGGTTTGATTAATTCTGACATTTGACAATCCTGTGTGCCATTATGTACGGGACAAAATAACCTGATAGTTACACGACCTGTACTCTTGTGAACAATCTGCTTTATCATCACACAGGAGTCTCATATCAGGGACTGATAAAGAAATACAACATTTCAAAATATTTTTGTAGCTCTGTATTGGAATAGAGGAACATTTTCCATTTCACCAAACTCCATGTTTTCTTTGTTTGATGAAAGATAGAATCTGAAATGATTAAAATCATATCTAAACTGGGATTTCTTATTTTTGACAATATTGTCTGCCTGGAGAGCGGAAGGTTGGCGGTTCGGCCCCGGCCGCGTCATACCAAAAGGCATTAAGAGATGGTACCTGTTGTTACCCTGCCTGGCGCTCATCTTTAAGGGGCTAAAACAAGGACTGGTCAGCTCAGAGTCAGTATAATGTGTCTGGATGAGGTATTGATGTTAAACTGCGGCATGGTATCTTAGTGAGCTAGCACTATAAAAGGTTCACCCCCAATTGTCAGACGTCATATTTGTAAACAGGCAACTATTGCTTGACTAACCAACCTTGACTAATCCTGGTATAAGCTGTCTGAGAAATGGGATGTCTGACAAATGGGAGGTTACCCTATAAACCCAACATTTGTCTGGGCTAGTACAAGCAGCCATAAAGTCATGTGCATTCATGTCGCAATGTTAGTGCAATAATCTTGAAAGCAAGTTCCTTTAACCACACCTTTTGACAACATTAGACGTTCAACCAACCCCATGTCAACATATGAAGAATGGGAGGAGTGTTTCACACTGTATGTAGCAATAGTGAAGCTTTATGTAAGGTCTAAGGTCATACCATAGTTGACATGTTGCACCCATGTTGGGATCAAACCCTGGATTTCTGTGACGTCTCTAGGCAACAAGCACCACCCTGTACAGAGAAACTCCATTATCACATGGTACCATTCGTGCTGTTTCATGTGTGTCGCGATTATCTAATCCTGGGTACAGAGTCATGTCCATTTTGTTGTTGATTTTTTTATGCCACAGTCAGTTGTGTCTGGGTGGCCTACAAATAAACCAGTCAAACCAGAAGTTGCTACCAGCAATGTTCCCTGGGGTACGACATGCGGCAACTTGTCACTGAATCTGACCATCTGATACATTTTAACTGCCTCTTACAACAAAGTGCAGGCTACATGGGCCTTGAAATCCCCAGTGTGCTGCTCCATGTCTATATGCTCTCATGTAGACAGGAATTGTCAGGGTTTCCATGCTAACAGTCTGTACCAACCTACGCACCAATCTACCCCTCAATCTACCCATAAATCTACCCACCAATCTACCCACCAGTCTACCAATCAAACTCCCCACCTGCCTCCCAGTCTACCCATCAATCTACCCATCAATCTTCCCACCAATCTACCCACCAATCTACCCATCAATCTACCCACCAATCTACCCATCAATCTAACCACCAATCTACCCATCAATCTACCCACCAATCTACCCATCAATCTACCCACCAATCTACCCACCAATCTACCCATCAGTGTACCCACCAGTCTACCCACCAATCTAACTATCAATCTACCCACCAATCTAACCATCAATCTACCCACCAATCACCCACCAGTCTACCCATCAATCTACCCATCAATCTACCCACCATTCTACCCACCAGTCTACCCATCAATCTACCCATCAATCTACCCATCAATCTACCCACCAATCTACCCATCAATCTACCCACCAATCTACCCATCAATCTACCCATCAATCTACCCACCAATCTACCCATCAATCTACCCACCAATCTACCCACCAATCTACCCATCAATCTACCCACCAGTCTACCCATCAATCTACCCACCAATCTACCCATCAATCTACCCACCAATCTACCCATCAATCTACCCATCAATCTACCCATCAATCTACCCACCAATCTACCCACCAATCTACCCATCAATCTACCCACCAGTCTACCCACCAATCTACCCATCAATCTACCCATCAATCTACCCATCAATCTACCCATCAATCTACCCACCAATCTACCCATCAATCTACCCATCAATCTACCCACCAATCTACCCACCAGTCTACCCATCAATCTACCCATCAATCTACCCACCAATCTACCCACCAATCTACCCATCAATCTACCCACCAATCTACCCATCAATCTACCCACCAATCTACCCATCAATCTACCCACCAATCTACCCACCAATCTACCCATCAATCTACCCACCAGTCTACCCATCAATCTACCCACCAATCTACCCATCAATCTACCCATCAATCTACCCATCAATCTACCCATCAATCTACCCACCAGTCTACTCATCAATCTACCCATCAATCTTCCCATCAATCTACCCACCAATCTACCCATCAATCTACCCATCAATCTACCCACCAATCTACCCACCAATCTACCCACCAATCTACCCATCAATCTACCCACCAATCTACCCATCAATCTACCCACCTATCTACGTCATCCTATGGAAATATTGGTCAGTGGGGTGACATAAAGAACTGACTCTCTTGTGCTGACGTCCTGTTATTCGAGGGGAAGGACAAAGACTCATAGATTCCCCATTTCGATCCAAAGAACAAGTAAAAAAAATAAAAACCATAATCATTTATGTTCGTGTATAAGTAAAAAGTATTTTTTTCCATTTATTTTTTTATTTCATAACTTTCCCATTTCACTATCGAGGGCAACCACTTCCTAAACAAACTATCCCAGGTACATTACACCAGCCAGTGCACATCTACCGTATTCAACGTAATAAGCGCCCAGGGTGCTCTCAAAATTAGAAATATGGAGCTCTTATTAGAATATTATTTTGGTGATAAAAAACAGTTGAAAGATAAATTTCGTGGTTTATGCTGACAGCCTGAAATGTTTATATACGACAGATATATTTTTCCAGAATTTAATTGCCCATAATTTAGGGTGCATATAACACACGAGTGCGTATTATACATGAAAAAATAAGTCTTCTGTACATTGATCAATCGGAAGGGGTGCTAATTTGGATTGTTCACTAGCCAATATATTAGCAAATATCGCCGTTGGCGCTTATTAGAGCTAGGCGCTTATTACGTCAAATACGGTATTAATGAAAGTCTGAATACTACACTGATAGATAATCTCTTGTTTGCCATTGCTGTTGATATGAACGTCCACCAGATTACAAAATGTGCATGCCCTAAAAAAATAACATGTATTTCCTAAGCCACATAAACACCTCCTTCTTAGCTACCAAGACATTGCCATGAGGTTCACAGATGGCTCCAGGGATTAACATGTGTTAACTGAACAATTGGTGATGCTCACACGATGGAGATGTTACAGGGGATTAACAGTTAATCTTAGAATTGCTGCCAGAGGATTGTGTAAAGATGTTCTTCAGACAGTGTCTCATTATATAAGTTGGTTGGATTTGTCTATGAAGTGAGTGGTAACTTTGTGTTTTTTAATTTCTCCTATTTCACAATGTATATTTCTCTATACCATATTACATGTTGTAAATTGCTTTAGGTTTATTGCAAGGTGGGAGAAAGCTACTCCTAGGGTACAGTTGATTTGTTTACGTGTGAGGACATAACAAATTAATTGTTTCAATTATTGAAAACAGTGACTTCTTTCCCCCAAATAGTTTTAGGGTTAGAAACTGTATTGTCATATTACTGTATTCGGCTTGCCAGACATGGTTAAACAATAGGGACACTTTCATATCAATTAGCGTCAGCTGAAGAATAAAAGCTTCTAACAGGAACGTAAGACCTATAGTTGATAATTCACTATTTATTAAGACAACATCTATCAAGAAAACTATTTAAATTCTTATTTTGTTAATACCAAATCTGTGTTGTCATTTGTGAAAATACATAACAAATTCTAGCAATCCTGAATAAATCATTACTTCTGAGTGGCCAAAATGATTATATTCAGTTTAAGAGATATGACTAGCCTCTCTTACAGACCCTGAAAAAGAAATATCCAAAACAATCCTAAGCATGTCTACATTTCTCCAGATTCTCTGGTCTCCCTTCTATGATATTAAAAGTCAACTTTATACATTAAATGCCAGTCTAAGATGTGACAACTGATGTTAATTTTGTGTTAACAGGGAGGAGGAGGGACAGAGGTACCTGACAATGGAGGAGGAACAGCGGGGATTCCGAGACCCGAATGTCCGTGGCTGCATTGACCTTGTCAACACCAGCACAGAGTCTCCAGTGAGCATTTGCAGTAGCAGTGGTGATGAGGGCCATGATGACACCGGCTACAGCAGCGGCTACAGCCACACCACCGACTCCAACAGTCCCCATACCACAGGCGGCTTGAACCTGTCTTCTCCTGACACCCACAATCCACCAGAGCATGGGGATGACTCGGTGCTCGACTACCCAATGACTGATGTCAGCCAGATAGAGAATCTTCAGAGGGACACTTCGGACCCTGTGAGCCAAGCTGTGACAGCTATGTCCAATGCTCTTGACCCATTCTTGAGTTCATTCAGAGAGGAGCTAGGGCTTGAAGGTGCACCAGCTGAGGATGGAATGGATCTGTTGGATGACTTGCTGAAGAGTATGGAGGAAGAAGAGTCTGTGTCTCCACCACCACCACCACCTCCAGCTTTGCCAACTGTCCCGAATGATCCTCCGATAAATGTTCCCGAAACAGGTAGACACAAGTCTCTTTTGCGGTCACTCCTTGACAGGGGTGATAAATCTACAAGTACAAGTAAATCTACCATAGACTATACGTTTTCCTCCTCAGGACCTGTTTTGAAAGATGCTGTGTTATTTTCAACATCAAGTTTGACAAGTGTTCAGCCAAATAAAACAATTAACACAATGTCTATATCCACCATACCATTTACTTCCAATGATTCCCAGACTCAGACTCTTATTCCTCAAATCACTAGCCCCAGTTCAGTACTAAGTGAGCAAGTAGGAGGGACAATAGATACATCAAGCGTCACTGTCCCCCAGCCAGACCCCTTCATCCCAGAAGACTTGCTAGACTTTGCCATGCAGTACTGTGACAGTATTCCTGATGAGCAATCCCAAGCCATCATCACCAGCTATGGTCAAGATCTGTGGTGCAGTGGCGTGGACGACCTTATCACAACCTTTGCTGATGTCCAGCAATCCACCACCGAGCCAGTAATGTCCTCTGCAGTCAACACAAATCCAGCTAAGGGTCCTCCTCCAGAAGGTCCTCAAGCCACACCTGAAGTAAGCTACATAGATCTGGATAACTGCAACAGGAAAGCCCAGAACCCAATTTCTGGTGTGCAGAATCAGTGTCAAAATACACAGTCCTCTCCAGATGTTTCAAAGGATTTCTCAACACAGACATTGTTTGATGTTCTTAGCAACAGAAATACCTCTCAGTTAAAAGATTCCAAGAGCAACAAGAGTGTATTCATCCAACCACTGAGGGCCACTCCTCGGCCAGTTGTTAGTCACACTGTTTCCAGTTCAGCATTAGTGAAAGGTCCATTTATCAGTAGGTGCGCTGTCAGTTCAGAGTCTGAGAGATGTCAGAAGCTGACATTTAGGACTGTTCCAACTCCACCTCCGAGGTTCCCTTGCAGTTCTGTGGGGGGCTCAGTGGGACGAGGACACACAACCACAGTATCTGCTGCCTGTGTTAGTCCCAGGTGTGGCAAGTCATTAGTGTCAGTTCTGTGTGACAAAGGTGCTGCTTCACCAAGTTCATGTTCATCCAAATCCTCAACCATTGTTGGTCCAAGTCATCAGCCAACACAGACAGCTTCAAGTAGACATTGTGAACAGGTAACTGCTAAGCCATCTGAGGGCATGTCAGAACTAGAGAAATACTTACGTGGGTACATCAAAAGACCGCACGCTGACAAAGCAGCAGAGTGTGTGATCCCGCCCCAACTCTCCACTTCCCCACCAGCAAACACGCCCTTCCTTCAGAAGCTGCTGACTGGTGAACTCTCACATGAACACTACAGAGAGATTGACTCACAGATGCTCAAGCAAGAGAAACAACGTCGGTCATCTACTCATTCATTGCCAGAGGTGAAGGGCTGATGACGGCCATGTTGTGTCCACTAGCTACCTAATTCAAGGATATAATAGAGTGTGATAAGAAAAGTTGTAAATCGTATTTCATCTTTACAAAATGGCCTGTGGCCTACAAGTACTGAATGAAGTGAAGAAGTGAAGTGAAGACAAATTGTAGTGTGATTCCAAGGCTGTCAATTCAAGGAATAGAAGATGAAGACGACACAGATGTGTTAGCTGCCTGACAAATCAGCTGGATAAAATATTGTTTGGAAAAAGCAATGTGTGATACGAAGACAGATTTGATAGTTTGATCCCGGAGTGATGTGAGACCTCCTAATCCTTGATATACAGTTTGATGATGATGATGTTGGCATTGTTCATCAGATGATGTGTGCTATAATATTCCTTTCACTGACAGACAGGAGGGCTTATTCACCATGATATCTCTTTCATGGCTGTAGGGTTTATGCAGTGAAATCCTGTTAATACAGATGATTCTATTCCTGTTGAATTGCTGTGTGATACGTTTCTGGATTATTGATGCTGGGTTATCATGGAGACTGTGGAGTGCCCAGTCAGATTCATATAGATGTTCCACGTGCAGATTGTCCAGAAGGTGCGATTGTTACTGGTTTGTAATGCTTTAATATGTAGAATGCCTTAAGAAAAGGCTTGTCATGTCATAACATACACTTACATTTATTGTGGAGGTGGTGGGGGTAGCCTAGTAGTTAAGTGTTCGCTTATCATGCCGAAGGCCTGGGTTTGATTCTCCCCATGGGTACAATGTGTGGTGTCAGTCTGTGTCCCTTGCTGTGATATTGCTGGACTATTGCAAAAAGAGCAGCATAAAACCATGCTCACTCACTTATCCTCGTTCACTTACGTTTATTGTAAAAATAATTTTGTCCTGATGATAAATATATATTTGATGCGTTATCCAAAACACATCCAACCTTAAACTGTGTATGAGACTCAAATTGACACCAGAAATAATTTGATACGAACCCTCAATCAAGTCTTTGAAAGGCATTTAGAAGTGATACACATAAGGAAGAGAATATATGGATGTCAGCTTCTTTATTATGAGGAACACAACGTTTCGGGGTATATGCTTACTCCTTCATCACCTGAAGATGTTTTCCTCCTAATAAATAAGTTGACATCCATTAATT
This sequence comes from Haliotis cracherodii, assembly GCF_022045235.1. Classification (NCBI taxonomy): domain Eukaryota; kingdom Metazoa; phylum Mollusca; class Gastropoda; order Lepetellida; family Haliotidae; genus Haliotis; species Haliotis cracherodii. Next base: position 37,876,268 of record NW_027266308.1, read on the forward strand.
GGCTTCCTTACGAATCGACAGTGTCTTGAATTATCAAAGCTGGGAACATTTGAAATATTTTGAATTGTTATCCTAGTGTAAATGTTGGAACAATTTATCTGTAGTGGCTTACATAAATGCCCATCAGGTTTCTTAAATATTGATCTGTACCTGTTGCCTATTTATAGTTGGTGCCCAGTTATTTAGGGATTGACGTCAATAGGTTTTTTTGTTTATGGGGGTATAAATATAATAACCAGTATGCATACTTTGTTAAGCCATGTCGCATATTGATTATATTGAAGTCAATTCTTTATAAATAAATATGTCAACAATAATAACTTCGTAGTCTGGTTATTTAATCCTTAACACAAGAAACTACAGACAATAACATCAGTGAGATCATTCAGCGCAGTGATGCAGCACAACGCGGGATCGGGTGGTCAGACTTGCTGACTTGGTGGATGCATGTCATCGTATCCAAATTGCGTGGATCGATGCTCATGATGTCAGTCACTGAATTGTCTGGCCCAGATTCGATTATTTATAGACCGCCGTCATATAGCTGGAATATTGCTGAGTGTGGCGTGTAACAACAAACAAACAAACAAACAAAAGAATAACATATTGGCACCACGTCATCATTTGCTTGATGATGTCATTTACTTCATGTGATGTCATCGGGCTTGTCCACTCCAGATCTCAGTCAGAACATTGGCATTTTAAACTCTTCTATCATTTACATTGTGTGATAAAGACAGTCATGTAATATTGTGTATACTGTTCTACAAATTGATAGCATAAATGTACCACATATAGATAGGTGTATAAACCATTGCTTTATTCCTTTGTCCATGTTCCAGTGGGGTGTTCCGAAACAACCTACTTGTCTCTACCCCACTGACACATGAACTTGTCATATTTGATAACCATTTTAGTAATGCAGGCATGTCGCATGTGTTCAGGATAAGAGGTTGTGTAAATGTTATAACATGTCACATGCAGTCAGATCACATGTTTATAATGTTATAACATCACATGCAGTCAGATCACATGTTATATAAATTTCATAACATGTCATGCAGTCAGATCACATGTTTCAAAATGTTATAACATCAAATGCAGTCAGATCACATGTTATGTAAATGGCATAACATCACATGCAGTCAGATCACATGTTATATAAATGGCATAACATAACATGCAGTATAATCACATTATATAAATGTCATAGCATCAAATGCATTCAGATCACATGTTATATAAATGTCATAACATGTCACATGCAGTCAGATCACATGTTATATAAATGGCATAACCTCACATGCAGTCAGATCACATGTTATATAAATGGCATAACATAACATGCAGTATAATCACATTATATAAATGTCATAGCATCAAATGCATTCAGATCACATGTTATATAAATGTCATAACATGTCACATGCAGTCAGATCACATGTTATATAAATGGCATAACCTCACATGCAGTCAGATCACATGTTATATAAATGGCATAACATAACATGCAGTAAGATCACATATTATATAAATGACATGCAGTATGATCACGTTATATAAATGTCATAGCATCAAATGCAGTCAGATCACATGTTATTTAAATGTCATAACATTTCACATGCAGTCAGATCACATGTTTTATAAATGGCATAACCTCACATGCAGTCAGATCACATGTTATATAAATGGCATAACATAACATGCAGTAAGATCACATGTTATATATATGTCATGACATCTCATGTAGTCAGATTACATGTTATATAAATGTTATAACATGTCATGTAGTTGGATCACATGTTTATTAGTGTTATAACATGTCATGCAGTCAGATCACATGTTTTAAAATGTTATAACATCACATGCAGTCAGATCACATGTTATATAAATGACAACATCAAATGCAGTCAGATCACATGCTATATAACTGTTATAACATGTCATGTAGTCAGATCACATGTTATATAAATGGCATAACATCACATGCAGTCAGATCACATGTTATATAAATGTCATTACATAACATGCCGTATGATCACATGTTATATAAATGTCATAACATTTCACATGCAGTCAGGTCACAAGTTATATAAATGTCATAACATCACAGTCAAGTCACGATGTAGATCACCGGCTGTATAAATGTATGTATTCAGAAAAGATCAAATTTGTTCTCCAGTGATGAACTGAATTTAGGAATTGTTTTCAATATCAAATCATATTATTTGGAAACTGAAACTGGCATTGTTACGTTATCCAATCAATCCCTCTGAATGAGATGTATTCTCTCCCCTCTCTGTGTCATCATGTCGATAAATCTCCCCCTTGTGCATATGATAGGGTGCTAGCCAAAACCTCCATCACTCCACCAAATATGTTTTATAAGAGCGATGTGTAATTTTTATATATTTACAATATGTATTGAAATGACATGATATTGTTAAATCTGTATGACTTTAAATCTTTTGATAAACTGTTACTTGTTATGTCATTGTTACTGTTAAAGGGCTACAAAGTAAATATACTTGTCTCTCAGGCTCCATAGCATATGCCTGTAAGGTGGCAGTATATTCTGCTTAAAACAGTTAGTTTTCTTTGCTTTGAAAACCTCTTACAAGCCATCTTTATCTTTTTTAGCGTCACTGCTTGCAAACCTACTGCTGCTTTGGTCTCATATGCTTGTTATGTTTTCAAGTCATCTTGCAGTTAATGTGAAATCAGAGTCACTTCTCCGCAGTGATGGTAGCATGGCTGTACAAGTGCATGGAACATATACGAGGGGCGCTCAATAAGTTTTGCAAATTCAATTTAATATCTTTTGCACTTTTATTTTTCAATGTAATCTCCATTCACCTCAATACACTTATTCCATTTGTCCTTCAAGCTTTTAATACCACTTTTATAGAAATCCGCAGATTGGCCCTCTAACCATGCTGTAGGGTGGGTGATTTAACTGTACAGCCCAGACTTAGCCCCCAGTGACTATTTCCTGTTCCGGCAAATGAAATCTGATCTATGTGGAAGATGCTTCCACCATGATGAGGACATAAAGGCTGCCACAGAGGCGTGGTTAGAGAGCCAATCTGTGGATTTCTATAAAAGTGGTATTAAAAGCTTGAAGGACAAATGGAATAAGTGTATTGAGGTGAATGGAGATCATATTGAAAAATAAAAGTGTAAAAGATATTCTGTGACTTGGTCATATATTGAAGTTGCAAAACTTATTGAACGCCCCATTGTAGCTGAAGCCATCCATGGTTTGTTTCCTTGTTGTACAGTTGTAAGGCCAGGCCAAATTAATTTGGACATGTTTAGCCCTGATTTTACAAAAGTATTTTTTTTAAATATTTCGATTCATAATCATAAAAATATTGTTGGCCCCTGTCTAGTGGAATATCAGTCAAGAAAATATATGTATAAACAAAAGCAAAAAATTGGCCTGGGCTAAAAGAGACACTACAGAGGTTTTTTATGCTATTCATCATCAGCACAACATCTAAGGTGACCCTGTGTATGTTTTGTCAAATTTATGATGTATGTTTTACTGCAACGTGATATTGAAAAACAAATCTTGAAATAAGTCATTTATATGTCTGTGTTGTGTGATGACGTTATTATGAGGGCAATCCCAGCAGGGCTATAGGCTAAGAATAGATTTATAAAAACAGATCACTGGACCCTGTTTCTGTACATTAAGATTGTGCAGGAGAAAACCATGTCGTGATCAGCATCATATGACAATGTAGGAAGCTTTGTGTGTTGAATATTCAATTAAACATTTTGTTGTCACAAAATTTTAAGAAGAGTGTAATAAACAAACAAATAAACTTTACAAAGAGTGAACACAAGGTGTTGTTTTATACAAAATTTGAAAAAAAACACCCAAGGCAACCTTTAACCTTCTCTGTTGTGATTCCTGCCTGATGTCATGATCAGCTGATGTGAATAAAACTGAAATAGCATTTATTTAGTCATTATTGGGAAAACTGTTTGTGCTTTGCAAAATATGAGAAAGAAGGGCCAGTCTGGGATGTTTCCACATTCTATGCTATATTTCCAAAGAAGAACTTGTAAGCACTGGGTGCTAATGTCACATGTGTAGCACATATATGTGACTGACTTTATGCAATCCGATGCACATGTGTACCGTGCTCACTGGTCAATATTGGGGGTTAAGACAAACTTGGTCCTGTTTTTAGAGAATTAGTTACCAGTGTAATGACCGATTCCATTCATACCTCAGTGCAGAGTATCCTGCACCGGTGACAACCAAATGGCAATTCAATGTTATGACACTTGTAGGACAGACCCAAGTAAGGTGTCTCACTGTAGAACAGACCCAGTTAAGTGTCTCACTGTAGAACAGACCCAGTTAAGTGTCTCACTGTAGAACAGACCCAGTTAAGTGTCTCACAGTAGGGTAGACCCTAGTTCAGTGTGTCACTGAATGTTAGACAAACAGAGTTAATCACAAGGTCGGCTGTTATTGAAATACCACAAAACATTGCATGGTCGTAAATAGGGATTTCTCAAAGTGTTCTCATGAATTAAAGATTTCCTAATTGAGGCTATTAGGATTAATGATATGGGTTATGTATATATTTGCAAAGACGATCTATATTTCACTCATAACAGGATGAAAAGCAGAGGAAAATACTTTGATCATTAATTTTTCATTTTTGCATTGGATGCAGTGTTAAAATACATCCAAATTTAAGAACATAAGGACTTTGATATACTCCAATTTTAGATAACATTTTTCCAAATTTGCCTGCCATTGAACATCCTAGATAAATCCCTGTGACTGCATGTGTGAGTGATGTAAGGGAGGTAACTCTAACTATGTGTGATCTGACTACTGTATGAGTTAATTGGTGGGAGAAAACTGCCCTAAATGAGGATATGAAATTTGGGAGCCATAAATCTTACTCAAAATGACATGGTTGTAATTTTGAATAATATTTTCAGTTTTTGGTTCATCCATTTCCCATGAATTTCCTCATTTGGTCTTTTTGGGGCATCATAATTCTTGATCATATCATTGCAGGTACGAGTGGGTGTCTTGCACCTCTGACTGTACCAATGTCAGCTATCTTATGCCATCCTCGTCTGTAGATGCTACGATTGTTTGACAACAACACAAGCAAATACATTCCAAGTACTGAGTTGTGTAAGCACTGTTCGTGATGTTGAATCATTGTTGATACAAGTCTTTCATCATTGTTAAAACTGCTCAGTGTGCACAGTTCTTGCCACTCATTCTCACTGGACAGCCTTAATTACCATGATTGTGGACACTCTCTATCATGAGGAATATTACTATTCATGTAATTTTATCATTTATTAGATCTGTGATGTAGCTGGATTAGTGCGGACTGCAGTGTAAAATTACATAACAGTGTGAAATTCATTAACTGGTATGCTGTTTAAGATAATCAGGGGGAGTGTCTTTGTACTGAGTTGGTCATCTAAGTGTTTCGCTAGTTTGTATAAATTACGTTCCTCCATCAGTCATGACTACATAAATGCCGTGTGGTGACGCATGTCTAATTTTAGTCAGCTTATAGAATGAGGCTGTGCAAGGGTGGATCAGCATTTTTAAAAGGGAGGGGTCCAAAGTTCAAAGTTGTCTCTCAAAATCAGTTTTACTGCTTACGACATACTACATTTGGTTTTCTAAAAGGGGTGTCCAGACCCCCTGCCCCTGCCCCCGCCACCCCACCCCTCTCTGGATCCGCCTATGCTGTGAATTACTGATAGAATATCAACAAGACCTACATGGGGTGTTCAGTATCAGGTTAAAATCAAACAAGCGCTGGGCCCTCAATAAGAAAGATGGCACCCCTTGATATACTCGATCCCAAAAGAAACTCACACCTAAAGTATGGACATGATCACTAGAGATGTGTGATCTGTATATGATGCATCATGTGTGCTGACACAGGTCTGTGTGGGTTCCATCTGTCTGTCTGGCAGTAGTGAACGCTGGTAGGTGGCGTTCACGCAAGTGAGAAGGGAGATAACCCAAGTTTGACCTAACAACCTTACACATGGGTGTCCACAACTCGGGCTATCCTGCACACTTTTTGTCAATAAGACTGTAGATCTCAGTGGGTCGAATCATGAACTGCAGATTCCGTGGCTAAATATTACCGTATATGACCTTAGATAAGATGAATTTTTGAGGACCAGAATATAGATTCTATACAATGGGTACGGCTTATGTACGGGATACACTTTCATGAAACTATTTTTCAGATCCTGATCTGTCAGAATATCATCTGAAGGACAGAATGGTACTAGTAGATAACAACTTCTTGAAAGTTTGAAAGTTTGACTACAACAATTAATGTTATAGATGATCAATAAAATTATTACCATACACCAATGTTGTCATTATTAAATAATTTTATGCATGTAACTATTTTCCATAATAAGTTCAAGGTTTATCATTGTTCATAAACTCCATGATCATATAATTACAACATTTTTCATCGTACATTCATGAATACCTGCCAGTAGTCTTGCCGTCCAACTTCGTGATGTGTTGCTGCGTATCATACCCTGGTCTGACTTATGTTTGGGACATATGATGTACATAGATATTTACAGGGTCAAGTTCATACCTCAGGCTCATCTATGAGCTTGGCTTATCTACGGGCATATACGGTACTGTAGTGATTAGCAAGCTGAAGTATTTTCCAAACTGCATCGTGCACGATACATGTCAACAGGGACAGGTCATGTATTGTGAGGTTGACTGGCCAGAGAGAATAATGAGGGTCAACAAAAGCATGACAAGTTTTGTAGAGGGTCTTAATAAACTGTACTTTTAAAGGGACGAGATTGTATTGCAAACTAAAATATCCAAATATTTGTTTTATTAAAATGGTGATTAGAATTTGGTAGGATCAAACCCTCATTTAGCAATGGTTGTATTTGTTGGAATAAATAACCAAGGGCCAATTTCACGCAGTGATCACACAACATTATCCCTTTAAGAGACTTACGGTAATCGAAGCATCATGATGGGTGTGGGAAATGCCCCATACTGATAAACTTTGATGTTTACAATTTTGTTTTTTGTACATATATATAGAGAGAAAGGTGCTCATGTTAATTATTAAACCTTGTTTAAATTTGAAAGACTTTTACCTTGTTGTTGTACTTCATAATTATTCAAATATTTCTATAATTTTGAAATATAGTTATCAGATATTTCATTATTAATTATTCATATGTATATGCATAACATGTCCATTTGCTTGTGATATCATGTACCTTTGTCATAATTATGCTTGTGCGTTCATTATGAAATGTACCTTTGTCATAATTATGCTTGTGCGTTCATTATGAAATGTACTTTTCTCATAATTATGCTTGTGCGTTTTTTATGCAATGTACCTTTCTCATAATTATGCTCGTGCGTTCATTATGAAATGTACCTTTTACATAATTATGCTTCTGCGATCATTATGCCATGTACATTAATGATGATTATGCTTCTGCGTTGATTATGCCAGCATGTGCTACTTGCATTACCTTGTTTAGACACTGTTCTGCTACCAGGAATGTGAAATACATGTTTGGAGGAGCAAGGGTGTGAGAGAGAGAGTGATTTGTGAAAGCCATTTTTGACAGTATTTTCGTTACGGCTTGTCAACCTGACGGTGTTACCGTGTGAGGCAAGGCCAATGTGACACAGGTTGTAGACATGAGCCTTGGTATGGTGCTAACAAACCAAGGATGATAATCAGGCTGAATCTTGGATTCAAACTCATAACCAACACATCCCAGCCATTAAGGGAGACAACTCTGCACAACCACAGATACGTGTTCCTCATGTAAATGTGGTGAGGGTGAGGAATTGCCACATGATCCAAACTCACCTAGTAATGAGATGAACGTGGTGTGCTTCTTATATAAAAGGATTATACATATATTTCCATAAAGAAAGTTACCAATCTCAGCCGTAGTCGTAGAACATAACCAAATTCAAGATGAATGGTATTGACTTCAAATATTGACTTAATATGTATTTGTACTGTGTACCAGCTGAATTGACAAGTGTTATATATTCACTGAAGGCATGCATGCAATTTCACATCAAGTGTCCACATTTGAGTGGCTACAAGAAAATTGACTTTTCATTGTTTTTTCCCAAGAGGGAGAAGAGAGCGTTTGATGAACCCTTTGACAACAAAAATCCTAGAAAGTCTGTGTATTGAAGAACAAAAAGCAGTGTCTTAAGTTCAGCTAACAATGAGAGTGTTACTGTTATATTAATCTCTCTGAAACAACAGTACTCTTCTGATTCTTTACTTTCTGTCTCATGTAACCATGGTAACAGTATTGGATCCTATCTTGTGTCCTCTGTTGGGATTCCCAGGCAGAATCAGCCAGTACTCTTTATAAGAGGTGACTAAAGTGAGCTGTAGGTTGTCCTGATATCCTGACTGCATGGATCGTTGTTCATGTTGTCAACCACTTGTTTGCCAAACCCAGATTTGATTATTTACAGATCACTATGATATAACTGTTAATTGTTTACTGCATATAATATTCACACACTAATCCTCTCATGTGTAACCATTGTAATATGACTGGATCCTATCTCATGGGTAAACATAGTGACATGACTGGATCCAACATAGGTGTAACCATGGCAACATGATTGGATCCCACCTCCAATCAGTAATCAGGAATGTCCAGACATAGCCCATCCTCTTTATTCCTTTACATTTTAATAAATCCTGAAGTTTTATATCTGCATGTCATCTCATCGTACTTGATCCCGCATCAAGTTGGATTCATAATGTAAATTTTACCCAGTGTGCAGCAATTTCCTCTGTACTGTCAACTATCTGTGTGTGAGTCTCTGCAGGTAGAACATGTTCAGGTTGTCTCCGCAGGTGAACATGTGTTCAGTGTGTGAGTCTCTGCAGGTGAACATGTGTTCAGTGTGTGAGTCTCTGCAGGTAGAACATGTGTTCAGTGTGTGAGTCTCTGCAGGTAGAACATGTGTTCAGTGTGTGAGTCTCTGCAGGTAGAACATGTGTTCAGTGTGTGAGTCTCTGCAGGTAGAACATGTGTTCAGTGTGTGAGTCTCTGCAGGTAGAACATGTGTTCAGTGTGAGTCTCTGCAGGTGAACATGTGTTCAGTGTGAGTCTCCGCAGGTGAACATGTGTTCAGTGTGAGTCTCTGCAGGTGAACATGTGTTCAGTGTGTGTCTCTGCAGGTGAACATGTGTTCAGTGTGTGAGTCTCTGCAGGTAGAACATGTGTTCAGTGTGTGAGTCTCTGCAGGTGAACATGTGTTCAGTGTGTGAGTCTCTGCAGGTGAACATGTGTTCAGTGTGTGAGTCTCTGCAGGTAGAACATGTGTTCAGTGTGTGTCGGCAGGTGAACATGTGTTCAGTGTGAGTCTCTGCAGGTAGAACATGTGTTCAGTGTGAGTCTCTGCAAGTATATCATGTGTTCAATGTGGAAGTTGCTGCAGGTAGAACATGTGTTCAGTGTGTGAGTCTCTGCAGGTAGAACATGTGTTCAGTGTGTGTCGGCAGGTGAACATGTGTTCAGTGTGAGTCTCTGCAGGTAGAACATGTGTTCAGTGTGAGTCTCTGCAGGTAGATGTGTTCAGTGTGTGAGTCTCTGCAAGTATAACATGTGTTCAGTGTGTGTCGGCAGGTGAACATGTGTTCAGTGTGAGTCTCTGCAGGTAGAACATGTGTTCAGTGTGTGTCGGCAGGTGAACATGTGTTCAGTGTGTGTCGGCAGGTGAACATGTGTTCAGTGTGTGTCGGCAGGTGAACATGTGTTCAGTGTGAGTCTCTGCAGGTAGAACATGTGTTCAGTGTGTGTCGGCAGGTGAACATGTGTTCAGTGTGAGTCTGCAGGTAAAACATGTGTTCAGTGTGTGAGTCTCTGCAGGTAGAACATGTGTTCAGTGTGAGTCTCTGCAGGTAGATGTGTTCAGTGTGTGAGTCTCTGCAAGTATAACATGTGTTCAATGTGGGAGTTGCTGCAGGTAGAACATGTGTTCAGTGTGAGTCTCTGCAGGTAGAACATGTGTTCAGTGTGTGTCGGCAGGTGAACATGTGTTCAGTGTGAGTCTCTGCAGGTGAACATGTGTTCAGTGTGTGTCGGCAGGTGAACATGTGTTCAGTGTGAGTCTCTGCAGGTAGAACATGTGTTCAGTGTGTGTCGGCAGGTGAACATGTGTTCAGTGTGTGTCGGCAGGTGAACATGTGTTCAGTGTGTGTCGGCAGGTGATCATGTGTTCAGTGTGTGTCGGCAGGTGAACATGTGTTCAGTGTGAGTCTCTGCAGGTAGAACATGTGTTCAGTGTGTGTCGGCAGGTGAACATGTGTTCAGTGTGTGTCGGCAGGTGAACATGTGTTCAGTGTGTGTCGGCAGGTGAACATGTGTTCAGTGTGAGTCTCTGCAAGTAGAACATGTGTTCAGTGTGAGTCTCTGCAGGTGAACATGTGTTCAGTGTGTGTCTGCAGGTGAACATGTGTTCAGTGTGTGAGTCTCTGCAGGTGAACATGTGTTCAGTGTGTCTCTGCAGGTAGAACATGTGTTCAGTGTGTGTCGGCAGGTGAACATGTGTTCAGTGTGAGTCTCTGCAGGTAGAACATGTGTTCAGTGTGTGTCGGCAGGTGATTATGTGTTCAGTTGGAGACTCTGCAGGTAGAACGTGTTCAGTGTGTGTCGGCAGGTGAACATGTGTTCAGTGTGAGTCTCTGCAGGTAGAACATGTGTTCAGTGTGTGTCGGCAGGTGATTATGTGTTCAGTTGGAGACTCTGCAGGTAGAACATGTGTTCAGTGGATTCTCTGCAGGTGTTCTGTGTGATTCTAGGTAATACATTCTGTGTTGATCAGCCCAGCTAGGATTCTACTTGTGTATATTGTGATATGCAGCATGAAACATTTCAGTCTGTCTCTTATTTGACATCTTGCATATCTATCAGCTGTTCATTTGCAAAGAGAAATTTGCAAAAGGTGTGATGACAATTTTAGTAAAATGTTCCATATTATTATTGTTGTGTTATTTGTTGTGAAGTATTCACAGATGTCTTTGTGCCCTCCCCAGGAGGAAAGGAGGAAGCTTATGCAGTGAACTACAGCCAAATCAAGATTTAACAATGAACTAATTCAACTGAAAAAAGTTTGTTTGGAAAGATTAGGTGAGGTTTAACTTTGAGTCCAGGATTATTGCACGTTTATAGCGACTCGCATACATGTGTGTTTGGACAGATGACACAGTATCTATCAGAAATCTGAATTTCTAGTCATTAGGAGCATTTAACACTACTTGAACTGACTTGAGCTAATGGACTAGTGCCAATTTCCATCCTTGGGTAATTCCTACTTGCTTGAATAATAGAGACAAAATAACTTAAAAACTACCTTATTTGTAAAACACTCCTTCATAGAAATGTAATGCCAGTCATACCGGTAGTCAAACAATTACCCTCATATAAATTATTGGAGTGTATGGCTTTACGCCATTTACAGCAATATTCCTGCAATATCATGATGGGGGGACGCCACAAATGGGCTTCGAACATTGCACCAATGTGGGGAATCCAACCCGGCCTAGGGCGTGATGAGCGAATGCTTTAACCACTACTATACCAGGTGCTACTGGGTGTATACAGTATCATGACCACAGCCTATTGCAGCAGTGTTGTGACTGATCCACACTGTCAGGCCATGCCACCGACAGAAGACTGAGTCACTTTTGAGAGTATTTCAGTTAAATCACGGCCTGTCAGTTTGTGGTGGGAAGAAATTTCAACAAGATACAAGTTGTCGACTTTTGTCACTTGGCATGGAGCTGCCAACCCAGGATTATCTGGTATTCATCTGTGTAATTACTGCCCAATTGAGATTTGGGATGACAATAGGTCCTTTTCTTGTCACACAAGGCAGTGAAATGGATGTTCGAGCATGGCGACTTGATTAATTCCATCTCACTGAACCCGTATGTAGGATGTTGCTCGTAATATGATATCACATTGTTTCATTGGTGCAGACTCGATTATTTACAGACTGCCAGAAAAAAAGGAACATTGCTGGGTGCATAGTGAAACAATAAACTGATTGACATCAGACAATAACGGTAAATATGTTTCCCCATGTCCTTGTACCATGTGTATAATGCTGCAGCTGTTTGTTGTTTGCTTATTTGTTGATTAATGCAGCACTCAGACATAGTACAGCTATATGATGGCAGTCTGTCAATAATAAAATCTGGACCAGACAGTCCAGTGATTGACATAATGAGCATCAATCCATGCATTTGGGATACGACGACATTCATCAACCAAGTCAGCGAGCCTGACCACCTGATCCCATTAGTCGCCTCTTACGGCAAGCAAGAAGGAGTCATGGGCCCAATATGGCATTGCAGATGGATGGTCTTGCAGCTTTTGGACTGCAAGGTCATAAGGAATAACAGCAGCAATGCCCATATCTACCACTGAGCTGGTGTTACAGAAAGAAACAAGACAAACAAGCAGTAGTATATATCAATATTCTTTACAAATATCCTTACATACAAACATCTGTACACGTTCTTTCACAGAAATCTGTCATATAGTCTCTCATGTCTTCACTTGCATAGGCCCAAACACTGAGCATTGAAGTATTTGAGGAACATTTATGGGGTCGTCGAGTCATTTTGCCATTGTACTGCAACAAGTCAAATTCTACTTTCACATCATTATACAAGTTTATAACAAGCACTGGTTTCAAAGTTCAAATAAGAAACAAGCTTGACTGAAGCTAAGTGTAAAACCTCTGCCTATCAGCTTACATCTATTTCCACGGCGAAACTTGAAAATCAATAATTTTGTACCATCTCATCACTATTGATATTCACCAGCACATCAAGGGGAATAACTCTTTCCTGATGACAGTGTTCATCATATACTTCCATTAAGTATTACCAAGACGGAATGTTTCCTGAACACACCCGTAAGTCATCCGCCTGGAGTCCTACATCCCCTCCCAGAGATAACTGGATCACAGTATTTCATTATTCTCCTCCTTTGAGGGAAAGAGTATGTGAGTCAGTCCCAGCACCCCGACATGCCACAGTCAGCATTTGAAGAAAGTATCCCAGTCACGACACATGATCACTTCCATGTTTTCTTGGCTCTCCAGTCGAACAGTTCCTCGAGCTCTGCCTCATCCACCTCCCCCTCGCTGTCACTCTGCGTCTCCCGGTCCCCCACCTTCCCTATAACCTCAGCCTTCTTGTCATGGAGGTCCTCAATCTCCTTCCAGCGATTCCTGAAACAACGCCGATGCAACGTTAAATCTTAACTCACCCCAACACTTCCTGGAGCAAACATGGCATGTATCATGTTCATAGTCACACCTGTATGACAAGGGATTCAAGAAAACTGGCAATACTAGCAAGTTTAATTCAAGTTAGTTTGTTTGCTTGTTTGTTTGTTGTTTTACGCCGCACTCAGCAATATTCCAGCTATATGACGGCGGTCTGGAATTAATCAAGTCTGGCCAGACAATCCAGTGATGGACATCATGAGCATCGATCCACAAGTAGTTCAAAACCAACTTTGTGTCTAATCTTTATGCAGGGCAATTCTTATATTCCTGTGTGTACCCTTCTGATTTTACCAATCTTGTCTCCAAACAAAGGAAATAAACGAATACTGACTCTTGTTAGAACAGTAGGAACACAAGCACAATTATAAAACTCTTTATTATAAAGGGCTTTTATCACACCTCATCCTCTGTGAAATATCTGATACAACTGCTGAACGTACATTTGGTCATCTATTTCATCTATGTTCCTCTCAATGTTGGCCTGCTGGTCATCTTCCTCTATAATGTTCTCCGACACCTGTAACGACAAACACAACATCGTACAGCTGCAACATCACAACTCTCACAGTTCAGTATCAAATGGAGTTTGCCTCGTTTCACTGAACAGTATCTGCACTGATATGAACACTACTAATATGACGTGAAAGACCTTCTGGAACCAAATATAGCAGCTTAGCCCAGCTCAATTTTGGTCATTCCTATATTCACTTACTCTTTTAATAGGTGGAAATTGAGTACGACAGGTCGTGGTCAAGAGATTTCAAACATGAAATCAGTTAAAAATTAATGTTCATTCATACAAATTTGACTTGTCGGGTTCGTTGTATATACGCTGCATATATGCTTATAACGAACTTCGGTTACATTGAACTAATATTAGGGGTCCCTTTGAGTTGGTCATAACCATAGTTTACTGTACATGAATTGGCTGTGAATTGAATATTTGATCTCAGTATTCGTTTTCATTATCATCTGTTGTTAAAGGATGTTTTTTTTGTTTAATACCACACTCAGCAATATAATAATCGAGTCTGGATCAGACAATCCAGTGATTGACATCGTGAGCATCAATCCACGTAATTGAGAAACGAAGACACGCATCAATTAAGTAGACAAGCTTGACCACCTGATCCCAACCGTCGCCTTTTACAATCGGCACAGTCACCTTTTACAGCAAGCATGGGTTGCTAAAGACCTATTCTAACCCGGATCTTCACAGGTTGGGTTTGCTGAATTGTCTTGGAATTGAATATTTGATCTCAGTATTTCGTTTCATTATCATCCTGTTGTTGAGTGCGTGAGTATGGTTTTACGCCGCTTTTAGCAATATTCCAGCAATATAACGGCAGGGGACACCAGAAATGGGCTTCACACATTGTACACATGTCGGGAATCAAACCCGGGTCTTCGGCATGACGAGCGAACGCTTTAACCACTAGGCTACCCCACCTCCCCCATCCTGTTGTTGAAGGAAGCCAACACAGACCGATGTTCACTGGACTACAAATGACCAGCAGTGAAAAGAGCCTCATGTAATAAAACAATCTGTAAGTGAATAAAAAGGTCTTCGGATATGACACTGTCGTCAGAGCTATCTATGGGCTTGGATCAAACAAAGAGAGGGCAGTGATAAATGGGTTTTGACAGACCAACAAACTACAACTATGCAGCCAAGGGACACAACTCAGCAGAGATCATTTACAACAGAATGGATGCAAACAGACCACCTTTTTGCCCAAATTGTCCCTAAATACATTTACTAACACTGTATTTGACAAAAAAACACCCCGGGTGCCTATTAAAACCATTCACAAGAAGTTAAATTTGTTTTCAGAGATTGAGCTGTGGTGAACAAACTTCATTTAAACGTCAATGAAATTATATAAAAAATCAATAATAGTTACTGGACAATAATAAACCCCTTCTGCACTGCTGTCTTCTGTAATAAAGTCTGTAATATACACAAGTACATATGGACTGTGATGTAAATAGTCTTGGTATGGGGCAAGTGTAAGTAATGCTTACAGATTGGTCAAAGCGTTGATCAGGGGGTGCTTATTGGGTGACAGTGATTGAGTATGTTTTTACACCACTTTTAGTAATATTCCAGCAATATCACAGCAAGGGATACCAGAAATGGGCTGCACACATTGTACCCATGTGGGGAATCGAACCCGGGTCTTTGGCATGATGAGCGAACACTTTAACCACTAGGCTACCTGTCTGCCCCTTATGGGAACAGGGCACTGAATACGGAGATCAGGGTATGACTTTACAGACTGGAGTACTGGAAGCATGTTCGTCCCGAAGGAATGCAAACATGGCCATATGACGTTATATACATACGTGAGATTCTTCTTTCATGGCTCTCCGGAACTGCTCCCACTCCTCCTCCATCTTGTCCTTGTACTCCACCTTCCTCACCTGGAAACACACACGCATGGAGTCAGGTATATCTATCAGCACCTGGACAATGTGAGAATGGCTTTACGCTGCCTTTACAAACTGAATAGAGTTGGATGAACTGTGCAGTCCGGCAGGTCACTTCACTCATGGTTTTGCGATGCTTTTAGCAATATTCCAGCAATATCACGGCTGGGGACACTAGAAATGGGCTTCACTCAATGTACCCATGTCGGGAATCGAACCTGGGAATCGAGCCATGAAGTCAAAAGAAAGACAAGTCCATCCTGAAATCTCTGTCCATTTACCTTGGCATCCATCTTTGGGTCATCAAAAAATCCTTCAGGTAAAATGTCGGCCATTGTTTTGGGCTTTTCTTCAACAGCATCTCCTGATGGCTTGGAGCCTTTGTCGAAGAAATCTGAAAGAATGTTTGTAACATAAGATACAACTTGTTACCCACCCCAGTATACTATTATGCAAATATGTCCAGCTGATTGGATCTTATTGACTTTGTTCTTACTTTCAACTCAGTGATCTTGACATCATTAGATATGAGTAGACCATCCCAAAACAGATCAGAAGGCAATTCCTGGTGAAAATTAGATAATTTAATTCCTCTACCTAATACAACAACAAAAGGTTCAAATATATTTCACAATCCTCTTGCTTTGAAAGGACCTGACCTCCGATTAAGATGCAAGATCAAATGTCAAATGTCCAAGTTTTTTACGGTTATTACCATACAACCCCCAAAATATGACATTTATAGCCCTGCCTTTTAAAAAGATCACTAAAATAACTAGAGCTATAACAACACTTTGCCATATTTCAAAAGTAATGTTTCAATATGATACACGATACAAGACAGGAAAACCTGACATTTGCCAGACTAGGAAATAATGAATAATCCAAAGGAACTGATAGCAGCTTCTACAAACACATAGGATGCTGATTTTAGTCAATTCAGGGTGAACTGTATGACAGACAGACAAAAGTGGTGTCCTGAGTTCCACAGAAATAATGGTGCACATGCAGCCAAGTCCCTGTAGGATATGTGACATGAATGGTGCATTTGCAAGATGATCTTCCGTGATATTTGATCATATTGATGCATGTAAATAAGTCTTGAAAATATCAAAATTCGTCGAATCCCTGCTGATCGTGTAGGTGAAAGTTCAACAAAGAATCCTGTCGATCCTCTTTCTCTCAAAGATCTTATTCTGAGAGGGGTAACATTCCTGATCTTGATCATCAATCATTGACTGATCCTCTTGGTACCGATACATGGAACGATAATATAAACTGCAATGTCAGCCAGGCTTTGGATACGTAGGTGATGATAATGATGGTTGTGAATGATGATTCCAGGGCGTGGGTAGCACATGACGACCCTGTCAATCCTCTAATCGAGCAACCTTATATTGTGAAGATCTTCCCTGTTTAGACATTGTATCAAACCACATGTATTATTGTCACATGTTCCCTGAACCTCATGATGAGGGTTTGCAACGTACACAGGGAGTGGTAGACATGATCGGTACTAAAGGTTGAATATCAAACTGAGAAAGCGCTGATCATAGTGTTTGGTGCGATCTAGACTGTCATAACGTCCCTGAAAAAGATGGCGACGGGTGATGACGATGATCCTGATTCTAACTGTTGAAATGTCACCAGACTAACAGCAGGCCTGTCATCAGAGCACAATATCTACGAAGTATATCTTGATTGTGATCTGGACTGTCATGGTTAATGAAATCCTGGCGATGCGTAGCTGAGATAGTATGGTTTTACACCACTTTTCGCAATATTCCACCAACAGTACAGCGCTAAACACCAAATATGAGTTTCGTACATTGAACCCATGTGGGGAATCGAACCCGGGTCTACGGCGTGAGAAGCCCCTAGGAGAGAGGGATGGATGACAGTCTGATGATCCCTGTCAATTGATCAATCTTCTGTAGCATCCCTAGGAAATGAGTGTTGATGTCGATCAGTCAATCCATGTCAATGTTGATCCCTAGTAGAGAGGTATCCATGTCGAAAAAATTTTAATTTAGCATTAAAGCCTGTTTCTCATTTTATCAGTGAAATCCCTTTGACCAAGTGATCAGTTATAATCAATAATAACTATACTAACATGAATTCAGAAACAGCAAAGAATAGATTAGTCAGAACAGATTGCTATGGAATCTATCGACACATATATAATGACTCACATCAACTAAACATCTACGGAGCACATTTTGTTGGGCTTCTATTCTATGACAGAATACGGATGCTATCATGTACTGACTCCTCATGTATCACATTGCATATCATATCATGATCTTACTATTGTGACATGTGTACCATGACAGCCATGTTACCCTGACTCACTGACCTGTTGGTAGACCAGCTACCCCTGGCTTGGCAGTGCTGGATGTCCTATCATCACTGTCTTCTTCGGACGATGATCCATAATCTGCCAGCAACGAGTTGGTTTGTTGCTGACTTTTAGTGGAGGACTTGTCAAAGAAATCAGCTGGAAGACTGTAGAAAGATGGACACTCTTTGCTTTCATGCACCAAACATGTCCAAAACATGATCAAGTTGAAACTGACAATACACTATTGTTTCTTTATTTCAACAGGCCTGATTTCTTATCATTAAAAATGCATCTGACATAGAGGTGAAAATGAATAAACCAACAGGTTAAGGCAATACATATGGTACAAGACCCTAGTTTCATATATCATGACAGTAGGTAATTCTGTGTTGTTGCAACACCATGGAACATTTTAATGAGTGAGTATGGTTTTATGCAGCTTTTAGTAATATTCCAGCTACATCATAACGGGAGATATCAGAAATGGGCTTCACACATTGTACCCATATGGGTAATTGCACTCGGGTCTTCGGCGTGACGTGTGAACACTTTAACCGCTCAGCTACACCACCGCCCCAAGAACATTCTAAACATCAATCATGTAACAATACTGCACTTGTGATAATATCTATCCAATCAGCAGCAACTTGTGATAATATCTATCCAATCAGTAGCAAGTTGCCATAATATCTATCCAATCAGCAACAACTTGAGATAATATCTATCCAATCAGTAGCAAGTTGCCATAATATCTATCCAATCAGCAACAACTTGTGATAATATCTATCCAATCAGTAGCAAGTTGTCATAATATCTATCCAATCAGCAACAACTTGTCATAATATCTATCCAATCAGCAGTTTCCTGAGAAAGAAAAGGGAAGTCACAATGCTTACCCTGTCTGTTTTGCAGATGATCCATTCTGACCTTAGAAAACAAAGTTTATTTATGTTAGTATTTGAAATAAACATCAACGATGCAGTATGTTTTACACCCTAATTTATATCACACAAAACCTTTACACCAAAGGCCATGTTTAGAGCTAAGTACTGCTCTTTACTGTATATGGATCACACACAAATCCATGGCCTTACATCAAGAATGTGGACATCATTGATACCTTCCAGAAATATCTACATGATATATTGACATATATCTCTTCTCTTTCCTGAACATGTTAAAATAAAAAATAAAAATTCTAGCCATGCTAACATGCTTACATTAAAACACATGTTCAACTAATGAAAGGTCATTACCAAGGTTATGTTATTAAAGAAACTAGTATCTTGTTGGAATATATTACTTTCATCAGAATATTCACTGTACTGACAAAATGAAAAACTTATCATACAGAAAAGAAATGCCTCAAATTTCAAAATCTTACTTTTCAACTTCTTGCTTTGAGAACCTCCAGAATCAGTATGTGAACTAGTTCTCTTGATAGTGGCAGGCAATGGTGGCCCCACAACTGCCTTGGCTGCCACATACTGTCAAATACAGTGATTAACACGATTAATACTGTTCATGTATGCACATCAGGGGCTGTTCCATGAATCTGAATAGCTTAACTGGACTCCACTGTGTTCTGTGCAGTCTGGGGGTACGGGGGGCCCAGTCATCTAAGGACTGCAATTTGCGGTGCAGAGTTGCATCCCTTGGAAATGCCAGATACTTATTGTGGGTTCGAATCCCCATTCCCCCCAATTTTGCTTCTAGGTTGTCACCACCATACCTGTGCTTGTGGCATTCACGAAAATGGTAAACCTCTAAGACCTGTGTCACTTAAGGCTTCCCTCCCACATTAAGCCGACAATCCGTGATGTAACTGAAATACCTCACTCACTCTTATGCGTGTCTGCTCATATCATGAACATTAACAATCAACGGGAGTAACCAAAAACACTTATTTCACAATGGAGCGCCTATCTAGCTTATCATAGCTTATGTCATTTATTCTATACAAAATGACTCATTGTCACCATTTTTGTTTACTGGTGCATTAACCTGTTAACTTGATGAAAAGATTCAAGTATAAGTTCAGTCATAAAGTAACTTGTTCCTTTTATCCAACCTATATAACTGTTCACAAGCATTGGGCAATGTTGGGAGGCAACAGTAATATTTATCACTCAGTACATAAAACGTGATACAGGGTTTTGTTATATATCTGTATATGTTAACCCCTAGCAAGCTAGAAAAGTGAAGTTTTTTTGTCTCACTACCATGTGCATGTATGAAGAGTTTAACATATCATTTGTACCTTTTGCAATTGACATGTTTGGGTGTAAGGCTGTAAAGAGTCACCACATATTGGTTGATCGTGACAATTTGTTTCACAATGTTACATCAAGATAAAACAATACATGTATGAAAAAAGCTTAATGATAGGAAAATGATGTGTAATGTGGTATTTTCTCATACACAAGTTCTCAAGCAATAACTGACTCTATCTACAACATTGCTCTGGTCAAGACTCCTCTGCTATTGCCTTTGATGATGGATTATGCCACCTTGACATGGCAAGGGTCATGTTTTCAAAAATGATATCACCACACAAACAGAAGTAACTTAATCATCATGATCAGGTTAATATCAACATGATCAAGATAGTTTTCAGATCATAATATTTCAACTTACGGATTGAATTGGAGTAGCTATAAAATCATTCCAAAATACCTTAATATAGTCTAGGGTCTTGTATACCAACTCAAAACATGATGATGACATTTATCTCATGGCGAACTTAAGTCAATTCCTCATTTCATCATGTACATATATTTATTATTGCCATGTGTACTGGTACCTCTTTATGAGATCTGCTCTGTATGTGTGCCGCCCACAATAGGTCCGACTTAATGGTTATGTTACATACAGTGCACACGAGCTGGTTCAGACTGTTGTATCTGAAAGAAAACAACATTATCTAAAAGTATTAAAATATTCCTGTATCATTAAAAATATATAATGCATTCCATGGATTCGTCCACGTTTATAGTTTCTGATTTCTAGCTTTACGAGGGATCTCTTCCTCATTTACACATCGTATACCTCTAACTTGTTCACTTTGACAAGGTCTTACTGCTTGAAAACGCAAAACTACACTACTTTGCATGGGCGTGTTCAACTCTATTGGATGACTTTAATGTTGTCTGCTTTTGTTTCATCAAACGGCGAAGTTCATCTTTCGACACAATTTTCTTCTTCTTACTCGACGCCATTTTGAACGTTTCGATACAGCCGCAGATGCGACAAAGATTCATTTCGGATAAATCCCAAGATAATAACTGTTTATTAATCACATAATACATTTTTAGTATTAAACGCAGATACGTGTACTTACAGTGTACGTTTGTATTTGTAAAAGGTATTTTATAACACAAACATTCAGAAATACATGGAATACGAAAATAAAGACATAGCTTAGCTTGCATAAGGGCACACAGCGCGAAAGAATAAGGTGCGAGACGGATCTGATACTGAAAATGTTATTTCAACTCTGTTTTATACTTTGACACAGTACGTAAAGCTTTTGCTTCGCAAAAATGTCTTGGCCCTTATGCCTTCATTGAATTTTTCGAACTGTCACAGGTGTCATTATTGTCAGAACACAAATCTTGGTCTCTTAGACGAGAGAATGAACAGCTGATTAGGCCTAATGATAAAAGATCCGCGACGAATTGTTTCATATCGGCACATTTTCGAACAAGATGTTCATATGCCATGCAAACCACCAGTTTTAAAATGGCTACATGTACGTTCATTATAACGGGGTCTAGTGCGCTTTACAAGGTGCACTTTGTGCATTTCAGTTAGCATCTAGATTTCTAAGATGATAAAAGCTCAGGAATTCTGTCGCGTAGGATACATGGATGGTAATTTTCTTCCCCTGGCATATAGGCTTCTAATGCAGGGGGATATAGACATAATCTGGTCTGTCTGTCCATCTTTATTTTGTTCTCGGAGCATAGCTTGAAAAACGTTCACAAGTTTTATTCCAAACTTATACATGAACCAGGGGCAGAAGTGGTGCCTTTTTCTATTGTGGTGGCTAAGGGGTATTTGTCATCTTCTGATGACTCTTGTCTTGTCTTGGTAAAGGGATCCCAGTCCTACCATAATAAAGATTTAAACTTTCAAGATGTTTCTCTATTACTAGCTGATTACCTTCAAACGCACTTTACCTTCTGTATGGGGCAAGTCAATTAGTGAGAAGGCAGTAAACTGGCCTCATGATGCCAATTATGTGAGCGATATGAGTTTGTTTTGTTTTTAATTAAGATTTTCCTTTGTTGCAGAAGCTGCAGAATGTTAAAAGTGGTTGGACCTACACTTTGTTGGAAACATGGAAGATGTTTCTTTACTCTTGTACATCGGTCAAAGTCCTCAAAGAGCATGAAGGGTGATGTCAGAAAAATCATTAACTTAAGGCGGGAAAATGAATTACTGTTTGGGCCTTTGCTCAAAGGAAAGGACTTAGAACCAAAGAAAAACAAAACAAAAAAGAAGAAATCTGTAAAAGATGGGATAAGTATCATAATGGAGCAAGCTAGAACACAGATAGTTGATCAGGTGGATGAGGCTGACATACTTGATGAGTCCAGCATATCTTCAACAAGTGGAGCCAAGAAAACAAAGGCAAAATCAACTGATGCAGCCAAAACAACCAGAAAGAAAAGCTTGTCTACAGAGCAGATAGTTTCAAGTAATAATAAGACTCCCACTAGTTCTAGGGCTCAGACACAAAATGGCAGTGAATCAGGTGAACAGGCTCCATCATTGTTTGAGTTTGTGCTGAACTTTCCACTTGATATCAAGACAGACATGACCGGTGATGAGTCTTCTGACTTTGGAAAGCAGGTTGAGCAGATGAGTTTGAGAACTCTCCCTTCGGTCAGTAGTATCATAAACAAAACACAGTCGGACATGGCTCGTTTCTTTCTCCAGCGATGGAGAGAGACATCAATAGCAGAGCTTGGCAAAGAGGAATTCTACAAGAAGCAGGAAGGTAGGAACACAGACCCAGACTGTTCCATAAAAACAATAGCATTGTCCATTTTGGGTTTAAGGTTCATAACATCATGACAGGGACCAGACAACATGTACATGTAGGGATTATAGATCATAACATCATGTCAGGTACCAGACAACATATACATGTAGGGATTACAGGTCATAACATCGTGTCAGGGACCAGACAACATATACATGTAGGGATTACAGATCATAACATCATGTCAGGTACCAGACAACATATACATGTAGGGATTACAGGTCATAACACCACATGTCAGGGACCAGACAACATATACATGTAGGGATTACAGGTCATAACATCATGTCAGGTACCAGACAACATATACATGTATGGATTACAGATCATAACATCATGTCAGGTACCAGACAACATATACATGTAGGGATTACAGGTCACAACATCATGTCAGGGACCAGACAACACATACATGTAGGGATTACAGGTCAAAACATCATGTCAGGGACCAGACAACACATACATGTAGGGATTACAGGTCATAACATCAAGTCAGGGACCAGACAACACATACATGTAGGGATTACAGGTCAAAACATCATGTCAGGGACCAGACAACATATACATGTAGGGATTACAGGTCACAACATCATGTCAGGGACCAGACAACACATACATGTAGGGATTACAGGTCAAAACATCATGTCAGGGACCAGACAACATATACATGTAGGGATTACAGGTCAAAACATCATGTCAGGGACCAGACAACACATACATGTAGGGATTACAGGTCATAACATCAAGTCAGGGACCAGACAACACATACATGTAGGGATTACAGGTCAAAACATCATGTCAGGGACCAGACAACATATACATGTAGGGATTACAGGTCACAACATCATGTCAGGGACCAGACAACACATACATGTAGGGATTACAGGTCGTCAAAACATCATGTCAGGGACCAGACAACATATACATGTAGGGATTACAGGTCATAACATCATGTCAGGTACCAGACAACATGTACATGTAGGGATTACAGGTCATAACATCATGTCAGGGACCATACAACACATACATATCGGGATTACAGATCATAACATCATGGTAATATTGTAAGTATCGTAACTCATACCATATCATATAAAAGAGACAATTTTTTGTATCCAAGGGATCAAGCATGACGGCATCAACCTCCATGCTTGTATCCAGCAATTTCTGTCTGGGCGCAGCATCAGTGACATCCAGATACAACCACGCTGTGAAGGTTACTGGGAGAGTGTACGTGAAACGCTGGACAAGGTGGGAGAGGTCAAGGCCGTGGAGGGCAAGGTTGTCCATCCCCAGCTGATGTATCAAGGCACCTACGACTGTGTGGCCTCCTTCAGGTATGTCAAGTGGCAGCATTCATAACTCATGACAGCATCAAACTCAATTTATGACTAAATTCGGGTAATTTCATGGTAAATGGGCAGTATACAAAAATATATTTCCTGGAAACTAAGACCAGCTTTTTTTTTATGTTATTAACATTATTGTTGTTCTTGTGTTGTTTTTTTTGTTATTTGTTTTTTTAATTTATTTTTTAACACGTTTAAGGGAAGGGCATGACTCTCTGAGTGAATGAATTATACATGTAAACACACAGAATTCTGTAGAAATTCTGTAGAATTACCAATATATTATGTTACACTGTACAACCTACAGGTAATAAAGTATAAAAAATATATATAAAAAATTACACAAGTACACTATTACAATAGTAGGGGGAGGGGAGCTAGGATTTAAGAAATAACAATCTGTTCCAGAAAACGCTCCCCCCCCCCCCTCCCAAAAAATACATAGGTTTTGCCTGAAAAAATATATCGTTCACCACATTTTCTGGAAATGCTGGATGTTGTGGGTAAATAATTATTATTGTTTCATTCCTCCATTCAGAGATAGAAATTGTATGTTTTGGAGCGCTGACTGAAAAATATTGAAGATTCCTCTCTCTGAACTTAGTGGGGATTCCGGGGTTAGAACCATTCCCCATCAAACTGTACTGGTCTCACACGACTCTGTGGATTAGGTGGTCCGGCTTGGTGACTTGGTTGATTGCATGTCATTGTACTCGAATGGCGTAGGATGTTGAACATTGAATCTGTCTCTGGTTTAAATAGTCCGGATTTTGTTATTTACAGACTGATGTCATATAGTTAGAATATGGCAGAGTGTGGCATAAAACAATGACCAAACAAATCAAATCTGAGGTCAAGACACAATGTGATAGGGGTACTTGAATCTGTACCCAAACAACAAATTGAAAAAATTGAAATCTTGGAGTCAACCCTGTCTTCATTGATGTTTCTGCCACTAAATATCCTGGATAAATGCCACTTGAAGATATGAGTATTTTGACTTGTGTTTTCCTCTTCCCAATGACAATTGCATTGATCATGATGATAGTTCACTCACACTTATTATATCTCTAGTCTACTATGTGACATAGTTACTATATTTAGCTTGTATCACATGTGTCATGTGATAACTCTCATTGCCTCAACCAATCAGAGGGCACTAAAGTTATGCAATCTTGAAAATAAATTAAAGTGTTTACAGTCTGTTGCTTAATGAGTCTACCACTAATCTAGTCTAACACACACACAGGATGTTGCATAGATATAGGTTCCTTATGTTTGTATTCAGGTCTAAATTCTTTCTAGCAGTGTTCAGCACTTTGTTTTTAGACTTTCGTACCCTATTGTGAGTTTCTTGGCTGAAGGTTGCTGCATGACCAACTTGTGAGCTAACAACACTTTTCCTTTTGGTGGCATTGCTGGATCTACTAAGAAAACTTAAGTATTTAAGACACTGCTGAAGCGTATATATGATGATGAAAGTGAGTGAGTGTTTGTGAAATGACATCATGACTATCATTGGTGAAAGTAAGCAGAAGTGTTGGTTTGTTAGGCCACAAGACCATATGTTACTGGTATGATTATTGTGTATCATAAATGCAATAAAGTGAAGGGTGTTTACAACCTGCTCTCAAAAACATTAGGTTTCCCTTCCTTGCCATCTTCCCGAGGCAAGAGAGTTAACTGACTATAAAAGTCCAGTTTCCACCCTTGCCGAACTAGGCTGGTATTATGGAGTTACATTTTGGCTGGACTAACCAGTCTATGCATAGTCCAATCAAAATCGCGCACCGAAATCGAAATCCGGTTCGTAAACTGTCATGCAGATTTCGGTCGACTCGTTGTCAGCAGATATTTTCCAAATCTTTTCATCTTTTTAATCTAGGTACTCACGTGATTTGATGCATTTCGCGATGTAAGACCCGTTTATCACAATATAGACCTTGATTTTCGATCAGATCGTCCTGACTGGGTGCCACCATTTTGTGTGAAGCTAACGCAAGTGATACAAGAGGTGGAATCTGATTGGTCTATAGGAGAGGCTTGGAGGCGAGTCCAGTACCGTATTTTCTCGAGTATAGTGCGCACCCGTGTATAATGCGCACCCCCCTCTGGAGGCTGCAGTATTTTGGAAAAAAAGTTTTTTCGAGTATTATGCGCAGTCAAATATTTTTTCGACACGTTTCAGATAAAATCAGCTGAGAACTTGTGAGCTGAGAACTTTGACAAAACATCGTTGTCATGTGTACATTGCGCCACTGTATGAGGCAACTGCCCGATGAATAAATCTAATATGGTCGGATGTAAGTTACATCCGAATTGACACCATGTACTTTGACATTGTTTACCTTATGCTTACCCCTCTCCAACGAAAACAATGGACCTTAACTTGGGAGGAGCAATCGCCGCTAAAAAATAGTGATCAGTTAAAAAATGCCCCCTCTTTATAAACATATTAATTGAAGTGACGGTCATTTGTTTGGATATCAATTACAGAGTACCGGGTAATTAAGAAAAGCCCGTTTGAAGTTATTTTTAAACAATAGGCCCTAAATAATCTATTCAATTGTACCATGACAAGTTCTTACTCCAATGTTGGCTTCCTCTCGGCGACTTACTTTTAATCGGATTACCGGTAAAGTTTGAGTAGATCTGTGAAAACACATACAGGTATATAAGACAGAAAATATATTTCTCATCATTCTTAATCATGGCGTCGAAGAGAACATCCTACACATGCGGAGAGAAATTAAAGATTGTTGGATACGCAGAGGAAAATGGAAACCGAGCGGCGGATCGAACATATGGGTGTGCAGAATCCAACATAAGATTGTGGAGGAAAAACAAGTCTAAGTTGGTTGTTTTGCCAAAAGGTAAAAAAGCTGACAGGGGAAAGTCAGCCGCCTTCCCCGCCGTTGAGGGAGATCTGATAGAGTGGGTGAAGGAGCGTCGGATGGCAGGGGTGGGGATCAGTACGACTGATGTCCGCATTAAGGGCCTCAACATCGCCAAGAAGTTAGGCATCGCCCCAAGTGACTTCAAGGCAAGCATTGGATGGAGTCATAACTTTATGAAACGTCATGACCTGTCAATCAGACGAAAAACTCACATAGCTCAGAAACTGCCGACTGACTTCGAAGACAAGCTTCAGGAATTTCAGCGCTTCATCATCAAATCACGAGATAGAGAAAACTACAGCCTCGCACAGATCGGAAATGCTGATCAGACTCCGGTCACCTTTGACATTCCCTACCAGCAGACGGTCAGCTTCAAGGGAGAAAAGACAGTCACCATCCGGACAACGGGGAACGAAAAGAACCGCTTCACGGTTATGGTGGTGTTACAGGAGACGGCAACAAGTTGCCGCCCTACGTCATTTTTAAGAGAAAGACTTTCCCGAAGAACGAACCTTTCCCCAAAGGCGTCGAGGTCAGAGTTCACGAAAAGGGGTGGTTTGATGGAGACCTCACTGAGTACTGGATTAGAACTGTTTGGGAGAGGAGACCTGGTGGCCTGCGTAAAGAGAAAAGTTTACTAGTGCTAGACGCATTCAGATGCCACCGCCTACCGTCTGTGAAAAGACAGCTGAAAACAATGAAGACAGACTTAGCAATCATACCCGGGGGGCTTACCAGTTTACTACAGCCACTGGACGTCTGTCTCAACAAGCCGTTCAAGTCCCTGCTTCGTTCAAGGTGGAACCAATGGATGGCAGAAGGACAGCAGACAATGACAGCAACTGGCCGCATCCGTCGCCCCGAACTATGGCGCATGTGCACATGGATCCTCCAAGCTTGGGAGGAAATCCCAGATGAAATGGTGACCCGGTCGTTTAAGAAATGTTGTATTACAAATGCCCTAGACGGAAGCGAAGACAACATTCTTTATGAAGACACAGTCAGAGAGTTGGCCGATGACGATCATGTAGAAGATGCCCAGGATGTGTTTTATGCGGACAACATCCCTGACAATGTGATGGAAAACATTTTCAATGATGACACTGCCAGCGACTTCCTGGGCTTCGACGGAGATGAAGCTGTATATGAGTGATTCTTCAACATTATGAATCAGTGACAGAGACAATATTGTGATTGTTTATGTATAGAAATGTATGTTATATGTGAATATTATATGATTGTAAAATATGTATGTTTGAGAGTGTTTAAAATATATGCCATGACTGTAATATATGTGATGATTAATGAAAAGAGTGATCGCTTCAAATATAACTTAATTTTTAACAGTCATAGAATCGTTTTGTCTTTACTGCAATATAATGTGACGGGTCATTCCCAGGGTATTGAACGGTTTTCACTAAACACCGGTCAGACCAATCAGTGACCTGGGTTGAGTCACGTGCCGAAGCCACGTTATACCATAATGGAAAAAATCAAAACACTGACTATAACGGAACAAATAACAACAAATTCGACTTAATATGGGTCGTCAAAGTGGCAATAATATATATTTATTCATTCTTCGTCAACAACAAGTCGCAGATGGCGTCAGTCAAGTTGGTGTAGCTGTAAATAACGGTGAGCCGGTGGGATTGCCTCACGCAAGATTTCGCCTGACATGATTGAATGACCTAATTAAAGTGATATAGATCTAAGTAAATATAAGTAAATATACATATGTAATAATTCCTATAAAGGTATTCAATGTTCATTTCTAATAATGTTCATATAACCACAAACGGTACATACGAATGTATCGGTAGTTTATTCCGTTTGTTGACACTTGATTTCCGGTATACATGCTGGATGTTTTGTTTACCCATGGGGGGAAAAATACCTGAAATCTTATGTTGGCGTGTATAATGCGCACCCCCCTCTGCGCGGTTTCAATTTCTGAAAAAAAAGTGCGCACTATACACAAGAAAATACGGTAATTCCAATCTAGTTCGGCAAGGGTGGAAACTGGACTTTTAAAGTCATTTAACTCTCTTGCCTCGGGGAAGATGCTTTCTTGCAAGATAATCATTTCTGCAAGATAATTTCACGATGTGATTTTATAATGTCACCACTTATTAAGTTAAAGTCATTGGTGTAGTTACTATCATGAGTATGTAGCACAAAAAGCAAGTGCATACTTTGAAATCATTTAAAAAATCAATCAAAATATATATTTTTAAAGTGTACCATAAGTGTACCATATCTTCTTTTAGTTGTTTGTGATAGTTACATGACATTTGGTTAATTTAGAAATTGACAAGGCTACTATTATCAATTATGAAAATTATCATTCATGAGATCGTTCGATATTGTTGTGTTTCCTTAGTTTTTGAAGATATCTGGGTTTCATCACAATGATCAAACTCTTCTACATTCGCCAGTTATGTCCAGAATGTGATAGGGGTATCCTGTGATAGCTCTATTTTGGATATATTGTATGTTGTCAGCTTGTGTTTTTTCTGTTTGATAACTGTTATACCGTATTCAACGTAATAAAATTAGAAATAGGGGGCTCTTATTAGAATATCATTTTGGTAAAAGAAAACAGAGTTGAAAGATAAATTTCGTGGTTTATGCTGACAGCCTGAAATGTTTATGTATGACAGATATATTTTTCCAGGATTTAATTGCCAGTAATTAAGGGTGCATATAATACACAGGTGCGTATTATATGTGAATAAATAAGTCTTGTGTACATTGATCAATCGGAATGGGTGCTAATTGGGATTGTTAACTAGCCAACATATTAGCAAATATCGAAGTGGGCACTTATTAGAACGGGGCGCTTATTACGTCGAATACGGTAAGTGTAACATAAAGATGAAACATATTTGCTTAATTTCCCCTAGCTATGCCCCTGAAAGTGTCTCACACTGAAGCCCCGGCTGTAGGTAGCCAGTCAGCACTTGTATGTCAGGATACCCTGATCACTAGGCCTGATGCTACCACTGAAATAGTGCTGACTACAGCAGAAATCCCTTCTCTCTCCCCAGATCCCAATTAGTTTAACAGAATAACACAGAGTCTGTGACTCAAGCTTGAATTTTTAATCCGAAAATTCTGACACAGTTGTTTGTGAGAAGATGAGTTTGTACTAGGTATGCCATGTGTATAAGTTCATTACCCTGGGAACCTAGCTGTAGACTAAACACCATGAAACCTGATTGGAATGTCTGGTGGCTGTTGACAAGGGACGTAAATATAGCAGTGCTAATAATAGTGAGAGTTGGAAGAGTTACCTCCCTTTGGCTGGGTTCTCACTGATTTGATCGTGGTGAAGTCTGCCTTTAAACTAAGCCTTTGAAGTTCTAAATGAAGGTGACGTTAGATACATATGTCGATAAACTAGTCACAATGTGATACGGATCCCGATACACCAGAATAACACATAGTCCATGCACTGAAACACTTTTGTATTTATGATGTGTAAAAAAATGGCGACATACCGTTTCTTCATTGTGAACTGTTCTGATCATAGAAAGGACATTGTATCATGCTATAGTCACCCATGAATGCATGCTCATAGCGCTACTTGAAAACACACGTAGAAAGAGAATTAAGATTAACAAGTATGAAATACTCATATTGCCTGCCAATATGACATGTCCGGTTGTGTGCAATTAAGGCATTAACCTCTGTGAACCAAGTCAAAGTCATTGCTGTGGATCCTCGAAAAATATTTTTTTTAAAAATCCTGAACTATCAAAAGGGACCAGTTCACCACTAGACCTATGTCTGTGCCATGTTTGGTTAAGATATCTCTCATGGTTTTTTAGTTCTGCTGCGGAAATGAAACATGACGGACGGACAGAGACAAACTGCACCCATTCCTATATCCCCCTTCCACTTTTTGGTGGGGGATAATAAAGCTTTACAGATGAGTTTTCAGAACAGCTGCTGATGTTGTTAGAGATGGAGGCTGCTTGATGACCAAAGGTAGAGAATTCCTCAGTGTGGGTGCTGAGTGTGAAAGTGATCCGTAGACAAAGGATTTTACTTGTCTTTTTAGGATTGTTGGCAGCTCTTGATTTTCCGATCAGAGGCTTCTGACTGGAGTGTATTCATTGAAGAGCTCGACCAGATATTCTTGAACTGTTCCATGCTTTCACTGATGTGTTTTGGAAAGGATCTTGTGTTCAGTTCTTGAGCCATCACAGGTAGCGAGTGTAGAGCCTTTAGAACAGGTGTGATATGCTGCTTCATTTCTCCACTGCACCTAGTGCAGGTTGCTGATAACTATCTGCACGATGGATATACTGGCTGCACAACTGATAAACTGGCTTTACAACTGATGAACTGGCTGCACAACTGATGAACTGGCTGCAGGACTGATGAACTGGCTGCACGACTGATAAACTGGCTGCACGACTGATAAACTGGCTGCACGACTGATAAACTGGCTGCATGACTGATAAACTGGCTGCACGACTGATAAACTGGCTGCACGACTGTTAAACTGGGGGCACGACTGATGAACTGGCTGCACGACTGATAAACTGGCTGCATGACTGATAAACTGGCTGCATGACTGATAAACTGGCTGCACGACTGATAAACTGGCTGCATGACTGATAAACTGGCTGCATGACTGATAAACTGGCTGCACGACTGATAAACTGGGTGCACGACTGATAAACTGGCTGCACGACTGTTAAACTGGCTGCACAACTGATAAACTGGCTGCACGACTGATAAACTGGGGGCATGACTGATAAACTGGCTGCATGACTGATAAACTGGCTGCACGACTGATAAATTGGCTGCACGACTGATAAACTGGCTGCATGACTGATAAACTGGCTGCACGACTGATAAACTGGCTGGACGACTGATAAACTGGCTGAACAACTGATAAACTGGCTGCACGACTGATAAATTGGCTTCACGACATACTTTACTGTACCCTGTGAAGATCCGGGGTAGAACAGGTCTTCAGCAACCCATGCTTGCCGTAAAAGGCGACTATGCTTGTCGTAAGAGGCGTCTAACGGGATTGGGTGGTCAGGCTCGCTGACTTGGTTGATACATGTCATCGATCCCAATAGCGTGGATCGATGCTCTTAATATCAATCATTGGATTGTCTTGTCCAGACTTGATTATTTACAGACCACCGTCGAATAGCTGGAATATTGCGGAGTGGGGCAAAGTTGAACAACAAACAAACAAAACAAACATACTTTACTGGAAACATCGACATGTATTAGCGAAGATTGGTGATCTGTAGTGTACATAAACAGGATAAACAGGATGTCAACATGAAAATGAAAGTAATTATATTTTATTATGTTTAGACCTTGTATACATGATATAAAGTTTAAGGAAATCAAAGTTATTAGCCTGTTAGTAGAAATATTTTACCGTTTTATTTAACCAAACTGATACAGCCACCATATCCATATTATTGCCTCTGGATTAGAATTGGTCTTCAGCAACGCATTTGAAAGAGGCAAAATGAAAGTAATTTTATATCAATGTTTAAATCTTGTTTACATGGTATAAATTTGCAGCAAGTTATATTTATTAGCCTGTTTGTGGAATATTTTACCATCTTATTGAACCAAGTTGATCCCAGACAGACACCATTTCCATATTGCCACCTCCGGATTAGAATTGGTCTTCAGCAACGCAGTTGAAAGAGGTGACTAACGTTATCAGGTTGTCAGGCTCATTGCCTTGGTTCATGCAGGTCATTGTTTTCCATAGATTGATGCTCATGATGTCAGTCACTGGATTGGCTGGTCGTGTCATTAAACGGAAAACAAACAAAGACCAGAAGTTGCTAGGTAACTAAGGTAACCCGGAATGCCTACAGGTGGAAAAGTGTATTATGTATGAAATATTGACACAATGTCTGAAATGTTTAATCCACACTCTGCAACAACATTTCATGGTGGCCTGATATCTGTTTAGTTGGACAATTTAGTTCTTATGATATAAAAAATGACCTCAAAACATGATTAAACACAACCTGCTACCACTATTAGGTATTTATGTTGAGCAGAAACATTATCACCTTGGGGCAGTGTTTGACACCCCGAGATGAACTGTATCGTGTTCATAGGGAAAAAAGGTAATTTTCAGAGAATGTTACAGTCCTTCTGATGTGTGGGATGTTAAATACTTGTGTAAACAGCCGAGGCGTGCCACTTTACTGCAAGATCATACTTGATGTTTTGATCGGTGTCTAGTGTCTGATGTTATTAGTGTGTAATATGGCTAGTCAACAGATGAGAATGGCATGGTGGACCAATTCTTGGATGCAAATGCCAAACCTTCTGTGTGACCACATCACAATAGACTGAGTGAGTGAGTGAGTTGGGTTTAACGCTGCTTTTAACAGTATTCCAGTTATATCACGGTGTGTCAGCTTAATGTGGGAGGAAAGCCTGAAGTGATGCTGGTCTCAGACGTTTACCACTTCGGTGAAACCCACGAGCACGGGTATGGTGCTGACAAACCTAGAAACATAATTGGGACGAACCGGGATTTGAACCCACAATCACAGGTTTCTGGCGTGCCCAAGGGACGAATCGCGGTGCCTTAGACGACTGGGTCACCCGTGCCCTCGCAATAGACTAAGGCTGGCTAAAGAAATTAATAATTACAATTATTTTCGATGGGAAGAAATATTAACGATAATCAATATGAAAATTATGTCTTTGATAATATCTTACATAAACTATTGTGATGTAATAAAGTTTTAAGTTACTGAAGCTGTGTTGTTTTTCTGCACTGCCCAAGATGGAAAAACAACTGATTTTGTTATACCTTAAATATCCACAAAGTAGTCCATGCATAAGTGTGTCACCACTCATCAGTGACTTGAAACATGATGTTTTGTCTCTAAGCTTTTTGTATATGTGCTGAAAGTTACTTTTCTGATATTTATTGATAATTGATCGATATTTAGTTAATGATTATCAATCTCTAAGATCTGTATCGATAGTCGGTGCTACAATAGACACTTCACACATGAAAGATAACCCTGAGTCTTTCACAAATGTCTGCTTTATTTGGATGATGCATTTTTCTGAAAAGTGTTTTGTGCCTTTAAAAAAATAAATCAGCATGAAGTACATTTGGCAAGATGACATGCTTGAGTATGTTCATGATGTTGGAGCGTGATTCCTGTGTCAGATATTTAAGTATAGTCTGGGAAAGATGAAATGAATATCTGCAATATGTCCTTGTGAAGTCAAGGAGTTTAAGTTCACATTCACAGTTCCCAATTTACAGAATTGCTTCCATCTTCTAGTGAATGGAGTATCTGCCTGGAGAGCAGAGCGGTGGTTCCATCCCCTGCCTTGTCATACCAAAATATGTTAAAAGATGGTACTTGTTGTCACCCTGCCTGGAGATCACCATCTACAGCCCTGCTAGATCCCCCCTAGTAACACAACCAACCACCCTGTATCACCTCAGATCACTATGTACAGCCCTGCTAGATCCCCCTAGTAACACAACCAACCACCCTGTATCACCTCAGATCACCATGTACAGCCCTGCTAGATCCCCTAGTAACACAACCAACCAACCACCCTGTATCACCTCAGATCACTATGTACAGCCCCGCTAGATCCCCCTAGTGACAAAACCAACCACCCTGTATCACCTCAGATCACTATGTACAGCCCTGCTAGATCCCCCTAGTGACAAAACCAACCACCCTGTATCACCTCAGATCACTATCTACAGCCCTGCTAGATCCCCCTAGTGACAAAACCAACCACCCTGTATCACCTCAGATCACTATGTACAGCCCTGCTAGATCCCCCTAGTGACAAAACCAACCACCCTGTATCACCTCAGATCACTATGTACAGCCCCGCTAGATCCCCCTAGTGACAAAACCAACCACCCTGTATCACCTCAGATCACTATCTACAGCCCTGCTAGATCCCCCTAGTGACAAAACCAACCACCCTGTATCACCTCAGATCACCATGTACAGCCCCGCTAGATCCCCCTAGTGACAAAACCAACCACCCTGTATCACCTCAGATCACTATGTACAGCCCTGCTAGATCCCCTAGTAACACAACTAACCAACCACCCTGTATCACCTCAGATCACTATGTACAGCCCCGCTAGATCCCCCTAGTGACAAAACCAACCACCCTGTATCACCTCAGATCACTATGTACAGCCCCGCTAGATCCCCCTAGTGACAAAACCAACCACCCTGTATCACCTCAGATCACTATGTACAGCCCTGCTAGATCCCCCTAGTGACAAAACCAACCACCCTGTATCACCTCAGATCACAATGTACAGCCCTGCTAGATCCCCCTAGTGACACAACCAACCACCCTGTATCACCTCAGATCACCATGTACAGCCCTGCTAGATCCCCTAGTAACACAACCAACCAACCACCCTGTATCGCCTCAGATCACTATGTACAGCCCTGCTAGATCCCCCTAGTGACAAAACCAACCACCTTGTATCACCTCAGATCACTATGTACAGCCTTGCTAGATCCCCTAGTAACACAACCAACCAACCACCCTGTATCACCTCAGATCACTATGTACAGCCCCGCTAGATCCCCCTAGTGACACAACCAACCACCCTGTATCACCTCAGATCACTATGTACAGCCCTGCTAGATCCCCTAGTAACACAACCAACCAACCACCCTGTATCACCTCAGATCACTATGTACAGCCCCGCTAGATCCCCCTAGCAACACAACCAACCACCCTGTATCACCTCAGATCACTATGTAACCTTTTGTTACACAATAAAATTCTTTCCTTTAAAATTCTTTTATTCTGATGTTGATTTCATGTGGAATAGACCTGGCTAGGCTTGCTTTTTTTATGATCTAGATTGGTTCTTGTTTCCTAAAATACATATATTCCACAGTCATGGTGCAAGACTATGTGTACAGCGTGAAGCCGGTAATACCACAACTCACACCCTGGGACAGACCCACACTTGGTCGCTAATGAAGTGGTTCTGCAAAATATCTGGATTGATTGCCGTTTTATGAGAATGAAATGCTTGTTTGTAATCCTTTCCCCATTATCTTATCAGCAAGGCAACGGAGTGAAGTGCTCCTTGGCCTGTTCAGGTCTTTTTTGGGTCCGCCTCACAATCAACAGTTTTGTGTTACAGCAGACCAATTTACCAGCTATAAATTTGACTTACGCACAAAGGAAGTTCACAAGGTTATGCAACAGAATCTTGACAGACTATTTGGTGAATATTTTCTGGAATTGCACAATGCTAAACTGTGTTAGGAGCAACATAGAGACATTGCCGCGGTGTCTATCTCATGGGCTCCGATACTGGAAGGGCAGAGAGGTTAAACAGCAAACAGCAGTTCAATTTGTACGGCTAATAGATGAAGCTATGCTAATCCTCGGTTCATGTTTAAAGTTATTTCTGATGTTGATATATTGTGATAGGCAGAGGCTGTGTGAGAATGAACATCTGACGGTTATTATGCTACTGGTGACCACTGAAATGATGTATTGCAATTGATTGGCTAATTACATGTTTTCAGCTTTCTACCTGTTTTCTAATTTCGGGGATCAACTTTACTACTGTCTGAAGATTTCAACGCTGACTTCAATTTATTTTTTTTAATTTGATTTATCAAAAAAACATTTTGAATTCTTCATGGTCTTCAATACCTTTATCCTTCTTGAGCATGTTGCATTTGATTTTTTTATTCTATTCTGTATTCACTAAGTTGTGGCTTTGATGAATTATTTTGTTTCTGATCCATTCAATCACTCACTCACTCATTCCCTTACACACTCACTCACTCACTCATTTACTCACTCACTCACTCACTCTCACTCAGATCTTCAGTACACCTAGCAGAACATTGTGTTGAGATGTTAATGTGAATGCAATACCTTCTGCCGCCTATAAGGCATCTTTGGTTGTATACTGCCCAGGGAGCTGAGAATGTAATTTGAGTTCACACTGATCCACTGAGCAGGTAGTAACATGGACATTTTGTAGGTCATGTTACGACGCAATTTAAATATGCATTTATTTATCATTGTTTATCACGGGAGCTGGTATTTGTGGGAGGTTTGAAATCAAGACTTTCTATATGGAAATGCTTGGTCTAAAAAAATGTATAAAAACATACACAATATGTTTTCGAAAATCAAGGCTAATTTATCATTTCCTGTGTCTACGTACTCGATATGCTGTCAGATGAGATACTTGTGTATGGAGGACGGTATTTATTGCTTCTTGGCAGCCATTGTGTGTTGGTTGAGATTCCTCTCATACCGAGCTGCTTCGTGTGACTTCGAACTTAGAGTGTGTAATTATTGTCATTTATCCTGTAATCTGAACAATACCTTGTTGTGGAATATCAACATCGTGGCAACGTTGGCAAAAAGTATGTCAGCTGACGTGCACAATCGTGGCTCGTGTCTCACAAGGGTTTATCGGTGTAGAATAAGCACAATGGTATTATCAGGTGAACAGGTAGCCAGACGTCCTCTGGCCACTCAAGGACCCACACAAAGACATCTTTGTGGCCCCAACAGGTGTTGTTGGAAAGGGACAAACAAGCCATGTTATAATGTTTCCAAATCATTTGTAATCCTATATAGGGAACACAAAATAACACATGACTGGAAAATGTACTCTTGAATACTGGGTGGCGAGGAGTGAGTGAGTTAATATGCTATGTCCCATCATTTTCATTACTGTATTTGACATAATAAGCGCCCTGGGCGCTCTCAGAATTAGAAATAGGGGGCTTTTATTAGAATATTATTTTGGTGAAAAAAGTTGAAAAGAGTTGTAAGATAAATTTTGTGGTTTATGCTGACAGCCTGAAGTGTTTAAATGAAACAGATATGTTTTTCCAGAATTTAATTGCCCATAATTAAGGGTGCATCTAACACATAAGTGAGTATTATACGCGAATAAATATGTCGTGTACATTGATCAATCGGAAGCCACAAGCCATTATATTGGCAAATATCGCCATGGGAGCTTATTAGAGAGGGGCGCTTATTACCTTAAATGCGGAAGGTGTGTTTGAAAATAATTGAGTTGAAGTATAATTGGTCAAAGTCATTATTCTGAATTGCAAAACAGACACACTGGGGATTGGATGGATATATGGAATTAACTATCTTCATGAGATTTTTATGTCCTGTTAGTTTATTTGATTGTTTGTTTAATGTTGCACTCAACAATATTCCAGCTTTATGATGTCAGTCTGTAAATAATCGAGTTCCAACCATCAATCCAGTGATTGATATCATGAGCATCAATCAGTAATATCGTATTGTGACGTAACCTCAGTACGGTGATACATACATATCCCATTCTATCAGGACTTCAGTATGGTGATAAAAGGGGGCACGGGTGGCCCAGTCGTCTAAGGCGCCGCGATTAGCTGTGCAGAGTTGCGTCCCTTGGGCACGCCAGAAACCTATGATTGTGGGTTCGAATCCTGGTTCGCCCCGATTATGTTTCTAGGTTTGTCAGCACCATACCCGTGCTCGTGGGTTTCACCGAAGTGGTAAACGTCTGAGACCTGCATCACTTTGGGCTTTCCTCCCACATTAAGCTGACACGCCGTGATATGACTGGAATACTGTTGAAAGCGGCGTTAAACCCAACTCACTCACTATGGTGATAAAATCGTATAATGCCGATACGTAATATATCGTGACGTAATGGTGATGCATATCGTATCATGTGTATCATCCCAACCCTCAATAACAGACCCAACACGACTGAAACAAGTCTCCTGAAGCAGCAATCCCTGCACAGCAGCACTACTTGTGGCTATTGGCAACATGGCCACCATCACCTTGCCACTAGTTCAGTGAGGGTGTGGTGCTGTATGTCATTCAGTATAGTGCACACTGTCCATGTCTACCACATGGGTTGTTAACTTCAAATATTTTTAGTGCCATGTTTAGATTAGCCAAGTGGTTGTAGGAGAGTCCTACAGCCTGTGGTTTGGTCTTGAAACAAGCCACTCTCCTAGTCTCAAGGACGTGCTGTGATACTCAGTTAAATCAAGACATGCTATTGACTTCTACCTGATATTTAGGGTTCAATCCCCAGTCAAGTACTTTCAGCACATGTTTCTGCCCAATAATATTCACTCAGACTGGTGGAGTGAAAGTCCAGAAAAAGA
This sequence comes from Haliotis cracherodii, assembly GCF_022045235.1. Classification (NCBI taxonomy): domain Eukaryota; kingdom Metazoa; phylum Mollusca; class Gastropoda; order Lepetellida; family Haliotidae; genus Haliotis; species Haliotis cracherodii. The sequence goes on from NW_027266308.1 coordinate 37,915,895, forward strand.
ATTTCTGGATGCCCTTTCTGTTTTGTTTTTTTCATTTATTATGCTTTTGAACGAGGGTCTCTTTTCATGGTTACCTTTTTGGTTGAAATTTTTTTTATGATAAGCATACGTTTATTTTCGCTTGTTAAAGGAATGTGAAGTGGGCATGTGGTTAGTGCTCTAGTCACACACGTCATCTGGGACCAGAGAGAGGATATTTGTTTCATATTTAACACCACACTCAGCAATACCTTCAGCTATGATGGAGACCTGTAAATATTGGAGTGGAGATCAGACAAACCATTTATTAACATATTCAACGTAATAAATAATTAGGGTGCTTTCAAAATTAAAGTGTGTGTGTGTGTGTGGGGGGGGGGGGGGCTCTTATTAGAATATCATTTTAGTGAAAAAAACAGAGTTGAAAGATAAATTTCGTGGTTTATGCTCACAGTCTGAAATGTTTACATACGGCAGATATATTTGTCCCGAATTTAATTGCCCATGATTAAGGGTGCATATAACACACGTATTATACGCAAATAAATAAGTCAATTGGAAGGGGAGCTAATCGGGATTGTTCACTAGCTAATATATTATCAAATATCGCCTTGTTTGCTTATTAGAGCAGGGCGCTTATTACGTCGAATACGGTAATATTATAGACGTCCACACCATCAAGGTACAATGAGTCAGAATCAACCAAATCGATGGAGTCCGACCATCTGATCCATCTAGTCTCCTCAACAAGCACAGGTCACAATCCTTAACCTGGACCACCTACAGGGTCCAGAGGGAGGAACTTGTGTGTGTTTGCCCATGTGGACAGCACTTTGTCTGTCTTCACCTCTCTGACAGGCTCTGTCAGCACCCCACAGGTGGAGCTGATGGACAGCTTACTTCTTCAGTCTGTCTGCCCAGAGAACGAAGCTGGTAGTTTGATTTCTGTCCATGTCATACAACTAGACCTTAAAAGATGGTCCTTGTTACCCTGCCTGGCGCTCAGATGAAACAGCTGGTTGGGTATCCATGCGTCATGGCATCTCAGTGGTCAAGCAGTATAAAACCAGCAATAGTCCAAACTAGTTCAAGCAGCCTCACACACAAACATGAAAGTTGCTGTATAAGTGCAATAATCTTGGGACTCTCTGTTAAACCCTATTTCACCTCACCTCACCCCTGTTTGAAGACTCTTCTTCTCTTCACATGTCAGGGGGTCAGGCCAGTCCCTATTCACCACCCTCCTCCTCCTACGACCAGGTGGTCCAGCTCAACACTTCCCTCTGACACTCAATGACTTAAATTCAAAATGCGCTCAAAGAGATTTGTGAGAAATCTGAAGGAGCTGGCCCATTGACAAGCCTTTCTCCCAGGAGCGTGGCTGATTGGGGTGGCTGTCATCTTCCAAACACTTTACACTGTCCTGACATCCCCCTCGCCTGGTGTAGTATCATTATGTCACCTCTCTGTACCTCCCTCATCAAAGAGTTCCGCACTGTTACCTACTTGCCAGGACTGCAGGATGCCTCTCACTCAAGCAGGTCACCCTTCCTGCACCGCAATGAAAGGGAATTGTATTTTGATCATATTGACAATGGTAACTGATAAGACTTATCTGTGGCCTAATATGTCTACTGTAAATACTGTTGTCAGTTTGAGAGCTCTACAAATTATAGGTGACAGTCGTCTTGGTCCTAATTGAACTTGGGTGATTTCAGCTCTAAGCCCCCTTGAAACTCTATTTTGCAAGTAAAGGAATGTAAGGAAAATGTAAGATAATTTGTCACTTCGAGTTCCTGAGGAGGGTCTGATTAGTTCCCATCCTCATCTGATCTAGGGCATCAGTTTTTGTTAAGTGTTTCTCATGACAATTGAATGTCCTTATTTCAAACTGAACAATTTAAAATGTTGTCTTGTATTCTCACTGACTCAAACCTGTCCATAAAAGGCAATCAGGTGGTTCAGGCTCCCTGACTTGGTTGATGCATGTCATTGTATCCCCGGGGGCACGATTGGCCTAGTCGTCTAAGGCGCCGTGACTCCTTGTGCAGAGTTGCGTCCCTTGGGCATGCCAGAAACCTATGATTGTGGGTTTGAATCCTAGTTTGCCCGATTATGTTTCAAGGTTTGTCAGTACCATTTCCCGTGCTTGTGGGTTTCACCGAAGTGGTAAAGGTCAGAGACCTGCATCAATTTGGGTTTTCCTCCCACAGTAAGCTGACACGCCGTGATATAACTGGAATACTGTTACATGAGTGCAATGTGTAAAAGCCCATGTATGGCACCCCACTGTGATATTGCTGGAATTTTGCTAAAAGCGTTGCTTACTCGCTTGCTCGCTCGCTCATTCACTCACTCAGTGCACTCTCACTCACTCAGTGCACTCTCACTCACTCAGTGCACTCTCACTCACTCAGTGCACTCACTCAGTGCACTCTCACTCAGTTAGTGCACTCTCACTCACTCAGTGCACTCACTCAGTGCACTCACTCAGTGCACTCTCACTCACTCAGTGCACTCACTCAGTGCACTCACTCAGTGCACTCTCACTCACTCAGTGCACTCTCACTCACTCAGTGCACTCACTCAGTGCACTCACTCAGTGCACTCTCACTCACTCACTCACTTACCCACTCACTCACTCACTCATTGCACTCATTCACCCAGTACACTCTCACTCACTCACACACTCACTCAGTGCACTCACTCACCCAGAACACCAAGTGACCCACTCACTCACTCAATTATAACACCGAGTGACCCACTCACTCACTCACCCAGAACACCGAGTGACCCATTCACTCACCCACTCACTCACTCAGTGCAAGCTCACTCACTCACTCACTCACTCAGAACACCGAGTGACCCACTCATGGAATCTCAGCTGTATTTTCCCAAGAAGACAGCTGTTCTGATTACACATTGCATCACTATCTGGGAACAGATGTCACAAAACACTTTAGTTAACATTTGTCACTGCATGAGATAACGAGACCTGCAAGACAGGTATGGCTCAGTTCAGCACTCCGATAAGGTAGATTGTTCTGATAAATCGCCAGCTGAGGTTTCCTCGGCAGGGAGTGCTTGCCAGTCTGTAATACATTGCAGTACATTATTTGCTTTCGGAATGCTCTTTGATTGGTCGATCAGTGTACCGTGTCACCATTTGGCCATGACATTGTAAGAGGTCATGGCAGGTCGCACTGGCTGCTCAAAACATATATTTTTAATGAATATTGCATGTAGTAAGAGACAGGTTGTGTCCTGGCTGATTGTGGGATATTGTTTTTGTTTGTTTAATGTCGCACTCAGCCAACAGCCGTAAATAGTCGAGTCTGGACCAGACAATCCACTGATTGACGCAAAGGGGATACAATGACATGCAATCAACCAACTCACAGATCCTAACCATGCAATCCATTTGGTCGCCTCGCATCTTGATCATGTGGATTGTTACTCACGTTGTCATCTCAGGTCTACCTTGTCAAGACTTGATTGTCCACTGAAATGTTCTCTCAGAATATATAGAGATTACTGCATGAGTGTCTGTCGAATTGATGTCTATTCTTATGAGGGGGGCACGGGGCCTAAGGGGCCTCGATTCGCTGTGCAGAGTTGCATCCCTTGGGCATGGCAGAAACCTATGATTGTGGGTTCGAATCCCGGTTCACCCCGATTATGTTTCTAGGTTTGTCAGCACCATACCCGTGCTCATGGGTTTCACCGAAGTGGTAAACATCTGAGACCTGCATCGGGGCGGTCGGGTAGCCTAGTGGTTAAAGCATTCGCTCGTCACGCCGAAGACCCGGGTTCGATTCCCGACATGGGTACAATGTGTGAAGCCCATTTCTGGTGTCCCCCACCGTGATATTGCTGGAATATTGCTAAAAGCGGCGTAAAACCATACTCACTCACTCACTGAGACCTGCTTTTCTCCCACATTAAGCTGACATGATATAACTTGAATACTGTTAAAAGCGGCGTTAAACCCAACTCACTCACTCACTATTCTTTTGATTGCATGTTGTGCTTTAATACATAACACAACGGTCATGAGTGACATCACCCAATGTACTGCTTACTACTCTTAGTTAGTGTGACCCTCAAAATGTTGTCGCCATGTCTGTGGAGTAGTAAGTTGATGAGGATAATGCATTTAGATTAACTAGAGTAACTTAATGATGAATTACAATCAGGAAAGTAGTCCCTCATTATCTAGTCTAACCTCAGGTCATCACCATGGAGTAGCCAATAACAGACCTGGAATTCGATCTCACACAAATGTTAAATACAGTACAAATACACAGGTGTGTAAGGTGTTTTCATAAACTATTGGTATATGATGCTTACATTGACACTTCACTGGCATTTCACTGACTTTACATTTATTCATTTCGGTGGAAATATAATCAGATCAACATCTGCTATATTCCGTCTTCAACCAGTGAAGATCCGGGGTAGAATAGGTCTTCAGCAACCCATGCTTGCCATAACAGGCGACTGTGCTTGTAATAAGAGGCGACTAGCGGGATCGGGTGGTCAGCCTCGCTGACTTTGTTGATACATGTCATCGTATCCCAGTGGTGTGGATCATTGCTCATGATGTCAATCACTGGTTTGTCTAGTCCAGACTCAATTATTTACAGACCGTTGTCATATAGCTTGAATATTGCTGAGTGCGGTGTTAATCAATAGGCAAGCAAACAAAACAAATTATTCCTTTTGAAGCCACAATAATCCTTTGTACTGGCAAGCAACCAGTTGTTGCTGAGGACCAATTATCGCCAACGCCCCGTTATAGCTCCAACATGATTGCATCTCATGTTACTTTTGCTCAGTTTCATTAGAAGAGAGAAATATTTATCCGAAAAAAATGCACCATATTATCACCATGCTCAAATACAACTTTGTAAAAGACACAAAGATGTTGTCACATGACTACTTTACATGAAAATAAAAATCCAACAACACGATGATGCACATTCAGTTCTGTCGTTGCTTACTATCTGTCTGTAATTTCTTCTCCAAAATACAGTTATAAAACCCTATTTGAACTGTCTTTCAAAAACCGCATAACCAGTATATGTATCGCAGAATCCATATTACATAGTGTTAAGGATAAGCATTTGTAGATTGAATTTTGGGTAGATTTGTGTATGTCAGTTTGCCGACAACAAATACTATAACTGAAGCGGTGTGCATGGTCATGTGGCACTTCCTGATAATACGATGGCTATAGCTGGTACAGTTAATCAACGGGAAAGTTCTATTTCCACTGTTTTGATTCCCTATCGTAGCTTTATCACAGAAATCTACTGAAACTTATTCCATGGACAGAAATAAGAGCATTTGCTCCGAGTTTCACAAAAATCAAAGTTATTGGTACAGTCAACTCTATACATGGGATATGTCAGAAATAACATCAAAATAAAGGCGATAGCTGGTCGGTGACCAGTAATGACAGACCTGCATATGTTATGTTTTTTCCTATTATTCAATCCGCCTCTGTTGTCTAATGGTAGAGCGTCTCCCCGGAGAGCGGAAGGTCTGGGGTTCGATCCCCAGCCGCGTCATACCAAAAGACGTTAAAAGATGGTACTTGTTGTTACCCTGTATGGAGCTAGGCATTAAGGGGCGAAAACAAGGACTGGTCGGCTCGGAGTCAGTATACTGTGTCTGAGTGGGGTATTCATGTTAAACTGCGGCATGGTATCTCAGTGTGCTAGCACTATAAATCGGCATCAGTCTGGACTAGTACAAGCAGCCACACACACACATACGTGCATGCACGTCGCTCTATAAGTGCAATAATCTTGGACACGACATTAAACTCCATTTCACCTCACCTCCTATCATTCAGTGATTCAGACTTAGTACTTATATGTAATATGTTAAAAGCTAGACATGTGTCAATGTAATAAATTCAGTTGAAGGTGGAGTGGATTACTGATGAATTTGTCTGTATTTCAATAATACAAAGGTATTGTTTTTGTTTTATGTGTATGGTCCATATGTGATTTCAAAAGCAGAGTATGACCACAAATTTGTTTCATAATTTACAGAGACTCACTGTGTGTGATAGACTGGAAGACGTCCCAGAAGCCAAAGCCCCTCCTCACCAACACCTTCGACAACCCTCTGCAGTTAGCCGCCTATCTGGGTGCCCTTAATGCAGGGGCGGACGTCAGTCACAAGGTGAGTTGTCACATCACACCACCACTTTCAGCAACCCTCTACAGCTAGCCACCTATCTCGGCACCCTTAATGCAGGGGCTGACGTCAGTCACAAGGTGAGTTGTCACATCACACCACCACTTTCAACAACCCTCTACATGTGCTACAGGTTGATGATAGGACACATTGTTACACAGGCCTCCATGCTTTTGCAGAGCTTAACCTTTACAAGGAATCATTATGTGATTGGTTCAATTATGATATATATGTCGACAGGGTTTTCCCCAAAATTTCAAGTGTGTCACTTAGTTGTGCATTTAAGTGGCGCCTAAATATTAGAAATGGCTTCTGTTATGTGTCGTGCACAAGTCACTTTGGTCTCGGAGAAGGAAGTTAATCGGTAGTTTGAAATCCCAAGTTGTTTGTATCATAACCTGGGCTGGAAAAAGCAGAAAATATCACACCAGACTCAAGCACATTGTGGGCATTGTGACTAAGATACTTGAACCTAAGCATAATTTGATATTCACCAAGGTTATGAGTTGTTTCAAAGGTAAAAACAGAATTACTCATTGGCCTGACTTGAATTCTTTCCACCTGTCTGTAAATGCTTTGAAGGAACCTACAAGAGAGTTAACAGTTGTTGCTACGTGATTATTGTCTATGATGTTATACTGTTATACGTCCTGGAGAAGAGGGCATAAACAGAGATAATGAACCATGTGTAATATTGGTGTTACTCTCACAACGGAGATAGGAAATTCTTAGCTGAGACCAGGTTAGAGTAGGTTCCAAGTGCCCTGTTGCTGGATGTTTGTTTGTTGTTTAACGCCACACTGTGATGTGCTTGCTGTAAAAGGCGACTATGCTTGTCGTAAAAGGCGACTAACGGGATCGGGTGGTCAGACTCGCTGACTTGGTTCATGCATGTCATCGATCCCAATTGCGTGGATCGATGCTCATGATATTAATCACTGGATTGTCTGGTCCAGACTCGATTATTTACAGACGCCGTCAAATAGCTGTAATATTGCTGAGTGCGGCGTTAAACAACAAACCAACCAACCAACCCAGTCTAGTATGCACATTGTGACATGACTCCAAGCACTCACTGATATAGGATCAAGTCTCTTGTGTTTTATGCCCTACAGTGTACCCTGGCCTTCCCCTTTTCATAATCTCTCAATATCCCAATATTGTTTAAATCTTAGATTTCTTTTCAAATTTATGTATTTTTATCATGTTAATCATGATGAGTTTTTTTTTTGAAATTGTGAATCATCATATTTCTCTGTGAACAGATCATGTGGAATATGAAATTAATAAATTTTGAGACGAGGACTGTGTTTGAAAGCAATATTTTCCAATGACCCGAGGGCCCCCAATTTTTCTTCCCAAGCCTCCCAATATTTGCATTTGTTTCAGACACATCATGATTCATCTTCATCCTCATATTTAGTCATGAGTAAAAGAAGATGCAGATGGATCCATGAATTAATTTCCTTGTCTTGGAGATAATTATGTTTGAGTTGACTAATTGCTTCCATTGTATGGATTCGGAAACGGCTTGTGAGACAGTCTGAAGATTGGTCTGAGCTCCGGGTCTTGTAGATACGCCCGCATTTGACCGCTACCTTTCATGCAGCTTCTGCGGTTTAGCTCCTTGTGATTTGTCTGACAATTGGTCATGGCTTGATTAATTAGGCTGATTAATGCCCTTGAGATATAGATGGAAGCTGTGGGAGAAGAGGCAAGCAGCTGCTTTGTTAGCTCGGAGGAGCTTTCATTTCATCCATGTCTGGCTGTGACTCAACACAAAGATGGGGGAAAAATATGAAATTCATGTCAATTGACATATTTTTTTATTTTTTGGAAAGTTTGCTTGTGAGAGAAAGTTCTTGGGTGTGACTAGACTGTGGTTTTGATTTGAATTCAACGTCGTTGATCACCTCATAGTCTCTCTTGCATACCCGAGAGTATATGCTTAATGAATCATTTCCGCATTTCATCCCCCAACCCTTCTCAACTCAGCCTGTACTAACCCCATTCCCAGCTTCTGAAATTTAGAGACTTGAGGGTTCCCTTGTTAAAAATTATTTATGTTTGTTTAACTGTACAGATAACTTTATACCATGGACAGTATGTTAGAGTACCAACCCCGCTGAAGTGTTGAATGAAGGGGATGTGACAGGAACCAGTGGTCTACTGCAGCCCTGCACCTATATAAGTGCAATAAGTACACCTCTCTCTCTCTTTGGAAGTAAGAGAGCATTGTTTGAATCTTTTATTGGCATTTCGAAGTCAGCCGGACAGGAAATCATCAACTTTGCCTCCTTGTTATTGCTCTCACAATGTTCCAGGCTGTAGTTCCCCAGGTTTATGCAGTAACTTTATGACATTGCTACATGTGTAGCTAGTAGAAGCAAGGGTAGACAGGACAGAGGCTGGTCTCCCTGGTGACCAATGTTGACACTAGTTCTGGTTTGTGTAGGACCAGCTTCAAGGATGTCCCTGGTGACCAATGTTGACACTAGTTCAAGTTTGTGTATGACAAAGTACAAGGGTGTACCTATTGAACAATGGCGACACTGTTCTAAAGCTTGAGTATGACTCAACCACAAGGGTGTCCCTGGTGACTGATGGTGACACTAGTCAGTTCATGAGTATGATCATTTACAAGGGTGTCCCTGGTGACCAGTTCTGGTGTGCCATGATCTAACCACAAGGGAGTCCCTGGTGACCAAAGTTGACACAAGTTCAGACTTGAAACTGGCCCAGCTACAAGGGTGTCCCTGGTGACCAATTCTGGTGTGCTATAATCTAACCTCAAGGGCTCCCTGGTGACCAAAGTCAACACAAATTCAGGTTTGAGACTGATCCAGCTACAAGTTCAGACTTGAGACTGACCCAGCTACAAGGGTGTCCCTGGTGACCAATTCTGGTGTTCTATGATCTAACCACAAGGGAGTCCCTGGTGACCAATCCTGGTGTGCTATAATCTAACCACAAGGGTTCCCTGGTGACCAAAGTCAACACAAGTTCAGACCTGAGACTGGCCCAGCTACATGGGAGTCCCTGGTGACCAATTCTGGTGTGCTATAATCTAACCACAAGGGTGTCCCTGGTGACCAAAGTAAACACAAGTTCAGACCTGAGACTGGCCCAGCTACAAGGGTGTCCCTGGTGACCAATTCTGGTGTTCTATGATCTAACCACAAGGGAGTCCCTGGTGACCAATCCTGGTGTGCTATAATCTAACCACAAAGGTTCCCTGGTGACCAATTCTGGTGTTCTATGATCTAACCACAAGGGAGTCCCTGGTGACCAATTCTGGTGTTCTATGATCTAACCACAAGGGAGTCCCTGGTGACCAATTCTGGTGTTCTATGATCTAACCACAAGGATGTCCCTGGTGACCAATTCTGGTGTGCTATAATCCAACCACAAGGATGTCCCTGGTGACCAATTCTGGTGTGCTATAATCTAAGCACAAGGGAGTCCCTGGTGACCAATTCTGGTGTGCTATGATCTAACCACAAGGATGTCCCTGGTGACCAATTCTGGTGTGCTATAATCTAACCACAAGTGTTCCCTGGTGACCAGTTCTGGTGTTCTATGATCTAACCACAAGGGGGTCCCTGGTGACCAATTCTGGTGTGCTATAATCCAACCACAAGGATGTCCCTGGTGACCAATTCTGGTGTGCTATAATCTAACCACAAGTGTTCCCTGGTGACCAGTTCTGGTGTTCTATGATCTAACCACAAGGGGGTCCCTGGTGACCAATTCTGGTGTGCTATAATCTAACCACAAGGGTTCCCTGGTGACCAAAGTCAACACGAGTTCAGACTTGAGACTGACCAAGCTACAACGGTGTCTCTGGTTCTGCTGGTGTGACATGACAACAAGGGCTTCCCGACTGACTGATGTTGACACCCATCCTGTTGTGTGGCACGTGGACCAAACAATTATTGTCACATGATGGAAACTACAAATATCTATCATCATTTCAGGGATAAGCCATGACAGGTGTGTATTTATTTGGCAAACATGAGAGGGTCATTTATCGTCATCAGAGGCTGGCCTGCCTCAGGTGTTAGGGTCAGAGCTAAGGCTAACACAGAGGCATGCCTCTTGTCAGGTCTGTGGTCATCTTGTTGGGTCAAGGAATCACATAATTTCCTTATTCTTAAAATATGTGCATGAATATGTGATTTTTTTATGAACAAACACTCTTACTCTCTCCATCAATATTGATTAAAACCTTTTTTGTTGGGTCAAGAATCACATAATTTCCTTTTTCTTAAAATATGTGCATGAATATGTGAATGTTTTTATGAACAAACACTCTCACTCTCTCCATCAATATTGATTAAATAGTTTTTTATCCCCCGCCGCGCGAAAGCGCGAAGCGGGGGATATAGTATTCACGACCGTCCGTACGTCCGTCCGTACGTCCCACCTGTTTGTTGCCGCGATATCTCAAGAACTAAACACTGGATTGTCTTCATATTTGGAACTATGGTGTATATACAGACTCCGCAGACACCAGTCGGTTTTGGTGACCTTGACCCCATTTTCAAGGTCACAGCAGGCATATCTGCTTTTGGAGTTGGAAAACGGTGTTGCCGCAATATCTCAAGAACTAATCTCTGGAATGTCTTCATATTTGGAACTATGGTGTATATACAGACTCCGCAGACACCAGTCGGTTTTGGTGACCTTGACCCCATTTTCAAGGTCACAGCAGGCATATCTGCTTTTGGAGTTGGAAAACGGTGTTGCCGCGATATCTCAAGAACTAAACACTGGATTGTCTTCATATTTGGAACTATGGTGTATATACAGACTCCGCAGACACCAGTCGGTTTTGGTGACCTTGATCCCATTTTCAAGGTCACAGCAGACAAATCTGCTTTTAGAGTTGGAAAACGGTGTTGCCGCGATATCTCAAGAACTAAACACTGGATTGTCTTCATATTTGGAACTATGGTGTATATACAGACTCCGCAGACACCAGTCGGTTTTGGTCACCTTGATCCCATTTTCAAGGTCACAGCAGGCAAATCTGCTTTTGGAGTTAGAAAACAGTGTTGCCGCGATATCTCAAGAACTAATCGCTGGATTGTCTTCATATTTGGAACTATAGTGTATATACAGACACCGCATACACCTGTCAGATTTGGTGACCTTGACCCCATTTTCAAGGTCACAGCAGGCAAATCTGTTTTTGGAGTTGGAAAACGGTGTTGCCACAATATCTCAAGAACTAATCGCTGGATTGTCTTCATATTTGGTACTATGGTGTACAGGCGGGGGATATTTCGTCACTCTGTGACAAATACTTGTTCAGTTAAATAATAAGCTTTACATGCTATGAAATCTTTCACCCCACGCAAAACACATGTTCAACATGTTGAATTTGAGTAATTTACAAGCATTTCTGTTATGAAGATTCCAAGTTAGAAAGATCCCCAGAAGCCAATGCTGGTCAACCAAATGGATCGGGTGATGAGGCTTGACTGATAACCCATCTTTGTACCCTGATGGTGTGACATATTCACAATATCAATCACTGGATTGTGTGGTCCATAATCAATTGTTTTTAGCCAACCGCCACATAGCTGGACTATTGCCGAGTGCTGTGTTAAAAACAACAAACAAAACATCCTTATGAAAACATTGAGAAAATTATTTTGCAGTATGAATTGTGAATTTTTACAGCAATAAGGAAGTAAAATCGTCCCAAAACAATAGCAGTCATCAAACTGTAATTTACTCCAGAAATGCTTGTGATCTTTTTCATAATACATTCTCCTGTCATGGAGAACTGGATAGCAACATATCTTGTGTGAAAAAACTCCTGTTCTGTCTATCTTCAGCTCTAAGGAGGCAAAGATTCCTGGTAAAGTGATTGGATGTTGCAATTTTGTGCCAGGAATTGAATCAAATGGTAATTTAAGCTGCAGATATTTCCTCCCCTGCTGGTTATGTTTTTAAACTGTGGAGATAATAGGTGTGAAAAAAGAGAGAGCATTCAGTTTATTGGGACCACAGTCAAGCTGATACTTCATATGGGGGAACAGATGTGTGATTACACAGCACCATATTACATAGGCGGAATACTCAACAGGGGGATAACACATGCCCCCACCTTGAGATTGGCCAGGCCTGCAGAATGGCACTAGCACAAGGTATTTGAGGCGCTGCAGGCAACAGAATTCTGTATTCACCTGGGGGCACGGGTGGCCCGGTTGTCTAGGGCGCCGCGATTGGCTGTGCAGAGTTGTGTCCCTTGGGCACGCAAGAAACTTATGATTGTGGGTTCGAATCCCGGTTCGCCCCGATTATGTTTTTAGGTTTGTCAGCACCATACCTGTGCTCGTGGGTTTCACCGAAGTGGTAAATGTCTGACACCTGCATCACTTCGGGCTTTCCTCCCACATCAAGCTGACACGCCGTGATATAACTGGAATACTGTTAAAAGCGATGTTAAACCCAACTCACTCACTCACTCACTCTATTCACCTGATGCCAGCTCTTAGAATTGACAAAGGGGGTGTTTATTAGACTAACATAACTAAAATATTTACAGGAAAATACTTACAATACAACATACCGTATTCGACCCATTAAGCGCCCCTTCTAGGTTCCGAAAAATTTATATAGTAATTATTTCGTTTTAGATGAAAATCGTCCGGGAACCGTGGTTTCCGGATATTTGAAGTCCCTATAAGCGGGGCATGGCTGTATTCTGTTTATTTTAGATATTTGTGACTTTGAACATTTTGCACAGAAAAAAATTACATCGTACCCCTTCAGTGAAGTCCGGCAAACGAACGGGTGATGAGAAACTTTGTCAGTACAAATTCAAAATTTGAGACAAAGAAATCACCAGACATGTTGATTTACCGTTTAAATTGTATTTTTTGTTTAGCTAGGCACTGTTTTATTATCCAGGGATTAAGATTACCTTGTAAAACATCTTGTAAACCAGCTGAAAACAATGTAAGGCCTGGGCCATGACTGGAATTTATATGTACATAGTTTATTTACTTAAAGCCTAGGTAAGCCTAGATCAAACTAAACCAAGTTAGTCTAGTTTCCTTGAAAAAAACAGAAGAAGAAAGGTTCTTGTGAAGAATAATGTCGGTACCATACTAGTATAAAGGTCTGGACATGTTTAATGTTGTTGTTGATAAGTGCGTAGAAGTCCGCACACCTGTGACAAGTAGGCTGTGAGATAGGCCAGGTGTTCTGACTCGTGTCTGACCCATCTCACACATTCAACTCAATCATTCACCTAATGGCCAGACCTACAGGTGATAATCAGCATACTTCTGTATGTACACATCAATAAGGGATTGTCCCAAGAGTCCTGGGCCCACTTGCACAAAGCGATCTTAGCGCTACGACTATCGTAAGCCTATGTTAAAACATGGGAGTTACGATCATCTTAGCGATAAGATCGCTTTGTGCAAGTAGGCCCTGATGATCAGTGTCAGATTACTCTGTGGTTGTAATTCCCTCACGACTGTCCTACGACATTAATGAGAGACGCTGATGACTGCAACAAATACCCTATAATACCAGCACACTGATAGACAAGGCTTAACCTCTACACACCTTCTTTTGTGAGATTACCTCCCTGGCAGTCCAATCTGTGTACACACACGCCTGCCCTTCAGTGTGAATGTGCTGTGAGACATGATAGTATTATTACTCAGTGCCCCCAGCTCATGTCATGTAGTATAAAGCTTAATTCTGGTGTCCCATGTATTTCTGGAATATTGCGAAAAGTAGTTTTAAGCCAAACTTACTCATTCACCCTTTGTGACCCGTGAAGATCCGGGGTAGAATAGGGTAGAATAGGTCTTCAGCAACCCATGCTTGACGTAAAAGGCTACTATGCTTGTCGTGAGAGGCGACTACTGGGATCGGGTGGTCAGACTCGCTGACTTGGTTGATGCATGTCATCGTATACCAATTCCGTGGATCAATGCTCATAATGTCAATCACTGGATTGTCTGGTCCAGACTCGATTATTTACAGACCGATGTCATATAACTTGAATATTGCTGAGTGCAGCGTTAATCAACAAACAAACAAACAAATAATACAAACAAACAAGTGTCACTCCCTGATACTATTATTCTGTGTGCCCCTCACTGGGGGTCAGTGTGTCCTGCTGGATAGCCTTGTGTCATAGGGCTAAGTTTGTTTGTTGTTTAACGCCGCACTCAGCAATATTCTAACAGTGTAAAAATATACATCAAAACATCACTATATGCAATAAACCCGAAGTTGTTATACATATTTGCCAACTTCTAGAATGCTGATCAAACACTCAGCAATATTCCACCTATATGATGATGGTCTGTAAATAATCGAGTCTAGACCAGACAATCCAGTGACTGACATCATGAGCATCGATCTACGCAAGTTGTGGTGCCTCAAATGACAGGCCACCTGTGCCTCAGTGGTCAAGTAACTGATTGAGGCATATTAGGTCTCTTCGCTTCCCATGTCATATATATCCCAGGGAAGTGCCTTGCCATGATAATATTATGACTGTAACCTAAACCATGTCATATATGACCCAGCTAAGATTTGAATAAAAGTAATAAAATAGATTACAAACATAAGTGCAGATGCACAGTGAACACTTTTTGTTAACAGATAGTGTCACGACAGGATTATCTTGCGTAATTTAATACGGATTTGTTGATATTATATTTATGATGACGGATCATGACAAGAAGACATAGTTTTAGGTTGGTGGTCAAGCTTATGTACCTCACATAACATTTTGATACAGATTTCAAGGACCAAGTTAAAACCTCGGCTTAACTATGGGATCGGCTTATCTACGATCATATGCGGTAGGTACAAGGGGTAAATATGGACACACATGGAGTCACATTTGGCAGACCTTGTAACATGGATTGGGATTGCAGCCTATTATCTGTCATTCTGGCTATTTGATCTTTGCGAAATAGACATTTCAAACTTATTAAATTGTATATTGTAAAGTCCCATGTTTTATTTCAGCACCTAATTATTGTAGTAAGAGGGATGGTGGATTAGTCTAGTGGTTAAAGCGCATACTCATCACGCTGAAGGCCCGGGTTTGATTCCCCACATGGGTACAATCTGTGAAGCCCTTTTCTGGTATCCCCCGCCATTATATAGCTGGAATACCGTATTCAACGTAATAAAGGCCCAGGGCGCTCTCAAAATTAGAAATAGGGGGCTCTTATTAGAATATAATTTTGCTGAGAAAAGAAACAGAGTTAAAAGATCTTAAATTTCATGGTTTATACTGACAGCCTGAAATGATACAAAAGAAAAGTCGTATTATACACAACAGATATATTTGCCAGAATTTAATTGCCCATAATTAAGGGTGCATATAACACACAAGTGCGTATTATACACAAATAAATAAGTCTTGTGTACATTTATCAATCGAAAGCGTGCTAATTGCTAGCCAATATATTAGCAAATATCGCCGTGGGCGTTTATTAGAGCGGGGCGCTAATTACGTCGAATACGGTATTGCTAAACGTTGAGTAAAACCATACACACTCATTGAAGTAAGATGTTAATGAGGATTGGGTGGTTATGATGTGTGACCTGGTTTAGTGTGAGTTGTGCCTCGACAGGGTAGGTTGTTGCTTGTGCCCTCAACACTTGGTTTCTGTGGTTCAGACCTCCATTATTGAGAGGCCTAGTGGTTAAAATGTTCGCTTATCAGGCCAAAGGCCCAGGGTCGATTCCCCCCAATGGGTACAATTGGTGAAGCTCACGATATTGCTGGAATATTGCTAAAAGCGATGTAAAACCCAATTAACTCACTCACAATGAAATAGACCCGTGAAGATCCGGGGTAGAATTGGTCTTAAGCAACCCGTGCTTCCCGTAAATGGCGACTATGCTTGGCGACTAAAGGGATCGGATGGTCAGGATCAGGTGGTCAGGCTCGCTGACTTGGTTGATGCTTGTCATCGATCCCAATTGCGTAGATCAATGCTCATGTCAATCACTGGATTGTCTGGTCCAGACTCGATTATTTACAGACCGCTGTCATATAGCTGGAATATTGCTGAGTGTGGTGTAAAACAAGAAACAAAACAAACAAACACAAGGAAATAACTGCTGTTGCATCATTCATGAATTCGAAGCTCTCTTGGTGTTTAAACATTCCTAATGAGTACACTCACAGTGTTATCTGGAGCGTGTTCCCGATGTTCTCAAATAAGCACCTTGTAGAGGTGCACCACGGCCAGCTCCTGTGGATTACTGTAAACAGAGAGGCAGCACGACACCCCCCATGGTATATCTTGCATGCCTCCCACCCTCTTCTGGAGATACGCTCACGTTCTTCATCAGCATGGCACTGTTGCATCAGCGATACAATGTATCCATTGAGGGCCTATCACAGGAATGTGCCACTGTCTTCAGTCAGACCCAGTCCACCTCTCCATGTCCCTTGTTCCTCCGACAGCCGTTCTTTGAAGCCATGTCTGCGAGCAACACCCATCGTGTATCCCCTCCGACCTACACCTTCAGTACAGGATCATAATGGTTCTCCAGCACCTCATCAAAGGCCCCCCTGTTTGTTTATCTCGGTACAGGGATATGTGCCAGGGAGGCTGTCCTCCTTCCAAGCACACTTCTTCATTCATGAACACACAGGCTGTGGCCATCGCTACCTTCATTCCTCAGCCGTGTTACATGCGATCAGGGTCAGGATAAAACGGTTACCATCAACATGCCTAGATAATTTTAGCAGTGAAACTCCCTGAAAAGCAGGAATGTCTGTCGGCTTCCTGTAGCTGTGTTCAAGCTGTCTTGGGTATTGTTGATTGGGAGAGTGAGTGAATAGTGCTTTTCACCGCATCAGCATATCACCAGGGTTAGAGCACCGTTGACTTGATTTGTTTTTTTTTTTGTTTAAGGCCACACTAAGCAATATTCCAGCTATTTGACGGTGGTCTGTAAATAATCTATTCAATCTAGTGATTGATATCATGAGCATCAATCCACACAATTGGGATACGATGACATGCGTCAACCAAGTCAGCCAGCCTGACCACCCGATTACATTTGTCGCCTCCTACAACAAGCACAGTCACCTTTTACGGCAAGCATGGGTTGAAGTAGACCCATTCTACCCCGGATCTTCATGGGTTCTGTTGACGTGAACTGATGTGTAAATCATTAATTGTGCCATGTGGGGATTCCAGGTTAGAAGTGTCCCTAGCAACCCATGCTGGTTGTAAAAGGTGACTGGGTGACTTGGTTGATTTTGGTCATTGTACCCATGACAACATGGATTGTTGCTCACAATATTAATCACTGGATTGTCTGGTTCTAACTTTTTACAGGCTGCTATCATAAAGCTGGATTATTGGTAACAAACGAACATTCTCTTGTGACACTTGTGTGATATGTATGTGGTAGTTTTATGAGTATTTGAATTAAGTATAACCAATTATTTCTCTTTTGAAGGATTTTCTAAGCAGGAGGGTGGGGGGAGGGGGGGATGTGAAAAATTAAATATTTATATATACCATAACTATCAAGCATATTATTATCTTACATCAAGGTAAAAACTACTTATGCGTTTAATTGTTTATCAAACTTCTACTTTGTCTCATGTGAACATGGTGAAAAAAAAATGAATAGTTTTCAACAGTGCCATCTTGAGGTGAGTGTTTTCAAAGCTGTTGCCCTATCGTTGACTTTTTCAGTGAGTGAGAAATCTTTATCTTGCATCAGCAGAGTGGGCATTGGTTAGGTCTGAATGTCCACCCTATCTAAAAACTGTGATTTTTTAGATTATAGGCCTTTTCGTTAGAATTATCATGAGGCTAAATAAAAAGTTCCTTAACCTCACCAATGCTATTTTAAGATGGCGCCAATAACTTTTTTCAGTGGTACTCACTGTTCTTGATAAAACAAAAAGTACACATGAAAATATATACCAAACACTTCTAAATTTTCAAGTAGTTCTTTCAACACAATGGTAGTTCTTGTTTTTAAAAAAAAGGCTCCCTACTTACCTTATTTTGAAATTAAGTGTAATCGGAACTCCAACATTATTTTTATTGGGCCTAATAGAGAAACACCTACAAGCTCTCAAGTGTGGTGTTATGTTAGCCTTGTGTGAGAGTAGGGTCTGTTATGGAGCGTGTTGCACTGAGGTGATCAGGGAGCTAGCTGGCCAATCATGTTGTACGTGTGCATTTCTGCTGAACACTCGTGCTTCAAGTGTACTCTTCCTGTTCAAAATATCCTGACAGCTGGATCTTTGTTTTTGCAATATCTTGACTGGAATAAACATTTTGATGTATTTAGTTCGTCAGTAAGTTGTTTCAAATAACATGAGGAAACGACTGCATTAGTGAATACTATTTAATGTGCACTAGTGTATAATGCTCACAACTCCTGTTTTTCCTACAAGTTTCTGAGAAAATTGTTGTCTCGTACCGGGGTATATAATGCGCTGTCAAAAACTATATCATCTCGTTTCAGGTGAATGAAGACGAGATTAAAAACTGTGAATTTTGCAATAAAAGTTTATTAGATGGTGATTTACAATTTCAATTTTTCCTGTTACATGTGTCTAAATGCAGAGATGAAGATTATCACTTTTAATTGTTTTGTAAAATAAGCCAGAAGTAGCAATCATCTGTACACTGTATTCTCCCGTGATAGACCGATGATTCAGTTCCAAAATGCCCACGATAATAACCCAAAAAGAACTTATAATCCAATGCTAATCCAATAATCCCGCATCTGCCCAGTGAGAGGAAGGTTGGTGGTTCAATCCCCAGCCACATCACATTAAAAGACATTACAAGATGACACCAATAAATACCGTATCCAACGTAATAAGCGCCCTGCTCTAATAAAGCCCACGGCGATATTTGCTAATATATTGGCTAGTGAACAATCCCAAGTAGCACCCCTTCCGATTGATCAATGTACACAAGACTTATTTATTCGCGTATAATATGCACTCGTGTGTTATAAGCACCCTTAACTATGGGCAATTAAATTCTGGAAAAATATATCTGTCGTACATAAACATAAACATAAACATAAACCACGAAATTTATCTTTCAACTGTTTTCTTTCACCAAAGTAATATTCTAATAATTTCAAAGAGACTTTTGTCCCCCGTTTATTTGTCTGATGAGGAGACGAGGAGTTTTTTTAAATGGTTCACATTAATGAACCATGGTTTGAATTTATCATTTCATTTGTAGGATTTGCTTCATTAACACTGGTAATTTTACGTTGATGGTTTCAGAGACAACTGCTTGACTGTTATCACACCAGCACAGAGAATGAGTGTTTAAAGCTTGAATACCATGGGTATAGGAATTAGATGGGCCACACAGTGAGGCCATTACGTTGACTGGATGTGGATGGTGGTTATTATTAAAAAATCAACATGTGGTGACATTATGAGCGAGGATGAGAAGTTTTAATGACAGCCATTCACTGGGACCATGTGCTTGCTGTGAAAGTATAAGCACAACTCTAAGCTTGTAGTGGTATACAGGCGTCTAGTGTGTGCACAACTCCACTAGGGTTGTGGGTAGTTGTCACACAGACATATATGTATGGACCAATACAGCAGCAATACCTGATCTTCCTAGCTGAGTGATTTCTGATGCATAGCTGTAATTCAGAAAGCATCCATTTTGATAACAAAATGTGCCACTTGCCTACACTCCCCAGGTGAACTTGTAGGATGTAGTAATGTGAACTTGTAGGATGTAGTAGGGTGAACTTGTAGCATGTAGGGTGAACTTATAGCATGTAGTAATGTGAACTTGTAGGATGTAGTAGGGTGAACTTGTAGCATGTAGTAGGGTGAACTTGTAGCATGTAGTAGGGTGAACTTGTAGCATGTAGTAGGGTGAATTTGTAGCATGTAGTTGGGTGAACTTCTAGCATGTAGTTGGGTGAACTTGTAGCATGTAGCAGGGTGAACTTGTAGCATGTAGTAGGGTGAACTTGTAGCATGTAGTAGGGTGAACTTGTAGCAGGGTGAACTTGTAGCATGTAGCAGGGTGAACTTGTAGCATGTAGTTGGGTGAACTTGTAGCATGTAGTAGGGTGAACTTGTAGCATGTAGTAGGATGAACTTCTAGCATGTAGTAGGGTGAACTTGTAGCATGTAGTAGGATGAACTTGTAGCATGTAGCAGGGTGAACTTGTAGCATGTAGTAGGGTGAACTTGTAGCATGTAGTAGGGTGAACTTGTAGCATGTAGCAGGGTGAACTTGTAGCATGTAGTTGGGTGAACTTGTAGCATGTAGTAGGGTGAACTTGTAGCATGTAGTTGGGTGAACTTGTAGCATGTAGTAGGGTGAACTTGTAGCATGTAGTAGGATGAACTTGTAGCATGTAGTTGGGTGAATTTGTAGCATGTAGTAGGGTGAACTTGTAGCATGTAGTAGGGTGAACTTGTAGCATGTAGTAGGATGAACTTGTAGCATGTAGTAGGATGAACTTGTAGCATGTAGTAGGGTGAATTTGTAGCATGTAGTTGGGTGAACTTCTAGCATGTAGTTGGGTGAACTTGTAGCATGTAGCAGGGTGAACTTGTAGCATGTAGCAGGGTGAACTTGTAGCATGTAGTAGGGTGAACTTCTAGCATGTAGTTGGGTGAACTTGTAGCATGTAGCAGGGTGAACTTGTAGCATGTAGTAGGGTGAACTTGTAGCATGTAGTAGGATGAACTTATAGCATGTAGTAGGGTGAACTTGTAGCATGTAGTAGGGTGAACTTGTAGCATGAAGGTGTTCCCTGGATGGAGACCCCTCCCAATGGATGGCATCCTTTGCCCTCTTCATAATCGCTCAGACCCTGGTGAAGTGCAGGTCCTCCTTGAGAAGGACCTGTTTTGGGAAGAATAGGTCCTCTATATGCCCTACTAGAAGTCAGTTGACAAGCTGCTACCCTTTCAAGTGGGGTCATCTATGATGTGGGCCTTACATGCTGTACACACTACTTTCATTGTGCTCTCCTTCAGGCAAACGCTTCCTACTTACAAACAATATTCCTTGTCAATATTTGTTTTCTCTGACATGGAAAATTCATGAAAAGATTCCTTTGCTATTATGGTTTTAGAAAATTCACACCAGGGACTTGATTTACAGTGAATGGATTGTTCTCAGACTTATTGTAAATTTGTGTAAATATAAACTCTGCACATTATATTGTATTTTTCATCATGAATTGCTGAAATTTTATTAGAATTAAATACTGTTTTTCGTTCTGATAGCATACTCCTTGCTTGTTGAATATTTCATCACAAAGTGTAGACAGGGGAAAGACCCTCATTTGTGTATAGCCTCATGTTTAAGATGGACCACCGCACATATCTGAATTATGAAGGTAGCATTTTTGTTTCTCTGTTTGCTCTCAACCTCAAATCTTGAAAATTATTTAAAAACTTTGCGTGTGTCGACATATAAACGAATGAGACAGACTGTACATGCAAGACATACACCATCAGCTAGCTTTATTCATGTTAATGCCAAGAACCTAAGTGCTAGAACAATATCCGCATACATGCCTATCAGCAAATGCCAAATGTAGTTACATCATTTACGTCTGGTCTAGTAGATCCTTAGCTTTATGAATAGATTATTTTTGTAACAAGTGTAGTTAGGATCAATTTCTATTACATGATGCCATTTTCTAGGCCAATATCTTAAAGAGCAGAATTTAGAAAAGATGAAAAGTGTAATGATATATCGACCTATCGCAGTTGTTTGCCCAACTATATCAATAGAAATTTCAGAATGCCAATAGTATTATCTGTAATATGCATAAAAATCGATAGTTTCAATAATTGCAGTTACCGTATTCGACCCAATTAGCGCCCAGGGCGGATAAAATAAAGACAGAAGAGGTGGGCACTTATTGGGACAAATTCAGAGTCAAATTGGCGTAAATTCATCAGTAAGCCTTACTGTATTTTCTGGAGAATAGTGCACACTTTTTTTTTCCACAGCTGTGTAGAAGGGGGTGTGCATTATACACGAATTAATGAGTTTTGATGTTTTTCCCCCCATGGAAAGATTACTGTGAGCACGTAACACCGGAAATACCATGTCAACAAATCCATACTGAAGTTCGCAAATTATTCATGTAATTACACTGTCTGGCTATAAAAAGTGTTCTTTGTATATCTGGACTTATGTTTGTGACTTATTTCATTAATTTTATCCAAAATTCCTTTTAATATTGTTTTAAATAATTTCGACGAAATCGTGAGTGAAGCGATCGGAAGATCGCACCACTCACCGTTATTAACAGCAACCACGGTCAGATTATCGCTATTGACGACTTGAAACGAACTTTAGTTGACAGAGAATGGATACATATATCATAAATGCCATACTTTGATTCGTTAAAAGTGATATTTGTTTTTGTTGGACGATTCTATGTCAAAACGTAATTCTCGCGATCACGTGCACGGGAGCCTTGACGGTGACTGGTCAGATTGGTTCCATGTAAAAAATAATCCCCGGCAATAGCGATCAGCTGCTTCACTTAGGGTTATTATTATTTTAAATATGTTTAGTAAAAGCTGCATCTAAATTAACAAGATATTGGAATATATTTTCCTGATAAGAAAATAGTTTCAGATACAACTTTTGCCGATCCTTGCATTTAAAATCCTGTAAAGTTATATCATTGGGTGTGTCTTGACCGAATCACCAGTAGATTCCAAGAAAACGTGTGTACAGCTGATAGCTGTGTCCGGCTTAGTTTATGAGAAAATACACAAGGTAAACTTAATCCCTGGATATAAAACAATGCTTAGCTGAACAAAAAATACAATTTAAACGGTAAATCAACATGTCTGGTGATTTTTTTATCTCAAATTTCGAATTTGTACTGACGAAGTTTCTCATCACCCGTTCGTTTGCCGGACTTCGCTGAAGGGGTATGTTGTAATTTTTTTCTGTGCATAATGTTTGAAGTCACAAATATCTAAAATAAACAGAATACAGCCATGCCCCGCTTATAGGGACTTCAAATATCCGGAAACCTCGGCTCCCGGACGATTTTCATTTGTGGGGTGGGGTGGGGGTGTGTGTGTGTGTGTGCGCTTATTGGGTCGAAAACAGTAGTTATAAATAAGACATATATTTTGCGGATTTCAAACCTGTCTGTGTGGTTGGTTAGCAAGTAGTATAGGAAGTTATTAGAGTTAATTTCCTTTGTTTTGACTGGGAGGAAAATGGCTTTTGACATTGTCAGCAATACTTTATTCATTTTCTATTACAGTGAACTACGGTTATATCAAACTCAAAGGGACCACTAATTTTATTTCGTTATAACCATAATTTGTTTTAAGCATACAGCAAATGGCGAGAATAAAAAAACCCTGTTCATTATATCCGTCAGTTTGTTATAAGCATGTTCGTTATAAACCAAGTTTACTGTACATTGATTAATACAATTATCATGCCTTAAAGTTTATTTACCACTATCGCAATACAATCGCAATATTGCAAATAGCCCCAATAGTCACCCTATTTTTTTAGTATCAGATGATTGACCTTTGGCAAACATTGATAAAAACAGCGACAGACACCATTCAAGAAGGTTCACCATCCCTGTTTGTCGATTGCAATTTTCTATCTTCATTATCAATGAGAGGTTGAGTTGTTGACCCATATCCGACTTTATTGAAAAAGTAATGTCTGTTTTGAACCATAACTACGATTCTTCAAATATTTTCTTCATATAAATTTCCTATTTATGAACAAGAAGCATCAAAATTTTACACTTAAGTACTTATTTAGTGCCCTTCTGCCTGTTTAATGAGCAATTTGAAGTAGGACGAGTTCTATGGATGAACAACTTCTTTATTACAATTAGTGCGACGTTTTGGTGTAGATCCTAACACCAACTTCTAAATGCCACTCAAAGAAGTAATGAGCAATTTGGCGACTATGGTACATTAAGCACATATCATAAGAATTTATGTATTATGTAAGTTTAATGTGACTTTCTATAGTCGTACACTGTTATTGAAGTACATATAGTGAAGGTAGATTAAGCTGGGCAAACATTATAACACAGCAGTGCTGTTGGCTTGAAAGGAATTAGTGTTATTGGTGTGAGCATTATGTTGGTGGACGACCCTGTTCACAGTGGTGTCGGTGGGAAGCTGTCACTGTCACCCCCTGGATTTGCTCATGCAGAGGCTCCAGAGGCTCCAGAGGCTGGTTTCCATACCAAAGCTACAGTTGGTATCAGTTTTGATGTACCCGTAAAGACCCGGGTGAGAATAGGTCTTTGGCAACCCATGCTTTTTTTAAAGGTGACTATGCTTGTTATAGGAGGCGACTAACGGGATCGGGTGGTCAGGCTCCCTGAGTTGGTAAATGCATATCATTGTATTCCAATTGCGTAGATCGATGCTCATCATGTCAATCACTGGATTGTCTGGTCCGGACTCGATTATTTACAGACCGCTGTCATATAGCTGTAATATTGCTAAGTGCAGTCAGTCATCAAGGTGTCTCTATTGTAGGTGTGACCACAGCTGAGTGAATGTGTAAATTGTCCCCATTATCGACCGACCAGTATCTATCCTGCCTATCCTGTCCTATCCTGTCCATCCTGTCCCATCCTGTCCTATCCTGTCCATCCTGTCCCATCCTGTCCTATCCTGTCCATCCTGTCCCATCCTGTCCTATCCTGTCCTATCCTGCCTATCCTGTCCTATCCTGTCCTATCCTGTCTATCCTGTCCTATCCTGTCTATCCTGTCCTATCCTGTCCTATCATGTCTATCCTGTCCTATCCTGCCTATCCTGTCCTATCCTGCCTATCCTGTCCTATCCTGTCCTATCCTGTCTATCCTGTCCTATCCTGTCTATCCTGTCCTATCCTGTCCTATCATGTCTATCCTGTCCTATCCTGTCCTATCATGTCTATCCTGTCCTATCCTGTCCATCCTGTCCATCCTGTCCTATCCTGTCTATCCTGTCCTATCCTGTCCTATCCTGTCTATCCTGTCTATCCTGTCCTATCCTGTCTATCCTGTCTATCCTGTCCTATCCTGTCTATCCTGTCTATCCTGTCTATCCTGTCCTATCATGTCTATCCTGTCCTATCCTGTCCTATCCTGTCTATCCTGTCTATCCTGTCCTATCCTGTCTATCCTGTCTATCCTGTCCTATCCTGTCTATCCTGTCCTATCCTGTCTATCCTGCCTATCCTGTCCTATCCTGTCTATCCTGTCTATCCTGTCTATCCTGTCCCATCCTGTCCTATCCTGTCTATCCTGTCCTATCCTGTCCTATCCTGTCCTATCCTGTCTATCCTGTCTATCCTGTCCTATCCTGCCTATCCTGTCCTATCCTGTCTCTCCTGTCTATCCTGTCTATCCTGTCCTATCCTGTCTATTCTGCCCTATCCTGTCTATCCCATCCCATCCTGTCTATCCTGTCCTATCCTGTCCTATCCTGCCTATCCTGTCCTATCCTGTCCTATCCTGTCTATCCCATCCCATCCTGTCTATCCTGTCCTATCCTGTCTATTCTGCCCTATCCTGTCCTATCATGTCTATCCTGTCCTATCCTGCCTATCCTGTCCTATCCTGTTCTATCCTGTCTATCCTGCCTTATCCTGTCCTATCCTGTCCTATCCTGTCCTATCCTGTCCATCCTGTCCTATCCTGT
Source organism: Haliotis cracherodii (assembly GCF_022045235.1). Taxonomy (NCBI): domain Eukaryota; kingdom Metazoa; phylum Mollusca; class Gastropoda; order Lepetellida; family Haliotidae; genus Haliotis; species Haliotis cracherodii. Next base: position 37,941,780 of record NW_027266308.1, read on the forward strand.
CCTATCCTGTCTCTCCTGTCTATCCTGTCCTATCCCGTCTATACTGTCTATATTGCCCTATCCTGTCCCATCCTGTCTATACTGCCTTATCCTGCCCTATCCTGTCCCATCCTGTCCCATCCTGTCCTATCCTGTCCCATCCTGTCCCATCCTGTCCTATCCTACCCTATCCTACCCTATCCTACTTACACTCTGTGTACTTTTTGTGCCATGGATTAATGTATACCTTCTTCTTTCATCTTACAATTAACTGTGAAGAAAGTCAGAAGCTATTCAAATTCACGTCTTTCATTGTAGTGTTTTGAGTTTGATTTAATACAATTTTGCTTTCAATCTGAAAGAAGGTTAGTTTGAGTGTTCTACAGTTACATGCTTATAAGCTTTCTCATGAGGAAGAATGTCAAATGTATTATGATTATTATTAATGGACAATTTCTTATCAAAATATAATGGGTAAAAAGCTGTTTTCAAGATAGATGCCTATGTGAACAATATAACATTAAGTCATGCAGACTTAAGTACGCAGCATCACAAGGCAATAATTGCACAAGCATATCAAATTCCAGTATTAATGCACCTTTTATGTTCTGGGAATTGTGACCTATCACAGCGTTGTCAAAGGCTTACATAGTTTTAATTCATTTGAATAAAAGAGGCGCAAGGGATTTAGTGTTGTCTTGTGGCAGCTATGGCAGGAATGCTGCAGGGTTACTGTTTTAGGATGCAATAAAGATTACTCAAGCATTTGACGACCATTGCAGCCAGGACAGAAGAATATCTAGTTATTTGCTTCATAAATACCAGACTGACAAGATAACAGACACGACCACTGCCGTGAAGATGCATGTCGTCAGCTGCATGTGACACCGTATGGAAGATAGGTAGAGACTGTGGGTGTGAGGGGATGGGGGTGTGAATGGCTGGGAGACTCCAGGAGGACTGGGTTTGGGTGGTTGGTGGGAGACACAGGAGAGCCTGTGGATGTGTGTGAGGGTGGTGGGGTGGGGGGGTTGGGGTGAGAGACTTGAGAATGTCTGTGGGTGAGGGTGAAAGAGTTGAGAAAGTCAGTGGATGTGGGTGAGTCGGAGACTTGAAAGAGCCTGTGGGTGGGTCAGAGACTTGAAAGAGCCTGTGGGTGGGTGGGAGACTCGGGAGAGCCTGTGGGTGGGTGTGAGACTCGGGAGAGCCTGTGAGTGTGGGTGGGAGACTTTGGAGAATCTATATAGGATATTGGGAGTGAGACTCCCAAAGGGAGAGTGAGTGAGAGTGAGAGTATGAGAGCCTGTGGGTGTGGGTGGCGGGTTGGAGACTCAAGAGATCCTGTGTGGGAGGGTGTGAGTGAGGGTATGAGATTCTGTGTGGGAGGGTGGGAGTGAGAATATGAGATTCTGTGTGGGAGGATGGGAGTGAGAATATGAGATCCTGTGTGGGAGGGGGTGAGTGAGAAAATGAGATCCTGTGTGGGAGGGTGTGAGTGTGAGTATGAGATTCTGGGTGGGAGGGTGTGAGTGAGAGTATGAGATCCTGTGTGGGAGGGTGGGAGTGAGAGTATGAGATTCTGCGTGGGAGGGTGTGAGTGAGAGTATGAGATTCTGCGTGGGAGGGTGTGAGTGAGAGTATGAGATGGGAGTGAGAGTATGAGATTCTGGGTGGGAGTGAGAGTATGAGATGCTGTGTGGGAGGGTGGGAGTGAGAGTATGAGATGCTGTGTGGGAGGGTGGGAGTGAGAGTATGAGATCCTGTGTGGGAGGGTGGGAGTGAGAGTATGAGATCCTGTGTGGGAGGGTGTGAGTGAGAGTATGAGATGGGAGTGAGAGTATGAGATTCTGGGTGGGAGTGAGAGTATGAGATCCTGTGTGGGAGGGTGGGAGTGAGAGTATGAGATCCTGTGTGGGAGGGTGTGAGTGAGAGTATGAGATGGGAGTGAGAGTATGAGATTCTGGGTGGGAGTGAGAGTATGAGATCCTGTGTGGGAGGGTGGGAGTGAGAGTATGAGATCCTGTGTGGGAGGGTGGGAGTGAGAGTATGAGATGGGAGTGAGAGTATGAGATTCTGGGTGGGAGTGAGAGTATGAGATCCTGTGTGGGAGGGTGGGAGTGAGAGTATGAGATGGGAGTGAGAGTATGAGATTCTGGGTGGGAGTGAGAGTATGAGATCCTGTGTGGGAGGGTGGGAGTGAGAGTATGAGATCCTGTGTGGGAGGGTGTGAGTGAGACTATGAGATCCTGTGTGGGAGGGTGTGAGAGAGAGTATGAGATTCTGTGTGGGAGGGTGGGAGTGAGAGTATGAGATCCTGTGATTGAGGGTGGGAGTGAGAGTGACTGTAGGTGGTGGGTGGGTGGCAGACTCGGGAGAGCCTGTGGGTGTCGGTGGGAGACTCGGGAGAGCCTGTGGGTGGTGGGTGGGAGACTCGGGAGAGCCTTTGGGTGGAGGGTGGGAGACTCGGGAGAGCCTGTGGGTGTCGGTGGGAGACTCGGGAGAGCCTGTGGGTGGAGGGTGGGAGACTCGGGAGAGCCTTTGGGTGTCGGTGGGAGACTCGGGAGAGCCTGTGGGTGGTGGGTGGGAGACTCTTGAGAGCATGTGGGTGTCAGTGGGAGACTCGGGAGAGCCTGTGGGTGGTGGGTGGGAGACTCTTGAGAGCATGTGGGTGTCAGTGGGAGACTCGGGAGAGCCTGTAGGTGGTGGGTGGGTGGGAGACTCGGGAGAGCCTGTGGGTGTCGGTGGGAGACTCGGGAGAGCCTGTGGGTGGTGGGTGGGAGACTCTTGAGAGCATGTGGGTGTCAGTGGGAGACTTGGGAGAGCCTGTGGGTGGTGGGTGGGAGACTCTTGAGAGCCTGTGTGTGTCGGTGGGAGACTCGGGAGAGCCTGTGGGTGTCGGTGGGAGACTCGGGAGAGCCTTTGGGTGTCGGTGGGAGACTCGGGAGAGCCTGTGGGTGTCGGTGGGAGACTCGGGAGAGCCTGTGGGTGTCGGTGGGAGACTCGGGAGAGCCTGTGTGTGTCGGTGGGAGACTCGGGAGAGCCTGTGGGTGTCGGTGGGAGACTCGGGAGAGCCTGTGGGTGTCGGTGGGAGACTCGGGAGAGCCTGTGGGTGGTGGGTGGGAGACTCTTGAGAGCATGTGGGTGTCAGTGGGAGACTTGGGAGAGCCTGTGGGTGGTGGGTGGGAGACTCGGGAGAGCCTGTGTGTGTCGGTGGGAGACTCGGGAGAGCCTGTGGGTGTCGGTGGGAGACTCGGGAGAGCCTTTGGGTGTCGGTGGGAGACTCGGGAGAGCCTGTGGGTGTCGGTGGGAGACTCGGGAGAGCCTGTGGGTGTCGGTTGGAGACTCGGGAGAGCCTGTGGGTGGTGGGTGGGAGACTCGGGAGAGCCTGTGGGTGTGGGTGGGAAACTCGGGAGAGCCTGTGTGTGTCGGTGGGAAACTCGGGAGAGCCTGTGTGTGTCGGTGGGAGACTCGGGAGAGCCTGTGGGTGTCGGTGGGAGACTCGGGAGAGCCTGTGGGTGTCGGTGGGAGACTCGGGAGAGCCTGTGTGTGTCGGTGGGAGACTCGGGAGAGCCTGTGGGTGTCGGTGGGAGACTCGGGAGAGCCTGTGGGTGTCGGTGGGAGACTCGGGAGAGCCTGTGGGTGGTGGGTGGGAGACTCGGGAGAGCCTGTGGGTGTCGGTGGGAGACTCGGGAGAGCCTGTGGGTGTCGGTGGGAGACTCGGGAGAGCCTGTGGGTGTGGGTGTGGGTAGTGGGTGGGAGATTTGGCGGAGCCAGTGTGGGAGGGTGGAAGAAGCTCTGTTTGAGGGTATTCAGGTGCAGCTGTCGGTCTGGTGTTTTAGGAAGACCTTTTTGCAACATTGATTGATGCTGCTATTTCCTGAAGTTATTCATGAAAGAAATGCTTTTTTGAGGTGATGAATGTTTAGGTACAAGATGTTATCAGGAATGTAGAGTTCTTATTTCCAGTTCAGATTCACGTTTACTCAAGGGCATTATTTTTCAAATCTTTTCCAAGTGCAAATGAATTTTCGGCAGCGCTTCCATGTTCTGCTTCACCCATGGACGCCCAGGTATATGATAGAATCTTCACTGCTAGAGACTCATGTGTCGGAAAAAGCGACCTGCTCATAAGAAGCCTTTGCAAGTAACACAACTGCCCTTAACACCTATTTGCTAAAACTTCCGAGAGAAAAACAGAATTGACTAAAGTTTTGTTCCTGCTTAGAAAATGAGAGGGCCCTAAAGTTCTATAATTTTATCAGAAATAAAATAGATATTATTTTAAACATCATAATTTATAAGTTAGTACTTTTAATTCAAAACTTGTTTAAGGAAATAATCTCCTTGTCAGTGACAAAAATATGATTTTATTTTTTCATCTCGCCTACATCATATCTTGTTTGTCATAATCTGTGTAAGACAATAAAAAATGATTGCCATGCTTGTCACGTCAGACTGGAAGGTCCATCAGAGGCTGATGATGGCATAGTGACGAGTGAGTGAGTAAGACTGGAGGTCACTATGGCAGTGCATCAATCAGTGGCATCGGCACGCATAGGTCTTCAGCAACCCTTGCTTGCCGTAAAAGGTGACTTTGCTTGTCGTAAGAGGCAACTAATGGGATTGGATGGTGAGACTCTCCGACGTGGTTGATGCATGACCTCGTATCCCAATTGCGTGGATCGATGCTCATGCTGTCAATCACTGGATTGTCTGGTCCAGACTCGAATTTTTACAGACCGCCGTCACATAGCTGGAATATTGCTGAGTGCGGTGTTAAACACCAAACAAATCAAAACAAAAAGGCAGGCATCAGCAGCGTTGCTTCAGAAGCAGGACTATGTCTGTTGACCATCATGTGATGGTCAGTCACCTGGTTGCTATGGGCAGTCACCTGGTTGCTACAGTACAGGTGAGGTGCACCTGTTAGCATGACATGGGCCACCTGCAGCTCATGATGTCCTGTTCTTGGCTGGGATGTCCACTTGTTGGTCATTGTCCTGTGTGCAGGTGTGTTGTTGTTGTGTGATGTGTCAGCTGTGAGGGAAGACATTTGGCAGGAGCTAGCGTGTTGGGATGTTTTCATACATGTGTAGGGGTGTTCAGAGAGACATTGATGATCCTGCTGGCTTGTTCATCACTTGGATCAGCCTTGTCAACACGGCTATAATTGGAATAGAATGTTTAAATCAAGTATGAACGCTACACTCTACACCTTTTGAATAAACTTGATTCTGATTGGTCAGTCAGAAGTTTCAAATTGAATTAATATGCCTCAGATTGATGCACAGATAAGCAAGGATAAATGTTATGAAACAATCCATGCTACAGAGTGTTCCATGTTTTTATATACGGGGCGGTCGGGTAGCCTAGTGGTTAAAGCGTTCGCTCATCAAGGCCAAGACCCGGGTTCGATTCCCGACATGGGTACAATGTGTGAAGCCCATTTCTGGTGTCCCCTGCCGTGATGTTGCTGGAATATTGCTAAAAGCGGCGTAAAACCATACTCACTCACTCACTCAGTTGTCTTCATATACTGGTAATATGTTGAGTAGCAAACAGTATCATGTCAAATGTACTCAGACTAAACCTTGTATTGATTTAAAACAGAAATATTAAGCAGAGTAAAATACCACATAAAAGTTTTTAGCAATAATATTATCACATTCTTTTTGCAGTATTATCGCAAAGTTTGCAACCTTTGTTGTGCTAATATCTGCCAGGCACATTGACATTTTCTAGCTTTAGATTAAAGTAGTAATAGGCATATAGGATATGGTATTTTTCTTTAGACATACAAATTTAAACATTTAAGAATAAGGTCTTATTTCACCAGATATCCTTTTGTTTATGATGTTGTCACCTACAAACTTCTATCTTCATGCTCTCATCAAATAAAGGATATAAAGACTTGAAAGAATATTTAACACATATCTGCAAGGATTTCTAGCTAATAAAATAAAAGCTGCCGCATTTCTAGGTAATCCATCAGCCAGTAGTATATTTATTGCAGGCTCATCTCTGTACCTTCAGAAGCCAGTGTCGGAGATTAATGGGGGCAGTAAATCCCTTTGTACCAAGATGAAGACCTAGTTATGGGGACATCGGGGGTCCTAATCCTAATAGAGATGTTCATATATTAATAAGGGCAGTAGGATATGATGATTTATGACTTGCTGCAGCCAGCTGTCACCAGGGGGCGGCGTGGTCACCGTCACATGTCTGCCTGGATTAATGTTGTCGCTGAGGAAGTTATTATTGCCTGGCCAGTTTGACTGTTTGTGTGTCTAGACTAACCATAGATAGGACATCTTGTCTTTGCTTTCATGATGGTTTTTTCCTGACTAGATATATCCTCTGACAATACAGCATGTGTGAAAATTGATAGAGTAGACAGAAACCATTAATAATAATGATGATGATGATGATGATGATAATGTGCACATTTATGACATGCCAAACCCACACCCTAAATCTTACTTAAAGTGCTGCATTATTACCCTGGTCAGTGGATTGTTGTGCACTCAAATTTCGTTGTCGGCATCCTGGGGAGTATACAACCCAAGCTGCCTGTGAGACCCTTGAAGGTTAACTGTCACATTACCATCTCATCCTACCGGGTACCCATTGACTGCTGGTTGAATAGAGGCATACTTCGAACAAAGTCACTTGCCTAAGGAGACACCAGATGTGCTACATGTGCTACACGAGCTTCTTTTGTTTCATGTGCTTCATGCACTACATGTGCTTCATGTGTTACATATGCTTCATGCACTGCATGTGCTTCATGTTCTACATGTGCTTCATGTGTTACATGTGCTTCATGCGCTACATGTGTTTTATGTGTTACATATGCTTCATGCACTACATGTGCTTCATGTGTTACATATGCTTCATGCACTACATGTGCTTCATGTTCTACATGTGCTACATGTGTTACATGTGCTTCATGCGCTACATGTGTTTCATGTGCTACATGTTCTACATGTGCTTCATGTGTTACATGTGCTTCATGCACTACATGTGCTTCATGTTCTACATGTGCTTCATGTTTTACATGTGCTTCATGTTCTACATGTGCTTCATGTGCTACATGTGCTTCAGTGTGGGGCAGGACTGAAGCCTGAAAAACTCAGGAGTTCAGCTGCCAAACACTGTCGCCCATCCAACTTCTCTCCGCTACCAACATGGCTCAATTTCGCCTAATTACTGACCTGTGTGATATACACAGTACCACTTGCCGCTCACATTGGTGGGTAAGAAAACATGAGCTTAGTAACCACTTACACCTGAATAGGGTCTCCAGCTGAATGAAACGAGCACAATGCATGGGTCTTGATGGTTACAATGTGTGACAGGCTGATTATGTGTCCTTGAACCTTGATGTTTGGTTTGTTGTTCATGCAATTAACCACTGGTTTGCCAGGCCCAGACTCTTATATAGGCCACTCTGACGAGGCTGTATTGTCCCTTATTGCAACATTAAACAACCTTTATTCACTGAAACCACTGTCATGACATCTATTGTCCATGTTGTGAAAGGTTTCAGAAACACTATCAATAACGTTGAGACTCTTACTGAGTGAGCGGTTGGGTAGCCTAGTGGTAAAGCGTTCGCTCTCTCGCCACGCCGAAGACCCGGGTTCGATTCCCGACATGGGTACAATGTGTGAAGCCCATTTCTGGTGTCCCCCGCCGTGATATTGCTGGAATATTGCTAAAAGCGGCGTAAAACCATACTCACTCACTCTTACTGAGAGAACACTGGGATGAAGATCATGAGAACCATCCTTTCTGTATTTGCAGTTTCCTTTCAATTAAAGTTGTTTTTGTGTGTGTGTGTGTGTGTGTGTGTGTGTGTGTGTGTTTACATATTAAAGTGATGGAGGTCTGTAAATAATTGAATCTGGGCCTGACAATCCAGTGATCGACATGAGGACCGATCTATGCAATTGGGATACGGTGACATGTACCAACTAAGTCTGACCACCTGATTCCATTAGATGCCTCTTACAACAAACATATCACCTCTTATAGCAGGCATTGGTTGCGGAAGACTTATTCTAATCCAGATCTTCTCAGGGGTTCAATCACTGCAAACCCACATATTTAGGCTACTCACAAGAGCCTTGTGTACCACTTTTAAATCTACATTTATATGATAGGAAAAGGAAGAATGTGGTAACAGACAAGGTACAATCCTGACTGGCACCAGGTTTCTGTGGTCCTGTCAGTGTGAGTTATCTCCCCTGACTGCCACAGTTCCACTTCCTGTTGCTCCTCGTGACCAACACTGTCATGTCTCCTGTGGAACATTCGTCTAGATTAACCCAGTATGGGAGCTAGACTGCCCTCGCTGCCTGCGGTTCACAAATGTTTGCGTTGAGCCTGATGTATCTGGGCCTATGATCTGGTATGAAGCTCCAGTATTAGCTGTAATCCTCACTGGTCAACACAGCTTCCATTCATTGTCAGGGGCATATGCAGGGGACACATTTCAGTCTCAAACAAATTCTGTGGTAGAATTATCTAAATTCTGCCATTAAATTACCAAAATATTGAGGCTAAAATTACAAAATTCTGCGGTAAAAGCATAACCATTTCCCCTCAAACATTAATACGAACTCAATTTTTTCTTTAAATTTTTAATCACTTGCATTCAGACATTTCAAGACATAAAATAAAGTGGAAACATATGCATATGGTTGGATGTAAACATATGGTTTATGTAGTCGTAATACCGCAAGAACTTTTAGAAGTGAGAATGATATATTTCAAATTTCGTTTAATTGTTAGATACATATTTTGTATTTTTGAATGGTATGTCATGTTTGGGTATCATTTGAGTACAAAATTTGATAGAAAAGTTTTACAATAATGAAAATATTGGTTGATAAAAAAGACAAATTTCGTGATTTTTCTGCTATTCTGCATTTAGTTACATTTTCTGCAAATCTTGCCGCTATTGTCTGGGTTACTCATGTAGCTGGAGTCTGATGTCATTGATTGTTGCTCATAATATCAATCACTGGATTGGTGTGGTCCAGACTGGATTATTTACAGGCAATCATCATCATGAAACTACATAATCATTTTGGCATTGTTGCTGAAAAACAATAAGGCCTCCATTACAGGAAGAGCTGTGAAGAATGCTGAACACCTCTATATATACTTTAACATAAGAACGCCATGCTTTGTGAAAAAAAGAGCCAAGACTTACACATAAGGTTTTACTGTAATTTGCATGTTGCTGGTGAAGTGTTTGTTTTTTAAAACGATGAGGTGTTGACACTCAAATGTATTTTCAGCCCTGGGGGTATTGTTTACAAACATTTTTCCCAAATATATCTGCCATCAGTCAAGGCGCTCTCTGTGTCATACCACTGGTAAAAGTCAATAAAACTTTGTATGTCATCCTAAGGGCAGCTCCTCAAACTTTTTTATATAAGGTCAAGGTCACTTGCTTGTAGAGTAGGAAAGCCAATCAGCTAAGGTGTTGCCTTTAGATTTTGATTCTTGATCAACACAGGGAACACCTCTATATATTCTTTAACAAAAGAAATCTATGCCATCAGTCAAGGCGTTCTCTGTGTCATACCCCTGATGAAAGTCAATAAAACTTTGTATGTCATCCTTAGGGCAGCTCCTCAAACTTTTTTATATAAGGTCAAGGTCACTTGCTTGTAGAGTAGGAAAGCCAATCAGCTAAGGTGTTGCCTTTCCAGAATCCATTGATCATGAGAAGGGTTCCAAGAAGCACCAGGATTTGATTCTTGAATTATCAACACAGGGAAGAGAAGTTTCCGTGGTTCACTCCCTGACAGCATTGATTGGGTCTGTGAGGAAAGTGTCGGACGTTGATGCTGATTACTGTCTTCAAATCGGTGTTGTTAAAAGTTACGTCAATCTCAACCCACTGTTGAGTCTTGACTTCATGACTCAATGGGGAGGTTGGGTAGCCTAGTGGTTAAAGCGTTCGCTCGTCACGCCGAAGACCCGGGTTCGATTCCCGACATGGGTACAATGTGTGAAGCCCATTTCTGGTGTCCCCTGCCGCGATATTGCTGGAATATTGCTAAAAGCAGCGTAAAACCTCACTCACTCACTCACTCACTCACTCACTCACTCACTCACACATGACTCAGCAGATTTTCCACATGGAAACCAATCTTGTCTCATATTTGTGAGGGGGCACGGGTGGCCCAGTCATCTAAGGCGCCGCGATTCGCTGTGCAGAGTTGCGTCCCTTGATCACGCCAGAAACCTATGATTGTGGGTTCAAATCCCGGTTCGCCCCGATTATGTTTCTAGGTTTGTCAGCACCATAACCGTGCTAGTGGGTTTCACGGAAGTGGTAAACGTCTGAGACCTGCATCACTTCGGGCTTTCCTCCCACATTAAGTTGACACGCCTTGATATGACTGGAATACTGTTAGAAGCGTTGTTAAACCAAACTCACTCACTCACTCATATTTGTGCAATAGGGCCAGCAAGTGGTACTCTGAAAATGTGGCATCAATTCTACACAAAGGTTCAATGTGTAAAGTCTCTGGTGTGCCACTGAGATAATTTTTGAACGTTGAATAACATTTCTCTCACTCACTCACTCATGGATCACACCACCAATTTTGCGTTCTATTCGTACAATTATTGACACAATTCGAAACATTGTTTTGAAAGTTGACAAATTTAGACGTCATCGTTTCTTTTGTATGAATATGACCATTTTTTGCTCTAAGACACACATTTATTAGATTAATTGATATATATCAAAGATAGCCAAACCGTCAACAAACAGGTTTGTCTGTTCGAAGCTCAGTGGGGCAGCCTCTGGGTTTAACGTGAAAACCCAGGTTCGATTCCCGACATGGGTACAATACGTGAAGACCATTTTGTCAGTCCCCCGTCATGATATTGCAGGAATATTGCTAAGAGCGCCATAAACCATACTCACTCACTCCAGCGAAGCAGCTGTAGATATGTCTATATTACTCGGACTAAACAGCCTTTCATTCAGCAATCAATGGTCTATACAGTGTTATGTCAGCTTGAGATAGTACTTTTGTTCACCAACCTTTAGACTGCACAATGAATTCCATTCTTAGCTAATTTGGGAAATGGATTCAGCATCCCCTCCTGCGTCCATGTGTAAATAAGTCTGTCTGTAGCTGCATTCAATTCCATTATCAGCGTGCTGCAGCTTGTGCAATTACATGTTACGTTAGTGGAGTCACTTGAGGACAAGGAAATGACTTTACATCATTCGATTCTCTGAATGTAATTGAGCAACACTCGCAACTGTTACATAATCACCTCGTCCAATGCTGCCTACAGATGGGATTTGTAGTTATTGGCTGAATAATTGAAACTTCCTGTGTAATTAGAATTTGATTAAAAGCTAACACAGTTATATTGTGTTTTTGACCATGTTTAACAGGATATTACTCACGGGAGCTTGCTCCAGCTGCTGCATACTTTCATCCGCTGATGGTGACATCTGTCTGAAGGGAGGTGTGGAGAGAGCTGCACTGTTGATATCTCACTTTAATTTGCAATATCAGCAATTTGGTTGGGCTGAAAGATGACGAGTCAGCTGTTTTATGGCAGGCAGTTTTATGATGCTGAGATTGATGTAGCAGTTTTAGTGATGTTATTATTTGTTCATGTTTTTGATAATTGGGATTTAACACCGTAATGGCTTTTCTGATGTGTATTTTATTGAAGTCTTGATTTAATGCAGAACAAATCATCCTGTTGTTCCATTAACATGATTAGAAGATAGGAGTTAGATTGATGTACCGTATTCGCTGTAATAAGCCTGATGTGCACAAAGGGGGCCACTTAAAACCATACATAAAAAAATTGAATTTGTTTTCAAAGATTGAGTGGTAGTTAACAAACATTTTTCAAACGTTGGTGAAACTTAAACATTTTCGATCGAAAAATGTCACCAGGCAATTAAATACGGTACCCCTTTTACACTAGTGTTTTCTGTTAAATATACTGCTTTATGCTTAAGCAAATATAAACTGTGTCATGTCAGTTGGAAGCCTTATATGGACGTGCTTATAAAGATTATATACAGATTGGTTTTTCGAAGTTTGTCGTGGGGGGGCTTTATGTAGCGAATATAGTAGGTCTTTTTCAAATTCACCAGAAATAGTGACATTTTTCAGGTATTTGCTTATAAAACAATAACAATGTTAGGGAATATGCAGTGAACCTAAGAGTAAGGAGGATGATTATAGTAAAACATTTAAGGACAGTGACCAGACCAATAAAATGCATTGACTTTTTTTCTTTGTGATTGACGTCTAATCAGACCTGACCCCAGACATTCAAGCAATTCAATATTTGACTACAAACATGAAAATAATTCATTTGGCCTTATTTTGAAAAACCAGATCAGATGAGGTGAGGTGCAATGGGTCTGAACTTCGCACAGATAACACAAAGTATTGATTCTTACCTTACTAATTACTAGTGAAAATGAGTAGTGAAAACGTTAATGTTTTCGTCTATTGTGTCATACTTGACACTGCCAACTGTAGTATGTGGGAAGCACTTCTATACAATCTCAACAATATATTAGTCATTCCGGAATGTTCGTTTGTTCAGTTTTCAAAATTTTAATCGAGACTGCATAAACATATTTTTCAAGTGTAGTCTGAAATGGAAGTTGCCAGGATGAAATGAGTGCCGTCAAGCTCAAGAAATCTGCTTTCTTATTGGCTGATGTTGACTTCTTGTTAGTCATTTCAGCGATCGGTCAAAGTTCGCGAAAGGTCGTTCTGACGTGACCCGTAACGGCATGTCCTCAGATCTTTGTTTAGCAGCAGCGAGAACTTAGATCTGAATTTAATGAGATTGACTGTAATCTGTAAGTGTGCTAGGTATATGGCCATCCAGTCTATGACAAAAATGGTTTATGCACCACAGATAAGAGCACATGCAAGTATCGTGATACGTATCGGATTGTGAGCGAGGTATCGTGGTATCGGATCATACAGTTGGTGTATCATCCCAGCCTTACCTTGTACCCTGGTAAAACAAAATAATAAAAAACTGAGCCAATCAGATGTAGCGCCTGCTCACAGACTAAGCCAATCAGATGGTAAAGTCAAGTATCTGCTACACAGGTAGCCTCTCACTGCCTGCCTTTCACTAAGTGCGTACCGTCTTCACATTAAGTGCATATTGCTTAAATACAACAAGGGTGGCTTCAGCTTGTTGCTTTGTTTGTACAAGTTGAGAACACAGTCATCTTGCATGAGTTTAGTTTGCCCAGGGGGCACTCCATGCAGGTACACTGGTGAATACCTAGCTGGCTATATCAGCAGATAGATAAGGCAGCCAGTGCTTGATGTCTCCGGGGTCTGTTGGGACTCAACCATTGCCTTTTCCTTACTGTAAAACAAATTGATTTGCAACATTTTAGAACATTGTCGATGCATTTAATGAGCTGGTTCCATTTGTTCTCCCTTATTGAACAAATGTATACAACTGAAAAGAAGTTAGGGAACACCCGATTCTTTCATATTACTACAGTTAATCTGTCATGCCGTGGGACCTGAAAGATGGTGAACTATGCCTGAGCAGAATGAAGCCAGAGTAAACTCTGGTGGAATGTTTGAAGCAATTCTGATGTGCAAATCAATCATTAAACATGGTTATAAGGCTTAAAGAGTAATCCAGCCTGACTCTTTCATATTACTACAGTTAATCTGTCATGGCATGACAGGTGTTTTGGGGTTCCCTGTACAAGTGAATTGCTATGTATTAGAAGTATTTAAGTGACATTTTTTAAGCCAGGCTAATGCCCCCATGAAGCAGTTCGGGTGAGAGTTGTAAATCGGATCATCAATGATACAGTTTGTTGTTATGACAGATTTCACCAATTCCCATTTTACAAGATATCTGACTCGTGAAGATATGGTGTAGAGTATAATTTGAGCTCAGTTAATAGTCTATAGAAACATATTGTTCTATGCTCTTTCTCACATGTTGAGTTGAAACTAAAAATAATTATCATAAAACTCTTCAATGTTTCTTCACCATCTTTACATAGAGTCAGTGGAATGTCACTTCCTCATTACTCAGAGAGAATTTCTTAGATATTGTACTCAGGATAGAAGGCTTGAGGCCATGCAGAGCATGTTGCTATCTGAATTGCTTTTTTCAAAGGAAATGGAACTATCAGAATAGATAGTTTGAGTGGGGGGTGTCTAATACATACTTAGGAGTGAGTGAGTATGGTTTTACTCTGCTATTAGCAGTATTCCATCAATATCACAGTGGGGAACACCAGACAAGGGCTTCACACATTGTACCCATGTGGGGAATCGAACCCGGGTCTTCGGCATGATGAGCGATGCTTTAACCACAAGGCTGCCCCAGCTCCCCACATACTTGGGAGGATAACTAGGTAGAATTATTGTTGTGGTTCTGATTATGTTTATGTGAAAAATATGCTGAACAACAACTGTGAAGTTATTCTGTAAGAATGAAAGATACACAACTTTATGGATAATGCCAAATTATGCCAATCATACAGTAAGTTATTCTGTATTTAGTATGTTTTGCCCACTGATTAAAAGATATTCTCATACGGATCCACAGCAGAACCTCACCGTGGTTGCCGTTGTCACCCTCAATCACTGTATACTTTAGGTGAGGTGGGGTGAAATTGGGTTTAACGTCGCATCCAAGATTATTGCACTTATATAGCGACGTGCATGTATGTGTGTGTGTTTGTGTGGTCCGGACTGATGCAGATTTATAGTGCTAGCTCACTGAGATACCATGATGCCGTTTAACATGAATTCCCCACTCAGACACAGTATACTGAGTCCGTAGCCGACCAGTCCTTGTTTTAGCCCCTTAATGCCGAGCGCCAGACAGGGTAGCAACAAGTACAATCTTTTAACGTCTTTTTGTATGACGTGGCCGAGGTTCGAACCCCGGACCTTGCGCTCTCCGGACGGACGCTCTACCACAAGACCATGGAGGCGGTCTACTTTATACTTTAAGTTGCATGGGGCGTGCCGAGAGAGGTCTTCAGAATCCACTTGTCTTTTGAAGACATGAAATGGTTTAAGGATAACGACTTTCTTTGTATTCTTTGCAGCGTTTCAGGGCTACTTCTTGACCCTTCATTCATGTTCTTCCAACTTCTATCAAACACTTGACTTGGCTTTTGTAGATTTGTAACCTAAATTTTAGTGTGTTTTTTAAACTCTCTGTACCCATAGAAATATGAATGTATTTTTAATTAGGGTCAGTCTGGCATGTAGAACCACATCTCTATTTGTTAAGGCTGACTACAGTTTAAAAGACTGTTGCTTTGCTTGTATGAGTGACCCCTGGAGCCAGCAGTAGCTGATAGCGATACTGTGTGAGCAGTGCTTGACTGTCCTCTACCTGTCCACCCGGCTGCACCCAGAGGTCACTGTCCCACTCAGGGTCTTGTCAACACTTGTGGGGGGGTCACCCTGTCACGTGACCTGAGGTCATGGATTGAGGTCACCCAGTACTCCACTATGTGTTCAGGTGTATGCTAAGTGAGATTTGGGAGATGTGATGATAACGCTATTGTCACAGAGATGGAGACAGTGTTGACGAAGCTGTTTATCTGTGACGAGAAACTGACATGTTAGCGAGAGTGATCAAAATAGGCGAGTTGATTTTGTAACATTATGAATGAGTTGAAAGGAGGTATCAGCGGGTTGGCAGTATTGGGGGTCAGACCCTAGGGGGCAGGGTCAAGGGCTCTGTGTCTGTGGGGGGCAGGTTGATCTGTGTGTATACACACGGATACAAGGTAGTGAGGACAGTCTGACTACTGATATACCACCCAGGGGTAGGCTGGCTGAGCTGGTGATTGACATAATGATATGATTACACCTGATAAGCAATCAGCTGTCACCTCTGAAAGGTATGGGGTATTGTCATTGCTTCCTGTATTTCATTAATCAGGCCAACAGACCATGTTTATGCTGATAATGGTCATTGTAGCAAGGCTGATAAATGTATTCCAATTTTAGATGGATTGGCAAATGCATCAAGACAGAAAGTAAAGGTTATTGTCTGCAACAGTACATGTACAATGCCCAGCTGACCTAACTTGTCTTGTAGCACATTTTAATTTGAATTTACTCCAACATAATTGGTTTTCGCAGCTGTGTTTAATGGCGTGATAGACATTAAGACATAAAACACTGAAACAGAATCAGGCTTGTGGTAAAGGGCACAGACTTAAATAATTGGAAGTCCGAAAAATGGCAGTGTTATTCAAGAAGGTTTACTTTCAATATGAACTAAAGAATTTTCGACCATGCCTATGTATGATAGGGTAGCAGAATGGTTAAAGTGTTTACTCGTCTCTCAAAGGCCAGGATTTATGAAAGTTTTCAACATCTATGATGTGCAGGACCTGGTGGATGTGGGTTGGAATCCTACATTGATCCCAGTTCTGACCCTTGGTTTATCAGCCCTACCTTCTGTGGGTTCATCAAAGTTTTCAACATCTTTGATGTGCAGGATCTGGTGGTTGAGGGTTGGAATCCTACATTGATCCCAGTTCTGACCCTTGGTTTATCAGCCCTACCTTCTGTGGGTTCATCAAAGTTCTCAACATCTTTGATGTGCAGGATCAGGTGGTTGAGGGTTGGAACCCTACATTGATCCCAGTTCTGACCTTTGGTTTATCAGCTCTACTGCTGTAGGGTTCATCAAAGTTTTCACGTCTATGATGTGCAGGATCTGGTGGTCATGGACTACTACTAGGCCCAGACATTTATAATAACAATGATCTAACCAAGCCTCTTCAGCCTACTAATCTGGTACGTAGACTCATCAACAACAAAATTGGGTCGGTGGAGTAGCCTAGTGGTAAAGATATTCGCTCATCATGCCGAAAGTCCAGGTTCAATTCCCCACGTTCGAAACCCATTTGTGATGTCCCCGATGACATTTGGCTAAAAGCGGCATAAAACCCAACTCACTCGCTCATAAACAAATGTAACAGAGTAGCTGTTGATAAGATCAGGTTATACACAGGGGGACATTTGTACGTGTAATGGGCAGTGCCGTGTGATGCTTATGATCGACTGGCCCCTCTGACCTGCAATCTCTCCACACACACATGATAAGAGGGCTTTGTTGCTTTGTCAACATAACCCTATGTGTATTTGTGTGTTGTGTCACAGCACATACAAAGCACAACATAAACCAGCTGTATGTGCCACCTCTCACCACAGTCTGTGAAGTGACAACAGTCAATATGTGGATAGACCCTGCCGTTGTGCTGACCATCGGGGCCTCGTCCCCACACACTAGGAACAAGGGAAGATAACGTTACCAAACAATGCATATGTGTACACTACTTACAATAGCAAACATGTCACATGCTGGAGGCTGACGTGGTGGATCTCAAAACTTGTTATCTCTGGGAAATGAAAGCAATATGCAGGATATGAAAGGGTTCTGTATATATGGGAATTGGTGGGAGGATGTTTGAACACAACAAGTCTAGGAGCTCTGATGTTTTTGTGAAACAGTTTTATTACTTTTTTTCGGAAATGACCAATGGTTTAGACAAACACATAGTATCATTGTATCTGGAAATAGGTTAAAGCCCCAGATTCACCCTGATTATGATTCTAGGTTTGTCAGCGCCATACTATTGCTCATAGGTTTCAACAAAAATGTCCAGGTTATGGGTGGCCGAGTCATCTAAGGCACCAGATTAACTTTTGTAGTATGAATGAATCGGGTGTTCTTTAACTACTTTTGAGTAGTATATTGATACTTCAGGTTTTCGGTCAGAGTGCGGCTTAGATATATGGTAGCATTCATTGTTTTCCTTAAGTGAACATGAAAATAAAATTTGTTTCAATGGGATAGTTTTGTACAACGTGTGTGGGTGATCGTCTGTATTTGATAAGAGACTATCAAAGTGTCCTGAATGGATTGCAACTTGTGTGATGGCACTTCTCCTACTGAGGTTACGTGACTTCAAAAGTATGTGATGGACTTTCACTTGTTTAGTGACAAACAACAATTAAACTCCCGTAATAGCTGCCAGACTGGGGCCTTTGTTCAACAGTCCCGTGGGTAGCAGGAGATTAAAGTCGGGTTACATTTCGGACTTACATGTCGGGCCATGAGGTGATTATGTCAGTACAAGTAGACTTAAAAACAAACGGGAGGCATGTTCACAGATAAATTGTATCCTGAAAAAAAGATCAAGTTGGTGGAAGGAGTGAAAATATTGTAATTTAGTACTGAAAGTGGCAGGACATGATCACCCTTTTCACGAACACCTGGTGTCACTGATTTTCAGTGATCCATTCGTACAATATTTTGCCTTTTACGACCAATGGAATCTATTTCGTCAGATAATCAAGACTAGTTATATTCTGGTGTTGAGGTCTTATGTTATTTTGGTTTCCTTAAACACTTCAAACTGCTTGATGTTTAGTTTCTAATAAAAAGTCATCCATAATCTTTCATCCAGTATATTTAACAGTGCCTGATGGTAAAAGGGGAAACAACTGTATTGCAAATATTCTCTCATCACACTCGACCTTTGGGTTTAGAAGAAGAAGAAAAGTCAGGCTTGTTTAACATGTTTAATATGAAAATTGATTTACTGTTTAAATGTCATTGGAAATGCCCCAATCTCATGTCTGGCTTTAATATTGGGTCAGTGGGTTGAGGAACATGTGCTTCAGTAGGACAGTATAATGAAACACCTGGAGGGCAAACAATCAACACAGGTTACTTCACTTTGTCATACTAGCAGCCTGACAACTGATCAATACAGGTGGATGAGAGGGGCGTCCCTCTGTTGGCCTCTTTACCATTGGGTCTTCAACATGGGTATTATGATATCCCACAATAGTCGTACAGAGTACTCGAGAAAATTTATTATTGATTCAAAATGTCAGGGCTAAAGGTTATTGTATAGTGCAATTTAAATGGTAATTATGTGAATGATGCCTTGTGTTATAGGTTCAATCCCTTTGAATGATAGATTTTATGGTGCAATATTGGGTGTTGTCCTATTGAGCTGTACATGCTGTAGTAGTATAATAGATTGAAGGCTGTCTCTTCTTAGTGAGCCAGATAGATTGGAATAATCTATCATAGGTATGACAGTGATGTGCTCAAAGCCTTTTTCATTTGTGACAATCAGAAGTCCCAAACTGTAGCGCTAAGATCGCACTGTGGATCATGGACCTGCTACTTATGATTGCTGGACAAGAAGAATTGCATTTTAGTTTTCTATGAGAAAAACATAAATTCATACCAAAATTTAAATTTGTAAACTTTAATATTTTAAAAAATGATATTAACTCTTAAGTCATTGTTTATGCCATGTTGAGTGTTAGCATGCCCAAGATTACTAAGATTTGCCCAAACTGTGAAACTTCATTTCATCTTGTATTGATGGTTGGGGCTACCATGTGGTTAAAGCATCTGCTCATCATGCCAAAAGCCAGGGTTTGATTCCTTACATGGTTACAATGTATGAAGCCCATTTCTAGTGTCCCCCGACGTGACCTGAATATTGACGCTGTCACTGATACAAGAATGGAGTCGGTAGACTGGAATATTTGGAAGGTAAAGGGACAACTAATGCTTTAGTAAAGGACAAGTCTTCTTTCATATTATTCACCTTGTTGGTTTCAGTACACCATATGTTGGACTTGATTGCCAGAAGTGTAGATCCAGCTCCAGGTTGGTCAATGCCACTAGCAGATCATTACTAACAAATTCTTTGTTTTTCAGCATGGTCGTGTCACCCATGCTGTTATTGTGATTGCATACCCGTGGGGAGAACCGGCCCATGTCCATGTGATAGACCATCAGCTGTGTGAGAAGTACTGGGCGCAATGGTGTGGCCGACTTCACCAGTACTGGAACATTGTGGCCAGAGAGAAGGGTCTTCAGGCAAAACAGATGGTGTCAGCTGTTTAAGGAGGGCTGGGTCCAATTGGTGTGGTCGACTACACCAGTACTGGAACATTGTGGCCAGAGAGAAGGGTCTTCAGGTGAACCAAATGGTGTTGGCGGCCAGAAAAGTACTGGGTACACAGTGGTGTGTCCGACTATGGTTAAGTGTACTGAGCCAGGCAACATGTGGTTGAATACACCAGTAGTGAAACATAGTAGACTGAAAGAAGGGGCTTCAGACAAATTAGATGGTGTTAGTAGTGTAAAGTGTACTGGTCCAGGCTACTGGTTTGAACGACACCAGTATGAGACT
Organism: Haliotis cracherodii; assembly: GCF_022045235.1. Classification (NCBI taxonomy): domain Eukaryota; kingdom Metazoa; phylum Mollusca; class Gastropoda; order Lepetellida; family Haliotidae; genus Haliotis; species Haliotis cracherodii. Next base: position 37,962,031 of record NW_027266308.1, read on the forward strand.
TTGAGGAAGGAACAATTAGAATTGCCTCAGAAGGTAGCTCCAGTAGGTAATTCCTGACATTACAATTGTATTAGTCACTGAGAGTTGTTCAAACTCCTTCCTCAAGACAAGCCTGGAAGACTGCCTGAACCTCTACGGCTGAGAGACCAGCATTACCAAACCTTGACTCATGTTTGTAATGCTGTGTGATGGTGGTCTGTAGACACTGCAGCTTGACAAGGCTTTCTCTTGGATCAGAACGCAATGATGAAAACATAGTAAAGAATTTTACCCACACTTATAACACATATTCATGATCATGACACAATGAGTGAACACGTACTATCTATCCTTCAGTGTCATGTCCACTTCCGTAATTATGACTTACATGGTACTTCTTACTTTAATGGCAGCTGGGCATCGTTATTGGACACACAGGGTATCAGTGAGGCATTAACGTTTTACTTTAGAGTTTAACGTTTTACTTTAAAGTTCTACAGGGCCCTGTAGACTAAGGACAGATATTAGATTGATATTGTTTATGGTCTCACATGCCTAACCTGGTATTATTAGTGAGTGACTTAAGTTAAGATATTGATGTTGATTGTTGTTTAACGCCACACTCAGCAATATTTTAGCTATATGATGGCAGTCTGTAAATAATCCAGTCTGGACCAGACAATATGGTGATTGACATCTTGAGCATCGATACGATTGCATGGCTGCTGAAGACCTATTCTACCCCGATCTTGACAGGTACTTTGTTGAGGGTGTTGGTTTCAGTTCCTTTATATCATCATATGGGCTTCCATACATCCTTGTCTGCATTCAGCAGTATTCTAGCTATAACTTGGCAGTCTGTAAATAATCTGGACCAGCAAGTGATTGATAGTATGATCAACACCTCACATAGTCGGGATAGGATGACACACAAACGTCCAAGTCACTGAGCCTGACCACTTGATCCATTTAGTTGACAAGCATAACTGCTGAGGAACTATTCTAACCCAGAATATTTCCACACCAAAGCGGTGAAGGTACATCATTACTGGAATCTTAACTGCCTCAGGAAACGACAAGAAGTGTGATTGAGAATCCCATGAAACAAATATAATCAGGGTACAGGTGGCCCAGTGGTCGAAGGTGCAGCAGTTCAGTGACTTCTGCTTGGTTCAAATCCAAGATTCATTCCAATTATTCGGTGATATGATTGAAATCTGTTCAAAACAGCACTAAGCCAACCTCACCGATTCTCATGCTATAATCCACAAATATGTCTCCATATTTCACAATTTGATAAATGACATCCCAAATTAAATATGTAATCCTTCCTCAACCCAAGTGCCACTATGTCTCTGATGGATGCAGAATGTATGAACGTTGACACCATTGTCACAATGACAAATAGTGGGTGTTTGGGGTTTGTTTTATTTCAGTATACACATTAACACAAAGATAAAAAGGTTTAATTTATTGCTGTGGCAATGTCTTGAAATTGACACTTTGTGTGTGTACTTCATCTCCGCAGCAGAATCCATTCATAGAGTTATCCTTATGACTCTAAAATGAAAGTAAAAAATCAATAAACATGTCATGTTTACATGGGCCAATCAATCTCTGTCAAACATTGTCTTGTTAGAGTCATGTATGTGTCTGTTAGATTGATGAAGATAAATCTATTCCCATGTTTTCTTCAGCTGCTGATGGATCCTGTGCAATGCCATATAAAGTACAAACTGATCGAGTAGCAGGTCGTCAGCCGCCCTTGCCTTGAGTGTTGTTTACAGTTTATTCTGTGAAGGCCACAGCCTCTTCCCTGTGCTACAAACATTGTTGTATTTATGACATTGCATTTTATTATTCATGAATAAAAGATCAGCCTTAAATTTACGTTCGTTTTGTGTTTTTGTTTTGTTATGCATGAACAGTGAAAGTAGGTCAAATCTGTTTACATGTAGGAACACCTCAATTATGAGAGAGGGGGGACAGGTGGCCCCGTCATCTAAGGTTCTGCGATTTGCTGTGCAGAGTTGCATCCTTTGGGCACGCCAGAAACCTATGATTGTGGGTTCGAATCCTGGTTCGCCCCAATTATGTTTCGAGTCCTGCATCACTTCAGGCTTTCCCCCACATTAAGCTGACATGCTGTGATAAAACTGGAGTACTGTTAAAAGCGGCATTAAACCCAACTCACTCACTCACTCACTCACTCAAATGTGAGAGCTTGGCTAGATTGGGATCATTGTTTCAGGTGGCCAATAGGACCATTGCACTTCATAAAAATCCCCACAGAATGTGTGCAATAACTTCCAAACAACAGTAAGTTTTCACTTCGCTTTTCCTGAAATATTATACCAATTTCTGTCCTTTTTTCTGTTAAGGTGAAAAGGAGACTGATGTTTCACATATTCCAGTTGCCAGTTGGACGCCTTGATTGTAAAATAACCAGAGGGTATGGGTGGCAGTGTTTTCTCAGGTGCCACAATGCCCTGTGCAGAGTTGCAAACTCTCTACAAGAAAGTAAAATAGCTGTGTCATACCAAAAAGACACAGTTACTCTTCCTGACATTTGACATTAAGGGGAAAAACAAGGACTGGCCCACTCATAGTTAGCATAATGCATCTGAGTTGGGTATCCATGTTGAACTTTGGTATAGTATGAGGTGTGGCTGAAAAGTTTTGAGGCAAACTGTGAATGATGTATGGTCCATAGTTTGCAGTTTGCATGTATTAAGTACACTACTTTCTGAATTGAACCAAGTGCACGCCCAGACAGCATATCTCTTCAGGCATCAAAACGACTGGGTATTTTCTGTTGATGAAAATAGACAAATTCGTTGTTGACTTTATTGTTGTTGATTGTTGGTTTGTTGTTTAGCGCCGCACTTAGCAATTTTACAGCTATACGACGGAGGTCTGTAAATAATCGAGTCTGGACCAGAGAATCCAGTGATTGACATCATGAGCATCGATCCACGCAATTGGGATGCGATGAGAAGCATCAACCAAGTCAGCGAGTCTGACCACCTGATCCCGAACCTGTTAGTCGCCTCTATGACAAGCATAGTCGCCTTTTACGGCAAGCATGGGTTGCTGAAGACGTATTCTACCCCGGATCTTCACAGGTCTGTTGACTCTAATGTGGACAGGGTGTAAATTTTAGAGGGTGGTGTACCCTTGTGGGCTCCTTGGTTCAAAAGGGGAGGAGAGAGCCTCGAATATGATCCAAGATCAGGAAGACTTCAACGGCCAGCATTTAGGAAACTGATATGATTAGGGATGATGGACGACTAGCCAAGAGATGCTAATAGCAATAGAGTAGGCATTTCTCATGAGAGAATTGACGTTCTGGGCAATGAACTGAGCATGACAAAAATGTCAACGTACTAGGTTTCAAGGCTTCAGACTTCTCAGAAAGACTCAAGATTCATCGTCTCCAGTGAGAATTACGTACAGACCCAGCTGATTTTGTTGGGCGATTTGTGACCATGGATGAGTCTTGGGTTCACCACCATCAGCCAGAGACAACAGTCATCAACAGTTAGTGGAAACATCTAACGTCTCTGACGAAGAATACAACATCTGCTCCATCAGCTTGCAAGATGATGGCTTCGGTTTTCTGGGATTCCAAAGGAATCCTGCTGGTCGACTACCTAAAGAAATGTAAGATCATTAATGGCCAATATTATGCTAATCCGCCGAGGAAACAGTGATATCAAAGCTAAACGTCATGGATAACACATGTGCTCAATCTGCCGTCGCCATGGCCATCATTATGGATGACTGGCTTTGAAGCCATTGAACATCTGTATTCACCAAATTTGGCAACATCGTATGAACACTTTCCAAGATTTGGGAAAAAGAACTGGTTGGCAATCATTATGCACGCGATAATAAAGTCATTTCTGCTGTTGAGGTCTTTTTACATCACAAGGCGGAAGCAGTACACACCAGTTGGACCCGGGCACTCCAGCATCGTTGAGATCAATGTGTGGACCTCGGAGTGGATCATGCTAAAAACTAATTAACAACCAAGTCCACTTACTTACTGTGGAGATTTAACGTGCGCTTTCCGACTGATGCGTATTTCGCACAGGGACCGTGTCCTTTTATAGGCTCAGGACTTTTCAGCCATCTCTCCTATCTAAGTGGGGGCGGTGGGGTAGCCTAGTGGTTAAAGCGTTCCCCCATTCCCCACTTGGTTACAATGTGTGAAGCCCATTTCTAGTGTCCCTCGCCGTGATGTTGTTGGAATATCGCTAAAGGTGGCGTCAAACTATACTCGCTCACTCACTCGTAACTCAGTGGGCTAGCACTATAAAACCATCATAACTATTTCAAGCAGACACACCCATACACGTGTATTCACGTGGCTATATAAGTGCATTAATCTCGGAACGCGATGTTAAACCCCAATTCCCTTCCCATCATCTCCTCTGACTTCTGATGAACCACATGTTTATTGGTCCCTTGCTTATAACTACGTCATGAATCTATGATCATATAGCGCTATAAACAATACTCCTATATTCCGTTAGGATTTCAGGGCAGAACTAGTACAAGGTACTATATTGGATGGCGTGGCCAGACACGTGGCTGATTGTGTGCCGTCAGGATCGAATGACATGATTTATGTTTCCAATCACAGGCTTGCTTGGTCCAACTGGATTATTTACAGACAGAAGTTATTTATCTGGAATACTGCGGACTAGCAGTTGAACAACATTCACTCACTGACTCAAATATTCAGGAATGCACAATATATACTACTCAAAAGAAGTTAAAGAACACCAATTCTTTTACTTTTCTATAGTCAATCTGTCATGGCACGACAGATTGACTGTGGTAATATTTAAATAATCGGGTGTTCTTTTTTCTTCTTTTGAGTAGTATACAATAAAATATGTGGTTAAGTGTTTTGCACAGTAGTACACCACCTTCATAAAGGCACGCTGCAATTTGCTGTGCAGAGCTGCGTCCCTCAGGCATGAACCCTATGATGGCGTGGCTTCGAAAATTGATTCACCCTGAATATGTTTCTCTGTTCGTCATCAGGGTTTACGTGGGTGTCACAACACTGGCTAACATCTCGGATCCAAATCACTTCGAGCCTTCCTTTCACATCGAGCTGACACCCCATGACTTAGCTGAAACAATGTTTAAAGTTGCGCTAAACCAACACACACTTTCTCATCACATGTCCTTTAAATAAACGATTCTTGGTCAGGCAAACCAATGGTTGATAGCAACAAACCACCATCAGCCGGGAAACACATTGTGACCAACTGATCCACATTTCAGTCATCTTTGAGGGCGGCGGGGAAGCCTAGTGGTTTAAACGTTCGCACGTCACGCCGAAGACCCGGGTTCGATTCCCCACATTGGTACAATGTGTGAAGACCCGTGAAAGTCCAGGGTAGAATGGATATGAAATGTGAAACGTATCCATGAATGATGTGGCTTATGATGTCGTCAGGCGACAATTGCTATAATATTATTATGTGTCGTTTAACGCCACAGTCAGCAATATTCCAGCTGTATCACAAGAGGCCTGTAAATAATCGAGTCTGGACCAGACAATCCAGTGATTAATACAGTTGATATGATGAGGAGCGACCCAGGCCGTCGGGGTACAACGCGACCCGTGAAGATCCGTTGTAGAATAGGTCTTCAGCAACCCATGTTTGCCGTAAAAGGCAACTACGCTTGTCGTAAGAGGCGACTAACGGGATCGGGCGATCAGGCTCGCTGACTTGGTTGATGCATGTCATCGATCTCAATTGCGTGGATCGATGCTCATAATGTCAATCACTGGATTGTCTGGTCCAGATTCGATTCATTACAGACCGCCGTCAATTAGCTGGAATATTGCTGCGAGTGGAGTTAAACAACAAACAACAAACAAAAACAAAGTGTGAGGATCATTTCTGATGTCCCCCCGCCGTGATGTTGCTGGAATATTGCTTCAGTCATCTTTCATCACAATGATGAATAAAAGCGACAAAACCCTTTCCACATTCATAGGAAATCAATGGGCACTGGGCACCTACGCAGTTTCGCATTTAATTTACGCTCGCGTTAATTTCAAGATATATTGTATCCAGCCCGAGATTCCACTTGAGGCTGTTGGTGTTACTGTAACTGGTAAGGGAAACCACCTGCTTTTGAGAATGACACTGGTTGGTGGTTCATATTCTTGTAAAACTGGCATCTGATAGGAAATGAGAGACGATGTTGACAAGAACGTCAGCTGATGAAAAAAAAGATAAGGCAGTACACTCTCATCTTCAGGTCAGTAAACAAGATAAGTGGGCAAAATAGGTGATGTCATAGTTCAATGTCATTACCTCAACGGCTTAAGGGAAGAATCGCTTGTAGTATTACCCAGTAACCTGATTAGTTAATGCAGCGTTCCAGATCAAATGGGCTAAAGGCTTTGTGGAACCCATCCCTTGATCGTTATCTGGATTTCAAAATGAGACCTAAATTACATGTTCTGAAACACTAAACACAGGTAAACGGACAGGTGTAAGCCAAGTGTTATAACTCGACATTTTCTAGATTGCTGACAGTCGTGTTTGTAAGGATTGCCTACTTAGAGGATTATCAACCGCACAATGATAACAGGTTAAGTGGAGTTGATTGACTTGTGGTGTAACCTTTACATGTTCCTCTTTGTTAGATGGGTACTTGATCAGAGTGTTTAACATACAGACAGGGTGTGAGTGGGCTAGGCACATCTACAGGTCGGAATGCTTGTCACATCACGGGTTTTATAGGGAGACAGTCGGGGGACAGTTAGCACATAAACAGCCAATATGTACTGCAATAAAATTTACCATCCCACTCTAAATAACGACCAGTACATTCTGTTAAAGGGACAATAAGGCCCTCTCTTCCATAACTTGGATCACCTACTTGGTCGGGTGGGCCCGTGCAGTTGAAGGACGAACAGAAATCAGATTGAACTTAAGCAATTAACACGTGTTAGTCTGTCAGGCGGGGCCTGTCTTTTCGTAAACCAGTTTGCGTGGAGCATTCTTGATGGAGCTTAGGAGTTGTTTGTCATCCTGGCTATATATATGTACCTTACTTTTTTAAATGTAAAGTGTATGTTCGAGTTGTTAACAATTTTGAGTAATAAAGTTGTGAACATATCTGTTAGATATGAAATTAGTTTTGTACGACAATGACTGAAAATAAATGTATAAATAATGTTGTTTAATTGTTTATCTACCATACAAAGTGATTCAGTACTTACTACTACTAATACTAATAACTTACAGACATCTTATCATAAATATTCTATTCTGCTTCTCTATCCATTCTTTATGTGTAGTGTAATATTGAATCGAAATTTTGTAATTAATATTAATGAGAAAATGTTCTAAGTTCGACTGCTTGTACCCAATCCCTTTAAGGGGCGGTCGGGTTGCCTAGAGGTTAAAGCTTTCGCTCGTCACGCCGAAGACCCGGGTTCGATTCCCGACATGGGAACATTGTGTGAAGCCCATTTCTGGTGTCCCCCGCCGTGATATTGCTGGAATATTGCTAAAAGCGGCTAAACCATACTCACTCACTCACTCAATCCCTTTAACTATTGTGAATAAACTATATTTAACAACAACAAAAAATACCCTTGCACATTCTGCCTTGAAATCAGACGAGGTAGGTGGGTGAAACAAGGTTTCATCGAAACAATTCATTTTGTTCTTTGGGTTGAAAGATGTTTGGTTGTTCTTGTGTAACGCCGGCCCAAAGACGTATAGAGATCTTTAGCCGAACTTAGCAATATTCCATCTGTATGACGGCGATCTGTAAATTACTGAGTCGGATCAGACAAAACGGTGATAGGTATTATCAGGGAATCAATACATCTTAAAGACACCCAATATATCTTGTACAGACTCTCGGATATTATTAATAATGTCCCACTTCGTCGCCGTGCGATTACAGGCAATCAATCAATCCACCGACCTGCCCAACCTATCCACGTCCAGTCGCCTTGTAGTCGGAATCCCCGGACTATTTAGTCCCAGAACTAAAGTTATCTTATTAAAAAATATAGATATTCACACTAAATCGTAAAATCTAAATGAACCCAGAAAAAGCTTAATTTCAGGAGCTGAGGCAATCTAGACTTGAGTTGATTCGTTTGTATTCTTTTAGCTAGGGTTTGGGAGACAAACATTGGAATCACCACAGGGGCAGTTAACACATTACAAGACGAGACAAAAGACAAACAATACACATTATAGTATATCACTAGACAAGGATGTCGTCCACTTCAAGAGGCAACAATTTAAAATAATCTTTACGAGTACATACCCTTAGTATATACAGAGACAAAGTGGATTTTTCACCTGTTAAAAAATGGATCAGGCAGTTCGTGCTCTCGGGACAAATTGTTGTCCTAACTGTAATGACTAACTGCTAAGTTCCACTGTAAACAACAACCTCTGCTTTTAATTGCTTTGTATAATCATAAATTGTTCGCCTAAATACACATTTAAGTTCTGCTCCCTGGGCAGGTGATTCCTTGGGTGTGAGTAACATTATGCTACTCAAAAGAAATTAAAGAACACCCGATTTTATTCATTTGACTATAGTTAACCAGTCCGGGCGGGTGTTCTTTAACTTTTTTTTAGTAGTATATGTGAACCCAGAGAATCATTCATTGACAAAAACAACGCAATAAAGCTGAAGAAATATGTATGTAGGAATGTAGGTCCGCCTGTGGCAGCTGACGTGATGGGTGACGTGTTGAATGTGTCGTCTGCCTCATAATGACGTCTTCATCCCGCCTGTCACATTCTACTCATTTATGTCCTCCCCACAAGATATAAACACTACGCACGTTACCTGCATGAAAACCGCCACACGGGACATTTAGGACAGCTGTCGGCGAAATCTTAGAGGTTAATACACACATAGGCCAGGCCAGTGTACTTTCATCAATTAGAATAGGTCTTCAGCAACCCATGCTTGCCGTACAAGGCGACTATGCTTGTCGTAAGATTCGACTAACGGGATCGGGTGGTCTAGACTAACATTTAGTCTCTGAAATCTTATATTATACAATATCCTTCTTGACTCTAAAAAAATAAATAATTCCCTATGCATGCTGATTTCAGAATAGAGCTAGCTTGAGCTGGCTAGACTTGCTTTTGTATACATATCTAGATTATTTTTTTTTCATAAAAAAAATATATTCCACGGTCATGGTGCAGGACAACGGGTGGTCAGGCTCGCTGACTTGTTTGATGCATGTCATCGTATCCCAATTGCGTGGTTCGATTCTCATGATGTCAATCACTGGATTATCTGGTCCAGATTCGATTATTTACAGACCGCCGTCATATAGCTGGAATATTGCTGAGCGCGGCGTTAAACAACACACGAACAAAACTTTCACCAAGAATAGCCATGAATTCATAGGTGAATTCGTTATGGACTTCCTTCCAGCCTGACTCATGAAGATGATTTTATTACTACGACCGTCATTCTTCACGAAAAACACCAAACTTACCAAAAATACTATTTATAAAAATATAATGGAGATATACTACCCTGGATAATCGAAGTTGACAAGCAAAATGAGATTTTGTCAATGTAAGAATTTTGAAAATTAATTTAATTTGGCATTTCATTTGTTGTTGGTAAACATATACCAGCGTCTCTATTCAGTTTTGGTTCGTTTTAAAAACCGCTTCGCCTACAGTACCGTTTGACCCCAAGTCTACGTGCTGTACCTCTCGAAATGCATGTACAAGCAGCCATGATGCCAGTGAAAAACCGTGAAATAAATATACAATTTACAGCTTTTCGCGGAGCAAAAACGGAAGTTGCAAATGTAGGCGTTCCTCGTAGCTTATATCGGTATGTAGTGTTAAGCTCACTTTCTCTATGTTGGTTCCCGTGAGGATTCCTGGTCAGAATTAGTAAGTACCCATGCTTGTCGTCAGTGCCTCCGTGGTCTAGTGGATAGAGCGTCTGTTCTGAGAGCGGAAGGTTAGTGGTTCGATTCCGGCCGAGTCATATCAAAAGAACTTAAAAGATGGTGCTTGTTGTTACCCTGTCTAGAACTCGGCATTATTGGGATAATAAAAAAACTTGGTGCCTCTGAGTCAGTATACTGTGTCTGAGTGGGGTATTCATGTTAAACCACGGCATGGTATCTCACATCTTCTCGAGGCATGTGAGTTAACTGACTACAAAAGTCCAGTTTCCACCCTTGCCGAAATAGGCTGGTATTATGGAGTTACATTTTGGTTGGGCTAACGAGTCTATGTATAGTCTAATCAAAATCGCGCACCGAAATCGAAATCCGGTTTGTAAAATGTGCAGATTTCTCTCGATTGCAGAATTGGAAAAGCATGTGCACCGCTAACTCGTTGTCAACAGGTATTTTCCAAGTCTTTTCATGTTTTTAATCAAGGTGCTCAAGTAATTTGATGCCCTTCGCTATGTAAGACCCGTTTTATCACAATATAGATCTTGATTATCAATCAGATCGTTTTGACTGGGCGCCACCATTTTGTTTGAAACAAATGCAAGTGATACGAGAGGTGGAATCTGATTGGTCCATAGGAGAGGCTTAGAAGGAACATAACTCGTAATAACCACTGGTGGCGCTACGGCCGAGCCCAGGAATTCCAGCCTACTTCGACAAGGGTGGAAACTGGACTTTCATAGTCAGTTAACTCCCTTGCCTCGGGAAGATGGGTATCTCAGTGGGCTAGCACTTTAAAACCGACATAAGTCAGGTCTAGTACATAAGGTGAGAATTGCAGTTAGTTCCACTATCAGTCAAAGCTCTCCTAGAACCAGAGATGCAATAGCGACGGCCAAACTAACTCTATTTCTGAAAGATAGTCAGCTACTTGAACGTATGTAAACAGAGCAACCAAAGAAATATTATTAAAAAAATAAATCATATCAGTGCGAAAATAGAAATCTTAACAATCTTAAAATCTCAGTAGCACAGAGGAGCAGGTCAACCGAAATTGCAAAGGCAGGAGGCGACCTCTTAAATACGCAAAGAAGATTATTACCAGCAGATATACGCATATACACGTGCATGCACGTCGCTATGTAAGTGCAACAACCTCACACGAACCTGGTGTATAGAACTATGTAGCATCTGGTTGATTGTGTGCAATGTTCCTCTACAGCGTGGACTGTTGCTGTAGGTGTCTACCATGCATGCTTGGTCCTGTCACAGATGGAGTAGTACTGACGGCGATGTAAAACGCGCTTCCTTTTCTTCTCCACCCGGAAGAACAGTTGTGAAGATCGAGTGACCGTGCCATTACGCTATGGAGCTTTAGGAAAATACACCAAGTTTGTTCACATCATTATTTTCGTGTGCACTGTAGCCATGCATCTAATGGATAGTAATTATGCTGGTGCATTTTTCTGCTATCTGAATACTTCCATGTTGTTTGGCAATATAATTCTTTGCTGTGATGCTGAACTCACGTCAATATGTTTGGAGCAAATATTACATTTGTTCACCCTTAGGTACTTAAATTGGGAATTTATCGTGCGCTTTCCGACATGTGCGTATTTCGGGTGGGGCTTTTAGGGATGCTTACTGAATTTGGAGAACTAATTTGGGATTTTGAAATATGCCATGCAAAAGGTGGAGGGGGACTAAATGGAGTTTGTGTGTTTTTAGAGGTTTAGAATTTTAGGGGTTATTGGCAGCTTGTTTGTTGTACTTTCTTTAAATGCGGCCAAGTAGGCCTGTTTGGATTAGATATATGCCTAGTGCTTTAAAGGCTGGTAAGTCATTTAGGGGGTTTAGTACCGTTGCTAGTGTCATTTGATTGTTGCAAGTTAGCGTGGATTGGAGTGTTGTTCTGTGTTGCTGGTAATGTGTGCAATATAGTGTTACTTGTTCGGGGGTTACTTTTAAGTTGCAGTGGGGGCATTTACCGGTTCGGTGTTCTTTAATATAGTGTAGGTGGGAGTTTAACTTAGTGTGGCCTGTTTGTAGTTTAATTATTACTCTGTCAATTGTTTTGGTTTTATGATGGATTTTTGTATTTTGAGTGGCTCTTGTTGACCCACATCGCCCTTTAGCTATCACACTATCATCAATACTACCAACTTGAGTACCTCTGGTAATACAATCCCGTTAACCCTCATCCCCATCATGTACAATTGCCCCCGACCCTGATTACTAACGCCTCGTTAAAACAGCACGCAATCTTGCTGCGAAAATGGCCACGGGCGGTATTTATATAATTACCCATCCCATCATCCGTCAAGTCACACCTCGGCCACGGACACGCGGTCAGTTTTAATGAGGCTGTGTGGCACGTGCTGACCAGTCCCGCCCCTCGGCACGCGGCGCAGACGTTTTATGTCCGGCTTGACCGGTGCATCATCTCGCATTTCAAGCATACGAAGCGATTAAGGCGCATTAAGGATGCTAATTTCCCATGCAGATCTGATTGGTGATAAATTAGACGATGGCGTGCTTCTGACTGGTCAGAGAGGCCAGGTACAGGTCAGTGTCGACGATGCAGGTGCCTTGCCTCTATGGGTCGGGTCTGATAGACCATCCTCATCCGTGTCAGGGGTGGGAGGGATCGGGTTAAATACTGTTAGGAGCCAGGGGGCTCATTCCCCGTGCCTTGTGTTTAAGGGGTAATGCCGGAGATTTGGAAATAAAGGGGTAGAATGTGATCGGCGTCATTAGTAGGCGACGAGGAGGTGGGAGGTCAGAGGTCATGAGAATATGACTCTCGGGTAGGGTTCACGATAGTTTAAAAATCTATGCCCTAAAACTTTAAACTGTCTGTGAACGCGGAACGACACAATAGCTTTGCGTGGTAATGAACGGACTGAACGGCTGAGTTGTAGGTCGCTTTCAGAAATAATCCAACTATACCACGTCCGGTTTTGTTTGTTGTTTAATGCACACCCGTTACACTGGATATTTTCTGTTGATGAAAATAGACAAATTGCAATTGGTTGTTGACTGTAATGTTGTTGATTGTTGATTTGTTGTTTAACGCCGAACTCAGCTATATGACGGAGGACTGTATTTAATCGAGTCTGGGCCAGACAAGCCAGTGATTGATATCACAAACATCGATCCACGCAATTGGGTTACGATGGCATGCATCAACCACGTCAGCGAGACTGATCACCCGATCCCGTTAGTCGCCTCTTTCGACAATCATGGTTGCAGAAGACCAATTCTAACCCGGATATTCACGGGTCTATTTGGTAGTGACGTGGATAGTGAAAATCAAATAATTAATTTATCATGGCCTAACCTTTTGTCCTCGAACTCTTAACTAGCATCAAAAGACTGCATTAATATGGCCCGATAACCAATTTACTTGATAATATCTGTCTCAGTACCCTTTGCCAGATAGAAAGTAAGCGATTAGCTCGCTCACTCAATATTGACATGATTGATGAGACGTGTCTGTTGAATACATGAACGACATGTACAAGATGTTTAGCAATCAATGCAGCCCGGGAGCTTAATGTGAATTAATATAGGTTATGTTTGGACGTAGCAATATTGTACATTTGTCACGCGGTCTATACATACTGGGTCAGTGTCTCAGCAGATCTGGCGGACACCGTTACCACTGGCCTAACTCCTTCGAGTGTTGTGTGTCTGTATGAACACATATTTACATTTATGGAATTAAATATATGACTGGTATAGGATAGAAGGACACAGTAACCACTTAGAACCGGCCCCCAGCAACCGATGCTAGTCGTGAGAAGCGGATTTAGTGGATCGGGTGGTCAGGCTCGGCGACTTAGTCCATTGCGTGTCATGTTGCTGGAAAGGCGGTAAATGCGGCGTGAAACAACAAATAAAGGAACACAAACATAGCTGCAGACAGGAGTGAGTGGGTGAGTATGGTTTTACGCCGCTTTTAGCAATATTCCAGCAATATCACGGCGGGGGACACCAGAAATGGGCTTCACACATTGTACCCATGTCGGGAATCGAACCCAGGTCTTCGGCGTGACGAGCGAACGCTTTAACCACTAGGCTACGCGACCGCCCCCTGCAGATAGGAACAGTAAATATGTGTCGTAGGGATTAATCACATTGGGAACTGAACTCCGGCGGTCTTACAGGACAAGTGACCAAACTACTACCACTGTGGCATAGGTGGCTTATAGTATGATACATATTCAGTATAAGAGACCGACCATTTGATGTGCGTGTGCGCGTGTATGCGTGTTTGTAGCATCAGCTGAAATAGCTAATCTCAATACAACACACAAACTAATCCCCGACCTGTACGTTGGGGTGTGTACCAATGGAATTCGATGAAGAATGACTGATTCAGATCGCGCAAAATAAATATACATCCCGCGCGTGTCGTGCCGAAACAAGTGATTTATATCAAGTCGTGTAACGTCGTCAATATGTCGCGCGGATCACGACTGTATAGGGTATATAAACATCAATTTACACAGGGTGGAAAAAGTAACCGGATGTAACACAATCGATGGTAACTTTTAAAAGCCACTTACTTATCACAGTGGTTTGATTGTTTGGGTATGTGAATTTTTTGTTTTCAAAACTATAATACGCGCTGTGTGATGTTTCCTCGTGGGGATTTCGGGTTAGAATCCGCAGCTGTTTTTCGTAAGATACGACTAAATGGATCTGTGACTTGGTTAATTGAGTGTCATCGTACCCCCACGGGGCTTCGCTTGTGTATAGGACGTCAAGGTTTAGCTGGAATAGTGCGGCGTAAAATAGGCCTACACCTTGACTGCCATGATGTGAAATATGCTTTATGAAACCAAAACCAAAGTTTATAAAAATGTAAGTCTGGCCAGCTTTGTTCCGCTCGAACTTGGCAGCAATAAAACACATTTGTTTAGAGGAAAGAGAAGTTTTGTGTAGTAGATTTTATTGACTATGTGTTAGTATAGGCGTTAAACAACAGACAGACAAACCAAGTGTAACGTTGAGGGTTCAAGGATATCTTTGTTCGCCCTTGACCCTTTTCAAATCAACTGATATCTCAAATAATATTATCTTCGCTGGTCAGGCACAGTATGTAATGTTGGTGTCTACTACCGTGACAAGTATTGCTAAACGTAGCGTAAACTCACTCACTCACTATCCGACACTCACTCACTCTAGGGATTATTTGTTCTTGGGTAAGTGAGTGTATTGCGCCGCTTTGAACATATTCGTGCGTAAATCGGACTGATTTGTTCTTGTGTAAGTGAGTGTATTACGCTACTTTGAGCATATTCGTTTGTAAGTCGGACTGATTTGTTCTTGTGTGAGTGAGTGTATTACGCTACTTTGAGCATATTCGTGCGTAAATCGGACTGATTTGTTCTTTTGTAAGTGAGTGTATTACGCTACTTTGAGCAGTATTCGTGAGTAAATCGGTATGATTTGTTCTTGTGTAAGTGAGTGTATTACGCTACTTTGAGCAGTATTCGTGCGTAAATCGGTATGATTTGTTCTGGTGTAAGTGAGTGTGTATTACGCTGCTTTGAGCAGTATTCGTGCGTAAATCGGAATGATTTGTCCTTGGGTATGTGAGTGTTTTACACTGCTTTGAGCAGTATTCGTGCTCAGCACGACCAGACTAACACGAACAGGTTCACACCGACTGGCTGCGATGACATGAAATAACAAGGTCCAAAACGGTAACGACGTGATCCTCATATTCGTTGACATGTAACAAGCATGTGTCCCTTGTGTAACGCCAAATCCTTGTGTCTCCGACTTTAAAGTGATGTAACATTGTTAACGTGGCAAAGCAAATTCGCTCCACCTCAACCGGAATCATTCGTGACCAACTCGTGTTATTCCGAGACAAGCCGAATAGCGTCTTGCAGGTTACGGAAAGGGGCGAGTGGTGACGAATGAACCGGAACAAGCGTGAGGTGCTTGGTTACCCGGAACTTGGTGCTTAATTTCCTGAATTCCCCGAAATCGTTCCCGGAAAATCCTTTCAATTTAAAAATATAGAGACCAACGCCAATTAGGACATTTACTTACACAATTAAATATATTGTCAAGTTTTAAAACCAATCTCCATGCGCCAGTGACTGGGTAGATTGTGACTGGATTGTTTTGAATAGATCCATCGTGTTTTCATGCCTTGTCAGTTACCTTCATATCTGTTTCAGAAGGGTCAGCGAAGGTTGGCGACCCGGTACTTTCGCAATAAAACATTTTTAAAAAATAACCTGACAATCTTTTGATTGGATTTCTTTTCGACGTTTATAACCATTGAGTGTCGTGCTGCTAGATATTGGACAGAGGTGTCCATTGTGCACAGTTGTTATCTCAAAACGATAATAAGATAACAATAAAACTTAACATGGTGTCTGGTGTTTATTGTCGGGACTGTTTGTTGAGCAGTCAATATGTCGCTGAGTTTATTGCGCACTTGGCGTCGTGTTGGGATTTAGCTCACCTGGTAAGATGTCGGTAGACTGTTTTATGTTATGTTTAAAAAGACAGCGCCATAGAATTACTGAACTACTGGACAGAGTGGCGTTAAAACTGACTCACTCTAAATTGATATAAACGCCGTTCCAGCATCATATAAGTAACATGTAAAAATACCATTTAAAATAATATTTCAGTTATATAATCCATTTTATTTAACGTGGAAGGAAAGTGCAATTTGGCTGTAGGCCGTAGATGTGTATCAATTCGGTGAAACCCAGCATGTTGATGGAAGACTATCGGGAAAATCTTGGATTCAAACCAACATTAGCGGATCCTGGCACCATAATGACACAAGGACGGTGTGTGAGTGAATGTTGTTGTAAGTCCAAGTCGGCTTCAACACTGCGACCTGCATATGATGTGTCTGGGCCACGTGGTAAAGTGGCAAATGTTATGGGGAAAACGATCCACGCCGTGGAGGCCCGATGACATACGATCAGCGCACAGTGTGCCCACCCCATCCTCGTTTTGGCCCAGTGGTAACCTATTCTGTCCCGGAATCCTAGACTAACGCTTATCTTTAACATGTCTGGATAGAAAAACAAGCAATTACATTTAAATTTAAAAGGTACCCCAGTTTGATGGGAGATTCAGAACCTGCAGAATATCTAGACTTGCTTCATTTAGGGCCATATCATTACAGTAAGGGCTGGGCAGAAGGGAAACTGACTTGGTTCAGGCGCGGTGCGTAAGTCTATCCAAGACGTTAGAGAATAAATTTTAAAAAAAAACAACTAAATCATTTGGCAAGTCTAGATAGATTGCCTCATTGAGGATTGGTCTAGGATCCATTTGGATTGTATTTTTTCAAATATTTTTTAATACAACAACTTTATTCCTGGGACTAAGTCGCAGAGTTGGATTTTGAGACAAACTACGCGATCGATTCGGGGAGGATGTATAACGCCTCAGACCCCTTGGTTAATATCCACGTTAAATTCGTTCGCGTGAGCTACAGCCTCAACGTACGCTGTAGTAGAGAGGCCGGCAGTTAAATTAGGGTATTAAGCTATACCATATCTTATCAGCAATAGCGTTTAGATCATAACATGTTGTTTTACGTGGCCTTCGAATGACTCCATGACCCAGTATCGGAGGTAGCAAAGTTAGACTTATAAGGAGATCGGTTACAAATGGAATCTGAAGTAGAAAGTCTTATTTAAGATCTCGATCGGACAATACTGTGTGTATCTATTATCTGCTTGAAATGTGTTTACAAACAAACCTAGAATGTTGACGTTACAATGATAAATATTATAGATGGTGAAAATTGGAATGAGTTCCCGGCGTTAGTGTTAAGTTTGTATTGTTAATTGGATTTAGAACACTGTTTCTGATTCGACAGTGTGAATTTGCCCATCTGTATTTTCATAAAACATTTTGAGTGGTTATTTCTTAATGGATGTCAAGTGTTTTGAGACTCGTCTCGTTATTTTGAATGAACACCCTACTGTACATAGGCTTGGTCCTAATCTGTGAAGTTACACGTGGCCCGCATTGTCAGTATGTGATGAAAGCAGAGATGGGGTACGAAGCTGGGTGTTTACGTCCAAGATCCGTGTGTCAGTCTGCGGAGATAGGGGAACGAAGGCGGTATGTGGGTCCTAGATCCGTGTGTCAGTCTGCGGAGATAGGGGAACGAAGGCGGTATGCGGGTCCTAGATCCGTGTGTCAGTCTGCGGAGATAGGGGAACGAAGGCGGTATGTGGGTCCTAGATCCATGTGTCAGTCTGCGGAGATAGGGGAACGAAGGCGGTATGTGGGTCCTAGATCCATGTGTCAGTCTGCGGAGATAGGGTACGAAAGCGGTATGTGGGTCTTAGATCCAGTCTGCCATGACGGCAGTGATGGTGGACGGGGGCAGTGTATGGCCAGTCTGCCGTGAGGGCGGAGATGGTGCACGGGGGCAGTGTATGGCCAGTCTGCCATGACGGCAGAGATGGTGCACGGGGGCATTGTATGGCCAGTCTGCCGTGACGGCAGAGATGGTGTACGGGGGCAGTGTATGGTGGTCAGTCTGCCATGACGACAGAGATGGTGTACGGGGGCAGTGTATGGCCAGTCTGCCATGACGGCAGAGATGGTGTACGGGGGCAGTGTATGGCCAGTCTGCCATGACGACAGAGATGGTGTTCGGGGACAGTGTATATGGCCAGTCTGCCATGACGGCAGAGATGGTGTACGGGGGCAGTGTATGGCCAGTCTGCCGTGACGGCAGAGATGGTGTACGGGGGCAGTGTATGGCCAGTCTGGCATGACGGCAGAGATGGTGTACGGGGGCAGTGTATGGTGGTCAGTTTGCCATGACGGCAGAGATGGTGTACTGGGACAGTGTATGTTGGCCAGTCTGGCGTGACGGCAGAGATGGTGTACGGGGGCAGTGTATGGTGGTCAGTCTGGCGTGACGACAGAGATGGTGTACGGGGACAGTGTATATGGCCAGTCTGCCGTGACGGCAGAAATGGTGTACGGGGGCAGTGTATGGCCAGTCTGCCATGACGGCAGAGATGGTGTACGGGGGCAGTGTATGGCCAGTCTGCCATGACGGCAGAGATGGTGTACGGGGGCAGTGTATGGCCAGTCTGCCATGACGGCAGAGATGGTGTACGGGGGCAGTGTATGGCCAGTCTGCCATGACGACATGAGATGGTGTACGGGGACAGTGTATGTTGGTCAGTCTGGCGTGACGGCAGAGATGGTGTACGGGGACAGTGTATGGTGGTCAGTCTGGCGTGACGGCAGAGATGGTGTACGGGGGCAGTGTATGGTGGTCAGTCTGCCGTGACGGCAGAGATGGTGTACGGGGGCAGTGTATGGTGGTCAGTTTGCCGTGACGGCAGAGATGGTGTACGGGGGCAGTGTATGGTGGTCAGTTTGCCGTGACGGCAGAGATGGTGTACGGGGGCAGTGTATGGTGGTCAGTTTGCCGTGACGGCAGAGATGGTGTACGGGGGCAGTGTATGGTGGTCAGTTTGCCGTGACGGCAGAGATGGTGTACGGGTACAGTGTATGGTGGTCAGTCTGCCATGACGACAGAGATGGTGTACGGGGGCAGTGTATGGTGGTCAGTCTGCCGTGACGGCAGAGATGGTGTACGGGGGCAGTGTATGGTGGTCAGTTTGCCGTGACGGCAGAGATGGTGTACGGGGGCAGTGTATGGTGGTCAGTTTGCCGTGACGGCAGAGATGGTGTACGGGGGCAGTGTATGGTGGTCAGTTTGCCGTGACGGCAGAGATGGTGTACGGGGGCAGTGTATGGTGGTCAGTTTGCCGTGACGGCAGAGATGGTGTACGGGGGCAGTGTATGGTGGTCAGTCTGCCATGACGACAGAGATGGTGCACGGGGGCAGTGTATGGCCAGCTGGAGGCTGGAGGACAAGTGGCCAGGATGTAGCCGGAGGCTGGATAAACACTGACCCCTCACACCGGTAAATGAAGCTAGTTTTCTTCATTAAGACTCCACTCAAGGCAAATGAGCAGTGAAGTGAATTCTGATCACAAATTGACGCTTAAATGAAAGTTTGATGTATAAAAACACTGAACATCTGGAATGACTGATTGAGGCAGATGATAGCCACGAGTCGGGGTTCAAAGGCTTCTTTCTCCATTTAACGCACACTGCGAACGATAGTTCCGTTGGTTAGATACGTCATTTTCGAATCTGTATTATAGAGTTCTATTGTTGAGACATGTATAGATCACAGGATAGTTTCTAGTTGCAGTATTCATCAAGCATCCAGTGCATTGCATATCCATTCTGTTAGGATACATATTTATCATAATATACTTAATACAAACAGGGATCATGACTTATATTAATATTCCGTGCACACATTAAGAATGTCTTTACTACAAACACACATCCCCCAAAATATTGATGATCCTAACTTTTTTGTTCAGTATAGAATTGAAATATAGTCCACATATGGATAACCCTCGATAGTATATATAATAAATTATCGTATAAGAAAGGTAATATCGTACTCTGGATAACAATTGATAATAAATATAATACATTATCGTACAAGAAAGCCAACACGGTACACTGGATATCCCTCGATAATAAATATGATACATTATCACACAAGAAAGGTGACATCGTACGCTGGATATCCCTAGATAATAAATATAATACATTATCACACAAGAAAGGTGACATCGTACGCTGGATATCCCTCGATAATAAATATAATAGATTATCACACATGAAAGGTGACATCGTACACAGGAAATTCCTCGATAATAAATATAATACATTATCACACAAGAAAGGTGACATCGTACGCTGGATATCCCTCGATAATAAATATAATAAATTATCATACAAGAAAGGTGACATAACACTTAGGATATCCCTCGATAATAAATATTTAGCAAAATAGAAAGGTGTATTTTAACTGCATACTTGGGTAATAATGTTGACGGGGTAATAATATACGACGTCAGTCTCGATTAGTCTCCGAAACAGATTCAATTGGACGTAAAAGGCAAAATAGCTGCGAAAAGGGTAAGTATGTGTCATGCCAAGCCGGTCGCACCTGCTCCTCACAAGTTGCACAAAAAAGTAAGTCGATGATAATAATGATCATGATAATGAATATTATTATTGTTGTTGTTGTTGTTTCGGGACTACTTGAACACACGCAGAGGATGTCGTTCGTGGCGGCGTATACCCTTGCCTTTTCTAGCTATCAGTGCAAAGGTTTCATGTAATAATTTGATGATTACGGACAATTAGCCCAAGACAAAACCTATAGAGCTCTTGCAGGTGGGCTACACTCGGTGAGACTTGAGCACCTAGTTTGTCAGGACTATATACGGACAAAACAGTCTCCTTGTTTAAGTTCCTAGCTTTTGTCCAGCTCCTGTACAGAATACCGGGCAACGTTGTAGAGGTAATGACCCATGATAGACAGTGGAAGAGGTCCAACCCAATGCTTATCTGGCCGATAAGAGGCCGTTAACCCGCATGTGGCCATGGTAGCCTCAAATTAATGTCTGTACAGTGGCTGGCGTTACGACCATGTTTATGCAGCATTCACGCGTATATATTGTCCAATGTGTGATATTGATGACAGATCACAGACGATTATCAGACGCACGGCAACACGCACAGGATCATTCGCTTAATTCGAAGACTTATGATCAAAGGGATAGTGAGATCTCCACAATCTGTATAATTCTGTACTAAGCTTTGTGGGATGGTACTAAACGGACTTAAATCGCTGTTTGTGGATCGTAGCGTCCGGTTTAATTCAAAGACATGCTTAGGCTGCATCTGTCACCCCACACAAATATTCCGGTCCATAAACAAGGGGTGTGTTTACACGCCAACAAAACGGCAGTCGGCCCTTCGGGTTGCGACCTCCGTATGACCTCGATTGACCATTCGGGAACAACGACATCCTCAGAGACCAAGGACATTAACCTGGACTCGGACGCTTCTTCGACGAAGCCTTGTCTATATACGGGTACATAGGGCCTTTCACGCATATGGATCAAGAGACAAGCTCACAGATTAACAGAAGCCCCCCATTCCTGTTGACATTTGTCAGGAAGCTACTAGACTTTCTTTTGGCCAAGAAGACGTATGAAAGGGAGACTATTTCCATGAACCCATTTCCAGTCGATGTCCATATGTTGCAATTATTACCATGTTTAAACCTGTAGAGATCCGGGTCTTCAGTAACCCATACTTGTCGGAGTCTAACGGCCTCATGTGGTCTGGCTCGCTGACTTGGTTGATGAGCATGGTGTCAATCACTGGATTGTCTGGTACAGACTTGATTATTTACAAACCGCCTTCATATACATGTAACCCGTGAAGATCCGGGGTAGAAAAGGTCTTCAGAAACATATGCTTGCCGTAAAAGGTGACCATGCTTGTCATAAGATGCGATTAACAGGATCGGGTGGTCAGGCTCGCTGACTTGGTTGATGCTCATGATGTCAGTCACTGCATTGTCTGGTCCAGACCGCCGTCATATAGCTGGAATATTGCTGAGTGTGGCGTTCAACAACAAACAATCAAGCAAATCATATACATGTAACTGAAATATTCCTGTGTGCGGCGTTATAAACAACAAATATACAAAATTACCATTTTTGTAACTGAAATATTGGCGTTTTAGACATTAGCTGCTAGACTGATATACAAAATACAATTTGAATAGACAGACTAAACAAATGTTTAACGCGTGGATCTACCTTACTAGGACTGCAGTTGTTCCCGTGTCTAGTCACCTTTTAAAAAATAAAAGCGACAAAAACGAACCACGATACAGTTATAACTTAATTGTCTTAAATTGAGTTCTGGCGAATACCAGTGAAGGGTTTAACATGTAGGAGGAATACATTTGTTGTCTGTATTTGACATCTCTCCAATATTCCAGCTATATGATGGTAATCGAGTCTAGACCAGACAAACCAGTGATCGATATTGTGAGCAACGATCTACGCAGTCGGGACAGGAAGACAATAATCAACCAAGTCACCGAGCCTGATCCATTTAGTTGCCTCTTACGATCAGCAAAGGTTGCTGTGGACCTATTTAAATTCTTTGAAGAAACTTGAGAGTATATTAGGCTAATATCAGATCCAGCTTTGCAATCATTGTTTGCAATCAACTCAACCAAGGAGAAGAGGGCGTGTTACTGCAAGATATGCCAGGAATCAAGGAGGAGGAAGTTCATCTATTGCTGCTGGTATGTCAGAAATCAGTGGGGAGAAAGTCCCTCTTCTCATTCTGGTATGTCAGGAATCACGAAGAAGGAAGTCCCTCTACTCCTGCTGGTATGTCAGGAATCACGAAGAAGGAAATCCCTCCATCCTGCTGGTATGTCAGGAATCACGAAGAAGGAAGTCCCTCTACTCCTGCTGGTATGTCTGGAATCACGAAGAAGGAAATCCCTCTACTCCTGCTGGTATGTCAGGAATCACGAAGAAGGAAGTCCCTCTACTCCTGCTGGTATGTTAGGAATCACGGAGGAGGGTGTACACATATTCCTGCTGGTATGTCAGGAATCACGAAGAATGAAGTCCCTCTACTCCTGCTGGAATGTCTTGAATCACGAAGAAGGAAGCCCCTCTACTCCTGCTGGTATGTCTTGAATCACGAAGAAGGAAGTCCCCCTACTCCTGCTGGTATGTCAGGAATCACGAAGAATGAAGTCCCTCTACTCCTGCTGGTATGTCAGGAATCACGGAGGAGGAAGTCCATCTATTCCTGCTGGTATGTCAGGAATCACGGAGGAGGAAGTCCATCTATTCCTGCTGGTATGACAGGAATCAGTGGGGAGAAAGTCCCTCTTCTCATTCTGGTATGTCAGGAATCACGAAGAAGGAAGTCCCTCTACTCCTGCTGGTATGTCAGGAATCACGAAGAAGGAAATCCCTCCATCCTGCTGGTATGTCAGGAATCACGAAGAAGGAAGTCCCTCTACTCCTGCTGGTATGTCTGGAATCACGAAGAAGGAAATCCCTCTACTCCTGCTGGTATGTCAGGAATCACGAAGAATGAAGTCCCTCTACTCCGGCTGGTATGTTAGGAATCACGGAGGAGGGTGTACACATATTCCTGCTGGTATGTCAGGAATCATGAAGAAGGAAGTCCCCCTACACCCGCTGGTATGTCAGGAATCACGAAGAAGGAAGTCCCTCTACTCCTGCTGGTATGTCTGGAATCACGAAGAAGGAAGTCCCTCTACTCCTGCTGGTATGTCAGGAATCACGAAGAAGGAAGTCCCTCTACTCCTGCTGGTATGTCTGGAATCACGAAGAAGGAAGTCCCTCTACTCCTGCTGGTATGTCAGGAATCACGAAGAATGAAGTCCCTCTACTCCTGCTGGTATGTCAGGAATCACGGAGGAGGAAGTCCATCTATTCCTGCTGGTATGTCAGGAATCACGGAGGAGGAAGTCCATCTATTCCTGCTGGTATGTCAGGAATCAGTGGGGAGAAAGTCCCTCTTCTCATTCTGGTATGGCAGGAATCACGAAGAAGGAAGTCCCTCTACTCCTGCTGGTATGTCAGGAATCACGAAGAAGGAAATCCCTCCATCCTGCTGGTATGTCAGGAATCACGAAGAAGGAAGTCCCTCTACTCCTGCTGGTATGTCTGGAATCACGAAGAAGGAAATCCCTCCATCCTGCTGGTATGTCAGGAATCACGAAGAAGGAAATCCCTCTACTCCTGCTGGTATGTTAGGAATCACGGAGGAGGGTGTACACATATTCCTGCTGGTATGTCAGGAATCACGAAGAATGAAGTCCCTCTACTCCTGCTGGAATGTCTTGAATCACGAAGAAGGAAGCCCCTCTACTCCTGCTGGAATGTCTTGAATCACAAAGAAGGAAGTCCCTCTACTCCTGCTGGTATGTCTGGAATCACGAAGAAGGAAGTCCCTCTACTCCTGCTGGTATGTAAGGAATCACGAAGAAGGAAGTCCCTCTACTCCTGCTGGTATGTCAGGAATCACGGAGGAGGAAGTCCATCTATTCCTGCTGGTATGTCAGGAATCACGGAGGAGGAAGTCCATCTATTCCTGCTGGTATGTCAGGAATCACGGAGGAGGAAGTCCCTCTACTCCTGCTGGTATGTCAGGAATCACGAAGAAGGAAGTCCCTCTACTCCTGCTGGTATGTCAGGAATCACGAAGGAGGAAGTCCCTCTACTCCTGCTGGTATGTCAGGAATCACGAAGAATGAAGTCCCTCTACTCCTGCTGGTATGGTAGGAATCACGAAGAAGGAAGTCCCCCTACTCCTGCTGGTATGTGAGGAATCACGAAGAAGGAAGTCCCTCTACTCCTGCTGGAATGTCAGGAATCACGGAAGAGGGGGTACACATATTCCTGACGGTATGTTAGGAATCACGAAGGAGGAAGTCCCTCTACTCCTTCTGGTATGTCAGGAATCACGGAGGAGGAAGTCCATCTATTCCTGCTGGTATGTCAGGAATCACGGAGGAGGACGACCCTCTACTCCTGTTGGTATGGCAGGAATCACGGAAGAGGAAGTCTCTCTACTCCTGTCGGTATGGCAGGAATCCCGGATGGGGAAGTCCCTCTACTCCTGCTGGAATGTCAGGAATCACGGAGGAGGACGACACTCTACTCCTGTTGGTATGGCAGGAATCCCGGAGGAGGACGACCCTCTACTCCTGTTGGTATGGCAGGAATCACGGAGGAGGACGACCCTCTACTCCTGTTGGTATGGCAGGAATCACGGAGGAGGAAGTCCCTCTACTCCTGCTGGTATGGCAGGAATCACGGAGGGGGACGACCCTCTACTCCTGTTGGTATGGCAGGAATCCCGGAGGAGGACGACCCTCTACTCCTGCTGGTATGGCAGGAATCCCGGAGGAGGACGACCCTCTACTCCCTCTGGTATGTCAGGAATCACGGAGGAGGGAGTCTATCTACCCCTGCTGGTATGGCAGGAATCATGGAGGAGGGCGACCCTCTACTCCTGTTGGTATGGCCGGAATCACAGAGGAGGGCGACCCTCTACTCCTGTTGGTATGTCAGGAATCACGTGGGGTCCTTATATTATTGTTGGTAGTGCATGAATCATGTGTTAGGGAGACCACCAACTCCTGATTGTATGACAGGAATCAACGAAGGAGGAAATTCTCTCCTTGTGTTGGGTATGTTAGGAATGCGAACAATTCAGTCTCAAGTCATTGCTGAGGTATTTCTTCACCACTTTAATCAACTTTCTATTTCTATTTCTATTCGTGATACGTATTGCCTAACGTTTCTTTGAGGTCGCTAAGCATATTAACCAAGTAGGGTTGTGAAGATGGCGACTGCTGGCAGGGGGTGGCAATAAACACGCCGAAATCTTTCCTTGCTGAGGAACAAGCTGATTAGAGGGGCGATAATGGCAGCTAATCTGCTACTGTCAGCATGGGGCCAATTTGATCTCTGCAGCTACCTCGACGGTGGGAGCGCGCCCTCCCCAGTGTCATCAGCCATAATAAAACATCCTCGCCACTCTCACAGCAGGGGAGCATTGCGACTGCGAAGAGGCCACCATGTCTATGTCGTGGTGAAGTGAAAGTGCGGCAATCTGGCTGTGCTGTTCCCATTCCACAACACCTTAACACGACGTGAGGCAGGACAGAGGCATCTGATACAGATTTTTTGAATATTTTTGCGAAGAAATGTCAACTCTGAGTAGTGTCTCATAAAGACCCTGAAACAAAAAATATCGATATATCACCAAGCAAATCTACAATACTTTGACAAGTCTAGATGTGTTTTGTTTAAGGATGCTTTTTTCTGTAATATTAAAAGACAATTTAACCAAAAACAGCTTAACATATTTTTCTTGGTGTGAAGATCTTTGCGCCACAGCTTCCGAAGATTAACATAGACTAATGATAATCGTTGCACTAAGATCTATTTGGAAAGATTGAACCGTGTAGGTGATGAAAACACAAGCTTCAGTGGCAGACATAGCTTTCATAGCCAATCGCCTGCTGTATGACAAGATGACGACGATTTGTGAACCTCAACCAAGAACTTCTAAACAGTGACATCCCACTTCCCCCTTAGCGACCACTTGCATCCCCTAAGACACTCCACGATCCCATGCGTCCTCCATGACGCTCCTCGATCCCCGCTTCCCTCTGAATGACCCATTGACACCTCAAGGACGCACCAAGACCCCATTCGTCCCGTATGGCAAGGCGCTCCTCGATTCCCATTTCCCTCTCAACGATCCCATGCGTCCTCTATGCCGCTCCTCGATCCGCTTTATCCTCTCAACTACCCTTTGATAGTTTAAGACGCTTTCGATCTCCTCTTACCTCTCAACGACCCCTTGCTTCATCTAAGACGCCTTTCGATCCCCACTTCCCTCTCAACGATCCTATGCATCCTCTGTGACACTCTTCGATTCCTCTTCTCTCTCAACGACCCCTTGAGTAGTTAAGACGCTCATCGATCCCCTTTACGTCTCAACGACCCCCTGTTTCCTCTAAAGCGCTTTTCGATCCCCACTTGCCTCTCAACGATCCCTTACGTCCTCTATGACGGTCTTCGATTCCTCTTACCTCTCAACGACCCCTTGCTTCATCTAAGACGCCTTTCGATCCCCACTTCCCTCTCAACGATCCTATGCATCCTCTGTGACACTCTTCGATTCCTCTTCTCTCTCAACGACCCCTTGAGTAGTTAAGACGCTCATCGATCCCCTTTACGTCTCAACGACCCCCTGTTTCCTCTAAAGCGCTTTTCGATCCCCACTTGCCTCTCAACGATCCCTTACGTCCTCTATGACGGTCTTCGATTCCTCTTACCGCTCAACGACCCCTTGAGTAGTTTAAGACGCTCATCGCTCCCATTTACCTCTCAACGACTCCTTGCTTCCTCTAAGACGCTTTTCGATCCCCACTTGCCTCTCAACGATCCCATACGTCCTTTACGACGCTCTCCGATCCCCTCCTATCTCTCAACGACCCTTTGCCTCTCTAAGAGGCATTTTGATCCCCACTTCCCCCTCAACGATCTCATACGTCCTCTATGACGCTCTTCGATTCCTCTTACCGCTCAACGACCCCTTGAGTAGTTTAAGACGCTCATCGCTCCCACTTACCTCTCAACGACTCCTTGCTGCTCTAAGACGCTTTTCGATCCCAACTTTCCGCTCAACGACCCTATACGTTCTCTTAAAGCTCTTCGATCCCCTACTACTTCTCAACGACCCCTTGCTTCCTCTAAGACGCTTTTCGATCCCCACTTGCCTCCCAACCCCATGCGTCCTTTACGACGCTCTCCGATCCCCTCCTACCTCTCAACGACCCCTTGCCTCTCTAAGATGCTTTTTGATCCCCACTATCCTCCTCAACGATCCCAACGTCCTCTATGACGGTCTTCGATTCCTCTTAACTCTCAACGACTACTCCTTGCGTTCTCTAAGACGCTCCCCGGTCTCCCCCACCCCCCTCCCCCACCCCCACCTCGACATTCTCTGACACACCCTGATCCATGTACTACCCCAGCATACCTGTTACATCCCTCACATGTCAGCCTCGGCTCCCTGGTGTCGGCATGTGGCCGCTCCGCTACAAGCTAACCTGTTTACATGCCAACAATGTTTTATGCATCTTCATTTCCCACTGTAAATTACAGATTTTCGGAGCATTGGTTTCTTTACCCAGCTCACATTGAGGAGATATAAACGTGTGTTGTTGCTGGCACCATTCAGCTGACAAATTAGCAATCAGAGCGATTATTCTGATTTCGCGAAAAACGTTCTTTTTTTTTTGGTGGCATTAAACCTTTGATGTCGACATTAAACAAACGATAAAGGCTCATAAATACAGCAAACATGGCATAAATAAAGTTGCATGTACGGATATTTTGTTTCAAGAACATCCGGTATCTGTTAAGGTGATTTAGTGAGTGTGGTTTTACGCCGCTTTTAGCAATATTCTAGTAATATCACGGTTTGAGGACACCAGAAATTGGCTAAACAATGTTTACTCATGTCGGGAATCGAACCCGGGTCTTCAGCGTGACGAGCGAACGCTTTAACCACTTCGTCACGCCGAAGACCCGGGTTCGATTCCCGACATGGGTACAATGTCTGAAGCCCATTTCTGGTGTCCCCCGCCGTGATATTGCTGTAATATTGCTAAAAGCGGCGCAAAACCATACTCACTCACTCCTGTGATCGAAATGAAACCAACAGAAGCGCATAAAATCTACATAGGTGAGCGTACAGTCATAGCATGAGGAGGGGGTACGGTGATACACAAACAGACCTACAAATCAAACATCGACACATGCTCTTACGACCAGCATAGCTTACTACATAAGTGAACGGCGCATGAACAGTTCTATCAAACATCTGAGTGAGTGAGTGAGTTTGGTTTAACGCCGCTTTTAACATTATTCCAGTTATATCGCGGCGTGTCAGCTTAATGTGGGAGGAAAGCCCGAAGTGATGCATGTCTCAGATGTTTACTTCTTCGGTGAAACCCACGAGCACGGGTATGGTGCTGACAAACATAAACATAACATAATCGGGGCGAACCGGGATTCGAACCCACAATCATAGGTTTCTGGCGTGCCCAAGGGACGCAACTCTGCACAGCGAATCGCGGCGCCTTAGACGACTGGGCCACCCGTGCGCCCCCCCCAAATATGAGACCAGTGAAGATACATCGGTGAACAACTTCTCTATTACAGTTAACGACGTTTTCGGTGTAGGTTCTATCACCGTTTCCTACACCGAAACGCCGGTCCTAATAATAATAAGTTGTTCATCCACATATTTTATCCTTACTAAGTACCCCAACTTCTAAATGAAGTCACAAATCATGATTGTTCGACATCTAGAACATGATTTTCAGAACCCCACAACCATCAGGAATACCTTTCATCAATTTCCATGTATAAGAAGCTGCTAGTACAGTGAACTACGGTTATACCGAACTCAAAGGGACCACTTATTTTAGTTTGTAATAACCGTAGTTCATTATAAAAACATATATACATAATATATACAACAAATGGCCGGGACTAAAAATAAGTTCGCTATATCGGTCAGTTCGTTATAAGCGTGTTCTTTATAAAAGTAGTTTACTGTATATTTAATCCGCGCCAAGTGACTTTAACCCCTGTTTGGCCATGTAATTCCTGAGTGTTGGGCACACATGAACGTCTCTGCATTTATGCTCGGTCTAGGTTGTAGTGGGGCATCCGGATGTCTTTCACTGCAGTGACATGATGCTCTTCTCCAACACTGTACACAACGAGGATCTCACGCCGGTAAAAAGACAGGTCAGGAGACGAGCTTG
This sequence comes from Haliotis cracherodii, assembly GCF_022045235.1. Lineage (NCBI taxonomy): Eukaryota > Metazoa > Mollusca > Gastropoda > Lepetellida > Haliotidae > Haliotis > Haliotis cracherodii. The sequence goes on from NW_027266308.1 coordinate 37,992,297, forward strand.
CCATCCCACCCCTAACAGTCCTTACAGTACACCCGTAGGGTCGCCCTAACCTTTGCACAAGTCTCTAAGACAATAATTAGTTTAAATCATAATTTCTAGATTATGTAAATATTAAGAAAAGGTTGTCCCTTGTAACAGTCTGGAGGCTGTACTGTCCACATATCGAGACTTGCCAATTAGAAGGCTAGAATTATCACTCATCTATGGACTTTTCTTCAGTACAGCCTTGGAGCACGGTTAGGTCGTCAACGGACTTTGCGGACGTAGGAAGATAATGACTTGTTTTAGGGGGAGGCGCTGAAAGAAATGGAAGGCAAATATTAAAAAAAAGAAATCAGGTATTTTTATTTAGCAGCATAACAAATAAAGGAACACAAAAAAACAGAACATTAAGGCGAGTAAAGCTAAATTCAGGAACAGATATATTTATAGTACATTATCCTATCTCAAAGGTCGAACCCTGAAATTCAATAAATGGCCTTTCTTTTGCAACTATGAAAACAGCCCGATATTGAATAGGGTTATCATAAAGGCCCCGTTTGTTACAAGTGCGCGTGTGTGTCAAGTTAGCTTTAATAAAAAAGAAAAACAAACAGAAAAACAAGGACACTGACATAAATCAAGTGTCGACAGATTTTAGTTTTTATGTCACAATCCCCAAACGTTAAGAATCCTGACTTCAAACAGCAGCTTCATAAATACATTTCACCTTTCAAAAATATTGAAGCATTTCCGAGCCTCTCATCCCGTTTCAAACGAATCGTTTCCGCCTCGAATCCCGCACAACATTGGGTCGAGTGACCCTGACCGATTGCAAATATTTACGCGCCCGTATATCAAAGAGGAAAGCATGTTTTTACACATCGACAATGCCTCTACCTTTACACATTTATACAAATGCGGGAATCACATATGACAACATTCAGCTCTTTGAACATAGTTCTGTTTGAGAGGGCGCCTCGTGTCAATCTGGTTTTAAGGTTTATTTCTTGGCACCAACTCACCTGGCTTCGGTTTTTGCCTGTTATTTTGGCTTAGGACCGTTTCCAGATAAAAATGTTATCTTATTTCGCAGCAAGCATACGGATTTGATTAAAATCGTGTTCGAAAAGAAATAAGGGGAAAGGGAACGCTTGTATAACAGAGAAAAAACATGTGACCGGAAGCCGATGGGAAATGAACAGCGCCATCTCGCGACACAAAGGGTTTGTAAGTTGTACAAAGATGTGAAAGAAAACTCTTATCCACGTCACAGTGATAAACGAGGATGGAGAGTTGTTTTAAAATCCATAGTTTACCCAATCTTTAGAAATTAATTAGAAATCCTGAAATTGAGGATTGTTCAGGGCTCCATTTGGATTTTCTTCTTTCTATTTTGCTGCTATATATTTTTAAATAAGATAACTTTATTTCTGGGACTAATTGTCAGTCTAGCCTTGTAAGCGCTCAAACATATTATGATAAACTCACCCACCTGTCATGGCAAACTCATCGACTTGAGAATCTCACCCATCCAATACAATGGGTGGACTAACACACCTGCCATGATATACTCAACCCCATACCATGACAAACTCACCCATCTGCCGTGACAGACTCACCCATCTGTCGTGATACACCAATTCACATACGATGGTAAAATCCCGCACGTTAACCAGTCCTGACGAAACATCCGCGTAGAATGACGGAATCATCTTCCCGAGGCAAGGGAGTTAAGTTACAATGAAAGTCCAGTTTCCACCCTTGCCGAACTAGACTTGAATTATGGAGTTGTCTGGACTAGCGAGTCTTTGCATAGTCCATTAAAAATCTCGTAACGATCTCGACTTCCGGTTCGTAATCTGTCGTGCAGACTTCGGTCGATTGCAGGATTTGCAAAGCATGTGTACCTCCAAATCGGCATCAGCAGATATTTTCCAAACTTTTTCATGTTTTTAATCAAGGTGCTCAATGATTTTACTCGTTTTATTACAATATAGATTTTTATTATCGATCAGATAGTCTTCACTGGGCGACGCCATTTTGTTTTAAGCAAATGGAAGGGACATAACTTGAAATTGAAGGCTTCATAATCAAATATGTCCTTACTGAAAATAAAAGCGACAAAACAGATTCCATGGCGTAAAATGTAAAATAGCGGTGACAAAATAAATGAATTGATCACTGAAAATCAGTGATGACACCAGGTGTTCGCGAAAAGGGTAACAAATTCATCTTACCTACCGGTGGCATCCGCTAGTGGGATGCCACTAGCCTTGCTCCAAGTGCACAGATGTGTAGTAATTCTATCCTCCTAATAGGCAAGTAATGCCTCCAGTCTCTTATAGGGATAACTTGTTCTTATTATCAACATAATCTAGAAATTATGATTTAAACTAATAATTATTGCCCTAGAGACTTGTAAAAAGAAATGTCTGCTCAAAACATTGTCCATTGTCCATTGTGTGATTCCGACTATATCATGAACATGTGTTTATGAATTACTAATCAATAGTGATGATGCGTACACGTCACAGACAAAGACGTGGTCAAGTGTTAGAGCGTCCGCCCGCCCGCAGAGCGGAAGGTCGGGGTTCGATCCCCGGCCTCACCATACCAAAAGACGATAAACGATTGTGCTTGTTACCCTGCCTCGGCATTTTGTGGCTAAAACGAGGACTGGTCGGCTCGGAGTCAGTATGCTGTGCCTGAGTGGGATATTCATGTTAAACTACGGCAGGATATCTCAGTGGGCAAGCACTATAAAATCGGCATTAGTCTGGACTTGTACAAACAGCACACACACACACACACACACACACACACACACACACACACACACGCACGCACGCACGCACGCACGCACGCACGCACGCATGCATGCAGGCAGGCACGTCGCTATATAAGAGCAATAATCTTGATCGCGAGGCTAAACCCAATTTCACCTCACCTCACCTCTCCTTTCACAAGCAAAGAAACAGGATTTGTCTGGCTATTGTACTACATCGTAGACAGTATAACTTTGCCATTTAGTGCGTTTCGGTGTCACATGACATGTTTTAAACTGCCGTGACCGAAACCGTTCACACGATTGACCTCTCCTTTTTTGCATGAATAATATACAGCAGAACAAACAGTGTAACGTAGCCTCAAAGGACAGTCAGATGTCAAACGTCAGACTTTGAAAGATGAACTCATATGTATCACTGTAAACGATCCTAATGATGCAGGTTAACTCAACTCGAGAGAGTCATCTCTGCCCCTTAGTATCGTCATAACTGTCTCTCGGGCCTATAGGGCGGTTGGTAGCCCTGTGCTTAAAGCGACTCCCCACATAGACATAATGTTTGTTTGTTTGTTGTTTAACACCGCACTCAGCAATATTCCAGATTTATGACGGCGGTCTGTAAATAATCGAGTCTGGACCAGACAATCCAGTCACTGACATCATAATCGATCCACGCAAATGGGATACGATGACATGCATCAACCAAGTCAGCGAGCCTGACCACCCGATCCCGTTAGTCGTCTCCTACGACAAGCATAGTCGCCTTCTACGGCAAGCATAGTCGCCTTCTACGGCAAGCATGGGTTGCTGAAGGGCACGTCGGTCTGTAAAGTAAACCAGTGATTGATATTATGAGAAACGATCCAATCCTGCGGGTACGATACGACAAGATGACGACACGATTAGGTTTGTGGGGGTCATGTTTTTAACCCTGGATGCCTACGGGAACCATTGGGCTTGTTGAGACACCAATGATACAACATACGACGTACAACGCAGCTCACTATAATTTGTTTGCCACCAATCACTCACGAGGCAGTGGCCCAGTGGAAGTTCGTATGTTAAATACACAGATATGGGTTCGAATCTCTGCCTATGTGTTATTCATGAGTCCATTTTTGGTATGTCCCGTGAATATTGCCAACAGTCGCGTACAACGTTGTTATCGTATCCCTCTGTGGTACGACTGGTGGGTCTTATGTAAATCGTCCTTATAATTGGTTAATGGTGCATGGAATTAATACGTTGCCCTGAGCGTCTGTTACCGCTGAGACTGATATATCCCGCACGATATTGTAAAATTGACGTGTTTGGTACCATTTGTCATTTTGATGTCGTAAATTGACATAGCTCCATCACTATTAACACTTGCGCTTCACGACTATCGTATTCCGGAATTGACCGAACCCACTTGCGGTGACCTGTTATGTCACGAAACGAGCAGACGACAATACATTGATGAGGCAGAGGGTGACGCGGGGTCGAGAGTTATAGTCATTTAGCACATCATTTCAAAGGTCATCAACCTCCAGTTCAGTGTCGTCTGCGCTGTCTCGTGTCTGCAACACAGAAATCTGACAGTCCCATTTTGGTAAGCCTCACGATAAACGTTACATGCACGTGCAGATTACATGGGGCATCCTGGCACCACCATGGCACGGGCAATCTGTCACTGTCTGTGCAGTCAAATATCATATATTTCACCACTACTGTCCCGACTACATTTTGACAGGTAAAAAACCAACGGCTCCTCGGTGTCTAACTCCTGAAACTGTTCCCCACCAGTGTCAACGAACCCATTTCCAATCAGTGTCACCGAACTTATTCCACGACATTGTCAACGAATTTATGTAAACGTGCCTTCGAAATATAATTATGTTCTTAGCAGAATGTTTGCAAAGTGGTCGCATGCCAGAATATTCGTAATTCTACAGTTACTTCTAACTGAAATTATATGACAAAGTAAAGATATTATATGAATAACAACTTCTTTATTTATGTAAAGGCGGTGTTTCGGTATTGGTCCTTATACCGTTGTCAACCAAGGTTTCTATACCGAAACGTCGCCTTTACTTTGTCATCCGTCAGCTTCTAAGTAAGGCCTTTCAAACAATTGAAATTATATGGATTCTTATCATTAGTGTTGAATTTGGATCTAAATAATCTAAACACCTATATATAATGTTGTGATCGCAAATCCCCAGTTTACGTTTATATTTGTTTAGATATCATTTTGATATTTGATTCTTCATCATAACATCGGTAAGACATGTGGACATTGTGTTGCTTTAGTGAATTCTTTTATTATTAATATATTTTGTCGCCTTTTAGATTAAAGATTGCTTTTCTTTGTCGGGATAATGGAGTGTTGGTTTTTTTCTACAGTGAAACCTCGTTAGTTTGGACCTCGTTAATCCAAAAGAACCGTTCTCTGGGCGATTATTGTTGGGAACGCCTATGTACAGTTTCAGGGACATAATTACGTTCCAATCATTCTGCTGGATCTTTGTTCCGATACGAAATATATTTTCAATCAGCGCTTGCAGAGAAACAATATTTTCTCCGAAGACAGTATTTTCAGAGCAACCAGCATGTCCAGTGACAAAATACCCCTCCCCCCAGGGATTTTGGGTACAAATTTTATTTTCAAAAAGGATAGCGTGGTAATTACACACATAGGAAAGCAACGCATGTCACAGTGTCCCTCCGCACTAACCTATTTACTTTGTCAATGTTCGTACTTCTGTTGATTTGCACACCCTATATGATGAATGCTGGAGCTGCCGTTGAGTTTTACATGTAGTTTTTCTTCCTTCAAGGAGCAAGGAATAGTAATAAAGTGATTATATTTATTGATATTGTTTTATTCATTGTGATATTTCTGTAGAAACAATTGAAAACAACACCAGTACGTTCATGTGATATATGACAGTATGTCTGTATGCCTTAAACAAGAGACAAATGCCATTATTCCATCTGAAGAACCATCTTGTCCTTTTAGTTCAGCTTTTGGCGACCGCTTTTGACGACCTGTGATTAGGCAGTGTTCCCTTGGGTGAATCTGGCATCCAGGACAGGAGTGTTGTGTCATTTACTCACACTGTTGACTGTGGCCTCCACTTGCGCCCGTGTCCCCTTGCAGTAGTTTGTGTAATCTTCTGCTTTAAGTGTTCACGGATACCCTCAGTGCCCTGCAGGGTTAGTTCGCCAGGCCTGACATGTGTCAATCTGACACGTTCTGTACTGTCGGCTGTGCTTTCCCGCCTTTTGCCATTTGACGACCATCACGACATTTGCCCAGAGACCGATGAAGCTATCCTAAATTAGACCACTGTTTGCTTTGCTTTAATCCAGTCCTACCATGACAAAAGAGTTGGGAGATCACTCGTTGTTATTCGTAGCGTTCATCTCAGTGACTGTATGGCGAAGGTTGGAAGCTCAGTGGATGTACAGATACAACGACGTATATGCTATATTTGATCATCGTTTCCACTTACAATCATCATGTTACCCACCACTCCACCTTCCTTTAATGTCTTCCAAATCATTACTACAGTCTCTTTGCGGAGATCTCAATGACAGCTACCCAACGTTTCCACCTTGGTCTATTTCTACGGATATCTCCTTGCTATCTGTCCAACGTTTCAACCTTTGTATATTTCAACTGAGATCTTCTTGCTATCTGTCCAATGTTAACACCTTTGTATATTTCTACGGAGATCTCCTTGCTATCTGTCCAACGTTTCAACATTTGTATATTTCTACGGAAATCTCCTTGCTATCTGCCCAACGGTACCACCTTTGTATTTTCTGAGATGTCCTTGCTATCTGTACAACATTTTAACCTTTTTATTATTCTACTGAGATCTCCTTGCTATCTGTCCAACGTTTCAACATTTGTATAGTTCTACGGAGATCTCCTTGCTATCTGCCCAACGGTATCACCTTTGTATTTTCTGAGATCTCCTTGCTATCTGTCCAACATTTTAACCTTTTTATTATTCTACTGAGATCTCCTTGCTATCGCTCCAACTTTTCAACCTTTGTTTATTTCTACGGATATCTCCTTTCTATCTGTCCAACGTTTCAACCTTTGTTTATATCTACGGAGGTCTCCTTGCTATCGCTCCAACGTTAACACCTTTAAATATGTCTACGGAGTTCTCCTTGCTATTTGTCCAACGTTTCAACCTTTGTATATTTCTACGGATATCTCATTGCTATCTGTCCAACGTTAACACCTTTGTATATTTCTACGGATATCTCCTTGCTATCTGTCCAACGTTTCTACCTTTGTATATATCTACGGAGTTCTCCTTGCTATCTGTCCAACGTTTCCACCTTTAAATATGTCTACGGAGTTCTCCTTGCTATTTGTCCAACGTTTCAACCTTTGTATATTTCTACGGAGATCTCCTTGCTATCTTTCCAACGTTTCCACCTTAGTATCCTTATGCGCTGATCTTCATGCTAGCTGCCTAACATTATATTACCGTCTCTTAGTATCCTACTAAACAGAGATCCAGCTACACAACGTTACCATCAAACCATCTTGCAACTGAGATATCTTTTCCAGTTAACGTCTGAGAATCTTTATACGGAGACATTTCTAGACCTCTTTCATAGGCGCAGAACACTTCCGCCATAGTAATTCTTCTGTGTTGATCTACTTACCAGCCTTTCTATATTGAGGTTATCTCATTTTATACATAAAACAAAATCTTAAAACATTTTTGTGTGTACATCAAGTGCAACTGATTCGGATGTAGCACATGGTATGTTGTTTTATTGTATCGTTAGTACAGCAGCTGCCAGCAACAAAGCCACCGTAACCGCCACTCGCCTCTAGCATGCATGGTGTAAAAACAGACGTGCCGTTGGAGGTGCTGATAGGTCTGGCAATACCATTAGTGCTGATGGTTGTCGAGGCGAGCTGAAATATATATACAAATGTTTCTTTTCTTCATCGAGTATGAAGCATATGAAAACAAGCAATTCAGCCGACGGGGAAATTCTCAACTTAATACCGACGAGACCCTAATGTTATCACTGGAACTGTTCTTCTATTCACGCAAGCGTGGGCAGGATGTTTGTTAAGCAGGTGCGATGATTATTATTTATTTAGATTCACTATATTTTAATCCATTCAGCTATTCATTGACTCAGATTTAAAGCTAAATGACAGTACAATACTATCTGTGTTTGTCCGGACAAAGGTTGGTCTGTATCTGGTCCATCTGGGGTCCATGAAGCATGGTGACTGTCACGCCATCTTGAGAGCTCATCTGGAGCGAGACATTCCACCTGCTCTTTCAACGCAGCTTGTCGTGGTACTGCTGCGGGAAGAGTCGATGAAGAACAGAAAAGGCGCGTGCACAGTGCAAGACGATCGCCCACAAGATGAAGTAGGGCTTGACAACCGCGAAGGGAGGATTGCGCCGCCACGCGCCATGTCTGGCTTACTCGCCCTCCACGCCTCACCGCCTAAATGAAGCGTTCTCCCAAACCGATGACATGCCATTGCTATAACAATTTCATGCACGCTTACAACCACCTTAACACACTGTAGGGCAACATCTTGATCACTGGCGCCGGGGCCTGCTGCTACAGCTTCGTGTGCCTACGTGGACGATCCGTCAAAAGTTCACTGTAGGATGAACGGGGTTTGCATTAACTCCAGCAGGTACGAGCACCTGCCATGCGATGATGAACAACTACTTCCTGTAATGACGTTGCACCAGGCCTGCACTGAAAGTTTTAACACTATTCAGTCATTTTGTTCTCAGGTTTAATCCCGACGGGTGTAGACAAACCACGATGTGGTGGTGTTAGCATCGATTTATATAATCGAAAACGCGGTGGCAGATTGGATACATCAGCTCAGAATCCTGATTTCCGATCTACATCAAATAGTCTTCATAATTTGTGATCGTTCCAGCCGCTTTTTAATCTCCGTTGGAATTGATACCTCTTTGAATTCAGAATGTCAGTTGAAAATGAGAGGAAAGACGAAAGCGACATTTGCCATAGGTATGTGGTTGACAAGTAAAATATAACCATAGACGTTGGATTCTACTAGGGGATCCATGCATATCTGTGGCACACAACTTTTCAAGAGCCCAAACGTACTGCCTATCTTTAATTAATAGCATGGGTACTGCAGCATCTAAACAATTTAAAAAAAATATCTGATATATGTAATAGTGATGGGACATAATTATATAGAATGGTGCAAAAGATTTAGGGACGTGGAATTTTCTGTATTCTGAAACAGAAGGAATAAGGGACGGGTGTTAACATTTTGAAAATCAATATGGAATCACAGTGGAGGCTGATGAACAATGTGGACCTTTGACGTTTTGACACCTTTTCTGCATGTTCCTTACGCCACCGGGGCCCAGTCGTCTTAGAATCCGCGATTCGCTATGTAGAGTTGCGTCCCTTGGGCTCGCCAGAAACCTATGATTGTGGGTTCAAGTCCCGGTTTGCCCCGATTATGTTTCTAGGTTTGTCAGCACTATACCCGTACTCGTGGGTTTCACCGAAGTGGTAAACGTCTGAGACCTGCATCACTTCGGACTTTCCTCCCACATTAAGCTGACACGCCGAGGTATAACTGGAGTACTGTTGAAAGCGGTGTTAAACCCAACTCACTCACTCACTCACTCCTTATCCTTACGCCGCCGTCGCCAATAGTCCATTTGAAGGATGACGGCCTATAACAATCGAGTTATTGCGCAGTCAACCACTGGTTTGGCTCGCCAAGACTCGATGATTAACTCGCGAGCCACTCTCACATTCAATCACGCATTGTGACGACCCTATCTTATGGGACACCGGGGTCCAGTTATGACCCAATATCCCGGCCCACATTGGACCCCTTTCCTGTACTTGTAGGGGCGCAGGGGGTAGCCTAGTCACTTAAAGCGTTCGCTCGTCACGCTAATGGCCAGGTTTCGATTCCCAAAATGAAATCCATTTTTGTTGTCCCACGTCGTGATATTGCTGGACTATTGCTTTGGTATTGTTGGAATGTGGTATTACATTAATGTGGCTTGGGGTAGTAGATTAGGTTTGTTTGTGTGTTGTTTAACGCCGCGCTCAGCAATATTCAAGCTATATGACGGCGGTCTGTAAATAATCGAGTCTGGACCAGACAGTCCAGTGACTGACATCATGAGCATCGATCTACGCAATGGAGATACGATGACATGCATCAACCAAGTCAGTGAGCCTGACCACCCGATCCTGTTAATCGCCAAGCCAAACGGCAAGCATGAGTTGCTGAAGACCTATTCTACCCCGGATCTTCACGGGACAGGTAGATAATGAAGCAATCCAATATAACGAGCAAATAAACACGTGTTCCTCATTCGAAGCTCTCTTCGTTCATCAATGGCCATTTGGGACTGGTTTCCGATTTACAGATTCAATGAGTTTCCGTTAAACTTACTTTTGCAGATGGCAAATGTTCGTTCAGCTAGACACCAACTGTCAGTTTGGGGAAAGGATCTCTTGAATACATTGAATACATTCTAATCCCAGAAACACGTTAAAGTACTTAAAATGGTGGCTTCAGTGTCATTATCCAAACAAACAAGTTAAAAATAAGTGGAGTTTGCAGGTGCATGTTATCTAAGCACTGGATTGTGTCCAAATGCCGATCACTTCTGCTACCTTTGCCAACACGCGGGAAATTAATGAAAGTTAATAGCTTTTAACCAACTTCTAAATATACCTGGGCTCCAATTATATCTACTCTATATAAACAATTTGTTAGTAAGCAGTAAATTTATTTCTTCTGGTTGACAGGAGTGGTACCCTTGTAGCTCACCTATTTCGAAGTGAACGAGTGCCGTGGGCCATCCCTCCATCAAAAACATTTTCGACATCTCCTTCCACATCAATTAGACTATACTGTTGAACTTTGCATGGATGATCCTAGAATCATGGCTCTAATGTTTAGTCATATTGGAAATGCTACATTTCTCCATTTCAACAGGTATCATAGGTAAATCAGTTATGCAATAATCATTTGGCCTTCGAAAATATCATAAAATACATTTTGGGTTAAAATTTATTTTGTAGTTGTCTACGCATAATTGATAAATTCTTCTGAGCTTATGATGAAACCTTGGGACTTCAGAAAGTCCCGAAACTCACAAAGGTATGTTGCTGACAGACAGAACCCCCGATCATGGTTTCTGGCAGGCCACGCGTGCCCTGTGCAATGTAATGAAATTCATGAGATGGACTCATCTTTGTATACAGAATGCCAATAGAGGAATTGCAAGTTTCTTTTTAAGACAAGCAATTATGCTGGTGAAACAAACTGACAACGGAAGACGAAATTAAAACTAGTCGATCCCTAATGATGACATTTAAAATCATGGCGAAGAATCAAAATTATGTTTGAACTGTTTCCAAGGTACATGATCGTTAATGCCAAGCTAGGTCATTACTCCTGCAGTCCTAGAACGCCACGGCATCAGACTGGGGGTTTATGTCTTTCTTAACATTAAGATCCCGATCGTATCATTAGTCTTCTAAACACCGAGTCGCCCCCACAGACATGTACTCTCAATACGGCGTCAGATAGGCCTCAGAATAACTACTTCTGTTAACTATGCAAACTGTTCTCAATGTCATTCATGACTGGTATCTCCGAGTTCGTTATAGGATGAACAGCTCACCCATCACCTGTCTTGGTTACGACCTACACTATCTTGTTTGCTTGTTTGTTGTTTAACGCCGCACTCAGCAATAGTCGAGCTATATGACGGCGGTTTGTAAATAATCGAGTGTGGACCAGAAAATCCAGTGATTAACATCACGCAATTGGAATACGATGACATGCATCAAACAAGACAGCGAGTCTGATGGCCCGGGTTCGATTCCGAAAATGAAGTCCTTTTCTAGTGATGAACATCGATCTACGCAATTGGGATGCGATGGCATGCGTCAACTAAAGTCAGCGAGCCTGACCACCTGACCCCGTTAGTCGCCTCTTACGACAAGCACAGTCACCTTTTACGACACGCATGGGTTGCTGAAGACGTACAGTAAACTACGTTTTTAACGAACACGCTCATAAGGAACTGACCGACAGAGCGAACTTATTTTTAAGTCCCGACCAGTTGTATATATGCTGTATGTCTGCTAATAACAATTTACGAACTAAAATTAGTGGTCCACTCGAGTTCGTTATAACCGTAGTTAACTGTATTCTAACCCGGATCTTCACGGGTACCTACACTATCTGTTCATTCACATCAATATGTGTATTTAGTAAAACTGACGCAACTACAGGTCACTATGCAAAATTATGGAGACATTATATATCAACCATAACATGATTTAAGTCGGAGAAATCACTGGTTATCGCCGCTGATGATTTTGCGGGATTTTCGCATACATATCAACCCCACTGCCCCTCTTTATTTGAGGTTACTTTATACCAAATACGGATCGTGTGTTGTGAAATGGACGAGAAGTGTTAGATGCTAGTGCCTAGCGTTCTCTCGTCACCCTTAAGACCACAGTTCGAGTCAAATGGATATGAAATGTGAAACGTATCCATGAATGATGTGGCTTATATTGATGTGGTCAGGCTACATTTGCCTTAATGTTCCTATTTATCGTTTAACGCCACTGTATCTTATATTTTAGCTGTATCACAAGAGACCTATAAATAATCGAGTCTGTACCAGACACACCAACAGTTGATAGATATGATGAGGAGCGACCCAGGCCGTCGGGGTACAATTGCACGCGACCCGTGAAGATCCGGGGTAGAATAGGTCTTCAGCAACCCATGCTGGCCGTAAAAACGCGACTATGCTTGTTGGAAGAGGCAACTAACGGGATCGGGTGGTAAGGCTCGCTGACTTGGTTGATGCATGTCATCGTGTCTCAATTGCGTGGATCGATGCTCATGATGACAATAACTGGATTGTCTGGTCCAGACTCGATTATTTACAGAACGCCGTCATACAGCTGGAATATTGCTAAGTACGGCGTTAAACAACAAACAAACAAACAATTGCACGCCTGACCACCCAATCCATTTAGTCGCAAATACTTCAAACACACGACCTACTCTAACCCGGAATCCCCACAGGGCTATTGCCATTATGATTGTAATACAGTACAGAGTGTGAGACGATGGCCTCCACGATGGGTGTGAAACCAGTTTTACAAGCCAGGACAGACAGTTGTGCTAGGTTCTCCTTATGATAGCTTGGTCCGTTTCTTCAATATCTGTCGTATCGTGTTTCAACCAATTGATAAATCATAGCTTTCTTTATTCATCTTTTTTTAAAAATTAACAGCGACGCATAAACCATTTTGACAGATTCATGTACGCCCTGTCCGTGTCTATACGTCACGTCGACGTTGATCGATTACATTTCAAAATTTGGTTTGGTGTTTTGTCATATTATATGAATATCGTGTTACTTCGTGATTTAATAGTTGTCTGATGTAATCGAGTCTCTCGTAACCCTCGTGCACTTAAACATGAGCTTAAAATAATTGAGTCTTACTCAAACATACTCCCGTGGAGATTCCGGCTAAGAATAATCGTTTGTTGTTGTTTTTTGTTTGTTTTTTGTTGTTTAACGCCGCACTCAGCAAAATTCCAGCTATATGACGGCGGTCTGTAAATAATCGAGTCCGGACCAGACAGTCCAGTGATTGACATCATGAGCATCGATCTACGAAACTAGGATACAACGACATGCATCAACCAAGACAAGCGAACCTGACCACCCGATCCCGTTAGTCTCCTCTTACGACAAGCATAGTCGCCTTTTACGGCAAGAGTGGGTTGCTGAAAACCTATTCTACCCCGGATCTTCACGGGTCGACTAAGAATTAAGATCCGCAACATAAGCTTGTGGTCGGGAAGACAGGCTCGCTGTCTCGTGCCCTGATGGCGTGGATCGTTGCTAACAGTATCGATCAGATGATTGTCTGGTCCAGAATCGATTGTGTATATACCCTCGTCATTTAGCTGAGTGTGACGTTAAGCAATAAACACACACACACACACACACACACACACGCACACACACACACACTTTGATCGATGCTATTGTTTCTGTGTTGTTTCTTTAACGACACACTCGGCAACATTGCATAATGACAGTGACCTCGCAATCTACGCAATCTACGTCTCTAACGACAAAGCATACGTTCAAACGTGGACCCCCCAACGGCGAGATCGTTGCTTGATTAACATCTAGTTGACTGGCGCTTATTCCACGTTTACAGGTCAGGGACATCAAGAAGGAATCGATTGCAGAATCGAACCCTGGTCCAGTCCGTGACGAGCGAACGCTCTCCACTCAACTCACCCGCCGACCGTCACGAACTACCAACTAAAATCAACAATCGTGTTCACCGCCTTGTTGACCCTTGTTTATCTAACATGGCGGCGCCTGCTTTCTAAAAAACATCAAAACTTTGAAAACGTTCCAGTTATGTCTGCGGCCAAGTTTGATGTAATCGACAGCTGCAAACCCATCGCATGGTCGTATTTAGATAGTCGCGAGGATAATGCTTTTGACGGGCGTGCAGTTTACAGGAAAATATGACACGGGTCGATTATGATGAATACTACAGGCATAATTAGCAACGCCATCAAAATAACGCGGCAAATTTGCAGTCTCACCTGTTTTCCCCCGAGTTGCTTGCTGCAGGTTGGCAAGGAACTGACGGGGGCGGGGGTATTTTGGGGGACTTGGCGTTGAGAATGAGGAAGAGGGAGTTATCTCGAGGCGAGCAGTGCACAGACGCTGAGCGATAATGCTAGACTGATGAGACACGAAGCCCCGCCTCTCTCCTGTAATTGTTACTGCGCCAATTTAGTAATAAGCTATGAGACTAGCCTTACTGAAAAAATATCACATATTTCCACGAAAGGAGCAAAGAATCTATTTTGGGGGTGATATTTTACCGTAATGCACATTAACATTTGAAATACTCAAAAAAATAGTTTTCTCTGCTTGATGCAATGTATAAGTTAAGTACACGTGAGTAAGAGAAACGAGCTATTTTCGCGCTGCCAAACCCGGAACGGTCCTAGACTTGTACCATATGTTCCCGTATTTTTTCAGGTGGACAATTGACTTGCCTTCGCATGTGTTTGTGACGGGTGCCACCGGTGGAGCAGGATACGCCTACCTTTTCGCGAACACCTGCTTGATCACTATTTGATAGTAATTCATAAACACATGCTTATGAAAAAGTCCGAATCGTTCTATCGACTCTGGTTTACGCAGAGATTTCTATTGGATATGGAAAGGGTTTAGTCACTGTAATTACCTTCACCAAGCAGCATGATGCCTCGAGGACGAGGCAACCACCCTCCACTGAAACCAAGACGTTAATCCGGATGGAGATCATCCTCACTGTGTAGTATATGGCCATCGCATTATGATGAACATTTCTAATCAGAATGTAGACATAACAGACTGGGTAATCGAGGGTGAGTGGTGAAAGACCACCAAGAATATAAGACTGAGTAAAGAACACATATCTGTCGTTGTACGTTATCCACCGATATTCGTTATCATGTAATGTTTTCTTCCCTTATAGTCACTCATTTCGTCATTCTCCCACGACAGGAATTACCTCGTGTTTGACTCGTGTCATGCAATGTGTGGGAGCGACCTCCCCCTTGGTCTGGTGGATAGAGCGTCTGCCCGGAGAGCGGAAGGTCCGGGGTTCGATCCCCGGGGAAATCATACCAAAAGACGTTAATAGATGGTACTTGTTCACCTCGACATTATGGAAACAAAACAAGGAAAGTCGGCTTGGAGTCAGTCTGGACTAACACAAACAGCCACACACTCATGCACGGACGGACATACTTTGGTATGTATGTCCTGTCATGCTATTTGTGAGGCGATCAGAGTTCACGAAAAAGAAATGTTGAATTCCCAGTATTCTGAGACAGTATAAAAAACCCTAAATGTTATACGTATAGCCTATATGTAGATGGCTGACATTATGGAATACATCTGCATTATTGTAACTAACCCACCTACACCAAACAGCAGGCATGGCGTGTGCATTCATGACAGAAACAAGTCAGGTATTTATCATTATCAAGGAGTTATATCTCCACCTGTGTTAGATACGACCACCTCAAACATGCCCCGACCTCGCGACCCTCTCTGCGTGTGACGACCCTTCTGTCCCCGGCACATCACCCCACAGAGGAAATATGATAGAGCATGTTTCTGAAGGAAGTTCAAAGAGAAAAGAGGCATGTCCCAAAACATTAAGTTATCTCCTACAATCCAGATCTGGTCAGAACCCGCCTTAGAAGTTGAGATAGTGACATGCCCCGGAGCAGAGCTAAACATGTCCGTGTTGTTTTTATTAAAGAAAGATGAGTATTGAGTTGCTGGTTGTGTGACCCTAGCATTTCATACCTGTCTGGATCCGCCATGTGAATGGCAACTTGTAAAGACCAAATAGCTAGAATAACAGCGTCTTCCCCCCAGTTGCCGCCCTTTATAAAGATGATAGCCTTGTGTTTGTCCTTATCTGATAATGATTAGGACGCCCTGCGGATCAGTGCGGTAGACCCGCCACAATAATCTCAATCCTGTATTTGCTTTAAGAACCGTGTTTGATTTATATATTATTAACTTGAGAGTAAACAGCGGTATATCAGATCGGGTAGGTGTATATCGATGGTGGGGAGCAATTATCTAAGATATAACACTGCATTAGAAGGAATGTAACGTAATGATTAAGGACGGAGACCATGACATGACCACCCTGACTGACCCACCCTTCACTCTCCGGTCCTGTAGTCGATGGGGTGGGTACCTGTGTGGGTATAGAACCACCTCTTGAGTTTCGTCTGTAGGTAGATCTTTTCTATCAGTAGTGTGATGACAGAATGCTGCTATTGGAAACCAGAGATAATCATTGTATGTTTGATTATACACTTGGCAAATGCTATCATAATATAACGCCCTGCAGTGTGGGTATCTTACAAGACAGTTTAAAATGACCCCAAATAAAAAGTTTTCATTTCTCGTGTTTTGGATTAAGCAAAATCGATGACGATGACTCTACGTATTTTATACTATTGTCCCCTTTATCATGGTCTACAGAATGTTAGTGAAGGATAAACTGTGCCGTAGGGTAGCCCAGTGGTAAAAAACATTCGATCCTCATACCGAAGACTCGGGTTCGATTGTCAACGTTGGTACAACGTGTGAAGAGGGATAAATCTCACTCACTCACTCACTCACTCACTCACTCACTAGCCAAACGTCGTCAACGTCGGTGACCATCTGTGTTTTTCAGGATCTAATTACGCAAATCATTAGTGAGTGATTGTTGTTTTACGCCGCAGTCAGATTAATTCCAGCTATATCATGGTTGTTTATACATAATCGAGTCTGGGACTGACAAACCAGGAGCTGACAGTACGATGAGACGTAATCAACCAAGTCACCGAGCCTGACAATCTGATCCAACATATAAAGAAAACCAAACTCAAAATAAAGAATCGGGACTATCAAAGTAACTTGCACGTCGCATAGAAGCACTGGCAGAGGGACGCGTTTAATCCTGCACCATGACTGTGGAATCTTTTTTTTTTAGGTATTTTATTTTACTAAAATCCTATGCAAGTCTAGATAAAACTAACCAAGTCTAGTTTGCTTGCACAGCAGGAGAAGAAAGGTTCTTTCGAAGAATTATTAAAATATTATTTAAAAGACATGTTTAAATTGACTTAGTGGTAGTCTAGGAGCGTTCTGACAGTGTGGTTTGAATCTAAAAAAGTGCTCATGGTAGAACTAAAGAACATAGCGATATTTTGTATGCCTCAGTCTGTGACCACTGATAAGCTTGTCCAGTCGAACTCTGCTTTTAGTAATATTCCAGCAATATCAGGGTGGGGAACAGCAGAAATGGGCTGCACACTTTATACCCATGTTGGGAATCGAACCCGGGACTGCGGCGTGACGAGCGAACATGCGAATTTGTTTGTGCACACGATTTTTCCCATGAGAAAAACTAAGCATTTACGAAAAAGAGTTTATAGGTTGTGGGATACAGAGGAATTGAGTTCAAAGATCATCACTAACACTAGGCGTGCACATCATGTGGGTTGTGGTTTTATAGATTTGCACCCGGGAACCAACAAAGTGTTGTAAATTGCGCGGAAATGTGATACTGTGCAATGATACCCTCACACCTCCACACCTTGTAACATGTCCTGCACTTGCACACCTGGACACAGGTAACAATCTACGGCCATTGTCAACGTTTCTTTTTTTCTTATCTGCAAATCCTGCTATGGGACTAAGGTCTTCATGACAGGTCACTGGGTGCAAGCAAATCCGGTCGTGTTTCCGTGCATTGAGATAACATAGTTTGTTTGTTTCTGTGTTTGTTGTTTAACGTCACACTCACTAATATCACAGCTATATGACGGCGGTCTGTAAGGAATCGAGTCTGGAACAGTCAATCATGTGATTGACAACATGAGCATTGATTCACGCATTAGGATTCGATGACATGCATCAACCAAGTCAGCGAGCCTGACCACCCGATCCCGTTAGTCGCTTCTTACGACAAGCATAGTCGCCTTTTACGGCAAGCATGGGTTGCTGAAGACCTATTCCACCCCGGATCTTCACGGGCCTTAGATATCCTAGACAAGTCTAGACGGACCTCTACAGCACTAGAGCAGGTTGGGTAATGCAAGAAGGCGAAAGAATGTAAATGCATTTCTGAACAATGTACGACCAATGCTTTAGTAGTCTGGGGATCGCTTGACAGGGTGCGCGACAAGGATTATCAGATCGTGTGACTGTGTTAGCCACTCCCCATACAATTACCACGACTCCACCGTCGACACTCGGCGGCAGGTAATGGTTATTACAATTGAAACCCGTGACACAATCACAGGCATTAAGTCCACCTTAAGTCACTTGTTTCTCCCCAGTAGATGCCAGTATTGTCCCCATTGTTTACTGCCCGATCACGTGGCTGATTACACAACGCGACAAGGTCGCGGATGTAGACATCGATAACGGAATTACTATTATTTTGTTGTTATTGAAAAGCATTTTCATCCGGAAACAGTGTAGTGCGGTAAGTTGACGTCTCGGGGCCTGCCTGGCTTTCTACGTTGGTATGTCTCCGGCGGGTCTCTGAGACAAGAAGACTCAGAGTGAGAAATGGGGGATGTCCTCATGAACAGGAAATAAATAGAAACGAGTAATAAATTATTTATCAATAAAGCGAAACCCATTCTAGTGGTAAAACGTCCCATTTAAAACGCCCAGAGTAAGGACTTTGGGTACGGAGGAACGGAATTTTGTGTTTACTGCGAGCCTTGGTTCTTTAGCACCATGCTCATGCTCGCTGGTTGCATCCTAGTAGACGTCTACGAGCTGCAACACTATGGATTTTAAGCCGCATTATTGTGACACGTCACGATTAAACTGAAATAATGTTCAAAGTGGCGTTAGCCTTACCCAACCGCTCACTCGGACACTGAAAGCATCACCGTCGTCATGTCGTGCACCGTCCCTCTTCTGTGGACACAGTGTCGTGTGTACGACGTTGGTCGTCGTGTACACAGTGTTGATGAGGTGGTAAGTCGTCACTGTTCTCGCGTGCACAGTGTTAGTGACGCAGGAAGTCGTCGTTGTGGTCGTGTGCATGGCATTGATGAGGTAGTAAGTCGTCACTGTTGTCGTGTACACAGCGTGAGTGACGTAGGAAATCGTCAAAGTCACCGTGTGCACAGTATTGATGAGGTAGTAAGTCGTCAATGTCGTCGTGTGCCAAGATCAACCACCCCGTCCTTTCTACTGCCTCTTCCACTGCGGCAATGCAGACGGTGTGTGCTCTCCAGGCTGACATCCGGGTCTACAGGAACAATCTACGGCCATCAGATGCCAAAACTAGCAATGTGACGGAAGGAGAGATTTAGATGCTTGACATGGGATTTATAGACGCAGATCGGAAATATCTATTCATTTTGTCATCAACCTAACACTTCCTTAGCTATTTAGACAACTTACATTTAGTTGAAGAGGAAAGCCATGAGATTAGACGTCTTCTAAAGCGTTATAAAAACTAGGTAATGCAGCTGTGGCGTTTCCAGACAACCACTCAGGCAGTAAAGAATACGATAATGGAGAAAAATATAATCCCTAGGACGTAAGTTAGACCAGCAAGTGGCATGACGTATCTGTCAGTCGAAGAGAAACTGGGGTCGGGATAACCATACTGTGTGGTCCCCTATGGCCTGTGTAAAGGGTGTGTGTGGCCTGTGTAAAGGGTGTGTGTGGCCTGTGGCCTGTGTAAAGAGTGTGTGTGGCCTGTGTAAAGGGTGTGTGTGGCCTGTGGCCTGTGTAAAGGGTGTGTGTGGCCTGTGGCCTGTGTAAAGGGTGTGTGTGGCCTGTGGCCTGTGTAAAGAGTGTGTGTGGCCTTTCGCCTGTGTAAAGGGTGTGTGTGGCCTGTGTAAAGAGTGTGTGTGGCCTGTGACCTGTGTAAAGGGTGTGTGTGGCCTGTGGCCTGTGTAAAGGGTGTGTGTGGCCTGTGTAAAGGGTGTGTGTGGCCTGTGGCCCGTGTAAAGGGTGTGTGTGGCCTGTGGCCTGTGTAAAGAGTGTGTGTGGCCTGTGACCTGTGTAAAGGGTGTGTGTGTGGCCTGTGGCCTGTGTAAAGAGTGTGTGTGTGGCCTGTGACCTGTGTAAAGGGTGTGTGTGGCCTGTGGCCTGTGTAAAGGGTGTGTGTGGCCTGTGTAAAGGGTGTTTGTGGCCTGTATAAAGGGTGTGTGTGGCCTGTGTAAAGGGTGTGTGTGGCCTGTGGCCTGTGTAAAGGGTGTGTGTGGCCTGTGGCCTGTGTAAAGGGTGTGTGTGGCCTCTGAAATAAGGGTAAAGGGCATGGGATTAATGCGCAGTCCTTTAAATGATGTATCATTGCTCGACCAGCTACCCCGCCCTCCGTAATACTTACAGTGCACACAAGTTAGCTCACCACTCGTACTTCACCTTGGTCCAATAGTCCGGGGACACATTAAACGTCAATAAAACCTATGTCATGTTGTTTAAATATAAAACGAACTATTTACCATTCAGATATGAACTTACTGCTTTGGATTACTCACTTGGCCTTACGTCAAATTATAAAATGATAATCATTTTTGATCATGCAATAGTGATATATACACAGTGTACACAAAACACATCACGAATTGTACCGCATTTCTGTTTGGATTGGCGAATACATCCCAATCATGCACACGAAAATCCCCTAAGCAAGTCTACAATACTGGCAAGTCTGAAAAATTAAGTGATTCTCTTGGTTTATTTACGTATATATTAAAAGACAATTTAACCTAAATCATATTTTTGAAATATTTCATTTCCAGAGACTTGAGTGAGTGAGTGAGTATGGTTTTACGCCGCCTTTAGCAATATTCCAGCAATATCACGGCGGGGGGACACCAGAAATGGGCTTCACACATCGTACCCATGTCGGGAATCGAACCCGGGTCTTCGGCGTGACGAGCGAACGCTTTAACTACTAGGCTACCCGACCGCCCACCAGAGACTTGATATTAGACAAGGGAATTTATAATAATGCAGTTTAGGCATGGGAATTTCTATTACAGGCACGTAAAAATATAAATGTGCATTTGCCTTGACCAGTAAACTTTACAGAATCCATTTACCCCGAACGTGAAAGATGGGACGCCAGCTGCCCTCAGGTCAGCGATTCTGGGTAAGAGAATTAGAATTAAAAGGGTGGAGTGAGTTGGGGTGGGTCGGGGATCCTCTGTGGCCTGTATAAGGGGATGGGGTGAGGGATGCTGAGTCTGTGCCAGACCATGCAGGAAGAGTGAGTTTAGACTACTCCAAGTATCACTGACACCCGCGGTAAGTGAATTGCCTCCTCCGTCCAACCAAACAACGAGCGAATACGTTACGTTTCACAGCATAATTTGTTATGATTCGCGTAATTCCTTATAAATCCTTGTTAAATTGGTGTTTTTGCTGGTGAGAGACTGGTGATTTCAAGCTGTCGGAATGCCGGAGTAAATGGCGGTATGTCGGTACTGTAAACACGGCGCCCCATCAACCCAGGTAGACTTGGCAGAGAGCAAGGCCAGGTCACCAGGGTTGTTTGTTTCGCTCTTCTGTTTCAACATATCTATGACATCAAATAACACCACTCACCATATGCACAATAGCACCAGAATATTATATTTTCTCATAATGTCAATAAGTGTTCGAACATGCCCAGGCTGTTTGCTGAGTGTAAATGGCATTAACGAATTGTTTTTATTCCCAGCGTGTTTACGTAATTGATAGGCCTAATGAGTGTGGCAAGTTGCTTCCGCTGAATGTGGTATTGCCATGGTATGGATGATACTGGCCCTGAATAACTTAGCATACACATCAGGGAAAGAAACCCCGAGCACGGAAGTCGGAATCTGCAATGATATTCATAAACGAACACATGCCTTCTGGGGGCACTTCCCCACCTAATTATTCTGATTTTTATATTAATCTGTCAAAAATTGTCTGCCTCGTCAATCAAGTATTCCAATAAATTACATTTTCGCACTTTTTTATATTTAACTTTGGTTGAAGTACGTTTTAGATGCCTGTATACGATTTATGACAGGAGTGTTTGTATATAATAGCATTAAAACATATGCATGTGATTTACCAGTGGGGTATCATTCCAATAACAGATATGTTGGTTGACATGGAAAGAGTAACGGAAGTTTAAAATATATATAAATGACAAAATTTAATAAATAAATGAAAAAAGTAAATGAACGAATGGATGGACGAACGAGTGAGTGAGTGAATGAATGAATGAATGAATGAATGAATGAATGAATGACCAACAAGCAAACTGACAAATACAAATGACAAACATACCCTCCATTTTGATAATCCCATCGTGTCGTGTTCAGTTTAATCCCATACTCTCCATGGTGCCAACTAATTGCTAATCTCTTTATATAAAGCTTACCATAATCCATATAGTCAGGGACACAAATACCAAACGTTCTGGTTTTGACTTGTACCCTCAGTCACAGTTCTTATAAAGGAACGTCTTTCAATATCTCCAGCAACCAAATGTCAAGTAAAGATCTCACAATGGTTACCGATTCCTTGAGTAGACAATCCTCCTTACAACCGGCTTACAGAAGCTATCAAAATATCGTAAGTGGCTTTTAGGCTTGCGGAGTAATCCGACAAAATAACTATTACACCACAAAAATATGCCTCGCAGACAACTTTCTTATTCCAGACAACAAACCCCAAACCATGGCGTCCGCCAAGTTGGTATTATGTGTACAGCGGGGTATTTGTGTATTCAATGTAAACTGTTGACCGTGTTACCAGTCATGGGGAATGACCCGAGAAGTCGCCAGTGTCAGAAAGTAACGAGGCGGGTAGGTAAGTCAGTATTACGCCACACTTCGGAGCACCGCTGTCAGTTGAGGGTAGTCCGCTGCTATACATAGCTGGACATCGCGAAGGCCCTTCTGACCAGGTCATGCCACGCGAGCGGTGCCATGTCTACTGACGCAGCGTTATGGGTACCCGCTATCAGGGAAGGTTAGAAAGATGCGGGGCAGGCCACGAAGACTATGTTCATTGCAATACATGTTTAAGATCCTATTTGTGGAACTTGTATTATCAGCAGGTTTATTTTTGTGTTGGAAAGTTTGTGTTTTATAAGTTTACACGGTTTAACATAACATTAGGAAAACATTTTGCGTGTCGCATGTCAGATGCCAGTGTAGTCATGTTTAGATATAGAGCTGTGAATTCACTAACAATCAAGTAATAGGTCAACTTCCGGAAATACAGGTGCGCGTGCCACGTGGCTGAATGCCAATGTCACACGTGGAATAATAAACACCACCAATCTATGTAATACGTACCAGCTCTTTGGTTATATCTAATACACGCCAGATATTTAGTTACATCTACACATACTGTTTCTTTACTTTCCTATCAATATATATATATCAGGTCTTGCTGTCATGTCAATACATACCACCTCTACCCGTGAAGATCCGGGTTAGAATAGGTCTTCAGAAACCCATGCTTGCCGTAGAGGGCGGCTATGCTTGTCGTAGGAGTCGACTTAACGGGATCGGGTGGTCAGGCTCGCTGACTTGCTTGATGCATGTCATCGTATCCCAATTGTATGGATCGATGCTCACGATGTCAATGACTGGATTGTCTGGTCCAGACTCGATTATTTACAGGCCGCCGTCATATAACTGGAATATTGCTGAGTGTTAAACAACAAACAAAGATTCCACCTCCGTACTGTTATATCAATACACACCAGCTCCGTACGGTTATATGAGCACACACTAGTCCCCCACTGATCATTATTTAAATACATACCAGCTTTTTATTACTATGTTGTACTTAATTGTTAAATCTGTGCATACCAGTTCTTCTAATATCTATACCTACCAGGGTTTACTAACTTTTGTTTCATCAATAATAAACAGTTTTGAATTGTTATATGTAATTAAACGTGTCAGCTCTTTACCTGTATCTAACAGACACAAGTACTGTATTTGTATCTAATACATACCCACTCATGTAACATGCTAACTCTCCAGTTACATCTGCTACAAACTGTTGTGTCATGATGTACGATGGGCGATGGGGTAGCCTAATGGTTAAAGCGTTCGCTCGTCACGCCGAGGAATACGTAAAGCCCATATCTGGTGTCCCCCGCCGAGATATGGCTGGAATATTGCTAAAAGTGTGGGAGTAATGCAGGTCTTGGACATGTACCACTTTGAAGAAACCTACGAGCGCGGGTATGGTGCTGACACAAACTTGATAAGGGAAAACCCGAATTCGAAGGGGCGCAACTCTGTCAGCGAATTGCGGCCTCGTAGACGATGTTTGTGTGGAACATCGGTGGTGTTATCGAGGTGCCCCTTTCACCCTACCCTGTGTACAATCGGGTCTTGATCGCCATACTAGAGCAGCCATCATCGGGTGAATCTGTGGCCATAGTGCTGTCTTCTTGGGTTTCACCAAGGAACACAAGCCATCCAGTCTGCTACACACAATAGTGCACAGACGAGAGTGCCACGTCTTCTAGCCATCAATTGTTGGCTGATATGTCAATATCTCCAGTCAGTCAGGAGATACATTGTTATCAGACACGACAATCTCCGTGCAGTTGACCTTTCCCCCAATCTCCTCATTAT
Source organism: Haliotis cracherodii (assembly GCF_022045235.1). Lineage (NCBI taxonomy): Eukaryota > Metazoa > Mollusca > Gastropoda > Lepetellida > Haliotidae > Haliotis > Haliotis cracherodii. The sequence continues at coordinate 38,017,325 of NW_027266308.1, forward strand.
ATCACTAGCCTCTAAGTGAAGGGCCCTGCTCACTGACTCGTGTGATTGTGGACAAACAAGTAGATTCTACAGCGGTCGTCATACACAATGCACTGGTTCTACACAGATCTCCTGTTTATCAGTCGGATCAGACACGCGGGAGCTACTTTGTGATAGCCGTGGACGATGAGCTTCGTGAACACATGGTCAGTGTGGCGTCTTTACCATACTGATTCGGGTCCTTTCCCTACGTCTCCTAACCCGGGTTAGAACAGGTCTTCGGCAACCCATGCTTGCCCTAAAAGGCGACTGACTTGTTTGGCGTAAGAGAGCGACAAACGGGATCGTGTGGTCAGGCTCGCTGACTTGGTTGATACATGTCATCGGATCCCAATTGCGTAGATATATGCTCATAATGTCGATCACTAGATTGTCCTGTCCAGACTCGATTATGTACAGACCGCCGTCATATAGCTGGAATATTGCTGAGTGCGGCGTTAAACAAACCGTATGTCACCAACCCCGGCGTCACAGCCCGCCTCCAGCGCCCTGTCCGTGTCCACAGCACAGCGGGCTTGTAACAAGAGACACGGCTAAAGTCTAAATCCTTTAACCCACTCTATATGAAGCCTTGCACAGTTTTATATTGAATCCAATACACGGTCAACAACATTTCACCCCACAGGGGCTCCCGCCTCAGTTTATAATCGCAGGGCTACTCCAGTAGGCCGAAAGCCGCATTGAAGGTGTCCGGGATTCCCTAGTGGGGGCGGAAGGTGTGCAATGGATTAGGAAAGGTGAGAACATGGGCCACAGTGACCTCTAATTGATTCTTACCCCAACTACCCTGTCATTTCCATTCAGTGTTTGATAAGGATTACACCTCTCGGGCTCAATGCAGCCACAAGCACCTGTCTCAAGTCGGAGGAGACCCGACCCCTCAGTGGAGGGTCATCTGGCCGAGCTGTCAATTATAGGATCACCCCTAATCCCTACTTGGACAGCGTTCTAGGGGGTAGGGGTGGCTGAGGACTTTGGTTCAACTCCATCAAAGGATGTTTTCTCAACGGACATTTTCTTGTTTATATGTGGTTTTTGTATTAGTTGTTGATCGAATTTTTCCGACAATCTTTTGTAAAGAAATTGGTTAATGAGGTTTTGGTCGAAAACTCGGTCTGGCTTTGTCGACCAATTGGTGTACACTTCTGTGATAATGCGCTGCAAAGAAATTTCTGATGTAAAAAAAGAGTATTGAAATGTTTCTTTCACCGTGTGAATATAATAATGGTGCCTTTTAAAAAACCCGACAAAACCCTTTCTATAATCATAAAAAATGTCATTGTACGATCACTATCCATGTATATCATGAAATATTTATGAATCACTATCAAATAGTGATGATACCAGGCGTTTGCGTAAAGGTGAATGCATTCTGCCCAAACGGTGGCACCCATCACAAACACAAGCAAAGGCAGGTCAATTGTTCCAGAAAGTTGTGTCGTGATCACTTTCCATTAACGCTAACCTAGTTTAATGATGCATATTTGAGTGGCGATAGAGGTATCCTAACACGTGGCGTGTCCCTTCCCAGGACGGTCTGTGCGTCAGGAAGGGGAATGTTTGAGATAGTGGGGCTGGTGCACACTGTGGGTGTAAGGTACACATGAATACCGACGTTAAGGGGTGGGTGTCTTGCAGATGGCTTATGGTGCAGACAAGGGCGGCGGTCCTTGGGTTACACAACATATCACATGGAAGACGTTGTTTCCGTTTGCAGTAAATGGTATGAGTTACAACATACAAGAAAATGGCGTTTAGATATCGTATGTAATAATAACGTACAATACAAGTTCATGCTCTTGTCTACTAATGAACGCATACAATGAATGCGGTTCAACATTAGCCTAACGCCACGAGCTATCTGTAAGACACCAGCCATTTGTCTGACCATTTATGTATATTCCCAAATTGCAATACAGAAGTCTTGTACTGTGTTCCTGATGGAATCGCTATGCTAAACGAGAAACTTTAAATGGAAGGATTTCAGTTCTTCTAAAATAGTCACTCATAGAATTTACCATCACTATTCCTTCGATCTTTATATCCAGTTTTTTATTGGTGTTTTCCTTAAAACACACATACTCTTTCGCATTCACCCTCGACCATGCAGTTATGTATACGCCCATTCCATAACTTGGAACACAAATACGCTGAAAGAATTATGAATCCTCATAAAAAGTGAGTTGGTTTATCGCCGGTTTAGCAGTATTCACGCTGTATAACGACTGCCTGTAATAAACGAGTCTGGACCAGACAACCCAGTGATTGATATTGTGAGCAACGAGCCACACCCTGGGTACGACGACATGCATCAACCACGTCATCGAGCCTGACCACCCGATCCAGTTCGTCACCTCTTTCCACTGGCATCGGTTGCTTGGGACCAATTCTAGCCCAGAATCTAACAGGAAGCAGGAAAAGATAATATAGAGAGGACGTCTACTGGTTTTCGAACGGAAAAGCATTTAACAAAATGAAATCTGACCAGATGCATTCCCCGCGAGTACCGTATATCCCCCAATACACATCAGCATCTACAAACTAAAGGTGAAGATAAGAGTGAGGGACTGTGTTCAAGTGTAACGTTACATCGGCATTGTTTCAGCTAAAAGGGACACCGATATGACTTTCTTAGACCACGGTTCTGAACTGCATGTCAGGTCTGCTAAAACCGCATAAGACTGGGCCATGAAGAAATAGACGCATTTCAGGGAGTCCTTTAGAGGAAGTACGGTATTGTAATAGGTATAATTACCGAAATTGTTTAATTCTTAATTTGCTACACGTTTGAAATCGAAATAGGCTTATAAACAAGACTGCCATTCAGCAATGGTTAGTAGCTCTGTGTTGAATATTATTTGTCAGTTGTAAATTTAGATAGATTAGACATTTGTTACATTTGGAAACCTGTAGATTCAATAACAATCCAAAGAACAGAGGTTTTGTAAAATATGTAACACGGGTTATGTGGAGCACGAATATCATTTCTTGTTAATTTGTTACGATGGTAACCTTCGACAACAGTATATAAAAGAACAGTTTCATGTTTACCCCCATATTATCTAAGTTTAATATTTTAATGTCAAACCGAGATAAGTTTAATACAAATGAATCGAATTTGGCCAAACTGCCTTCTGTGGACCTTCAATTGGACCAGGGGCTGAATGGAGAATATGAATACTCATGAAACAAGGGTGCACGGGTGGCCCAGTCGTCTAAGGCGCCGTAATTCGCTGTGCAGAGTTGCTTCCTTTGGGCACGCTAGAAATCTATGATCGTGGGTTCGAATCCCGGTTCGCACCGATTATGTTTCTGTTATTTTCAGCACCATACCATTGGCCGTGTCTTTCAACAAAGTGGTAAACGTCTGAGACATACATCTTTCCTTTCCTCCCACATTAATTTAAGCTGACACGCCATGATATAACAGGAATACTGCTCAAAGAGGCGTAAATCCAACTCACTCACTAATACAAGAAAGATTACATTGCGTTACCGTATGAAGATGGAAGGTCAGACACTCAGTGTGTCTATTGGCAACGTGGTGCAGTCGTAATGTGGTAATTATAAACACTTGAAACATTTCCCTCAATACGATCTGCACCAAATACTCGATAATTACCACATAAGTATTTAGCGAGACCCGAACGTGCGATTCAAAGCGAGTTAAAACACACGATAAGTGCCATAAAACATTAAAACCTATTCATGCAGAGCATGCTCAACATGAAGGATAAACATAATGCTATAGGTCTATTTCAGTCCTCTGTTGGACGTTTAAAAATTCAAGTGATGTTTCTTAGACGAGTCTGCAGTACCATGGCGACCCAGAAGCGGAACTTGAGCGATTAAGGGGACTTAAGGGGAGGGGCATGTGCCGAGAGCGTGGGGACCCTCAGTCGGAGACGGGCGTCCGACAAGAGCCTGTGACTGTCAACAGGGTATTGCCACAAAGATACACGGGGCTAACAGAGGTGCAAGAACATCAACAGAGGATGTACACACAGCCATCGACTTGCACCACCTCCTGCTTGGCACATACTGTCTGTCCCTGCAGTGTTTCCATACTTGCATCAGCTGGTCGATGTGACGTATGACAGCAATGTCCTTGACGGGGCTGGAATCGTCCCTGCAGCCATGCGGTAAACAGTAGGGTAGGAAGGGAGTAGTCGACGGTATTGTAAACAATATAGCTTGATGATAGACACCGAGTCACTGCTGTGACGTAACGGGCCCCGCAAACAGGCTGGTGTGATAGACGGGAGGGGTAAACGTTGGAGAGTGCTTAACGTCGTATTCAGCTATACCATGGCTTTATCAGTTCGGTGCCGGACAGGTTTTGTTTGTTTGTTTGTTGTTTAACGCTGCACTCAGCAATATTCCAGCTATATGACGGCAGATAAATAATCGAGTCCAGACAATCCAATTCATTCAATCAGAGACCATATAATATTATGTGGTCTCTGATTCAAGTCACTTCTTTTATTGTATGAAAGGCCAAATGACCATATACAACGGAGTTACATAACATATTATATATCGGCATATATAAGATACAAAGTCAAGGTAACAATTCACTTCGTAACACAATCGCATGATGTATGTACAAAGCAAATTGGTTTTGTTTAACGCCGCATTTAGCAATATTCTAGCAATATGACGGCGGTCTGTAAATAATCGAGTCTTGACCAGACAATCCAATGACTGACATCATGAGCATCGATCCACGCAATTGGGATACGATGACATGCATCAACAAAGTCAGCGAGCCTGACCACCCGATCCCGTTAGTTCCCTCTTACGACAAGCATAGTCGCTTTTTACGGCAAGCATGGGCTGCTGAAGACCTTTTCTAACCCGGATCTTCACAGGTCTTGTGTCGGACAGGTTAACCAATGTTAGGGTTGATGGTATAATGGTTCCATGTGAACAGGGTGCGATAATACACTAGGCCGGCCAGGTCAAATTAAGGGATTGTCTTCTCTGTTTGCATTCAATCCACGTATTATCACAGTCAGCGGACACCCGATCTATATTTTAAGCCGCCCCTACGTCAGATTTGAGGTTAACGGAAAAAAATACTGAAAGTGACAAATTGAATAATTTTGAAGGTAATGTACAAGTGTAGGGATTTGAGAGGTATGTTACTCCACAGGGATGGACGTAAGATGGACACAACAGACAGCTGCTGGAGGTGTAAATGAATAGACACTTAGAGACTGTCAACAGATGTTGATGGTGCAGACGTTACACACAGTGCGGTATATACCGGGACTTCCCGTATTTAATCCCGGCTTAATTACGGAAAAAAACACTTTCCCATTTAAAATGGTTTATCCGAACAAGCCCGGGGCTCCACTTGTGCTTACCGTTGAATGTACATTAAGATTGCCGTGTGTAGTGCATCGGGACGTATTAACTTCCGAAGGGAGTAGGGTAATACGTTGAGGAAGATCACTCCAAACTTGATATCCGAAATTAAGCTTATGGCCCAATATACGGTAATATTTTCCGTTTTTAGGCCAATGAGCGTAATTCCGCGTGGGCCTAACTACGGACGTCCCGGTACACAAGGAAAAAGGTTAAGCAACACTCTTTCTTGATTTTCATATATTTCATATTTTCATGTTTCTTTTGGAAATATCTACATCTATTATTGACCTAGAACTGTACAGTGTAGCGCCCAGGTAGCTAAACTGCCGAAATGTTTGTTTGTTGTTTAACGCCGCACTCAGCAATAGTCCAGCTATATGACGGCGGTCTGTAAATAATCGAGTCTAGACCAGACAGTCCAGTGATTGATATCATAAGCATCGATCCACGCAATTGGGATACGATGACATCCATCAACAAAGTCAGCGAGCCTGACCACCCGATCCCGTTAGTCGCCTCTTACGACAAGCATAGTCGCCTTATATGGCAAGCATGGGTTACTGAAGACGTTGCTGAAGTCCGGGTCCAATCGAGATGCATGCACGGAGATAGGGCAAATGCGGTCCGTGTTTCCCCGAACGACGTCAGGGACTCGGGTGCCTCAACGTGGAAAAAGTTGAACGGTATGTTTCTTCTTGACATATCCTGCCTGGAAAAACATAGAAATAATCCTAAGATAAAACCTACAAACAATGGTGAATAACGGGCCCAGTAAGCAGTGCACCCAACTTCCCACGTGCAGGCGGTGTCTGCAGGAGCTGCTAGTGTAGGCCAGACAGGAGAATGTTGATGACGCTGAGATGGGGTACATCATTTCCTTGTATCAGTCAGGTACACGGTGCATTGCTGCGAGCGAGAGTGTACGTATCTCCAGTACTTATGTAGACTGACATTTAGTCTCTGAAACGAAAATATTTTGTTGTTGTTAAATTCTTTTTAACATATCATAAAATAGAAACGAGCCCAGAAACTTAAGAACTCTCGAGTTGCCAAAGTACTTTAGACTTGCTTGGGACTTTTCATGTATTGTTTTTGTTTCCGGGGTTGTATGGGAGATTAATCTATTTTTTCAGCAGGTCCAAGGTCATTAAGATATAGTTTGCCACTGATACATATTTGTATTAATGCACTGAATGATGCTTAATTTCTGGCAGCAATTGTTATTGTTTGAATAAAATGTATTTGTTTGAGTGAGTGAGTGAGTGAGTGAGTATTTCAGTAAGATCAGGGCGTGCCAGCTTAATGAGTTTGAAAGCCTTTAGTCGGCGGCTCGGATTAATGTATGGCGCTGACAAACCAAGGATAATAATCTGGGCAATCTGGGATTCGAGTGAGTGAGTGAGTGAGTGAGCGGGCGAGAGAGTGAGGTTTTAACCGTTTTCTTTTAATATTCCAGCAATATCACGATGGGGAACACAAGAAATGGGCTTCACATATTATACCAATATGGGGAATCGAACCCGGTTCTTCGGCGTGCCGAGCGAAAGCTTTAACCACTAGGCTACCCCATCGTCCCTCTGGGATTCGAACTCACAACAATGTGACATGATACTACTACGGGAGGTATACATGTCGTGGGAAGCACTACACGTTGTGAGAACCGTATCTTCACTCCATCACCTACTCGACCTTGAACTACACTGAAACATACCGTCAATACCTAACGCTGAACGTGGCATGCTCTGACTTAGGCAACAGCAGTATCATTTACACATATTGACTGTTACTTACACATGCCATTTCACGAAACAGGAAGAATATGTGAACCTGCTGAAGTGAATATCACTTCCTTTTCATCTGTAATATGTTTACGAACGTTTCCGAGCTTCTCCGAGTCCGCCCAACTCCCTCCTCCATAAACATAATTATAATTTTCCTGGTGACGTCGCTAAATGTCGGTGATCCATTAAAATTGTTTTCACCGCCAGTTTTAATTTTACGTCCCACCGCCTTCGTGGTCTAGTGGTAGAGCGTCCGCCCGGAGAGCGGAAGTTCAAGGGTTCGATCCATGGTCGAATCATATCAAAAGACGTTAAAAGATGGTACTTGTTGTTACCCTGCCTAGCTCTCGGCATTAAGGGGCTAAAACAAGGACTCGGAGTCAGTGTTCTGTGTATTCGATGACATGCATCAACCAAGTTAGCGAACCTGACCACCCGATCTCGTTACTCGCCTCTTGCAACAAGCATGGGTTGATGAAGAGCATTTCTAATCCGGATCTACACAGGCTGGGGAAAGTTTCTGAACGAATGGATCTGGGGTTTTGTTTGTTTGCTCTTTTTGGATTATACGTCCCTAGGGTCTTTCCTGACACATTAGGCTGACACGAGAATGTGAATGTGATACGATTCAAAGCGACATTCTCAAACTCACTCGCTTTTAGGCGCCATAACAGTTAAAAAACTTGATTAGACAGCAAAAAATCTCCTCACTGAGTAGAAAGAGGCGTTTTCTGAACATGCAATATCTCTGCAGTCCTCATTTCCTTAAAAACTCACATGTAAAGAGCAAGTTGTTGAAGTTTCTTCCTGCGCAGGTTTGCTGTCTTCAATGTGCCACGTGCCTCTCTGTTTCCCACCTCGCTCCCTGGGGGATTAACTTCTGGGGTATCCATTCCCTGCTAATCAAATGAGGGCGGCCACGCAAAAAGAGGTTAATAAAGCTGGTTTTTTTCTTCTTGGCACTTTTATTAATTTATTTTTAACATTCCACGAACGTAGCGTTGAACTCGTGGAAGGGATGCCATATCTTCACTACGCTCCACCCAGCGGGAAGTGGAAGATTCACCGTCAATAAGGCCGTGTAATGATGGACTGATATACAGTTTGAGGCTATTGTAATACCACGTTCGGCTCTCATTGCGGTTACTGTTTCGTCTTTCTAGGGTTTGACAGTGTCTAATACCCCGTACAAAACAAGGAGATCCCCGTAATCCCCTGTATATCGTCATACATCACGAGCCATTAATTGTGGGGGTGGGGCTGGTCAAGATCGCAAGGGTCATCAATCATGTCTCTCGCAACTCTGACAGACCTCATAAGGTGTGGTAACAATGACCGAAGTAGGATCAGATCCCTAAACACACGACCCACTTAGCAGAAGGAGAATATACAGGCTATAAAGAGAAATAGATATACCGAGCCTATTAAAGCGGCACAGTAAACGTTCTCTTTAGAATGGTTGATGACACAGAGACCTGATACACGTGCTCTGGTGACCACAGAGACCTGTGACATAAAGACGTGACCAGTGAGACGTTGTTGTCAGGAACATTGTAACCAGCACGACGTATTGAACAGCGAGACGTTGTGACACGGAGACGTTGTAGCGGGGAGACGTTGTGACAGGGAGACGATGTGAGAAGGAGACTATGTGACAGGGAGACGATGTGAGAAGGAGGCGTTATGAGAAGGAGACGTTGTCGCGTGGAGACGTTGTGGCGTGGAGACGATGTGAGAAGGAGACGATGTGAGAAGGAGACGTTGTGAGAAGGAGACGATGTGACGGGGGGGGGGGGGGGGGGGGGCGATGTGACAGGGAGACGATGTGAGAAGGAGACGTTGTGGCGTGGAGACGTTGTGACAGGGAGACGATGTGACAGGGAGACGTTGTGGCGTGGAGACGTTGTAATTGGGAGAGGTTGTAATAGGGAGTGATGTGACCAGCAAGACGTTGTGACGGGGAGACGTTGTGGCGGGGAGACGTTGTGACAGGGAGACGTTGTGACAGGGAGACGTTGTGGCGGGGAGACGTTGTGATGGGGAGACGTTGTGATAGGGAGACGTTGTGGCGGGGAGACGTTGTGGCGGGGAGACGTGGCGGGAAGACGTTGTCATGGGGAGACGTTATGACAGGGAGAGGTTGTGGCGGGGAGACGTGGCGGGAAGACGTTGTCATGGGGAGACGTTGTGACAGGGAGACGTTGTGGCGGGAAGACGTTGTGACGGGAAGACGTTGTGACGGGGGGACGTTGTGGCGGGGAGACGTGGCGGGAAGACGTTGTCATGGGGAGACGTTGTGACAGGGAGACGTTGTGATGGGGAGACGTTGTGACAGGGAGACGTTGTGGCGGGTAGACATTTTAATAAGGAGAGATGTGACAAGCAAGACGTTGTGACGTTGTGACAGGCCAGGCGGCGTTTTCAAACTTACATTTAAGTAAGTAAATGATTATCTTCCAGAAGTCAGTTCAGAAATATGAATCATTCTAATCTTTATTTCAAGGCCGATGAGGAATACAACCTAACCAGGCTTTCCTCCTGAAGTTGAAAAATAAATTGATTTATATCGATTTAGCTGGGAGCATCGATAGAAGCTGTTGGTTGAGACGTGGTGTGTGGTATGAGCTCGACGACGACGTCACCGATCCTACCTGCGGATCCTCCTCAGTCCTAGGGGTAATCACGGTACAATATTCCAGCTGTATGACGGCGGTCTGTAAATGATCGAGTCTGGACCAGACAATCCAGTAATTGACAACAAGAGCATCGATCCATGCAATTGGGATACGATAACATGCATCAACCAAGCAGCGAGCCTGACCACACGATCCCGTTAGTCGCCTCTTTCGATAAGCATACTCGCCGTTGATGACAAGCATGGGTTGTTGGAGGACTATTCTAACCCGGATCTTCACGGAGGCTATGTGAATCGTGGTAATAGACCAATCTCTAAATCATGGGCACGGATCCATTTATTGTTCCAGGCAGTACTAGCACGACAAGCAGGGGCCCTGAATAAGTTTCACTTGATTAAGAATAAGTATCGTCTTGTGGCTTGTACCTTCACACAGAGCCCCTACATCCATGGAGGGACCTTTGTAACTGAATTCAGGGACATGCTCCACCGAGATATATTTAGAAACCCAGAACGTTGAATCATTTTCTTTTTGAAAATTTACATGTTTGATATAAATTCCCTAATGTCATGGTAATGGTGTTTATTTATTTAGAATATGAAGTTGACCACTTGCATGACAACAACAGCATCCGTTCATATCCGTATGTCTGTTCGTAAACCAGTTCAGTTATACATCAAGTTCAGCCAACAGATTTATTGAGGATACGGGATAATGAGACATTGATATTCAATGTTCGGCTAGAAGGGGGACATTGTCGCGTTGTCACCTTTACAAAACAAGCATAAAGTGTCAAAATTGACCAAAGCGCGACAATGCGAAAAATCGACATTTATGGCATTAGTCGCGTTGTCGCACTTAGTAAATTATTTTAAAAAATATTCAAAGCGAGACAACGCAACATTTTGGCCCTTTGTCGCAATGTCGCGCGTTGAATAATATTTGTTTGTTTTTTTACCAAATTGCGACAACGCGACTACGCGACAAATGGCATAAGTGTCGCGTTGTCGCTGTGTGTTTAGTTTTGACACTCTTTGCTTGCTTTTTGTAACGGCGACAACGGGACAGTGTCCCTACTAGGATTCCATACTTGACCCTGTATTGTAAATCATACTTCTATCAAAACTAACACTGTTTGCTCATACGTTGCAGCAGCATCACTGCTTTCTAACTCAGCAACTGCAGTATCAGGTAGGCACGCATCCAGGAGCGATTGTGGTTGTACGCCATTTCTTAGATGTACGCAAGCTCTATCACGACGATGCACACCTAGAATCGGCTTTAAAAATTATACCCATCTGTGGAATCGAACACGGAATGTCGTCGTGACGAGCGGACGCTTTACACACGCACCTAACCCCGCAGCCCCCGCAGACACGATTAGCATCTGGTGTTATTGTCTGAGGGAACGTGCATCATTATTCATAAAATAGGCTTTTGTTGTGTCAGTATTGGTATTTGACTCATTTCCTATATAGTGATATTACCTATATATATAGTTATGTAGGCTACCTGGCATTGTGTCGCAAGTTGATGTATTGACTACAACATATGTTTAGGCAGTAGTATCACAAACGACCACCTGTCGTATATATAGATGTACACATAATCGTTAACGCGACTTCCCTTGTTAAAATTGCCCATATAACTGTGAACATTGGCGGCCTCTTGGTAAAGTGCATTGGGATATATTAGTAGATAGTCGTGTTGGCTCGTCACGAAAAGGACCGAGTTCGATCACACCACGGTAAAGTCAGTCAGTGGCAACGTCCGCCTGTGTTGCTGATGTACTACTCAACGTGTGATAGGGATATTCATATATGTCTTTCTATTTAAACATATACTTAACATATAATGAGTGAGTGTGGTTTTACGCCGCTTTTAGCAGTATTCCAGCAATATCACGGCGGGGGACACCAGAAATAGGATTCATACATTGTACCCATGTCGGGAATCGAACCCGGGTATTCGGCGTGACGAGCGAACGCTTTAACCACTAGGCTACCCGACCGCCCAAACTTAACATATAGAGAATCACTGATTCACATGTTTAACCGAAATTACTCATAATTTGTTTTTGTTGTGAAACAATAAGGCCACTAGTCCTCACATTATTAGGGGAGACCCGTGAAGATCCGGGTTAGAATAGGTCTTCAGCAACCCATGCTTGTCGTAAGGGAGGACTAACGGGAGTGGGAGGTCAGGCTCGCTAATTTGGTTGATGCATGTCATGGTATCCCAACTGCATGGATCGATGCTCATGATATCAATCACTGGATTGTTTGGTCCCTATTTACAGACTGCCGTAATATAACTGGGATATTGCTGAGTACGGCGTTAAACACAACAACAACAACAACAACAACAACAACAACAAATATTATCAGGGGATGGCGTGTAAGAGATACAAGGTGGATACCGTACTAGAATTATTGGTTGCCAAAATGTGAGATGTCTTGCATATTTAGGATGTTATTCCTTGGTTAACGCCGTGGTTCAGTTACAATCTCTAAACAGTAGAAACTAGGAAAATAAACGGCCTGGGAACACATTGGAGGGTTTAATGTCACATTGTGTGGGGCTGGGGAACTCGACCTTGATAATAAGCCAAAATCAAATGCCATGGTCAAAGGGCATGGTCACTTGGTGATGACAAGCTGTAAGTTTATCCGATGTCTGTTCTCATGGTTTCAGTGGGAGCAATATTACGATGAAAGGTTTATGATAAGGATCCTGGAGATAAACGTGCGTGCATACCTGGTGTATCTTGGTCTCATTCCTACCTTCACAATGTGAAGATCTGGGTTAGAATAGGTCTTCAGCAACCCTTTCTTGTCGTAAAAGGTGACTATGTTTGTCGTAAGAGGCGATTAACGGGATCGGGTGGTCAGACTCGCTGATTTGGTTGATGAATGTCATCGATCCCAATAGCGTGGATCGATGTTCATGATATCAATTACTGGATTGTCTGGTGCAGACTCGATTATTTACACACCGTCGTCATATAGCTGGACAATTGCTGAGTGCGACGTGCGTTAAAAACAAACAAACAATCATTCGCGTCGGCTCCATAACTGTACAGAGGTGATTTCAACAGCCTCCTGCGATATAACTCGGGTGTTACATCAACGAGATTTATAGCAGTTCATGACCAAGACCTTTTCAGGTTAGGACAAGTTACTTTTGACCAAAGGGCCATCTGGAGGCCAAAGAGCAAGGTAACGGCCAAGGCCACAGATCAACAAGGTTGAAACGCCGCCTTGTGGAGCCAAAAGATGATTAAAGCCAAGGGTTTATAGTTAGTTGTATCAAAACAGTTTTCTTGGGAAAAAATATCCTTTATATGTCGTAAGTAGAGACTGCGACTGATGCCGAAAATACTGACGGTCATTTAAATCTGAAGTAACATTAATTCACACTCCGTCAAGGTATGTAGGGTTCCTGTAATAAAACACACCTACAGTCGCTGTGCATAGTTAAGTCCCTCTTTTGCACCAGGATCCGCCTATAGTGGTTCCGGTTGCCACTTTGTTCCCGTGCTTGTGGTTTACGTGTATAACCCAAGGTTAGAATAAGTGCCCAGAAACCATGTTGTCGTACGAGGCGCCTTAACGGATGACGAGGTTAGACGCAGAGTCTTTGCTGACACATACCCCTTCAAAGTGACTCTTTGCTCATAATATCAATCACTAGTTTGTCTGGTCCAGACTATTATTTATAATATAGCTGTCATATAGCTGTAATATTACTGAGTGCGGCATTAAACAACAAACAAACTACAATAAATGGATATACATGTAAGACCTGTGCGACTTTGATGATGATGATGATTATGATTGTTATTATTTGTCTTCCCTGTGTCGCACTGTGGAATATGCAGGAAGTAGTGTTGCAAGCGGCGTAAACTAAACGCACTCGCTGCATGACTAGAATAGATCAGTCTGTAGCTGTGTATTTAGGAACCCAATGCAGATGCAACTAAATGCACCAAGTACATTTGCAGTAAGTAGGTCGGGAGAAGACTCGGCGCTCTATTAGGGAGGGGGAGAACGTGACCACTGCATCCAGCACCTCACGAAACGGAAACGCCAGCTGGTCCGCGGGAGCCGGAACGTGCTGACCGGCCGGCCATGTGTTTGCCTTGCCACAGACGCCGTGCTCCTGTTTACATCCGGGGCATGCTCTGTGGTTCCTTTGAATGGCAATTAGCCAATCAACTCACTTGTTGAAGAGAGCAGTCCCGAAGCAAATTGATTCTCGGCAATCGATTGGTTGTGATAAGCTCTCAGGTTACATTCAACAAAACATGACACATATCACCGTACATTGACCCACAGGCTGTGTATTGGTGGATCAAAACGAGTCTTTGTTTTGACAGGTACGTTTTTTCAACAAGAAACAGAAAATAACATGATATTGTACATGCCGATATGAAACAAAACTGCCGTTTCCCACGCAGAATCTTCATCAACAGCAACCAGCGAGTACATACGTCTTCCAATAGACTCAACTGAATAAAATCGTTAATTGCATTTGAGCTCCCACGTTTCATGCATGTCATAAATGTGTCATGCATTGGCTTATTGACGACTAGATGTCACAAACATGCAATATAAGGACACATTCATAGACATGCTTAATACGAGCCATTTCTTCAAAATATGATAATCGAAATACGACTTCGGTTTAAGGGCACAACAGTCGTCTGTATGATGAGGATAACATCTCAGCAACGAATGACACAGTTTTAGACTCATGTGAAGACGTTTGAGCAATGCTGATAAATATGTGTCAGTAGTTCAATATCTAAGTTCAACGTAAGCACTAATTTTGTATCACAATTCCAAGTCAATTACAAGACCTTTCGGTGGGGGTTAGAAGTTCATGGTTAAAGCTTTATTAGTTAAAGCATTGGCCCGTCATACCGAAAACCTGGGTTCGTTTTCCAAAAGACTGCTATATGCGAAGCTCATTCTTGATGTCCCCTGGCCTCTTGTGTCTTGCAATTTGCTAAAGAATGACGTAACACCCTCACTCACTCACATACAACACCCTTCTCAACATACCTGGGCCCACTTGCACAAAACAATGTTAGCGCTAAGACTATTGTAACGCTTTTACTTTGACTTATATTTACAATGGCTGTAGCACAAAGACCGCTTTGTGCAAGCGGTCCCAACACTGCCATTAACACAAGGCAAACATGGAAATAGCGCGATTGTATAGTTCTCAGGCCTGACAACAGGTCTAATTAACCTCATTATGTTGAGGGTCAAGGAGTAAAATATTTTCTGTTAAATATGCTGCAGTTGCAGAAAAGAATCGCGAACACAAATTAAGCTTTAATTGTAACAGAAACAGTGACTATTTAATCTGCATAGAAGGTCATGCGTGACTCTGTTGACGCCCCCATGCCATCAGTGTGATGGAGGGAATGTTTTCCTATCTGAGATCGATAGTGGGGAGAGTTGGGCAGCTGGCGTTGTGTGTAGGTATTACTTATATTAGGACGATCAATACAGCCTTGCGGTGACTCATCACGCAGGCAGGTACAGGGGCAGTATCATCGCACGTAAACAACCAGGTGCAGTACTTGTATATATTGACCTTAGAATCAGCGGACAGTCGTATCAGAAGACATCACAAACATGACGAATTACCGAAAATGTTTTTATGAGTAATTGTGTGAGTTTGATTGGTGAATGAGTGGGTGATAAGATTGGTGAGTGTGTGTGTTTGTGAGTGTGTGAGTGAGCGGGTGGGTGAGTGAGCGGGTGGATGAGTGAGCGGGTGGGTGAGTGAGCGGGTGGGTGAGCGGGTGGGTGAGCGTTTGAGCTTGTGGGTAGATGGATGAGAGCGAGTGTGTGGGTGGGTGGGTGTGGGGTGGGGCTGATTAATATATTGTGAGTGAGCGGGTTGGTGAGCGTTTGAGCGTGTGGGTGGATGGATGAGAGTGAGTGGGGTAGTTAAGAGTGGGTGGGTGTGGGTGGGTGGATGAGAGTGAGTGGGGTGATTGAGAGTGTGTGAGTGAGCGAGTGTGTGAGCGTTTGAGCGTGTGAGTGGGTGGATGAGAGTGAGTGGGGGTGATTAAGAGTGGGTGAGCGTTTGAGCTTGTGAGTGAGTGGGTGTGGGTGGATGAGAATGAGTGAGTGAGTAAGTAAGTTAGTGAGTGAGGTATTTCCAACATCCTAGCCATAACACAACGGGGGGAACACAGATTTAGAGTCACATATTGTCGATGGAATCCTTATAACATAATGGATGTCTCTGTTTGACTTCATTTTCTAACACTGATTTCATACAGTAAGCTAGACGTCGTTTTATCACCAAGACATATTTTAATACAATTGAATGCATACATTCCCCAGTCATGGTACAATAATACTGGAATATACCCTCAGCGTTGCTACCAATGTCCATCTACGTGCATGCCATCTACTCCTCACCCTACAGCGCCCGCTTCGTCAAACTCCGTGTGCAGCAACGTCTACCACAACATGTGCACCACTGCCTCTGCACGTGTATGTTAGTTCTTAGCACACGTGTTTCAAACCATGATCTTTAAATATTGACGTCAGCTAGATAGAGGACGCCTGTAGATGACCAAACTGCTCTAACAATGTACCTGACCTTTCCAGCGCTCGTTTTATGCATGTGATTTCTTACATCCCTAACCTGTGGCGTCAAGCTATTGCAGTTACCCCCTCCCCCCTCCCCCTTTAAATAACAAGAAACAACAGCAAGTTCCGGTAACCCCTAAAATACTTCACTCGTTTCCGTTCAACACGTGTAAAAATCCATCATTCTGTTAAGCTGACGACTCCACGTCGCCTTACACGTGACGTCAGTGTAACGTCATTTTCAGCTGACTCGCCGAATTCCAAACTACCGCAATTATTGCGACCGTTGTTAACTTAAAACAATGTTCTTTTGAAGTTGGGTGAACCGTGCGATTAATTTGTTGCACGCTCCTGTGATGTGGGAACACAGGCTCAGATGCCTCCCACGAGAGTTTGGTTTTTTGATTGCGTAGTTGGCATAGTAGGCGTAAACCCGGTATAATGAAAGCCCGGTCATCGGGAGACCAGTCTAATGCTATTAGTTAACGGGCTCGGTGCGACCATGTTAGATTGATGAATAAAACATTTACAATGAAATCAACATCCTGAATGACTTACGTCGGAAATGACTCGAAAAATGGTCGCACGTACAGCACGTGCATAACACACTCGGTAGGAACGCCAGGTGCAAGGAGGGGACGGGGGAGGGGCTATGTGTGTGTGTGTAGAATTGGTATAGTTATGACAAGGCATGCGCCGCGCCCTGACCACTGCACCGTTTGACATGGGGGAGAACCGCATAATTCTTTGTTTACAGTAGTAGGAATTTATGAAATATACTGAATATAAATATTTGAAATGTGGCTTTTCCTTATAAAATATATATTTTGACTGAATGACCCTATGGGGCGAGGTTTTTCATTATCATATTATGAAGTAAATGTGTGAGCCACATGCAATGGGGGTAAACATAAACCATACTACCGCCATAAACTGTGATTGCCCCAAGGTGATGTGGGCGGAGAGCCACATGGTCGGTATCTAGGCGGGGCACCTTGGTAGCTACTCCAGGGGTCCGGTAGTCCCTACAGGGGCCTGATCACCCCCGGGCACGCTTAAATAGGATGCGGCCTCATTATAGCACTCTCTCACTGAATAACATGACGTCTACGAAATGAAATGAAATTGTCTTAACGTATAATATATAGGAGCCCGCGAAATTTTCTAAACTCAAGAAATTTTGACTTGCAAATGTATTGTAGACAAGCTTGGGAGTTTTCGGATATGTTATTTCAGGGTCTCTTATTCAACCATGGTGTTTATACCAGACGACTCCTTGATTCAATATTCGACAAGTTTGGCTTTACTTACGTACAATTCAACCTCGTATTGTTTGTTTGTTTGATGTTCAGCGCCGCACTCAGCAATATTCCAGCTATATGATGGCGGCCTGTAAATAATCGAGTCTGATATCAGATTGACATCACGATCCGCGCGATTGGGACACAATGACATGCATCAACCAAGTCAACGAGTCTGATCACACGATCCCGTTAGTCGTGTCTTACGACAAGCATAGTCGCCTTTTACGGCAAGTATGGGTTGCTGAAGACCTATTCTACCACGGATCTCCACGGGTCCAACCTCGTTTTGAAATAGGCTAATTTAGATTTGGGTATGATGATGAGGATAAGTTGCGCGGGTGGCGCCGTCGTCTAAGGCGCCGAAATTCTCTGTGCATTGTTGTGTCCCTCGGCACGCCAGAAATCTATTATGGGTTCGAATCCCGATTCGCCCCGATGATGTTTCTCATTTTGCGAGTGCCATACCCGTGATGGCGGGTTTCACCAAAATGGTAAACGTCTGAGACCTGCATCACTTCGGGCTTTCCTCCCACATCAAGCTGCCATGCCGGTATATAACTTGATTATTGTTCAAAATGGCATTTAACGCTACTCTCTCACTCACTCATGGAGGGGCGGTCGGGTAGCCTAGTGGTTTAAACGTTCGCTCGTCACGCCGAAGACCCGATATGGGTGTGAAGACCATTTCTGGTGTCCCCTGCCGTGATATTGCTGGAATATTGCTAAAAGCGGCGTAAAACCAAACTCACTCATTCACTCATGGAGACAGGTTGGACTATGACTTCGTAGTTCACCTGCACATACTCACCAGATGGCGCTAGGGGATACGTGAAGAACGTAAGAACATACACGTAAGAACGCTGTATTTTTGCACTCTTATGACATAGATATATTCGTGCGAATCGATGTTACAAGAAGGTCAACTGATTGTGCTTGTATTCTGTTTTATTTTGAAGCTACAAATCTTCATACTTGCTGTATATCAACAGCCATTGATCAATCGTAATACAGATAATACCATGACCTTGACCTTGACCGTCGGAATGGTTGCGGTAGTGACGTGATACAAATGCTGTGCAATGTTGTTCAATCGCCACCATTCCGGAATATCGCCACGACATGATATTGTCATAAAACCAGATATATCCGCACTTGATGTGCGTGCAAACCTGTCAATGATATATGGAGACGAACGACAAGCATGTTTCATCTTGAAGATTGACAGGCTTTGATGTCAACACGAGGAACGCCATGTAGCCAAAGGGGAAGGGACTCTTTCGTAACACACAATTTATGTCAGCGTGTCATTTCTACAATAAATTTACTGTAGTGACACGAATGTTTAGAACAAACCCGTAATGAGCAGGAAAACCCATCTCCTGTTCTCTAGTCGAGCTCAAACATTCCAATTTTTTTCTGCGTCCAAAGATAACTGTCACGCGAGTGGTATAATCACTGGTTATGTAAATCCCCCGAAGATGAACAAACCGCCGTCTGTGCTGGGTTCCCGTGGCGTCGTTCTACCCACCTAGTGACACGGGTATATTCTGTATAGTCACTGGGTGGAAGTTTTAACCATGCCTGCCGAATTGTGGGGTTCACGCCCGGCGTCCCCTGCTAATAATGTTCCAGCCTCGACCCAATTCCACAACAATGCCGCCCACGCTTTAGTACTTCTGTGGCATCGGCTCACGTGGTCATGTACTGTTATGTTCCCCTCAGCACACAGAGACACCCTGTCTTGGGGCAATTTTAGTTGGATATATTGACCTCTCTGTGGTTTGAAGCGGCAGTTACAATACGGGAAGAAGCGACGTCAAAGAAACAAACGAAATATACCCCATAAGCACCGAAACAAGGGCTCTTTGTGTTGCTCTCATTGTGCGCGTGCGTGCGTGTGTTAACGTACGAATATAATAATGGTGGTAACTATAACTAGTTATGCCCTTTCTGTAATACCATGCACGTGTAAATATCTGTTGTTTGACTTCAATGTTGATTGCTTCCTCTCCTGAAGTAAGTGAGTGAGTGAGTTTGGTTTTACGCCGCTTTTAGCAATATCCCAGCATTATCACGGCGGGGGACACCAGAAATGGGCTTCAGACATTGTACCCATGTCGGGAACGAACCCGGGTCTTCGGCGTGACGAGCGAACGCTTTAACCACTAGGCTACCCGATCGCCCCTCCTGAAGTAAGACGTCTCAGGAGTGTGGTTTAGAGAATTCCGTGACAGGTCAGCGTGCACGTACTTATCCTTACAGCTATGGTACATAGAGAGCCACGTCATTTCTATCGTTAGCTCGTCTTCCAAGAATGCTGTGGTCCCTCAAAGCTAGCTCCTCGGTACCAAGTGATAAACCGTACGCTGTGACTTGAATCGAAGTAACTCTTGTGAGTGAGTGAGTGAGTGAGTATGGTTTCACGCCGCTTTTAGCAATATTCCAGCAATATCACGGCGGGGAACACCAGAAATAGGTTTCACACATTGTACCCATGTTGGGAATCGAACCCGGGTCTTCGGCGAGACGAGCAAACGCTTTAACCACTAGGCTACCCGGCCGCCCCTGTAACTCTTTCAGTTATCGAAAACGACAAAGTGAATCCAAGGGGAACGACAGTATCAACCGTTGTATGCCATTGTACCCAAGGATGCGGAAGGAATCTTCGATAATTCTGTCTTGATTAATGCACTGGACTCATTCGCGAATACGGTTTCATTTTGAGTCCGACCTAAAAATGGGTAAAAACCGCCCATTCAAATTACAGTAAACTATGGTTATAACGAACACGCTTATAACGAACTGACGGATATAACGAACTGCTTTTTTGGTCCTGTCTATTTGCTGTATATATTCCGTACATTTGGCTATAACGAACTACGGTTATAACGAATTAAAATTAGTAGTCCCTTTGAGTTCGTTATAATCGTAGTTTACTGTACACTATGAGCGACTGATATTTTGTGCTAAATTAATGATATGAGAGATGGCGTAATGACGTCACTTCCGAAATGAAGCTTTGATGGCGAATTGATCCGGGGTATTTGTAACATACTACTCAAACGAAGTTAAAGAACACCCGATTCTTTTATTTTACTATAGTTAATCTGTTATGCGGGTGTTTTATTTTGAGTAGTATAGAATAGCCATACAATACACTGGAAGATCGACTTCTCAACCGACTAGATTTATACCAGGCCATGCTTGAACTATTTCCGATTATCAAACACAGTTCATTGAGAAACAGTTACCTACGTGTGTTCAGTACTGTACTAGTCGGACCACCACGGGTATGGATGAGTAAATGAGTTTCAAGCATGTTGCGATGAACTTCCTTCCCACGTCGAACACTGACACAGACACCGACGAACCGACGGAGGAGGGTTGTGCCTGTTTGACATCAAGTCATCCACGACGTGGACGCCAGGCTGAGGTGTTTTCCATGCCCCAAGCTTCAGAAATACCTCACGGTAGAGCTATTGCTAACCCCTATACTACTTACTGTTGCCGCCATCAATCAGATCAATGATGTCCCGTACAGTGTACAGGGTAGGGATGTAAACATCTGTTCAAAACAGCGTTGTACATCGATGCAGATGGTGTCGTCTCGATACAGTGATTTGGACCTACTATACTAAGTGTGTGAGTGAGTTGGGTTTCACGCCTCTTTTAACAGTATTCCAGTTATATCACGGCGTGTCAGCTTAATGTTGGAGGAAAGCCCGAAGTGATGCAGGTCTCAGACGTTTACCACTTCGGTGAAACCCACGAGCACGGGTATGGTGCTGACAAACCTAGAAACAAAATACTATACTAAGGGTTACTTTATGCCAGTTAAAAACTGGTGTTCAGTGTGGTTGGTTCAAGCTGGTCGTTACGTGCTTTTTTGTTATAGATGTGAAAATTTGTTTTGACAATTTAATCCGGCAATAAGATTTATTAAACAGAGACAGTGTTTGAATCCACACTGTGCTCTAATAGCCATGTCTACTTATAAACTGGAATTATGAACCAAATTTTGGATTCAAATCATTCTTATATTTTTAAAAAAGTCTCCATCTCAAAAGGGGAATGATAAGTGAACCGAAGTCTCAACTGGCCATGACGTCACAAATGACGGTTTAAAAGATTCCGAATTGCAGTAGTGTAGTCTAGCGTTCGCTCGTCATTCCGAGTACGCGGGATTTAGTCCACTCATGGGTCCATGTCTAAAGTCGATTGTTGTAGGCTGTTTCCCAGACCCTACAGAATATATTACAAATGAATCCAAATCAAGTCTAGAATGATTTGGCAAGTCTATATTTCCTCAGCTCTAAGCCTGAAATTAAGCATTGTTCTGGGCTCCAATTGGATTTTATTTAGTATTTTGTACATATATATTTTTAAATAAGATAACTGTATTTCTGTCTATCAATGGTCGGTGTACCCATTCTTTCATTGTTCCTCCAATATAGCTTAAAGCATCGTAAACTATACTCTCCAAAAAAGTAAAGAACATTCGATTTTTTCAAATGACCAAACGTGTAGTTAACCTGTCTTGTCATGACAAAATGTTAAAGAACACCCGATATTTTCATAGGACTATAGTTAATCTGTCATAGCAGTGTATATGAACTCACTCACTAAGAAAATAAGAATGTTTGCAGAAAGTCATTTCCACCTTTCGGATTAGTATGATTGCAAGGCATACATAACATGAAAGCAACAATATAAACGCCATAAAGAAAATCAGGTCAATGTGATGGACATTAGGTTTGTAGGTTCAGGTGACCCATTTTCTATTAACCCAACGGAAATTCTTTTATCGCTTTACTAAGCAGCACAACTAACCTGAATTGTGTTTGTAAATTGGTATGGGGTAGTATTTCACGATGCGTAATGAAATCAGATTCCATCCCATCTATCTCTGTGATTAGAGCCTCTGGCTGGTCACTCGGCTGGATGGATGACCATGTGTGCCCTCAGATGGGTGGGAGGGGTAACAGTAGGAGGGGGGAGGGGGAGGTAACCTAAGGGGGTGGGGAAGCGAGAGTTAAAATGTGACTAGGGTTGAAAAAAGTCTACACTGTAAGGGGTGGTAGAAAATGTTTTGGAGGTGGGCTTGGTGTTGCTGGGTGGGGGAGTAAGGGACGTTCCGGTAGGGTTGTGATATACGGTGATGGCGAGAATGAGGTGACATACAGGTCTGGCGGTCTGTGATGGAATTAATGTAACGCCCTGGTCTACTTCGACTAGCGTCATAAAAATTTTTGAAAGACACAAATAAATTCATTCATATTGAAAAGGAGCCCCAGTGAGATATGAGATTCAGAGCCGGGGGAAAATCTAGACTTGGTTCATTTTTTATTTTTGTCTTACAGAAAAAACTGGGCGGATGGGAAAATAATATGGTTCAGGAACCAAGGTCAACTGAATTGACAAGAAAGTAGACAAAGTACAGATACATTAAAGTGCAGAGTACATTAACAGTTATTCCCACATCTTAAGTTATCTTATTTAAAATATATATTTATACAAATCAAATAGTAAAATCCAAATGGATCCCAGAACAATGCTTAATTCTTGAGGCAATCTAGACTTGCCAAATCCTTCTAGACTTGAACTGGATTGGGACCGGGAGACTAGGTGTAGAGTTGTAGGGTTGAAGGAAGGTCTGGGGTGTGGAACACAGGCCATGGTAGTTTCTAGCTGGTTTGCGTTCGAGTTGTATGACGTTACCAGTAAGTGGTTCACAATGCACCGTTTAAATTATGGACTTGTTAAATGGAACAATGGCCCGTCCTGAGGTAGGTACCGTTGGTGGAATGTGTTGAAGGGTGGCGGCAGGACAATAGGTCGCAATATGACGGAATCCCGACCACAATAGGAACAAGTAACAGCTGGCAGAGGAATTCCATGCTGCTGGAGAATTTGGTCTCCACTCGCCTACAGGGGGGTTCTCCCTCACGGCCAAATGTAGGTAGAGCACTTGACATTGTCATTTGGAGGGAGACCAGTTGTATAAACAGGCAGGGCGTTCTATAGACCGCGTGGCAGCGGCGCTAGGACGAGCTATGTCAGGTAGGCAGGTAAAAGGGCTAAGGGCCTTCAGACCTGGGTGAGGGCGGGCTACAAGACGCATGGAGACGGAACTATGCCAGTGAAACCAATGCCACACCTGTTCTCGTAAATATTTGCCACAGACCTGAACCATTGAGAAACTGGTGCACTACTGGTACTGCAAGACCAGGAACTATACATATGAGGCCAGGGTGGCAGCACTTGTGTCAAAGGTGGAATGTCTTTGACATACGTTGATGGAGACCGCCCAAACCTGACTGAATGCACTGGGGCGTCAGGACAGCATGCCATGGATCATCAAGTGGAAGTCTCTGGCATGTGGAATGAGGTCAATAAAGCAACACAAAGCACACTGTAGCACCGCCCCGTAGATTGACATTTGTAAGAGGTACATGGTACGTGGACCACACTGAGATGGAAGCTAGGCGTTCAAGTCTTATGAGGGGCACGGGTGGCCCAGTCATCTAAGGCGCCGCAATTCAGAAATGCGACAATTTGTCACCCCAGAAACCAATGATTGTTGGTTCGAGTCCCGGTTCTCCCCGATTATGTTTCTAGGGTTGTCAGCACTATACCCGTGCTCACGAGTTTCACCGAAGTGGTGAACGTCTGAGACCTGCATCACTTCGGGCTTTCCTCCCACATTAAGCTGACACGCCGTGATATAACTGGAATCTGTTAAAAGCGGTGTTAAACCCAACTCACTCACTCACTCACTCACTCACTCACTCACACAAGTCATACATGCTGCTGTACTCATAGTTACACTAATACATATGTGTGTGATTATCTCCCCTAATAGTTGAATGTGAGTGACTGAACATATCGCAATGAGTGAGTGAGTGAGTATGGTTTTACGCCGCTTTTAGCAATACTCCAACAATATCACGGCGGGGGACACCAAAATGGGCTTCACACATTGCACCCATGGGGCCATGTGGGGAATCGAAGCAGGGTCTTCGGCGTGACGAGCCAGAGCTTTAACCACTACCCCACCTCCCCTCTCTCGCAATGAGGTCATGGAGTGGTACTACTAGTTGCAGAGTGGCATACTGTGGCTAAAAGTCTGCTCCTCATGACGCAGGCCCGGGTTCGATTTCTCACATGTGTTAATTATTCGAAGGCTATTTTTTGTGTCCCCAGCTGATATTGTGGAATATTGCTGAAGGCGGCGTAAAACCAAACTCATATATTAAAGAGGGAAATAGCTCTTGGTCTATACGATGTACTTTTTGTTATGTGTAAATTTTCATTGCAATGAGGACAGCAGTTAATAGTTGATATACATCTGAGATACCAGAATAAGAATTGTTTGAATAACGAAAGTCAAAATTGACGCGGCTGCCAAATGGCCCGATCTGAGAATTAATTCTCTCTTTTGGGTTTCATGTTTTATATTATTATTAAAAATATTTTATTGTCCAAAGAGACAAAGTGTTTGGGCACAAGTGCTCCACTCAGTGTGGCCTTCTCCCTCCCATTTTATACACATGTGGGATTCAAACCAACGGGGCGGTAGTTAGCCTAGTAGGTAAAGCGTTCGCTCGTCACGCCGAAAGTTACACTCTCCACATGGGTACAATGTTTGACACCCATTTCCTATATCCCCATTCGTGATATAGCTCACTCACTCGAATGGTTCTTGGCTTACAGATTGAGCCATATTCCACCTGGCTACACTACACATCTTTATACTTATAAGTTCCGATTCTATTGCAATATGTTGATATACATTACAGATAACTGAAAACAATCTGAACGAGGTCGTGGTCATCTTAGCGTGTGCGTGTGCTGTGTTGGGCCGTCCCGACCTCCGGGACCCGGATGAAAGGACAACTATATGGGGCGGTGTACTTACACCAGTTAGATGGTCCTTGTATAATATCTGCTTGTCATACCTTGTTTGTTTGTTGATTAACGCCGCACTCAGCAATATTCCAGCTATATGACGGCGGTCTGTAAATATTCGAGACTGAATCAGATTGTTATCATGAGCATCGATCCACGCAATTGGGATACGATGACATGCATCAACCAAGTCAGCGAGCCTGACCACCCGATCCCGTTAGTCGCCTCTTACGACAAGCAGTCACCTTTTACGGCAAGCAAGGTTGCTGAAGACCTATTATTACCCGGGACCTTCACGGGTCCAAATGATGATGTACATCACAGATAACTGAAAACAATCTAAACTAGGAGGTCGTGGTTATCTTAGCGTGTGTGTGTGTGTGTGTGTGTGTGTGTGTGTGTGTGTTGTGTCGGGCCGTCCCGACCTCTGGGACCCGGATGAAAGGGCAAGTTTATGGGGCGGTGTACTTACACCAGGTAGATGGTCCGTGTATAATAGCTGCTTGTCACACCTGATATCGCTTTACCACATTATATGTGTGAAATGAAAAACATTTATCTACTGATTTCGTGTTGACATGATTATATGAACAGTAGATATAGCATCTCCTGACACCGAGGGATTTAAATGGGGTGTGGTAACACACGGCCATGAATAAATATTGTTGCTTATGATAACCTATTTTCTATCACTTTGTACGAAAAAGGTTGTTTGGAGTCACGGGGTTGTGAGACCCTTGTTAAACATGGATGAGCACATTGGCAATATTATTAAACTCTGGCAAAGGTGTGAAGTGAATTGATGGTCTTTGTGTCCCATGAAACATCACCAGGACATGACACTTGGTGTTTGTAGTCATGTGATGGTGGCTTGTGATGCGCATTCACGGAGATCGTGGTTAAACATCGCGATGGAAAGTAAGATAATGGTCTTTGTTTCCAAGGAAGCACCCCCAGAACGAGACACTTGGTTTTTTAGGTCAGGTGGTGAGGTGCAGTGGGGTTTAACGTCGCGTCGAAGATCATTGCACCTATATAGCGACGTGTGTGCACGTCTGTGTGTGTGGCTGCTTGTACTAGTCCGGATTAATGCCGATTTTATAGTGCTAGCCCACTGAGATAACATGCCCCAGTTTAACATGAATATAGAATTGAATGCATATTTCCAAATTCTGACTTGGTTGATGCATGTCATTGATCCCAATTGCGTGGATCGATGCTCATGATATTAATCACTGGATTGTCTGGTCCAGATTCGATTATTTACAGACCGCCGTCATATAGCTGGAATATTGCTGAGAGCGGCGTTAAACAACAAACCAACCAACCAACGTTTTAATAATACCTGTCTCTTAAAGGGTTGTTGTGCATGACACCTTGACCCTGGCATTTCAGGTGCGGTTTCCTGCACTTGTGGTATCTTAGAGCAAGAGCCAAGCTAGCCTTGCACAGGTCTCAAAGGCAATGGTTATTAGTTTAAATCATAATTTCTAGATTATATATATATAATATGAACAAGTTTTCCTCTAAGACTGGCATCCTTAAACTTATCTAGACTTACCTATTACAAGGACAGAACTACACTCCATCCATCCATGGACTTATCATTCAGTACAGCATTGAAGCAAGGCTAGGGCCATGTTTGTGTTAAGGAAGGGCCGGCCAGCTGTGGAGGAAGGGTCGAGAGTTATCGATCTGTGTATTAGGTGATTCGAAGTGGTGTTGATGCCTGTTGAATGTTGTTTAACGCCGTACTCAGCAATATTTTAGCTATATGATATCGTCCTGTAAAAGTCAGGACTAGTCTAGTCAGGACTAGATGATTCCGAGATGTGATATCATGAGCAATGTCCCACGTCACGGAACCTGACCACCCGATCCATTTTGTCGCCTCTGTTCCTTGGCTCACTTGCACTAGGCGACCGTAGCGCTACGACGGACTAACTCGCATACTTGAACATAGACTTACGAAAGTCGTAGTGCTAAGAGCGCTTTGTGCAAGTGGATTGTTGCTGTTGTTTGTTGTTTAACGCCGCACTCAGCAATATTCCAGCTATATGACGGCGGTCTGTAAATAATCGAATCTGGACCAGACAATCCAGTGGTTGATATCATGAGCATCGATCCACGCAATTGGGATACGATGAAATGCATCAACCAAGTCAGTGAGCTAGACCACCCGATCCCGTTAGTCGCCTCTTACGACAAGCCTTTTATGGCAAGCATGGGTTGCTGAAGACCTATTCTACCCCGAGTCTTCACGAGTCTTGTGCAAGTGGACCCCATGGACCTATTCTAACCCGGAATCCCCAAGGACAAGTACGTTCAGTGCAGACGTGGGGGCGTAGGATTAGAAGTAACAGAGGGAGGGACCAATTGTGGGTGGGAGACGTTGGATGTACGTGATTGAAGGTAATTGCCTGGATTGGTGAGTATAAGGGGGGAGGTACGGGGTACACTGACACTGGTGCCGAATGGAACTGCGTACAGGTAGATTGACATTGGAGAGTTAGGTGGGCGGTGTGGTTTTATTGCCAGTGGAGATGGTGTTGTGCTCGGTGTCACTACCCATCTGTACGAAGGGCAGGGGTACAG
Organism: Haliotis cracherodii; assembly: GCF_022045235.1. NCBI lineage: Eukaryota > Metazoa > Mollusca > Gastropoda > Lepetellida > Haliotidae > Haliotis > Haliotis cracherodii. The sequence goes on from NW_027266308.1 coordinate 38,045,581, forward strand.
AGTGTTACACAGGCCACAACGGGGAAGGGAATTCTGGTGAACGGAGGTGAAGGTAAGATTACATGATTGAGCCCCGACGTCCGGCGCGTGAGGGAGGGTGTGGCGTGGTTCGAGCCGAGCGGGGACGGTTCCTGGGTACAGGTGGGATACGGAGGAGGTGTGTAAACAATTATGTTGTAGGAGATGTGTGAAGATGCGGGGAGATGGTGAAACAAGCGCAGAGGGACTCTGAATACATCCCACGGTGGTAGGACTACCACGCCGTGCACCCATAGACAGGTGCGTGGTAAAGAAGTGTCCCTAGTGCACCCATAGACAGGTGCATGGTAGAAAAATGTATATAGCGTTCCTAGTAGTGCAACCATATAAAGTTGCATGATACGGAGGTATTTATAGCATTCCTCGTAGTGCAACCATAGATAGTTGCGTGATATGGAAATGTATATAGCGTTCCTCGTTGTGCAACCATTTAAAGTTACACGATACGGAAGTATTTATAACGTACCACGTAGTGCAACCATATAAAGTTCCAAGATACAAAAGTGTTTTTAGCGTTTCTAGTAGTGCAACCATATAAAGTTGCATGATACGGAAGTATTTATAACATATCACATAGTGCAACCATAGATAGTTGCGTTATATGGAAATGTATATAGCGTTCCTCGTAGTGCAACCACATAAAGTTGCACGATACGTAAGTATTTATAGCGTACCTCGTAGTGCAACCAGAGGTCGTTGCGTGATACTGAAGTGTACGTAACATCTCTCCTCGTGCAACCAGAGACAAAGGCGTGATACGGATGTATATATAACCGCCTTCCTGTTGCAAGTACAGGCAGATGCAAGATACAGTATATTGTATATATCATCCCTTGTAGAGCGACCAGAGACAGATGCGTGATGCGGAAGTGTGTATAAGGCCCCTTGTCGTGTCGGTGCAAAGCTGCTAAATACCCACTAGCCCTGCTGGTCAGTTGTGTTTGGTTCTAACATGAACAGTTGTTTTTATTGCAAGTTGTGATGTTGACAAGAAGTGGTTGACGACTGTATATTCTGATGGAGAGGCAGTCATAGGCACACTCGCACCCAGTTGCCACCAACACAGGTCAACACCACCACAATGTGGCGGCAACGTTAACATTTGTGAGAGACGTGGGAGCCTGTGCCTAAGGGTCAAAGGCCTGGGCCCTAAAATACACAGCTCCTCTCAGATAGACTAACATCTAGTCTCTGAAATGAGACTGGTTGTTAAAATTATAGTTTTAAAATATAATAAAGAGGAGCTCAGAGATTTTCTTCATTTTCTGGCCTGATACTGCAGTAATCTAAACTTGCCAAAATATTATAGACTTGCATGGGCTGTATTGGACATGTTTGTTTCAGGGTGTGTATGAGAGATTGCCTCGCACGGTCAACGTGCTTGTGATCAAACGAAAGTCTGAAATGCAACACGACATTTAACTTACTTCTTTTTCTATGTGTATTAGCATACATGTAGGAAGATTAGTAATGGTTGTGCAGAGGAAGTCAGAAAACAGATCTCACATACATAATCCGGAAGGGAATAGAAATCTGGAATTTTACGAGACGAGAGAATAATGACCACATACAGTACTATCACTTGGTCACTTGACCGACCTTCTAATTTTGTTTGTTTGTTGCTTCAAAGACGTATATACATCTATATACGCCCTTGGTTGCTTAAACATAGTCCTGCACCATGACCGTGGAATATATTTATTTTATGAAAAAATAATAATCTAGAAATGCATACAAAAGCAAGTCTAGCCAGCTCAAGCTAGCTCTATTCCACTCTATTCTGAAATCAGCATAGGGAATTTTTTTATTTTTAGAGTCAAGAAGGATATTGTGTAATATAAGATTTCAAAGACTAAATGTTAGTCTAGCTTAAACACGGCACCCAGCAATATTCCAGCTGTATGATGGCGCTCTGTAAATAAGCTAATCAGGACCAGACAATCCAGTGATTCACATCATTAGCATTCGGACCTGGGATACGATGCCATGCATCAACCAAGTCAGCGAACCTGACCACCCGATCCCGTTAGTCGCTTCTTACGACAAGCAGTCACCTTTTACGGCAAGCAAGGTTGCTGAAGACCTATTTTAACCCGGATCTTCACGGGTCCTGACCTTCTAATGTCAGCATTCATCTGCAGCGCAGTAGGGTGTATATAGCACGACCGCCGCCAGCCCCGCCTCTCTGCCCCGTTGACCATTTTATCCGCCTGTTTGACCACGTGTTTGATTAACTCGGACTGTTGGTCGGCCCGACCTTAAGGTCTAGTGGCACAGACATTATATAAGCAGATATCCTTTACATAGGGTGGCTTGACCTTTGGGATTCCTGCTCTGACTGCCAAGGAATTTGGCCCCAAGGTACTAAAGTGGCCTGCCCCCGCAAGTTGAGATCAACAACGTGACCTGCATCCGTATGGTGAGATCAACAACGTGACCTGCGTCCGCATAGTGAGATCAGCAACGTGACCTGCATCCACCCGTATGGTGAGATCAACAACGCGCCTTCCCGCATGTTGAGATCAACAACGTGACCTGCCCCCGCATGTTGAGATCAACAACGTGACCTGCATCCGCATGGTGAGATCAGCAACGTGACCTGCATCCACCCGTATGGTGAGATCAACAACGCGCCTTCCCGCATGGTGAGATCAACAACGTGACCTGCATCCGCATGGTGAGATCAACAACGTGACCTGCATCCGCATGGTGAGATCAACAACGTGACCTGCCCCCGCATGGTGAGATCAACAACGTGACCTGCCCCCGCATTTTGAGATCAACAACGTGACCTGCCCCCGCATTGTGAGATCAACGACGTGACCTGCCCGCGCATGGTGAGATCAACAACGTGACCTGCACCCGCATGGTGAGATCAACAACATGACCTGCCCCCGCATGGTGAGATCAACGACGTGACCTGCCCCCGCATGGTGAGATCAACGACGTGACCTGCCCCCGCATGGTGAGATCAACAACGTGACCTGCCCCCGCATTGTGAGATCAACGACGTGACCTGCCCGCGCATGGTGAGATCAACAACGTGACCTGCACCCGCATGGTGAGATCAACAACATGACCTGCCCCCGCATGGTGAGATCAACGACGTGACCTGCCCCCGCATGGTGAGATCAACGACGTGACCTGCCCCCGCATGGTGAGATCAACAACGTGACCTGCCCCCGCATGGTGAGATCAACAACGTGACCTGCCCCCGCATGGTGAGATCAACATCATGACCTGCCCCCGCATGGTGAGATCAACAACGTGACCTGCATCCGCATGGTGAGTTCTGCAGCCATTGTGATCATCTAATCGTTTTAGTTTGCACTGACGGGAATCATGGGCATAGCATGAGAGCTTCTTCCTCTTGAAATGTGAGGTGGGGTAGCCTTGTGGTTAAGGGTTCGCTCCTTACGCTGAAAGCCCGGATTCGATACCCTACAAAAGCGGCGCAAAACCATACTGACTCACTACTGACTCTTCTTCCGTCGGTGTAGATTTTGACCGTCGACCCATATTTTCGAAGAGTCATCCCCATAGTTCCAGGGCGTCATTGCCGAGAGGTATAATTGACACAGCACGATCACGTCCAGTTTCCATAAATCATTGTATTGTTACTTTCAAAGCAGTTTATAAGCGCGACAACCGTCGAGACCACAAGACAAGGATCTTCTCTGGCGTGCTCTCATTCAGTTGTATGACTCAAGGAAAAATGTCAAGATTTTGTCTCGCTTATCTCACAACTAATTAAGCGTGAAATTGAAACATGATATCCCACTCTGACAACCATTGACTGTGATGAGAGTGGGTGAGTGAATAGTGTCAATGACGAGAGACTATGGCATGAATAGTGGCCGGAGGATCTTGTTCGACTGAGGCCAGTGTGTCCAGCGGTATCTATGAGGCATGACATTTACCATCAGACCGCCACAAGTTGCGCCAACACGCCAAACGTCAGCAGAATCTGCTTTGTGAATGCCCCAGGGGGAGAGTTTCCTCCTCTGTTTACACACTCGGTGTATCAACATCCCCGTCCATTGATCAGACCTCGGTGAGACATACGCGGGTCCGCATCTACTGGCATCAATGGGCCTGCTTCCTCTATTCCCCCATCCTCCACCCTCTCTGCCACCTGTCGACACGTCTATTGCAAAGTGAAATCACAGACGATGGGGCGTGAGGGAGATTTCGCTTACTGACATACCTCTGTGTCCTGACTGTTACTGTGTCACAAGTTGCCGTAGATGTCTGGTGCTTGTGTGGACAGAGGTGTCATGGCTGTTACTGTGTCACAAGTTGCCGTAGATGTCTGGTGCTTGTGTAGACAGACGTGTCATGGCTGTTACTGTGTCACAAGTTGCCGTAGATGTCTGGTGCTTGTGTCGACAGACGTGTCATGACTGTTACTGTGTCATAAATTGTCGTAGATGTCTGGTGCTTGTGTAGACAGACGTGTCATGACTGTTACTGTGTCACAAGTTGCCGTAGATGTCTGGTGCGTGTGTAGACAGACGTGTCATGACTGTTACTGTGTCACAAGTTGCCTTAGATGTCTTGTGCTTGTATAGACAGACGTGTCATGACTGTTACTGTGTCACAAGTTGCCGTAGATGTTTGGTGCGTGTGTCGACAGACGTGTCATGGCTGTTACTGTGTCACAAGTTGCCGTAGATGTCTGGTGCGTGTGTCGACAGACGTGTCATGGCTGTTACTGTGTCACAAGTTGCCGTAGATGTCTGGTGCTTGTGTAGACAGACGTGTCATGGCTGTTACTGTGTCACAAGTTTCCGTAGATGACTGGTGCTTGTGTAGACGGACGTGTCATGACTGTTACTGTGTCACAAGCTGCCGTAGATGACTGGTGCTTGTGTAGACAGACGTGTCATGACTGTTACTGTGTCACAAGTTGCCGTAGATGTCTGGTGCTTGTGTAGACAGACGTGTCATGACTGTTACTGTTTCACAAGTTGCCGTAGATGTCTGGTGCTTGTGTAGACAGACATGTCATGACTGTTACTGTGTCACAAGTTTCCGTAGATGACTGGTGCTTGTGTAGACAGACGTGTCATGACTGTTACTGTGTCACAAGCTGCCGTAGATGACTGGTGCTTGTGTAGACAGACGTGTCATGACTGTTACTGTGTCACAAGTTTCCGTAGATGTCTGGTGCTTGTGTAGACAGACGTGTCATGACTGTTACTGTGTCACAAGTTGCCTTAGATGTCTGGTGCTTGTGTAGACAGACATGTCATGACTGTTACTGTGTCACAAGTTTCCGTAGATGACTGGTGCTTGTGTAGACAGACGTGTCATGACTGTTACTGTGTCACAAGCTGCCGTAGATGACTGGTGCTTGTGTAGACAGACGTGTCATGGCTGTTACTGTGTCACAAGTTTCCGTAGATGACTGGTGCTTGTGTAGACGGACGTGTCATGACTGTTACTGTGTCACAAGCTGCCTTAGATGTCTGGTGCTTGTGTAGACAGACATGTCATGACTGTTACTGTGTCACAAGTTGCCGTAGATGTCTGGTGCTTGTGTAGACAGACGTGTCATGACTGTTACTGTTTCACAAGTTGCCGTAGATGTCTGGTGCTTGTGTAGACAGACATGTCATGACTGTTACTGTGTCACAAGTTTCCGTAGATGACTGGTGCTTGTGTAGACAGACGTGTCATGACTGTTACTGTGTCACAAGCTGCCGTAGATGACTGGTGCTTGTGTAGACAGACGTGTCATGACTGTTACTGTGTCACAAGTTGCCGTAGATGTCTGGTGCTTGTGTAGACAGACGTGTCATGACTGTTACTGTGTCACAAGTTGCCTTAGATGTCTGGTGCGTGTGTAGACAGACGTGTCATGGCTGTTACTGTGTCACAAGTTGCCGTAGATGTCTGGTGCTTGTGTAGACAGACGTGTCATGACTGTTACTGTGTCACAAGTTGCCTTAGATGTCTGGTGCGTGTGTAGACAGATGTTTGCATTTTTTTTTGGGGGGTGGGGGGGGGTGGGGGGGGGGGGGGGGGGGGGCAATGGTGACGGGGAGCAAACCTTCGCTTGGTTTCACAACTGAGTAAGGAAGTGGCTTCACGACAGTCCTCTGATACGGTCAATCGTTGTCATGGAGAAGTCTCTGGGTGGCATTCTGTCATACTTGCTTGACGACAGTCCTGTCAGCTGGTCGGTGGTTGCCAAGAAGTCTCTGTGTGGCATACTGACATACTTGCCTGACGACAGTCCTGTGATACAGTCATTGGTTTTCATGGAGAAGTCTCGGGGTGGCATTCTGTCATACTTGCTTGACGACAGTCCAGTCAGACGGTCGGTGGTTGCCATGGAGTCGTCGCAGGGTGACACACTGCCATTTTGGCCTGATGACAAGTTTATCAGACGGTCGGTGATTGTCAGTGGTGGTGTGACTGAGAATTCACTGGTAGGATATTGTCATGCTGGTGAGCGTGCTACTACACACGTTACACGGTTTGTGGATGTGACGACTGATTCGTTTGCGACATACTGGCAACAGTGGAACTGTTCCAGACACAGATGGTCTATGTCGGTGAATGTGACGGAGAAATTGGCATGCTTCTGCCATAACGACATATTTCCAGACCCAAGAGGGGATCAAACCTATAAAGTGTGTTTGTCACTCCGCACTCCTCCCCTCCTCCCTTTTGCAACTCCCGGATCCGCATTTGAGTATAACATATGTAGCTGGGTTAAATCCGCATCGGTACTTGTCTTCAGCAACCCTTGCTTGTCGAAAGAGGCAACTAACAGGATCGGATGGTCAGGCTCGCTGACTTGGTTTATGCATGTCATCGTATCCCAATGACGTAGATCGATGCTCATGATGTCAATCACTGGATTCTATCGTACAGATTCGAGTATTTACAGACCGCCGTCATACAGCTGGAATATTGCCGACTGCATCGCAAACAAGAAGCAAACAAACTATTACTACTACCACAGCCACTACCACTACCACTACCACTACCACTACTACTACTATTGCTGCTTCTGCTATTATTATTGTAGGAAGTACGACAGCTTTATGTCTATATCGGAGAAAAGATATGAGTACTGCAACAAACAGTCACTAAGTCTTATTTTTTATGCAAATTGTGTGAGTGGCGGTTGTTTCCGGTAGGGTAGGACATACTCACCCTTTTTACGAACACCTGGTATCATCACTAATTATCAGTGACCCCTTCACATAATTTCCACTGCCATTTTGCCTTTTACGTCCAATTGAATCTGTTTCGGTGGATAATCGAGACTGGTTATTCTCTGTCGTTGACGTTTTATATTTAATGAGATCTGTTTATGCTGTGACGTCACCTTTACCCTGTCATGCTGCCAGTCCAGCAGTGTCACGGCTACACGTGTGACGAGGGTGGAGTTGTCGGTGTGGATGATGGCGGTGTAGCCACATTGAAGCATCTGATACCCCCACTTCACCCCGGGTTCGTCTGGGGGCATGCACATCGATCTAATTTGAAACAAAACAAGTCTCAAGGCAGGGAACAAAACGCTTGTTATTCACACAGAAAGCACTTAACGTGTAACAGAAGCACAGGATGATGTATAGCGTTAAATAGAGGAGGAAAGTTTCCTGGTGAATCATTTGTACATACCTGGGTAAAATTACCTGTCACTCTGTATATAGTCACCAAGCTGACAGGGGAGGGATTACAGCAAATATTGTCTAACTACAGTAAAACGATCAAACTGTCAGTATTGTAACATGACACTCGGGTAGTTATATCACAATGTCGATCTTTTGTTAATGAAATTACTTTATGTCGAAAAGGGTGTCGTTTACATACCTGCCACAATGGTGGCTGTTATTGACGTGAGTGTTAATTCGTTCTGTTTTTAGCATTCTTTTGTTTCATGTAAAGAAAACATCAACAAAATTCGGTCTACATTCTTTGATTTTTTTTCTATATCCTAGGCTGACATGAAGCAACTGTATAGTGTCAAAACTCTCATAAATCACAAGCAGCATTGTCTTGTAACTTGTCATGTTCATTGTTAAGCCGCATGTTAGACGAAAGCGTTATTATACATTAAACCACAGCACAATGTGAAACATGTTACGTTTAATGGCCAGCAGTTATTTGCCATTAATTCCAAGGTGACACTGCGGCAGATGCGTATATCACCTCGGCGAGATTTAAGGAGGGAATTATGAGATTTACTGATGGTAATTTATAAACACTCACGTGACAGGAAGCACGTGGTTTCGATGCACCTAATTCTAACAAGTGTTAATGTAAACTGGCATAGAGGCTGATGTACAGCTGATTCCTAAGTGAAGAGACTACAAAAAAGGAACTTATTCGGTCGGAAACAGTCCCTATTTCAAATGTGACTTGAAAAATGATGAAAAAAAACCATATATATTTTTCGTCGTCCCTGATGTGCTAAAATGCATAAAATGCCCCTGGAAACAGTTTATTTCATACCTCTAGTGTCCAATGTTTAAATTTGTTTGGTTATTGCATTTATTGTTTGCATGTTTAAGATGTTAATAATGTTATGATACAATGGAAAGCAGCTGTCATAAGTACGAATTACTTGTTTGTTTGTTGTTTAACACCGCACTCAGCAATGTTCCAGTTATATGACGGCGGTCAGTCAATAATCGTTTCTGGACCAGACAATCAAGTGATCGACATCATGAGCATCGATCTACGCAATTGGGATACAATGACACCCATCAACCAAGTCAGGTACCCGAAGCTCTCCCCACACAAAACCAGCGCGTTGGCAGCGCAGCGCAGCGCGTCTCCAGCAAAAACAAATCGCTCTAGTTGTTTTAAGATAATCAACCTTTTACGAAGCGTAGCGACAGCCGGTCGTCAGTAATTCTTTTTACTCATAGAAAAAGTATTTTTTACTGCTTTACAACGCCCCGACGCTTAGAGAAACCCCTTTTTTATAATGTCATTTCCGGAAAAAGAAACAAGTGGTTTAAAAAAATACAGTCGTTTTACGAAGAAATAACCATACCAAAATAACAAATAAATGAAGAATTAGTTATTTTTGAAGTACAGAATCATCCGTGTCTGTATACTATAGACTAAAAGCATTACAAAGACGCCGAAATGACAATTACTTTTTGCACAGCCAAAATTTAATTAATGGAAATCAAGTCCCTCTGTACAATAAGATCTACAAGATAGCGTCTCTGCAAGTGATATCTTATTTTCTATATTTCTTTCACAAATTTTGTTTTTATTTGATAATCGACACGTTTACTGCATTGAAGTGCTGCCCAGATGTGGGTTATAATTAGAAGCACCGACGCACTGCACTGCACAGCGCTGTTCTAGTGTGGGGAGCCCTTTAGTCGACTCTTACGACAAGCCTGGGTTATTGAAGACCAAATGTTACCCGTATGTCCACGGGATCAACATACGAAATATTAACATTTGGTTTTAGGGCGCAGCAGGATTACGGCGTCTGTATATGATGTAAACGTAATATGTGCAGGTAATTATATTAAACCCAAGTGTATTACCTGTCTCTTTATGAAGTCCATATTGCCATAATCTCGTATTTTGCATTCTTTTTTACATTTTCTGATATAGTAGGGGATACAAAGGAGTCACACACTGTGTCTCACCAAGAGGTACCCAGTGACAGTCGTTGCAACATGGGGCTATCCAATGAAAAGAACTGTTCCTGTCAACATGGGGCTATCCAATGAAAAGAACTGTTCCTGTGAACATGGGGCTATCCAATGAAAAGAACTGTTCCTGTCAACATGGGGCTATCCAATGAAAAGAACTGTTCCTGTCAACATGGGGCTATCCAATGAAAAGAACTGTTCCTGTCAACATGGGGCTATCCAATGAAAAGAACTGTTCCTGTCAACATGGGGCTATCCAATGAAAAGAACTGTTCCTGTCAACATGGGGCTATCCAATGAAAAGAACTGTTCCTGTCAACATGGGGCTATCCAATGAAAAGAACTGTTCCTGTCAACATGGGGCTATCCAATGAAAAGAACTGTTCCTGTCAACATGGGGCTATCCAATGAAAAGAACTGTTCCTGTCAACATGGGGCTATCCAATGAAAAGAACTGTTCCTGTCAACATGGGGCTATCCAATGAAAAGAACTGTTCCTGTCAACATGGGGCTATCCAATGAAAAGAACTGTTCCTGTCAACATGGGGCTATCCAATGAAAAGAACTGTTCCTGTCAACATGGGGCTATCCAATGAAAAGAACTGTTCCTGTCAACATGGGGCTATCAAATGAAAAGACCTGTTCATGTCAACATGGTGGGTATCAAATAAAAAGAACTGTTCCTGTCAACATGGGGCTATCCAATGAAAAGAACTGTTCCTGTCAACATGGGGGGTATCAAATGAAACGACCTGTTCCTGTCAACATGGGGGTATCCAATGAAAAGAACTGTTCCTGTCAACATGGGGTCATCCACTGAAAAGAGCTTTTACTTATGGCAACGGGGGTACCAATTGGAAAACTGTTACTGTTAGCACTGGAGTACCCAGTGAAGAAGATCGTATGTTAATAAAGACAATAAAGTCAATAGATGACAGAAATGTACTATTTACACATATACTGGTTGAAACACCTTCAACAGACAGGTTCCGGTGCACGCGGGAGCTGCGTGACAATGAAGTATATGTAGGTGTGAGTATATGTGATTGAGCAACGTTCCCATACAGGTAGCCATATAGTCCTATCGACACCAAGGAACATACAGGACCTACGTCATGACACGCCTCAATACAGCTAGACAGACCGATAACCTCTCAGACGGATTGGTATGTTAATTAGAGTCTAATCCCGTAACAGCCACCTTGACACATGATAAATGATAGCATGCCAATACCAATTGTTTTATCAAGATCCAGCTATTGGGGGAGTGGGACAGTCGTTATTGTATTGAAACATGCACGATTTCAATTAGCAGCGATAATACATGAAATTACGATTACAAATCGCATGTGTGGCTTACAGCGTGTGTTATAATATGTCTACCAGCTGAACCACGTCGGCAACACAGAGGTGCAGTTTACGTCGTCAGGGGGATGTCGAAACATCACCTCACTGATAATGTGTCTGGAGCGTGGTTGTCGGGTGCCTGGGTTGCATTGCTCATGTGTAGACTTGAAGGTCGATATGGATCTCGTATCCCATACTTAACTCCTCATAGGACCCAGTATGGTGGTAAAGAATTAAAATAATTGCAATGCGGCAACAATAGGAGAAGGAACGAGGTACGTATGTTATTACCAACGTGGTACATTTACACTTACCTACAGATACGACACGGTTGGGCGAAACTGGTACAAGCGAGTATGGTTTTACGCCGCTTTTAGCAATTTTCCAGCAATATCACGGCGGGGGTCACCAGAAATGTGCTTCACACATTGTACCCATGTCGGGAATCCAACCCGGGTCTTCGGCGTGACGAGCGAGCGCTTTAACCACGAGGCTACCCGACCGACCCTCTGGAACTGGTATCAGAACACGTGCTTTACATAAAGAGGGTGAGGGTTAGATCCAGGGAGTACAAGAATATTTACGTTATACAGATACGGTAGGGTTAGATCCAGGGAGTGCAAGAACATTTACGTTATACAGATACGGTAGGGTTAGAATCAGGGGGTACAAGAATATTTACGTTATACAGATACGGTAGGGTTAGATCCAGGGAGTACAAGAACATTTACGTTATACAGATACGGTAGGGTTAGATCCAGGGAGTACAAGAATATTTACGTTATACAGATACGGTAGGGTTAGATCCAGGGAGTACAAGAATATTTACGTTATACAGATACGGTACGGTTAGATCCAGGGAGTACAAGAATATTTACGTTATACAGATACGGTATGGTTAGATCCAGGGAGTACAAGAACATTTACGTTATACAGATACGGTATGGTTAGATCCAGGGAGTACAAGAATATTTATGTTATACAGATACGGTACGGTTAGATCCAGGGAGTACAAGAACATTTACGTTATACAGATACGGTATGGTTAGATCCAGGGAGTACAAGAATATTTACGTTATACAGATACGGTAGGGTTAGATCCAGGGAGTACAAGAACATTTACGTTATACAAATACGGTAGGGTTAGATCCAGGGAGTACAAGAATATTTACGTTACACATAGATCACATGGTTAGACCCAGGGGGTCTAAGAACATTTACTTTACACAGAGACGGTGTGGTTAGATCCACGGGGTACGAAAACATAAAAGTTATACGAAGACAGTAGAGTTAGATCCAGGGATTACAAAATCATTTACGTTATACGGAGACGGTAGGGTTAGGTCCAGGTATTATAAGGACATTTACGTAATACAGAGACGGTATGGTCTCTTACATTTATTTATACATATATAATAAGAAAAGATCTAGAGGGTGCAAGAACATTTACGTCATCAGAGATGATATGGTTAGTAAGGTGGTTAAAGGTGGTAAAACATCGTACTTCACACCCAGGTGGTATGGTAAGACCGTGGTGGTACAGAACATCGTACTTCACACCCAGGTGGTATGGTAAGACCGAGGTGGTACAGAACATCGTACTTCACACCCAGGTGGTATGGTAAGACCGTGGTGGTACAGAACATCGTACTTCACACCCAGGTGGTATGGTAAGACCGTGGTGGTACAGAACATCGTACTTCAAACCCAGGTGGTATGGCAAGACCGAGGTGGTACAGAACATCGTACTTCACACCCAGGTGGTATTGTAAGACCGTGGTGGTACAGAACATCGTACTTCACACCCAGGTGGTATGGTAAGACCGTGGTGGTACAGAACATCGTACTTCACACCCAGGTGGTATGGTAAGACCGAGGTGGTACATAACATCGTACTTCACACCCAGGTGGTATGGTAAGACCGTGGTGGTACATAACATCGTACTTCACACCCAGGTGGTACGCAAAGACCGTGGTGGTACAGAACATCGTACTTCACACCCAGGTGGTATGGTAAGACCGAGGTGGTACAGAACATCGTACTTCACACCCAGGTGGTATGGTAAGACCGTGGTGGTACAGAACATCGTACTTCACACCCAGGTGGTATGGTAAGACCGTGGTGGTACAGAACATCGTACTTCACACCCAGGTGGTATGGTAAGACCGAGGTGGTACAGAACATCGTACTTCACACCCAGGTGGTACGCAAAGACCGTGGTGGTACAGAACATCGTACTTCACACCCAGGTGGTATGGTAAGACCGTGGTGGTACAGAACATCGTACTTCACACCCAGGTGGTATGGTAAGACCGAGGTGGTACAGAACATCGTACTTCACATCCAGGTGGTATGGTAAGACCGAGGTGGTACAGAACATCGTACTTCACACCCAGGTGGTATGGTAAGACCGTGGTGGTACAGAACATCGTACTTCACACCCAGGTGGTATGGTAAGACCGAGGTGGTACAGAACATCGTACTTCACACCCAGGTGGTATGGTAAGACCGAGGTGGTACAGAACATCGTACTTCACACCCAGGTGGTATGGTAAGACCGTGGTGGTACAGAACATCGTACTTCACACCCAGGTGGTATGGTAAGACCGTGGTGGTACAGAACATCGTACTTCACACCCAGGTGGTATGGTAAGACCGTGGTGGTACAGAACATCGTACTTCACACCCAGGTGGTATGGTAAGACCGTGGTGGTACAGAACATCGTACTTCACACCCAGGTGGTATGGTAAGACCGAGGTGGTACAGAACATCGTACTTCACACCCAGGTGGTATGGTAAGACCGTGGTGGTACAGAACATCGTACTTCACACCCAGGTGGTATGGTAAGACCGAGGTGGTACAGAACATCGTACTTCACACCCAGGTGGTATGGTAAGACCGTGGTGGTACAGAACATCGTACTTCACACCCAGGTGGTATGGTAAGACCGTGGTTGTACAGAACATCGTACTTCACACCCAGGTGGTATGGTAAGACCGTGGTGGTACAGAACATCGTACTTCACACCCAGGTGGTATGGTAAGACCGTGGTTGTACAGAACATCGTACTTCACACCCAGGTGGTATGGTAAGACCGTGGTGGTACAGAACATCGTACTTCACACCCAGGTGGTATGGTAAGACCGAGGTGGTACAGAACATCGTACTTCACACCCAGGTGGTATGGTAAGACCGAGGTGGTACAGAACATCGGACTTCACACCCAGGTGGTATGGTAAGACCGTGGTGGTACAGAACATCGGACTTCACACCCAGGTGGTATGGTAAGACCGAGGTGGCACAGAACATCGGACTTCACACCCAGGTGGTATGGTAAGACCGAGGTGGTACAGAACATCGTACTTCACACCCAGGTGGTATGGTAAGACCGTGGTGGTACAGAACATCGTACTTCACACCCAGGTGGTATGGTAAGACCGTGGTGGTACAGAACATCGGACGTCACACCCAGGTGGTATGGTAAGACCGAGGTGGCACAGAACATCGTACTTCACACCCAGGTGGTATGGTAAGACCGTGGTGGTACAGAACATCGTACTTCACACCCAGGTGGTATGGTAAGACCGTGGTGGTACAGAACATCGTACTTCACACCCAGGTGGTATGGTAAGACCGAGGTGGTACAGAACATCGTACTTCACACCCAGGTGGTATGGTAAGACCGTGGTGGTACAGAACATCGTACTTCACACCCAGGTGGTATGGTAAGACCGTGGTGGTACAGAACATCGTACTTCACACCCAGGTGGTATGGTAAGACCGTGGCGGTACAGAACATCGGACTTCACACCCAGGTGGTATGGTAAGATCGAGGTGGTACAGAACATCGTACTTCACACCCAGGTGGTATGGTAAGACCGAGGTGGTACAGAACATCGTACTTCACACCCAGGTGGTATGGTAAGACCGAGGTGGTACAGAACATCGTACTTCACACCCAGGTGGTATGGTAAGACCGTGGTGGTACAGAACATCGTACACCCAGGTGGTATGGTAAGACCGAGGTGGCACAGAACACCTACGTAACCAAGAGACGACCCGGCAACGAGACGAGGGGCTGCAACAATAACGTAACGAATCAGCATAATGTCCTATCCGTACAACAACGAACACTGTGTTTTCAACTTCGTTAAAAAAATCATATTTTTACAATGATTCAAGAACTCCCTTGCCCCCACGGTTGCGTTAAACAACCATTATACGAAAGGAGCTAAATAGGCCAGTTTCCACTTGTTATGCAAGGTATCAAAATACAATATTTTATTGACATGCGAATTTTCTCAAAGATTTGTATCGAAAAAATAAATAATATGCATGTGTCTAATTCAATGAGAACAAATATTGACATTTAATAAAGCATGAAAGATCGTGCTATATCTTACATACGAATTCCAACATGTGCCTCTTTACAAATACACAATGTTTGGAAACACTATTGAGGCTGGTAAGAAATACACGTGGTGGGAGAGCAACACCCTGCCCAAAGCCTAGCTCTACAAGGCAACCCTCAGCTAATGAGTTGACTACACGGTACATACAGTGTGGTCTTCTGTCGACACACGCCTTTGGGGGAATAAATGGGAGGATTCGTGTGTACATAGATGTCACTGGATCGCGTGACATACCTAGTTAGACTCAAATTACATTGCCTATCTATATTTGGTTTAGCAATTGTAGACACAATTGATTTGATTGTGAATATCCACCCATTCAAAGAGATTTATATTCCGTGAAAATATTGGCCAATTTATTCATCTGTTGAGTATAACTCACTATTGAAATTTAGTTTTGGGGGCCATTAAAACTCATGTCAGTGTAAATAGAGAGCGGCGCTATTCTTTGTTGGTTAATCTTATACCCTGCCAGCATAAACACCGCGATTATTTCTACAAGGGATGAGCTCCCGGGTGCGTCAGATATCGTGATGACTGCATGTGTGCTGTTGAAGCGCCCTGTCCCACCCTGCCGGAGACTAACTCTGTGCACTGTGACTAAAACAAAAAAACAACAGTGTTTGTTTGTTGATTAAAGCCGCACTCATCAATAATCAAGGCATGTGACGGCGGCCTGGAAATAATCGAGTCTGGACCAGCCGATCCAGTGATTGATATTGTGAGCAACGATCTACGGCAGCGGTATACGAAGACAGTCGTCAACATAATCACCGAGTCTGACCACTTTTGGTCGCCTTTTAAGGCTAGTAAAGGTTGCCGGGGACTTATTGTTACCCGGAATCCCCACTGGGTAACGAGTGAATGAGTGAGTGCGTGAGTTTGGTGCTGGCAACCTGATTTGTTTGTTTGTTTGTTGTTTAACGCCGCACTATTCCAGCTACATGACGCCGGTCTGTAAATAATTGAGTCTGGACAATACAGTGATTGATAGCATGAACATCGATCCACGCAATTGGGATACGATGACATGCATCAACCGAGTCAGCGAGCCTGACCACCCGTTAGTCGCCTCTTACGTCTTACGACAAGCATAGCCGCCTTTTGCGGCAAGCATGGGTTGCTTCAGACCTATTCTACCCCGGATCTTCACGAGTGTTGGCAACCGGAAAACCTACTCAGGGCGAATCTGATATTTGAACCCAGGGTCATATGTTTCTGGCACACCTAAGGGTCGCTATTATGCACATCAAATCGTGGTGCATTGACGACTGGGCCACCTGGGCCTCCTAACTGTAAATATAATAGTCTGGTGCTAAGCCTGTTGCTACCATGCTATGCAACACGAGTTAATGTACGTAACCTTCAGTGTTTCCGTTAGGTTGAGTGACTGAGTAGGGTGTAAGCGCCGCTTTCAGCAATCTTTTAGTACCATCACGCCGAGGGGCACCCATTGTACCAATGTAAGGATTCAACCCGGGTCTTGACGTGCCGACCAAATGATTCATCCACTATGCCAGCCACCGCCCCACTAGAACGAAGGTTGATACCTAATGTATTTAATGCATAATTGACTCTCCATTCAATTAATTCAGTATCAAAAGAATAATTTGAAATTAACAGGATGTTTATTGGAGAACACTGTAAAATAAGAAGTGTTTTGATCTTAAACACAGTATATCATGAACATCGATCCACGTAATTGGGACATGCATCAATCAAGTCAGCGAGCCTGACCACCCGATCCCGTTAGTCGCCTTTTACGACAAGCATAGTCGCCCTTTACGGCAAGCATGGGTTGCTGAAGACCCATTCTATCAAAGATCTTCACGGGTCGTATGTACAAAGAAACATATCAGCAAGGGGGGGGGCCGGCATCAATACGAATGGGGATGCCTAAGTGTCCAATCCCCAAATTTCACGCATATACTATGTATGAGGAAGTCCAGCATTTCACATAATTAAAGTTTTCGCTGTAGACTTCAGATGACATTTGCTCTGTCCTGAACCTTTGGATTGGTTGGTTGGTTTGTTGTTTAAGGCCGCACTCAGCAATATTCCAGCTATCTGACGGCGGTCTGTAAAAAATCGAGACTGGACCAAACAATCCAGTTATTGATATCATGAGCATCGATCCACGCAATTGGAATCGATGACATGCATGAACCAAGTCAGCGAACCTGACCACCCAACCCCTTAGTCGCCTTTTACGACAAGCATAGTCGCCTTTTACGGCAAGCATGGGTTGCTGAAGACCTCTTCTTCCCGGGATCCTCACGGGTCCTGAACCTTTGGAGATGAATGAGATAATCGAGGGTAGTCGCAAGAAATAAATTGGAGGTTGCAATGTGCAGCCAGGCACATTTCATATCATCGTACGCGTACGCTAAATTAACTACCAATGGGGCAAAACAGCATGCATCCAATCTCATTGTCTCTGCAACTGGGTGGATGTCGTGTGACATAGCCATGACCCGTTTGTGGCTAGTGTCAAGCAGGTCGCTGCAAGACCCACTCTCCATGTATGTCCGACCCCTCAGCGTCTTATTAAACAACTCCACGCAGATCAACAGCTGGCCTCACACTAGGTGTGGACAATCTGTCAGCAATCTGCCAGCACTGGCGCTTATTGACAGTGGTCAAAAATTGATTTATTCAATAAAGTCGTGTGCGGCTCGAGGTGAGACAAGACACAGTAAGACGACCCTGATGAGATGGATAATAAGGGCTATCGGTTACAGTGCGGTCGGGTCGAGACCTGCCTCCACACAAACCTACGTTGACCGGATGGTGGCCTGCCAGACAAGAGGCCTCCATTTAAACACACGCGAGCCATGTTGATACTGGTGTCGATAAGTAGAAAACGTGTACCTTTTAACTAATCAATTGAACCATACTTGTATTTGTAATGGAAGTGGTCAATGGGTGGGCATTAACTTCGTCTGACCAGTCCGTGTGTGCTCGGGGTCATCATGGATGATGAGCTGGAAGATGTGGAGTGAGTGATAAGTATGGTTTTACGCCGATTTAGCAATATTCCAGCAATATCAAGGCGGAGGGCACCAGAAACGGGCTTCAGACACTGTAACCATGTGGGGAAGCGAACCCGGGTCTTCGAAGTGACGAGCGAACGCTTTAACCACTAGGCTACCCGACCGCCCCTGGAAGATGAGGGGTGAGTGAGTGAGTATGGTTTTACGCCGCTTTTAGCAATATTCCAGCAATATCACGGCGGGGGGCACCAGAAACGGGCTTCAGACATTGTAACCATGTGGGGAATCGAACCCGGGTCTTCGGAGTGACGAGCGAACGCTTTAGCCACTAGGCTGGAAGATGAGGAAGCAGGCCATGGTACAAAACGATGAGGGAGCACAAATCAAGAGGACAGGCGAGAGAGTTCATCACATCCTATTCAGACTTCAATATAGTTTGTGAACATGAGTTGGGTGTAGTGCCACTTTAGAACGTATTGGTTGGTTGGTTGGTTGTTTAACGCCACACTCAGCAATATTCCAGCTATATGACGGCGGTCTGTAAATAATCGAGTCTGGACCAGACAATCCAGTGATTAATATCATGAGCATCGATCCACGCAATTGGGATCAATGACATGCATGAACCAAGTCAGCGAGCCTGACCACCCGATCCCGTTAGTCGACTTTAACGACGAGCACAGTCACCTTTTACGGCAAGCAGGGGTTGCTGGAGACCTATTCTACCCCGGAATCTTCACGAGTCAGAACGTATTGGAGTACTATTATAGGGATGTAGATCGAAGACGATAATCACCTCAGTGAAAAATACGAGAAGGGTAGACCTGAGACCCGAACCCTTAATCACCAAGTCTTCACAGCGAAATGAGAGCACTTGCCTCCTTGGTCCCCCTTTCTCCCACTGGGGGATGTTTACTATACAACACTGAACTACAGTGCCGGGCAAAAGAAACTATACACATGAAAACTGGATTTGACCCCAAAATTACAAACGTTAGCAAAACGTAAGAAATGTTATATTTGGGAAAACGCTTTCTGAGGAAAGTACAGATTCTCGTACTTTTTGGGGTTGAGTCCGGGATTTGAACCCACACTGCCAGAGTGAGGCACCTTATCGACGGCACACACAGTCAACGATCTAACCCACTCAGCCACAAAAGTGAAAGTTCGACAACTGGTAGACTAGATTACGTACTGTGTGTATCACTCTGAAAGTGTAAATTGGCACTGCTCCCATGACAGGACTCAACCCCCCAAAAGTACGAGAATCTGAACTTTACCACTTTCTAAAAGGCATTGTGTATTCACAAAACGTTACGGAATAAAAACAGACGCCGAAAAACTCCCAAACACGTCTAAGATACCCTTAATAGCTTTGGGGCGGTCGGGTAGCCTAGTGGTTAAAGCGTTCGCTCATCATGGCGAAGACCCGGGTTCGATTCCCGACATGGGTACAATGTGTGAAGCCCATATCTGGTTTCCTCCGCCGGAATATTGCTAAAAGCGGCGTAAAACCATACTCACTCACTCACTCACTTAATACATTACCATCGAATGACCATTTTTTGTTTGTTTCATTCTCAGCCATCATGATAACTTTCTTTTATATATGTATTATGTATACTTCAATTTGCCAAGCAGTATATTTGTGGCAATCCTAGATTTCTACGCATCACATATATTGTCAATCGTCCACGTCAACATCTAAAGCTGGTAAGAACACGCTCACATATCCACAAACATTTTCGCTGATAGACATGTTTTGCGACACATTAATTTTTCCACATGAGATAAACATGGGATTACATCACTGAGGCTGACAGTGGCTCTCTCATTTAGGAACATGTGATATGTTGCGTTTTCTCATTATCCCTCGCGTTTATGTTCCAAGTTTTTTTACCGACGATGCACCATGTAACTGTCACAAACATTACAAAGCCAGTCAAAATGTATATCTTTCTTCCAAACCATACTGACAGTTTAATGCCCACGTTCCTTGCGGGGCATTGCTAGCCTTGCTCCAAGTCTGTAGTAAATGATAAGTCCATGCATGTATAGAAATTCTATCCATATAACAGGCAAATGTAGATAAGCGGACGGTATACAGTCTTTATCGGGACAACTTGTTCCTATCATTTATATAATCTAGGAATTTTGATTTAAACTAATAATCATTTCACAGAGACTTGTGCAAGTCTAGGCATTAGGCTGGAAATGAGGTAGGAGACGATCAACGTCTGGCGTTTGTAAGTCATTTAATCAGTCTATAAAAGCAAAGAAATTTTGGTTGTTACTTTTTTTTGTCTGAATAAGCATGTCTGAAGTGTTAACATGTTTGGGGTATTTTACACAAGACATGTACGGCATAACACCCCTGGCTCATTAGTCGGCTACTTGACCTTGCATTCCATGCAACTTAACATGAGTGCAGGCCTCGATTTATGGCCACTTAGCACTGTGTGCAGACATGCAGATGTCCTGGCGTGGACACTCCGCATTCCGGGGCTAGTAATTGGATCTCACCTCTCGACACTGTCTTCGGACTAGTAAACAATTCTCACCTCTTGACACTGTATGCGGACTAGTCATAAGATCTTCTCTCAAGACACTGCAGCTGGACTAGTCATCAGATCTTCCCTCAAGACACTGCAGCCGGACTAATCACCAGATCATCAGATCTTCCCTTACGACACTGCAGCCGGACTAGTCATAAGATCTTCTCTCAAGACACTGCAGCTGGACTAGTCATCAGATCTTCCCTCAAGACACTGCAGCCGGACTAATCACCAGATCATCAGATCTTACCTCACGACACTGCAGCTGAACTAGTCTATTATCAATTATGTGATGATTGAAATAACTGTCCATTGGACACCTCACAGAGGGAAGCTGAAACTCATGCCGACCTCAATCAACGGATCGGCATGTATTCATTTTGCATTCTCATCTCCCCGGGGAAGATATTGCGAAAGCTTCTCTGTAAGGCGCGAGAGTGTTTCAAGTGAAACCGCAGTGAGGTTGGCAGTGCCAGTAATTGCTATGTAACAACAGGACCCCGTTCAACAAAGCAATCATAGCGCTACGGCTGCCGTAAGTCAAAGTTAAAGTTACGATCGTCTTAACGCTAAGATCGCTTTGTGGAACGGGGCCATGGTGTATAAATATCGTTTTTGAAATTAATTACCCTGAAAATCGTTCCCCCGCCATTGAATACAATATTCTTAGGTGATCACTGATGGTCAGCCATCGACGCATGCGCAATGTACTATATACAGCAATCCATGTTTGCCGTAAGAGGCGTCTTTACTTGTCGTAAGTGGCTTCTAACGTGATCGGGTGATCAGGCTCGCTGTCATCGCATCTCAACTGCGTTGTTCGATGCTCATGGTGTCAATCACTGGATTGTCTAGACCAGACTCGATTATTTACAGACCATCGTCATATTGCTGGACTATTGCTGAGTGCGGCGTTAAATAACAAACAAACTATATGTAAATAACAGCGAAACTCGGCACCGTTAGACTACATTCTAGTCTCTGAAATGAACATATTTTACAGAAAAAAACAGTTGTTAAGTAATAGTTATAAAATTTAATCAAAAGGAGCCAAGAGATACTGCAGTAATCTAGACTTAGATTATTAGAGACTTGTACGGGCTTTATTTGATATATTCGTTTCAGGGTGTGTATGACAGACTAGGGCACCGTCTGTACATTGGTAAGTTTAAATATCGTCGTTCACACGGTTTGCTATGCATGGGAGTATCATGTTCCGTGCCATGGCACATCCCGTGGGTGGAGACGAGCAACCTGAATATCGGTATGTCAGAGCTGTGTTTAAAGCCTACGACAGTCACACAATGCATGTGTGTACGAGATCTTAGGTGTGAACGCCAAAATGAGATTCTAAACCATCCGAGTTCACAACATGGGCGTCAACATTGAAGATATGCATGTGTTATCATTTGCGCTATTGTTGCAATGTATACTGCATGAATACATACCGGCGTTGAGTTGCGCTCCTATTCATAACAACGATTACATACAAACGAGGACTGTCACCATTGGCTTCGGTGTAAGATATATTCTCTTTTCAATGCTAATGCTAATGTCGGGGCTTTCATTGTCAAGTGAGAATTACGACATGGGGCGAACGTGTAATCCTCTGAGTGGGAGCTCTTGTGAAATATCGTGTGAGCGAGGAGCGAGTGTGTTAAGGTTAACGTCACAGTCCCAGGAGCACGGCCATGTTGTTATGGTAATGAGTTGTGCTAAAACGGGATTCGAACCCCCCGCCATATGTTACTGGCACACCTAAGGGACCCAACGTTCCCCAGCGAATTTCAGCAATTTGTCGAATAGGCAACCCGTATCCCCATCACTCTCATGTGTCCACGATCATGGGACAAGTACTATCGTCACTCATGAGACTCAAACAAGTACTGTCGTCACTCATGAGACTCAAACAAGAACTATCGTCACTCATGGGACGCAAACAAGTACTATCGTCACTCATGAGGCTGACACAAGTACTATCGTCACTCATGAGGCTCAAACAAGCACTATCGTCACTCAAGAGACTCAAACAAGCACTATCGTCACTCATGAGGCTCAAACAAGCACTATCGTCACTCATGAGACTCAAACAAGTAATATCGTCGCTCATGAGGCTCAAACAAGTACTATCGTCACACATGAGACTCAAGTACTATCGTCATTCATGAGACTCAAGCAAGTACTATCGTCACCCATGAGACTCAAACAAGTACTATCGTCACTCATGAGACGTAAACAAGTACTATCGTCACTCATGAGATTCAAACAAGTACTATCGTCACCCATGAGACTCAAACAAGTACCATCGTCACCCATGAGACGCAAACAAGTACCAGCGTCACTCATGAGACTCAAACAGTGAGTGAGTGAGTATGGTTTTACGCCGCTTTTAGCAATATTCCAGCAATATCACGGCGGGGGACACCAGAAATGGGCTTCACACATTGTATCCATGTCGGGAATCGAACCCGGGTCTTCGGCGTGGCGTGCCAACGCTCTAACCACTAGGCTACCCGACCGCCCCGAGAGACTCAAACAAGTACTATCGTCACCCATGAGACGCAAACAAGAACTATCGTCACTCATGAGACTCAAACAAGCACTTTCGTCACTCATGAGACTCAAACAAGTACTATCGTCACCCATGAGACTCAAACAAGTACTATCGTCACCCATGAGACTCAAACAAGTACTATCGTCACCCATGAGACTCAAACAAGTACTATCGTCACATGACAGAACTGGCTGATTGTGTGTCAACCATTGGTTCGCCTGACACTCGCGAGACATCTGTAATGTTACGTGGGCTTTGTCCGGCGTTAGATACTTGACAGTCATTAAATTGAAACAGCAAGTTGCTAGATGACATGGCTTTACATGGATGTGCAACATACGAAAGTACACAGACAAAAACCGTTCCTAGAGTAAATCTAGACCTGCACCTTTATCAAATTGGGAGCTCGAGGTTGGTAGACATTACAACGACACAGGTCCATCGAAACTTATATTGTTTGTACCTTTGTTTAGTGTAGTCATCTTAAACATCATGCTTTCCGAATGGAACTGGAAAGTCTTTCTGTTCAGAGCGGCTTACATACTGCAGCGTTCTTCATGTACTTGCCCAGCTAACATACGACAGAGCTCTACATATACTTGCCCGGCTAACATACTACAGCGCTCTACATGTACTTGCCCGGCTAACATACTACAACGCTCTACATGTACTTGCCCGGCTAACATACGACAGAGCTCTACATGTACTTGCCCGGCTAACATACGACAGAGCTCTACATGTACTTGCCCGGCTAACATACGACAGAGCTCTACATGTACTTGCCCGGCAAACATACGACAGAGCTCTACATGTACTTGCCCGGCTAACATACTACAGCGCTCTACATGTACTTGCCCGGCAAACATACGACAGAGCTCTACATGTACTTGCCCGGCTAACATACGACAGAGCTCTATATGTACTTGCCCAGCTAACATACTACAGCGCTCTACATGTACTTGCCCGGCTAACATACTACAACGCTCTACATGTACTTGCCCGGCTAACATACGACAGAGCTCTACATGTACTTGCCCGGCTAACATACGACAGAGCTCTATATGTACTTGCCCGGCTAACATACTACAGCGCTCTACATGTACTTGCCCAGCTAACATACGACAGAGCTCTACATGTACTTGCCCAGCTAACATACTACAGCGCTCTACATGTACTTGCCCGGCTAACATACGACAGCGCTCTACATGTACTTGCCCGGCAAACATACGACAGAGCTCTACATGTACTTGCCCGGCTAACATACTACAGCGCTCTACATGTACTTGCCCGGCAAACATACGACAGAGCTCTACATGTACTTGCCCGGCTAACATACTGCAGCGTTCTACATATACTTGCCCAGCTAACATACTACAGCGCTCTACAAGTACTTGCCCGGCAAACATACTACAGCGCTCTACATGTACTTGCCCGGCAAACATACGACAGAGCTCTACATGTACTTGCCCGGCTAACATACTACAGCGCTCTACATGTACTTGCCCGGCAAACATACGACAGAGCTCTACATGTACTTGCCCGGCTAACATACGACAGAGCTCTATATGTACTTGCCCAGCTAACATACTACAGCGCTCTACATGTACTTGCCCGGCTAACATACTACAGCGCTCTACATATACTTGCCCAGCTAACATACTGCAGCGCTCTACATGTACTTGCCCGGCTAACATACTACAACGCTCTACATGTACTTGCCCGGCAAACATACGACAGAGCTCTACATGTACTTGCCCGGCTAACATACTACAGCGCTCTACATGTACTTGCCCGGCAAACATACGACAGAGCTCTACATGTACTTGCCCGGCTAACATACGACAGAGCTCTATATGTACTTGCCCAGCTAACATACTACAGCGCTCTACATGTACTTGCCCGGCTAACATACTACAGCGCTCTACATATACTTGCCCAGCTAACATACTGCAGCGCTCTACATGTACTTGCCCGGCTAACATACGACAGAGCTCTATATGTACTTGCCCAGCTAACATACTACAGCGCTCTACATGTACTTGCCCAGCTAACATACTACAGCGCTCTACATGTACTTGCCCGGCAAACATACGACAGCGCTCTACATGTACTTGCCCAGCTAACATACTACAGCGCTCTACATGTACTTGCCCGGTAAACATACTACAGCGCTCTACATGTACTTGCCCAGCTAACTTACTACAGCGCTCTACATGTACTTGCCCGGCTAACATACTACAGCGCTCTACATGTACTTGCCCAGCTAACATACTACAGCGCTCTACATGTACTTGCCCAGCTAACATACTACAGCGCTCTACATGTACTTGCCCGGCTAACATACTACAGCGCTCTACATGTACTTGCCCAGCTAACATACGACAGAGCTCTACATGTACTTGCCCGGCTAACATACTACAGCGCTCTACATGTACTTGCCCGGCTAACACACTACAGCGCTCTACATGTACTTGCCCGGCAAACATACTACAGCGCTCTACATGTACTTGCCCAGCTAACATACGACAGAGCTCTACATGTACTTGCCCAGCTAACATACTACAGCGCTCTACATGTACTTGCCCGGCTAACATACTACAGCGCTCTACATGTACTTGCCCGGCTAACATACTACAGCGCTCTACATGTACTTGCCCAGCTAACATACTACAGCGCTCTACATGTACTTGCCCGGCTAACATACTACAGAGCTCTACATGTACTTGCCCGGCTAACATACTACAGCGCTCTACATGTACTTGCCCAGCTAACATACTACAGCGCTCTACATGTACTTGCCCGGCTAACATACTACAGCGCTCTACACGTATACTTGCCTGGGGCGCATGTGGTCATTCCCTTTCGCTGTGCTGACAGAGTTAGGGCCGGCCGTGGCTATTGACCGCTATTGGACTGCGAGATCTATACATGGCCTGGTCAGATTACCTATGATATTGTGCCGGACACACTTCATTTTCATAAAAACTCGTATCACGTGATAATATCTATTATCTCTGACAGTGATGGGGCCAAGGACGGTTAATCAAATCGCAGTTGAACTTTGATGAACTCTAATTAAACACGTTACCTTTACCTGGGGTGTACAATAATTAATCACGAAAGTTGAATATATCTGCCGAATCGTGATCAATATGTCTTTTATTGCCGTTCTTATACAACCACCTCACTAGGAAGAAGCAAAGGATGAACAGTAAGCCAGGGTGAGTGAGTGGTAGGTTGCTTGGACGGGTGAGTGAGTGGTAGGTTGCTTGGACGGGTGAGTGAGTGGTAGGTTGCTTGGTCGGGTGAGTGAGTGAGTGAGTGGTAGGCTGCTTGGACGGGTGAGTGAGTGAGTGAGAGTGGTAGGTTGCTTGGTCGGGTGAGTGAGTGGTAGGTTGCTTGGTCGGATGAGTGAGTGGTAGGCTGTTTGGTCGGGTGAGTGAGTGAGTGAGTGAGTGGTAGGCTGCTTGGTCGGGTGAGTGAGTGAGTGGTAGGTTGCTTGGTCGGGTGAGTGAGTGAGTGAGTGGTAGGCTGCTTGGTCGGGTGAGTGAGTGAGTGGTAGGTTGCTTGGTCGGGTGAGTGAGTGAGTGGGTGGTAGGTTGCTTGGTCGGGTGAGTGAGTGAGTGAGTGGTAGGCTGCTTGGTCGGGTGAGTGAGTGAGTGAGTGGTAGGCTGCTTGGTCGGGTGAGTGAGTGAGTGAGTGAGTGAGTGAGTGGATGAGTGAATGGCGAGTGGGTAGATGAGTGAGTGGTTGAGTGAGTAAGTGAGCGCCCGAGAGATCGAATGGATGTATAATCAATGGTCCAACTACTACTCAACATTTGATAAGGATATTTTGTGTGTCCAGATTGGGATAAATCTGACTGTATGTTTGAAGATGCTGGCGTACGGTAGAGATTCCGGCTGTTCCGGACACATGTTTAGGTTCATTTCAAGCAATATTAAACAAAATAACATGGGAGCAAGTGTGCGAAGTTTTAGAAGATTTCCAGATTATCTCAATAGGTATTGCATAGTTTAAACAGAGGCTGTTTGTGTTGAGACACTGAGTGGAAAAATTTAATGTGTGTTGTGGACAAGCTCCACTTCTCTCCCAAAGCGACGACAAAATGAGTCATATGTTCAATCACACTCTTACGGGAGTCGGGAGACAACACCATATATGTTTACTTTTTTATATCATTAAATAAAGCTGGACGTGCGTCAGGTCCTGACCAAGCATCCTATGAGTACAGAGAGAGAGAGAGAGAGAGAGAGAGGAGAGGAGAGAGAGAGAGAGAGAGAGAGAGAGAGAGAGAGAGAGAGAGAGAGAGAGAGAGAGAGAGAGAGAGAGAGAGAGAGAGAGAGAGAGAGAGAGAGAGAGAGAGAGAGAGAGAGATCCCTGTTAAAGGTTGAGTAGTGGTCCGGGTCAAGCTTACACAACTTGCTGCTACGGTGTCAACCAATTCACACCTACAACCATCCGACCGATCCGCATTAGTTTGCTCTTAAAACAGCCATTGGGTAGAAGCATCTATTGTGCCCTATATCAAGACTAAATGAGACTCAGAACACGTTTACCTCGGACAACCTTGTGGCTGAGAAAAACCATGACGCGAACGCCATAACCTGACCAATCTCCACAAGGACCCCAATGCCTTCGTGCAGGACTCAGCGAGTGGTTTGGGTTTAACTCCGTTTTAAACAATAATTATCAGCTATTAGTGAACGCAGGTCGCCGACATTGACCTTGCCTTGCTTCAAGGCCGTAATGAATGATAAATCCATGGGTGTCGAGTAATTCTGTCCTAATAACAGGCAAGTCTACATAAGCGGACAGTACATCTAAGGACGCCAGTCTGTAAAAGGGACAACTTGTTTAATTTCGTTATTTACATATTCCAGAAATTATGATTTAAATGTTAATAATTATTGCATTAGAGACTTTTGCAAGTCTAACTTGACCCCATTGGTGAAATTCGCGTGAAGGGTTTTGTGTAGACACAACTTCAAAGATAATTGTGAGGGCGAATTTGGGATTCGAACCCCTGATTATCAGACCCTGGACGCATCCCTTCACGGCTAATCGCGACGCCTTAGAGTCAGAAAACAGGGCCATCCATGCCCCAAAGAATTTAAAGCCACTACCTTCGGTACAGCCCTGATGATACAGTTAAAGGCAAGACAAACAAGTTCCTCCTAATTCCGTCGCTCATACGTCAAGAGGTGATATAAGTCCGTCGACTTTCATCCTGTATACAGCGAATATTATCATTATTGGTCTCGGTAATTACAGGGGTAAATATCGCATATTAAACCCACGAGGCAGGGCATAAAGCACGAGCTTCACGAGCAAACGCACCTGTCACGTGGAACATCAAAAAGCTCCGGTGCCCGTGAGCTGTGGCAAGAAGGAAAAGAGATCCATATAGATGTCGATCTGAACTCTAAGTACCACAGTGAGATAAAGGGTCTGTCGCCATGTACGCGGATATCTGCATATAGTCTATACATACACACATACCTACATAAATACTCCGTGTTATCGAGAGTGGTAAATAAATCGTATTATGTTCGGCCAGTGAGTGCAGGCTGGTATTCAGAGGGATGTGATGGTGTCAGTATTTTTGGTGCAGTCGAGATATGAATGGATGTCGTCGGTATGGCAGACTGGAGATAAGACCTACACCTTGAATATATGCTCGTTAACAATATGCCTTACAAGGGTATCGCGGAGTTTAAATTGGCTCCCAAAATGAAAACATCACAGATGTCAATGTATCCTCGGTTCTGTAGGGTGGGCGATGCTGTATTGAAGGACGTGTTGGATAAACGGTCAAGTCCCATTAATCCGACATGGTTGGGTTGCATCATGCATGTGATTATGTCGGATTAACGAAATTAAATAGTATCAACGTTTGTGGTCGAAAATCGGACAACTACACGATAGATAACGACACAAACACAAAAATTAGGTATAGATATAGGCTGATGTTTTACTTTGAATTCAAATAGAAATCATCAAATTAAGTTTGATTTTTATTTCAAACATTCAGTCAACAATAGTCTCCCGCATAATGGACAAAGCAAATCGAAACAATCATCGTTAAAATACATTGATGATTAAAAGATGCGAAATCCTTGGCTCAAACTTTTTTTTCCCCATTTTCATTCAGGTTGAATGATTGCCAAGAACATTGAATCGTTTTATTATTCATAACATACACCAGCTACCTCTGTCCAAAGAACAGTTCGTTAATGCGTGCATTCTTCCAAGTGTTATGGGGCGGTTTAACAGAACTAAAAATAACTTATTAGTTTAATCACCCATGGATGGATAACAGTTTTGTTTACGAGAAACGAGAAATGCTGTGATATGTAGAATGCAAGTTTGTTGTTTAACTCCCACACACCAATATTCCAGCTACATGACAGCGGTCCATCGGTCTTTAAATATTCAAGTCTGGAACAGGCAATCCAGTGATTGACATCATGGTCATCGATCAACGCAACAGGGATACGATGACATGCATCAGCCAAGTCACCCAACCTGACCACCCGATCCAACGAACGCTTTGTAGAACGGGCCCTGGGTGCCGTTGTACAAAACAACCTTAGCGCTACGACTCTCGTAAGTCTATGTTAAGGTATGGGAGTTATGATCACCTCAGCCCTAAGATCGCTTTGTAGAACGGGCCCTGGTACAGATTCCGGATAGCATCTTCATCAGTTGGGTCTGTAATACTTTTGACTGATTGCAAGATTTGCAACTAATACAAAACCGCAAAACATATAAAGCATCTGCGACAAACCAAATGCTATCTTTTAATACTGATAATCCTTGTGCTGCTGCGCAAACCGAACCCTTTGGTCGCCTCTTACAAGCATGGCTTGCTGAAGATCATTTCTAACTCTAATCTTCACGGGTCAGAATGCAAGGCTAACAATGGAAGAACGTCACCGAGTCGTCCACTTGACATGTTTGTTTGACGCCGCACTCAGCAAGATTCCAGCAAAATGACGGCGGTCTGTAAATAATCGAGTCTGGACCAGCCAATCCAGCGATTCATATCATGAGCACCGATCTACGTAATTGGGATACGATGACATGCATCAACCAAGTCAACGAGCCTGGCCAACCGATCCCGTTTGTCGCCTTTTACAAGCATAGCCTTTCGGGGCAAGCTTGGGTTGCTGAAGACCTATTCTACCCCGGATCTTCACGGGTCATGTCCAGTATAAGAGTGAGTGAGTATGGTTTTACGCCGCTTTTAGCAATATTCAAGCATTATCACGGCGGGGTACACCAGAAATGGGCTTCACACATTGTACCCATGTCGGGAATCGAACCCGGGTCTTCGGCGTGACGAGCGAACGCTTTAACCACTAGGCTACCCGACCGCCCCTCCAGTATAAATAATGTTATGTTTATGTGGTGGTGATTTCTATAACGGACGAACATTATTGCACGACTGCTTATTACATTTCTTAATCGTTTTCTTAACGTGACGCTATAACATTAGCGAAAAATCGTTCTATCAAATAATGGATGCTTAAAGCGATCATATTGAGTCTCTGCATTAATCATTTTCAAAGATGTCATAAGTATATAAGATATTATTAAATTTGTATGTTCTATTTTCGTCTGAATAGGTCGCAAAATGTAAGAAAGAGAAACTAAGTAAGTATCTGACACATCAATGTACGTTTTGCTAACTCTGTCATATCTAATAATATCAACGACGTAATTCATTCAATTTGCCCACAACGCAGATTGCAACACCTTTTGAGAAGGGCGGTCGTGTTCAGCGGTAGAGTGCCCGCCTTGAACTTCTCGCTCCAACCTGAGCATTGAATGTGGTAGCGATCTCATCGGTATGGGAGTGTGAAGGTTTATCAATGCAACAAAACAAACACACTGTTTGTAGGAAAACTCAAATAGACATTCAAACTGTGATACGCACAAACAAAATCCACACATTTAAGAATCAATTAACGTAGGCATATATTGATTGTAGGAGCTACCGAATTATTGTCTGTGTGGAGATTTGTAACTTGACCATGTTATATGTGAGGAGAACTCTTCGGATGACTACTGACCACAGAATGCGTTTTACTTTTATCTAAACATAAAAATGAAACTTTATCAGCCAGTCCCGAAATATCACTGCCATCAACATACAGCCGCAGCTCTTCGCCAGAATGTCAAGGAAGATTCTATATGAAACAAAGGAAGTTCCGCAGAGAAGTTAAATACTTAAAGACCTTTTTACGCAGAATACATTATACCAAGCAGAGACAGTATCTCAAGATATACTGTCCATGATCTATGGTGTAAGGTTCGTGGCGACTCGGGGCTGTTTCACGGAGAGTTAAGTCCAATATGATACAATGACATTGTATGTGTAAATCATTCACGGGACACATGATAATAGAATTGTCAAGAGTTGATTAATGGACATAACTAGCTAATTCAGGTATGTGGTATTCGCGTTGTCGCGACTTGTGCAAGGGGTGTTCTGTGGTCCCGGAGAGGTGCCTAGCAGTGCTGGTGTGTTCCTGTGGAGTGTTGAAGTCCCTGTTCAGTGAAACAGGGTCTCCCCACCTGCCTCAATTGACTCTCTCTCTCACAGGCTCACTGCGGGCAGAGAGCACGGGATAATGTTGGCCAACTATCCAGGTCACGCAAGCTGAAGGGTTGACTGACAGACAGCTTTTCTGCTACCTCCATTCAGGTGTGTGCTGGGCCGCGCTGAGCGCTCGCCCTCTTCTCTCGGGTCTCAGGGACGTTCTGTACCTTTCTCTCAACCTGCAGTCCCCTTACCCCCCTCGGCAGCACAGCCTGGGTCGTGAGGCAGCCAGTACCCGGATGACTTGTAGATTTCACACCGGAAATGAACTCCTTACCACACGAGATCGAGCGAGCCCGCTACTCGGCCGACATACGGAGTTTGGCGAGTGTTTGTTTTCAAGATAAGCGCTGTAGTGCAGCGGTTACTCGTGATGTCGCACCGTTGTAAAATGCTCATTTCTCTAAGTCGCCGACTATCGGAACATAGGGAGGCCAACTGACACAGGGAGAAGACGTGGAATTACTAACTCAATGTGGGAGTGAGCTAGGCATGCGACGTCAGGCCTACGGGATCGGTGTCGGGACGTCTAGCAGACTCCTGCTGTGTCTGATTGTGGTGGTCACTCTCTTGTGCACCCCGGGACCCACTAGGGCCATCAACTGTAGGATATGTCACCCAGACCTGTGCCCGCCCGTCCCTCGGGACCAGTGCCACGCGGGGGTCGTTACTGATATTTGCGGGTGCTGCCAGGAGTGTGCTCGGGCCCTCAACGAAACTTGTGGGGGCAAGTATGGTATTTTCGGCAAATGTGGCCCCGGACTAAAGTGTTTTATATCCCCCGCTGTGGGCCAGGCTATATCAGGACAGGAGGATGGTATTTGTAGAGGTAGGTGATACGACGGTATACATACCTAACAGTATATTACCCAACAGGCCATTGCACTGTATAACATAATGTAAAACTTTTCACATTTCTACACTTGTTGCGTGAGTTGGCCTGTATTGGCAGAGGATCAATACAACTACACCTACAATAAAGTTTGAATTGCCGTGTTTTGTAGAGGCGACAGCTTATGTAATGCAATACTCGGGTGACATACAGACAGGTCCACATTGCTTGGAATGTTTGACCCGCAGCTGTCGCCACCAATAACCCTGTTTGTCAATTTGGGTCTATCCATATGAAATAGTTTGCATATTTCATCAACGACCCTAATTCTGTTCGATTTCATTGACTTGTTGTGAGTGTTCAGTATTTTATACGACATTGATAAGCACGGTAAACAGGTCCTGTAGCGTGTTTCAATGAGGGGTATATCTGTGTTGATAGCGTCGGCACGATACAACTGCAACCTCCCACACAGCGATCTATACAAGACGGTGTTATAAGGCGAGCACGATCTAGTGCGAAGACAAAGATATTCGATGTCCTATTTATCACAGTCCACACCTGAGGTGTGCATAGCACCTGGTCAGGCTAAAACATCGTCTCGCTTATATACAGTCAGATGTAAACAATAATAAACACACGGGGACCGAGGATGGGGGGTGGCAACAAAAATAAACGGAGATGGGGTAGTGTTTAGCGGTGTGGTGTTGCATTAGGGGATGGTTGGTCACCTGAACGGTAGACCCCTTGCATATCAAACACGAATATGAGAGAAAACGGTGGAGATATGCAACTGAAAGGGTACCGCAAGTAGTATGGCGCTTTGAACGTACATGATCTGGTGGCTCGACGCTGTTGTTTAGTTAGATATTGTCGGATTAGGTCTCGTGGGATGGTGAGAAACGAGGGAGGGGGTTCTTCGTTATTTGAAGGGAGGCATGGGGAAAAACCGACGTCGTATGTTCGCCACAAGGGGAGACCTTAACAGTGGCATGCCTTGGCGCATGGCCAGGTTCTTACGCGCGATGTCATTCAAACGTTTGGTGGAGAGCCATGCATTTTTTTTTAAATAAACGTAGTGTTGTAGACGCAAGGTTGATGCAGCCGGTTGACTTGACTTAACTCTTTAAATGTCCGACCTGCCTCTGTCGATGTGATGGTCACTGATGCGAGGAAAGGAGACGCGACAGGGCATTTCGTCTCGTCGTGTCAAAAACATCTCGGAAATTGATAATATGAAGGCATACGCTTGCCATCTGCCTCAGGAATCTCGACAGTGTGCGAGTAATTTAGTAAAGACAAAGGTGTTCCCATTGAATCTAAC
Source organism: Haliotis cracherodii (assembly GCF_022045235.1). Lineage (NCBI taxonomy): Eukaryota > Metazoa > Mollusca > Gastropoda > Lepetellida > Haliotidae > Haliotis > Haliotis cracherodii. The sequence continues at coordinate 38,079,892 of NW_027266308.1, forward strand.
CAGGTGTGTCGAGCTTCCGTAGTGAATTTCCTGTGAAGATCGTTATTTATTTATTAGCCAGGCGATGTCTGATTGCCAGTGTGTGCATGTGGACTTGTTGCAAACAAGTGATCTGATATAGTCAACGGCGTCATTAATTTATCATAGGGCAGGAAAATTTGAAACCGACTCATAATATAACGGTCAGGGATCGTATATCTCAATTGTCTTGTTACTATGCATGGAATGTGAAATAATTCAAATAGTTTCATATTTATGTTACATCACGTTTTGAATATTAGCACACGGAATGTCAGCGACGCTTTAATGTTGGATCTGCCCTTTGTGACATTTATTACTTGAATATGTAAATTTCAGTTCATAGTTTAAAAAAATGTTAGATTTAAGGAACACAAAGTTCGAGTTAACCCAGACGTTAGCCAAATATTAAAGGGTCGTAAACAAGGACGTCAAACCATTTTCAAAGGATGTTCTTGTACGAATGTCGTCATTAAGATTATTGATATTCGAAGGGAACGTTGACATCTACGTAAGTGTCCATGAAATGCACGCGTGAAGCGGTTGCGCGAGAGTGAGTTTTCAGTGTGAGGAGGGAGAGTAGGAAGCGAGACTGACGACCGAGGGATGGGGTGGGGGAAGATTTGCATGGGATACCACCCAGGGACGGTCGGTTTTCTTATTGTCTTGAGTCGACAATGTCTTCATTTAGCGATTAGGGCACAATGAGGCTATCTTCTGGTGATTGATCACAAGTCTGGAGTGTTTGCTTCACCACGTATTACAGCAGAGCTCGCCAGCCGTGGGCAGATCACAAGGCGGTTTCCTATTCTAACAGTGCCTTGTTAGGCTTTTGTCGCGTCCCTGCTCAGCAAGACTCTCTCGACCATGATTTAGTTCGTTTGTTCTTGGTTCCCTCATTTGAATATTATCATTACCATTTGCGACAGATAGAGACATTAGAAACTACAAACTCCGTTCATGGACAGTCCGATCACCGTTTCTCGTTATCTGGCGATTAACGGAGGACCATCAATCAAGGAGTCAGTCAACGTAAATTTGTCGCGTCTGTGATTTTTTTTTTACATTCTTGCCTTGTGGGTGCTGATTGACATTTGGCTATTCACAATAGTAAATACGATAGCAGCAGCGAGACATTAAGAAACACTCTTATGGAATATTTCAGAAGTGCGGCATGCCTGTTATGCAATCGCCCAATGTGAGGTCGTGTTTCGCCTGTGTGTTTTACGGCCTCTCTACATGGATATGGCTTATATCACGCATCAACTCACAAAGTGTCCGTGTTTTTGCAATTTTGCGGAGCCCAGACCATATATAGTAGTTTTAATGTATCCTTAAACGAACTGGCGGTACAGCTCACACACAATAAATGTCATGTCTATAAACCGTATTTTGTTAGCATTATGCTGATTGATAAATAAATACGCGTGGTTTTCAAATGGAAATGACATGTTTGTAGTGAAGCAATTCCAACCTTTTTCGTATTGAAATGGCACTTTTCTTCTTTTATCCGTTTGACATGAATGAGGCGGCTGTGACACATCCAGGGATCGCTAAAATCCCAGCCCCTTTAAGGCCAGCTGGAGGCTTGGAACATCCCTGATTTGCCCGTGTCCTATCGGTTCAAACCGATTAAAAACTTTCTGATATGATATTGCGTACGTCTCTTGGCTAGAAACGGTAGAAAAAGGCTTGATATGGACAGAAAAGTACTAAGCTTTTTTGACACAAGGGGTTCGACTCTGTCTGCTATCTGTCATTATGTCGTTAATGTGTCACAGAGTTCCGTATGCTATGCTATCAGTAATACACATACAAGGCTTGATTGACAGTTCCAGCAATAGACTCGTTTCAGGGGAGTTTATTGCAGTTTGCGTACTTGGTTTTCAAGACGCGTGTGAAGGAATATAGTATATGATAGTTTTATGTTTCTTGGTAATAAATGCGTTTTCTTTGACATAAACTACCCCCTTTTAATTGTGGTTTAATATTTTTTTCTCATTTATGTCAAATGGCTGATGTTGCTGAGAGACCTGTTATTATTATTATCACACTGTAAAGGTGTCAATTTTCTACAGGAATTGGTTGCGAAATTCAGCAACCTCCACAGTATAGTATTGAGTGCATGTTGACACATAAATATTCAAACATTCAGATACTATGATTTGTTTGTGTGGGAAGATGGAATACTATGAGATATGGTTTATTAAAGTAATCAGACGCCAAGGTGAACTATTGAAAGTTTTTCACCCTCTGAGAACATTATTGAGTAGATGTTTGAGACGAATGTACTGACAGAAATTCGTTGGATATTTTGATGAAGCTTTAGTATGAGTTAGGGGCTGGTATGTGCTGTTTGTACCATCTCTTTCAGTCATTCTGTTAGCTCATTCTTATTTTTCAAAGGGCTGATACACCCGGTGAGATGGGCTTGTTTTCTCTATCAAGTGGTATTTTCTATTCAATCATTTTCAATAGCATCTTCTTTCAGAGCAAAAGTAAACTTATGTACATAAAAATGTGGTGAACATATGTGTTGGCGGGACCTGTTTGTGGAGGCATTGAGTGAAAATTGATGTATTAGTGTGACATTGTTATCTGATGCTTTACACAGGTGTGTATGTTGTGAAATCAGCTGTGTCTGGTATCTTCACCTGCTAATTACAACAGGTGTAAACACAGGTAGCTACTTGTGCACCCTGGGTAGCAGTGGAGGTTGATGGGGAGGTGACTGGGTTAGAATTGTGCAGATATTTGCTTAGCTTCTGAACAGCCTCTGTCTGTCAGGACCTCCTTCTATCAAGACCTACTTGATGGATTTCATGTGATGATGGATTGGGTAATATTATCATCAAAATTGGCTTTAAGGATAAACTGTGGTATGTGCAGTATTTCACTTTGCCCCTTTTCCGAATTTAATCCTTATTACCTCATTGTGGGTCGGCTGGTGGTTGAAGGCTCTTGGGGACCACTGGGAACTGGTGATCAAATATTTAAGTTTGAGAGAGCTCTGGTTTGGATGAGAACTTGGTGATTTATGTGAGAAATACATTCGGGAGAGAGGGGAAAGCTGTTTGCCTGTGCTGTAGATGCCTGAAGAGGGACGTAACTAGTCAATAAACCTGCAGGTGGTACCTAACAGCCACAACACATGGCGATGATCCTACCTAAATTGTGATGTTTTAGTGTTGGTGTTGTAGACTTTCTTAGTGTTGATGTCATACACTGCCTTAGTGTTGGTGTCATACACTGCCTTAGTGTTGGTGTCATACACTGCCTTAGTGTTGGTGTCATACACTGCATAAGTATTGGTGTCACGAGTGCCGGTGTCATACACTGCCTTAGTTTTAGAATCATACACTCCCTTAGAGTTGCTGTCATGGGTGCTGGTGTCATACGCTGCCTTAGTGTTGGTGTCATATACTGCCTTAGTGTTGGTGTCATACACTGCATTAGTATTGGTGTCACGAGTGCTGGTGTCATACACTGCCTTAGTTTTAGAATCATACACTGCCTTAGAGTTGCTGTCATGGGTGCTGGTGTCATACACTGCCTTAGTGTTGGTGTCATACACTGCCTTAGTGCTGGTGTCATACACTGCCTTAGTGTTGGTGTCATACACTGCCTTAGTGTTGGTGTCATACACTGCCTTAGTGTTGGTGTCATGAGTGCTGGTGTCATACACTGCCTTAGTGTTGCTGTCATACACTGCCTTAGTGTTGGTGTCATACACTGCCTTAGAGTTGCTGTCATGGGTGCTGGTGTCATACACTGCCTTAGTGTTGGTGTCATACACTGCCTTAGTGCTGGTGTCATACACTGCCTTAGTGTTGGTGTCATACACTGCCTTAGTGTTGGTGTCATACACTGCCTTAGTGTTGGTGTCATGAGTGCTGGTGTCATACACTGCCTTAGTGTTGCTGTCATACACTGCCTTAGTGTTGGTGTCATGAGTGCTGGTGTCATACACTGCCTTAGTGTTGGTGTCATACACTGCCTTAGTGATGGTGTCATACACTACCTTCGTGCTGGTGGCATATGATGCCTTAGTTTTAGAATCATACACTGCCTTAGTGTTGGTGTCATACACTGCCTTAGTGCTGGTGTCATACACTGCCTTAGTGTTGGTGTCATACACTGCCTTAGTGCTGGTGTCATACACTGCCTTAGTGTTGGTGTCATACACTGCCTTAGTGTTGGTGTCATACACTGCCTTAGTGTTGGTGTCATACACTGCCTTAGTGTTGGTGTCATACACTGCCTTAGTGGTGGTGTCATATACTATTGTGTGAGAGCCATTATTGGTCTTGTGTTGATGTACAATGTTAGTAGTGTTTACACTGATTTGACATCAGGACAAGAAGATGTAAGGTGTGTGACAAGTAGTAGTAGTATTATTGGTCATCATGAGTGAGTGAGTGAGTGCTGCAGCGTGTTCAGACAGACTGGAGAGGTCATATGGAGTATCTGCTGAAGCAAACAGCCTGAGACATGAGGAAGTCACTTGCGGTCTTATAGCTCCGGCTTCAAAGACTGTAACGAGCTCCCAGGTAAACAATGCAAACTGCAAATACAGGTAAAACCAGGTCAGGTGGACATTTGGATCACTGAGGGGAGATGAAAGATATAGCAGAACAACGGGCTATTGGATGGGAGACCTACTTCCACATATTACTTGCTTATACATTGGGACTTACACAATAGTGCTTACACTGCAGGGCTTACTCCATAAGACTTTCACATAAGAGATTACACTGTAGAGCTTACTCCATAAGACTTTCACATAAGAGATTACACTGTAGAGCTTACTCCCTAAGACTTTTACATAAGACATTACACTGTAGAGCTTACTCCATAAGACTTTCGATCTTCCTGAGGCAAGAGAGATAAATGACTTTAAAAGTCCAGTTTCTATCCTTGCCGAACTAGGCTGGATTTCCTGGGCTTGATCGTAGCGCCACCAGTGGTTATTATGAGTTATGTCCCTTCTGAGCCTCTCCTATGGACCAATCAGATTCCATCACTTGCATTTGTTTCAAACAAAATGGCGGCGCCCAGTCAAGACGATCTGATCGATAATCAAGATCTATATTGTGATAAAACGTGTCTTACATTGCGTCAAATCACGCGAACACATTGATTAAAAACATGAAGAGGTTTGGAAAATATCTGTTGACAACGAGTTGGTGGTGCACAAGCTTTGCAAATCCTGCAATCAATCGAAATCTCCACAACAGTTTACGAACCGGATTTCGATTTCGTTGCGAGATTTTGATTGGACTATGCATAGACTCATTAGTCCAGCCAAGATGTAACTCCATAATACCAGCCAAGTTCAGCAAGGGTGGAAACTGGACTTTTATAGTCAGTTAACTCTCTTGCCTTGGGAAGATGAAGACTTTCACATAAGATATTACACCGTAGAGCTTACTCCGTAAGACTTTCACGTAAGAGATTACACTGTAGGGCTTACTTGATGGGACTTTCACATAAGAGATTACACTGTAGAGCTTACTCCATAAGACTTTCACGTAAGAGATAACACTGTAGGGCTTGCTCCGTAAGACTTTCACGTAAGAGATTACACTGTAGGGCTTACTCCGTAAGACTTTCACATAAGATATTACATTGTAGGGCTTACTTGAGGGGTGCTTTCACGTAAGAGATTACACTGTAGAGCTTACTCCGTAAGACTTTCACATAAGAGATTACACTGTAGGGCTTGCTCCATAAGACTTTCACATAAGAGATTACACTGTAGAGCTTACTCCGTAAGACTTTCACATAAGTAGATTACACTGTAGGGCTTACGCCATAAGACTTTCACATAAGAGATTACACTGTAGGGCTTGCTCCATAAGAGTCACACTAGTGCTTACAACTGAGGGTAGGGCCAGATTGATTAGGCTGGAGCAGATTGATCAGGGTAGAAGTAATCAACTTTGATTGAAAGCAAGTGAGTTTGTGTTTATTGCTAAAAACTGCATCACAAAATGACAACCGCCATCGCAAGAGTCACGCCACGAAGGTAGACAAAGCGGTGTTGAGTACACCTGTCCTGATGGTGCTGTGCACTGTATCTTCAGGTGCGCCTGTGATGGAGGCGTTTGTGTCCGGTCTACACTGCATGATTGATCGTCTGTACATGAAGGCATATAGGTTATCGTTTGGAGTTTGTTATTTAGGATTCATAGTCTTAATGCTGGAGAAATGTGAAAATAGTATGTACATGTTGTTGTGAAACTATCGTGAGGTTAAACAAAAGTCCTGCATCAAAGACTTGGGAAGTGCGTATATCAGATACACAGCTTTCAAGTCCATATTTGTATTGCTCGGGCTAAAGAAATAACTGTGACACATTGTTATTTTAATTTAGGGGAATCGGTACATCATTCAACGTTTGCACTGCAGTTTTGGCTTTCCAGTGAAGATGGTTAAGAAGATGCTTCTGAAACTAAATTGTTTTTTTTCATGCATGACTGGATGCTCTCACATAGACACACCCAAACACTGGCATTGTGTGTTGTGATCTCTCTGTCCATCTGAGATCTGATAGTGAGATATCTCGCCACGAATTCTCAAATGCCTATTAATATTTTAGTCTGACTGATAGTAATCCTTGCCCCTATCAGATCTATCTTCGATGTTTTTTCATCTGTAAACACTAAAGTATTAAGGCTATTAAAAGATAATGGTGTCTGTTTATATAGTGTGTTTATCAAGATTAGGTAAAGAGTGACAACCTTGGACCGTCTTTTGATACAGGATAATGATGCTGAGCTGGAGGTGGGATGAAATGGTGTTTAATGTTGCGTTCACAATTATTGTGGGTGTGGGTGTGGATGTGGGTGCACCGGCCCTTGTGTCCCTGCTTAAATAGTTCTAGATCAGTTAATATCACGAGTGTCAGAAATGCACTATCCTGTTATATGTGTATGTGTGGGTATTAGTCCCGACTAATGCAGGTTTTATAGTGCTAGGTAACTGAGGTACCCCACTCAGACTTGTATGCTGACTCCGCCAACCAGTCCTTGGTTATCACCTTCATGCCGAGTGCCAGTCTTGTGGTATGACCTAGCCAGTATTCAAACCAGCCACCTTACACTCTTTGCAGACACCCTATCCACTAGACCACAGGGCGGTAGGGTAGCCTAGTGGTTAAAGCGTTCGCTCGTCACACCAAAGACCTGGGTTCGATTCCCATTTCTGGTGTCCCTCGCTGTGATATTGCTGGAATATTGCCCAAAATGGCGTAAAACCATACTCACTCATTCACTAGATCACAGAGATGACAGGACCCTTTGTACAAAGCAGTTATTGCTTTAATGTTTTCTCTTATACTCCAACCAACAAAGACACTAACAATAAGGCAGCAACCATTTGATTGAAGTGTGTGTGTGTGTGTATGGTCCCAGGGATTTTGGTTTGAAATATTCTTTTCTAATGATCAGGAGCTTGATTTTTTTTCTAAAACAAAAGCGCATGCTCAATTATGTCTGTGATCACTTTAATGCAGTCTGCAAGAAAAAGGACCATTATAATTTTTCCCTATAATGCAAGGAATATGTTATGAACATTCAGTAAAACCGGGTCTTGGATTATTATTTTTGAACAGATCCCTCAACCCCCCCCCCAAATAAATGAAATGGTTACTCCCCAATTGTAGCACTAAGATTTCTTTGTGTGAGCCTTCATTCATTTGGTTAGTGAGATATTTGAGTTATGCCCTTCGTGCCTATAGGAGTCTATAAGGGCCTACTGGTGCTTGAAAGCCAGGCACCAATGGCTGTTGCTATCATCCCTGTGGCTAGTGGTATCCTAGCTGTGATACTTGAATCTTAACTGTAAGGGTCTACGTGTAAACACAATTAAGACATTAAATGCTCAACTGACCATTCTCAAAACAGCCTTTATCGGGAGATCTTGGCGATCTGGGAACAAGAAGAAATAGATGATGAATCTCATATTTATTGTTTTCTCTTTCATGTGGAAAATCCATCGGTTAATTCGGTTCCACTGACCATATTGAAGGGAGTATGGTGTATTTATTGTCCCGGATTACTCACGACCTACTCCTGTTGTGTTGAGCAATATCTTGTGAGGTCTTGTAACTCATGAATATCAATGTGTGGTATTACGGCATTAGTCGTAGTAGTGTTGGGTGATTGAACAATGACATGCGCTTGACCTGGCCAGCCCTGTCATATATGGGTGTAGTACACGACGGTGCACTACCAACAACAAGCCGGCTAGTGTTTGGGCCGTTCACACTTCAGGCAGCAGTTATACTTATTTCTTGTCAATAGAGGAGCCTGTCATCACAGCTTAGCCCTTACACATGAGGCCATGGTTTTCTTCTCAGAGAGGTGGGACCAGCTTTTAAATGAGCCCATGGTTATAACGATTTATTGTCAGACGTGGGCTCTTTCTCACATCAGGCCATGTTTATAACTATATTTTGTCAGATATGTGGTCAAGCTTTCAAATGAGCCCATGGTTATAATGATTTATTGTCAGACGTGGGCTCTTTCTCACATAAGGCCATGTTTATAACTATATTTTGTCAGATATGTGGTCAAGCTTTCAAATGAGCCCATGGTTATAATGATTTATTGTCAGACGTGGGCTCTTTCTCACATAAGGCCATGTTAATAACTATATTTTGTCAGATATGTGACCAGGCTTTCAAATGAGCCTATGGGTATAACAATTTCTCGTCAGCGTGATGGCTTTTTCACACATCAGGCCATGTTTATAACTATATTTTGTCAGATATGTGGCCCAGCTTTCAAATGAGCCCATGGGTATAACGATTTATTGTCAGACGTGGGCTCTTTCTCACATAAGGCCATGTTTATAACTATATTTTGTCAGATATGTGGCCCAGCTTTCAGATTTAGCCCTTTCAGATTTCTTGTAAGGCATGTGGGGTCAGTGCTTCTCCATCAGCATGAATTGATGCTCTTGCTGTCCACCTCTTGTGTGTCCTTTCCCAGGACCAAGTAGATACATGTCACCATGGAATAGAGCTGGGGCGTAAAACAACATTCACTTACAAAGTGACGTGTGCAGTCACTTTGACTTACTGTGAATAATGTTTACACTTTGTAACCTCATATTAATGCCAATTTTATTATGTGTAATATAATAATTAGAAACTAGAAATTAAATCATTTTTTAATTAAAAATAAAACAAAAAAACCCAACAACATTCACTTACATTCCATTCTTCCATTATTAGATTTGATTCTTTCCTCTGTCAATAGGTAATTAATTTGTGGTTATTTTTTCAAATAGTCAAAGACTTTTTTATGTCAAGAAAAAGTATGGGCACATGCACAGATGATGTGCAACAGAGTCCTCAGTGAGTTTAAGTAAAATGTGATAGTTGTTTCATCTCCAAGTATCGGTACTGTCAGAGGGTTTATTTAAAAAATAAACGATAAGTGGGAGTTGTTTATCATACAAAAAAACACTGCAGGGAGAATAAACCATGAGGGGTGCAGCAATATCAACATTTCGTACAGCCTTTTTGAGGATGTCCATAAATTGTTCAGGCTTTAAAAACATTTACCCATATTTGAAATAATGATAATTGTATTCTCACAATTGTCACGTCGATTATCTGAACCCTTTTCTCCCAATACCGTTCATCATATCTCTCCTACGTTTGGATGCGATCGTTCGGCCATTTTTTTCATCTGTTCTGTCCAGCTGCACCTGTTGGGAACTCACTTAAAAATTCCCTCTAAAAAATAACGTCAAATTTACGAAGTCATCAAGTTGTGATCGCATGTTCAATTCTCCAGAAATGACGGCCTGATTGAATTCATGTTTTGTTCTTCATTGTTATTTTTCGATTCATCTCCTAGCTATCTCATGTATACATGTAGAGCCACAGCTATCCCCAGTGTTGGGCCTCACACCCTAGTTAGGATATATAGGTGATTTCATTGTTGGAGATTTCTGCTGCTAAGAAATGTGGAAGTCATGCCAGACTATTTTAATGGATGAGTGTTTTGTGTGAATGATGAATTCTTGGCTCGTGTTTGTGACGGTTAACGGTCTTCGGTGTTTATTACCTTTTTGTGTGTATGTCCTGAACATGTTTGATGGACATACCACTGATGGATGAGTCCACATTTGTTGGGTTGGCAGAGGGACAACTGGCCCAACACTGTTACACTGCCTCATGTTGACAACTTGTCAACACTGTCACTCTGCCTCATGTTGAAAACTTGTCAACACTCACACTGTCTCATGTTAACAACTTGACAACAGCATCACTCTGCCTCATGTTGACATCTTGACAACACTCACTGCCTCATGTTGACAACTTGACAACACTATCACACTGCCTCATGTTGACAACTTGACAACACTGTCACACTTCCTCATGTTGACAACTTGACAACACTATCACACTGCCTCATGTTGACAACACTATCACATTGCCTCATGTTGACAACTTGACAACACTGTCCCACTGCGTCATGTTGACAACTTGACAACACTGTCCCACTGCCTCATATTGACAACTTGACAACACTGTCACACTTCCTCATGTTGACAACTTATCGACACTGTCACACTGCCTCATATTGACAACTTGACAACACTGTCACATTGCCTCATGTTGACAACTTGACAACACTGTCCAACTGCCTCATATTGACAACTTGACAACACTGTCACACTTCCTCATGTTGACAACTTATCAACACCGTCACACTGCCTCATATTGACAACTTGACAACACAGTCACATTACCTCATATTAACAACTTGTCAACACCAGTGTAACGCTTCCTCTGTTAACAACTTGAAACCATCAATGTCCAGCTACTACATGTTGACAACTTGTAACCAACTTGTTGACAGCTGCTTTAGGGTGACAGGGGCGATCCCACTGTTGGCCTGTGAGCAGTTAACTCTCCTCAACCCTCGTCAGTAGATGATGAATGCCAAGTCCTGCTGTTACCCCAGTAGTGGGGAATTACCCCATCGGGCGCAGGGTCTATTTAATTTATTGAATCAAGGGTGTATTACAGCCAGTGTGCCAACAGGAAAGAACTGCCGACATAATGGCAGAGAATGGCAAGTATTCCTGGTATGTCTCCAGCTTTTCATTACCACCCCGTGAGGCCTGGCTGGGCTGTGAGGGGGTGGGGGTGGTGGTGTGGGTGGGGGTGGGATAGGGGGACCAGCGGCTGGATTCACCACCGTGAGGCCTGGCTGGGCTGTGAGGGGGTGGGATAGGGGGACCAGCGGCTGGATTCACCACCGTGAGGCCTGGCTGGGCTGTGAGGGGGTGGGATAGGGGGACCAGCGGCTGGATTCACCATCGTGAGGCCTGGCTGGGCTGTGAGGGGGTGGGATAGGGGGACCAGCGGCTGGGTTCACCACCCCGTGAGGCATGGCTGGGCTGTGAGGGGGTGGGGGTGGGATAGGGGGACCTGCGGCTGGATTCACCACCCTGTGAGGCCTAGCTGGGCTGTGCGCAAGACTCCCATTCTGCCAGAAATCTCTGTGTATATCACACCCACCTACTCCAATAATCCATGATGTTCAAGAAATGTGATACTGTCTGCCGTGTTCACACACTTTTGACTTCTTCCGAGATAACTTTCCATCTCTTTAGACCGAGATTGTAAGCATCACGAGTGCTCTTTTCTCCCCAAACCATCAACCATTGTGACACAATTACAGTGTCAAGCACTCTACAGCACCAACTTTACATTTGCAATTAACACCTTGCCAGTAAATATTGACTGGCATAAGTGTCATTGTAAATCACTTTAGCACCTGACTTTTAATTTGAGGTTGTGGTTGGTGATCGCGGCCAGGTGAAGTGCACTGTATATTTAGACTGTGTTTGCTAGAGGGTACATTGCAATTGCTGGAACCGTGGCGTCATTGTCGTCGGTCTTTGGGTAGGTAGCCCTTGTCCTCAGGTGGACATAAAGGTAGGGGTATCAGATGTTAGCATTTTGCCCAGTCAGATTGTTGGCCCTTATTTTTACATCACAACAAAATGGCAGACTAAAATAATGTATCACCTAATACCTATCCAAATAAATTTGAAATTTTGTTCTTAGTATTATAACCTTACCAAAATTGTTGGCCTATTGTGATTGAAATATTACAATATGGCCTCTTGGCTTTAGAGGCTAATGTCATGAAAGGTCTACGAAAATATACCCTGGATGAAATCAGAATACACAAATGTACCCTAAGTGACTCACAGCGGTTTGTAAATAATCAAATCTGAACTAGACATTCAAGTGATTGATATCACGAGCATGTACCAGTCTTTACATTGCAGGGGGCATGGGTGGCCCAGTCGTCACGATTTGCTGTGCAGAGTTTCGTTCCTTGGGCATGCCAGAAACCTATGATTGTGGGTTCGAATCCTGGTTCGCCCCATTCTGTTTCTAGGTTTGTCAGCACCATACCCGTGGTGGTAAACGTCTGAGACCTGTATCACTTTGGGCTTTCCTCCCACATTAAGCTGACACGCTGTGATATAACTGGAATACTGTTAAAAGCAGCATTAAACCCAACTCACTCACTCACTTTACATTGAAATGATTTCACACACCAGTCCCGGTTGCTCAATTTGGCCAGCTTGGGTACATTTCAGAAAGGTACCTAAGGGTAGCATAATGATAGAAGTCAGGCAAGGAACTGAACTTGTTACAAGAGAACACTGTGCTAGGCCTCTTCCCAAAAATTCAGTGGGGGTAGATGTATAATGGTAAAGACCGTCTCTAAATCAGGTAGCCTGCTTTGACTTTGTGACTTCAATTAGACTTCTTTGCACATCTGCATGTTCTATTCAGCTTATTGAGTTGGGATTTACGCCACTTTTAGCGATATATTCCAGCAATATTGTGGGGGCACCGGATCTGGGCTTCAAACATTGTACTCATGTAGTGAATCGAAATGAAGGCCTTCATCACAGGCAAATGCTTTAACCACTAGGCTACCCCACCGTCTCCAACTGAATGACCGACAAGCACCAAAACTAGGCTAACACCCTTGCCTCAACAAAATACAAATTTTCACACATCCATGCTACATCTTGATCACTGTGAAATGTGCTTCAATGTGAGAGCGGAGCTATTTTCACAGACAGACTGTTGGATGGCTGTCAAATGACTCTGGAGGAGCAGCATTCCAGCATCAACATAACTCCCCTCCTGCATCTCAGACTAATTACCATCCATTGACCTCAGCATCCGATCTACAAGTGAGATTAGTCTCATGCTAAACCCAGTGTGAACACCCAGGCTGTCCGATGTTTCTGACAACATAAAGATTTATTCATTTGCTCTCTAGCAATCCATGTAGTGTGAGGCTGTTCATGTCCCTGCAAGCAGAATACAAGAAACTTGACTCTTCAAGCCAAGAGGACTACCCGCTACTCCAGGCAATGAGACTAGTGAGTCTTATGTCACCTAGCTGGTGTGTATTGTTCACAAGAATAATGTACCTGGTGGTTGGTTCCACATCTCTGGGCCTGGACCAGCAGCTGTTACACAACACCTCCAGCTGATCCTCCAGCTGATCCTCCAGCTCCAGCTGTGGCCGGCTCCAGCTGTGGCCGGCTCCTCCTGGACTGACATCTGATCCTTCTGGTCGGGAACAAGCATCCCATCCCACATTGAGGAGGGAGGTGTGTTCAGCCCCCTGGTGGCTCCTCCGGTGTTTGGGGGCCACAATGGAGGTGATTGTGAAGATGATGATGATGCTGAGTTAAGGGAGACGCCCTACTGATGGTAATTTGGGTCTCTGCGGAAATTAATCAATTATCGAGAGCTCCAGCCCTTGAGGCTGGTTACATCAGTGTTCCTGTTGTAGAAGGTAGAGGGCAGAAAACTGACAGGGGAAAGGTGAAATTGTGATACAGTATACTGCTAAGAAGCTGGCGCTGGCTTCTGTGTGATTGTAATAATACAACTGTCGTAACTCATGGTTTTGCATAGACATACGACAATCGTAGTGCTACGAACTCTTTGTGAATCAGGGCCCTGGGTCCTTTCCACAAAGTGCTCTTAGCACTAGGGTGATCGTAAGTCCCAAACTGTATCATAGGCTTATGATCAATGTTTCACTATAATCTCTTTGTGTTACTGGGCCCTGGCCTTAATTTAAGGGGGAAATGATCAAAGATGTGTGATAGTCACATTCAGGAGGAAATTTTCAGCTTCTTTGTACATGGAAAAAATTGAATTATGCTCACACTGTCATCCATCATTGGTGATTAGTACAGGCTGACATCATATACGACCCGTGAAGATCCAGGGTAGAATAGGTCTTTAGCAACCCATGTTTGCTATCAAAGGCGACTATGCTTGTCGTAAGAGGCGACTAATGGGATAGGGTGGTCAGGCTTGCTGACTTGGTTGATGCATGTCATCGTATTCCAATTGCGTGAATTGATGCTCATGATGCCAATCACTGAATTGTCTGGTCCAGACTTGATTATTTACAGACCGCCGGTCATATAGCTGGAATATTGCTGAGTGCGGCGTTAAACAACAAACAACCAAACAACTTGCCTCAAACTAAGGATTACAATCCATCTTTATGATGGCTCTAGAAACATCAATGTTACATGGTGCCTGTACTGTTACCGCCTTGTGCAACGCGGCTTAATCACCATGGCAACAAATATGCAATGGTCTCAGTAAGTGATTATTATTAATATTTTCTAATATGGTGACTGATAAGGATGCTTATTCTCTGATATTCTATACTTTACTCTCTTGAAAGTAATTATTAGAAATGTCCCTGTACAGATTAAGAAAGGCTTGGAGTCTTTGTCTAAAGGCTTAGTATGAGTAGATGTATGCTGAATATGTGTCGTTTCAACATTACTACTATTTTCTTTGAAGACATGATTCATACACAAGCTTTTCAAACCAGGTTTTATTGCCATCAATTTCTATAGCTGGTGAGATGTAATCAGGCTCGACATTGAATTAGGAGGAAGTGATCCGTTGTATATTTGGTAGGAGAAGCTATGATGTGATGCTATGAAGAGCCTTCTCGGGATGACAAACACATAATGCATAAATACACCTTTGAGCCAGCGTGATGCATCACCTACCCGTCATTATTATGAGTTTATTTTTTGTGATGCTGTGGTAAGCAATGAGACACGATTTTACTTGAGTTACACAAGAAGGATTTATTAATTGTAAACCTCTTACACTGGGAATTCATAGCAGGTAGACAAGTGTTTGTGAGGACATTTGAGACTGATTGAGTGGAAATTGAATACCTCTGTGATGAGTGTCATTTCAAGTGTGGGAACATGAGGCACAATGCTTCAGAACATTTATATCACTTGGGATGAGTTGTCTGGCAAATAGTGTAACATTGTGACTAGGGAGGACACCAGTGTGTTAGTGTTGATGTAGTTTTAGTTTTTATTTTAATCATTGGGTTATAATAATTGTTATTTCAAAACTAACATTTATATCACTTGGGATAAGTTGTCTGGCAAATAGTGTAACATTATGACTAGGGAGGACACCAGTGTGTTAGTGTTGATGTAGTTTTAGTTTTTTTTTAATTACTTGGGTTATAATAGTTGTTATTCAAAACTAACATTTATATCACTTAGGATGAGTTGTCTGGCAAATAGTGTAACATTGTGACTAGGGACGACACCAGTGTGTTAGTGTTGATGTAGTTTTAGTGTTTTTTTTAATTATTGGGTTATAATAATTGTTATTCAAAACTAACATTTATATCACTTGGGATGAGTTGTCTGGCAAATAGTGTAACATTGTGACTTGGGACGACACCACGGTGTTAGTGTTGATGTAGTTTTAGGTATTATTTAATTATTTGGTTAATATTAATTGTTATATAGTTGGAATGAGTTGCCTGGCTAATAATGTAACCTTTTGACTAGGGAGGACAACAGTGTTATTGTTGATATAATTTTGGGTATTTTTTAATTACTTAGTTTAAATGAATTGTTATTAAAAACTAACATTTATATCACTTGGGATGAGTTGCCTGGCTAATAGTGTAAGCTTATGACAAGGGATGACACCAATGCGTTAGTGCTGATATAGTTTAAAGTATTTTTCAATTACTTGGTTAAAATGAATAGTCCAAAACCAAGGGTTGGTCTTCTAAAAAACAAAAACAAAAACTCATACAGTAGAAACATGATTCTTTGATTGACAAGTCAAAGAGTTAATTTCCTTTCAATGTAGATCTCTTCTTTACGTGGCATTTAGAAGTAGGGATGATGAAGGACAACTTCTAATGGGTAAACAACCTCTTCATTATAATTAAAGCGATGTAATTGTAATAAAGAAGTTGTTTATCCTTTAGAACCAGTCCTTGTTCGATATAGATCACTCCTTATATTTGTTTAATGAAATGTGTGACAAAGTGAAATGGTTACTGTTTGCATTCCATTGTTTGAATGTCTGGTCTTCTGATCTGCAAAAGTCAAATAGTTTGTTAATGCTAGATATGATTCATTCGTACGCATCAAGCTGACAACCGCCCAAATGTGATAGTGTTCATATTGTAGTCATCTGAACTGCCACACCCAGTTGCAGCCAATTTCATCCATATAAGCATGACTAAATAATACATTGTTGTGATGACAGCTCCTTCCTACGAAGGGGCGGTCTGGTAGCCTAGTGGTTAAAGCGTTTGCTCGTCACGCCGAAGACCCGGGTTCGATTCCCGACATGGGTACAATGTGTGAAGCCCATTTCTGGTGTCCCCCGCCGTGATATTGCTGGAATATTGCTAAAAGCGGCGTAAATGAATACTCACTCCTTCCTACAAACATCATACACTGAGACGTTGAGTTTCTGCCTTCTGCCAGGCCTGGATATAGTACGGTCTAGTTATGCAGCAGTTGTTATTATTTTAATTGGAAATCATTTGAAAATAAAATAAAATGTTGTTGTTTCTTTGTTTGTTTGTTGTTTAAGGCCGCACTCAGCAATATTCCAGCTTTATGACGGCGGTCTCTAAATAATTGAGTCTGGGCCAGATAATCCAGTGATTGACATCATGAGCATCAATCCATGCAATTGGGATGTAATTATGTTGTTGTTTTTCTTTGTGAACAGTGATTAATTGTTATGTAAGGTGTTTAAAAAACAACTTGTTTGCATATTTGCTTATCACATGTTTCACAAATACAGAAAAGAAGATATTAAGAAGTTTTTTTCGTCTTCCCATTAATTAATATCAGTAATGAAATAAACTGTAATTAAAATATCCCATACCAATTAATTCAATGTGATATACAGTTTCATAAGGAAAAGGGTATAAAATAATTGTGTGAAATGAAAGACATATTTGCATGTTGATAAGTTGTTGAAAATAGAGAAAATGACACCCAGTACAAATACTATTTTCCCCAACATAATATTGACCCTAGCTATTATGACATAAACATATCTATCTCATTTTCCAAATATTATTCTGACCTTTCAAAACAGGAACCCAAATATTATGAAGCTGGTTCAAATAATGGTGTTGTCCTTTCACCTGTTTTGTCACACATTGGTTCCATGTTATTTGCACTCCCAATATTAGTGAAGCACACCATGCAGTCATGGCCAATACAACAGCAGTGTCGAGAAAATATTAGCCAATCACACAGAAGGGCACCTTGTTGACCAATCGATCGCAAGTGTATTGACAGTATGAGCCAATCACTGTGTAACTTTGTTATGTTGTCCAATCATGATGGCGATGGAATTAGCCAGTCACATCCATATGCTTGTGGTGATTCACGTCAGAACAAGCGAATAAGTCGATGTTATAATATTTACAGTGAAACGCTGTCATTCTGGATGGTTCCAGTTTAAATAAATTTCTGGATTAAATCTTAAAACACTTACCATGTAGGAAGAGGGGTTCCAAAATAACAGGATACTCAAGAATTGACTTCAATAATGTTTACGCTTATGGAGGTACAAACGTTGAACCCTGGCATCTACAATGTAAATCCATGTAAATCTTTTAAAATGGAAAGAATAAGTTTGACAGAATGAGGTTTGTTCCAAGTATTTGGAAAGTGATGAGTTTTAACCTTAGAGGAACGCAGAAAAGGGAGAGTTCTTTAGTTCAATTTGGAGAATGTCCCACAGTGAAGGGCCACAGTCTGCAAATGATCGTTGATACTCTGTAAAACAAGATATTAAACCACTTAAACCATACTCCCTCGTATATACCTTATTGTGATCAGACAGACATGTTTTCGTTAAATCATCTTTAGTAGGCTTGACAGATTCTCGAGCATTGCATGCGGGCAAAGTTGATGTAGTCTGGCAGTTGCTTAGGAATGTTTTTTTCAGAATGGTATGAACCACTTAGAAAAGATAAGGGCATTTAACGTTTTTCACCTTTTCAAAATAGCATCTTCTCTGATTTGTCAGCCATGCTACTGTGTGACTGCTCATTACCTGTGGCATTCCTTGATATTCCTGGAATATTGCTAAAAGTGGCTAAAAACAATTTTCACTTGCTCACTCTCTCATTATTTGTGGAAAGGGTTGGATGTTGTGTCTCTCTATGTCCTCTACTCAGTGCCTTTCTATGTCTCTACTTAGTGCCTTTCTAGTGGCTTTCTATATTTCTACTTAGTGTCTTTCTGGATCTTTCTAGTGTCTTTCTATGTCTCTACTTAGTGCCTTTCTTTGTCTCTACTTAGTGTCTTTCTAGTGTCTTTCCAGTGTCTTTCCAGTGTCTCTACTTAGTGTCTTTCTAGTGTCTTTCCAGTGTCTCTACTTGGTGTCTTTCTAGTGTCTCTACTTGTAGTCTTTCTAGTGTCTTTCTTTGTCTCTACTTAGTGTCTTTCTAGTGTCTGTCTATACCTCTACTTAGTGTCTCTCTCCCCGGGTCTCTCTCCCCTTGCTTGTCGTAAGAGATGACTTTCGAGATCCCGTGTCCAGGCTTGCTGACTTTGTTGATGCATGTCATTGTATCCCAATTACATAAAAAGATGCTCATGATGTCAATACCTGGAATGTCATGTCCACACTCCATTATTTACAGACAAACGTACCAAAATACACTATCCAGCCATTTCATTTTCTTTTACTAGTCCTTACACAGACCTACTAGCCTTGATCTAGACCCTGATCTAGGGTGCAACAATAGTGATCTGCGGATGTTTAGTTGGATGACCAACATTACATTATTATCGCACATTACATTAACACACTTGTTTCTGATTGGTTACGGAAAGAGCAATATTTTCTCATGTACTCCACTGATAGGTAGGGTACAAATTTCACATACTCAGACTCTGCTGAGAAATGCCAAACATCTTCCCAATGCAAATAGAATGATATGATAATGTTATCTTGATCTCCTATGAAATGCAGTATGCTATATACCCCTAGAACACAGTTGACAACTAATAGAATACATCTCCAACCACATATGTCTTCCAATACTCTGTCCCCACCCCCACCTTCCACACAACCTCCGAAACCTCCCCCACCCACACCGCCCACACAGGCCACATCTCCATCAATATAACAGACACTCCCCAACCTGCCGCCATCCACCTGTCCATATGTCCCTTCGTCCACAAACCACTCAGATAAACTGGACAAAGCAGATCAGATAACTTTATGTCCTTTATCTCACAGATGCTTTTGACCTTTTTGTCTTAGTGGGTTTGACCCGTGAAGATCCGGGGTAGAATAGGTCTTCATCAATCAAGGCTTGCCGTAAAAGCGACTATGCTCGTCACCAGAGGCGACTAACGGGATCGGGTGGTCAGGTTCGCTGACTTGGTTGATGCATGTCATCGTATCACAATTGTGGGGATCGATGCTCATGATATCTATCACAGGATTGTCTGGTCCAGACTGGATTATTTAAAGAACGATGTCTTACAGATGGAAAATTGATGAGGCATTATACAACAACCCCCCCCCCCCCGCCCCCCCCCACACACACACACACAAAAAAAAAAAAATTCTTAGTGTGTTTACAATTGGGCAAAAATTAAATGTAGGTGGTTGAAAAATAATAATAATAGTTTTAAACTTCATAATTAGCCTTAATAGTATTGCTACAATAAATGCAAAACAAACTTGTAGTTCACACCATCAGACATTTGATGTCAAAATGATTCCAAAAGATCATAGATTGGGTGTTTTGTTCTAATAAGGATTCATATATGTATAAGTCACCATTTTCTTCATTTCATGTAATTGTAAAACAGCGTTGGACATAATCTTTTTAGTCAAAAGTAAATTATTTTCTTCAAATTTCAGTTGTTATTTTGTGCCTGTAAACCAGCTATAAGAAATAGAAGCCCTTTGACACACAATTGCCATTAATGCCAAAACAATTATGTCTGCAGTGAACTTCATGCACACCATGGGCGATTGTTCAACACTGGTCACTTATAGGCAACAAAACGGTTCCCTTTTGCCACTTTTCGTTCCGCTGGTGATGGCATTAGTCTCAGGTTACCCAAATACAGCCATCATGACCATGCAGCTACAGTAATACAGTAATTATGAATGTCATGGAAGAACATACATTGTCCTCTCTGTCCAGCCAAAGCTGGTATCCAAAGGCATCAGCTCATTGGTGTTCATACAATATTACATCAGCAGGGGCGTACCGGAAATAGATATATTTTTCAATATCTTTTTTATCTAATTAAATACATTTTTCATGTTCATGTCATAACCAAAAGACTGTGAAGATCCGGGGTAGAATAGGTCTTCAGCTACCCATGCCATGTTTGTGGAAGCCTCGGTGGCTGAGTGGGTTAGATCGCTGACTTTGTGTGCTGGCAATTACGTGCCTCACTCTGGCAAGTGTGTGTTCGAATCCCGGACGGGACTCAACCCCCAAAAAGTAAGAGAATCTGTACTTTACTAAGAAAGTGTTATTCCAAATATAACATTTGTTACGCGACTATGCTTGTCGCAAGAGGCGACTAACGGGATCCGTTGGTCAGGCTTGCAGACTTGGTTGATGCATGTCATCGTATCCCAAATGCTCATGATGTCAATCACTGGATTGTCTGGCCCAGACTCGATTATTTACAGACCGATATCATATAACTCGAATATTGCTAAGTGCAGACATTAAACAACAAACAAACAAGACAACAACAAAAATGATGGAAACTTCATTAAATAAAATGAACTTACAGGGTCAAGGATTTATGAGTGTCATGTGGTTGGGGGCACGGGTGGCCCAGTCGTCTGAGGCGCCGCGATTCGCTGTGCAGGGTTGCGTTCCTTGGGCACGCCAGAAACCTATGATTGGGGGTTCGAGTCCCGGTACGCCCCGATTATGTTTCTAGGTTTGTCAGCACCATACCCGTGCTCGTGGGTTTCATCGAAGTGGTAAATGTCTGAGACCTGCATCACTTCGGGCTTTCCTCCCACATTGAACTGACACGCCGTGATATAACTGGAATAATAATAAAAGCGGCGTTAAACCCAACTCACTCACTCACTCACTCATGTGGTGGTATGAAGGTGCTGAGTATAATGTATCAAAAGGCAATGCGTGAAATTCCCATTTTTAGACAAGGACAATTATCGCATAGCTTGTAACTTGAATTATTTAGACTGTAGGCCGGGCATCCTTGAGATATTTGCTGAGTGTGCATATCATGTCTTACCCCAGCTAATGACATTCTCACCCGTAGAGCAGGTGCAACAGCTATCTTCGACCTTACGCCACATTGCCTGTGTGGGGGGATTAGAGGGAGTCTGTGAGGAGATGTGTCCCCTGGTGAGGGGGGGGGGGGGGGGAATGGTGTTGGGAGAAGGGTGTAGAAGGGTAGAAGGAGGGAGGGGCTGGGTGTATGTAGGGGAGGTGTGTGGGAAGATGGAGCAGGTAGAGTAGATGGAGGAGGGGGTTGATGAGTGTAGGGGATGCTAGGATGTGGAGGGAGATGGCATAAGGTAGGAGGGGATGGGTGGATGTAGGGGAGGTGTGTAGGGGAGTATGGTTTTAGGCCATTTTTAGCAATATTCCAGCAATATCATGGCGGGGGACACCAGAAATGGGCTTCACACATTGTACCCATGTCAGGAATCGAACCTGGGTCTTCGGCGTGACGAGCGAAAGGTGTGGAGGAATATGGTAGAGGTATATGACAGAGGAGGAGGGTGTGAGGGCTGTGTGGGGTGAAGGAGGTCGGAGGAGGTCGGAGATGGAGGGTAGGGTAGAGGGATATATACAATAGGAGGGAGGAGGATACGAAGGCGTGGGGACTGGGGATGTCTGGAGGGGTGGGTACGGGTTATGGGGTGGTAACTGGGGTGTTCGATTTGTTTAAAAGGGGATGGGGTGGAGGTAGGGATTGTTGGAGGGGTGTGTGGAGGGGAGGTAATGAAGTAGGGATGATTTTATAGATAAAAGGAGGTGTTCAAGGAATGAAGGAAGGTGTGGGATGAGAGAGAGAAGGAGGTCTTAGCGTAAATGTTGTTCAAACATCCTGAAGGAAATATCCAGAATAAAGTCATTTAGCTGAGCGGGGGCCTTCAATAGAGGCAATGGGGCTGTGTGATGTTCCCGAGTTGCAAGAGCATTACATTGTTTTCGTGCCGATGTGATACTTCTGATGGAGGTATGTCTAGCACTTATCTGATGATGTGGTCTCAATGAGGCGGGCAGGCAGGCAGGCAATCTCCTTCCACGAGGATCCACTAGGTACTTGCAACTAGTTTACCAGGCATAATACAGTTTGTGTAGGATTCAGCACACTCGTAGCCCTACACAGAGGAACCTGTAGGACCAACCACATCCCTCCACCTGTTGCCCCGGTATCCACGGATACCTCTCTGTTGGGGCTATTGCATTCACTAATTATCAGCCAAGGATGGATATTTGTTAGATTTGTGAAACTAAATACGTCTGAATGCCAACACTGCTTTACTAAATCCCCTGTAGTTGTGAACTGTTGCAGGTTCATCGAGTCGATATCAGTGTCCATTTCGGGGCGGTTGAAGCCAGAACCTTTATCCTGGTCACAGTCTTCCATTGCCCCGAGATATTTCACGTCTTTTTCACAATCAATAGAGCACTTTTTTGCCAAAGCATTTCTTTGGATAACGCTGGATGTAAACTGTGGCAAGTTGCTGTGCCTGGTTGCTGCTTGGCTCAATAAGCTATCATGGTCCGGACTGCAGACATACAAACATGTCTGATCACCAGTGGGCAGTGAGGGGTCAGGTCCAGTTCCTGAAGGGCCTTCTCCAAACACTAGGTACACACTCCTAGTGCTTACACAGGCCTGTGGTTAGTGGGCCAAGAGTTGATACAAACCCTCGATTGGCGGTAATTGGCTGGGAAATGTATGTACAAGTCATGCTGACATGCAGATTGATATGGAGAGGAGCTATATTGGTTATACCCTGGGGGGTGTATATAGGCGTATGATATGGGAAACAAGTGTTAGGAGTGCTTCATGAGAGATCAACTACCTGCATCAGTGAAGGAGAGCTGGAGAGGATGGGTTCTTGTTAAGGTTTTCTTACTTTTTAGGACCACATCTACAGATTTTAAAAATTATTTTGTGCAGAAACTCAGATTGTTTTATGAAACAAAAATGACAAATTATGTACTCACTACAAAAAATTTATTTTTGTATTTTGGTAATGAAACATTTTGGATAAACCTGTTTTCTGATATAGTTGACATTGTCTATAGTTAATAGACTAGACTAGGCTACAAGTATTATAAACTCCAAGATGAGGCTGAAACAATACACAAGCTTCAAAGCTGAACTGATCCCATAGAAAAAATATCAAGATTGCACTGATACAATAGATAAACCCCAAGACTGGACTGATACAATATATTAACCCCCCTGGACTGGACTGATACAATGTATAAACCCCAAGACTGGTCTGATACACTACATGAACCCCAAGTCTGGACTGATATAATATATAAACTCCACGGCTGGACTGATACTATAGAAAAACTCCAAGACTGGACTGATACAATATTTAAACCCCAGGACTGGACTGTAAACTCCAAGAATGGACTGATACACTTAATTAACTCCAAGACTGGGCTGACACAATACATAAACCCCATGTCTGGACTGACACAATACATAAACCCCATGTCTGGACTGATACAATATATAAACCCCATGTCTGGACTGATACAATATATAAACCCCAAGACTGGACTGATACAATAGATAAACTCCAAGACTGGGCTAAATCCGGACTGAGGACATGTTCCTAAGGTGAGCCCCTGCAGTGGTATCACGTTATAACATTGCATCTGCACATGTACCATAGATTCCGCTTCTACCCCATCCTGTGAGTAAAGTATGTAAGATCTCTTAACCTGTGTCTTGGCTGCAATCTTATCTCCTCTTTTACAATGATAAACAGTCATGCCATTGACCTCTAACTTACTGTAGTCTACATCAAATACATTTTTTGAATCAGTTATTGCATACAATGTAAACCCGATGTGTTTAACCCAGCACACAGATGGTTTGAATGTGTGGAATCTCTGCTTGTCGGCACCAGCTTTCTGTGAGGGTCCTATAATGTATATTTGGCATACCTGCTTGCCAAGACTAACACTCACTTAAATACCACATCCAGGGAAGCCGGCCAACGGGGATACCCCGCTGATTACCCACAATGCCTGTCAACCTGTTGTCAGGGTTTTCGGTAATTGGGTTAATTCAGTTTTCAGGATAATTCACTTTAATTCAAGCATGTCCCTCCTTAGCAATATCTTCCCAGTGTTGTCAAGTATCAAGAGGCGCTAAATCTTCTTGTGGACAATCTTGTGAGTGAATGGAATTCCTCTGCTATCTTCAGTAAACAAGAAATGGGAAGGGTAGAGATCAGGAAACTGGTTGAGTGCAGGGGCAAGATTTTACCATGCAGGTCTACGGTGTCATGATCTGACAGGAATATTTATGACTAACTCGATAAAAACATGCATGACTCTCGTTAAATGTTGATATGACAAATCGTGGAGAATTTCAACATAAAAAAGACTTATGTCATGCGATAATTGACATGAGTAATATAGATACAGATTGAATTAGTCATCAATGCTTAAAGGAATGAATGTAGATCTGTGATTGTATATCCAGTCATTGTTAGATAATGTCTATAATCGTGTACAGTGATTGCCACAGAGAAGCCACCTGGCCCAGGTTCCCATGGCTGGAACCGGCCACTCACACAGCCATGATAGCCGTGATGTGTTCAATGCCCCTGCTAACCCAACTTCCCATGAATTTTAGATATGAGATTTTTTCTAAGCATTATGTTAAATATCCCATCAGAGCTAGTGTGTAAGAGTGTATTAAAGTGTATACAAGGGGTGTCTATTAAGTACTGTCATTAAGTGGTTTGTCAAGTCGAGCAAGCCAGAATGTCTCTTGTAGCAACATTATGTTCTTTCTCATCTCTTGTACTATTGTACTTACTATGATGTTGCACATTGTGTCAGATTTTCTGTTGCATCAATGGCCATAAATATTTTATGGGCAAATGTTTGCAACATTGTGACCATCAAGTGAAGTTATTTTTCAACTTAGTTCTGATTTTATATTCAAACTGGAATATTTTAGTGGCATGAATGAATGTGGATGTTATCATGAAGAATGAATGTTATCATCTCAATAAGTGGTCTAACAGTTGTTATCAGATAGGGCTTGTTAATGATGGCAGTTGTCTGATTATCGGACGATCTGGTTGTGTGGGGGTCAGGGCAGGTCATACAGGTGTGATACAGCGATTGTGCTGGAATGTCTCTTATCAAGACAATAAACACTGGGACACTATACAACCACCTGCATTTATCTTACATTGATCAGCCAATCAACAGACCTCCGTTAAAACATTGCTAATATAACATATTCGTATCACCCAGGCACAAGGTATCTGAAGAAGGGTCAGAGTGTTTCGAAGGTCCATGAAGTTGCTGCTACTAGATGAACGTTTGAGTGTCACAGTGCCATACATTTTTTCTTTTTGGGGTTGGGGGGAGAGAGAGGGGGTACTGATTTTTATAGCAGGTACAAAAAAATCTGCACTGCACAGGATGTTTTTGATCATTTGTAAGTTTGATTTGGATCTGTTATTGGCCTGGTTCTGGTCCTTAAAATGTTATGAATCACATTATGACAGATTGAACCAAAGTAACTCACTATTACACTGACAACCCATGTGTCTGTCCCCATCGACAACACCGTCATGGTCCGGGGTAGAATAGGTCTTCAGCAACCCATGCTTGCCGTGAAAGGCGACTATGATTGTCGTAAGAGGCGACTAACGGGATCAGGTGGTCAGGCTCGCTGACTTGATTGATGCATGTCATCGTATCCCAATTTCGTGGATCAATGCTCATTATGTCAATCACTGGATTGTCTGGTCCAGACTTGATTATTTACAAACCGCTGTCATATAGCTGGAAAATGGCTGAGTGCTGCATTAAACAACAAATAACAACAGCAACAGAATCCAAAACTATAGGTAGACAGATGGAGTTGCTGTGTTCACACTATGTTGATCCTGGTGTCAGAACACTGCTGTCTGTTTAATAAATGACAGTATACAACTACATCCCGAAATCTGCCACTTTGCGGAAAAATAATTTTTTTCAGCCAACGAAAAATGTTTTTAATCTGTTTTCTTGGCATGTGACATGCAAACACATGAGACAACGCACACGGATGTGATGGGTGTCTCTGTCGTCATCAACAGTTGGGAGGGTGGAAGGGAACTCATTGTCACATGATTCAGTCCCAACATGTGCAGCCTCTCTTCCTTCAAACACCAGGATTATGCATCATGAAAACTATTTAAAGCTTTTAAGAGGACAAGAATTCCGGAACAGGGAAAGATGGATGTCTTCTGTCCTGGCCATCTGTACCCCCCATGTTTTACTAGGCGGGACATATGGAATGTACAGTGTCAGATGACTTTCACCTTGCAGGACAGGGATTTAGTGCAACTACCTGCGGGTTTGGACACAAAACATAAAGCCCGAAACAAGCCAGTGTCTCCCTGGAACAATGAGACAGTGTGCACCCTCTCCCTATGTTTGTTAAGTAGACACAGGAACAATATGACTATGGTGTTCCTATAACACCGGACATACCCTGACAAGGTTAAGAGAAAGCATAATAATTTGTCAACATGGCACAGGTATGTTTCACAGATAGCTAGGTGATAAAGGGGGACGAGGATGGGGAGCAGTATTTATGGGGAAGTGAGTTCTCCGTGTTAAAGTGTATTCGTCACCTACCTCCTTGCTGATGAAGATCTTGTCTCCCTGAGTCTGAATTGAGCTGCCTCCAGGCAGACATCTTGCTTGTTAGAACAATTAAATTCATTCCTATAAAAGTTTACGAAGAAGATAATGGATTAAGCGTCATAAAGGTTGACAAATGGTCTGTTTCTTTTGAATCATGAAATGTTTCGCTGGGCATTTAAGATGTGCCGGAGGCTGAAGAGCTATTAACCTGATGAAATGACTGTTGTGATCCTAAAACATACAAATGATCTTCTATTCATTAAACCAGTTTGGAATCATAAATGACATGATGTTTTTGTTTGCCTCTCCTCACTAACCAGCACTGAGAGACAAAGGTGGTGTATACTACTCACATGAAGTTAAGAACACCCGATCATACGACTAGTTAATCTGTCTTGACATGGCTCACAATTCCAGAGCTCGTGCTGAGAATGGGTATAGGCTTCTAAAGCATGGGATGAAGAAGAAGAAGAAGAAGAAGAAGAAGAAGAATATTTATTGTACATAAACACCCAAAGGGGGCAGGGTACAAAACATGAACATGACTAATTAAAACATTGACATACAAAACAGAATACAAACATTGCTGTGATTATATTGTTAGGAAGGAGATGCAGATTTTCTTTGCCTGAACATTTTGTGAATGAAATTAGAGATAATTTTTGCAAAGGGCTCTGGTGGATTTAATAGTATTTTTAGCGATAGTAGGTGCATAGCAAAGCCGGGTGATGAATTTAGTTCCCTTCTCAGATCTTTGTAGAGAGGGCATCGCAACAGGAAGTGTTCCTCATCTTCTGTTTCATCAAAATCATTGGAATGTTAAAGTATCTTCCTCGCTCAATTTGAAGGTCGTGAACACTGAGTCTTAGCCTTGTAACTGCTTTGCGGTGTTCTAATATGGGGGTTACTTTTAGATATGGTTTAATTCCGAATTTGTCTCCTGTTTTCCCGAGGTGTCTGAGCTTATGTTGTTTAGTGGATGCGAATAAAATGGGGGTGATTGTTTTATCAGATATATGCTCATGGGTCTGTAAATAAGAGCGACTAAAATCCTTTCCATAGAGACTGTACATGTCAGTGGTGGTCTCCGCATGTTCATGGCACACTCCAAGATGGTGCACACTCTGGAGTGGCTGAAGGGTGTCTGGTTGCTTCTAGTCCTGCTCAAACACTCCCCGGTCTATAATGCCTGTCAAAAAGTCATCATGTGATATCCTTAAACTCAGCTCTGCATTGGTGATCACGGGTGTGAACGTCAGTGTGGGAGGTGGCCCTGGGATGGTGACTTGGGAAGGTTAATTATTGACCTATTGGTGGTGTTGACAGTGATGGTCTGCCTTGTGGGGAGGGGGTTGGTTCATTTGGGGCCTTGGTGTTTGTTGAACATCTTGTGGTGTGGCTTGAGGTTGGTTCATTTGGGGTGTTGGTGTTTGTGGAACATCTTGTGTGGCTGGTGGCTTGTTCATTTGGAGTGTTGTATTTTATAGAACATCTTTTGTGGTTTGTGAATGCAAGTTGTATGTGCCTAACAAAATATCTTATGAAAGACTGCATTATAAGTAACTGGTGTATATGACCTACGACTACCTGGTGTATATGACCTACGAGTAGCCAGTATATAGGACCCACGAGTACCTGGTGTATACGACCTACGAGTACCTGGTGTATATGACCTACGAGTACCCAGTATATATACCCCACAAGTACCTTGTGTCTATGAAGCTGGGAGTATCCATTGTATATGCCCCACATGTGTTTGTGACCTCATAGTTTCATCACCATGTATTCTGGACTTGTGCACTGCGACCTTAGTTGAATGACCTTAGAGTATGATCGTGTATCAATACAGCGTTTGTGTTTCTGTCCCAGTGACATAACCGTGTCGGGTATGGGGTGTTGGGTGTTAGGTATAAGTCCTCACACTGGGGACAGGGCATGCATGGGGGATCAGTGGCAGCAGACCAAGCCACCTGCCCAGAAATATGTATTGTTGTCTGGAGTATTGTCTTTCTCAATATTGTCATACAGAATATTGTCATATTGTCAAAGAGTTTTGTCATCTCATGTATTGCCTGCTGGAGTATTGTCAAACAGAGTATTGTCATTGCAATTTGTCATCTGAAGTATTGTCATATTTTCATAGAGTTTTGTCAACCGAAGTATTGCTGACTTGGGTATTGTCTTATTGTCAAAGAGCTTTGCCATCTGAAGTATTGTCTAGCGGGTTATTGTCATACAGAGTATTGTCTTATTGTCAAAGAGTATTGTCATCTGAAGTATTGCCTGCTATAGTATTGTCAGACTGAGTATTGTCATATTATCATAGGGTTTTGTCATCTGAAGTATTGTCTGCTGGATTATTGTCATACAGAGTATTGTCCTATCATCAAAGGGTTTTGTCATCTGAAGTATTGTCTGCTGGATTATTGTCATACAGAGTATTGTCATATTGTCAAAGGGTTTTGTCATCTGAAAGGGTTTTGTCATCTGAAGTATTGCCTGCTGGAGTATTGTCATCCAGAGTAGAGTCTACTTGTCTAGTCATGGTATTAGTATTGTTGACAGGTGTCTGCATCATCTTGCTTACAGCATCATCTTGTTTACTATTTGTGTTGTGAAACACCCACTCTCATCAGCATTAGATCAAGAGAGAGATCAAATTCCTGTGTAGGTTATTGCTGCTCCAACTCGTATAGGATTGCCAGTTCATAAAACGATTACGGTTTATGTCTAGCGAGTTGTGAGTGTGTTACATTCTTTCTGCTATTACCTGCTGTTTTAATAAGAGAAGCCGAAAATTCCACAAGGGTTAGTTGTATATCCTAGCTTCTGACTGGAGTCTATTTTCAGTGTAGATATACATTGTGTAATTGGTGGGGTCCCACCGACAAGTTGTACCAGATGGATCTGAGTGGGGTTGGAATGGGTAGAATGGGTGTGGGGATGGGGTAGAGAGGGTGTGGGAATGGGGTAGAGAGGGTGTGGGGATGGGTTTGGGTGGTTCAGGACTGGGGTGTTAGTAGGTATTTGGGGTATTGGGGGTAGGTTGTTACATGTAGAAATTGTACCAGATGGATCTGAGTGGGGTGGGATGGAGTAGAGAGGGTGTGGGGATGGGGATGGGGATGGGTTTGGGTGGTTCAGGACAGGGGTGTTAGTAGGTATTTGGGGTATTGGGGGTAGGTTGTTGCATGTAGAAGTTGTACCAGATGGATTTGAGTGGGATGGGATGGAGTAGAGAGTGGAGTATTGATAGTTGAGGAGAGGGTTTTTCTATTGGTATTTCAGGTAGTGAGGAGGTGGGGGTTTCTTACATGTACAAGTTAAGCCCCTTGGATCTGAGTGGGTCAGGACAGGGTGGAGGGGGTGTGGGGATGGGTTTGGGTTTGGGTGGTTGGGGAGAGGGGCGTTAGTAGAGGTATTGCCGGGTGGGTTAGACACACAAGTTATGCCAGATGGATCTGAGTGTGGTGGGATGGGGTAGAGTAGGGGTGGGAATGGGTTTGGGTGGTTGGGGAGAGGGGCGTTAGTAGGGGTATTTGGGGTATTGCCGGGTGGGTTAGTCACACAAGTTAAGCCAGATGGATCTGAGTGTGGTGGGATGGGGTAGAGTAGGGGTGGGAATGGGTTTGGATGGTTGAGGAGAGGGGCGTTAGTAGGGGTATTTGGGGTATTGCCGGGTGGGTTAGTCACACAAGTTAAGCCAGATGGATCTGAGTGTGGTGGGATGGGGTAGAGTAGGGATGGGAATGGGTTTGGGTGGTTGGGGAGAGGGGTGTTCTACAGGTATTTGGGGTATTGGGGGGTGGGTTACATGTACAAGCTAAGGCAGATGGATCAATACAATGTATGTGGGACAGCTGGCATGACTGAAGCCATGCTGGGAGGACTTGCGGGACCCCTGCTGTGTCGAGGTAAAAGAGCTGTTGTTCAGACATTCACAGCCGAAATATCACTTGTCAGATTTGGGGCTTTATGGGGAGGGGCTAAGTAAGGAGGCCATTTTGACATTTTCCACATGAGCAGGTAGATATTTCGGTTGTTTGTAGGTTTTATGGCTCATGTCATAGATGACACATTTTCTATTGTGTGGATTGGACTAGAATCCAGGACGATAATGACCTGTGTAACACGATACTACTGCAAGGCTTAGAGTTCATTCACCATATATACATATGAAGTAGTCATATGTAGTAAACGATGTGACCGTATGGCTTAAGGGTACATTTCACACATGCACTGCGGTCACCTTGAATTGTGCTATCTTTGTGGGGGGATTCTGTGACAAAATAGGTCCCAAGTAGCTGGCTTTGTTTGTGCATGTCATTGTTGATACATATCATTATATTACAATTGTGCAGATCATTGCTCATGATGTCAATCACTGATTTGTCTGATTCAGACTCGATTATTTACAAACCACTGTCATATGGCAGGAATATGGCTTCAAACAAACAAACAAACAAACAAACAAACAAACAAACAAACAAACCGTGTCCTAGCTGCTCACCTGTATAATGACACCTGTTTCTACCTGAACGCTGCAGACAGTGCAGACAGGTAAACAGCCCTTTGATGATGATAGTAAGCACATTGCATTGGGAATACCCAGGAATCTTGTTAACTCCTGCCAACCAATTAGCTAAGTAAGCGCCCTGGCTTAGGATATACATCTGACAAAGTGTGTCCACGCTGGGTGAAGTCTGTACTGTGCATGCTGTGGTTAGAATTCACTGCTTTTATTTCAACACTTGTCGACAGCAGTCACGGACAGTGTATGTTGTAGCTGTTTAGGTGTGGTGTGTTAGGGCTGAAAGTAATTGTTTTATATCCTGATGGTTTGATTTAATAGAAGTGGCCTTTTGTTTGTCTGCTGAGTGAAAACTGTGCATTATGTCACATACACATACTCGTCTTGTATGTACAAAAATAGGTCAATGATATTAATAATGGTGAATTTTGTTTTGCCCAGTTAGCAATATTCTCATGATATATAGCTTTGTAAATTATGGAATCAAAGTGAGTTGAACAAAGTGGGTCTGACGGGTGCAGTTCCGGGGTAGAATAGGTCTTCAGCAACCCATGCTTTCCGTAAAATGTGACTATGC
Source organism: Haliotis cracherodii (assembly GCF_022045235.1). Taxonomy (NCBI): domain Eukaryota; kingdom Metazoa; phylum Mollusca; class Gastropoda; order Lepetellida; family Haliotidae; genus Haliotis; species Haliotis cracherodii. Next base: position 38,112,308 of record NW_027266308.1, read on the forward strand.
TTGTCATAAGAGGAAACGAATGGGATCCGGTGGTCAAGCTTGCTGACTTGGTTGATGCATGTCATCATATCCCAATTGTGTTGATCGATGCCCATAATGTCAATGACTGGATTGTCTGGTCCAGACTCAATTATTTACAGACCACTGTCATATGGCTGGAATATTGCTGAGTGTGGCGTTAAACAACACATCTGATCTAGTATGTGTGTGTTGGAAGATACTGAACTTGACTGTTTGGCTTGTCATTGTGTTATTCTTCAGGTTTCAATGCATAGTTGATAGATATGTAAACATTCAAAATATTTAATTTTTTTAGATACAGGTTGACTGTTTTTGTCATGACATGTTAAAACTGGTAGGGTAATTGGTGGTAAACCTGTTACACTGTAAACCTGTGTTTGATTCCGCACATGAAGATAACATCTGAAGCCTGGTGGTATTCTGTCACAGTGATATTGCTGGAATATTGTTAACAGCAAAGTTATACCTCTTATTCATTCACTCACTCACTCAACCACTCACTCACTCACTCACTCACTCACTCACTCACTCACACAACCACTCACTCAACCACTCACTCGCTCAACAACTCACTCAACCACTCACTCACTCAACCACTCACTCACTCAACCACTCACTCACTCACTCATTCAACCACTCACTCAACCACTCACTCGCTCAACCACTCACTCGCTCAACCACTCACTCAACCACTCACTCACTCAACCACTCACTCACTCAACCACTCACTCACTCACTCATTCAACCACTCACTCAACCACTCACTCAACCACTCATTCAACCACCCAACCACTCACACACTCACTCAACCACACAACACCCCACTCACTCACTCACTCACTTTTATTGTGATATCATGAGTGTATAGGTGGATCATGTTAGGTGGACTGGTCATCAGAGTGTGTGTCCAGTATGTGTGAGATAGCCAATTTGTAGATTTCCCAGCATCCCTCAAAACAGGAAGTGTACCTTTCATCCAGATGGGGTACTGTGTCTACTGAGATAATTTGCCCTAATTGAACCAATTTGAAACAATACTGAGCAAACATCCACCGTATAGGGGTCAGAACTTTCAAATATAGCCTGGCCTTTGCCCAGTGTGTTGGAAAGTGATTTGGCTGGACCACAGAACCATTAGCTCCTTCTGGTGTGTGTACAGGATAATTGGAGGAAGTTTGCTCAGTGGTCCGCACAATCTCTCACACAACAGCAGTGCCAAATTCTCATACTTCCACGCCATTCTCAGGACAGGGGTGTTTAACTCTCTAATGATGGCGACAAAGAATCAATTTGGTTGTTGACACTGGAATAATGGATGTATTTGGACTCTCCACTTCGATTCAACTTCCTTCTGACATTCTGTCGATGTCCTTGCGATTTTGCTATCAGATGGTTTCCATGAAGATTCCTGTCTTTCATCTTCATTGAATTCTTGTTTTCCTTCTAATTCGTGTCATATCAAAGCTTTCTCCTCCAACCTTAAAGAGTACACACAGGATCATGCATGCGGACAGATCGAGATGACTTGTCAACCACAGTATGACTTGTTCTTTCCCAAGCTGCATGACAAGCAGGGTTCCAGGGTAGAAGATGTCCACAGCATCTTTGGTTTGTCTTAACAGGCCACTGTGCTGTCTTAAGGGGGTACTGTGCTGTCTCAAAGGGTCATTGTGCTGTCTTAAAGGGGCACTGTGCTGTCTTAAAGGGGCACTGTCCTGTCTTAAAGGGGCACTGTCCTGTCTTAAAGGGGCACTGTGCTGTTTTAATGGGGACTATGCCCTCTCAAAGGGCACTTTGCTCCATGTTCAAAGTCTATGGTCTAGATGTTCATTGTCTTGGGGCTACAGGTTTGATTCCCACATGGGTACAATATGTGAAGCCCATTTCCGTGTCGCTCGCTGTGATATTGCTGGAATAATGCTTAAAGTGGGGTAAAACCCACCCACCCACCCACCCACTCACTCACTTGGGTCAGGCCCAGACATACAGAATGTGTCTTGAATGACTTGAATAAAGACTAGGACTGCCATTTGGCAAGAGTATTTTGTCCTCCTTTAAGAGATGAATTATGCAGGTTTTCACAGAGGCACATCCAGGCTTTGGAAAAGTAATGCTATACAGAAGGAACAGGTGACAAGTAAACTGTCCGAAAAGGGTGGGGTGGGTGGATGGGTGAAAGATCCTGCACCTGTCTTTGGATCTTTCAATGTAACCTCTTCTCTGATTTGTTGTAATCGTGACATCATGAGTGCATGGATTGTTGCTCACACTATCAATCGCTGGTTGCAGTGAAAACTAAGCAATACAAACCCCATAAGCTCATTTATTAAAGTTACTAAGCGATTTAAAAAAAAAATATGAGCCTGAATACTGTTTGAAGAAAAGCACCATGCAACAATGAAACTTTAGTGACAGACAAAATTACTTTTCCTGGGACAATATTTTTTCTCAATAAGATGGCACTGACCCCCACCCTTCCAACCAGATATTAAATAGTCGGTCCCTAAAGTAAGACTTTTTTATTTTTGTTCCGAAAGGATGTTACAGTGCAGCATATTAATATCATTATGGTCATACATATATGCAATATTAATTGTTATACATATGATTGTAAATTTGAAGTTTAAAAATGTTTGCTGTAGGATAATATAACAATCAGTTGTTATGGTTTAAATACAAGTTTTAAACATACCCAGCAATAAATATTGTGTGTATTACAATACAGTCACTGTGGTTCAGCTGAAAATAGCTGCAGGTGTTGTGTTCTGCAGTTGTCACTCACTCACTCACTCACTCACTCACTCACTCACTGTTAATTGTTGTGTCCTATATGCATTTATTTATAAATACTGTACCCCCATGTTGTGAGCAGTGATTATAATAAACTGCAGATATTGTTACAACTGCGAGAGTAACATCACAAAGTAACCATTATTGGAATAATGAGTTCACGTCAAAAGTCGTGACAGATCAGAGAAGTGAGCAATTTGTTGATGATCCAAGATACGAAAAGGCCAATATGTTGATGGGGAATTAGGAATGTAATATGTTATTAGGGATATAGTACATTGGGAACCGCTCACACCAGTGTAACAAGCAGCAGACAAATGTCACGTCAGGGGTCTAGGACACGACCTCCTGATAAGCCTAAACAGACATTTCAGACAAATTAAAGCAAATTAAATGAGGAAATATGGCTTTAGGCTGTTGTGAAATGATGAACGAATGAGTTGATACTTATCGGAGTAAATGTAAATAGGCCGATAATTCTGAGGTCGTCAACTCTTGCACTCGCACAGGGTAATGAATATTGGTCCTTGTTGGTCCTGAAATGTTTGTAATTGAGTAAGTACTGGCTTTGTCAATGTTTCCACCTCTGGGTAAATGACAGTGATTTCTGATAGCAGCTCGGAACGTGTGTTTATCAGAATGGTCATACGTGACATTTGTTGGCGACTGTCGATCAACGAGGTTTTATCGGACTTACTGTCTGTCAAAATATTTGTCTGTAGTACAAGCTTTGTGAATCAGACACCTGTCATAGATTAATGGAGTAAGATACATGTAGGTATACGTATAGATATCCCACATATCATGATTGTCGGATGTTGCATCGTCATTCCATCACTGGGTTTATCATGTCTAGCCGTGGTCATGTACATGCTTCTCACATAGATTTTTGTAGCTACATTTCATATTATATGATGGCTATCATTACGCACATCGTGATATCTGACACAGTTTGAGTAACAGGATCCCTTGGCTTTTCATAATAAACTGATAGAATCATGGTCACACAAGCCTATGTTCAACCTGAGGGTTGTAATAAAATAGGTTTGGAAGGATCAGAAAAGAAATCAACAATTATTCCACTGAATATTAAAATTAAATTAATATGATGTAAATGATAATTACAAACAGCTTAGCTAGTATTGCTTCCTGGGAAAGGCCATGAAAAATGGATACCAATTTGGTATTGTGAAAATCACCTAAAGTTAAAAAGATAGTGCAAAACCAAATGTTGTTTAAATTAAAACTATCAGCCTGAATATTTTTTTAAGGAGAAGAACAACAATGTAACTTTAGTGAAAGAATTTATTTTCTCGATAAGGTGAGGTGAAATTGGGTTTAACGTCACATCCATGATTATTGCACTTATACAGCTAAGTGTGCGTGCGTGCGTGCGTGTGTGGCTGCTTGTACTTTTAAGTATGGATTGATGCCGATTTATAGTGCTAGCTAACTGAGATCCCATGCCGCAGTTTAACATGAATACCCAACTCAGACAAAGTATACTAACTCTGAGCAGACCAGTCCTTGTTTTAGCCCCTTAATGCCAAGTGCCAGACAGGGTAACAACAAGTACCATCTTTTAAAATCTTTTGGTATGACGCGGACGGGAATCGAACCCCAAACCTTCTGCTCTCCGGGCGGACGCTCTACCACAAGAGCGGTCTTTTCTCGATAAGATGGCACCCAACCAAACCAAATCAGATATGAAATGGTCAGTCCCTAAAGGAAGATTTTTTCATTTGTTTCAGAAGGAAATTACAGCTCAGCATATTAATATTAATATGGTCAATGTGCAATATTAATTGTGATACATAATCACCAAAAGTTATATATATTATGTGAGAGACATCTTTTTGGTACATAATGCTTTGAATACATCTCTTTTCCCCAATAATGAACCTTTGGTGCTGAATAAGAAAGCCAGTTTAGACGAGGATTGGGTGGTTAGATTAACAGAACACAATTCCTTCCTACCTTCCAATAAATGAACTGTTTCTGAATATAAGTATAGATTGTTCACGTGTACCATGTCTTGAACTAATCATGTTTCAGAAGAAGGCTTTTTCCATAGTGAATTAAGGTGTTACGCTCACTGTAGTCATCTAAAGTCTCTCATTGGCAGTACCGCCAAAATTCTGGCACCAAACTTTGTACTAGGCACCAGGAAGGAAGCACAATCCAGAATGACCTTTGATGACCCGAAATATTTGTGTGAAATTCCGAGTGATTTTCTTTTGTGTTGTGATGTTGGCTACACAGTCTGTGTGCACATTTCTCAGCCATATTGCCTCCATGTGTTGGTAGAGGTAGGTGGTTTGTGTTGCGGGAGTGAGGCCTGGACAGGAAGTAGGCGACCTCTCCAGATGGCGACAACAAAAGCGCACCTCGCGTAGCAGTTGGCGCACATTGTTTCTAGAGTCTGTCATTCCAGAAGGAAATGCATGAATAAGTTGCCTAGCAATGAATCATCTAAATAGAATAGCCGGTATTGTGTGTGTTTTCCCGACATCGTCATCTAAAATGGCATCCTTGGTATTGTGCGAGATCATTCCACGTCCAAAATCATTCTTTTATAATCTGGATATATGTGTGATATTAAGAAAGCAGAATTTGAAATCAGGGTTGAGAATGCATCATTCTGAGATAAAAAACACAATGAAATGGTAACGCTTCTGTTTAAATCCTTGCAACATTCACGGGGCTTAACAATGGTGAATGAAGTTAGCTAGTTATTCTTTTGTCACATATTTTCCTTATAGGTATGAGGTAACAATATAGGAACACCAGTTTTGACATAACTCAATGAAAGAGCCTGACCATTGTTCCTCAATTAATGTGGATGATTTTTTCCAAATTTACTTTTATTCACCTTTCAATCACTGCTTCAGAACATTGTTTTTCTTCGAAAGAGGAATTATAGCTCGTACAACATCCTTCTTTCAGGGCATTCAGACTTTTCATTGAATTATTTTTTTGCTTGTAAAACGTTAGTAGGTATTTTCTATGTTTCCATGCTAAGTGCCCATGGCAGGGAAATTGGGAACAATTGTTATTTCAGTGGTATTTTAACAGTGCGTTTTAACATTGCACTTAATCACATAAGCGTTATAGCCTCTTTCTCTGTATTGGTCCTGTTATCAGTAAAATACAAGTCACCGCTACAAAGCCACATTATTAGTTATAAGTATAACAGCGTGAATTGGGAAATGTATGATTCCAATTTGGGAATTTTTGCTGACATTGGCTGCAGACTTAGGGGCACATAGAGGCCTCTTATCAAGTATAGAAACATTCCTGCTAATTCCTTTTTCAGTTATGGTAAAATTCCTGCTAGTTGTTAATGGTTAAATATATATCCCATATCCCATAAGTACCAAATGGTCGGTCCATTATTTGAATTGTACAATCTTCAAGTGATCTCTCACATGGTCCAGTGGTTACTGGTTCCTCTCAGTATGGGGAAGACCTGGGTTTTATTCCCATATGGGAACGCGAACACCTTCCTTGGTTGTCTGCCTCCATGTTGCACCATTGACCTCTACCCATAGACTTACATCTAGTCCCTGAAATGAACTTTTTTTACAGAAAAAAACCATGTTAAATTATTGTTATAACCTATAATCAATAGGAGCCAAGAGACTTTCTTCAAGTACTGCAGTAATCTAGACTTGCCAAATATTATAGATTTGCATGGGCTGTTTTGGATATATTTGTTCCAGACTGTATGAAAGAATACTGTACCCAAAATACTTTACATTAGAAATCTAATCCTTGTGACAATTTAACAATCTAACGAGGTGTTTGTCTGCTTCAGCGTTTGGCCCCGACAACTGCACCAGCGAAGACTGCGAGGCCATTGGGGATGTAACTCTGCAGTGTCCATTTGATTCGGATCTTATTGTCAACTCTACCGGTGCCACAACACGGTCGTTGTGTGTGTGTAATCATTCTTACTGTACTGTGCCAGTATGTGCTGCTGGATTTGAAAGTGTGCTTCTCAACCCTGCGGATTTACGGCCCGGATCCTGTTGTGATGAATTTGTGTGCAAGAGAACAGGTAAGACTGAAGACTACACTTCACACTTAACCACAGACACACTAGGTATCGGTGATCATCTATCGGTATTTGTCCAGCTCAGCTCTGAAATAAATATTTTGTTTCCGTTTTCTGTTTGCATCATTGTCCATCCTGATTGCAAACTCGACCAGCATTTCTGGCAAGGGCAGATAACTCTAGACAGGAACTTTTTGGATATGTGACATGCATTGTATCTTTTGTGGTTATTCTTGATTTCTTTCTCAGGCCAAAGTAAAAACAATGTTTTATTGAGGAGCCTACCCTCAATTTCCCGATAAAACACTATATTCTAGGAAAAAATGGCTTTTGGGTTTTAGTTTTGTTGCATCTTGTTTCTGTCATATTATTTTGACCTTTACCCCATAGCATATTGAAACATGAAAATATACTGGCCAGGCCTTAAGAGTGTTTAAAAATCCATTGAGTGCATTTGCATCAAATGAGAGGCTGTTGGGTATGATTTGGTTCAAGTTGAGGGGGGGGGGAACAGTCGGGTAGCCTAGTGGTTAAAGCGTTCACTCGTCACGCCGAAGAGCCGGGTTCGCTTCCTGGACATGGGTACAATCACCATTTCTGGTGTTCCCCGCTGTGATATTGCTGGAATATTGCTAAAAGCGTCAGAAAACCATACTCACTCACTCACTCACTCACTCACTCACTCACTCACTCACTCACTCACTCACTCACTCGCTCACCGGACCCGTGGTTAGTCATGTGATATATTGTTTAATGACAAAAACTCACTATAGCTCAGTGATTACACCACAAGTCTCTAATGTTCGCATTTCTTTCTGATGAAGCACACATTCCTTTTGACTTGTAAATGTTTGAGTAAAACTATAGGTTCAGTCAACTTCATTGAACGCATGATCTGATTGTTTGATACATGTATCTAAATAGTTTTAGCCAGGGCTGCGGTAAAACAATTACCAATCAGACATTTTGTTCCCTACTCTTGAGACTTGGTACCCGGGTAGGGTTGGGTACTAGGGGGTCGGGCCCCGGGTAGTAAATTTGGACTCGTCCCAGCCCTTGTAAGAATATTGGCCTCCAGCAACCTATGCTTGTCGGAAGAGGTCACAAGTGGATCGGCTGGTCAAGTTTTGGTGACTTTGTTGATGCATGTCCATTGCAAGGGCCCATGCTCATTATGTCAGTCACTGGATCGTCTGGTCAAAACTGGATCATTTACAGTCTGCTGTCAGATAACTGGAATATTGCTGAGTGTGGCCCGGCACTTGTCATACAACTAGTAAGGAATGTGGTATATAATGATAGGTTGTCTGTGTAGCTCAGTGGATAGAGACACCCTGACACTGTGAAGTCTGTCATGCACGGATGAATTGAAAAGGAAGCCTAAGCCACCAGTTTAACTTTATGGTCTATGACCTAAGATAGTTCAAGAACGTACTATCACTGACCGGTTAAGTGAAAAACTCTGACACAAACTGGAGACTGTGAAATAATGTCTCATTCCATAAAAGGCGACTAACGAGATTGGGTGGTCAGGCTGGCTGACTTGGTTGATGCATGTCATCGTATTCCAATTGCGTGGATCGAAGCTGATGATGTCAGTTACTGGATTGTCTGGTCCAGACTTGATTATTTACAGACCGCTGTCATATAGCTTCAATATTGCTGAGTCCTGCGTTAAACAACAAACAAACAAACAAACAAAACCATAGTCCCATGACTATTAGGAGAACTATTCTGATCATGGACTTTTGACAGGAACAGTTTTGGGGGGTCCAGTTCAATAGAAATGTTTCCATTTATCAACTACCCAATTATGTGGTGAAAATGTACCTCGATATTCTTGTCATCATTGAGAGTATTCATATTGTTGCCCTTCATTGCGGTGCTTTCAACTTGAATTCTTGCTGAAGGTATTATAAGTACTTGTAATGCATGTCGACCATACTTGTTTATACATAACACTGAAGAGATGAGTCGTCGAGCTGATATTGATATGATATGGCGCCTGAAGTGCTGTAGAGATCTGTTTCCACATCATTAGTCTTTACATGTCAACAGTCATTACACACAACTGTCTAGATAGATCTGTGTGTTTGATTGACCTGAGTATTCCATAGCCTCCATGCAAGGGTCCCATACTGTAATGTCGGTACTGTCGTGACTCAGCAAGGACTTGTGACGGTTGTTGTGCTTTTTCTATCATGAGAACTTACGACTTTTGCTCTGCTTTAACTGTTATAGTGATAAGTGCTACCATGGTGCTATATCTATCGTGATTCTGATGTATAAGCATTGACTTACGACAATCATATTGCCATAACTATCGTGACTCTTATACCTAAGCACTGACTTATGATGACAATGGTGCCTCAACTATCGTGACTCTTATACCTAAGCACTGACTTATGATGACAATAGTGCCTCAACTATCGTGACTCTTATACCTAAGCACTGACTTACGACAATCATAGTGCCATAACTATCGTGACTCTTATACCTAAGCGCTGACTTGCGACAATCATTGTGCCATAACTATCGTGACTCTTATACCTAAGCGCTGACTTCCGACAATCATGGTGCCATAACTATTGTGACTTATACCTAAGCACTGACTTACAACGATAATGGTGGCATAACTATTGTGACTGTTATACCTAAGCACTGACTTACGACAATAATGGTGCTATAACTATCGTGACTCTTATACCTAAGCACTGACTTACGACGATAACGGTGCCATAACTATTGTGACTCTGATGTATAAGCATTGACTTATACTCATGCTTCTCTACATGGACTACTGGTAGTCCGAAAAGTGGACCTAGGATTGATGAAAGAGGGTCTCCAGGAAGCAATTACTTAGCTGTCCAAGGTCTGGGATACAGGTCTGGGTTTATGGAGATGCACATCCCTGGTTGATGAGGCTGCTGGTGGATATGCCTGGCCATGTAATGAAATGAGGCCATTTACCAGTAAATATCGCACCCATTGTATCAAGTTGTCAGATAAGATTAATGGAAATTGGTGGCACAAAGCTGTTAAACTGTATGGTGGTCGGATGGCCATGGGGATAGAATATTAGTATGGGAGGGATTGAGATATTGGTTGGCACTGACTATGTGAACAGTTAATATTAAACTTGATTGGGGCCAGGTTTTCGGTAATACCCGGTGGTCAGGCTAAAATTGGCATTTCAAGGAAGATTAACTTCAACAGATTGTTATTTATGTTGCTGAGTTATTAAGTGATCTATTTTCAAAATAATATGCTTATGTTCTTCTATAAGTCTTAGATTATAATGATAGTTTACAAAACATTGTACATTTGGCATGATATGATTAATTGGTTATCGTATCCAAATTGCATAAATCCTTGCTCTTGATATGAATTACTGGATTGTCTGGTTCAGACTTGGATTATTTACAGATCGTTGTCATATAACTGGAATTTTGCTGAGTATGTCGTTAAACAACAAACAAAAAATATACAAACAAAGCAGTTGTTTATTGACATTTTTGGACATTTTGCAAAGTCAATCATCTGGTGGCGTATCAACTGGATCTCAGTTCATCAAAGTATTTTGAAGATTTAAAATTTAGCTGATAAGTTTAATATTTCATATCTTAGCATTTTTTTTAAATGGTTTACAAAATCAGTGATCTGTTGGTATAATATGAACTGGTTCTCTACATGCAGGCATTTTGAAGATCATGAACTTAAGCAAGGGTTCATTCCCGAATTTGTTTTTGTAAACTGTCTGAACATCTTTTGGGTGAATTGACGCTGTACAATGACGCTGTACAATGTCCGTGGTCATAAACTGACAGCAAGGCAACTGAAGCAGAGTTGCCGGGAAGGTCAGTCTTGCTGAATCAGCTGGGAATTCAACAGCCAGTCATAAGACGGTCCATACCGAGGACATGGACTTGGAACATATTGAGAGGTAAAGGGGCCCCGTTTAGCTGTGGTAATAATTTCTGGTCATATCTCTGAAATGACCACAGCTCAATAGGGGGATCTACACACTTTGCAGAATAGACTTAAGCTTCTCACCTGGAAATAGTGTCCGGTTATTGATATGTTTCTTGTCTGACAGTATTGTTATTTTAGGCTTCTGTCTGCCAGGCCATGTCATTGTCCACCATGGCTGGAAAAGCTGGTTGGATGTCGGCACAATGCCCTCGGTTATTGGTTGCTTTCATCAATCAAACTTATTGGATCCTGATAATAAGCTACCCCAATGAAAGGATTTGGTAAATAGCCTTTAAGGGATCACATCAATTTATCAAGAATGTGATGCTTCATCATCGTATGTGCTATACATGCTGATAATGTTTCACAGATACAACACTGGATACTTGTCCTCGGGATATATATGGGCTGTTTCTACACTTTGCTGATTAAGCATATCTAAACGGAATGTTGGCTTGATAATGAACATTTTTTGGAAAATTGAGATATTTGGTCGTTTTGATGGCAGAGTTTTGAAAGATTATTTTCACATAGGCAGTCACAAGTTGTGGGTTTGTGGATCGCTTTTGAATTTTGGAAATCACATATGATATACTGTACTTACAGGACTGATTTTAGCATTTTATTAAGTTGCCAATATTTGTGCATCTATGTTTTTTGTGCAGTATGCATATTCACAATATTGTGAAAGTGAGGGTAATTACGAATAATATATTGTTTAAATGCAGATTATTCTTATTGACAGTATGTGTCAGTGAGTTGCTAACAGATAGGAAATCATGACAACATATTTCAGTGAAAACAAACATTAATATTAGAGGCTGCAACCAGGATACAGAAAGTTATCACAGTGAATCAGGGAGCTAATTTAAAATGTAAGCCACTTAAAAGTGCCAGCATGGAAAGTGTTCAAAAGGATGAGCTCAGGCAGTGTTTAAAATACCTGCCTGCCCGACAGTCCGAGTTGGTCTATTTTGCTGAGGGACAGTCAGTTTTCAAAAATTGGCCACACCCAATGGTCGGGGCACTGATCTAAAGCAATTCCCTGGGACTGGTTGTTGCCTGTGTTATTGTTTCCACCTTTCACCTGAGCATTGCTTATTTTATCGTGTTAATATTTTTACACTCAAAATGTGCAAAGTTTTCACTTAGGAAATTTATTAAATGCCAAAATATTCAGTTATTTTACAAACTGACTCAAAATATGTCCATCTGTATTATTATGATAACAAATTCCAAACATTTTTACGTTTAATATTATCACCATGTGACTAAAAATGTTAAGATTAAAAGTACATTTGCATATTGTTTGGCTTCTAATCTTTCCATAATTAATCTATTGTGATGTTTTTGACCGTCTTAATAATTTTTTGTCAGTCTGTTAAATAAATGGACAGACTTTTCAGTCAATTTGTAAAATGACTGAAATATTAAGACATATTATAAATTACCTGAGTGAATCACATTTTACACATTTACTGTAACATATACACGCTTACAAAGGAAAAGACTTGTGAAAACAATGTCTGTCGCGCATCGAAGAATTTCCCAACCAAGACGTAGAGGAACAAGAATGATTCTTTTCAATGCTACAACAAATGAATGAAATCAAAATGCAAATATCATAATTACAACCTACTAAAGTTATATGTATAATTTTAGGCTGCGTCCTTGTTCGAGGAATGTATCCGTGAATATCCACATAGAGGAACGATAACCCACACGTCTGCAGCTGTACAAAGAAACTTAATCAATGCCACATGTCTCTGTAACAATTAAATATTTTAAAATATATGTATCATCTCGGGATATTATAACCCGTGTTCGTTTCTCAACTAATCACTTAGTTTGTTTCAATTGTTTCACATAGGTGTGAAGCCCCAAGGGTCAGCTGAGAAAGCCCACATTACAACCTTTTTCATAATGTCCATGGTTCTTAAAAAAATTCCATTGAGTTAGATAACAATGAGCAATCAATCAACGTATCATCGGTTAACCCTTTGAACAAATTATGTTGTTTTTACATTGGCACTTGACGGCATGATATGACCTACACATGTAAACACTTACTTTTGACATATCAAATGTGCATTATAACAGTGATTAATCAATCAACATATTTTCTGTTGATCCTTTGATGGCTAGGAATGATCCATTGATTTACAAAAATGTAAAACAACTGATCATTCATCTCTTGCTGGGCTGCTACGTGCATATTACATAACACACATTTCACCTCACTTCAAATCTGGATTTTGATTGCATAATTACCCCAGACACAAGAAATGCCGAATGGGAACCTTTATCAGGTAATTTGAGTGGTGCTACCACTAATTATACCTGTAATAAATTCATTAACTGAGCATCAAGTGTATGACGACAAATGCACAAGTGTAGAGTTATACCAGAAAACATGGATGACAACAAGGGAGTAGTAATTGTATTATCTACGCAATCCGAAATCCGAAATCCGAAAATGTTTTCACTGCAGGGATAAATTATTTTTTTTACTAAACCATAACCATCAGGGGTATTTCCAAATAACAACATCCAATGAGCTTCCACCGTTCTTTTAGCCTGTTTGTTTAGGCTGAAGAAATTAATTAACATGCACCCTTTGTCATAATCTTTATAGATATATCACGGGTAACCAATCAGTGTTCAAAAATGCGTCAAACAAATATTGCGTCCAAGTTTATTTCCCGGTAGCTGTCCTTGCAGACGGTAGCCCAGTCTCTTGTCATGCTCAGTTGCGTTAGCGATCAAATGGACTCACAGCAGCTATAGTGAGCCCTAGCGGCCAGTGTCAGACAGCCGAGAAGATGCCAGGGATTACTGCCCCTTTAAAGTTACTAAGTGGACAATCCACCAGTTTATTGTTATTTTCTAAGAACTAACATTCAACAGCACTATTCTTATGTTTACTCTGTTGTTACTTTTGTTTGTTTGTCTTGAACCTTCTGCCCTGGCAACATTGTATCTGGTCTGGTAACCTTGCAATGTTGCCAGTCTGGTAGTCTAACTGAAATTTTAGGGAATTTTATACATTGGCTCTGGGTTTTACTTGATGCACAAATGTGCATTTAGTATGCACAAATGTAGAGAATGGATGCCGAAAAAAAGGTATGCACAGTAGTATCCACTGTACCTACAGCTAATCAAGAGCAGTGATGGGAATCTGTCATTTCATCCATCTATCATTACCACCCTCCACATTATCACTGATCCATTCCAGGCTCTGCAGTAATTATATAAACGTATTGGGGCACGGGTGGCCCAGTCGTCTAAGGCGCCGCGATTCGCTGTGTAGAGTTGCGTCCCTTGGGCACGCCAGAAACCTATGATTGTGGGTTCGAATCCCGGTTCGCCCTGATTAAATTTCTAGGTTTGTCAGTGTAGCAGTACGTGGAGTCATCCCACAGATAACATCCTCACCTTGTCAGCTTGCTGACGGGGTTAACCTCTTTGGTCATGTGGACAAGACGTCTGACCTCTGATCAGAAGGTCCGTGGTTCGAATCCCAACACGGGACTCGGAAATATACCATACCCGTGCTCGTGGGTTTCACCGAAGTTGTAAACGTCTGAGACCTGCATCACTTCGGGCTTTCCTCCCACATTAAGCTGACTCGCCTTGATATCACTGGAATACTGTTAAAAGAGGCGTTCAACCAAACTCACTCACTCACTCACTCACTCACTCACTCACTCACTCACTATAAACGTACAGTTCACTACACCATTTCATTACTTTACAGGACCATCATATTGATTACCAAGGACCCTTACAATTAATTATTGGGGTTCCTGGATCCCTCCTTTTGTAAGTCAAGGTAAAACTCTAAATAAGCTTAATAGTTCTAAGTCAGGAACATGTGAGGAATTAAACCCAGGATCTTCAACATTATGAGCAAACACATGTACTACTAAGCTATTGCGTCCCCCTTGTAGAGCTACATGTACTTGTAGCATATCTACATAATTCGTGTCGCAGTACATCCTTGCCACACATGACCTTGAATAGATTCAGCTCATGAGATGTTGGAGTAGAACAGTTGTGCAAGAGTCCGAGATTCTGGTGAATAATGTCCACGTGTTCTCCCAAGCCACCTGATACCACTAAATGTGACCACCAGGAGAAAAGGGACCTAACGGGTGCTAGGATACAATTGTGCTGTGACGTCATAAAAAAAGATGTTTGACGTCAACTAACTTCCGGATAAAACGCCATGTGTCATATTTCTCTCTCGTTAGTTCGTAATGTAATAAAAACAAAATTATTTCAAAACATTTCTGCTTACGTGTCTACTTTCAACTAATCAGACATTATATCCCCTAAATTCAATCATTACATAAACAGTTTTACTTCTGAAAATTGGACTTTGTCCAATGAGTCAGAAAATGAATCTAAATGTTTGATGCCCTGAATCTTTGTAATAAATATGAATTGAAGCTTAGGAATTGTATTTTTGTGTTCCTAAGATACTGTAGCTTTAAATTGTAATGAAAAGCCAAATGGGATTTTTCACCCATAAGGTCCCTTATGTCCTGGTGGGTCCCATATAGTGTGTTCACTGCCTCCCCTGTAGTCATGATGTGACCACTCAAGCAGTGCATAGCCCTCATCAGCTGACTGGCTGTCTAGGCCCGTAAATACATGGTTCATTATGCTTATGTATCTCCGAGAGTCATAACCTAGTAGAGCAGTACTGTCATTTTGACAGATTGTAGGTCAGTCATGTATGAAGACGGCACAGGTATAAAAGTACTTCGGGCGTCTGATGTATGGATATGGAGGCCAACTCTCTTGGTGTGTTCGAAATGAGAAAATATTTTTCGCCTTGGGGAATTCTGGTGCATTTGACATAGTATTTTTGATGAATATCTGTAAACATAATTGTTTTTGTACTGAACTAGTGAAAAATAGGTGACATATTCAGCTTGCCCGGTCAAAATGTTTAAGTGGGCTTGATTGCTATGGGACCTGTGAAGATCCGGGCTAGAACAGGGCTTCAACAACCCATGCTTGCCGTTACAAGTGACTATGCTTGGCGTAAGAGGCGACTAACGGGATCAGGTGGTCAGGCTCGCTGACTTGGTTGATGCATGTCATCGATCCCAATTACGTGGATCTATGCTCGTGATGTCAATCACTGGGTTTTCTGGTCCAGACTTGATTATTTATAGACTGCCGTCATATTGCTGGAATATTGCTTAATGCAGGGTTAAACAAACAAACAAAAGCATGCGATGGTTGGAACAGTTGATGGATATGAGTAATGAGGTCATCTCAAAAACTGCTTGGCATGCATGTTCCTCACAAAAACACCAGTACTTGGTTCTTCATTTTTGATCCAATTTTGATTAAAAAATTTGGAAATAGTTTATTTCTGAAACCCCCCTGGGAAATTAGCTGAATAATCTAATCTAAAATGTTAACTTTTGCTGTTATCAATTTCTTATTTGTAAACAACTTCAAGGTTTGTTAATGATTGTCAGATATTAATATTTGGTAAATCTTTGCCCAGACACCCCTGGTTTTGTCAAGGTTGGTGTTGTCCAGGTTGGTGTGGCTGAAGTAAATGTAGTTGAGGTTGATGTGGTTGAGGTTGGTGACAGTGATGCTGTGTCACATCCTGGGGAACAATACCTAGATGATGGTGATGCTGTGTCACATCCTGGAGAACAAAGTCTAGATGACGAGGATGCTGTGTCACATCCTGGGGAACAATATCTAGATGATGGTGATGCTGTGTCACATCCTGGGGAACAATATCTAGATGATGGTGTTGCTGTGTCACATCCTGGGGAACAATACCTAGATGATGGTGATGCTGTGTCACATCCTTGGGAACAAAGTCTAGATGATGGTGATACTGTGTCACATCCTGGGGAACAAAGTCTAGATGATGGTGATGCTGTGTCACATCCTGGGGAACAATACCTAGATGACGGTGATGCTGTGTCACATCCTGGGGAACAATAGCTAGATGACGATGATGCTGTGTCACATCCTGGGAAACAAAGTCTAGATGGCAGTGTTGCTGTGTCACATCCTGGGAAACAATATCTAGATGACGGTGTTGCTGTGTCACATCCTGCGGAACAATATCTAGATGACAGTGATGCTGTATCAGATCGTGGAGACAGCGCCCCCAGAATCAGATGTTAGCAAGCTCACCAAGACAGGATAGTATTTCCCACAGAACTTCCACACTCAAGACCGGAGGCATTCCTCTGGACATATGATATGTGACTTGATACCCAGGCTAACCTGGCCAACATGAAGTAGTGGCAGTTTTGTTAGTACCGGACTCAGTCTTCCGTTTGACTTGCCCATGACATCAGCACCAACACAGACTTAACACAATTGTTCCCCAAAGTGTAGGTGATGAATTACAGGTGAAGCTAATTAAGTATGCAAGACCAGTCTTGCAGACACTGACGAAGGATATAATAAAGACATTGCGATCATGTTTTCAGGTATTTACATATTACTAAGTTACACATTTATGGAGACTTGAGACCTTGTTTTATCTCCCTTATTAACTCGCTTAGCCTGTGTGGATGTATGTCAAGGTTCCTTGTCAATCATCAGGTATAGTTTCATAGTTTCATGTAGTCGTATAAGGTGACCCTGGAATACCTCCTTACTAATGTCACTAGATTCAACATTGCTCAGGAGGTTTTTCAAAAGCAGTATTTTGTAACAGACATTTAACATCATGTTTAGCATCTTGATATGCACAGGCACAGTGTTCCTTGGGCAGTGATTATTATGTTATGTGTTTATGAATTTTGTTTTGTTCTTACAATGTTGGTGGTTGACAAACAAAAATTGTCTTCAAGTAAACATGTCTGAATTTCCTGAATTTCCTGAATTTATGCCCCTTGTCTGCTCTCCTGAGGCACATGAATACCGCCATTTGCATGTCTAAATGATTGCACAACTAGATATATTGAAGAGCTGTAACTCTTTATTGGTCTATACTGATTCAAGCTTCGCTTTATATTTAGATTTCACAGTGAAGTCACTTTTCAACACAAAATACCTCCGTGGTCTGGAAGTAGTGCGTCCACCCGGAGAGCGGAAGGTACCGACCCCGTCATACCAAAAGACGTTAAAAGATGGTACTTGTTGTTACCCTGTCAGGCGCTCCGCATTAAGGGTCTAAAACAAGGACTGGTCGGATCGATGTCAGTATACTATGTCTGCATGGGGTATTCATTTTAAACTGAGACATGGTATCTCAGTGGGCTAGCACTATAAAATCGGCATTAGTCCGAACACCTACAGGCAGCCACACACACACGTGCATGCACACCGCTATATAACTGTAATAATCTTGGACGAGACATTAAACCCCATTTCACCTCACTTCACCTTTTCAACACAAACTAATATGAGAGATTTTTCATGTTCATTTATTGTATATACTTTTGTCATACCATTAAAGCCTTCATTATTAAGAATATACCTAAAAAGTAATTTCCGTTTTACTTTAAATTTTGCTATTTTTTCATGTTGGTGAATATGTAACACCCTTCCCCCAATAAATATTAATCGACATTCCGAATTCTTATGGCTGACTAAGGGGCGGTCGGGTAGCTTAGTGGTTAAAGTGTTCGCTCATCACGCCGAAGACCCAGGTTCGATTCCCCACATGTGTACAATGTGTGAAGCCCATTTCTGGTGTTTCCCGCCGTGATATTGCTGGAATATTGCTAAAAGCGGCGAAAAACAATACTCACTCACTATGGCTGACTAAATACATTGTCAAACCTGGCTGGTCATGTCCCTTTGTGGTCGGTGCTCATGCCATCAATCACTGGTATGCCTGACTCAGACTCAATCTTTTATAGATCACTGCGATATTGCTTACAGCATGACACAGTCACTCAGTGATACGCAGAGCGGCTGATCTTGGCCTCATTTTCACTCTTGGATGCTGTAATACCTCTAATATTAATAATGACCCGTTATTCCAGAAGTTTACTCTATACTATACATGTTAGCAGGGCCTCGAGCTCTTTGAACAACATTTATCAGCTGAACGAAGTACTGAAATTTGAGGATGGCCATTTATGAGTTATTTGGAGCCAATTATGCTTCAAGTTGATGCAGATCTAAAGATGTTTTTTATGCAATTGTCTGTGTCATTGTTGGTGTGCTGGTGGCTGTTTTACATATATGTTTTGTAATGGAGATTGGTCGTAGGACCGTATCATATTTTGCTGCCCCTACCCCCCGTTTTATATGACATTTTATCATGCCCCAAACCCCCACCCCCCCCCCCCCCCCCCCCACACACACACACACACACACCCTTCCTTTATTAAATGACCAGTCCCTAAATAGTGTTAACATTTATAAAAAAGATTATGTCCAAAATACTGATTCATGAAGACAGGTCATACTACAAAGATAAATTGTATGAATACATTAGGTGTGTTGGGCTGTAAGATAAACAAAATGTATAGTTGTATTGCAAAATTGGATATATTGCTGAATTATATTAGCACAAATGACCCGTGAAGATTCCGGGGTAGAATAGGTCTTCAGCAACCCATGCGACTATGCTTGTCGTAAAAGGCGACTAACGGGATCGGGTGGTCAGGCTCGCTGACTTGGTTGATGCATGTCATCGATCCCAATTGCGCGGATCGATGCTCATGATGTCAATCATTGGATTGTCTGGTCTAGACTCGATTATTTACAGACCGCCGTCATATAGCTGGAATATTGCTGAGTGCGGCGTTAAACAACAAACAAACAAACAAATATTAGCACAAATATATGTTCTTAACATGGTTAGCACTGATTCATGTTCTGGAAATACACAGAACTGTGTAGGTGATGTCTTGCATTGAGTGAGTGAGTGAGGTGTTACTCTGCTTTTAGCAGTATTCCAGCAATATCACAGTAGGAATCACTAGATATGGGCTTCACACATTTTTTGCAGGTGTGAAATTGAACCCAGGCCTTAAGCGTGACAAGGGAAAACTTTAACCACTAGGCTACCTCTTACATATGAATGTGATATACAGACAATGTAAAAAATAAGATTATGTTTTTGTAACCTTGGTGAATATGTGTTTCAGCACCTTGTCGGTCAGTTATCTGCCCACCAGCTGAAGACAAGACATGTCCGCAGGACAGCTACGAACTGCCCAATCAGCTGACCGATGATGGATGCTGCTACATCAAGAAAAGGTAATGTCCGTCATGGCCGCCCAGCCTCACAGACCTCCATGGAGAACACACATGCTGGCCCTCCCTCACCCCTGCTCCCTGCTGTACACCAGTCACATGTTGGAAGAAAGTACAATCTAGTTTTTACCTATAGAGGTAATCTAGTTTTTACCTATAGAGGTAATCTAGTTTTTACCTATAGAGGTAATCTAGTTTTAACCTATACAGGTAATCTAGTTTTTACCTATAGAGGTAATCTAGTTTTAACCTATACAGGTAATCTAGTTTTTACCTATAGAGGTAATCTAGTTTTTACCTATAGAGGTAATCTAGTTTTTACCTATACAGATAATCTAGTTTTTACCTATACAGGTAATATAGTTTTTACCTATACAGGTAATCTAGGTTTTACCTATAGAGGTAATCTAGTTTTTACCTACACAGGTAATCTAGTTTTTACCTATAGAGGTAATCTAGTTTTTACCTACATAGTTCCCCATTTAACAATCAGCAGAATCTTGTTGGACTGGACCTATAGGAAGCTAGCACCACGACTACTGGACACAGTGTCCACGAAGTGGAAGGGGGATATAGGAATAGGTGCTGTCCGTCTGTCCTTCCGGAAAAAATCCATGAGAGATATTTTAACCAAACTTAGCACATAGATAGGTCTAGTGTTGAACTAGCATGTCATCGATCTCAAATGTGTGGGTCGATGCTCATGATATTAATCACTGGATTGTCTGGTCAAGACTCGATTATTTACAGACTGCCATCATACAGCTGGAATATTGCTGAATGCGGCGTTAAACAACCAACCAACCAACAACCAACTTGAGAACATTGGTTAAAAACATGTAACAATTGGTGGTACAATGCTTTGCAACTCTGCAGTTGACCGAAATCTGTGTGTTGAGATCCATGTTGTTTACGAACTGGATGTCTAGTGTGTTACGTGATTTTGATTAGACTATGCATAGACTTGTTATTCCAGCCCAAATGTTACGAGTACTCCTAAATTCCAGCCTAGTTCGACAAGGGTGGAAACTGTACTTTTATAGATAACACCCTTGCCACGGGAAGATGAGCCAGGCTCAGGTTGTGGTGTCTCCCCTGAAATCACTTCAGAAAAGGAACATTTTATATCAGTCAAACATATCTTGATGAAATATGATGACATGCAGGTATAGCATAATCACAATGAATATCTGTGAACCGCGTCCTGTACTGGAGTACTCTTCTCCCATGACATGTGACATGTTTATCATGTCTGTTTGCAAGGCCGTGCCCGACATTCCAAGTAGAGGGGGCATGATGACACCAGCATTCATCATTTAATGGACCGTAAGATGCTTGCCATAGCCAACACATTAGGTACAATACAACCATTTACTCTCCCCAAAAAACTTTCAGTTGTGGTTCTACTGTTGCTGTTAATGGGATATATAGGGTTCTCTTGTCACTAGTTTGTGAGCCTGTCAGACCGGGTCTGTCTGTATACCACTCCGTGTGGAGCCCTGTGGAGCCCTGTGGAGCCTCCTTCATGGAGCTTCTTGTCACAAGGCCATTGTTTGCTATATGTACCTTGCACATAGCAGATTAAAGATTCTGATGTGAATGTGGGTGATGAAGATGAAACAAAGGTTTCGGCTAAGTCATTACTTAACCCCACCATGAAGCATAAGGGGGATATAGGAATTGGTGCCGTCCATCTCTCCTTCCGTCCTTCCATCCATCTGTCCTTCCGTCCATCCATCAATCACGTTTCCGGAGCAGAACTCCCAAACCATGACAGATATCTTAACCAAACTTGGCACATCGATAGGTCTAGTAGTGAATTGGTGCATTTTGATAGTTTGGGACTTTTCAAAAAATTATTTTTTGAGTTTCCATCGCAATGATTTTGACTTACCGGTAGTCTGAAAATGGCAGTAGTGCTCGTTTCCTTAGCAGATCTTGAAACCATACAATATTTCTTGCCTTGCACACAACCAGTCACTTTTTTTTTTTTTTTGGGGGGGGGGGGGGGGGGGGGGGGGGTGTGTATGAGTGTTTCCTGCTTTTTTAGTTTGTTGTAAAAAAATATTTTTTGGGGATGAAAGTCCTATGTCTATGGAGTTTCTCTTTAAGGTAACTTTCATCATAATCAACACCCCTGTTTGGATACTTGGTACAATAGGTACCCACAGTACCTTTAGTCGTTGTTGCAGTGATCCATTCTTATAAATTTCAGCACTATTTAGCCAAGGGAATCTGTTTCAGCAGATAATTGAGACTGTTCTCTGGCACTGACATTGTATATTTACCTCTGACAAAATCTTGAATGTAGCCAATCAAGCAGGTAGAAACCAAGACGAGTCTACTCACCCCAGCTGGGTTTTGGCATCCGTTTCAGTAGGTCCTAGTGTCAATGTATGAACTGTGATTAACTGAGCTTACAAAAAGTAATTTTACAAGACTTGGACTTCAGACTTCAGTGGTCTGCAGGGAGGTGTTCTGGTGTGAGATGTGTGAGTGGAGAGGGAGGTGTACTGGTGTGAGTGGAGAGGGAGGTGTACTGGTGTGAGATGTGTGAGTGGAGAGGGAGGTGTACTGGTGTGAGATGTGTGAGTGGAGAGGGAGGTGTGGAGAGGGAGGTGTACTGGTGTGAGATGTGTGAGTGGAGAGGGAGGTGTACTGGTGTGAGATGTGTGAGTGAAGAGGGAGGTGTACTGGTGTGAGATGTGTGAGCTGCAGGGAGGTGTACTGGTGTGAGATGTGTGAGTGGAGAGGGAGGTGTACTGGTGTGAGATGTGTGAGTGGAGAGGGAGGTGTACTGGTGTGAGATGTGTGAGTGGAGAGGGAGGTTTACTGGTGTGAGATGTGTGAGTGGATAGGGAGGTGTACTGGTGTGAGATGTGTGAGCTGCAGGGAGGTGTACTGGGGTGAGATGTGTGTGTGGAGAGGGAGGTGTACTGGTGTGAGATGTGTGAGTGGAGAGGGAGGTGTACTGGTGTGAGATGTGTGAGTGGAGAGGGAGGTGTACTGGTGTGAGATGTGAAAGCTGCAGGAAGGTGTACTGGTGTGAGATGTGTGAGTGAAGAGGGAGGTTTACTGGTGTGAGATGTGTGAGTGAGAGGGAGGTTTACTGGTGTGAGATGTGTGAGTGAAGAGGGAGGTGTACTGGTGTGAGATGTGTGAGTGGAGAGGGAGGTGTACTGGTGTGAGTGAAGAGGAGGTGTACTGGTGTGATGTGTGAGTGGAGAGGGAGGTGTACTGGTGTGAGATGTGTGAGCTGCAGGGAGGTGTACTGGTGTGAGATGTGTGAGTGGAGAGGGAGGTGTACTGGTGTGAGATGTGTGAGTGGAGAGGGAGGTGTGTTTGTCTCACCTTTTCAATCTTCCCTTGCTTCTTGAGTTCTCAATTCTCCATTGTTTGTGGATGCAATCCTATACCTAATGTTACATCTCTCAGCATGTTGTTTATGTCTTGAATTATATTTTCTGTTGATATCAAGGTTATTTGTGTGACAGCAACTCAGCCTAATGCGCAACTTGATCTGCTTGTATTTGTTTTGGGATATCATTGAGACAAGGTCTGTTTCACTCCACACTTGGGTGAATTGGGTGGACTGAACACTTGGGTGTATTAGATGGACTCCACACTTGGGTGTATTAGATGGATTCCATGCTTGGGTGGACTCCAGACTTGGGTGTATTGGGTGGACTCCAGACTTGGGTGTATTTGGTGGCTCCACACTTGGGTGTATTGGGTGGACTCCACACTTGGGTGTATTGGGTGTACTCCACACATGGGTGTATTGGGTGTACTCCAGACTTGGGTGTATTGGGTGGACTCCAAGCTTGGGTGTATTGGGTGGACTCCAGACTTGGGTGTATTGGGTGGACTCCATACTTTTGTGTATTGGGTGGATTTCATGCTTGAGTGTATTGGTTGGATTCCACACTTGTGTGTATTGGGTGGACTCCACACCTGGGTGTTTTGGGTGGAATCCCCCCTTGGGTGTATAGGGTGGACTCCACACTTGGGTGTATTGGGTGGACTCCACACTTGGGTGGTTCCAGAGTCCATGAGGGTTTAGTGTAGGGTTGGACGAGTCCAAATTTACTACCCGGGTACCCAACCCCCTATTACCTGACCCTATTTGGGTACCGATTGTTGGTCTCAAGAGATGTCTGATTGGAAATTACTTGACCGCAGCCCTAGCAAAAACTATTTGGATATGTGTATCAAGCAGTCAGATCATATGTAGATTGGCTGAAGCTTTATCTTCACTCAAACATATACAAGTCTTAAGGAATGTGAGCATTGTCAGAAAGAAATGCAAACATTAGCGACTTGTTGTGTAACCACTGAGCTATGATAAGTTTTTGTCATTAAATAATATATCATGTGACTAACCAAGAGTCCTGGTAGTACTGTGTGTACCTGGGTCCTACTCAGCACCCACCCACCCCGAGTATACAAATTACCCGTTCTAGCCCTAGTTTGGTAGCTGTTGTAATCGAACAAATCCTTGTGGGTGGGTAGGAAAAAAGATTATTCTTGTTCTTCCAAAACCTTTTTGCCAAGGGTGCACTGCTAGTTAAGCTTGTTTTGTTGTTTAACTTACTGCACTCAGTGTTTGCACCTTGTATTGTGCTCAACACACGTTTATATTTGATAGGGGGGCACGGGTGGCCCAGTCGTCTAAGGCGCCGCGATTCGCTGTGCAGAGTTGCGTCCCTTGGGCACACCAGAAACCTATGATTGTGGGTTCGAATCCCGGTTCGCCCCGATTATGTTTCTAGGTTTGTCAGCACCATACCCGTGCTCGTGGGTTTCACCGAAGTGGTAAACGTCTGTGACCGGCATCACTTCGGGCTTTCCTCCCACATTAAGCTGACACGCCGTGATATAACTGGAATACTGTTAAAAGCGGCGTTAAACCCAACTCACTCACTATATTTGATAGGTTAAGGAAAATAGCATTTTTCAGGTTATATTTCCACTTTTCATTGTGTTAGGGTCAGCGAAATCTGTAAACAAATTAAAACAAGATCTCATCTAAATTTATCTAGCATTAAGTGAAGGACTTTTATTATATATATTTTTATATGATTTATGTATGCTAGAAGGGGTGACACTGAATGGGCAGGCTCTAAAGTCTTGAGTAATGTTCATCAGGATAATGCTGTATACAGCAGACCAGTACAGGAGAACTACTACACTGTTTGTTGTCCCCACACTACAAATCATTGTAGATGTCACAGGTCATAAATCTCCCTTGCTGACCTATCTCTTCCAACAAGTGGTGGACATGCCCTCACTGACCTTGCCTCCATTACCTGCACCCTTTACAGCTGCCCCCAATCTTCCTCCCGTTGTGGTGAGGTCATGTTAACTTGGACACTTGACTGGTGAGGTAATGTTCACTTGACTGTGGTGAGATAATGTCATCTTAAGCACTTGACCGTGGTAAGGTTATGTTTTCTTGGACACTTGACTGTGGTGAGGTTACATTATTTTGGACACTTGGCTGTTGTGAGGCCATGTTAACTAATGTGAGGTAATGTTAACTTGGACACTTGACTGTGGTGAGGTAATGTTAACTTGGACACTTGACTGTGGTGAGGTAATGTTAACTTGGACACTTGACTGTGGTGAGGTAATGTTAACTTGGACACTTGACTGTGGTGAGATAATGTTAACTTGGACATTTGACTGTGGTGAGGTAATGTTAACTTGGACACTTGACTGTGGTGAGGTAATGTTAACTTGGACACTTGACTGTGGTGAGGTAATGTTAACTTGGACGTCTCACTGTGGTGAGGTAATGTTAACTTGGACGTCTCACTGTGGTGAGGGTCCCTAGGCTTTATTCCGCAGCAAGTTGACATGACATGACATGACATGACATGACATGTATACAGAAATACTGTTCAAAGCAGTGTTAAATGAAACTCACTCACTCACTCATTCACTATAAGTACTGGTTTCTAATCACATTTGTGTATCTGAGACTTTGAATAACCAGCTCATGGATTCATCTTATAGATGACATTCTTACCATGTCTGCTTGTGACAGGCTTATCCTCTTTGGTCTAGTGGACAAGGGTACCGTCCTCAGATCAGAACATCTGTGGTTCAAATCCAACCAGTCACATAGACATTTCATTGCCGCTTCATAATATTTATTGCTAAGGTGGAACCCATAATCACAGGTGGGGCGGTCGGGTAGCCTAGTGGTTTAAGTGTTTGCTCGTCACGCCGAAGACCCGGGTTGATTCCCGACATGGGTACAATGTGTGAAGCCCATTTCTGGTGTCCCCCGTCGTGATATTGCCGGAATATTGCTAAAAACGGCGTAAAACCATACTCACTCACTCACCCATAATCACACGTATGGTGATGACAGACCAAGGATCATAATCCGGACAAGTCTGTTATCCTGGCACGGATAACTCTACACAGTGAACATAGTCTAAGACAAAGGAACCACCTTGCCCCTTGATGTTATTGTTCCCAGTTATCTCCCTTGATGCGCTAAGTACGGTTCAATGTTCATCAATCTCAGCCACTGTCACATCGTCTAGATGATGAGTTAATCCCTGATCGAGTCCTATCAAGTCCAGGTCCCAATATCCTTGTATGTCACATCACAAGGTAGTTGAAGGTGGGGATCTGACTGGCAGGTGCTTGCTGCTGTCCTCCATACTATTATCCCTACCTGGCCAGGTAAACCAGGCTTTGATCCTCGATGTTACCTGTCAGCCCTTCCTTGCCGGGATGACAGGACATTATGATGATGGACATGGCTCTATTTGTAACTTGTCCTACTTTGATCATCAACTCTTATATGATGGGAAGACATGAAACTGTTGCGATGAAGGAGCAAGAAGTAGACCTGGAACGTCAGTACAAACAAAAAACAAGTTGTTATCTAAAAAAGTTACGTGTCTTATTGTTCTTCCAACTTCTAGATCCATGAAGATTCAGGGTGGAATAGGTCTTCTGCAACCCATGCTTGCCGTAAAGGGGGACTATGCTTGTTTTAAGAGGCGACTAACGGGATTGGGTGGTCAGGGGCGCTGACTTGGTTGATGCATGTCATCGTATCCCAATTGTGTGGATCGATGCTCATGATATCAATCACTGGATTGTCTGGATTACAGACCGCCATCATACAACTAGAATATTGCTGAGTGCGGCATTAAAATAAGAAATAACAAAAATATGCCATCCAAGACTTCTATATGATGCCTTCTTCATCCATGTCTCAGGGGTGGTTGGGTATCCTTGTGGTTAAAGTGGTCGCTCGTCATGCCGAAGATCCGGGTTCGATTCCCGACGTGGGTACAATGTGTGAAGCCGATTTCTGGTGTCCCCTGCTGTGATATTGCTGGAATCTTGCTAAAAGTGGCGTAAAATCAAACTGACTCACTCATCCTGTCTCTATAATTATATCTTTTTAGTAGCATTTTAGAAGTTGAAATAACAAAAAGGAGAGATTATGAGATTCAACTTCTTTATTCTCTCCATGCAACATTTTGGTTCAGATGTCCTACTCAGTTCTTGCACGATATTGCTGAAATATTGCCAATGTGATTTTAAATCTTAACTCACTCACTCAGTTATTGATCACTTGTCTCATGAAGGTTGAACTACATAAATATAACTCTGTCTTCACTCCATAATTATTACGTTTATTTTGTTTTTGTTTTTTAACCATCAAAATACCTTTATTCCATCATAAATCATATTATTCACTTTGACATTTATTTTCTGAGAGCACACAACCTCCTCCCCCTCCTGCCACTCCCTCTTTCCCTTGTCCCCCTCCCCCTTCCCCTACCCCTCCTTCCTTCCCTATAATCATCAGGAACTTGGTGATGATATCCAGAGGCAGAATGAGGATTTTATAGAGGGGGATGCAAACCCAGGGCACAAACTGAACAAAACATGAACACTAGATATTCTTACATTGGTGTGTTGTTGCACCTGTGGAAGTAGTGGTTGCACCTGTGGAAGTAGTGGTTGCACCTGTGGAAGTAGTTGTTGCACCTGCTGATGTAGTTCCTGCTGTTCCAGATGCAAGTGCAAGGGGATGGAGTCCTGTCCATCGGTGCAGTGTCCAGAGGGCTCGCAGCTACAGATCATCTCCAAGGCGACAGACATGCCCGGCTCATGCTGTGATAAATTCCACTGTGTTAATGGTAAGTGAGCTCTTAGTATTGACTTACCACAACCAAGACATCTGGGCTAGATGCCCTTAGTATCTCCACGGTTCTGTTCCATGAAGAGGTCTTAGCACTGTGACTATCTTAAGCCTATAGGAGTTTGGAGTATAGGAGTTGCGGTTGTCTCAGCACTAAGATCTCTTTATGGAATGACGCCTGGATGTCTTGGATACAGAGAACTGTTTGAGTGCCATGGAATATAAGTGGTTCCCCCCAGCTACTGTAGCTCAGGGCCCCATTCCACAAGACAATCTTAGCACTATGACTATCTAAAGACTATGTTAGTGTATGGGAGTTACAATTGTCTTTGCTGCATCTTGGTGGAACGATGCCCAGATGTCTAGGAATTCTTTTGAACTGTTAAAGTGCCATTGTATAGAAGTAGGCACCTATAATGCTGTAGATCAGGAACTGTTCCACAAAGTGATCTTAGCGCATGATTGTCTTAAGGTTATATTGTTGGTAGTCTATCTTATGATCATCTTAGCGCTGTAGAACGGTGTCCAGGGCACGTCATGAAGATTTGTTCTTGGAAGAGGACAGAACCCCTTGTGTTGATATAGCTCCAAATCTTTGGTATCAAGTTAACTGTTCTGATTGTGAAAATGCCTGTTGAGTTGGTTTTGCTCTACCTCCATATACATTATGTGATCGACCCGTGAAGATTCGGGTTAGAATTGATCTTCAGCAACCCATGTTTTTTGTAACAGGCAACTATGCTAGTCGTAAGAGGCGACTAACAGGATCTGGTGGTCAGGCTCGCTGACTTGGTTGATGCATGTCATTGTGAATCGATGCTCATGAAATCAATCACTGGATTGAGTGGTCCAGACGGGATTATTTTCAGACC
This sequence comes from Haliotis cracherodii, assembly GCF_022045235.1. NCBI lineage: Eukaryota > Metazoa > Mollusca > Gastropoda > Lepetellida > Haliotidae > Haliotis > Haliotis cracherodii. Next base: position 38,141,409 of record NW_027266308.1, read on the forward strand.
GTCATATAGCTGGAATATTGCTGAGTGTAGAATTGAACAACAAACAAACAAACATTATGTGATCCTACAGAGTAAATGCCAGTGAGTTTTCCTTTTGATATGATGAAGAGACAGATATACCAAGGATCTATTTCTTTGAGCTCTCGACAAACTATAAACTCCTCACAGTGATATCATGCACACCTGTTTCACTATCAGTACAGTCAGCTGTTTCAGTAGGGGGACATGGGTGGCCCAGTCGTCTAAGGCGCCATGATTCGCTGTGCAGTGTTGCAGCTAAAAGAATGGTCAACTCGCTGCATAATGATTAATGTATATTTCCCCCATGTCTATATACCAGATACTATTTAAAACAGATCGGGTATGATTGAACACACTGTATCTTGGGTATATTTTTGGATGTAAGACATATGTGAAATCAAAAATTATTCCTGAGGGATTCCTTGACGGAAATACTTGAAATCATATGCACACTCTGATTGGTTTGTCATAGTTTTCGTACATAACATTCATTGACAGGAGAACGAGTCTTCTTTCAGGTTATGGAAAGGGCAAGTGGGGATGAATGGACAAGATAGATGTAGGTTGTACTATTTTAGGGACAGGTAACTCCATTACCGGTACAAATGGTCACAGTCATTGTTGTATTACCATTGTAGTGGAAACAATTGATCACAAAGGAATCAATTCCAATTTTGGAGACGATTGACCTAGAGGATAATAGACACCTGTAAATACGTGGGGCTAATGTCGTTCGTATTGTTAAAAACTCCCCTGTAAACAGTTGATTATTTCAAAACAGCAGGTAACAGCAAGAAAAAACATACATGCAGCTTTTGATCTTATTAAACCAAGTAGAACACAGCTGTAAAAAATACTTGTGGTCTAATTAAAACAGAACACATCTGTAAACAGCTGTGAATGTCATAAAAGCTGATAAAACACATGTAAACAGCTTTTGATCTCATTTAAGCAGTTAAAACACAACTGTATTCAGCTGTTAATCTCAATAAATCAGGTAGGTAAAACACACCTGTAAACAGATGAGTTTTTCATAACAGCAGGTAAAAATGCACCTGTATACGGTTGATTATTTCATAACACCTGTTGAAGCCACAAATGTAAACAACTTATTTGATCATCACCGAAAGTAAAAACACATATATAACCAGCTGTTAATATCAGATAAGAAGCAGTAATACAAACAGACCTTTGACTTCCTGGTTTCATCATAACACCTTGTTTTATCACATCTTTCAATTACCTGAGGAAAGGAATCCGTCAAGTCAGACGTTAATTGGTTTGTTAAAAGCTGAATCAACTCCTGGCAGTGAATCCTAAACAGATGCAGGAGGTAGTGGGAACAATAGGCCAGCACTGGGGGTGGGGAGGGGTGTCCAAATGACTGAGTGTCTTTTGACAATGTTAGGCGAAAAAAATAATAGTCTTGGTTCTCAGGCACCGCCCGCATTATCATAAAGTCCGCTGCACGTTTCATTTTTTTTTCCATTTAAATTTAAAAAAAAAAATTACCCTAACACTTAAAAACAATGCAAAATTAAATGTAGCACGCAGTTACTTCCCTTTACATGCCCTCTGCTTTACTGATCTGGTGTTATTGTATTGGCGACGATAGGAATCTGTATGCTTCTTGACGTAGGGAGGCCCTTTCCCAGATTGATGGTATACAACTGTTTATTTGGTTACATACTAGTTTGAACAAGCAAAAAAAAAAAAAAAACACCACCCACCCAAACTATGTTTTCAAAAATCATTGCGTTAGAACCAATTCTTTTATTTTTTTAAGCCTTATAGGTGTTCTGGCAACTAGGCCCAGTTACACCTTGTCATTTATTCCATGTGACTAAATGTTTTTACACGAGAGCTGCAACATCACATAGACCCTGAAATGAAACGAATGTACCTTATACATCCCATGCCAGATTACTGCAGTGTTGGAAACTTAAGAGACCCTGGGCACCTTTTTGTTATATTTTATTAAAACAATTTAACAACTGTTTTTTTTTTAAATATTTTCGTTTCAGAGACTAGATGTTAGTCTAAGAAACTGCCATTTACTTGCAAAAATAACATGATGTAAATTTGAAATTAATTTGTCACCAAATTAAGGCGAGTGTTGACCGGCCTTTTCTAAAATGGGTCATAGAAATAATGCATGTAGACCAGCTTTTGAACTATAAAAAAGATAATCAGCAAATGATAACACAAAAGGAGGACACCAATGAAGATTGTACAGGTTCCATGTGTGGTTAGTGCAGCCCTTTAAATGTAGGGGGCACAGGTGGCCCAGTCGTCTAAGGCGGCGCGATTCGCTGTGCAGAATTGCGTTCCTTGGGCATGCCAGAAACATATGATTGTGGGTTCGAATCCCGGTTCGCCCCGATTATGTTTCTATGTTTGTCAGCACCATACCCGTGCTTGTGGGTTTCACCGAAGTTGTAAATGTCTGAGACCTGCATCACTTTAGGCTTTCCTCCCTCTTTAAGCTGACACGCCGCGATATAACTGGAATACTGTTAAGAGCGGCGTTAAACACTCACTCCCCTTTAAATGTAAATGAGCAGTGTTATGTATTCACCTTGTGAGTGAGCAGTGTTTTGCTTGCAATTATAGGATTATTTGACGAGGTTACAAAGAAAAATGATGCTGTCATACCCGTTTGACGACTGTCATTACTGCTTAATCAAGATGTGTAAACAAACTGACCACACTTGACGCGGAACTTTCCAATTCCAGATAAAAATGTGACACTTCATTGATGCAAACAATGACACTCACATTTCTCGCATTAATTTCATGCTCACATTAATTTCATGATTTACAGTATTTAATCTCCCAGCGAGCAATATTTCTGAAATATTATACGACAGTGCTCCCTCGCTATTGCGCTCTTCAATATAGCGCTATCTCGGATATAGCGCGCAGTAAAGCATGGCTTCCAAAATTTACTAACATTTTTAATAAACTCAAGTTGTCTTATGACGCAGTGTTTTCCCCCATCTCAGAAAACATTATCAGCTGACCACCGTGATCAAGTAACTCCGGAAATACCAGTCAACAAATCCGAACTGAAGAATGCAATTTAATCCTATTTTTATAATATCTGGTTATAAAAAATGTTTTTATTGTTTATCTGGACTTATGTTTGCAATATATTTTATTAATTATACTTAAAATTTCATTCAATAATTATAATAATGTTTACAGTACCTTGTACATATACATATACCATACCTTGTACATATTTTTGACAGTGCACCATATGTTTCTAGCTTATTACGAACCAATGATGCAGATATCTTGATTGAAAATGTTTACATCTGGGAAGCAAGAATGCAATGCCCTCGATGAAGTCTGGTAAAGATAACCTCTTCTGTTCCATGGTTTTTGTGACCCTGAAAATCAGGGTTCAAATCGGTCTTCAGCAACCCATGCTTGCCGTTACAAGTGACTATGCTTGTCGTAAGAGGCGACTAGCGGGATCAGGTGGTCAGGCTCGTTGAATTGGTAGATGTATGTCATTATATCCCAATTGCGTGGATCGATGCTCATGTTGTCAATCACTAGATTATCTGGTCCAGACTTCATCTTTTACAGACCGCCGTCATATAGCTGGAATATTGCTGAGTGTGGCGTTAAACAACAAACAAACAAATCTGTCAGTTAGAACAAAACCATAGTTTTCGCCATATGGTCCCCAAATGGGAACTAAAACCCAATCTCGGTACGAGATACCAAAATGCTGCTGAATGGAATTATAAATTGGGATAAAACGCTGTTCACTGTCGTGGTTCCGTCCGATCATTAAATTAACAGCATGTGTCAGTGGATTGCCTCCCCATAGTAATGATGGTATCTCCATATACTGATGGCCACTTTGTTAGGGTAGCCTCTCACATTGGCCACTGTGTAATGCCAGCAAACAATGTATATAAATCTTTACTGTGTTAATTAGTTCATAACTGCCAGGTAAACTGAGTTATTTCAGGCACTGTTATCTGCGGATCTAAGTTTAGCAGAGTTATTGCCATTGGACCACAATTTTCGGTACGAAATTGAAATGAAACAGACATGTGTGCTGATTTGCTGCCAGCTTAGGGTATTGGCCTGGTTGCCACACAGAAATAGATGGCTGAAAATAATCAGTTGAGGCTGTTGAGTTTAACAATGTTACATTACATAAAGAATGTACATTAGAAGAACTGGCTGCAGTTTTTGTTTTGCCACTTAAATGAGGAGAAAAACGGTCTGTATTGCTCATTTGGAATGTCAGCTTTGAGGTCTATGAGGTTTAGGAGGGGCTCGGGTGGCCAAATAGGGTGAGGAGATGCAAATTGTACAGAGTTGCTTCCCTTGGTTGTGTTTGCTGATAGTGCATGAGTTTGAATCCCGATTGACTGTGAGATCCCTCCATCTTAAGTTGACTCACTGTGATAGAACTGTAATGTAACATTCTGACTGACAGAACTCTTTCAATATGACAAGTTGATATTTTTAACAATTATATCATGGAGATACATGTATATTCTTATGTAGACAGATGAAATATTGTTGTATGATCAAATACAATGTTTTCTCCTCATTTTAGCATATCATTTTGCCCTTGTCTTTCCAATTATATGGAAGTTAAGCATTCTGCAAAACTTCAAATTGTAAAGTGTGAAAGTGCCACAATGTAAGTTACATTTTATACCCTACAATTCTCTTGATATAATGTCAAAGGTTACCACAAGTGTTTTTATCATTATAAAAAACTTTTTTAAAGCATAAACTAATAGAATATGATACTCAAAGATATGATTTTTGAGAAGTTCATACACAAATGAAAATAATTTGAAATGCAAAATCCTTCAGTTATGCATACTGCCACCCACCTAGCAAGGAAATATTGATACAAAGGGGGAATAGCTGTCTATAATCCCGTCCTGTCTTGCACAGTTTATTTTCGCTCTGTTTATGTTGATTGTGCAACAAAGCTGCCTTTGATCAAACAGCTGGTGTATATGCAGGAAACATTCACTTACCGGAAAGGATCTATTTATTCAAATCGGGCAGACCAGCTTTGTCACAGTGATGACATTTGTAGCCAAGTCTATTTTGTCACCCAATGTTTGAACGTTACGAGAGGAAATTCTTCAAATCTTTTTGTTCACTGACAGAGGTGAAGGTTGGAAACATAAAAAGGGAGATAATTCCAACATTTGTAGTCATCGTTTGAAATGTGGTGTTATTGGCTTTCTTCCCATTATTCTGAGTGTGCGGTATGGAGCTGTGATCGGGGGGAGTGATGCAAAGGCCTTATTTGAACAGCCACCAACAAACCTGGTAAAACAATCAAGTGGTAAGCTAACAGCGGCGCAATTACGCGCTTTAAATCATACTTTACAATTAGTCAAAAGCCATGCCTGTGTTTAAATGGCCTAATTTTCTGTTTACGTTTGGCATGTGGTTAGACTCGCGTGTGTGAGGAGTATTGAAATAGCTGTTGATAGGTGGAGAGATGAGAATAAACTAAACTTGTCAATCTGTAGAGCATTGTTGTAATTTCTTTCATTCTTATCATTAATACAACACTCTCTAGCAGTCAGCATTGAGAGATTTGACTAACTGAAATGAAACTATTTAAAATGTTTATATATTGTTGAATTGTCTATATATCTATTCAGACACACAATGAAAACGCGTCATCAACTTTTAAGTCAAAATCAGAAAGATGTGTTTTAGTGTCCATCTCAAAACACATCGATTGAGAATTGAACCTGTACAACGACATTGTTGTGTTTGATTATCTCATGCTTAAATACCCAGAGCAGCTTTATTTGATTTTTTGTGGCCATTTTTCCAAATACGAGTATACAAAAAATTGAATATTCATTTTCAAAGTGTTTTATATATAATAGAAAGGAGCCTAGAGTTTCAGTACTTCTTCATTTTCAGGTAACTACAGTTGACCAACTTGCACCAGACATATTTCATTTTCACAATCTGTTTCTGAAAAACCTCTCTTAGTGTATGTGTGGTGGTGGTGGTGGTGGGGGGGACGAGGAATTGACTACATCAAATACTACCTTTGGTTTTCAAAAGAGTGGGTCCCTGGATTTGCCTATGGAAGATATTATATAAGGTCACAGTGAGGTCACTGTATCATACTACATAGCATATCACAACTGTGGAATATATGAGGTCACATTTAGGTCACTATATGTAATAAATCACAGCTACAGAACATATGAGGTCATCTTGTGTTTATGATTGGGTCACATTTAGGTTACTATGTAATATATTACCGCTGTATAACATTTGAGGTCACACTTAGGTCACAGTGTTGTTACTATGTAACATGTCACCACTGGGGAACAAATAAGGACTCTTTAAGGTAAATATTGGGAACACTGTTGACATATGTCAGTTTGTCATTATTGAATATATCGTGCCATTATGACTGTGGAAACCTTATAGTGCATGAGTGAGGGAGTATGGTTTTACGCCGTTTTTAGCAATATTCCAGCAATATCACGTCGGGTGACACCAGAAATGGGCTTCACACATTGTACCCATGTTGGTAATCGAACCCAGGTCTTCGGCGTGACGAGCGAACGCTTTAACCACTAGGCTAAACCTTATAATATACCAAGTATCTGTTAGATATCTATTAAATGTGTAAGGTTGCTGTTGGTCATTGTCACTATTACTGTGGCAACTATAGAACATATTAATTCACTGTTAGCTCACAAAAAATGTGTGGTCGCCATGGAACATATCAGATCATTGTTGCATCACTATCTTTTCAGTCAAGAATCATTTGGTCAACATGGCTGTGGTCATTAGACTGAACCCTTGATGCGGGGTAGAATAGGTCTGCAGCAACCCATGATTCCTGTAACAGGCGACTCTACTTGTCGTAAGCGGTGATTATAGGGATCGGGTGGTCAGGCTCGCTGACTTGGTTGATGCATGTCATTGTATCCCAATTGTGTGGATCGATGCTCATGATGTCAATCACTGTATTGTCTGGTCCAGACTTGATTATTTACAGACCGCCAGCATATAGCTGGATTCTCGCTGAGTGCGGCGTTAATCAATAAACAAACAACAAAATTTGGTCAACAAAGCTGTGGCGTTTAGACTATGCCTGAGACCATCAAGGGTTACATTCTGTCAGAATGTGTCAGATATTTTATTTCATTCTGTGTTTATTTGACTACAGTGGATGGCAGACATACTGCCAGAAGCCAACTTTCGAGCTAAATTTAGATGGAACACTTCAGTCAAACTCTGTACCTGTTCTAAAATTGCCTGTGAAAAAATAAATACTTGGAACAGCCAGCCTCAAAATAGAGCCATGTGTCATGAAGACATTGCATCGTCTCACAGCATCTTGATGGATTGCAGCACATGCAGGTTGTACTGATTGTAGGCCCTGTACAGGTTTGTACACACAGACACACGGGCACACACCAACATACAGACAGACACACATACATACAAACACATATACTCAGACACACACACACACCGACATACACACACATTGACACCACCACACACACAGACACACACACGCCACCAACACACTCAGACACCCACACACCACCGACACCCACCCCCACCCCCACCCCCACACAGACACACACACACACACACACACACCCCACACACACACACACACTCACACCACCAACACACACACACACACACACACCAACATACAGACAGACACACATACATACAAACACATATACTCAGACACACACACACACCGACATACACACACATTGACACCACCACACACACAGACACACACACGCCACCAACACACTCAGACACCCACACACCACCGGCACTCACCCACCCATACACACACACACAGACCCCCCCCCCCCCCACACACACACACATACATACACACACTCACACCAACACCAATGCCACTCACAAGCACCATTTCTCCATGAACATGACACCACCCCCTCCTGCCACCATTCTGCTACCATTTCACCACCAACACCCCCACCAGCAGTGCATGAACGCCGACACCACCCCCTCCTGTGACCATTTCAACACCCCACCAGCACTGCACGAACACAGAACCATCACCACCACACCACACCACTGTCAACAACACCATCAAGGCAACTGTCACTATAACTGTCCTATTATTTATAGCCTTTCGAGTCCCATGTGTATGTGCTCTGCTCTGCTCTGCTCACAAGCAAGTGTATACCCATTATGGCAATTTGCTACAATCTCTTTCAGTTCAACACTGTCTGTGGCCAGTTTATAGATTACAGTTAGGACGTCATGATCCTCATAACATAAAGTTCAAAACAAAAAACACTTTGTAATAATTCAGTGAATGTGATCACTTACAACAAAATGGAATGAGTCTGTACCAGGCTATACTGTGTGTTTCTGTGTGTGTCTGTGTCTGTGTGTTTGTGTCTGTGTGTCAATGTGTGTGTCAGTGTGTTTGTGTGTTGGTGGCTTCTGTATGTGTGCGTGTCTGTGTGTGAATGTGTCTTTATGCCTGTGTGTGTGTGTGTCTGTGTGTGTCTGTCTGTGTGTCTGTGTGTCAGTGTGTGTGTCAATGTGTGTGTCAGTGTGTTTGTGTGTTGGTGGCTCTGTATGTGTGCGTGTCTGTGTATGTTGGTGGTGTCAGTGTGTGAATTTGTCTTGATGCCTGTGTCTGAATGTGTCTTGATGCCTGTGTCTGTCTGTGTGTGTTGTCAGTCAGTGTATGTGTGTGAGTATGTGTGTGTCTTTATGTGGTGGTGGTGGTGTGAGTATGTGTGTGTTTGTGTGTGTGTTTGTGTCATGTGTGTCAGTGTGTGTGTTGGTGGTGTGTGTGTGTCTGTGTGTTGGTGGTGTCAGTGTGTGAGTGTATGTGTGTATCTGTGTGTTGGTGGTGTCAGTGTGTGAGTGTATGTGTGTATCTGTGTGTTGGTGGTGTCAGTGTGTGTCTGCATGTCTGTGTGTTGGTGGTGTCCATGTCTGTGTGTGTCTGTGTGTTGGTGGTGTCAGTGTGTGTGTGTCTGCATGTCTGTGTGTTGGTGGTGTCCATGTGTGTGTGTGTCTGCATGTTGGTGGTGTCCATATGTGTGTGTGTCTGTGTGTTGGTGGTGTCAGTGTGTGAGTGTATGTGTGTGTCTGTGTGTTGGTGGTGTCAGTGTATGTGTGTGTCTGTGTGTTGGTGGTGTCAGTGTGTGTGTGTGTGTCTGTATGTCGGTGGTGTCAGTGTGTGTGTGTATGTGTGTGTCTGTGTGTTGGTGGTGTCAGTGTATGTGTGTGTCTGTGTGTTGGTGGTGTCAGTGTGTGTGTGTCTGCATGTCTGTGTGTTGGTGGTGTCAGTGTGTGTGTGTCTGCATGTCTGTGTGTTGGTGGTGTCAGTGTGTGTGTGTGTGTCTGTATGTCGCTGGTGTCAGTGTGTGAGTGTATGTGTGTGTCTGTGTGTATCTGTGTGTTGGTTGTTACAGTGGCTGACAGGCAGATGGTGAAGTGAGATAGGATGGTGAGGTGGGGAGGAGGTATACAATGTCAGATACAATAACCCAGCCCAGTGCCCACCATCCCATTGAGGTCCTGCCCTCCTCTGATGGGAGTCGGAGTAGACGAAGACACAGGCAGCGTGTCACTTTATACAACATAAACATTATCTCAGGAAAAGGATATGCTGAGAAAAAAATAATCAGGCTGGAAAAAAATATTGTCTTTATAAACAGCAAGTCCATGTGTACTATTTCATATAACTGACTGTGTGAATGATCAACAGGTGCTCTTCTGATGTGCTATCAGAGCTGCATGTTCTGTGTAGCAGACAGTTCACGGGCTACTGACAGTCAGATATAAGTGGCAGCTGGCTTTGCATTAGGCGCAACTAACATAGAAAAACATTTTATGCAAGGTTATGAGGCCTCTTTGTTTTAATCACTTGATATAGTGATCAGTAAAATCAATATACCAAGTAATTAAAACAAAGAGTTTGACATACTTGATAGTTTGTGTACAATGGTTGTTTACTTATTAAAAGACCCGTGAAGATCCGGGGTAGAATAGGTCTTCAGCAACCCATGCTTGCCGTAAAAGGCGACTATGCTTGTCGTAAAAGGTGACTTACGGAATCGGGTGGTCAGGCTCGCTGACTTGGTTGAGGCATGTCATCGTATCCCAATTGCGTGGATCGGTGCTCATGATGTCAATCACTGGATTGTCTGGTCGAGACTCCATTATTTACAGACCGCTGTCATATAGCTGGAATACTGCTGAGTACGGTGTTAAACAACAAACAAACAAATACTAATTGAAAATATATAAAATATATTATCATAATGGCAGAAATGTATCTAGGATTCAAAACTAAGCTGCCATGGTAGGCAAATTGAAAAAAATAATTTATTTATTCAAACTTCTTATTTTCCTAAATTCTGAGATATTTCAATTAAATTCCGAGCAGCAATGTGGAACTAGGCATTACAGACGCTTGATCCTGTTGTCTTTGATATTCAAGTTACCTCTACCAAACCAATCATTACTTTTAATTAAATTTACATGAATTTGGAAAATTTGATAACTTTGACTTACATTGGCTGCAGGCTTGGGCCAAATATCAGCCTCTATACCAGCTAGTTGTCTCACAGTCCTTGAACCATGTTATTTTACCTTTCCCCAAGCCCTTACTGTTATGCTATTGTCTAAATGAAGCAAGTCTAGATTTTCCTCAATCTCCCATATCACTGGGGGCTCATTTTCAGTTTAAATGTAGTTGTTTATTGCTGTCAACATTTTATATTTTCAGAGACTAAGCGGTAGTCTTCAGGTTCAGATAGATAGATCCCTGCAATGTCAATTTAACTCATTTCTTCAATAATATAACAATTATTTTCCTACTGGAAATACAAAAAGTATATTGTTTTAGGCCTGCTACAAAAGCATGTTGTGACACTGTGCGACCACCTGTGTAGAAAGCTATTATATTAATAATTCAAACAAACCATAAATTCAAAATAGCAGCATTTCAAACAAACTACAGCCATGGGCTTAATGTCACATGACAACCATCTCATTAACCTCTCAATGACTCCATGACCTTTGACCTGTGTACATTTGCAATTAACATGTGTTCTCTGATAAGATAAGCCTTGCAAAAGGTTAATGGTCTTTTAACCGTTAGTGGTTAAAGAAATGAGCATTTTGATGTTGACAAGGAGATTATTGCTAATGCCTGTAACAATTTTGATTGTGTTGGTTCATATGCATGACAATATGAGAGAGATTTATGCATGTCAGATAGTCTGCTCGATGACTTCTTTCTTCATGCCGAACTATCTCAAATATTTGGAACACAGTTTGAGGGTTTAGCTTGTTTAAATTATAAAAGGTACAGCTCCCCCCTTTGGGGAATCGGTGAAGTGAAGAGGAATCATGACAGGACTTTGTGTTTGTGGATTATTAGAAATATTCTCACATGGAGCCATTGAAATGTCAGTTTAAAGTACAGGGTTGGGTTACATGTGGGGAAGTTAGGGTTAGAAGATTACAGGTGTTGAGATTATTGAGGAGGAATTTTGAAGAGGATTCTGCAGGTGACTGCATGCCTGCGTCAAACAAACTGCCCTGGTCTACTTAAACAACACAACTGTCATAAGTCTGTATCTGAGTCTAGGGGTTTTATTTAGCTCTTTGATCTTAGTGATATGACTATTGTAAGTGTGTGTTGAAGTATGGGAGTTTGGACAGCACTAAGATCTTAGCGATATTCTAATTGTAAGTAGGGGCAGGGGTGGCCCAGTCGTCTAAGGCGCCGCGATTCGCTGTGCAGAGTTGCATCCCTTGGGCATGCCAGAAACCTATGATTGTGGTTTCGAATTCAGGTGTGCCCCGATTATGTTTCTAGGTTTGTCAGCACCACACCTGTACTCGTGGGTTTCACTAAACGTCTGAGACCTGCATCACTTTGGGCTTTCCTCCCACATTAAGCTGACACGCCGTGATATAACTGGAATACTGTTAAAAACAGAGTTAAATCCAACTCAATCACTCACTGTATGGATATCAGATAATAGCCTCTTAAATAACACAACAGGCCATTCATGATGCCCAGGTTTGGACTGTACGTAGTACAGGTTAACATGAAGATTGGCCTTTGAAGACAGATGGGATCCATGTGTATATAATTTGGCTCTGAATGGCAATCCAACGTACATATGCACATTCAAATCAGTTTATCAGTGATTGGGCAAGTTCTGATCTGATAGGCTGGGCTTGAAATGGCTATAGTTCTTCAGTTCCCTAATTGAACAACCAGGCTTGGCCAAATTATTTAGATGGTCTTTGTTGATTTATGTGCACAGCAATTTCGGTGCCTATTCATATTGAATACATGATCTGTTATCTCGTTCACTGAGGGTGAACAGTCGTACAGGCTTTGAGCTTTGCTCGGGTCAGGATGACTGCCAAGCCATTGTATAGCAACCATTTAGCAGTTTTAGGTGTGCAAAATCATGATTTTGTGTCTTGTGTTTAGCCTAAAAATAGCTCATCCCCCAAACAGCATTGGATACCAAATTTAGACAGAAAAGTTTGGTTGACTATTTGAAGTAAGAGGATTGAATTTGTGATTTCTTTCCCACTGTGGTTTTTATTCCTGTGACAAGTATACCATGCTCTACTTGAAGTATGGACCAAACTGACCAACTGTTTCCCTGATGTTTGGTATGGCCTATTTTCAAAGTGGGTGAGGAGAAATTGAGCTTAACATCACTGAGAAAAGATTATTTCACTTATAGAATGATGTCTGTGTGTGCGCACGCGTGAGTGTGTGTGTCACTGTGTGTCACTGTGTGTCACGTATAGAGTGATGTATGTGTGTCACTGTGTGACACTGCTTGGACTAGTCCCCACCGTTTTATAGTGCCAGCCCACTGAGACTCCATGCTAGCCCACTGAGATACCATGCTGCAGTTTTACATCAATGCTAAACCAAGAACCATACTCTGACTCTGAGCCAACCAGTTGTTTTAATCCCATGATGCCGAGCGCCAGACAGGGTAACAAGAACCATCTTTTACCATCATTTGGTATGACACGGCCAGGGATTGGCCAAGTGCCAGTGACAAGTCCCTCTCATTGTGATGTTTTGTGTTTCATTAAATTGTCTTTTTATATATATTACTAAAAAAAGTTGAAGGAATAAATTCTTTCATATCACTATAGTTAATCTGTCATGGCATGTGGGTGTTCTTTAAATTCTTTTGAGTAGTATATAATAGAAAGACACAATCAATTCATTGTCCTGAAACTGAAGAAATCTAGACTTGCCACAGTAGTGAAGAACTGCTTGGGGGATTCTGATAGCTATAGTATAGGGTCTGTATGAGGCACTGTTGAAGTGTAATGATGTGGACATGTAAGAAGACGGTGCTTATGTGGAAAAGGATGAGTTCATCAAGGGATGGTGAGAATGGGGGAACAAGTAGCGATGCGGTAATAAAATCTGATTTGAGTTGTTCATATAGTGTGAGTGATGACATAGAGGTTATTTGTTAAGTCATAGACAGGTGAGAGCCATGCGTCTTGTCTGTTATCAAACAACACATGGTAAACAAGGGGCCTGTGTCTGCCAAGTGCTTAGACTTGCTCCAAGTCTGTACTGAAAGATACGTTCAGAATGTGTAGTAATTCTATCCACCTAATAGGCAAAAGTCTAGATTAGGACTCCGGTCTCTTTTAGGGACAACTTGTTCTTGTTATTTTCATAATCTAGAAATTATGATTTAAGCTAATAATTATTGCCTAAGAGACTGGTGCAAGTCTAGGAAGTGCTCTACAGGGGAAAGTCACAGCTTGTGGTCTGCGCAATTGGGTCAACTTGGTCAACCTGTCACCTTCTCATGAATGATAAGCAAGTTCTGGTTCATTTAAACATATATTCTCAATCAACATATGTTCTATGTCTGATATTTGGGTTGTAGGGTAACCTAGTTATTAAAATTTTGTTTGTTATGCCATTGATCTATGTTCTATTTTACACATGGTTGTAAACCCAGTTTCTTGTCCCTTGGCTGAAATATTACTTGACATTGCTTAGAGCATACACAATCATTCTAGATTCCGTCTGTACTAGTGGGAAGAAATCAGAGAATGCTCCGAAGTAAGTAAATGTAAGAAAGAAATTTGGTATGTATCCTGAAAATACCCCTGAATTGCTTGGCGAGGAGTGAACATACCAGATACTGACAATTCACAAAAAGACTTCATTTGTTGATGTCTTTTGTCACTGCAGGGCCAATAAAAATGTTTCTGTGACAGTAGCGTTTTTATTGGCCCTGCAGTAAGCATTATTCTGCAATATGGGTATATGTTCACTTATTTCTTTCTGTCAGTATTAGTACACATATAACATTTCCAGTCTATTCTAGATCTTGTATTTATATTTACACCAGTCTGCGAATGTCCTTCGCTCTCTCTCGAACGATAACAACTTTTTACCTGCATAATATATTGGAAGACATTGTCTGAAGGAGGGAGCTGTGCCAAACCCATTCATCGTGTGGCAGTCTCCTGATGCACTGCTCAGATACAGAAGTTGGCTGCAGGTTTAATTGTTGCTATATTTTTGCTTGGAAAGCAGGAACTGAGATGTTCTCCATCTTGTAGAATGCATCTGAGTTTTTGTAAGATTTTTCCTGTTGGGAGTGAGATAAAAGCTGGGGGCATTCCTTATGTAGTTACGATCTTGTGTTTTATTTAGATGACTTTATCATGGAATGTGTAAATATGCATTTGGAAGAAGAATACATAAACGTTTGTTTGTTGTTTAACACTGCACTCAGCAATATTCTAGCTATATGATGGCGGTCTGTAAACAATGGGATACAATGGCATGTATCAATCAAGTCAGTGAGTCTGACCACCCGATTCCATCAGTAGTCTCTAGTGACAAGCATGGGTTTCTGAAGACCAGTTCTAACCATCGTATTCACTGAAGAATATGGCAGACCAACAGTCTCTGAATTCTGTGGTCTACCTCTGGTGCATCAGGCTTTGTTAAACATGTTTTTAACACATATTGCCGAAACTTTTAACAGGCAGAGACACATGTTGATTATTTATGAGATTCCATTAATGCCTATGGAGTTGTGGTCAATGGGAGATAACTCCTGCTGAAGCACATTTTGAAAGATCCCATCAATGGTGGAAGATCGTTGATACTGCATGAGTAAATATCTATGTAATTAGGTGGAACAGATGCAGGTGATGTCAGGCAGTGTTCAGATATACTACTCAAAAGAAGTTAAAGAACACCTGATTCTTTCAATATACTATAGCTAATATATCACGGCATGGCAGGTATAATTTTTTTTAGTGGTTTATATTAGAAAGGACACAGACCATCATTTCATTGTCCTAAAACTGAAAAATCTAGACTTGCCAAAGTATTGTAGACTTGCTTTGGGTTGCCAGATTGACTATAGTATAATGAAAGAATAAGGTGTTCTTTAACTTCTTTTGAGTGGTATATATACAATACTGACACAGACACATCGCCATGGGGATTCCGGGGTTGTTCCCCTGTATTCCTTGCTTGACAGCCACGGACGTGATAATTTGATACCAACAAGTTACGAAATCAGCTTTTTATGTTTTGTAGAAATACCAACATCAATGCTGTTGTCTTCCTGTATCCATAAATACAAGCAGCATGCTCAGAGTGCTTGACAACAGATTTTCAAATTTTATTATCAGCTCCCTGGGGAGTACGTATCTGCAACTCACACATAGTACACTAACGCTGACACTGACAAGCCATTGTTTTATCCCCTGTAACAGGTACAATCTTTCATATCTTTTGGTATCTTGCAACTGGGTATCGAAATCACCAACCTTCCCCTCTCTGGGCAGACTCTATTCACATAAACCATGGCGACAGTCGGACACACCGGGCAAATTCCTACCCAGTGTAAGCTGATTTGTATTAGCTGCTGTTGTTGTTTCAGACACAGGCCACACCTGTAGGTACGAGGGTCGGACGTTTCATGACGGCGAGAGCTGGCAGCTGGAGAAGTGCACGATGTGCGAGTGTCGCGACGGGCTGACGTTCTGCAAGACGAAGACTTGCAACGCGCCACTGTGTGGCTGGATGGTAATCCCCGAGGGAGAGTGCTGCCCTGTGTGTAAAGGTAAGGCCAGCTGGTTCAAACAGGAGCTTTCAATATCAGACGGGGGGCGGTCGGGTAGCCTAGTGGTCAAAGCGTTCGCTCGTCACGCCGAAGACCCAGGTTCGATTCCCGACATGGGTACAAGGTGTGAAGCCCATTTCTGGTGTCCCCCGCCGTGATATTGCTGGAATATTGCTAAAAGCAGCGTAATATCATATTCACTCACTCACTCAATATCAGACGTCACTTATGATTGTATGTCCAACTTTAACATCTTTCATTTATCCTGAATGTAATTATACATTGTGATTTCCATTGTTGCTTTGATCTATAATCTGTAAATGAGTGAGTGAGTTAAAATTTTACATCACATCGGCAGTAACTCAGCCATATAGTGACAAGCTATAATCAATAAACAGTCCAGACCCGTGAATAGGTTGGAATAGGTTGGAATAGGTCTTCAGCAACCCATGCTTGTGAAAAGGCGACTATGCTCCTGACGTCATATAGCTGGTATATTGCTGAGTGCAGCGTCAAACAAACAAACAAACGATATAAACAGTATATGCTGAAAGATTGGAATATTGACGAAAAATTAAATTATGTTCATCATTTGTAAAAGCAACGAAGAAAGAATTAAACCTTCCTGTTAGATTGTTTGTTATATAGTGTAAAGTGGGATACCCGGTGGCATCAGTCTTTAAAACCTGAATGTCTCATGCTGTTTCATCCCTTGTGTTGCAGGCTGTGTGTCGGACTCGGGCAGCCTTTACAACAACTCCGATGTCTGGAAGGAGAACCCATGTGTGACCTGTCAGTGTGATGCTGGCCAGGTGCTGTGTCAGGCTGAGATGTGTGCTGTCAGGTGTTCCACGCCCAGACAGGTGCCCGGACAGTGTTGTCCTGTGTGTGATGGTGAGTAAGGTGTCGGTGTGAGGTGTCTGTCGGGGTGTCGGTCGGGGGTGACAGTGTGAGGTGTCAGTGTGATGCTGGCCAGGTGCTGTGTCAGGCTGAGATGTGTGCTGTCAGGTGTTCCATGCCCAGACAGGTGCCCGGACAGTGTTGTCCTGTGTGTGATGGTGAGTGAAGGTGTTGCTGTCAGGTGTCTGTTGGGGGTGTGGGTGTGAGGTGTTGGTGTGAGGTGTTGGTGTGAGGTGTTGGTGTGAGGTGTTGGTGAGATGCTGGCCAGGTGCTGGCCAGGTGCTGTGTCAAGCCGAGATGTGTGCTGTCAGGTGTTCCAAGCCTCGACAGGTGCCCCGACAGTGTTGTCCTGTGTGTGATGGTGAGTAAGGTGTCGGTGTGAGGTGTCGGTGTGAGATGTGGGTGTGACCTGTCAGTGTGATGCTGGCCAGGTGCTGTGTCAGGCCGAGATGTGTGCTGTCAGGTGTTCCAAGCCTCGACAGGTGCCTGGACAGTGTTGTCCTGTGTGTGATGGTGAGTGAAGGTGTAAATGTGAGGTGTCAGTTGGGGGTGTCGGTGTGAGGTGTCGGTGTGATGCTGGCCAGGTGCTGTGTTAGGCTGAGATGTGTGCTGTCAGGTGTTCCAAGCCCCGACAGGTGCCCGGACAGTGTTGTCCTGTGTGTGATGGTGAGTGAAGGTGTGGGTGTGATGTGTCGGTCGGGGGTGTCGGTGTGAGGTGTGGGTGTGACCTGTCAGTGTGATGCTGGCCAGGTGCTGTGTCAGGCTGAGATGTGTGCTGTCAGGTGTTCCAAGCCTCGACAGGTGCCCGGACAGTGTTTGTCCTGTGTGTGATGGTGAGTGAAGGTGTTGCTGTCGGGGGTGTGGGTGTGAGGTGTGGGTGTGAGGTGTTGGTGTGAGGTGTTGGTGAGATGCTGGCCAGGTGCTGTGTCAGGCTGAGATGTGTGCTGTCAGGTGTTCCAAGCCCCGACAGGTGCCCGGACAGTGTTGTCCTGTGTGTGATGGTGAGTGAAGGTGTCAATGTGAGGTGTCAGTCGGGGTTGTCGTTGTGAGGTGTCGGTGTGATGTGTCGGCGTCTTGTATCCCTAGCCTAGGGGGAACACAGGTAGTGATGGTTAGAGTAGGTGTTATTATCGTGACGGTGTAAGATTGAAGTGTGAGATAGAGTTATCATGTGAGGAGCAGGGATAAGTACCCAGACAGTGTGTGCTTTGTGAGGGAAGTATGAAGTTGTAGTGGATGAGGTTGATCAATGAGCTGTCATGGTCATTTATTCTGAGTCCTTTCAGTTCACTGTACCTTGTATGCAAACTCAGATATGTTAGCTATACCTTTAAATGCAAAATAAATCCTACCAGAAGCTCTCATACAATCATCACCATCCTCATCCTCATCCTCCTCCTCTTCCTCCTCATCATCATCATCACGCTACACATCTGTTTTCTGGTTTTAGACATTCCTGAAGTGGACACCCCACGACTCTGTCCCGATTCTCGGAACTGCAGTCTCACCTGCCACAACGGCCTGGAAAAGACGGACGAGGACTGCTTCTTGTGCAAGTGTAAGAAAGGTCAGTCTTGTAGTCGCCAAAACAGCAAATTCCAAATAGCTTTCAGTGTATTCCTGACATTTCACGATACGCGATACTAGGAAGAAAGAGGTTTTTTTGTAATCTGTTTTTGTTATATGAGCCGATTTAGGAGGATTGGATGGTCAGGGTCATTGAATTTCGCTGATTGCAGATCATTGCTCATGTTATTGATCATTGGTTTGCGGAGTATACACAGGCCACTGGGATAAAGCTGGAACATTATTAAGCACCATTCACTTTGTGTATAACGCCACATTATGATATTATATAGAACTATTTAGGAGAGGATGATTTGTGTTCACTATACGAGTCAAAATGCCGTGTTGGTTGGTTGGTTAGTTTTTTGACGCTGCATTTAGCAATATTCCAGCTATATGACGGCGGTCTGTAAATAATCGAGTCTGGACCAGACAATCCAGTGATTAATATGACCATCGATCCACGCAGTTTGGATCGATGACATGCATCAACCAAGTCAGCGAGCCTGACCACCCGATCCCGACAAGCATAGTCGCCTTTTACGGCAAGCATGGGTTACTGAAGACCTACTCTACCCCGGATCTTCACAGGTCCAAGTGCCATGTATCGGAAGTGCTTTAACAACATGTTGTGACACATTTAGTGCAGACCAGCGAACATCCTTAATGTATGTTGATATGAGATGCCTTGTTGCTTTGGTGACACGTCATGTCACATATCAGGCGAAGTTAAGCAGAGAGTCCTTGGATGGGTGTCCGCATCAACCAAGTCAGCAAGCCTGACCACCTGATCCCGACAAGCATAGTCGCCTTTTACGGCAAGCATGGGTGTCCGTGTTCGGTAGATTGGCTCCTGAGAGTTTCTAGGGCTTCTGTCCTGCCCTACACTGAAGCACATGTACCACATGTGGTGTCTCCTCTGGCAAGTGACTTTGTTTGAAATGTGCCTCTGTTCACCCAGCAGTGAATGGGTACCCGGTAGGATGAGATGGCAATGTGGTTGTTAACCTTCTAGTGCCTCACAGGCAGCTTGGGTTGGATACTCCCCAGGGAGCTGAGAATGATAGTTAGGTGCATGCTGATCCAATGATGGAGTAATAATAGCGCTTTGAGCATGCATGTCCCTGTGTGGTGTGGAAATATGAGCCAAATAAATGACCTATTATTATTTTTATTCTCCAGAAGTGTGTAAGCTGGACTGTAAGTTTGGCTTCACCACCAACACCAACGGGACCAAGAACTGTGAGTGCGCCCAGCCCCAGGATCACTGTCCCAGTCTCGCCACCTGTGAGAAGCAGTGCACATATGGATTTAAGAAGTCAAGAAATGGCTGCCTCAAATGTCGCTGCAACAAGTGTCCGCCCTTCAACTGTACCAAGAGGTGTTTGTACGGCTACAACCTCAATGACCAAGGCTGCCAGCTCTGCAAATGCAAAGGTAGGCAAAAACAATAACCGAATTACCATTATCTAAATTTGATAGAGATTTTTCATGAAGATACCATAGATTGAAAATTACCGTTACTTATGAAAGTATGGCTTATTGAAAATGGCAGCAGTTTTGGTTTATGATCACTTTGGTTTGAAAATATTGTTTTATAACAATATCCATTTTTCTATCACTAATAAATGTGAAAAATATTGGTTCATTCGTCCCACGCTTAATGAAGCCTCAACTCTTTGAAATCGCCCAACCTCTTTACAGTGCCTTATGATAAAATTAATCCAACAGTCAGGGGTAAAAAGTGTTAAATATTCAGCAAGCTAAAGGTTAAAGATGAGGCAAGATCTGTTGAAAGTATTGAGAAACCATGAGTTTCTGATGAGGATGATGAGCAAACTTTGTCTGTATTACTGCTACTTCATCAGCATCTTGTTCCACAGCCATAAGAAAACCACAGGAGCATACAACAATGCATGTTTTGTTTCCATTGTAGAAGCCTTGATGATACCAAATACGCCATCTATCGACTTCATGCCTGACCCTTCCATGTTTGGTGGCGACAAGTCGTGCATGTCCTTGAGTGGCCACCGTCATGAGGACGGAGAGTCGTGGCATGATGGTTGCCGTATGTGCTACTGTCACAATGGCCATGAGATGTGCTCTCTGATCGCTTGTCCCGTGCCACGCTGTGATAACCCTGTGTTTCGGCTGGGAGATTGTTGCCCATCATGCCCAGGTGAGTGTACGAGGTTGGAACAAACAAAAAGAGGATATTTCATGTGTTGAGTGAGATATTTTCATGAGTTGCACAGCCATGAGATGTGAGAAACATGATATTTCACTTGACATGATTATGGAATATCCTGTTTAGCACATTTATTATATAATTTTGTGTAGTTGTCTTCCAGAAATTTAATTTTTTTATTACAAATGTTTGCTTGTTTGTTTGTTTGTTGTTTAATGCCGCACTCAGCAATTTTCCAGCTATATGATGGCGGTCTGTAAATAATCGAATCTGGAACAGACAATCCAGTGATTGACAACATGAGCATCGATCCACGAAATTCGGATCGATGACATGCATCAACCAAGTCAGCGTTACCTTTTACGCCAAACATGGGTTGTTGAAGACCTATTCTACCCTGGATCTTCACGGGCCCATTACAAATGTAAAACCTTGAAAAGTAAATTCTCCCTACCTTATATGCAGGGACGTTTACCCACCACTTGTAACTGTGACGCAAAAAGTCCACCTCCCTGACACCTTCTTTGATGTGTGTGTCCGTGAAGATTCTAGGTTAGAATAGGTCTCCAGCAACCCATGCTTGTTATAGGAGGCGACTAATGGGATCATGTGGTCAGGCTCAGTGACTTGGTTGATGCATGTCATCATATCCCAATTGCGTGGATTGATGCTCATGATGTAAATCACTGATTGTCTGGTCCTGATTTGATTATTTACAGACCTCTGTCATGTAGCTGAAATATTGCTGAGTATGGTGCTAAACAACAAATAACGACAACAGGATCTACAACAAAAGGTAGACAGATGAATCTGCTGTGTTGGCACCACAAACAAACAAACAAACAAACAAACAAACAAACAAACAAACAAACAAACCCTTGATGTGTGTAGGTGTACTGGGCATCCCGTCGGAGAATGGCAGCAAGCAGTCGTGTCAGTCCACCAATGGCCAGCACCTGGTGGAGGGGGAGACCTGGAGGATGGACGACTGCACCCAGTGCATCTGTCACGACGGCTCCATCCTGTGTGAGAGCGCCACCTGTCCCGCTATCCTGTGCTACCACCCCGTCAAGGCCGAGGACGAGTGCTGCGCCCACTGTGCAGGTAAGTGATGATATAAAAGGTGTGGTTTATCAATGTATAAGTTCAGATTTATTATAATCATGGCAGATGAATTGTGTTTAGGCAGATTATATTATGTTTTACAGTCTTGGTCAGTATGCCCAGAGGCAGGTAAAAAAATAGGTTTGTTTGAAGTTAATTTCCCAAAATGAATTTTGTGAATTTTTTTTTTAATAATTCCTGTGCATTTTTGTTGTTGTTATTTAACAGTAAAATGCACATTTTCAGTCAAAAAAACAAAACTTTTGCCAAATGTAAGGTAATATAGTAGGGTCTTCTAACTGAGAAGAAGATAATCAAAATTATACAATCTAAACCCATCTGGAATTCCCAACAGTGATTGCTGAGTTCAGTATTGCTGAATGAGGAAGTCACCTCTCACATTCACCTTGTCAGTAATGTATACTTATATTTACAGCCTCAGACCACCTCCCCACAGTTCACCGGGTGTCATCCCGGCCCTGCAAGTCCGACTCGGGGGTGGTGTACAAGCAGGGGGAGGTGTGGAAGACCAGCCCCTGCCAGAGCTGCACATGCAGGAACGGCCAGGTGCACTGCTACTCCCAGATGTGTCCCCCCCTCAACTGTAACAAGACAGTCCTCAGGAAGGGCCAGTGCTGCCCGAGCTGCCTCGGTGCGTTCACAACGTTTGATATCCAATGTTAGGATTCCTAAGGCTGAACAGGTCCCCAGCAATCAATGCTTGTCTACCCTTTTGTTATACCTGGGGTGGCTAGGTCCCTTGTAGTCCAGGCTTGTCTTCCTGGTGGGTATTCCTGGGCTGAATAGGTCATTTGTAGTCCAGGCTTGTCTTCCTGGTGGGTATTCCTGGACCGAATAGGTCCCTTGTAGTCCAGGCTTGTCTTCCTGGTGGGTATTCCTGGACTGAATAGGTCCCTTGTATTCCAGGCTTGTCTTCCTGGTGGGTATTCCTGGACTGAATAGGTCTCTTGTAGTCCAGGCTCGTCTTCCTGGTGGGTATTCCTGGACCGAATTGGTCAATTGTAGTCCATGCTTGTCTAACCTTTGGGGATTCCTGCTCTTAAGAGGTCTACAGTAATCCAGTTTTGTCTGCCCAGTGGTGATCCCTGAACTGAATAGGTCCACAGTGTATTCCATGAAAAAATATGAAACTGGCATCAACATTTTCATTATTTTTATTGTTTTCTTACTAGCGAGAAGCACATAATACTATATAGCCATTCTAGAATTGAACAAGTTGTAGGAATTCTACCAGTTTTCAAAACGTTTTTTCAAAACATACTTCACCTGATTGAAGCCAATATGGAACAAGCTTGACCTGTATCATGTATATGACCTTGACCCATATTATGTGTATATGACCTTAACTTGTATTATGTGTGTGACCTTGACCTGTGTTGTGTATGACCTTGACTTGTATATCATTGCGTTACAGAGGTGAGTCTACCAGGCATCTGCACCAAGGATGACATCACCTACAGTACTGGAGAGAGATGGCAGTCCGACAACTGCACGGAATGTGTGTGTGAAAACGGTAAAATCCTGTGCGTCCCGATCCCCTGCCCTCGACTGACATGTACAGTGATGATAAGGAAGCCCACCCAGTGCTGCCCCTCATGTCTTGGTGAGTAGTTCTCTGGTCACAGAAAGCTCAACAGATTCTTTCAATGTCCATGTGTTTTCACATTCTTTTACTGTTTGACGTCAGACTAGGGTGTTCTCTAGTATCAATGAACTGCCATTGACCATGGCCTCATGGGTGCTACTTGGCTGCAAAGTTAAAATATCAATATTGGCTTCCATTCTGTTTTAGTCTTTTTACTTATTTCCAAAATAAGCGAGATTTGATGAGATGTGTGTATCCATTCAGTGCATTGTACAAGACATGAATCAGGGTTGCCTCCCTTACATGACCTCAGTAACTAAAGTGTTGGGAACATGATCTCATGGTATTGTAAGGTATACTCAGTTTGGTACTGTAAGAGTTAACAACAGTGGTACAGCTTTATGACTCTGTCGGGATTCCTGGTTAAACCTGGTCCCCAGCAACCTATGGCGGTCATGGAGGGGACCAAAACGGGTGGTCAAACTTGGTGACTTGCTCACAAAATCGATCACTGGATTGTCTGGTCCAGACTAGTTTATTTACAGCCTGCCATCATATAGCTGAAACATTTGCATAGTGTGTCATCAAACAACAAACAGCTTTATGATATATTTATTGTTTTTAAATGCCCTTGCTTACCCTATATCAATGTGCTACAGATGCCTCCATTACCACAAGTCTCCTGGAGCGACACTTCCCTCGCACCACGTCTGACCACCACAACAGGAGGTACACCACACAAGGTAAGATGTATCTCCTCTTGTCAGTCACTTGTTGCAGTAAAAAACATCCATTAAGGCATAATCATTCATAAACTCATCAAGGAATATTTCTGTACACTTTTTCGGACCTGTGTAGATACAGGGTAGAATAGGTTTCAGCAACCTTTCTTGCCGTAAGAGGCGACTAACAGAATTGGGTAGTCAGGCTTGCTGAATTGGTTGATGCTTGTCATCGTATCCCAATTGCGTAGATAGATGCTCATGATGTCAGTCACCGGATTGTCCAGACTCGATTATTTACAGACTTCTGCCATATAGCTGGAATATTGCTGAGTGCGGCCGGCATTAAACAACAAACAAACAACAACAGCCAGCACATATGTTCTAGATATTCCACAATAACCAAGCAGTTCTTTCTGTGGTGTGCATGAATCCAATATCTAATGTTCCAGGCCCGACAGAGGACTTCAAAGCCAAGGATAACTACATGATCGGGATTGTACTTTTGGGCGTGCTACTGTCCATTGCTCTGATCGCCGTGCTGGTTCTGGTGCTGGTCATCCTACGGCGGCGCCACACTGGGATGTTCAAGATGACCGACAGTCCTGTCGTCACCAAGATCAGACCCAAGTCTACCAATCTGGAGCTCCAGGGAGTCAACCCCTTCTTGCTGGACTCCCCTAGCAAGCAGATCAACTGTGAGCGCAAACAGAAACTGGAGAAGCACCTTGCATCCTTGGGACCAGCTGTAATAGCCAACGAAAAGAGCAAACTGGACTTGTCACCCAATCACCAGTATCAGCTCATTAACACTAACCCAGACTTTGAGCCTAAGAAGGATCCACCACTTACAAATGGGAACTGTGTGTCTAACAAGACATTTGACCAGGCATAGAGTGTAAAAATGGAAGCATTTGGATTGGAAGAATTCAGATGGAAGAGAAATGGTCTGAGGTGATTTTTGGTGCAGATATGTTGGTGATTATCATCACCGTCATCGGATGGTGACGTGACTGCCGTCTTTGGTGCAGGGTGACATCCTTTGTGACAAAGCTGGATGGTGATGTGACTGCCGTCTTTGGTGCAGGGTGACATCCTTTGTGACAAAGCTGGGTTGTGATGACTCTAATTGACGATCCTTTTGTAGTTTGCTAAGCAAGCTACCAACCACATGGTCTGTGTGTTTGACTGCATAGCAGGCATTTTGTGTATATTAGCAACATGCACAGACCGGACAGTGGGTGCCACCTTGATCACTTTCTGAAAGCCGTTCTGTATATCCTCAGCATCCACCAAACAAACAGCCTTGCTTCAGGGATCAAAGTAAAGCTCTGCTTGAAAAGGCCACTGTTCACAACAAACAGAAAACCACAAGATCCACTATGTTTCTTGGGAGATCAGAAGATTCTCAAGTCAAGAAAACTGTTCAATGGTGAACACAAAACCAGATCATGAGCCCTGATTATGAAGGTCAATGTTCAAGGACAAACAGAAAACCCCCAAATCAGCCTTGATTCCTCCATTTGAAAACAGAAGCTTACCCAGACACAGGCATTGTAAATATTCAACATTCACCTGAACTATCAGCCTTGATTTTTGGAATAAGGCACAACTTATTTTTAATAATTGCCAATCAAGGTTTCTGTTCACTACAAAAGGAGGTTAAGTCCCCAGGTCTGCTTCATGGAATAATGAGTTCTCTAGCAAAGGTCACTGTTCACAATAAGCAGGAAACATGTCCCCATGAAGCAGGAAGGCCACTTCAGCAGCTTCGCTTGGATGGAGCCTTTAGAAGTACCTCTGAGAAGTATGCCTCATTATTTCAACACCTTTTCACCATGCAGTTTCTGTTTCCTGCTAAAATGCTACTACAGCTAGCAAGGCCTCTGAGAAGCAAGCTGGTTCTTGGTGGATGCTGGAATACGACGGATTGACTACATAGCTATGTACATGACTGATTTGGTGCAAAGAGAGAATGTGAGAGTGTGTGAGAATGAGACGATGAACATGTGAAGGCTGAGTGAGTGAGTGACTGTGACACATGATGGAGTAAAATACCAGCCACATTACAGCGGATCTGACTGCGTGCAATCAAACTTGGGAGAATATTATACTTTAAACATTTGCCATCATGTGAGGCAAATTTTAACCACCATATTAAGTCCATGACGTTTACATTATTGTTGTTGATTACTTACAAAACAAATCCTCTATTGTATGATCCTCTGTTGTATGGACCTCTGTTGTATGAGCCTCTGTTGTATGAGCCTCTGTTGTATGAGCCTCCATGTGGGTGGTGTTGATCGAGGTGCCGCAGGTGAGATGTGTGTGTGAGACCTCATTGAGGTCAGGTGACATCTATTCCTGTGACTCTGTTGCTGTTATTGTGAAATGTAATCACAAGATGTAAGGTTATTTGTGTAAGGTTATATTTATTACTCAGTGAGCATCTATGAGAACTGCTATAGGATGTCCACATCAAGTACTGGTGACCTCTGAACTTGCTAAGGTACACACCAGCGACACAGATATTTCCTAGATGGAAAAATAATTGATCAACCTTGAATTTTATTATAGTATTTTATTTTTCAACTTTGGCAGGAACTTTTGACATATATATATATAAATTTATTGTTATTTATTTTATGTTAAATGTATTGTTGCTGTTTCTTAATGATAATCAGCCAGGCATGACTGTCTTGGTTAGTGACAGTGATCTAAGGTGTTGCAAATCTCTGTATAGATTTGTCTCCCTTTGCCATCCCAGGATCCATAGACTTGATCCCAAATTCTTCCTGATTATGGTCCTTGGTCTTCAGCAACATACCTGTGCCCTTTAGTAAATAACCTGCATCACTTTTGGCCTTCTTCCAACATTAAACTGACATTCACTCTTATTACTGATGAATTGTTTAAAACAGAGATAAACCTCACTCTCTCACTCAAAAGTGTGACACCAGTGAATCAGAGCAAGTCCAGAGTTCTCAGTGTTATCTGTCCCGTCTAGTCCATGATGCTTCAGTGTCATTTCATCAATAGCCCATTGTTGTATTCTGCTTGTTCAATCATCCTCTACTGCTTGTGAGTCATCATGTACAAGATGTACATTATGTCCATGTATACTATATTGCTTGTTAAGTGGTTGCTTTGTTTGTAATAATGCCATTTATATCTTGATATATTATATTGTTTGTGTATGTGCTTCTGTTATTGGAACATCTGTGTAATACGTCTAGCCATTTATTGGATTTCTTCTTGGGAGTATTTACAAAAAATTGCTTATTGAAACACATACTAATTATTCAAGAATATTTGAATGAATTTTACCATTGTTTCATTGCTATGATAACATACATCATTAATGTTTTTCGAACTTGATGACATTTCGATAAGAATTAGTATTTGAAAGTAACACAAACATAAGAGTTGTAGCAACAGTAGAAATCCTCATTCTTGTGACAAGACACTCAAGATTAGCACAGGGTGTCTTTTGTACCTCCTCAGTGTGAAGAAAAATAGTGCCTCCATCGGGATAGGATACCAGGTACATAAAACACTGGGGATAAGTGGGACACATGCCTTCAGTGATAGTGTTGTCCACCAGTTCAGAGAATGTCCTTCTGTATGGACAATGTTGTCCTCCAGTTCAAAGAATGTCCTTCTGTATGGACAATGTTGTCCACCATTTCAGAGAATGTCCTTGTCTATGGACCATGTTGTTCACCAGTTCAGAGAATGTCCTTCTGTTTGGACAATGTTGTCCTTCAGTTTAGAGAATGTCCTTCTGTTTGGACAATGTTGTCCTCCAGTTCAGAGAATGTCCTTCTGTTTGGACAATGTTGTCCTTCAGTTTAGAGAATGTCCTTCTGTTTGGACAATGTTGTCCTCCAGTTCAGAGAATGTCCTTGTCTATGGACCATGTTATCCACCAGTTCAGAGAATGTCCATCTGTATTGACGATGTTGTCCACCAACAGACGTGAAGTTCTTTAGTATGGACGATGTTGTCCACCATCAGAGGTGCAGTCCGTCTGTATGACTGATGTTGTCCACCATCATAGGTGAAGTTCTACTGTGTGGACCATGTTGTCCACCAGTTCAGAGAATGTCCATCTGTATGAACGATGTTGTCCACCAACAGAGGTGAAGTTCTTCTGTGTGGGCAATGTTGTCCACCAGTTCAGAGTATGTTGATCACATCGTTACCTTTGTAAGAGACTGTGTAAGTCTCATCCAAGACAACTCTTTCCTCTGATGACAATATTTCCTTCCAGTTGCAGTGGTGTTAATGATGTTGTCTCCTAGAGAAATGATGTTGTCCACCAGTAGTGATGATGTTCCTTCATGGAGACAATGGCTGTCATTACAGTCACTGCCTGATGAGGATGTCCGAATGGGTATACAGTGGTCCTTCAGTAAGAAGACATTTCTTTCAGTGGAATTATGTTCATTAACTGAGGGGCCATTTTCTTCCAGCAGAGATGATGTTGTCCTGTGATGATGATGATGCGATGTAGGGGGATGTTGTCCTGCCAGCAGTGGTGATGTTACCGTGGTGATGACCTGGCAAGGAGATGCTGTCCTCAGTGTTTGTCAGCCTGTATGTCTGTAATTAGATGATCATGATGATGATGTTTGTTGTTTAACGCCGCACTCAGCAATATTCCAGCTATATGATGGCAGTCTGTAAATAGAGTCTGGACCAGACAATCCACTGATTGACATCATGAGCATCGATCCACATAATTGGGATACGATGACATACATCAGCCAAGTCAGTAAGCCTGACCACCTGATCCTGTTAGTCGCCTCTTACGACAAGCATAGTCGCCTTTTACGGCAAGCATGGGTTGCTGAAGACCTATTCTACCGCGGATCTTCATGGGTCTGTCTGTAATTTGATGTCATGTGAACCAAGCACAGATGTGATGAGACCTGTCCTGCCACGCCCACCTACTCCGGATGGGATGGAAGAACATGTGTGTTTAACTTGTGTGTTATGTGTGAACTTTCTATAGCTCTACACCAATGATACATGTCCTTCATTTTATATATACATACATATATCTATTGCTACTGGTCAAGTGATAGAATTAATTTATGTTTGGAAATTTCTGTATTCAGTAGAAAAGTTAAATAGAAGTTGTGTGTCTTTGAATGAGGAGTGATTATAGGGCAAGTTTAGCTACAACCAAATATTTAGTGCTAATCTGTATATGGTTTAGGTTTTTGTCAGTTGTCTGTCTCAAGCTTTGAATTAATTCAACTTCATCTTGATAAGCAAAAGCGCACTTGATCATTGCCTAAACTTTCTTTCTGTCTTCCAACTAACAAGAAAATATTATGGGTTTTCGAAATGAAATGAAATCTTAACTTTTAAACCTGGTCACTTTTGAAAATAACAACTGATAATTTAGCATAAACAATCTGAATTTTGAAAACTAGAATAAAATGAGGACTTTGCATAGGAAGACTACGGAGTGTTACAGGGTATGAGATTGCTGCCTCGGCAACGGCGGAGATGTTGTCAGATTGTTGTAAGTTGCGGTGTTGTTACGATGTTGCCAGAGACACCTGTGTGACTAACTAGGGCTGGATTTCTGCTGTCAAGCAGGACAAGGGAACAATGACAAGGTTATGGTGGCCATATTGGATTCCAAGTCGAATCCTTTGGGTATTGAATGCCAGTCAGGTTGTGATGTGGTCGATGACATTGATAGTTCATTATGAGCGGAGATCATTCCATAGTTTCCAAATGAGTTTAATGTATGTATGTGTGCTTCTATACCCCTGAATCTCAGCTTTTAGCATATCATTGCCTAGAATTGCCCTACTACATGCTTCCAGTGTAAACAAGAGTGAGTGTGCGAGCTACAATAGTGGTGATTCTGCCTGTGTAATGATAGCCTTATAGAAACAGGGTGTATACAGTTAATATGTACTTCCTCAATTTATCTGGCCTCCTTAAATAAGTGCATCCCTAATCATCGTCTCAATCAAAACACTGTCCCATGAGATAATAACAGCAAATGTGAATTTAGGCACATTTTACATTTACTAATTATGTTATGTGAGACATGATTGAATAAGCATCAATTTGATAAATATTTCATAAACAATGATTCAAAATTTCAAATCTGTTAGTTTGAAACGAAAGGATGCAATGGTAAATGCATTGAGACTAGAATAGTATACGAAATTTGCTATTATTAAACATCCTATGTGATAAGCTGTATATTTAGAAAACCATCCAACCATCTCTCTCTCACCATCATGAACTAACTAACTAACAGGATATTCCTTCCCAAACACATTGTCATGATGTAGGAAAGATTACACTGTGCTAAGGTAAATTGGCCAGGATTATTGGTCCAGAACGCAATGCCAGGATATGCTGCTCCATAACGCAGTGCCAGGATATATTGGTCCATAACACAATGCCAGGATATGTTGGTCCATAACGCAGTGCCAGGATATATTGGTCCATAACGCAGTGCCAGGATATGCTGCTCCATAACGCAGTGCCAGGATATATTGGTCCATAACGCAATGCCAGGATATGTTGGTCCATAACGCAGTGCCAGGATATGTTGGTCTGAAGCAGTATCTAGGAGGTGCATGAGCCAGTAACACATCATATTGACAGGATGTATTAGTTCATAACACTATGGCAGTCTAGGTTGGCCTCGTGACGAAAATGGTAGCACCATGTGACTCTATGTTCCGATCACCGAGAACTATGTGAGGATATATTTCCTGATCAGTATGTGGGAATATGTCCATTATCTTGGCAGTATGTGAGGAAAGCTCCATATGTCTACCGTGTGAGGATATATCCAAGCACTGGTATGTCCATATAGCCTAGCATTGTGAGGATTGTCCATGTGTCCTATAGCTACCTCTATGAGGATATGCACATTGTCCCTGTTATTAACATTATCTTAGCATTGTGAGGATATGCCCGTATGTCCTATAGCTAGCTTTATGAAGAAATGCCCATTTATCTTAGCATTGTGAGGATATGCCCGTATGTCCTAGAGCTATGAGGATATGCCCGTATATCCTATAGCCAGCTTTATGAAGATATGCCCATTTATCTTAGTATTGTGAGGATATGCCTGTATGTCCTAGAGCTATGAGGATATGCCCTTGTGTCCTTGTCTCAGTGACAGTGGAAGAATGGGAGATCCCGACTGGCTTACTATTGAAATAGGGGTGGAAGGTTGATGTATTTGGTGCATTGCGATCGTTGTACATATTACTGTGTAAATATTTAGCTGTTGTTGGTAGGTGTATGTGTATCAATGTGATGTGTTGTCTTTCTGTCCAGCCAATCAGAAGCGGCGTACACCTCTGCTGGTCATGTGATGTGTTGTTATTCTGTCCAGCCAATCAGATGTGACGCACACATCTGCTGGTCATGTGATGTGTTGGTATTCTGTCCAGCCAATCAGATGCGGTGTACTGGTGATGTTACAGACATGAAGACAGAAAACTGTAGGACATCTTTGTTGTATATAGTATTTTGTACTAACATAACACAAATGGCAGAGACTATGATCAAATTTCAAATTAAAAACTATGTGAAAAGTCTTGTGTTTGTTTTGTGTAACAGGATATCAGGACATGGAGCATATATAAGTGATCTATCGATTTAGAGCACCATGACCTGAACCCTTTGTACAGAAGGCATCCCTTATGCCAGCATTTCCTGGTAGTGGATTAGGCAACCAGCTTGTCCCTGATTGGGGCGACGGGGAAGCCTAGTGGTTAAAGCGTTGGATCGTCATGCCGAAGACCCGGGTTCAATTCCCACATAGGTACATGAAGCCCATTTTCTGGTGTCCCCCGTTATGATATTGCTGAAATATTGTTAAAAGCAGCGTAAAACCATACTCACTCACTCACTGTTCCTGATTAAGACTGTTGGTTTGTGATCACTATATAATCACTCTGAAGTCTTTAATAAGCTACCTCTCCCAGGAACGCCTCCGTGGTCTAGTGGTAGAGCGTCCGCCTGGAGAGCGGAAGGTTTGGGGTTTGATCCCCGGCCCACTCATACCAAAAGACGTTAAAAGATAGTACTTGTTGTTACCCTGTCTGGCGCTCAGCATTTAGGGGATAAAACAAGGACTGTTCTGCTCAGAGTCAGTATACTGTGTCTGAGTGGGGTATTCATGTTAAACTGCAACATGGTGTCTCAGTTCCGACTAGTACAAGCAGCCCTCCAAACACACACACATGCATGCACATCCTATATAAGTGCAATAATCTTGAACGTGACATTAAACCCCATTTCACCTCACCTCCTCCGTGGTCTAGTTGACCTAGTGGCTAGAGCATTTGCCTGGAGGACAGAAGGTTGGGGTTTCAATATCCAGCAGTGTCATACCAAAAGACACCAAAAGAGGGTGCTTGTTGTTACCCTGCCTGGCTCTCGTCATTAAGAGGTTAAAAGACTGGTTGGCACTGTATACTGTATCTGAGTGGGGTGTTCATGTTTAACTGCAGCATGGTACGTATCTGAGTGGACAAGCAGTATAAAACAAGAATGGCATTAGTCCGGAATAGTACAAGCAAGTCTGTGTGCCAACACTATAAATAGGCATCAGCCTGGATTAGTAAAAGCAGCCACATACACACACACACATGACCCTTGAAGATCCGGGGTAGAATAGGTCTTCAACAACCCATTCTTGCCATAAAAGGCGACTATGCTTGTCGTAAGAGACGACTTATGGCATTGGGTGGTGTACGTGTGTGTTTTGTTTGCTATTTAACGCCACTCTGATGGCGGTCTGTTTATATTCCAGTCTGGACCACACAATCCAGTGATTGACATCATGAACATCAATCCATGCAATTGGGAAATGATGACATGCATCAATCAAGTCAGCGAGCCTGACCACCCGATTCTGTTAGTCGCCTCTTACGACAAGTATAGTCGCCTTTAACAGCAAGCACGGTTTGCTGAAGACCTATTCTACCCCGGATCTTCACAAGTCGCTTATCAATGAAGTTGAATTAGATAGTCCATACATTCATTATACTTATAATAAACCATGTAAAAAATGGCCAATTTCACCTTTGCCTGGTCTATTTTTGTGAAGAAATTAATGAGGTTTCGACCACCTTGCGTAGTTGGTCCGGTGTCGGAAACTCCCTCCTTGTGTGTAATAGCTAGCAGTCAGATGAATCTCATTTCAGTCAGATCTGTCCTAATAAACCCTCTTCTTGAACTCCTGCGATTCGCTGTGCAGAGTTGCGTCCCTTAGGCACGCCAGAAACCTATGATTGTGGGTTCGAATCCCGGTTCGCCCCAATTATGTTTCTAGGTTTGTCAGCACCATACCCGTGCTCGTGGGTTTCACCGAAGTGGTAAACGTCTGAGACCTGCATCACTTCGGGTTTTCCTCCCACATTTAGCTAACACGCCGTGATATAACTGTTAAAAGCGGCGTTGAACCCAACTCACTCACTCACTCACTCACTCTTGAACTCCTGATAACTCTTCCATAGAACTTTCAAATCAGCTGTAGGAGCTGTATCCTGAAAACAAAGTTAAACAATCAGATCCAAATGTAAATGATATAGGCAGCACAAATATTTTCTTGGGGAATTTTTATACACCATGTCATTTCTGACTGCCATGGCTTCTATAACCAAAAACTGAGGACCACTGAAAGGAGATTAGTGTTCTGGGTTGGTTTTCTTGTGCTAAAACTAAAACATTCTGAATGAAGGTGATAAAAATATAAAGCTGAATCATTTTGAAAGCTGACATCTGATTGGCTCGAGAACACACATCCATTGCATAGTTTCAAAGTTCACTAAGGATTCACCTAGACGACCTTCCATGGACAGTTTGCCTGATCTTCAGGGTTAGAGGTATGTAGGCGAAAATTTAGTCTGTCTTACAGGCCCTGTTACAAATATATCAAATACAGCCCATGCAAGTCTATAATGTTTGGCAAGTCTGAAAATGAAGAGAGTCTCTGGGCTCCTTTTTCTTAAATTTTTCTTAAGATAATTTAACAACTTTTTGTCTGTACGATATGTTCATTTCAGAGACTAGATCTTAGTCTTGTGAAAACGATCTGATTTTGGTTCTAGATTGGCGGTCAGTTTCACATATTCCTTTTATCTGCTAGTCAGTCTCACATCTTCCTTTCGACATGGCTATGCAATATTATTGCTGAGACCTCCAATACTGATAATGTGGTGCAAGCCGTTTGGTCACTCATATTAGATTTGTTTGTTTAACGCTACATTCAGCCATATCACAGCTTTATGACGCTTGTACATTATCGAGTCGGCACCAGACAAACCAGTCACAGGTTCAAAGAGCTGGACGACCTGATCCCGCATTCCAAATACGTATCTTACCGTTTTCTTCTATCGCAATACGTATCGTATCGGAAATGGCGCCCCAATACCCAGGCCCAGAAGTGACCTCGCAAGACTAACAGACGTTGCTGGGAGACTTCTGTTAGCCATATTCCAGCCAAATGACCACGGCCAAAAGTGTTTCCAGACATAAGTAACGTTTATATGTTGACAATAAATATACTTTGGGCTGGAGGCCTTACATGTGGACGGAAACGACTGAACTTGATCATCTCGTAAAGTCTCGATATATCTTTGAGATTTATGTAAATGTTTACAGATTTTCGGATTGGGAGACAAGACCGCCACAATGATTTGCCATAGGTATTGTAGGTACGCTTCAAATATAACTTACCCTCGTTAACGGTCTATGGGAGATAACCCAAGATTATAGACCGACAATTTCATCGCTGGTTACCGTGTCATCATATGTACCAAACTCTTTCTCAGAACAGAAGTGTACTGGCAAGCGACCAGTTATCGCCAACTCCCCGTTATAGCGCGCACGTAATCGCATCTCATTTTACTTTTGCTCGTTTCATTAGAAGAAAGAAATATTTATCCGAAAATGAACAAAACGGACTCATGTGAGGAAATATTAAAAAAACCCACCATAATTGCCTTGCTCAAATACAACTTTAGAAAAGACGCGGGGCTGTGTCTCGCGACTAATTCATTTAAACAACGCGTTGACGCACCTTCAATTTTGTCATTGCTTGCTATCTCTCTGTCATTTCTTACCCAAAATACAATTCTGAAACGTAATTGAGCTATATTTCCAAAAATGCATAACCTGTCTGTATCGCCAAATCTATAGTACATAACATGTGTATATCGAATTTGGGGAATATTGCTTAATGTCAATTTGCAGATGACAAATTGTAATAGCATATCTTATTCATTTTGATGAAAACAAAATTGAGTGCGATACCAGTGATACTAAAATGTGTATTTTGTATAACTGAAGCGATGCGCGTGATCACGTGGCACGTGCTGTTAAGACGATGGCGATAACTGGCCCAGTTAGTAGACGGAAAAGTTCCATTTCCTCTGTTTTGATTCCCTATGGTAGCGTTATAACAGAAATCAACTGAATCTTATTTCACGGACAGAAATAAGCGCATGTTCTCATAGTTTCACAAAAACTAACGTGCAGAGCGAGTGTACATGAAATAAACCAGGCTGATGGTTCCTGATGAATAATAAGTAATTACACACTACATGTTTTACTCTATTGCTTCTCAACGGGTCATCCAACAACTGTATTCTTTGAGTAAAGTCATAGGTCACCTGGACATCTATTTTTGATTCAATTTGTTTTTAACAAAACTTGTCATGCAAATGTCGCTTAAAGTACTGAAAGAAGCGCACGTAAAATATGTGAAACCCTCCGTTCACTGTCTTTGCAGTCGACAGAGGATCGGGGCTAGAAATGTGAAAAATACCACTAACTTTATTTTTATAATGACGGACGACATACACCCAATAAAAACTATGGGTTTTTTTTAATTGAAAGTCTATTAGAAAAAGCGTATGTTTTTGTTAAGTGACCAAGACATAAGCGGCAGTACCAACGCTGAGCCAGCTTGACAAACGTGAACCTATTACAGGAGCATGGACGCATTTGCTATCAGATGCATTGATTCGACCTGCCACTTAATGTTAAAGGTTGGAAACAATAGCATTGTTTACAGGTTTACAGTAATACTTGTTTACAGTATTACTTATGAGCAGTAGCCGTGAAGATCCGGCTAGAATAGGTCTTCAGCAACCCATGCTTGCCGTAAAAGGCAACTATGCTTGTCGTAAGAGGAGGCTAACGGGATCTTCCAACAGTAAAGCCTGACAAAGAGTAAAAATGATTCCAAACGATTTTGGTCATTTTTTGTTGGAAAATGATAAATAATGTGTGTACCAATGATTAATATTGTCATTTTGAAAAGCTATTCTCATTTACGGATATTGGAAGTCCTTGTGACCCCCGACTCTTACAAATTAACACAGGCAGATCCAAACACGGAAGTTATACAAGATATTCTTGATTCTCCAATGTCAAGGGACGAAATTTAAATATCAGGGGCTATACAGCATCATACATTCAACAAAACACAGGGGTTACATAATATTATTCCCCAATTCTTCATATATTCTTCAGGTTTGTTACTTCCGTATCTGAAACTATTATTCAATGTGATATCAGAAAAAGAAAATGTTCTTAAATCATGGTCAGTCGACATTATTGTACCTCTCCACAAACAAGGTGATCCAAGCTAGGTAAATAATTACGAAAAACTTAGTGTTACAATTCGAAGTATTTCCAGTAACATATTCACACTTATAATTAACAAAAGATAAGTATTTTTGGGGGATACCATGAATAAAATCAGCGAATCACATGTTGGGGTCAGAGAGTATACAAAAGTCGAAATCATTTATAAATCAAATTATTGAACAGTTTGTTTGTTGTTTAACGCCGCAATCAGCAATGTTCCAGCAATATGACGGCTGTCTGTAAATAATCAAGTCTGGGCCAGACAATCCAGTGATTGACATCATAAGCATCGATCTACGCAATTGGGATACGATGACAAGCATCAACCAAGTCAGCAAGCCTGTCCAAATGATCCCGTTAGTCGCCACTTACAACAAGCATAGTCACCTTTTACGGCAATCATGGTTTGCTGAATACCTATTCTCTACCCGGATCTTCACAGGGCGCAAGTATTGTACAAAGGTATTTAAATAAAAAAAGGGTGGATATTTTTTATGCTCTTTTTGTAGACATTCAAATAAATTCGATTTTGCACAGACAAATTATGGACCCTTCTAAATACGTTGCAAAGAGAGCATGTAATATAACGAAAATGTAAAAAAGATGTGTTGGAAATGATTATTAACTGACATAGACTGTAGAGACTAAGAGAGTCATCTCGGGCACGACCGTGAACATGGCTTCCAAGTACCGTATTTCCTCTGTTAGACGCCGGCCTCTAAAAGAAGCCGGGTCAATTGTTCAGTGCAAAAAATAGAAGCCGGGCCTCTAACAGACGCCGGGTCGATCAATTGATACAATTAATGATCCCTTTTTGGGAACAAAATTACATAATGAGGACTCCCTTCATTTCTCTTCCGGTAACATTCGTGGTCATAGTGAAATGGGGGTATTAATAGAAGACGGGCCTCCAATAGACGCCGAGTCAAAGGCTTGTCCGAAATAAATAGAAGCAAGCGATGTACTTCAATGTATCACTTGGAGCCCAACGTCTACTGTGGGGCGTACTAATTCGCTATGTAGAGTTACGTCCCCTTGAGGCTTTAGGCATTCGAATCCTAGACTCACCTTGATCAAGTTTCTTGGTTTGTCAGCACCATACCCGTGCTTGTGGGTTTCACCCAAGTGGTAAACGTCTACGATCTGCACTATTTCGCCCTTTCCCCCACATCAAGCTTAGTGTTTCAGTGGGCCAGCACTATAAACTGGCATTAGTCCGGAATGGTACAAGCAGACACAAAAAAACCGTCGATATAATAATCTTGAACGAGACGTTAATTCCCTGCACGCATGTGTCCCTTTGTTATATGGGAGAGTGTCCGTGTTATCAAGTGTCCGTATGGGAAAGCCTTGAGTGTCCGCCCGGACTCATAATAGACGCTGTGAGGTGAGGTGAGGTGAGGTGAGGTGAAATGGGGTTGATCGTCGCTTTGAAGATAAATAATGCTATTTTATAGCGATGTGTGTGTGTGTGTGTGTGTGTGTGTGCGCGTGTGCGCGCGCGTACCTGCGTGCGCGTGTGTCTGCTTGTACCAGTGCCGACTAATGCTTTTTTATGCGTCAGGAGGGGTAACAGCAATCGTAGTGTTAGGCCTAAGGAATCTATGAGTTACAAGAAATTGTGTATGTTTCATCAGAAACTGCGACAAGAGAATATAGAAGACCGGAATTATCTCTGAATATAAGCTTATATACGAAAGTTTGTTTTTATAAGTTGTTGGTGACTTCAGGTTTGATTTGATATATAGTTGAGCTTCCGTACAGTTTGAATATAATCTCTGTACACTTTATAGCGATGTGTGTGTGTGTGCGTGTGTGCGCGCGCGTACCTGCGTGCGCGTGTGTCTGCTTGTACCAGTCCCGACTAATGCGTTTTCTGCGTCAGGAGGGGTAACAGCAATCGCAGTGTTAGGCCTAAGGAATCTATGAGTTACAAGAAATTGCGTATGTTTCATCAGAAACTGCGACAAGAGAATATAGAAGACCGGAATTATCTCTGAATATGAGCTTATATACGAAAGTTTGTTTTTATAAGTTGTTGGTGACTTCAGGTTTGATTTGATATATAGTTGAGCTTCCGTACAGTTTGAATATAATCTCTGTACACCTCGTACACAGACCGGAATTTAACCATCACATACACAGGCTTGCGAACAAGTGCACTATTAATGTGCCATTTTAGCCTGATCGACAAACCGGCTTTATTGGGGGGCCATGCAGACATAAATGACGCATACTTTATAGGCTCATAATAACACGGCTGATGTGGTCCATAGACATATAAGGGACAATTATATTACATCACAATTTACAATCTGAAACAGGATACTCGGACAATGGTGGTTATGAATTCCTGCCTGTCCGACTTGGGATTTATATAACCAGGTAAATGGCTGGCATAGGGGTTGTTTGTTTATGGCATTGAGTTCACGCAGTGTTTGTCGCAGTTAAACAGGCTACGTACTCATGCAAGTGGTATGCACATGTATGATAATAATGAAAATAATAATATTTGCGCAGGTAAATATATACAACTTACTGATACATGACAGTTATTGATGCATAACAAGCTCGTTTCAGGTGCCACGTTACCGAATCTGAAATGTCCACCCCCCCCCCCCCCCCCCCAAATCACTATCTCCTATGGAATATAAATATCAAATGTAGATAAATACAGAATAATAATCTTCAAGGTCGGTGTTATGGTAAACAAATCTAATAAAAAGGTTATTCTATAAAGGTTATTTTAATTTGCTTTTAAACAATGAGAGCAATGCACATAATATAATTACCGGATACGCCTTCATAAGATGTATTCATTCGAAATACGTATGCATAATGGGACCTTCCTTCTACTCTGCCAGCCCAAATCGAGCATGATAATGTCATACTGCCACTTGCTGTTTGACAATAACAAATACCGTTGAAGAATCGTATAGGTTTGTGTTGAGACAAGTTCGCTGCAATCAATAAGAGAAGCTTTCATTAGACTGACTGATCTTGTTGGTTTATGATGTCCAGAAAATACCATTACCATGGTAACTCAATAAACAACCGATGCAACTTCAGGAGAAAAAAGATGCATGATAATTATCCTAACATTGGCTTAGAGGCAGAAGTATTCTTTGATATAGAGCCATGCTTCCTGGACATATCTGTTGAACAATAATCCACAGTGATGACTATAGATTGGTAATTGGTAGCTCTGTCGTCTTCAGGGGTGTATATATATATAATTGGAGAATATTAAGTTGTAATTTTCGCAGTTGTTATACACTTGTATACGTGGGGGCCACGGATGGTCCAGTCGTCTAAGGCGCCCGCACCTATGATCGGGTTCATATCCCAGATTCGCTCTAAATATATTTCTTGGTTTGGTAATACTATACCATGCTGTTAGGTTTCACTAAAGTGGGAAAAAATCCAAGACCTGCATCACTTCGTGCTTTCCTCGCACGCTTCAGGGGCGGACCAATTGATATTCTAGGAGGAGGGTGTTGCAAGGTTTTTCTTTTAATATAGATGTCGAAAAAACGTTTGCATATCCCTTGTGACCACCGCAGTAGCACAATTCTTGTTGACGTTTACCACTTTGAGAAACGTGGGTGCATTCAATCTCAGAAAGAAAATCAGATCTTTTACTGATACGATACCTCTCTGCGTGGGGACCGGCTAAATCTTTTTGTGAGAGAATCATTCTAGCTTTTCATTTATCAAACTATATGATCTGTTGTAAGGTTTGGAGGTACCAGATGTATTTATCGTCACAAATAAATCAATTATGACGATTTTCTGTGACAATTGGATGGTGAGAAACTACAAATTTAAAATTCCAGTTAGAAAATAATATCGACGAGGATGGGATTCGAACCCACGCGGGGAGACCCCAATGGATTAGCAGTCCATCGCCTTAACCACTCGGCCACCTCGTCCTTATATACTAATGTTAGTCTGTCACAATTATAACTATCAACTTGTACACAGCTGTAAACGTTGACTGGATCAATGCTCTTGAAGTCGATATCACGTGACACATTTTCCAAGCCACGTATAAGCTGAAACGAATATATTCGACATGTACATGCATATATATATAGAGAAAGCTGAGCCAGCTTTGCACTGCACCGTAAGCTCTTCTGTACGACGCAACATGCTCATTCGTATAACTTATGTTCACTGGATAATACATATATATATGATAGCACTTCCTCGTTCCAAGGGGACTGGTCATTATGGGTGGTTGAGGTGGGTGTTGGTCTTACGTCTGTATCATGTTTTATGTAAACCAGTACCAAAGTACCCCACCCCAATATGTGTAATATGTTTTCATTTTCCCCATCCCTCCCTATTATAAATGACACGTCCCTAAATAATGCTCACCCCCCCCCCCCCCCCCCCACACACACACACACAACAGACACATAGTTCACATAGTTGTGTGATATTTGCCTCCT
Source organism: Haliotis cracherodii (assembly GCF_022045235.1). Taxonomy (NCBI): domain Eukaryota; kingdom Metazoa; phylum Mollusca; class Gastropoda; order Lepetellida; family Haliotidae; genus Haliotis; species Haliotis cracherodii. Next base: position 38,182,802 of record NW_027266308.1, read on the forward strand.
CCCATTCGCTGTCATTTTTTTCATGACATTTACAACCCCCGCAAATAAAAAATAAATTATAATAAATAATAGTATTTCCGCGATAAGTATATTCTTTACATTAGCCATGGTCTTTTTCTAATTTTTAAAAGAAAAATGTGAGTTACATTGAACTCAAGTGGCGACGTCAACGTACACATTTCCTATTGTTGGAACAACGTCACGTTTAATCGTGTGTGACGTCAAGAACAAAGGACGACGTCATTTTCTATTATTTTCCACAATGCTTTCTTATGACGTCAGGTCGCTATGGGCGTAAAAAAGAAAGAATACAATGGAAAAATTGGAACGAACTAGAAAATCTGACATAATGGAAAAAATGTTGTCAGGCTCAGTGAAAGTTTACTGAAAATATTTTCTCCTTTATCCCTGCCCATACGGGCAATACTATAAAGTGCAGCGAAATTATCACACATGTAGACACATCGTTTGTCGTCATATATTGGTTAATCTATGTTTACAGATCTAAAATGGTAATGGTAATTTGAAATATAAGATTAATCATTCCATTGCACGCATATACCCATTCGAAAACAATGCCTGGTATTGTATATTAATACGACGCAGTGTACCTTCATGGTAAAATTAAAAAAGTTGATTTAGTTTTATATCTAAATCAAGTTTTTTTTACCGCGAAAAATAATTAAATCAAATCAAACATGATTTGATGAGAGTCAGTTTATAGCTCTTGTTGTTTTGAAAATTCAGAAGCATTACTCAGTTTGCATTATGTGTCGCAATCGAATATGTGACAGTTCCAGGAAACAACATACTAACGTAATTACTTCTGTCAGTGCCACACCCCTTTTACTAGCGGTATTTTTTTTATAGAAAGTTCGAAGGGTAAAATGATAACATACTATTTTCTGAACAACGCATCTTAATTTATAACACGTTACGGCCATTGCGACAAACTTTGGTGAACTGTTTTTAAATATATCTATTGAATATATATCTTATTTTCCAAATAACACAATGATGTAACAGTGACATCGTTTGAATACACATCCTATTGAATATAAGCCATCGATAATTTAATATTATATATTTATGAACGGTTAATTTATTCTCACTACAAAATGTTTAACTCATTTTCATGATGTTGTTCGACTACTACATGTAATACTCTTAAATAAACTACACTCGTATAGAAAGGATTTTGAGAACTATCAACAAGTAGTCCAATGTGATTCGTGTGACAACTGCGTGAGAGACGTGATATCTGAGAGTTTTGGGGGAACTAGTACCAACCTTACGTGGCTAACAAACTGTCATGGCGGAGACCGAAGGACTTGTCAACGGTGTCGAATCACTGTCTGTGAGCGACTCGCCGCAGCCAGATTCTAATGACAATGACTGTGGTGACGAATATTATAACAAGTGGGGATTTTCCTTGGAGGAACTCTACAAGATCGCCCTTAAGTTCTACAAAGGTAATATCAACATGTGCATGGCAAATGTCACTCGTATTCACTTCGCACCTCGCCGCTTTTCCAGCTCTGCGGTTAGGCCAATCAATCTAAAAACCTCAAATCCGATTTCGGAGTAAACATTCATCAAAACGCCTAGCGTATTTCGAAATATCTCCACACGCTGTGCATCAAATGTCGTGCTATTAACCATGAGTACCAGCTGATTAGCCAGGCTACTGTTAACTTGTGCATGTCCAGTGATGTCATAAATACTCAGAATAGCCTAATCCCAAATACAATTTATTACTGTGCTCAAGCCGGATGCAAAAGTAAGAAATGAAAAGAAACCAAGGCCATACCACCAAAGAGTTCTAACCAATTAATGTGAACACTCAACGATAGAAACTAACTGTTTTAGTCCACTAGTTCTTATAATGATAACATAGCAAATCCCTTATAGGCCTAATGACAAATTTTACTAGTCCTTATGATTCTTAACTATTGGGCAGTTTGGCAAGGACAAAAGGACTAGTGCCAATGTCTAATGCTGGCAATGTACGATGTTCAAACAAAGTAAGTTTCTCTCGTAAATGTGAAGAGAAAAAGTATTCAAATTGTCTGATTGTGCCATGTACTGATGTACATTATGGACACTGAACATGCTGAAGTTATGTAATGTTTATGATGCTTTGACCATGGTGACAAGTTTGAGGAAATAACACCTTGACCAGCTTGCTTATATGTGTCACATGTATCATAATACATAACATTAAACAGAGTGTTCCAGTGCAAGAAGTTAGTAATTGTCACCTGTCTTGTGTGCAATTGTGCATTGCTTGTGTTGGCGGCTGTTGCCATGGTTACTGAGGACCAGTATCATTTGCAATTGCTCACATTTTTTTTTTACTTCAGTAATCTTTTAAGGCAATTAAGCCTATACTCAAGTGATCAAGTATATACATGTAATCATGGTAATGTATCAGATTGATTGTATACATTTGTAACTTGTCTAACATAGTACATGTTCTGCATGTGATGCAACAGAGGTTACAGCACATGTTTTTACTTGAACATGTTGAAGAAAGTCATATTGTGAGGAGTACTCCATACATCTTTGTACATGTGTAGTTCAGTTCGATAATAGAAAACATCATATTCATGAGTATCCAATTAATTCAATTTCTAAAATTTTCCCTTACAACACTGTTTTATTTGTTATTTTGATACATATGTTTGGGTACAGGTGGCGTTGTAGTCCAAAGGTGATCCAATTCATTTGACGAGTTGTGTCCCTTACCATTATCAGTATCCAATAATCATGATAATTGTGCGAATAAATCCGAGAATGGACCTAAAAAATAAGGTACTATGGTCAGCACCATACCCCTACTTGTGGTTTTCACCATAGTGTCTTATGTCCATGTCTTGAATCAGCATTGTCACTTCAGGCTCTCCTCTTGGATAATGCTGACATGTTTAAATTCAAAACTGTTTAACATGGTATAAACCCAGCTTGTTGACAACATTTTTCAATTGCCAAGTGTATCCGTGAAGATCCGGATTTGAATAGATCTTCAGCAACCCATGCTTGCCATAAAGGGCGACAATGTTTGTCGTAAGAAGCGACTAACAGGATCAGGTGGTCAGGCTTGCTGACTTGGTTGATGCATGGATTGATGTTCATGTTATCAATCACTAGATTATCTGGTCCAGACTCGATTATTTACAGACCCTGTCATATATACATGATATATCTGGAATATTGCTGAGAGTTGCGTTAAACAACAAACAAACAATTGCCAAATGATGATTATTGGAAGTCAGCTGGTCATAGATAATGGTTTGAATTTAACATTTTTTAGATTGTAGACGCATGGCAATCAGTGTAAGTGGTGCTGATTCTAAGGTAATTGTCTGGTTATGTGCTGTTAAACATGCTAAATAGACTGGTTAGATGTTTCCCTTATCATTGTGGGCAGTGGGGTACACTACTGGTTAAGTGTTCGCTTGTCATGCGGGAAGCCAGTGTTCGATTCCCCACATGGGCACAATGTAATGTATGAAGCCTATTTCTGGTGTCCCCAACTGTGATATTGTTGGAATTTTGCTAAAAGCAGCGTAAAACCCAACTCACTCACTTTTTATTGCAGAGAAAGAAGGGAAAGCCCTACAGGTGACTTACAGAGACAAACTGAGACTTGTGGCATACACAAAACAGGTGTCGTTCGGCAAGTTCCGCAATGATGTGTCACCCGATGTCGGCTTCCTTGATGTAGTTGGTAATGACAGACGGTAAGTATTTCCAGTATTGGACTTTATTATATTGGAACTAGGCTCAGGCCAAATGTCAGCCCTTGTCTGTGACTTAAACGTTCATTTATTGTGATTCTTACATGGCCTGTCAATAGTGCATGATCCTATGATTATGATGATAGTCAGTGGCACACAGGGGGGACACGGATGGCACAGTCGTCTAAGGCGCCGGGATTCGCTGTGCAGAGTTGATCCCTTGGCCACGCCAGAAACCTATGATTGTGGGTTCGAATCCCGGTTCGTCCCGATTATGTTTCTAGGTTTGTCAGCACCATACCCGTGCTCGTGGGTTTCACCGAACTGGTAAACGTCTGGGACCTGCATCACTTGGGGCTTTCCTCCCGCATTAAGCTGACAGGCCGCGATATAACTGGAATACTGTTAAAAGCGGTGTTAAACCCAACTCACTCAGTGGCACACAGTTTAATGGGTTGAAATTAGCTTTATTGATTTCTGGTGTTCATTTATGTTGTTCAATATGATGCAGTTGTTATCACACACATGCTGTTGCTAGGCACAGGTTTCCAATACAAAATTTGTATTGTGTCTTTTATAACATGCACTTGTCATGCTTATGACATAGGTTTTAAATACTTATTTGAGATTTTCTCAACAACAATGTTGAGATTCAAGTACAACTCAGTGAGTGCCACAGTGAAATTGGGGACCTTCTATTAGCGTTTAGTGTTTTCTGATTCTGAAGAATCAGTGAGGGAATAGCAAGTGAATGACTGTCAGCAGCACCTTACTTGTCATTCCGATCTGTTTGGAATTGTTTGACTCAGTTAATACAATAATTGTTATCACATTGGTGACTATCAAGATTTGTAATTGATGCTCTGATTGCAGTGTGGTTGAATTCACTGCATAATTCTTTTGCGTCATATCCTATTAAACAAACATACTTGTGGAAAATGGATCTGTCATGGCTCATAACGTAGTGGATATTATTATACTTATGAAATGTATGAATTCATTTCCTGCTGGGCCAGTCAACGATCACAAACATGAAAAAATGTATTTTTCAAAAACTGATGAGAGAAATTGGAGATGACTGGCCTAACGTCAGTATAATTCAAGCTTCAGTCGTCTAAGTTGCCAGGGCAAACTGTAAATGTCCTGTAAGTAATTGGGATTGGAAGATGTTGAACAGATTGTGTTTGAACAGTGTTGAAGAATAAAATGGTTGGTTCTTTTGCATGTTTTGTATATGCTGTAACATGATTTCAAACTTGAATTTATCGGTTTAAGTTTTTAAAGCAAGATAATAAACAACAGATAATTTGTTGGTAATGGTTGATTGTGTGTCCTTGTACCCCGACAACATAGGACTTTACTTACCATGCTCATGATATCAATCACTGGATTGTTTGGTCCAGACTTGATCATACACAGTCGCTGTCATATGCTGTAATGTTGCTGAGTGAGACTTTGAACAACAAGGAAACAATCAATAACCATGTTAACACAAGTGAAGTAAATGTCAGTGTTGTTGAATCAACAGGTCTTCACTTCATGTACATGTAGGCCCCTTGTTTCACAAAGTGATCGTATCACTACGACTGTAGTTTGTCTCTGGTGAAGCGTAAGACTTATGTCAGTCCTTGAACATAAGGAAACTGGTCTCAGGGCTGAGTCCATCACATGAACCAGTTGAAGTGAATGGGATACTTTGAAAGTAAAGCAAGTATTCATGCTTTATGAAAATGGACTTTTGGTCCTTTTGATATCAGATCCAACATATTTGATTTCTGTCTTCCACCATGGCCACGTCAAGACCTTTTCATGTCATACAACGATAGAGACTAACATTTATAGTCCACTTATTCTTATAACATGTATAATGGTAATAAATAGCAAAGTCCTTAAAAATGGCGAATTTCTACTTGTCCTTATGATACCTTAACTAGTGGGCAATTGACAAGAACTATTGGACTACATGTCGTCCTAATTTCAACCACTGTCATCATGGTCATACTTATAATACAGCAAAATCGATGACTGCAGTTGATGTCATGCTAGAACACGATGGTAAAATGGATTTCTAATTCTAGGGTGGATGTGTAATCTTTTGGTGTAACAATCCGAGCACCAGATAAGCTTTACATGTATAACATGGAAGAAATATATGCCTATAACCTAATTAATTTTTTAGTTACTCTCGCACAAATATGCATGCAAACATTAAGGAACTGAATAGTGTCACAACTCAGTGTGAAGTCTGGTAATTACACAATTTATCCTTTCCAGCAGGGGGGCGGTCGGGTAGCCTAGTGGTTAAAGCGTTTGCTCGTCACGCCGAAGACCCGGGTTCGATTCCGGACATGGGTACAATGTGTGAAGCCCATTTCTGGTGTCCCTCGCCGTGATATTGCTGGAATATTGCTAAAAGCGGCGTAAAACCATAACTCACTCACTCACTTTCCAGCAGGTGTTCCTGTATGTCTCTACAGGTCTTTATTGAATGTGAAGACAGGCATCATGTACAGTCATACATCTACTGCACTGCAGTGATTCATGCTAAAGAGTGCCACAGCTTGTTTATCATGTTTGTTGCAACGTACACATCTATCTCTGTTGTTTTCGTTATCAAGGTTATTGGCTTAACATGCTTATGTGACATGTGATACACACAGCACATGAACAGAGGCAAATTTGAAGTACCCTAAACATGTTAAACAGCATTTTAAGTAGAAATATATTTGAAAAAGGCCCCCACATTGGTTTACTAAATGCCCAATAGACTGGACCCTAGGGAGTAATTATTTTGAGTGCTGCACAATGGCCACCTGGGCTTAAGGATGATTGAATAGATATGGCCACTATAGACATGTTTAACATGTCAGCTGTTCATTAACATGATGGCTGATGAGGTAAATCTCTGGATCATGTTGATGCACTTTGCATATCAGTGATAACTGGTATAATTTATTATCTCCACCAACAAGTGGGGCGGGGGATATAGGAATGAAGTTCATCTGTCCGTCCGTCTTTCCATTCCAGGGAAATATTCTCAAAAACTATTTAAGTTAGAGAAATACAATTTTACACACTGATCTTAATAGTCATGACCTTAAATGAGTTAAAATATTTGTGTCTTAAATTATTTTTTTTACCGAGTTATGGCCCTTGCCCCATGCTTTTCAAGTTGTGCATACTTTCCGAAAGAAATGATGTTATGTTTGTCATCCCCTATAGTCGGTGTTCAACACTAACATTGGTCTGCTGGTCCGAGTCTAGCATATTTTCCAAGGACCAGAAAAATAAGTAAATGCTGGTCCGGTGATCTAGTGTTGTTTTTTGGACAAACAAAGTAATTTAAGTTTGAGCGACTTTTGAAATCAGCAATAGATCAACTCTAAATTCTAAGAAAAACCAGCAATCTAAACATTCTGCGTGCTAGTACTGCTACAGTGGTTAACTTCTTGGCTGGTTTCTCATTCTAACTGGAGACATGGATGGCCCAGTCGTCTAAGGCGCTACGATTCTCTGTGCAGAGATGCGTTCCTCGGGCACACCAGAAACCTATGATTGTGGGTTCGAATCCCGGTTCGTTTCGATTATGTTTCTAGGTTTGTCCACCATAACCGTGCTTGTGGGTTCACCGACGTGGTAAACGTCTGAGACCTGCATCACTTGGGGCTTTCCTCCCACATTAAGCTGACACGCCACAAATAACTGTAATACTGTTAAAAGCGGCGTTAAACCCAACTCACTCACTCTAAGCAAAACCAGCAACCAAAACATCCTGCATCCTACAGTGGCTACCTTCTTGGCTGGTTACTCATTCTAACTGCACAAAGAAGTAAAACCTTTTGAAACCCTTTTTGGTCAGCGCCACTGTGTCTCGTGGAGATACAACAAGACCAGAAGTTTTTTGTATATGCTGGTCTGTTGGACCACTGACATATTTTAGTCAGTGTCAATCACTGTATGAACATCGATCTGTTCCAGCCCATGGACTTCAACATGATTATGATGGTACATCTCTATTTTGGTAAAATGCTCTAGTCATAAGTTTCAGACCCTGAACCTTGTTGTTACATATGTAACCATAGTAACTAGCCATCAAGAAACTCATCAAAACATATTTTGAACAAAAACAAAGGTAATCAATATTTGCCTGGGAAACCCAATTTAGTTTTGTTTGGGTATTGCCTGATTGTCCTGCAGACTAATATTTCCACTGCCTTGACTGTAGTACTGCCGTGGGCCAGTGGTGAGTATAGTTAGTGTATTGTGTCTCACAACAGCTGTCCTGACGATGTCTCCTGGTCACATGTCTCCTGGTCTCATGTCTCCTGGTCTCATGTCTCCTGGTCTCATGTCTCCTGGTCTCATGTCTCACCCTCTTGTTGTCCTTCTTCATCTCTTTCCGGTCTCCTCCTCTCTGTAATCGGTTGTTACAGTCAGCATAGTCAACAGGTGTTGTATTAGTTCATGTTGGAGCTAAGTAGTTAGCACAGGTATCTACCTGGGTTATCTGTTTTAGGGTCTGGGGGATAAAGCCTTTAGTTGTATGGGCCCCTGGTTAAAGAAATGGACATCCAGAGCTTGGGGTCTTGAAGTAATGTAAACAATTGAATACAGTTCTCGCCCAAATTTTCATTGATGGCATTGTCAGATGAAGCCATTGCAAATGCTAGTGGTCTACTAAACACTGTACAGAGACAGTGATCATCTGTTAATCATATCACATGAATACGAATAGGTTTTAATGTTTTTGTATACTTGTTTAATTATGCTTTATAAATGATTTAATCCCATATTTGTAGTCTACTGTAAATCTCCTTTATCATGAAGCTTTTGACTGTATTGTATTTTATTTAAATGATTACATACCATGCATACTGAAATTTTTAGTGGTACCAAATTATGAAATAGCAGTTTGCAGCATTCATTCTCAAGCATGCATACAATTTTTCTTCATCCCAGTGGTTGCACTCTTCTGAGAGAAGTTGCCTCCGAGGAAGCCTCCTTTATGCTTATGATGAAATAAGACCAAGGAGAAAAACATGTTACATTATTGTTTTGACAGTGTTATAGGTATTGCCTTATGCTACATGATATGGTTGATTTGAGAACGTAGTGTTTTCTATGTTGTTTTCACACACAAATTAGCTGAACTGTCTGAACAGATCAAATATTGTTTTGAGAAAGCTGAAATCCATAGAACACTGTACAACTGCTGTATAAGTTGTCATCTAGGTGTCAGATGTTTGTGGATATTTTAAACTCATGTATTTTTGCCTTATAATCATGATTACTAGGGTATCAATTTTACATGTGCTATATACAATAATGATACAGCTATTTGTGAGTCGTACAATTTATCGTATTTGTTTTTGAAATATTAATCTAATGTTTATGCAAATATGTGTCACTTATGCCAATTTGTAAATGCAGGGAAATGTTTTTTACTTTTGTGGATTTAAAAGGAGGGGGAAGAGGTGGTTTAACCCCCTGAATCCCACCGTGGATCCACCACAGATAGAGGTATTGTTTGACAAAAGACTGCTTTAGGTTAGATAAGTGTGAATTTGGTATTTTTATTGTGGTATTGTCAGTTTTAGTTCATTTATTTGTTGTTAAATACGTTTATTTCATTCTTTGTTTGTGTCACTCTCTACTATATGGTAGTTGATGTTTTTTGGACAAGACCAGTAGAGTACGTCACTGCATGGAGTACATTATGTGGGCAGCATTAACACACCCTCCATCACCAGTGATCACTAGACAATACAATCTTTATTGATATAGAAAACAAGTTTAGCTTAAATAGCCGTGTGCTAATTGTTTGGCATAAAGAAAACTAATAATGTTTTGACAATGCTAAGCATCAATCTATACCTAGCACATTTTACACAAGCATAACTGTCTCACAAAACATCCATTTTGTTTATGTCAGGGTAGCATTTAACACCAGATTGTGTTCCCTAGTCTTTCCGTGTTGACATCAAACTGATCATCTTCATTCGGTCGTTCTTTCCTCGCTTTCCTCGCTGCTGTCAAGACTACTTTGACTTACCTCAGGCTCATAGTGATGCGGACGAATATCTGTAAGGTCATTGAGCGGAAATTCAACGTTTTCAATGATGGCATTGTCAGGTGAAGCCATGGAAAATGCTAGTGGTCTACTAAACACTATACAGAGACAGTGATCATCTGTAAATCATATCACAATGAATACGAATAGGTTTTAGTGTTTTTGTATACTTGTTTAATTATGCTTTATGAATGATTTAATCCCATATTTATAGTCTACTATAAATCTCCTTTAAACTGTAAGGCCTGCAGGTCTACCATTGTCCATGTTGTCTACTACCTGCTGTAATAGTTAAGGGTGAAACGATACACCGATATTCCGATGCATCGCGATACTTGACCCACGATACGATATACGATAAACGTGGGCCCATTTATCGATACGCCACGATACGGAACGCAAATCTCGAGTATAGCGTTTCCTCGCTATTGTGCCTTTCAATAAACCGCTAACTTGGTTATAGCGCGCGCTAACGCATGGCTCCCCAAAACGTACTTACATTTTTAATAAGCTCAGGTTTTACACCGACAGATGTTTTTTCCCCATCTCATAAAACATTATCAGCTGATCACCGCAAGCACATAACACCGAAAATACCAGTCAGCAAATCCGAACTGAAGTATGCAATTCAATACTATTATTATACTATCTTGTTATTAAAACGTGTTCATTATATATCTGGTCTTGTGTTTGTAATATATTCTATTAATTTTATTCAAAATTTCATTTAATATTGTAATAAGTTATGTGAAATCGTGTGTGATTACCGCTTTTGACGCATTGAAACGAACTTTAGTTGCTAAATAATGGTTACATATATTAAAAATGCCATACTTTGACTCGTTAAAAGTCATATTTGTGGCAATTTGGCTAATATATGTCAACATAACGTTTTCGCAATCGAAATACATGTAGCACGGGAAGTGCCTAGGGTGACTGGTCAAATTGTTCCATACATAAAAATATCCTGCAACAGCAATCACCAGTACCAAAATGCTACACTTGTGGTTCTTATAATTTTAAATATATATATAGTAAAAGCTGCAACTAAGGTAACACCATATTGGAATATATTATTCCTGCTAAAACAATAATTTCAGATACAATTTCTTCGGCCATTGCATCAAAGTTCTTTGAAGTTGTATCACTGGTGGAGTACATTAATTATTTTCTGGTGTTTGAACTTTGAATTGTTTTGAAGGAAAGTTAGAGAAAGTTCCACTTTGAAGCTGAACAACTTCAGTTGTCTTGTTATTATAAAATAATTTTGACTGTTCCAAAATCATGAAAGGTTCAAACTTAACATGCTTTAAGTCTTGTTTTTTATCATTGCGTATCGAGATATGTATCGTATCGTGACCAGAATAACGAGATGCGTATCGTATCGTGACCTTTCTGTATCGTTGCAGCCCTAGTAATAGTACTACTACCATGACCACAGTGCAACCTGCAGGTCTAGTACTATGACTACAGTGCAACCTGCAGGTCTAGTACTATGACTACAGTGCAACCTGCAGGTCTAGTACTATGACTACAGTGCAACCTGCAGGTCTAGTACTATGACTACAGTGCAACCTGCAGGTCTAGTACTATGACCACAGTGCAACCTGCAGGTCTACTACCATGACTACAGTGTAACCTGCAAGTCTACTACCATGACTACAGTGCAACCTGCAAGTCTACTACCATGACTGCAGTGCAACCTGCAGGTCTACTACCATGACTACAGTGCAACCTGCAGGTCTACTACCATGACTACAGTGCAACCTGCAAGTCTACTACCATGACTGCAGTGCAACCTACAGGTCTACTACCATGACTACAGTGCAACCTGCAGGTCTACTACCATGACTACAGTGTAACCTGCAAGTCTACTACCATGACTACAGTGCAACCTGCAAGTCTACTACCATGACTGCAGTGCAACCTGCAGGTCTACTACCATGACTACAGTGCAACCTGCAGGTCTACTACCATGACTACAGTGCAACCTGCAGGTCTACTACCATGACTACAGTGTAACCTGCAGATCTACTACCATGACTACAGTGTAACCTGCAAGTTTACTACCATGACTACAGTGCAACCTGCAAGGCTACTGTGCAACCTGCAGATCTACTACCATGACTGCAGTGCAACCTGCAGGTCTAGTACTATGACTACAGTGTAACCTGCAGGTCTAGTACCACGACTACAGTGTAACCTGCAGGTCTAGTACAATGACTACAGTGTAACCTGCAGGTCTAGTACTATGACTACAGTGCAACCTGCAGGTCTAGTACTATGACTACAGTGCAACCTGCAGGTCTAGTACCATGACTACAGTGCAACCTGCAGGTCTAGTACTATGACTACAGTGTAACCTGCAGGTCTAGTACCACGACTACAGTGTAACCTGCAGGTCTAGTACAATGACTACAGTGTAACCTGCAGGTCTAGTACTATGACTACAGTGCAACCTGCAGGTCTAGTACTATGACTACAGTGTAACCTGCAGATCTAGTACTATGACTACAGTGCAACCTGCAGGTCTAGTACAATGACTACAGTGTAACCTGCAGGTCTAGTACTATGACTACAGTGCAACCTGCAGGTCTAGTACTATGACTACAGTGTAACCTGCAGGTCTAGTACTATGACTACAGTGCAACCTGCAGGTCTAGTACTATGACTACAGTGTAACCTGCAGGTCTAGTACTATGACTACAGTGTAACCTGCAGGTCTAGTACAATGACTACAGTGTAACCTGCAGATCTAGTACTATGACTACAAAGCAACCTGCAGGTCTAGTACCATGACTACAAAGCAACCTGCAGGTCTAGTACTATGACTACAGTGTAACCTGCAGGTCTAGTACAATGACTACAGTGTAACCTGCAGGTCAAGTACTATGACTACAGTGCAACCTGCAGGTCTAGTACTATGACTACAGTGCAACCTGCAGGTCTAGTACAGTGCAACCTGCAAGTCTACTACCACGACTACAGTGTAACCTGTATGACTGTTGTGCATCCCTGCAGGTCTACAAGCATGACAACTGCAGTCCCGAAGGTCTACCTTACAGGTCTGCTGAGAAATCGGTAGGTCTACTTTGCAGTGTGCAAGGATCCTATCTAAGATTATGGTGAATGTTCATGCCTGGCCTACATGGCTTTGCAGCCAGATTTGTCTGTGACGACCCACTGGTAGTAACAAGTTATCAACACAGATGTTGCAGGGAAGTAGTCGGCATGTGACATTTGATAGTGGTATTTGTGTAGACTTGTTGGTGACATATGATATTGGTATTCGTGTAGACTTGTTGATTGTCTAAAGCCATGCACATTGACAATAGACAAGTGATCGAGATGAAGCTGTTTCAAGTGGGAGGACATGATGAACAGCCAGCAGGGCATGTTACCATGACTTGAAGGCCCTGGTTGGTTTAACTGATTGAATAGCGACCTAAGAACATAGCAAGCAGTCTTAACGATGCTATATGTTCAACTGAAAATGACAATGAAACACTGTCTGGTGGAAAATAAGAATTGCATCTGTATATAGACTCGTCCTTGGAAACCCCCAGTCATTGTACACTGCGTTGTTACTTGTAACAATCCAGCAGTGTTCGGTGCAAGTAGGTTCTGTAAAACATTAGGGTTATGCCCCAGTGAAGATCCCGGTTTGAATTGCAGCTTATGCATGTTGTATAAAGCAACTAACGGGACTGAGTGGTAAGGTTCAGTGACTTGGTTAATGCATGTTATTGTATCCCATTTCTGTAGAATGATACTCAGATAATTTATGCCATCATATAGGTGGAATATTGCTGAGTGGGTAATGAACAATGAACAAAAAGGAAAAAACCATCTGTGTTATGACAAGGACCCCAGATGACTCACATGCTTAATTTTGAATAATGCATGCATGGCTTAGTAAGTATTGCAATGGAAATGTGATAGCTCACAACGTATTTATTAGGAAAGGCCTACCACTGTTGAGTATCTGTATCTTCTACCAGGGCAGATTTCCTGGCTTTATCACGTTGTCAAGTGTAACTAACAGGTCCACCATTTTGGCAGTTCAGCATGTTCATTAGATTGCGAGGAATGTTGTTTGAGATTTAAGGGAGGCAGCTGTCGCCCTTACTGCCATGTAAACTTGTATTCGTTCTGACGAACAGAGAATTATCAAGTAATGACTAGCATGACAATTGGTGGTGATTATTTAAGACATAAACAAAGAGTGGGAGTTTTATCACACAATAAAATACTGCAGGGAGAAAAAAACATGAACATGATGATGAAGGCAACACCCCCCCCCCCCCCCAAGTGGTTTATTCTTCCTGCATATAATTTATGTTTGTAATTGTTTGACTTCAATCAAAACTGGGGGGTGGGGTGGCCTTGTAGTTTAAGTGTTTGCTCGTCAAGCCAAAGACCCATGTTCGATTCCCCACATGGGTACAATATGTGAAGCCCATTTCTGATATCCCCTGCCATGTATTGCTGAAACAATACTCACTCAATCAAGACTATAATGTTGATAGCCAATAGTATCAATTCAATATATGATTTAAACATATGATTGATGTATTTCCATGAGCCCACCATGAGGACAGAAAACGGTAGTGCTGCCATAGTTTGAGCTGTCACATGATATCTAATGCTTACACTGGTTATGATCGTGGGCAATGGTGGCCGAGTCGTATTGCCGTGCAGAGTTACCAGATGCCTGTGATTGAGGGTTCTAAAACCAGTTCTAAGTCCTAATTATGTCTTTTTCCCTTATCCTGACTTATACTAATGTTTTCAAACAGCCAGAGGAAAATAATTCCGTGTCAAATTTAGAAATTAATTGTTGAATATGATCGATGAATTGCAAAAGAAAGTGGTCCAAGCCCAACTTTAAATCGGAAGGGCCAAGATGATGAAGGATGGCTTGGATTGGAGCACAAGAAAAATGCCACCAGCTAGCTGGGGCGAAAATAGAAAGTGATGAGTCTGACGGGGTGGTCATGTGTTTCCGGGGTTCATACATGTGAGAGAGGTTCGTTTATGTGAGATGTTTTCTGTTCATTGGGAACACTGCTGAAGAGGTTTCCACTATATTTGGGGGAATAAGTACAGATTAGTATGAGTCGGGATAAGTATAAATGACATAAAATATTTAATATTATTATCATAAAATTCATTTCTGGGTTTGTCAACACCATACCTGTAATCATTGGTTTTCACCAAATTGGTTAAAGTCTGAGACCTTCATCATGCATTCGACCAGTGGAGAATAGGTCTTCAGCAACACATGCTTGCTGTAAAGGGTTACTATGCTTGTCATAATAGGCGACTAACAGAATCAGGTTGTCAGGCTCGCTGACTTGGTTGATGCATGTCATCGTTTCCCAATTGCATGGATTGATGCTCATGATGTCAATCACATGATCGTCTGGTCCAGACTTGATTATTTACAGACGGCTGTCATATAGCTGGAATATTGCTGAGTGCGGTGTTAGACAACAAACAAATTATCATACAATCCTTGCACACCATGCAGACATGTTGATTTTCTGTTTGAAGCAGCCTTAAGTCGAACTCACTCTGGCACTTAGCATGATAAACTATATCATATGATATCATATACTATAGTATTATGTGTTTCTTCCAGGCAAGCCTGGCAAGCTCTCGGGGATATGTCCAAGGAGAGTGCTATGGAGGAATTTGTCAAGTTCCTGGAAGGGTCGTGTAACCTGTTCAAGCCTTTCGTTGAGGCACACAAAGCAGAGAAGGAGGAAAAGCTGAGACAGCAGTAAGTCCTAGTGCCAGTGTCGAACCATTGTCATAGTGTCAGCATCACCTGACTGCCATATTTTCTTGTTTATTGTGTGCACTTGAGCAAAACGTTTTGGAGAAAAAATGCTGTTCTCTCTGATTCCATATATAGAGTGTGCACTCAAAAACTATGTATTACTTCTGGTTAATGCACAGGAGATAGCAAACTTGGTCCATGAAATTGTGAAATTTGAGACTAAACACTACTAGACCATGTAGACATGGTTATTTGCAATTTAGTTTTATGCTGGGCATTGTTCTAAATGCAGGTGCATGGCAGAATCCCAGACTTGGTCATTGTTAAGCATGTAAAGGAGCATCCATTGACTCAGCTGACATTATTGAGACAGCATCTATGCCTTAATTCTGAATCCTGTGGGGATTTAGGGTTAGAATCATTCCCTAGCAACCTATACTGGTTCCCGGGTTAGAATAAATCCCAAGAAACCTATGCTGGTTGTAAGAGGCGACCACATGGATTGGATGGTCAGGCCCAGTTCATTGCATGTCATTGTACCTGGATGGTGTGAAACTTTGCTCACGATATCAATCACTGGATTGTCTGGTCCAGACTTGATTATCTACGGGATGCCTTCATATAGCTGGAATATGAGTGCGGCTTTAAAAAACAAACTTACACATGCCATGATTCTGAAGGTGATAGAAAGTAGAGTGCTCCAATGTAACTGTGAAGTATTCCCTAAGAGGCTTAGGAAGACATAGAGCATGTCTATTATGAAGATCATGGTAGCTCGAGATCATACATGAATACTTGTCCTATCCCCTGCTAACATGAGAATGTAATTATCTTATGGGTCCATTTGGAAATATTTTATTAAGTTCTTTTGATGTTGTTGCAAAGTGACTAGTAGACATGGTAGAATTTTAGCCATAACCTTGGAAATGTTGGATCCATTGGCCATGCAGCACTAGACATGGTAGTTGTGAATTTTCATCATTTTGATATGAAATGCTGTGACTGATTTCGTGGTCTGACATGTGCAGGCAAGAAGAGGAAGAGCGCCTGCGTCGCGAGGAAGAAGAGAGGAAGCAGCGGGAACTGGAGGAAGAGGCCCGCAAACAGCAGGAGGCAGAGAAACAGCGGCAGATGGAACAAGAGTATGTCCCCAGTCTGTACGCCCCGTGGGGAGTCCAGGATAGAATAGGCCCCTAGTCTGTACACCCGTGGGATTCCGGGATAGAATAGGTCTCCAAACTGTATACCCGTGGTGTGTCCAGGATAGAGTAGGTCCCCAGTCTGGACCCATGGGGTGTCCAGGATAGAGTAGGTCCCCAGTCTGGACCCATGGGGTGTCCAGGATAGAGTAGGTCCCCAGTCTGGACCCATGGGGTGTCCAGGATAGAGTAGGTCCCCAGTCTGGACCCATGGGGTGTCCAGGATAGAGTAGGTCCCCAGTCTGGACCGTGGGGTGTCCAGGATAGAGTAGGTCCCCAGTCTGGACCCATGGGGTATCCAGGATAGAATAGGTCCCCAGTCTGAAGACCTATAGGGAGTCCAGGATAGAATAGGTCCCTAGTCTGTACGCCTGTGGGGATTCCAGGATAGAATAGGTCCCCAGTCTGAAGACCTATAGGGAGTCCATGATGGAATAGGTCCCTAGTCTGTATGCCCATGGGGATTCCAGGATAGAATAGGTCCCTAGTCTGAAGACCTATAGGGAGTCCATGATGGAATAGGTCCCAAGTCTGTACGCCCGTGGGGATTCCAGGATAGAATAGGTCCCTAGTCTGTACGCCCGTAGGGAGTCCATGATGGAATAGGTCCCAAGTCTGTACGCCCGTGGGGATTCCAGGATAGAATAGGTCCCCAGTCTGTACGCCCGTAGGGAGTCCATGATGGAATAGGTCCCCAGTCTGAAGATCCATGGGGAGTCCAGGATAGAATAGGTCCCTAGTCTGTACACCCGTGGGGAGTCCAAGATAGAATATTGGTGGAATATTGCTAAAAGTAGTGTAAAACTCACTCACTCACTCACTCACTCACTCACTCACTCACTCACTCACATTAGCATGGTATATGTATTCGTATTGCATACCAGTATGACAATTTTTTCCATGATATTTATGAATGGACTTTGATATTAATCTACATTCACTCCCTGTTGTATGGTATTGGTGTAGGTGATTGTCTTCAGGAGAGGTTTCTCTTTGTTTCAGAATGCAGATCCGCTCTGCATTGAACCAACAGACAGCTGCACAGTTTCGACAGTATGCAGAGCAGCAGTACCCAGGGAACACACAGATGGTCAGTCCCTGCCCAGCACTCTGTTGTACTCTCAGCCCCAGCCCAGCACACTGATGTACTCTCAGTCCCAGCCCAGCACGCTGTACTCTCAGTCCCAGCCCAGCATGCTGTACTCTCAGCCCCAGCCCAGCATGCTGTACTCTCAGCCCTAGCCCAGCACACTGTTGTACTCTCAGCCCCAGCCCAGCACACTGATGTACTCTCAGTCCCAGCCCAGCACGCTGTACTCTCAGTCCCAGCCCAGCATGCTGTACTCTCAGCCCCAGCCCAGCATGCTGTACTCTCAGCCCTAGCCCAGCACACTGTTGTACTCTCAGCCCCAGCCCAGCACACTGATGTACTCTCAGTCCCAGCCCAGCACGCTGTACTCTCAGTCCCAGCCCAGCACGCTGTACTCTCAGTCCCAGCCCAGCATGCTGTACTCTCAGCCCTAGCCCAGCATGCTGTACTCTCAGCCCCAGCCCAGGACGCTGTACTCTCAGTCCCAGCCCAGCACGCTGTTGTACTCTCAGCCCTAGCCCAGCATGCTGTACTCTCAGCCCTAGCCCAGCATGCTGTACTCTCAGCCCCAGCCCAGCACACTGTTGTACTCTCAGCCCCAGCCCAGCACACTGTTGTACTCTCAGCCCCAGCCCAGCACACTGTTGTACTCTCAGCCCCAGCCCAGCACACTGATGTACTCTCAGCCCCAGCCCAGCACACTGTTATACTCTCAGCCCCAGCCCCAGCCCAGCACTCTGTTGTACTCTCAGCCCCAGCCCAGCATGCTGTACTCACAGTCCCAGCCCAGCATGCTGTACTCACAGTCCCAGCCCAGCATGCTGTACTCTCAGACCAAGCCCAGCATGCTGTACTCACAGTCCCAGCCCAGCACTCTGTTGTACTCTCAGCCCCAGCCCAGCATGCTGTACTCACAGTCCCAGCCCAGCATGCTGTACTCACAGTCCCAGCCAAGCAGGCTGTACTCACAGTCCCAACCCAGCATGCTGTACTCACAGTCCCAGCCCAGCATGCTGTACTCTCAGCCCCAGCCCAGTATGCTGTACTCACAGTCCCAGCCCAGCACACTGTACTCACAGTCCCAGCCAAGCAGGCTGTACTCACAGTCCCAACCCAGCATGCTGTACTCACAGTCCCAGCCCAGCATGCTGTACTCACAGTCCCAACCCAGCATGCTGTACTCACAGTCCCAGCCCAGCATGCTGTACTCTCAGCCCCAGCCCAGTATGCTGTACTCTCAGCCCCAGCCCAGCATGCTGTACTCACAGTCCCAGCCCAGCATGCTGTACTCACAGTCCCAGCCCAGCATGCTGTACTCACAGTCCCAGCCCAGCATGCTGTACTCTCAGCCCTAGCCCAGCACACTGTTGTACTCTCAGCCCCAGCCCAGTATGTTGTACTTTCAGTCCCAGCCCAGCACACTGTTGTACTCTCAGTCCCAGCCCAGCATGTTGTACTCTCAGCCCCAGCCCAGCACACTGTTGTACTCTCAGCCCCAGCCCAGCACACTGTTGTACTCTCAGCCCCAGCCCAGCACACTGTTGTACTCTCAGTCCCAGCCCAGCATTCTGTACTTACAGTCCCAGCCCAAAATTGGAGCATTGAGCAAATCATTCTGTACAGTTTTAAAAACATAGTAGTTGTCCAATATTTCAAACCAAGGTTGCAAGATACAAAGTTACCTAATATCCAATGCTTTATGTCATAAAGGAAAAACATCAAAACATGTAGGTTTTCACTATCTTCACCATCTTCACAGCTGTATGTTTTGAAAAATAAGTGTGCACTGTACTCAAGAAAATATGATATACAGTATTAGTAATAACTAATATTATGGCTTTGTGCAGATTACTTGTATTTCATGGACCAGTGTATTTAAAGAACAATGTTTTCCCAAATTGCCTGCCAAGGGCGTTTTGTTTGGAATCGTTGCTAACTCCCTGGTGTGTTACCCTGGTTACATTTGGCCTCTCTGTCGTGTGTGCAGCAGGAGGAG
This sequence comes from Haliotis cracherodii, assembly GCF_022045235.1. NCBI lineage: Eukaryota > Metazoa > Mollusca > Gastropoda > Lepetellida > Haliotidae > Haliotis > Haliotis cracherodii. The sequence goes on from NW_027266308.1 coordinate 38,202,682, forward strand.
CTGATCAGGCAGCTGCAGGAGCAGCACTTCCAGCAGTACATGCAGCAGGTGTACCAGCAGCAGCTCATGCACCAGCAGCAGCAGCTGCAGCAGATGCACGCCTCCTCCAACAACAACAGCAGCACCACCACCACCCTGCCTCAGCCCGCCACGCCCCAGCAGCTCAACTCCTACCCACAGCAGAGCGTGGACGTTGTGCACAGGGAGGGTCAGGCCCTGGAGAATGGCCAGACAGAAGGAGCAGAAGGTGAGAGGACCTATACCGGTCATTGTGACACGTAGTGGTGGATGTTGATGGTATTGACCTCAGTGAGGAGTCCATGGGTATCGGTCCCTGGCAACCTATGTTGGTCGTAAGAGGTGACCTCTTGGAGATTCTGGGTTAGAATATGTCCCCAGCATCCTATGCTGATCATAGAGGTGACCAGATGCATTGGGTCGTCAGACTGTTGATTGTGTGTCATCGTACCTGACAGTGAGGATCGTTGCTCACAATATTTGTCACTAGATTGTCTTAATTGTCCAGACTCTATTATGTACAGGCTGACGTCATATAGCTGGAAAATTGCTTTATGCAGCATTAAACAACAAACAACGGGTTTAAAACTTTTTGTGTTTGTGCCTTCATGATAACTGTCACAAGTTCTTTTCAGTTGATATAGTTGTTACTCTCCTATAAAGATTTTTCAGTTTGAAAATGCCAATTGTTCTGTTTTTTGCTGATAATCTATTGTGATTAATTTGATATTTTTCATAAAAAAAACTAAAATCATGTCATTGATTATCAAATGAATAGCTCTTACAGTGAATTCTAGCAAATGTGGTCATTAAACAATCATCAAATCTGTTGTGTACATGGAGGAAAAGGGTAGATAATTTTACCATGGTTACACTGAGATGGTTTGCCCACAGATGGTTCTTCTAGAGATAGTGTTCTATGAAGATTGAAATGGTTCGCATCCGATATTTCAGAATCTATTGCTCCATCTTTGCCTCATATTATGCCTGCATCAATGTGGACCCGTAAAGATTTGAAGCAGTTTAAGGGAAGTGTTGGAAAGTGCAAAGAAAATGTGATCAAAATAGGTTCCCTGGCAACAGCCACGGTGAGTTGAATGTTGGCTGGTTGGTCTCACACTGCAGTCAACACATGGGGGAAGATGGGCAGCTGTCAGAACATCAGGCTCTGAGTTTGCATGGGATATTTCACAACTGAGTGTTATCATGAAAGGCAGACCTGTGCCAGATTTAATAACAAGAGTTATCTCCCTTATACCATCACCACCCTGGCCCAGCTTTGGAAATTGGCACAAGTCCTGTAGTCCTTGACAAACTGCCCAATAGTTAAGGTATCATAAGGACGAGTAAAAATTTCCCCTTTTTTTAAGGGTTTTGCTATATGTTATCATCATAAGGACTAGTGGACTAAAACTGTTAGTTTCTACCACTTCAGTGGCCTCTTTAACTTGTTTTACTTGGGCAGTCTGTGACACAAACGTTTGATCCTGCTAGCCCGAAGAATACTCAAAGCATCCCTTTTAGTAAAGTTTGGTGTATCATGTGAACCATTATAAGCAGAGCTTACTAAACCGAATAATATGTCTCTATGTCAGGTAGGAACCAAGGTCTTTCACCTATATTCAGGTGTATTCTTATTGTACACTGGAGCCTGATTGTTTCATAGCTGCCCAACTTCATGTTACTGACCGGTGTGTAGTTTGACCTTTTTATGTTCAGTAACGCAGTGTCATTTGCTTTGTGGTGTTTCTAGATGAGTTACCTCCCATTGCCGCAGCCTCCATGTGGACTCGCAAAGATATTAAAGAATTCAAGGATTCTCTACGTAAAGATAAGGACTCTGTAATTAAGATAGGCTCAGGAGAAACAGTTACAGTGAGTATCTTGTAGAGGAGTGTGTATCAGCATTCCACTCACTAACCTACAGCTCTAACACTGCTAAGCACAAGTACACAGACCTTGTTACCATAGTTACTGTGAATCTTTTTTTGTAACCTTATCTCCAACCCTTGGCCTTTCAGCTCAGTTCTTTTGTTTCCATTCTTAGAAATTCAGATGTTTAGGAGCTCCCTTAGTCATGTAATATGAACTGATTTTCCAGAAAGAGCTATATGTTTTAGCATATCTTATTTGTTTTTGGTAGCTAAGACAATAATAGCGTCAAAGAGTTTTTATGAAGTAGATGTTCGCAACTTTCTGATGTGACAGTTGACAAGTTGAAATAACGCGAATACAGACTTTCCATTTAATCATTTGGCTGACAAAGCAATGACAGTGCAAACTTAGGAGGGTATATGAAGCACAGGAGGCAGTAGGCAACGTCTTTGGTGTTATCACTGTCACTTCTTCATGCAAAGCTTGTGAAAAAGAAACTGGTGGAGGAATTAGCATGATTAGAGAAGTCCTGTATTATCCAGTGTGTTATTCAATGTTTCATCTGTCTTCTCTCAGGATGAATATCCGGGAGCCACTCACCACCACAGCTTCGTATTGAGCCCCATTTGTATGGCATGATGATAAAAAGAGCAGTCCAGTTAAGCGAGGGAGATAGTGTGCTAGCATTCGTGACCAACTCGTGTTATTCCGGGTCAAGCCAAATAGCGACTTGTGCCCCTCTGGTGGCCATTTTTGCGACCGGGTTCTGTCTTAGCGCAAACGGGCATACCTAAAACTATTGTCAATTCGTTGCGTAATGGTTCACATATATTTCCCCATATATTATATATATTTCACATGCAATTTAAAGCACATAAGGACGTGTGGAATTATACAGTATGATTGAACACATTTAACTGTGTCTTGGGTGTAATTTTTAGATGCAAGACATATGTAGAATCAAAAATTATTCTGAGGGATTCTTTGACGAAGTACTTGAAATCATACGCGCATTCTGATTGGTTTGTCGTATTTTCGCACATAACATTCATCGATGGGGGACGAGTCTTCTTGCAGGTTACGGAAAGGGGCAAGTGGTGACGAATGAGTGTGCTAGGTTAGCATGGTTAGAGACAGAAGAGATGGGGATGGTGACTTATGAAATGAAGCTATGGTGGCGAATTGTTCCAGGTTGTTTGTCGTAATGGAATGGTGATATAATACACTGGATTAACGAGGATGGATTGGTTATGGGGAGGACTAGTGTGAAAGGAACAATGTGCTCTGAAATCTAAACACATGGTAAACAGCTCTCTCCAGCTGTATCTGTCAATATGTGCTAGTGTTGATGCACATGAATATATACACTATTCAAAATAAGTGAAAGAGCACCCGATTTGTTCACATGACTATAGTTGATCTGTCATGGCCATGACACTATTGACAGGAAGTATAGTCATACGAACATCTTGGGTGTTCTTTAACATTTTAGGAGTAGTATTTTGGGTTTTGGATTTCAAGGCACATTATACATGTAAACCGTTTCATTTGAAGGATTTTCCAATAACTTTTACATACAACCAAAAATAACATGCCTCCCTATTGCTGTCTAATATGTCAAACAATTGGAAAATATTTTCAATCACTTTGGTTTTATTTTGTTGCTGTGTCTTTTGTTTTTGATTTGTTTGTGCAAATGGATAATTGTGGTGGTGGGTTAGGGATATTCCTTCATTGTGTACTCTATGAGAGCTCCAGGTCTGGAAAGGTCGTCAGTCACCAATGCTTTATCAACTGGTTCTTGTTGCGAATAGCTGTAAAATTGCTGATGCAGTGTAAAGCAATAATTATCCATTCATGCAGTGACCAATGCTTGTCACAAGGACAGGCGGACAAAGGTGGTTGATGTGTCACATGGATGATGATGTTGCATCGGACCCTGATGGTGTGGAGTATTGCTGATGCTTTCAATGTTGCTGTCAATTGCTTATGTTTTCTTCAATTCATAATGTATGGGGATATCTTTATCTATACTGAATGCATATTAATAAAGAGATGACAATGGTATCTATGAGATTGCACATTTATTAATTTACGAATGATTTTGAACTGGCTTTTATTTTAACTATGTTGTTATTGAAGTAATCTCTCACTGCACAACTCTGTCAGTGTTACCATGGTTACATGAACATTGTTACCTGTTGCAGGTGCGTGTGCCAACACATGAAGATGGCTCGTGCTTGTTCTGGGAGTTTGCAACGGATTACTATGACATAGGGTTTGGTGTGTACTTTGAATGGACGATTGCTCCCAGTAACACAGTCAGTGTGCACGTGTCAGAAGACACGGATGAGGAGGAGTTCGAGGAGGAGGAGGGAGGCGGTGAAGCCACAGGTGAGGAGGGAGCATCAGATGGAGGCTTGGGGTGAGGGGATGAGCACAAGACCTGGGGTGGGGTATATAAAATATGATAAGACAGACGGTGGAGTGTAGTCTTGTTTAGGATTTGGAGAAGTGACGAGTGAGGTGAGATTCGGGATGGGGAGTGAGGTGAGATTTGGGATCGGGTGTGAGGTGAGATTTGGGATGGGGAGTGAGGTGAGATTTGGGATGGGGAGTGAGGTGAGATTTGGGATGGGGAGTGAGGTGAGATTTAGGATCAGGAGTCGGATGAGATTTGGGATCAGGAGTGAGGTGAGATTGGGGATGGGGAGTGAGGTGAGATTGAGGATCAGGAGTCGGATGAGATTTGGGATGGGGAGTGAGGTGAAATTTGGGATGGGGAGTGAGGTGAAATTGAGGATCAGGAGTGAGATGAGATTTGGAATGGGGAGTGAGGTGAGATTTGGGATCAGGAGTGAGGTGAGATTTAGGATGGGGAGTGAGGTGAGATTTAGGATGGATGGAGAGAGGTGAGATTTGGGATGGGGAGTGAGGTGAGATTTGGGATCAGAAGTGAGGTGAGATTTAGGATCAGGAGTCGGATGAGATTTGGGATGGGGAGTGAGGTGAGACTTGGGACGGGTGGTTTATGGTGACATTTTGAATAGGTGAGTGAGGTCAGACTAGGGATAGGGAATGGGGTGTGACTTGTGATGGGAGATGAGATCAGACTTGGAAGGCATGAACACAAACTTTATGTCACATGAATCTGTTTGTTCCAGATGTCAAGGGAGATATTGAGAAAGGGAAGAAGCAAGATAATCGTCCACCGACAGATGAAATAATTCCAATCTACCGCCGCGACTGCCATGAGGAGGTCTACTGCGGCAGCCACACCTACCCCGGGAGGGGTGTCTACTTACTGAAGTTTGACAATTCCTACTCATTATGGAGGTCCAAAACTTTGTATTACAGAGTGTATTATTCACGGTAGGGGGCAGGGTTGGCACCAGTAGGTAACAAGATTCTGTGTGGGTGATGAGGCTTGAGTGTGATGATCTTGAGTGAAAGAGATAATATATGACAATACAGACACAATTGCCCAGCACCCTTCCTCTGTCACACAAACTCATGTAGATAATACACATGCATACCCTTGATTTTCATGTTTATCACACGGATACCAACTTACTAGCAGGAATTGCTCTTGAACAAATCTTTAGACTAAATGGAGCCAAGGAGTGCATAGATTAAATGTCTTCATTACTGGTGGGAACACATTTTTATGCTACATCTTTTACGATTATTTTTCTGGAAATAAAATAACATATTTTGAAGTCTTGTTTTATGAGTCAATAGAAGGGTAGCATCCATTCCATATCTGACACTATTGAGATATGGACCGACTTTAAACTGAAAGTCAGAGTTACTTCCCTTTCTATGTTGACAGACTTCAAAGCTTTTTTCACTTCTGAATAAGTAGATCAATTTGGCTGGAAGAGAGAAAAAAAATCCTCCTTTTTTACATGTGTGAAATGGATCTCCCAGCTCATGCAGCTATTTAATTAAAAAATGTTACAAATTTGTAAATGTTGATATTCACAGAAATGATATCATATGTGTAAGTGGAAGGGTGTTGGTCATGTCCAGTATTTAGCTCTCTATCTGGAGACAACCATGATAACAGGGATTTGTTAAGTGTAGTTGGCATCTGGGCAGTGTTTTCAAGATAGCTTATTGACCATAATGTTCTTGAATGAGCATGCTTTACACATTCTAAAGTTCTTGACACACAAGCTTGAATAGTTTGATTTTCAGGGCTTGTTTATCTTAAATTGTTTATAGCTTAGATCTACCCGAATCTCAGTATAACCTAAAGTGAAAGATATGGGTTGGGGTGGAGGGCTGGTCTTATGCCTGATACATGTGTAGCTTATTATTACTTCCATAAAGGGCAGAAAGATTTATAAACTCATCACTCATTTATTGCCAATGTATGTACTTGTAGGGAGGAAGTAAAGAGTTCCGTCTGTTTGAGAGCAACATGATCAAGATATTCATCCTTTGTTCTATAACTGCTGCTCTCATGTTGTCATGAATGTACAAGTAGGTAAGGGAGCGGTTTTTCCAACTGTGTGGCTTTCACTGAAACCATCACCATTAGTGTTAAAATGTGATCTGGCTACACCTTTCTGCTGAATCAGCTTATTATTACCAACACCAGTGTCTTTTGATCATGACCATACACACAGCATTTGCTTGTTGTACCCAGGAACTGTCAAATCGCATGAATCTGGATGGTAATTTCCATCCAGATTTACAAAATTCTGGATAAATGACTCATTTGTAAGAGTTCTGACGCTTTGTGGATACATGTATGCTGCTCAAAAGACTTTAAGGAGAACCAGATTGTTTCATATGACGATAGTTAATCTGTCAGGGTTGGTTGGTGTTGCAACATAGCCTTCCAATAGTAGGTGTTGTTTAACTTGTTTTGAGTAGGATATGTTTTCCGTACAGTAAATGTCCGAAAGGTGGTTCTGCTTGCCGACAGGGTCCGGACATGGGGTGACTATCGAAGGAGTGATGCAACAGTTCCAAACGTGATAAGAGAATCTACTGTCCAACAAAATAGATTTACTGTTATTTTTCAATATGACAAGTACTTACAAATGCTGGGAAGTTGTGAAGGAGATATGATTATTTTCTCAAAATTATGAACATATTCTGAATGTAAACTTTGCAAGGTGTATTTGTTATCACTACAATGGGAAAAGTAAATGATTAATGTCTATTGATACTGACAATAGATCAGCATCGATGTTCACTATGATATTTTAATGTGTCTTTGGTAATTTGCCATCAGACCATGGCCAATTCCGATATATATCGCTAGCTCACTCAATCATTACACTTATTCCGGAACAGGATCTCCGAGTGTTATTGTATCGGGTTAAACCTTTGTGTGAGTGTGGTCAAGTAAACATACATTACGATAAACATTCACCATTAGATGTGTATTGCTTCCATGGCGAAATACAAGACAACAGTTCACTATTTATGTAATTATGTGTTTTTCAATCTTCAAGTTTTGCGCTGATTTCTTTTGATGTTTGTAGACTCATGTGTTATTATTTTTATAAGTTGTGTTTTCTACAGTTCAGTATGCCATGTAAAAAGCTGTGTGTAACTAACCATTTTGATAGCTTAGTCAAAACTTTGTAAAGTCAAGACGTTCTAGTCTGCCTTCTCAGGTTTGTGGGTCACAGCATTTTGGGCATTTTTCAGTATTCTGAAACAACCAGAACATCATCTTTTTAAAATCTAACCTGTCTTTCTGAAATATAAATTGTTATGAAGTCGGCAGTTATACTTCATTTTTTTCTCTTTTTCTTTCTGCGAAGCTGTGACTAGTAAGAACTGACTGAACTTCTTGAAGCTTGAATAATTTCTGTGACACTAACCTATTAGTCCAGTCACAAGCTGGTCTTATATTCATGCACATGTGGAGGGGGGCACGTCTAAGGCGCTGTGATTCGCTGTGCAGAGTTGCGTCCCTTGGGCACGCCAGAAACCTATGATTGTGGGTTCGAATCCCGGTTCGCCCCAATTATGTTTCTAGGTTTGTCAGCACCATACCTGTGCTCGTGGGTTTTACTGAAGTGGTGAACGTCTGATACGTGCATCAATTTGGGCTTTCCTCCCACATTAAGCTGACACGCCATGATATGACTGGAATACTGTTGGAAGCAGCGTTAAACCCAACTCACTCACTCACCTATCTCATGGAGAGAACAGTTTATGTTTGAATGTCGATTGAATGAATGTGGGAAGGAAGAAAAACTCCAGGCTGAAGCTCAAAAGTAGTCAGTCTTTGAATGGGTTCCAAGATAGGTTTTGCTTTATGTTGGGTTTTGTAGAGGAGAATTTTCATCCTATGTTGTACAGAGAGGGGTTCAGGATGTAGTATGGTGATAACATTAGTACATGTATCATGTTATAAGATGGGTGGCTTTCCTTGTTGCCACGGATACTTGTGTATGTCATGATTGTCCGGCAATTCCAGATGTATTTATTACATTTCTAACACTTTCTATTTATTGTCCATCAAACATCATCACACTGTTTGAAGCAATTGTGGTTGCATTGGTTGTCTGTAATTACTGAGGGTTTTCTGGAATTAGTATGAGCTTTTTCATGCTTAATTTTATATTCTTTCTCGTTTGCCTTTAATTCAAAATTGAACACATGTTTTTAGATTGGTTGCAAGCCATAACCATTAAAACCTTGTTATATACATTTTAAGTGAGGTACAATTTGGGATATGACAAAGTTCATTTCAGAATTGTCTCCCAGTATGTCACATATTTAAGAGGGAAATGCCAGTCTTCATTTAATAACTTGTTTAATATTTTTTGTTTCTAGGAATAAATAAAGTTGAGAAAGGGCAAAAAGGTGGTTTCCAATTTAAATCATAATTATCATTCAGAGTTGTTTTTTAAAAACACTTTCAGTCTGATCAACTCACAGAAGGTTAAATAGAAATTAGGTTTTTTTTATCAGTGTAGGCATGATAGGCTCATAATCGAATGTAAATTAAGAAAACAAAATGATCATATCACATTATCAATCTTTCAGCGTCAATGATGTGACACCTGGTGTGTGTAGAAAGAAGTGTTTTGTTAACTGTAGTAAATGTTCTATTTTGTGACTAAGGCTGGTTCCTGATGTACCACAAGTACGGGGATCACAACACCAGTGATGTGAAGTCATGTACAATCATCAATCCTATGTCTGCAGCAATCACTGCTTTCAGATGCCAGAAATATTATCTGTTATTATTCTTCAATCATATCTGTCCTTGTACATGAAATACAAGTTCACCCAGCATTGAATGGGTACCCGGTAGGATGTGATGGCAATGTGGTTGTTAACCTTCTAGCACCTTACCAGGCAGCTTGGTTTGTATGCTCCCCAGGGGGTTGAGAATGATTGTTGAGTGCACACTGATCCAGTGACCGGGGTAATGATAGCGCTTTGATCATGCCCCTGTGTGGTGTGGAAATATGCGCAATGATGTGGAAATGATTTGGTATGGAACACTGTTACTGATCTTGAATGGCCACGACACGATCCCAGGGAGGTTGTCTTGGTGCTTCATGTGACTGCTCAGTTGATTGAGCCATACATGTTTGTGAATTGTGACTTTGAGTCATAAATTGTAATCAGCATTATTATTATACTGTTTACATAGGGATGGACATGGTTAAGACGCATTGATGTGAAGTATTCAAGTACAAAGCCAAACATCTAATAAGCATCAAAGAACAAAACATCCAATAAGAATGAATGAAAACGTGTAATGGTTTTCTGACAGACATATTGGATAGTATTTAATTGGTAAGCATGGCATGATAATACATAAATACATTCTGGTTTCCATTTTTGTTTTGTGCAGTATTTGAAGTCATTTCCCTATTAATAAGTAATAATGTTGATAATGTTATTGTATAGACGAAACATCCACAAAAATCCATCTTTCTGGTTATGTTTTTTTACAATTAAACAAATTCATTTTTGTCTATTATAAAAGGTGTTTGATTGTAAAAAAAACCCATAAGATTTTATTGTTAATCTGTACTTTAGATTCTTGTGCATAACCATCTGCTTAAATACTTGTCTCTCATTACATGGTGTTATGTTACTCATATAGTGTGTCCTAAACACAACCATTTTGTAATATATTCCATTTCCATATCGATTTTACTTGTCCTTGTGTTTGTTACCATGGTGACATTGTCACTGTTCTGCCTTCATTGCTGTGTTTATCACCCTGCATAGAGTTGCTCATGGTTTTCAATAATGAATACGCATTGTTACACACATAATTGGCTTGTACTGTGAAGTGCTGAAGTCCTCAGCTAGATCCTGTACAGCAGTACCCATTACTATAGTACTACTCAATGTAACTGGTATACCTGGCTATCAATCTCATTCAAATCAGATCTTAGTTCTTGCTACTACAGCTAAACAAAGATCAGACCAATCTTTCAGAATCCTTTACCAACCAATGGAATGGCTGACAAGAAGTCAACATTAGCCAATCAGAAGGTAGCTTTCTAATGCTTCACGGCACTAGTTTCAATCTGGCAACTGTTTTGAATTTGAAAACTGAACAAACAAACGTTCTGGAATGGCTAATAGATGACCTAGATTGTATGGATTGAGTCATTAAGCCTGTAACTGTCATTCGGAATGCACCTGTTTCAATTTTTGAGGTTGCATGATTAGAAAACACATTCTGACTGTCTCTTTCATGATCTGGTAAGCGACCCCTATTTGGTCAGATGAAAGGTCCTTCTGAGGTGACCTGTAATGGGATGTCCTCCGATATTTGTTTACTGGTAGCAAGAACTAAGATCTGATTTTAGTGAGATGGACCTGGTTATGGGGTTGTAATGTAGCCTTGTGGTTCATGTGTTCACTTGTCTGGGTGAAGATCTGGGTTTGAATCCACCGATGGATGGTATAGCCTTCTTGTGTCCTCTGCAGTACCCACCCACTTTGGGCTGTTGCAGTGTTGTTGGGCTCAGTTCTAAGGTTCATCCTGTCCTTGATATATTCATAACACTTGCTCATGATATATCGGAATCGTCTTTCATTTTGCTTTTATTCCCACAATAAATTGAAATTAACTAGTGTACCAGATAAACATGTGCAGGAACTTTTAAAACTGTGTTAAAAGCAGTGTAAGGAGATTTGAATTAATTCATTGACCATGCTTCAGACCATGTATTTATGATATGCTCACCTGTTGGCTAGCATGATTTGTACAATTGGTGTTCTGCAATAGTGGGAAATATATATTCTAGCTGAATAAGACAACAGACAATGATTTATAACATGTCTAGGTCTTACATTTTCTATGCTTGGTTTATGGTTTTGCCAACCTTAATTATTGAAAATTCAGAAGAAAATAAATGATCAGAATGACATATTTAATTTGTTTTATAAAACTGACTAAAGATCGCCTTGACAATAAAATGACAGTGAAATGCTTGTCAGATTTAACTTTTATAATGTTTATAAAGACCCAAACCAGAACAAGAATGATTTTTTTATCAAATGAAATTTTGAGAAGAAAAATCCTGTAATACATTTTAATTTTTTATATTTTTTTTTGACTTACCAAATATTTCACTATCAAAATCCGGAAGCCATAAAAAGATAGAAAAAGTCGGACCATACTGACAAGTTGTTAAGGTACCGTATTGCTTCTTATGGGGGTCGCTGCAGGGACTTGGTGGTCCATATATGCTCGTCTGGTTACTATCATGCGCGTGTGTTCCTTGTGAAAGCAGCTCGCACCTGCTCCCATGGCGCACCTGTGTGGTGTGTACAGTTGTGGGTGCAAATCACGTTGACCTTGTGACACTGTACAAATTGAGAGTACAAGGTGTTGTAAAGTTCTGTTGTTGCATATTAAATATATTTAAAGATTGTTGATGTTTTCGTATTTTTGGGACTTTGGTACAGGTGGATTGATTCTATAAGATACCACAGACACTTGGGATTAAACAGGAAGGGGTATAACACACTTACTTTCCCTGTTGATTGACGCCTGCGAAACTGTTGCAATATGAAGGACGATAGGGGTAAGACGGGAAATTTCAAAGTTGTCGTTTTAGGATCAGCAGTGTGTTATACTGTCACGATTTGTCAACAATTCATTCACTCGACGAGGCATTGTCGGTATGATGCTCCGAATGGTGATTTGAGGGAGCCTGTCTTCAGTCAACGTGATCGGCAGTCTATGTCGTCTCCCTATCATGTCCCAGACGTATGGGGGAGGGGGTGGGAGGTATGGGTTCATTGCTGCCATGGCATTCTAAGGATGTTGTGCTGGAGGTGAGCATGGAAGACAAGACGTCGACCCACACATCTTGTAAACGGGACAACAAAGGGTATTAGTATATTGTCCCGATAGTACTGCCCAGTGACCATTCCTTGCACAAAAGGGATCGGTGTTCGCTCAGTCAAAGTGATGCCACCCCACACCATCACCGATCCACCACCAGATCTCTATCGAAGTCTCGGGTTGACATTGTCAGACACGACCACACCTATGAAGTGAATAGGACTATTCTGGAAACATGACACATGACCAGTTTCGACGTTGTGTACACCATGACGTCTTTTGGCATTATGATGATTTGTGGGCATGGAGAAGAACTAAATGTTGACGATTCCTAATCGTCTGACTCGTAACTCCAGTAGCCTGATGAAAGTTTGCAGCAATTATTCGCCGTTTGAGCTCTCCGATTTCGTACAGCCTCGCTTCGGATCAATCGATCCTGTACTCTTGTCGTTGGTCTGAGACACCCAGAACGGGGTCGATCGTCAACATTTGGGGTTGGTTGGTACCTGTTCCATAGTCTGCTAATCGCAGACTGTGTAACAATGAACGTATTGGCGACTGCACGCTGACATCTGCCGGCTTCCAGTATGCCAATACCCCGTAGACGTTCCTCGTGTTGCAGACGCCGCATCGCTAGTTATCATAGACAAACAATGAATGAAATCAAGTAAATAACTGTACCACTGTAACTGTTAATTAAGCAGAATCAATAAGACTGAAAGAAATAATGGCCAACGGAAATTTATCGACCTTCCTTAAAAGTAAATATCAAAGTCTGGAATGACACCCTACGTAACCGCCTCCGAGGTCAAGTGATAGAACGTCCACACGGAGAGCTGAAGGTCTGGGGTTCAATACCCGGCCTCGTCATACCAAGAGATGACGTTAAGAGATGGTACTTGTTGTTACCCTGTCTGACGCTCTGCGTCGACTGGTCGGCTCGGAGTGGGGTATCCATGTTAAACTGCGGCATGGTATGTATATCAGTTGGCTAGCACTATAAATCGGCACCAGTCCGGACTAGTACAGACCCTTAATGCCGGGCGCCAGGCAGGGTAACAACAAGTACCATCTAAAACGTCTTTTGGTGTGACGCGGCCGGGGATCGAACCCCGGACCTTCCGCTCTACGGGCGTACGCTCACCCCCGGAAGTAGCGATGTCGCATTGTTGATGAGTTTCGGAAGATCACTGCTTTGGACACTATTTCAGAACGTGAGTGAGTGTGTTTTACTGTTTAACAGTTACAGTATATCACGGCGCGTCAGCTTGTTGTGGAAGGAAAGCCCGATGTGTATCAGGCCCTTGGCGTTTACCAAAACCAACGAACAATGATGACGAACCAACAATAAAAAATTGGCGATTCAGGAATTCGTATTCTTGCACGGCTAAGAAGGGTAACTCCTCCTCATCTCGAAAACGATGAAATAGTTATTCGATATCATGAACAGCAATGTTTGTTATTCTGTGTTTTATCATGACGTTTCACTAAGAATGCGCTAAATTGATGTGTGATGTTAATGTGTGAAATTGGCATGCCTCAAATATACTGAACCGCAAAAGAAACGTCACCCCAAGTAACATTGCATGAAAAGCTGTCATTTGAATATCTGGGTAATTTTTTCAAAGTTTTAAAAATTTAACATTACCTTGTAGATGACAATAAAACCGATCGCCCAAACGCATCACGGCAACGGCCATGGTAACCCGATGCACGTGAGTTCCGTGAAAATTGAAATGCACATGCGTTCCCCCATTTTTTGCCCTATAAAAATCCACCCAGATTGGATAACATTCATTCGTTATTGAATTGCTACCACATGCCAAGATTGACAAGAAATCAGCGACATCAAGCCCTTGGACTTGATTGCAGCTGGAGAAACCGCCCGGCAAGTAGCCAATGCATTTCAAGTCACCACCCGACGTCAGGATCGTCAGATTGGGCAACAGCATCTTCAAGATCGCTTTGTTACTGCTGTAGAAACTGCTCTGCAGACCAGGGGACAAACCAGGGACACATTAGTAGGGACACCGTGCGTCGACGATTGACAAGCAGACACCTCAACTGTCGCAGGCCACACGGAGGACCCATTCTGACACCACGTCATCGCCGGGACCGTCTTCAGTTGGCAACACAGCATCAGCATTGGCGCCACCAGCAGTGGAGAAGAGGCGTCTTCTCGGACGAGGGCCGTTACTGTATCTCAACAGCAGATGGCAGAGAGAGTCTTGCGACGCCATGGGTAACGTTATTCGGATGCTTGTTGTCAATCCCATTGAGGACCTGTGGGACGAGATTCAAAGACGGCTGAATGACGTCCGACCAAGGCCGACAACTGCAGCTAAACTGCGTCAGGCGTTCCTCGGAGATTGGGCTCAAGTGCCTATGGTCTTCCTCAACCGCCTCATCTTTTCCATGTATCGGCGTTGCACGGCGGTCATCAATGCACATGGCGGATACACGAGATACTGACTTGTGATTCCATTTTCTCAGAGACTAGTGTTGTGTTTCACTTTAAGAACATTTGACATTTTAATTTCAACCTATATGATCAGCTTTGCCAAGTTTCATCTTTTTAATATGTCTCAAAGTATGTTTACAGTGTTTGGACAAATAAGGTTTCTCATATATCTATCCATGGTGACGTTTCTTTTGCGGTTCAGTATATTATTAATAAAATTGTGTCGGCAAGATTTTAATATAGGCCCTAATGATATTGTTTATAGGCTTATTACTATTTGGATCTGATTTTTCATATCCCCAGCAATATCAAGTTTCCACTTGAGTTCAAGAGTGACCTGGTGTGTGTCCACAATAAAGGTTGTAGTGGTATCATTTCGAACCAGTTGTGTTGACATAAGGATTCATAATTTATTCCATTTTAGCTGATATGCTATCCGGCTGTTTGAAAATAAGAGTTCTCAGTCATGTAATATTTCCCTCAAATATTTGCGATTGATTGTGAAATGTAGTCATTCACGAAACTACACCACGTGAGTGAACCCTTTTATTACCGTCTCCGCCACGCCATGTTTTTACACAGACCTGATCTTGTCCTTTTTGATGAATCCAATGAAATTATTTATATCATTGAACTTTTTGTCCTTTCTGGCACTAATGTGATTGACTTGACAAAATTTGGGAAAAACATGGCAAATATGCGAACCTCACGCTTGCATCCCAAATACCAAGTTGTCTGACTCCTCATTGTTCTTGGTGCCTTAGGTTTGGTACCTCCTAATCTGTTGACTGACAGTCGGCCCTTCTGACAATCTGGGTATTGCAGAAGGCTGCAGTGTAGGGATGTCGACTAGGCAGCGCTTCCTGGGCTACGTGTAGAAGCGGCAAGGGCCCTGAGCTGATGATGAGCCTAAATAACCTGTCTGCCAGGATCACCCAAACCCTTTTTGCTGCATTTTCTGTTTTAATCTGTGGATAATATCCTGATCTATCTTCACGGTGTCTTTGTGAATACAATTAGATGACTGTTCAGTTTGTGGAGCCCAAGTTCACATCGTCACGTTAAGTAGTTGTTACCAATAAATTCAGTTACTTTCATTTTTGAATTATTCTGTACTCAAAGATAATGTCTTTGGTTCCGTTATAATAAACAGCGTCATATGATCAAAGTTTTATTTGTACGTGCATGAAATTAAAGATAGTAACAGCAGTGAGTAAATCCCTAGCGATAAGCGATAAGCATTGGAAGTATGTCCGGTCGTAAATCCTTAGTGAGTGAGTGAGTGAGTTGTGTTTAACGCTGCTTTTAACAGTATTCCAGTTATATCGTGGCGTGTCGGCTTAATGTGGGAGGAAAGCCCGAAGTGATGCAGGTCTTTGACGTTTACCACTTTGGTGAAACCCACGAGCACGGGTATGGTGCTAACAAACCTAGAAACATAATCGGGGCGAATCGGGACTCGAACCTACAATCATAGGTTTCTTGCGTGCCAAAGGGACGCAACTCTGCACAGCGGCGCCTTAGACGACTGGGCCACCCGTGTCCCCTGTAAATCCGCAACCTGTCCCGCAATGTCAGTCGAACTGTAATGGACTAGCATGTATAAGGTCGACAGGCAGCTTCTTTATCAATATCTGACGTGAAAGAAGTTAATTGCGTATCAGTTATCTGGCCCAGTTCATCAGTATTTTGTTGAGAGAAAACATACACTTGAAAATTGGATTTTACCCAAAAGTTAGAAACGTTATCAAAACGTTGTATAAAAGACGCCGCAGCACAGCAAGTTAATGTTCCAAACACATCTATGGCACCCGTATTAAATACATCACCATCGAATAACGATACCTTGTTTGCTTCATATTGAACTACCATCAAACATGGGTGTATACTTTCTTTTGCCCGGCAGTGTATCTCAAGTCGAACAATTTTGTGTGTGTATCTGTTCTCTGGCCGAGTTTATCGGAGTATTTTTTGTATGCTTGTTATATCTGTTACGCAGTGTTCCAGCAATATCACGGTGACCTAAAAAATAGTCTTAGGTCAAATAAACCTGGGATTGGTATAATGTTCTTGTATTTTAAGTAAACGCAGCAGTCTGAAATATTCCATATCACAACTGCCTATAATTAATCGAGTCCAGTGATTGATACTATGGACAATATTCCACGTGGGGTATGATCATACGCAGTCAACCAAATCACCGAGTGTGACCACCTGGTCCATTAAACATGGAAGCACGGGGGGCTATTTATTATGCCCAGGTCCACAGGGGGTCTTAATATTTCTAGGTCTTTAGTTACGACAATTATTCCTCTAAACAAAGCACCTTTCAACAGTTGATATCAAATATGTAATCTTTCGGCAAAACAGGACAGGTTAAGTTAATTGTAATTCCTTGTACGTGACATTTCCACATTTACAAATAACAAACCAGCCTAACAATCCTTATTCATTATACAACATTATTCTATTTCACAACAAACTATTTAATGGACGTAATGCAAGAGTAAAGAATGGCACAATGTAGTCAAACAAGAATGTCGAGCAATAGCTCTCAATTCTATTAACATGACGTTGAGCGACCTTAAATAATAAAACAACAATACCTCGGCGACTTTTATGAGTGACAGGCATATCGCTTGCAGATCGACCTTGCGACCAGTGAGGTACAGGTGTTTACGACAGGTGAGCGGATCAGGGCGACCACAATATTGACTCAGGGCGGTCGGGAGGGGCGGGGTCGCACTTTAATTGGGCTCTGTCGAGGGCAAATCTATCATTGTCGAGAGCGAGAGAAAGCAGTCTGAAGATCGCGGAGGATAGTCAAAGTTGGGTGTCAGTCGTCTCAACAGTTCAACGGGGATTGGACCCTTACAGGTGCTGTGTCTTTGAATTTTCAATCTAGATGAACTTTGACAGCGGTTTTTTAACTAACGATATTTAATGGGACAAAAGTGGCCAGTTTAGACAGATTGGTATTAAATTTAAAGTGGTTTACACAATTTGAAGTCGGTTGTCATTACGATCCTTCGTGACGTGTTTTCCGGCAACTGAAAGTTTTCCAGATAGTTTCCAGGACACATTTCATCACACTCAAAGACAACCGTCTACCCAGCAAAGGACTGAAGCTAATCTTCTGCGACGTCTCTTAGCAAGGTAACCACTCCGCGATGGACACCGGAAGTAGAAGACCGGACAGGCGCAGAACGTGGTCCGACAGGATGAGTGACAGAAGCAGCAGATCCGACACCAGCAATAGGACCCGTTACTCCAGGCTCAAGACCCGGCTCCGGGCCATGGTGTACTCGCGAACCTTCGGCGGCCCGATTGAGGAGAAGGTCGGCTATGAGAATACCTACAAGATGGAACCGGAAGAGGAAGGAAAATTCTCCACCCGGAAGTGCCAACAGATCATATACGGCATCCTGGAATCCTACCTTTCCGGGAAGGACTACAACAGTAAAAGCTTCCCCCATCTCACGAAGACGCTGGCCGACCTGATCAAGGAAAGGGTGAAGACCTCCGGATTGTCCCGATACAAGATCGTGTCCTATGTTACAGTGGTAGAAAAGCGTGAACAGGGTCTCAACCACGCCAGCAGGTGTTTATGGGATCCCAGCAAGGACAACTTTGCCTCGGCTATGTTCGAGACGCCCACTTTCTCTGTTGTAGGGAACGTGTTTGCTACGTATTATGAGTGAAAGTCCTGATGTGTTCAGTTTAACAATCTTCAGGAAGATGTTCTGTCTTCATTCCCTCGAGGTTGATTCAGGTAAAGACACATTGCATTAATGCCTGTGATATTGAGTGTGTCATATAACACTCCTTAATAATGCAAACTGGCGGTTAAACTATTCACCAGAAGAGAGCGTGTTGGTCGGAATATGTAGAAGGTACAAGGTGTTTAATGTGACCGTTCCCTTACATCCTTGTCATCGTGCCCCGAAGCGATCTTAGCGCCACCATTCTTCATCGCTGACTTTGAAGCTGAGCATTTGGTCTTCTATGGGGAGATGCTGGAAAAAATAATTAGTCCTCAACAGAAATCGTTCAGCGGACATGTTGGATGTTCTGAAATATATTATTCTAAGTCACAAAATAATTGTTTGGCTTCGGTTTTTGTTTCGAGAATGCAATTGTATGTTTTGAAGCTTTGTCCTGGCCTTGGAAGTTTCGTTCAGTCAATTCCTGGTCTAACGAAGCTGGATAGGTCGAGGGCATTTTTATGACCATCGAGGTCTATCGTGTGTAAAGTGGATGTCCCCACAATGCCCACATTTCTTTGGGAGTTTCAGTCAATCAACTCCGGTTCTAATAAAGCCGGATGTGACGAAGGCAAGTGTATTTCGAGCAGTGCCATTTGACGTAATGTTCACGTCTTGTGTTCCTTAGGCGGTGGGGTAGCTAAGTGGTTAAAGCGTTCGCTTGTCACGCCGAAGGTCAGGGTTTTATTCCCACATGGGTACAGTGTGTGAAGCCAATCTGGTGTCCCCAACGTGACATGACGGGACTATCATTAAATGAGGCGTAAGCCCCAACTCACTCACTCAATGATTTTTGGTCCCGTCCATGCGCTGTATATATGCTGTATATATATTATGACGGACTACGGTTATAACGAACTAAAATTAGTGGTCCCATTGAGTTCGTTTTAACCGTAAGTTACTGTAACCGTTATAGCGACATGTGACATGACCGTTTCCTTCCCTTCACCGGGTCCCTGTTCCACAAAAAGAGTTTAGCTTTACGATTGTCGTTACTCCCAGCCTCTGTAACTTAACTTAACACAGTCGTAGCGCTGAGATCCCTTTGTGGAACGTGGCCCAGATCGATAGTGAGTGATTGCGTGAGTATGGTTTTACGCCGCTTTTTGCAGTATTCAAGCAATAATACGACGGGGACACCAGACATGGGCTTCACAAATTGTACTCACCCATATCGATATGCCTTGATTACACAATAGAGGATTTGTGACATAAAATATATTGGACACTAGCTTGTTATTCTACCATGTTGTTTCCATATGACAGATCTAAGCACAGGGACTAGTTATTGGTCAGTAAATAAAAATATATACCCTATGTGTAAGTACGTATAGGGGGTAAATATCTATATTTATATTTACTGACCAATAACGAGTTCCTGTGGAGCTAAGATATCAGTTGAAGTTTAAGGTATCACGAAGTTATGATTGTCTATAAAACCTTTGATGCTATTAACCGTTAACTCTCTTCGTGTGAAACACACGTAGCCAATATTTGTTTAGGTTGACGTCACAGGATCATCGTGATGCTGTGTAAAGTTTGGGAAATCCGTCCATACATTATTATGTCAATACGGGGCAGTTCAAAGGTTCGATGTCGGATAAAAACTCACATCCCTAACACACAATGTTAACCAGCACCGATCCTGAACTGCTACCAAAACCAATACGGTATCACACACACGTCGTGCATGTGTATAATGACGCATGTGGAGCTTTTAAATCTACAGTGGGCTTAAGTGGACTAAAATTCATGAGTGGGTGGTTTTAAAGGCTCTACCGACGAACTTGTTTTCGTTTTAAAACTCTCCTTTAATGGATGCGTTTGTATCTTATAAGAAAACAGTAGTAACATATTCCACACACTTTTGGGTAGAGTAAAGTTACTTTAATCTCATCAGTGAAATGCATTCTTTTGCCTCTTATGGTATATTGACCTTGATTCATACTAAATCTGCTCGGTTGATGACGCTGCCTTTTTGTTTTCCGGTAAACACATATCGTCATGTTTTAGATCGATAAAAGTATTAGCCTTGTGTGATGTCCAAAGCGAGAGAATTATATCTCTAGACTTTAAAGGAATATTTGGCCGTATAGATTTCACAAATATGTGTTGGCAGTCACGTTGACAAACGCAAATACAACAAATCATGTCTTAATGTTTACTCTTGTCAATACGATTTATCTGTAAGGTGGTTGTGTGTGTAATAGAGACGATCATGTTCCTGACGAGTGTACGCTTTCGTTCATATTTCCTTGGCACAGAACAAGGATTCTGTGGGCGATTCCTCCTCATACCGTATATATTCCAATATTTGACGAATACAAAATGAAATTCTCAAGATATTTTCGATTTATAATGTAGAATTTAAATAATGTGAGATATTTATTCGGGATGGAACATAGAAATATACCCGTAAATTATATTCAGTATGTTTCTCCCCCAAAGTATTAACTAATTCTTATTCCGCATATAAATCGCAAGATGTTTTAGAGTCAACCGGGAGCATTATTGCAGGTAATGGAGTTTTTCGAAATTGTGGACTGTTTGTGACACTTCCGGTCGCTACATACGTATAACGTTCATACACGCTTGGTAGTGTGACTCCGTGTCCGATTCACCATAAAAGGGACACGTGTGGTCAGTGGTCGAACGCGACGCATTTTGCTCTGCAGAGTTACGTGCCCTAGTCGTGTCAGAAACCTATTATTGTGGCTTCGAATCGAGATTCGCCCTGATTATGTTTGTAGATTTTCCCGTGCTCTTGGTTTTCGCAAAATTGTAAATGTCAAAGGCCTGTATCATTTCGGGGTTTCCTCCCACATCAAGCTGATATGCCGTAATATAACTTATATACTGTTGAAAACGGGATTAAACCAAACCAACTCGCTCAATACACCTTTTGACTTTTCTCCAAACATGGTTCACAGTGACTGTTCATGTTCATATAAGGTACGCATTGCCTCAAAAAGTGAAACAGGGGCGGTCAGGTAGCCTAATGGTTAAAGCGTTCGCTCGTCACGCCGAAGACCCGGGTTCGATTCCCGACATGGGTACAATGTGAGAAGCCCATTTCTGGTGTCCCCCGCCGTGATATTGCTGGAATATTGCTAAAAGCGGCGTAAAACCATACTCAGTCAAAACGTGAAACGATAAAACATATGTATGTTTTGCGTTTTCATTCATATAAGGTATGTATAATCTCAGCGCCTTATATGATGCACCAGAACCATTGCCTTACGTATTATTTCATATAGGTTCGATATACTTATGCTCTAGTATTTATTACGTCTCGCCTATCAGTTAAAAGCCATTCAAATAGCAATAACACTCGCTCAGCGTTGTTTATAACATAATAGGCAAGCCCGGACAATTCTCAACTGAGAGTAGTATGGGTAAATATTGACCTTCCCTCTGAATTCAACCCAAGTCATATACACACGGCTCGTGAAAGTTTGTAACCTCGGGATAAGATTAAGTGGCTATACCTGTCGGGGTATAATGTTATCGCTGCACCACATCAGGGCTGACCCCGGGTCACAAGGAGTAATTGTATTAGTACATTGACGCAGGTTTTAATTGAACTCGGGATAACGCGCGCGTGTTGAATACGTGCACCGATATTACAGGGGTCAACTGCTTTCCTGGCAGGCTGCATTAGGAAATCAATCTCTAATTCTTTAAAAAGTATTAAAGTATTCCTGCCTGTACACATTTTGATAATTAGACCAAAATAAAGCCGAAAGAAGTAAAATTATTAATGGTTTATTCAATCAAATATTGCCAAAAGACACACACACACACACACACACACACACACACACACACACCTTGGATGTGTCAATGTCAATGTATCATATGGATCGTCTCTTGGTCAGTGAAACTTCAATGTATTCGCGACCATTTTATATGTTTTGAGTTTTCTTTATAGATTGATTTAAATTACAAAATGATAGTATTGGTTGTCGTGCAAAATCATCTGGAATAATTGTTAGCCTATTATATTCCAATCCGTGAACATAATCACAGACTTTCTGAAATCGATGATTTATCACCATAAATTGTAACGAGAACACCGAATTGCGATGCTAGTGCTATAAAGTAGTTTGTTAATCGTAACGCACCACATACTGTAAGGCGAGTGAGTGAGTTTGGTTTAACACCGCTTTGACCAGTATTCCAGTTGTATCACGGCGTGTCAGCTTGATGTGGAAGGAAGGGTCGATGTGATACAGGTCTTAGACGTTTACCACTTTGATAAAGGTGCTGACAGACCTAGAATCATAATCAGGGTGAACCGGGATTCGAACCCAAGATCATGGGTTGGCGGTGTAGTCAAATAAGGCAACTGCACACCATGCGGCGTCTTAGACTCTTGGCCGACCCGTGCTCCTCATAAGTAAGGGGAACCCCGAGCATCTATCAAACTTTCAAAGTTCAATCAATCATGTTGGAGGAAATAGATGACGCCATGTGGAGCATTGTATGATGGGTTAAGACACTGCGTAAAGTGTAAACAATACATTACGTGTATATCATTACATAAATGTCATATCAGAAACTGCTGGCAAACTATTGTAGAACTCGCCCTTTTTCACCAGTAGCATCTTCCAGAGGCAGGAACGTCCAGTCGCCTGTATCACGTCGACATTGGCTGGTGGACACCTTTGCCTTAGAAAGATGCACTTATTTTGCAGACTGTGTCTTCCCGTCCCATCTCCTGTCCCCCTTCTCCACATATTGTCTCCCCGTCTCCTCTCCTGTCTCCCCATATTGTCTCCCCGTCTCCTCTCCTGTCCCCCGCCTCCTCTTCCATCTCCCCGTTCTGTCCCCCTTCTCCACTCCTGTCTCCCCGTTCTGTCCCCCGTCTCCTCTCCTGTCTCCCCGTTCTGTCCCCCGTCTCCTCTCCTGTCTCCCCGTTCTGTCCCCCGTCTCCTCTCCTGTCTCCCCATATTGTCTCCCCGTCTCCTCTCCTGTCTCCCCGCCTCCTCTTCCATCTCCCCGTTCTGTCCCCCGTCTCCTCTTCTGTCTCCCTGTTCTGTCCCCGGTCTCCTCTCCTGTCTCCCCATATTGACTCCCCGTCTCCTCTCCTGTCTCCCCGCCTCCTCTTCCATCTCCCCGTTCTGTCCCCCTTCTCCTCTCTTGTCTCCCCATATTGTCTCCCCGTCTCCTCTCCTATCCCCCGCCTCCTCTTCCATCTCCCGGTTCTGTCCCCCTTCTCCTCTCCTGTCTCCCCGTTCTGTCCCCCTTCTCCTCTCCTGTCTCCCCGTTCTGTCCCCCGCCTCCTCTTCCATCTCCCCGTTCTGTCCCCCTTCTCCTCTCCTGTCTCCCCGTTCTGTCCCCCGTCTCCTCTCCTGTCTCCCCATATTGACTCCCCGTCTCCTCTCCTGTCTCCCCGCCTCCTCTTCCATCTCCCCGTTCTGTCCCCCTTCTCCTCTCCTGTCTCCCCGTTCTGTCCCCGGTCTCCTCTCCTGTCTCCCCATATTGACTCCCCGTCTCCTCTCCTGTCTCCCCGCCTCCTCTTCCATCTCCCCGTTCTGTCCCCCTTCTCCTCTCCTGTCTCCCCATTTTGTCTCCCCGCGTCTTGTCTCCCCTGTCGCCTGTCTTTACGTCCTGTTACCCGCCCTATAGGTAACCAGTCCTGTCTGCATGCTGTGCCATCTCCGTCTCCCCGTCCCGTCTCCATGTCTCCAAACTGATATTGCGCCAACCTAACAACGTAACTCGACCCCATCTTACCGGTGAAGAGGTATCTGATAGAGGCCACACTTCACGTTTAATACTCCCAGAACACGCCCCGCGCTGGTTATGAGTATAACAGATTACGGTACTTGAGGCTGGCATTTATAAGACATGTAAACAAGTAGCTGATTCACCGACAAAGCGTTGTCAAGTGAAACCTGTGTAAATTTATAACGTAGATATTACTAAACTAATATCACCACTTTCCATCCTGTATTCGACGTCGCGTCATATATATTGATTTTGAGTTTACCGACAGTGACCTTGGTAACTGAGTTAGCAGGGAGTGGACAGGGGTTGAAACGTTTAAACACTGAAGCAAGATAAGGTACGACATCAAAGCATGTGTCCCAAGATCACAGGATACCACCCAACACAAGTCGATATTACAGGCTATTGGCCCAGGCCATTTCACGGGCTAACGCACTGGTCGATATTACAGGGTATCGCACAGGCCCAAATCACAGGCTGACGCACAGGCCCATATCACAGCCAAACACATTTGCCGATGTTACGGAGTATCGCACATGCCTAAATCACAGGCTAACGCAGATACCCATATCACAGCCTAACGCATTAACCGATATTACAGGGTATCACACCGGCCCAAATCACAGGCTAAGGCATTAGCCGATATTACGGACTATCACACAGGCCCAAATCACAGCCTAACGCATTAGCCGATATTACAGTGTATCGCACAGGCCCATATTACAGGCTAATACACAGGACAAAATCACAGCCTACGCATTAGCCGATATTACAGTGTGTCGCACAGGCCCATATTACAGGCTAATACACAGGCCCAAATCACAGCCTAACGCATTAACCGATATTACAGGGTATCGCACAGGCCCATATTACAGGCTAATACACAGGCTAAAGCATTAGCCGATATTACAGTGTATCGCACAGGCCCATATTACAGGCTAATACACAGGACAAAATCACAGCATAACGCATTAGCCGATATTACAGTGTATCGCACAGGCCCATATTACAGGCTAATACACAGGCCCAAATCACAGCCTAACGCATTAGCCGATATTATAGGGTATCGCACAGGCCCATATTACAGGCTAATACACAGGCTAAAGCATTAGCCGATATTACAGTGTATCGCACAGGCCCATATTACAGGCTAATACACAGGACAAAATCACAGCCTACGCATTAGCCGATATTACAGTGTGTCGCACAGGCCCATATTACAGGCTAATACACAGGCCCAAATCACAGCCTAACGCATTAGCCGATATTACAGGGTATCGCACAGGCCCATATTACAGGCTAATACACAGGCTAAAGCATTAGCCGATATTACAGTGTATCGCACAGGCCCATATCACAGGCTAATACACAGGACAAAATCACAGCCTACGCATTAGCCGATATTACAGTGTGTCGCACAGGCCCATATTACAGGCTAATACACAGGCCCAAATCACAGGCTAAGGCATAGCCGATATTACAGGGTATCGCATAGGCCCATATTACAGGCTAATACACAGGCCCAAATCAAAGGCTAAGGCATAGCCGATATTACAAGCAACCGTACAGGTCGTAATAAGAGGCTGCCGTACGGGTTGCTACCGCTCAGAATGATACTTCACAGGACGATATTACGAGGGCTTGTCAAAAAGTCTGACTAACTTTCAACTATGGGCCATAACAACTATATTAGTGACAACCAGTTGATCGTAAAAGGGGCCAAATGGACACAGATGGAAAAAGCGATTACCGAGCAATCATGACGTTTTTGACCTCAGAGACCAAATCCACTCGCAATGAACTACTCAAACAATGTACTACATTGACTAGTTCCCTCCTTATGGCCCATAGTTGAAAGTTAGTCAAGCTTAGAACTTTTTGACCAGCCCTCGTACCAGGTGCTTTTTCAGCTTTGGAATCATGGTTAGGCGATAAAAAACTGCCACAGTTGTGTTTTGAACCTTAATAAGTTTGAGACTGTTTTCAGCCTCGTAACGTTTTATAATGTTGGTAATTGTTTTGGTCAAATCCAATTTTCAAGTGGGTACTTACTTTGCCCTGCACTTTATGTAGAGGGTCTTGACTCCCCACAATGCAGACTTTTTCATGCAGTGTTATTCGACGAGATGACAGAGCCAGCACGTCTGCCATGTGCGTAAGCAGATATAACGGTGTACGTGAATTCAGTAACGAGAACACCGAATTGCGATGCTAGTGCTATAAAGTAGTTTGTTAATCGTAACGCACCACATACTGTAAGGCGAGTGAGTGAGTTTGGTTTAACACCGCTTTGACACACACACACACACACACACACACACACACACATGAAAGATTTGAATGGATACCCACTTGTTTTGTTTCTAAATTTGTAATCATGTATATATCATCGCTATCGTAGCACATGTAGCACGACATTGTTTTAACGGTTGATAATTTATCATTGATGAATTGCCACTAATCCCTGGATAATTGCTGCTCGTCGCTCGTTTGATTAATCATAGCAATTTGTTTACAAGGTATTGCATGATAGTTTCAACGCCATGATAGTTAAAATGCTCTTAATATTCAAACATACGAAGTACTATTATTTTTATTTCAACCTTGTCATAAGAGAATGCACAAATTTATTTAATACCCAACTGGCTTTTGCACCCTGAGCCACTTTCGCTATGTATGGCGACATGACGTCGATCTATTATAGGCAGCTCCATATTCCTAAAATAGGGATATTGTCCTTGAGTAAAACCCATTTATTCGACTTCCCTTCCAGGAAAGTATCTTCATTCTTAAAATGCGTGTACATTTTATTGCGCGGAGTGATAAATGGTTAAAAGCCTCGGAGTGATATGTGAGCACATCAGTCAGCCCGTGATGGCTGGAGCAGCTAGGGGAGGCAACTCGATCCTTTTCCCGCCATCTGACATATTCCCATTACAAATACCTGCTACATACTCCAAATGTCATTTGCAAAACGTTTCACATGCCGGGGGATCATTTACTGGTGTTTTATTGCAGTGTGGCGCGTTTGCTTTGGTTCGCTTATCACGAACTATTTTCTCACATCCATTATGTAGGGTTAAGTGTTAAAGTTAATCAAACAAGCCTGACTCACTTCCGATTTGAACATTAATAGCTTGTGAAGTCTTGTGAAATAAAAATATATCAAGTGAAGGGAACTACTGCACCTTTGATACACGGAATCGTAAACAGACTATTATATCTTACAGTCTGTATCTTATCAAGACGGGGCAAATCTGGGAGGGTCACGGGTTTCTTTCACACGTAATAAAGACCGCTACTCTGCACAACGATTGTGGTACTTTAGTCGAGTTGAACCCCCTATGTGCACCCCCACCCCCTCCATTTTCAGAATATTGTATGGACATGATAAAGGATCGCATGACGAGCTTTCTTTCTTTGTTAGTTGGGGCGTTGGGGTAGCCTGGTGGTTGAAGCGTTTGCTCGTCACGCCGAAGACCCGGGTTCGATTCCCCACATGGGTACAATGTGTGAAGCCCATTTTCCGGTGTCCCCCGCCGTGATATTGCTGGAATACTGCTAAAAGCGGCGTAAAACCATACTCATTCACTCAATTCTTTGTTAGTTGTTTAACGCCGTGATTAAGAACACTTCATGTGGTACATTCAATGCTACCTGCAAGAAATTATTCCCGGTTTGTTGTACCCCAAAGAAATGCCATTTCGTACACTAAAATATTTCTTAAACCACATTGTCTTCATAAGGGTTACACTGTGTGAAGTCGCTTCATCTTGTCCTCCGTCGTGACATTGTTTGAATATTGCCGTGTAAAATTATACCCACTCACTCTCTGCACAAGGGTCGTATCGGGTATCTATGTATGTTCAAAGTCAGTTCTCTCAAGATTTATATCTTAGGTAACCAAGCGGCTTCAGGAGCAATGTTTCCCTGTGCTGATTCCCCTTGGCTGTGCCAGGATCCGCTGAACCCGTTTAGTCGGTGCAATACCGTGCTCGTGGGTTACATCTGGAAACATATACAGTAAACTACGGTTATAACGAACTCCAAGGGACCACTAAATTGAGTTCGTGATAACCGTAGTTCGTTATAAGCATTTATACAGCATATATGCAACAAATGGCCGGGACTAAAAATAAGTTCGTTATATCGGTCAGTTCGTTATGAACGTGTTCGTTATAAACGTAGTTTTCTGTACTTTTCCTACAACCAAACCGCTAAACATACGGATTGTGTCAATTTGGGATTTTCTTTGACAATATGTCGACACGCTGTTACAAATGTTATTATCTCTCGCAATATGTTGGTTTGTTGTTTAACGCCACACTCAGCAATACTCCAACTATATGACGGCAGTCTGAAAATAATCGAGTCTAGGTAAGTTCTGCCATGTCGTCAAAGTCCACAAATCCTACCCAATATATCTTAAGTCTTGCTATTCGGTAATGAACACATATTTTTAGTAGAACATTGGTGTTTTTCAACAAGGGTACACCAGTGATTATGAGGGGCAGTCTAGTGGTTAAAGCGTTCGCTCGTCGCACCGAAGACCCGGGTTCGATTCCCGACATGGGTACAATGTGTGAAGCCCATTTCTGGTGTCCCCCGTCGTGATATTGTTGGAATATTACTAAAACCATACCCACTCACTCAGTGATTATGTTGATATATTGTTCTTGTGCTCACCAGTATGTTGAGGCACTGTCAAAGTTTGAGGGCCTTCAGGGATCTCGGCCCATGGCCTGCTCAGTCGCCTCTTACGGCAAGCACGGGTTGCTGACGATAAATTCTAACCCGGAATCTTCAAGGGACGTTATATACATATTGTACACTGAGTCGATGGCTAACCAGGGTAACTGAACGATCAAGAAAACCCTGGATCAAATGACTGAGTCATCGATGAAGCAGTGTATTTCAAAGCAGTGGTCATCCATCATTAAACTCAATGTCTGGGGAATGACTGAATTGATTTTCAGGGTCAGTTATTCAAAAACAGACATACAGACTCCAAACTGACTGACTGACTGAGTATGGTTTTACGCCGCTTTTAGCAATATTCCAGCAATATCACGGCGGGGGACACCAGAAATGGGCTTCACACATTGTACCCATGTCGGGAATCGAACCCGTGTCTTCGGCGTGACGAGCGAACGCTTTAACCACTAGGCTATCAAAGCTCCGTTCTACAAAGCGATCCTAGCGCTAAGACGACCGTCACCAACTTATTTACAGTAAACTACGGTTATAACGAACTCAAAGGGACCACAAAGTTTAGTTCCTTATAAGCATTTCGACTGTCAGACATCTTGGATCAGAGCACGTGTAGTTAACCGCACGTTCTTTTTATACCTATACATTTATATATTCAGTATTCTTACAAAAAAGGTGGGTGCGCACCTCTGTAACCCTCTCACGCATACATCACAGCACCGTGGTGCATGAACCTGTTAAGCTCCACACACTGCGAGTCCCCACACATGTGTGATGCACATTCATGAATGAACACATTGTTCTGGTTTAACACGAATAACACCGCGGAACATGCTTAAAGAGAGCGCGACATTATCTTCTTTTGTTCTCCTTCTAAAAACACAGTCTGTGTGGCAAAATCTCGGGTCGGCTACGAGATCTGACATTTTAAGTGAGCTGCAGCCGCTCAGCACGTGCATAATTTGTACGTGCAGCACTGGTTGTTAGCAGCCCAAGTACGATCGCCATTTTAACCCCGCATTACTGCATCCTGATGTACGGAAATTACCTCTGGTGCGGTTAACACGAGCAGCACCGTGGTCACCAAGGAGGTTATGACATCACTAAGGAGGATATGACAACAGGTAAACTTAATTAGGTCTCTTAGAGCCATAGGCCAATAAATGTTTGTAATTTCGGACACGTGTGTTACGAGATTGGCTTGGTGATTTTGTGTAAAAATAAATAGGCTCAATACAAAATGGGGTAAGAAATGAATTTGCACCATATGATCCCAACTGTGTTGAAGTGTTGTAACTTTGAGCCGAAAAAACGCAAAGGTATTGATTTTCAAAGATCAGATGCCAAAACATTCATCAGCAGTTGTGTATTATTTTTAAAAAAGTTATTAAAAAAACATGTAGGAATATTCTGCGCCAGTACAGTTCATATTGTGGATAACCCGTGAAGATCCGGTTGAGAATAGGTCTTCGGGAAACCATGCTTGCCAGAAAAGGCGGCTATGCTTGTCGTAAGAGGCGACTAACGGAATCGGGTGGCCAGGCTCGCTGACTTGGTTGATGCATGTCATCGTATCCCAATTGCGTGGATCGATGCTCATGATTGAATCAATGGATTGTCTGGTCCAGACTCCAGACCGCCGTCATATAGCTGGAACAAACACAAAACGATAAATAAAGTTTTAATGAGGCTACTGAAATGGTTTGCTTTAACTATATCGAGATAAACGAGGACAATTGCGAGAACATTTTTTTAATTATTTTTTTATCGATATGAAATATTTTATCATCTACAGCTACAAAACCAGATATTTTTTATTTAAAAAATGAGCCTGATTATATTAAAGAAAAGCGCCTTGCAGTAACGTAATTTTTTTAAGGCAGTTTCCTCTTTTTTTCATCAGTCTGAAGAATCAGATTTTTTAAATAGTTTTCGGGGACAATTACATACACCGAATTTCAAATGGTTGTTCCATTAGATAGTTCTTTTTTGAGTTGACCATCCTCACAATTCCAGGTGTCATTTTCTTATTGCAGACAGACACACATGGATACTTGGGGCCTAGTATGTTCCCAAGCCCTACTGTGTTGACGATCAGCAGCAATCTGGGAAAGCTATTTCATTCAATACATTTTTTTATGAAACGCAATAAACATGTATTTATTCAAATTTATATCTTAACTCAAGCATGTTTCGAGACGCCTACTATCAATAAAACCTACTCACTTGTGGAGTAAACATAAAATAATTAAAGCGAACGTGCAGTTATCATGAAATAGACATGAGTGTTCTGTGTATACATTTCTTGATCATGCCATGTCAGCGAGTTATTTTGCTGGAAGCCACTTAACAAACCTACGTGCCATAAAAGCTACTCACTGTTTAAATGTTAACAGTATAACTCTTGTTTGTTCTCTTCAACGTTGCGTGATACAAGGCTGTCTTCTCTTGCCGTACGTTTCTGGCACAAAGAGATAAACAATACCAATATATCTCTCAGCTAAGGGATGGTCCTTGTAAATTAGGGAGTAAATGGCTGGTTGACTGTGACGCACTACATTTAACGCATTCTCTTGTCATGGTCATAAACAGAGGTAAGCATGCAGCAGGCGGACTTCTGGTGTATTGTCGTGACGTATTTATCGCTGCCCTATTTTCGTTATACCATCAACATAACACATAAGGCACATAGTATACGCATATCTCTGAAGATTGCGTTCCTCACTTGAACACATCTGCCTGTCTGAAGGGGTACACCGCATGCCACTCATACATGTTCATATCACTGTGTATACTGACGGAAAGAAAAAAACCCGGAACGGATATACTGTGAAGCACAGGAGACGATTGAAGATTGCATTCCTCACGTGAGTGAGTGAGTGTTGTTTTACACCGCTTTTAGCAATACTTCAGCAATATCACGGCGGTGGACACCAGAAATGGGCTTCACACAATGTACACATGTGGGGAATCGAACCCGGGTCTTCGACGTGACGAGCGAAAGCTTTAACCACTAGACTATCCCTCAGCCCCTCCTCGCATGATCCCATCTGCCTGCCTGAAGGGGTATACCGCATGCCACTCAAGTGTTCATATCGCTGTATATACTGACGGAAAGAAAAAACGGAACGGTATACTGTGAAACACAGGTGGCCCATTCGTCCTTGGCGTATCAGAAACCTATGTGCGTGGGTTCGAATCCCAGCTCTTTCAGGGGCGGTCGGGTAGCCTAGTGGTTAAAGCGTTCGCTCGTCACGCTGAAGACCCGGGTTCGATTCCCGACATGGGTACAATGTGTGAAGCCCATTTCTGGTGTCCTCCGCCGTGATATTGCTGGAATACTGCTAAAAGCGGCGTAAAACCGAACTCACTCACTCAAAGCTGTTCAAAGCAGCTTTTGTTAAACCCACCTCACTCACTTACTCCAGTGATTGACATTATGAGTAATTGGGATACGATGACATGCATCAACCAAGTCAGGGAGCCTGACCACTCGATCCGTTAGTCGCCTCGTACTACAAGCATAGACGCCTCTTGCGGCAATGG
Source organism: Haliotis cracherodii (assembly GCF_022045235.1). Lineage (NCBI taxonomy): Eukaryota > Metazoa > Mollusca > Gastropoda > Lepetellida > Haliotidae > Haliotis > Haliotis cracherodii. The sequence goes on from NW_027266308.1 coordinate 38,235,089, forward strand.
GTTACTTAAGACCTTTTCTTACCCGGATCTGCACGCGTCCTAACGTCTGGGGAACGAGCCTATGACATACCGTGCCCTAGTAGTAGTAGTAGTAGTAGTAGTGAGTGAGTGAGTGGGGTTTAACGCCGCTTTTAACAATATTCCAGTTATATCACGGCGTGTCAGCCTAATGTGGGAGGAAAGCTCGAAGTGATGCAGGTCTCAGACGTTTACCACTTCGGTGAAACCCACGAGCACGGGTATGGTGCTGACAAAACCTAGAAACATTATTGGGGCGAACCGGGATTCGAACCCACAATCATAGGTTTCTGGCGTGCCCAAGGAACGCAACTTTGCACAGCGAATCGCGGCGCCTTAGACGACTGGGCCACCCGTACACCCCCCCCCCCCCCCCCCCCCCCCCCCCCCCAAGTAGTAGTAGTAGTAGTAGTTAGTAGTAGTAGTAGTAGTAGTAGTAATAGTAGTAGTAGTAGTAGTAGTAGTAGTAGTAGCCGACGAGATGTTAATTCAGTGTAACACATGTTATAGAACCCTGATGCAGATAACAGTGCAGGTATCACGTGTAGCAGCATGTCACGTGCTGGAGGCAGATCATTGTCATTAGACACCAGGGTCTTCATATCAACTTCATAGTAAAAGCACGGAACAACATATTTTGGCCATTCGAAAACCTCGGGGAACGTTGAGTGATCTGAAACAAGGGAAGTTTTGAAGGGCCCACGCCATATCACATTTTATGAGTCGCTCGTAAAATACAGCTTTTAGCGAGTGCGACATTTGAATATCGATCTGTGCTGTGTTGATAAACAAATAATTAGTTGTATAACTTAGTAAGTTAAAGATTGATTAATTTGGGACTAGACTTGTTTAAAAAAAATAAAAAAATATATAATAAGATGTTTATTATATTATCAGATCGTGTACTTCGTTTCAATACACCACAGTGAAACGTTCTACACAGCTAATATGCATCGAGGTTTCTAAATTCTCGGTACGAACAAACAAAGAACTCGAACAAGGATTCCCACTTCCGTACCTCGAAAACGAATATAATCGTGAAGTTCAGAATGCAAAAAAGTAAAGCCGCGCTAATATATTGCTGTGGATATTTTAATAAATCCTGTTTCTGAGCACCATGGCATCTACACCCAAAAAGGGTGTACTGGCGGGGTTATATTTGTGTGCTGTGTGGCGGTTCTCTTTTGTTGGGGTCGAAATTCAGAATCGAGGCGTTAGGAAAATGAAGCTTAATCGTTTAAGAAAGCTGACATCTGATAGGCTCAAGAACCAACGGATCCTTCAATTAGATTGGGCGGTCAAAGTTCACCTGACGCAGCTTCTCATGGAGGTGTCTTTGCGCTGATTGGTAGCTGCCGGAGATCTGACCACGCTTGTGACACATGACGCGCTGGGTGGTTTTATCATCATGTACCACTCTGCAACACAATCATACAGGGATGTGGAAATCTACTCAATTATATTTAGAACTAGAGTGGGAAGAATGAATCAATGCTTGAGGGACAAACGAACCCATACCGAGTGTAATCTTAGATTATTTAATTGAAAATGGAAAGAACTGATCATGATTGTGACTATTCAACTATCACTAGTACTCATTCCCGCCACAGTTTGTAAAAGGTTATTTGTGGCTGGGGAATTTTGTATAAAAATAAATTGGTTCAATAAAGACAAGGAAGAAATGAATTTACAACTTCACGACCCCCATCAAAGCAAAAAACAAATTTTATTTATTTTCAAAGATAATATGTGTAAGAAACCGATGAGTTGTTGTGTATTATGCGAATTTATTTTTTAACTTTAAAAAGTTTTAAATAATTGTTTTTAAATATATAAAACCATGTGAAAATAATCTTTGATTGTTGACAAAGCGCCGGTACAATTCGTGAGAATAATATCGGTAACTTAAGAACATCGGTCCTCGATTTTATTTCGGGTAGTGATGAAAAAAGAAATATTTGTAATGTGACTTTGTCGACAAATATTTCTGTCCGCATATCTTGCTAGCCAGTTCGGCGTTAAGACAAGAGAGTACATCGATATAGTGTTTACTTCACAAAGGAATCACTGCATACATAGCTAGTGCCGGTGTCTTCAGGGTGGTCTCAAGTCAGGATCAGTCAGGGGTGACTCCGGCCCACACAATCTGGCCTGAAATGTCAGCGGAGATCGAGAGGTAACCTCACTGTAGGGAGCGCGCACGTGAACGCCAGTAATTCACATACTCTGTGTGTTACAACTACATTTATGAAGTCAAGCAGCTCAAACCTTCCGCTTTCATGTGCGGAATGCATACAAATCTGCGCCACAGTGCGGCCGAGGCTTTTTTCATTCGCTTGGTATGCCATCCCAGTCCTAAACGCCGCATGCCATCCGAGCTTTTTGCGTCACACGTCAGTACAAAATCTCGGTGCTCCGAGAAGAGAGCGCAGCCGTCGCGAGATCGCATAATGCACGTCGCTGAGGTATGGCGGGCGCGCTCAGCATGGAAGTAAAAATGGGCCACTGTATTCCCGCTTTGCTTTGATATGTGCATGTCCAAATTAGTTTCCAATGAAGCACACATGTGCTCGCAATTTCTCAGAAATTCAATAGTATACGTCATTTGAGGGGGTCGCATTATATCTAATCACAGAGGTATTGCATACAGGAAGTCATGTGACTACACGTTGACCACAAATTTCAACCTGTTTAGGTTAGATGAATTAGATGTAGATAAGGATTGATTATCTTTACCGTAAGTGGGGTCGGACAAGGTTCATTTGGGGCCATTACAGACAAAGGAAAGAGAAGTGTAGTTTAACCGCCGCGTTTATTAGACGTGCGGATAGCACATTATGGAATATGATCCTTAAAAGCCACTCGCATGTACGTGCATTTTATGGAATTGTAATTAATAACAGTTTTCTCAGCTGTCCATCGGGAGAGAACGAATGGGAAGATAAATTAAAAAATATAAATCATTCTGATGAGACAGTTTATATAACAGAAAAAAAATCAGACAGGTGTATGAATACATGTGAACAAAAGCACTCATTTTTTAACATCAAACGATTGGTGGATGTCGTTATTATCTTTAAGAAATGCATATGAACAACACACGCTGCGGACAAAAGCATTGCTTGGTGACTGATGAATCCAATCTAGAGTAACACTAACATCAAGTTGAACGACGGTTTAATTAGCATATGAATAATTAACTGTTGAAAGGAACTAAGGATATGACCACACTGATTTGGAGATTAACACACACTCCCCAAACATCCTCGTAACTTTATCCATTGACAGGGCAACTGTCAAAATAACGCATTCCTCTCTTGATGCTGAGAAATCTAGTACTATTTACATAGAAATACGTTTGTTCTTTAAAGAAAGGATGACTGCATTCTTTTGTCAACTGGGTTTATTTTTTCAATTGCGTTTCAATATGCGAGGTGTGGCTTTGGGGATCTTTACGGTTGTAGGAGAGCTTCAGTTCGACTACTCGTTTTAACAAGTGTTGTGAGAGAACGCAGCCGTTTAGAAAGCCTAGCTCCAACAACATACATACGGGATGTGATAGGTAGCTTCAGTAAAACCCAACAACTGATTAAACATAATATTTTAGCCCAGTAAACATGTTCGAAGAATTAGCTAGATAAATTAGGACGGTGGTATTTTTAAGCCGTTTTTTGTATGAAATTAGTCAATCTATAACTACGCTACGTTTTTCCAACACACACACGCACGCACACGTCGCTATATAAGTGCAATAATCTTGAACGCGACGTTTAACCCCATTTCAACACAGGTAAATACACATACTCTACAAATACTCACACAAGGTTGAATGTTCAATTTAACGAAACGAAAGCATGACAATATTTGCATATTAAAGATACGAAGTAGACTAACATCGAGTCTCTGAAATGAACATATCGTACAGAAAAAAACAGTTGCTCAGTTATCTCAATACAAATATAATAAAAGGGAGCCCAGTGACGCTCTTCATTTTCAGATACTGATACTGCAGTAATCTAGACTTGTCAAACATTATAGACTTGCATGGGCTGTATTTGACATATATTTGTACCAGGGTCTGTAAGACAGACTAGATACGAAGGTACGCGGTCAGCCATATCACACACTGCTTCTTGTCTGTCCTCATTTTCAGATATGACATTAGCCTTGTTCCAAGTCTGTACTGAAAGTCCATGGATGTTATTCTAATTCTATCTATCTAGGCAAGTCTAGATGTGTGGACTAAGGACTCCAGTCTCTTATAGGGGCAACTTGTTCTTATTATTCATATAATCTAGAATTCATTATTTAAGCTAATAAGTATTGCCTTAGAGACTTATGCAAGTCTGGACCAGACAATACGGTGATTGACATGAGCATCGATCCACGCAGTTGCATCAACCAAGTCAGCGAGCCTGGGTTAGAATAGCTCTTCAGCAGCCGTAAAAGGTGACTATGCTTGTCGTAAAAGGCGACTAACGGGATCGGGTGGTCAGGCTCGCTGACTTGGTTGATGCATGTCTATCCCAATTGCATGGATCGATGCTCATGATATTATTCACTGGATTGTCTGGTCCAGACTCGATTATTTACAGACCGCCGTCATATTGATGGAATATTGCTGAGTGCGGCGTAAAACAACAAACCAACCAACCAACCTACTCGTACGATAAACTCTAGTTTGTGTCAACCAGAATACAGAATAGGAAGGACCAATACGAATGTATTGGCGGGTCAGTCACCCAACGCGCCACAATATGCGGTACAGAGTTGCTTCCCTTAGGCGTGCAAGGATTATATGATAGTAGGTTCGAATCAGAATAGAAGGTTCCAAGGTAGGTTTTAACTGATAGAATAGCCATATTTCCTGCATACACAATGTGTTGTATCATTATGCTGATAGGCCATTACGGCTGATGGATGTGATGTTTAAACACGGAAGCGTCACATCGACTAGCATCCACCGTTGCAAGGGAGTTGAATGACTGTAAAAGTCCAGTTTCCACCCTTGCCGAACTAGGCTGGAATTTCTGGGCTCGATCGTAGCGCCATCCGTGACTATTATGAGTTATGTCCCTTCTTTGTCCCTCCTATTGATCAATCAGATTCCACCTCTTATATCACTTGCATTCTCTTCAAACAAAATGGCGGCGCTCAGTCAAGACGATCTGGGCCCCGTTCCACAAAGGTATCGTAGATCTACGAAGTGCATCAAATCAATTGAGCACCTTGATTAAAAACATGAAAAGATTTGGAAAATATCTGTTGACGCCGAGTTGGCGGTACACATGCTTTGCAAATCTTACAATCGAGCGAAATCTGCACGGCAGTTGACGAACCGGATTTCGTGACGCGATTTTGATTGGACTCGTTAGTCCAGCCAAACTATACACAGTATAATTCCAGCCTAGTTCGGCAAGGGTGGAACCTGGACATTTATAGTCAGTTAACTTCCTTGCATCGGGAAGATGGTCGGCCATATTTGATTCTCTCCCAAAAAGCTGACCACCACAAATGAGGACACCCATCTGGCCCGGACGGTCACCCTCAGGACACGGAGTGCAATGACTGTGATGCAGGTATGTAGACCCTGGGTAAGAATATTTCCACTTCATTATACAGGTGTTGTCACAGCTGCCGGAGGGGTGAGGAATGGCACTGCGGTATTCTAATTTGCCAGGTCCCTACATTGTACCTGTTCCCAACTCGTAGAATAATTGGAAGCGCGTACGATGCGACCATAATCCGTCATCAGTTATCCTCGCTAAGGGACAGTGTGTTTTGATCACGGGCCCTGATTGACATTTGTACGTAATTTGATATAACCCAGATGGGACACAGAATCCGTTTATTTGTTCTGTTATTTCCTAAGAGGCCTCAACTGACTGTCATACCCATCAGGCGTACCACGTGTGCGGAGGTCATACAGCATGGGGATATTTGTGTGGGAATTCCTCTCAGACGTGTCGACTTTTTGGTAAACTTTTGACAATTATGGTAATCAGCGAAAAAGTAATTGAAATATTTATGAAATTATATGTTATACGTTGATATCTTATGGTATCAGTTCATTGACTTTGTCCAATTTCTTTTAGCTGAAACGTAGTTTGGTCTCTTCGTATGAATACTATTTCAAGCATCATTAAATTTTTGAAGGTGTTATTCCCGCTACTAAACCCAACAACACTCTTTGTTTGAAAGATTTTGAAAAAAATCCCCCAAAAATAATGAGTATTATGATAACTGTAAACTATGAAGCGCGATTGCCAATGCAACAAATTATCTCATTATTGTCTGTTAATTCCGCTTTCAGTGAGATCTGTATCATCGTCAAACAAACAGGTCACGTTCAACTGTATCCAAAATACAACATTCAAATCTGCATACAAGAAATGTGATGAAGAGAAATGTGACCATGCTTGTGGGAAATGAGTGAGTGAGTTTTACGCCGCTTTTAGCAATATTCCAGCAATATCACGACGGGGGACACCAGAAATGGGCTTCACACATTGTACCCATGTTGGGAACCCAGACCTTCCGCACGACGAACGAACGCTTCAAGCATGAGGCTACCCTACCTCCCCCTGTGGGAAATATATGAGGGGTGTATTCAATTATAACATTTTCTGAGGTTGTGTTTATTAAAAATAACTATCGTCTTCTTTATTTTTTCTTGCCCCTATTTTTTCGGTTTTCTTGTTTAGACATAACAGTGTTTGGGACAGGCCAACCAATGGCTGACAGTATGAGCACCTATAGCCACGCCGTCGGGGACACGATGATACACAGTCACGGAACCTTACCTTAATTTGCTGTACGGTGTACAGAGGGGGATATATTTTTAATTACTCAGAACAGTAGATGATGTTACGTTCATTGTACTTTCACACATAGTAATATGTAATATTATTTTTAGAAGTGTAGGTTACATACATGTGTACCAGACACCTAATTATAGAAAGCAGGTCAGGGTACAGGTGTATGAAGGTGGTGAAAGTGGCAGGTTCTATTTGCCAAGATTATTGGTTGCCTTCATTCATTGAATGTTATGCTATATATCCTTACAGTGACTGAGTTGGGTTTAACGGCGCTTTTAACAGAATTCCAGTTATATCACGGCGTGTCAGCTTAATGTGGGAGGAAAGCCCGAAGTGATGCGGGTCTCATACGTTTACCACTTCGGCGAAACCCACGAGCACGGGTATGGTGCTGACAAACCTAGAAGCATACTTGGGGAGAACCGGGATTCGAACCCACAATCATACTATTAGGTTTCGGGCGTGCCCAAGGACGCAACCCTGCACAGCGAATTGCGGCGCCTTAGTCGACTTGGCCACCCGTGCCCCCCTCTACACACCCCACACCCCCCCCCCCCCCAATATATCCTTACAACACAGCAGTGGGAACTAACCATGTTCAAAGTAGGAAGAAAAGTATTGTGTTTGAGTTCATTTGCTTTCTCTATATCCAAGTTAAAGTTTGATATAGTTTTCACGTGACACTTTCTTTCCCCTGTCACTTGATACATGTATATATTTTTTGCACGCCAAAATGATGAAATTTATAAGACTATTAGAGTTGTTCCCAAGTACAAAAGAACATGTTGTAAATGTATCTTTGTGTGTAAATATTGCATTAAAAACGTTCTACTTGGCTCAGAACTATGAAAGCCTTTTAGGGCCATTTTTTTTTTTTTTTCTTGAAACTCAAGTTAATATCTTGAAATTTCAACTTATTATCTTGAAGTTTCAGCATAATATCTTAAAATTTTAAGAAAAAAGACAAATGACCCTAAAAGGCTTCCGTACAGAACTCTTCAATATGTTTACAACATCAGTATACATGCTAAGTATATATATGCCCATATCTATCATATTATCATAATAACACGTGAACGTTGGGCCCACAATCACGCTAGGAAAACCGTCGCTTATTTCATTTTTAAGTAATTCGCACCATATACGTCTCAAAGAAATGTCTTTGTCAATTTCACAATGTGCATGGCCGTCATATTTCATCTGCTTCCAATAGGAATTCAACGCAGCAGTAACAATACTCCGTGACCGCCATATTTTCGGTAGTAATATCCTCTCTAAGCTGAATACCTTCCAGTGCTTTCATCACAAAAGAAACACAATCGCATTGTTTGACTTGAGGAGATATGAAAAGAATCATTTGAAAGGCATCTGTAGCATTCCCTCCCCAACTTTATAACGCTAATGTTTATACGCGACAAGTTTGAATTCCTCTATAAGTAGAAACATATTACTACCAATATTTGAAATGATTAGCGGTGGATTTGTCACGTTCAGGAGTTAGACGCGGGTGTAATATTGCAAAGATTATGTCGAGTAACGCAGACGCAGACAAAGTCCTTTTGCACATTATTAGCGTATGCACATGCCGATAAGCTATGACAACAGCAACATGCACCAAATGTGTCAACTAAGCTTCATCACGTATAGGATTACTTTCCAAACTGTGAAGCAGATGTGTTATTTGTGCTTCCTAACTTAATATGGAAACCTCGTTTCGTGGACGTTTAACGCTAAGAACAGTATTTGTCGTATTGAAATCGTCGTAAGGGCCATAGCAGGGATTCCGGTGAAGGGGATTCCCATGCGTTTCGTAAGAGAATACCGATCAAAACGGATGGCTGCAATAACCTGCGTAACCTGGATGACAGCGTGAATCGTTGCTCATGTTAACGATAAATGGGTTCCGGGCCTAGACTCGAATATGCAAATGCCGTGTATAGCTACAACATTGCTCATTGACTGTCTCACTTGCCGTGTATGGCTACATCAGTGCTCACTGTCTCACTTGTCGCGTACAGCTACATGATTGTTCACTGTCTCACTTGTCGCTTACAGCTACATGATTGTTCACTGTCTCCCTTGTCGCGTATAGCTACAACGTTGTTCACTGTCTCACTTGTCGCGTGTAGCTACAACGTTGTTCACTGTCTCACTTGTCGCGTGTAGCTACAACGTTGTTCATTGTCTCACTTGTCGCGTGTAGCTACAACGTTGTTAACTGTCTCACTTGTCGCGTGTAGCTACAACGTTGTTCACTGTCTCACTTGTCGCGTGTAGCTACAATGTTGTTAACTGTCTCACTTGTCGCATACAGCTACATGATTGTTCACAATTTCACTTGTCGCGTACAGCTACATGATTGTTCATTGTCTCACTTGTCGCGTGTAGCTACAACATTGTTAACTGTCTCACTTGTCGCGTGTAGCTACAACGTTGTTCACTGTCTCACTTGTCGCGTGTAGCTACAACATTGTTAACTGTCTCACTTGTCGCGTGTAGCTACAACGTTGTTCACTGTCTCACTTGTCGCGTGTAGCTACAACGTTGTTCACTGTCTCACTTGTCGCGTGTAGCTACAACATTGTTCACTGTCTCACTTGTCGCGTACAGCTACATGATTGTTCACTGTCTCACTTGTCGCTTACAGCTACAACGTTGTTCACTGTCTCACTTGTCGCGTGTAGCTACAACATTGTTCACTGTCTCACTTGTCGCGTACAGCTACATGATTGTTCACTGTCTCACTTGTCGCTTACAGCTACATGATTGTTCATTGTCTCACTTGTCGCGTGTAGCTACAACGTTGTTGTTAACTGTCTCACTTGTCGCGTGTAGCTACAACGTTGTTGTTAACTGTCTCACTTGTCGCTTACAGCTACATGATTGTTCACTGTCTCACTTGTCGCGTACAGCTACATGATTGTTAACTGTCTCACTTGTCGCGTGTAGCTACAATGTTGTTAACTGTCTCACTTGTCGCGTACAGCTACATGATTGTTCATTGTCTCCCTTGTCGCGTGTAGCTACAACGTTGTTCACTGTCTCACTTGTCGCGTGTAGCTACAATGTTGTTAACTGTCTCACTTGTCGCGTACAGCTACATGATTGTTCACTGTCTCACTTGTTGCGTGTAGCTACAATGTTGTTAACTGTCTCACTTGTCGCGTACAGCTACATGATTGTTCACTGTCTCACTTGTCGCTTACAGCTACATGATTGTTCATTGTCTCACTTGTCGCGTGTAGCTACAACATTGTTAACTGTCTCACTTGTCGCGTGTAGCTACAACGTTGTTCACTGTCTCACTTGTCGCGTGTAGCTACAATGTTGTTCACTGTCTCACTTGTCGCGTACAGCTACAACATTGTTCACTGTCTCACTTGTCGCTTACAGCTACATGATTGTTCACTGTCTCCCTTGTCGCTTATAGCTACAACATTGTTCACTGTCTCACTTGTCGCGTGTAGCTACAACGTTGTTCATTGTCTCACTTGTCGCGTGTAGCTACAACGTTGTTAACTGTCTCACTTGTCGCGTGTAGCTACAACATTGTTCACTGTCTCACTTGTCGCGTGTAGCTACAATGTTGTTAACTGTCTCACTTGTCGCGTACAGCTACATGATTGTTCACTGTCTCACTTGTCGCGTGTAGCTACATGATTGTTAACTGTCTCACTTGTCGCGTGTAGCTACAATGTTGTTAACTGTCTCACTTGTCGCGTACAGCTACATGATTGTTCATTGTCTCACTTGTCGCGTGTAGCTACAACATTGTTAACTGTCTCACTTGTCGCGTACAGCTACATGATTGTTCACTGTCTCACTTGTCGCGTGTAGCTACAACGTTGTTCACTGTCTCACTTGTCGCGTGTAGCTACAATGTTGTTAACTGTCTCACTTGTCGCGTACAGCTACATGATTGTTCACTGTCTCACTTGTTCGCGTATAGCTACAGCATTGTTCACTGTCTAACTTGTCGCGTATAGCTACAACATTATTCACTGTCTCAATAGTCGCGTATAGCTACATCATTGTTCACTGTCTCACTTGTCGCTTATAGCTACAACATTGCTCTTTCACTTCATCACTTGCCTCGTGTAGCTTCACGAGTGATCATTCCCATTGTATATATCCCTCGCATACTGTGTGCGGTATATGCTCATGAATAGAAAGTGGGTTTTCAAGGTCGGTTTCAAATGTGTATTCTTTACAGCAACCACCCAGACACGCATCCACAACACATCCGCCGAGGTGGCATCGCCACCATACCTCCAGATGACTGGCGGTCGTAAAACCTGGCTGTAAACTGCACACCCCCAGCCCGGCATGCGGCATGACAAGTGCCTCTCCACCAAGCCATGTAACATGACAAATTACAACATATAGACGACGACAGCAATAATTCCAAGAAAGCATCGCACGATGCAAACGTCGCATATATGACTTTAGCATTGACATTATGTAAGCACGGGCATACTTCATAGCGATTCTTGTCAAAGCCAGTTAGTCAGATGTACTTCTTGGGCTTGAAAAAGTTGCAACTCGTAATACTATACCGTGCAAAGATTTCTGCAAATACCGTTTCGTTGAGAGGGAATATAAATCCGCCTTGTCTCGCGGGCATCATATAATGCGTACTTAATCATTAACTGTCGGGCAAAATATGTACTATACACTTGGATTTGACCCAAAAAGTACAAACGTTGTCAAAACGTTACTTGGCTGAAAACAGTAGCCGGAACACTGCAAGTTAAAGGTCCAAAACATAACTATGCTAACCGTATTAAATACCCCACCATCGAACAGCCATTAGTTGTTTGTTATATTTTAAGCCAACATCACGCATGAGTGTATACTCCCTTGCCTAGCGGTAAGGATGGTTTCTAGCAAGCAGTTTCTTACCGACATGTATGTCATCAATCCCTATTGCGTGGATCGATGTTCATGATATTAATCACTGGATTGTCTGGCCCAGACTCGATTATTTACTGACCGCCGTCATATAGCTGGAATATTGCTGAGTGCGGCGTTAAACAACAAACCAACTTCCCGACATGCTTCATATACACGTGTACATTTGTAGAAAGGAAGGAACATCTATGAGTTGGTACACTTTTCGGGCGGTTGGGTAGCCAACTGGTTGAAGTGTTTGCTCGTCGCGCCTCAGACTAGGGTTCGATTCCCAGCTTTAGTACAAAGTGTCGAGCCGAGATACTGCTGATTGATTAACAATGTGTGATTAGCTACGTGATTAATTTAATGTAAGAATCGGGGTGTTCTTTGACTTCTTTTGAGTAGTATATTAATGCGCGTGCTTTGTTGGTGGTCTTACGTCATGAATCGATCGAACTTTTATTCAGAACTCAGGAAGCCTTCACATAGCGGCGCTTTAGTCCGGGCGTGTCAGTGTTTACGTGGTGAGGTGAAATGGGTTTTAACGTTGCGTTCAAGATTATTTCACTTAGGGACAGGAAATTTATTATAGGGTGGGGTGGTTCAGAGGGTATCTTAGGGAGGGTCATAAAAAATAATACACATTATAATAAATAATAAACAGGTCCCTTTTATAGCATGTGTCGATTGCGGATTCGAATCCCAGTCCGCCCCGATTATGTTTCTAGGTGTGTCAGCACCATACCTGTGCTCGTGGGTTTCACCTAAGTGTTAAACTCGCGTTCAACTCTTCAAGTGAGTGAGTGAGGAAGTGAGGTTTTACGCCGCTTTTAGCAATATTCCAGCAACATCTGTGCAGGGGACACCACAAATGTCGGGAATCGAACCCAGGTATTAAGCGTGACGAGGCTACCCGATCGCCCCTGTCAACTTTTCAAACGCGCAATTATATATTTCTATTTGTTCACAAAATATTTTTCCCCAGTATTTTCTGGAAGTAAATATTTTTTCTCCAAAAAGATCCCCCAGGCGAAACTTGAAACGGGTAACTTGAAACAGTATGTTCTGGAAAAAAAAATCAATTAAAAAAAAATTCACGAGGGTAAAACCTTCGACCACGGGAAGGTTACTGATAATCAAGGAAACATACTCAAGGCGACATCTGGGATTCGAACCCTCGATCATCGGATTCTGGCACGCCTAAGGGATGCAACAATGCACAAGCCGAAAACCGAAGGGAATTCTAGTTTGTTTAACAATATCATAGCAAAAAACAAGTGCTTTTATCCTTATTGAAAATTCCGGGTACAGTTAATGATCGACTTCCGAAATGATGGGTCTTGTGTATCCATAACTTCCACGGTCCATTTCCTAACCTTGCTGTTTTATCAAGACCAACAGTTTTCGTGCCTTCACCAACTTCTCAGCCGCGGGGACCAAGCTGGCGATGTGGCACATGTTGTGGAAATAGCGGAAAGAACGCTGAAACATCCCGACCACTCTCTCCGACAGTGTACAACAGCAAAAAGCTAGATGCGAAGCAGGCACAACAGAAAGTCTGCACTAATTCGCCACGAGAAGAAATTTGTAATTTTCCAAAGAAAATGGCAACGAGAGAAGTCAGCGCAGTCGACTCTCCCCGAGGTCTCGCGCAACTATGCCAAGCTCTCGCGGCTGGCGGCGAGATCTTGTGTTGCGGATTATTCGCACGATTAAGACGCATAGCAGCGTCGAAAATGGCATTTTGGCGTTTCTAAGCTTTTCATCTTATTTATAAGGTATGCTGGGAACATGGCACATCAACAATCCGTACAGGCATGGAATGCTGGCCCGTAGAGGCAGCATATGTTTGCTTTCCTTCAAACAGGAACGAGGGCAGACGGTTCGGGTTTGAGGGTCACCTGAGTACGCGCTCGGGGGGTCGCGTCAGATGCAAAGATCAACAACGTAGGGTCAGGTAAGGCTGCGACAGGGACATTAGAATAGGTCACATGACACAGCGGCGGAACTTCCCTATATCAACGCAAGTGGTTAGTTTCAGATTATTCTTCCCCGAATATTGGCCAGTACACAAAAAAAGCCATTTACCTGACGTTTGAAATTGTGTTGGCGTTAATGTAATTGGTTTGTTTGTTTGTTGTTTAACGCCCCACTATGTCAGCTATATTACGGCGGTCTGTAAATAATCGAATCTGGACCAGACAATCCAGTGATCGATCTACGCAAATGGGACACGATGACATGCATCAACCAAGTCAGCGAGCCTGACCACCCGGTCCCGTCAGTCGCCTCTTATGGGTTTCTGAAGATCAATTCTTATCTTCACGGGTCGCATTAATGTAAATGCACATATATCCAAATATTGGTTACATTTACAAATGTGTCTACTTTCTGAAGACATGTACATGTTATAGAAATGCACATATTTACATCAGTATCTATACCCGTTCATGATTCTGGTGTTTTGTCATATATGCATAGGAGCAGCGACACAATTTTAAGTGATTTACTCACCTTTGGCTTTTTTACATTTGAAATACTTGGAGACATACAAGTCGAGTTGTGTGTCATTTTGTTTTCTTTCATGACCATATATAGGCATCAATGTCCAATCAAACGACCATCTTCCCGAGGCAAGGGAGTTCACTTGCTATAAAAGTCCTGTTTCCACCCTTGCCGAACTAGGCTGGAATTATGGAGTCATATTTTGGTTGGTCTAACGAGTCTATGCATAGTCCAATCAAAATCGCGTAACGAAATCAACATCAGGTTCCTAAACGGCCGTGCAGATGTCCGTCGATTGCAGTATTTGCAAAGCATGTGTACCGTCAACTTAGCATCAACAGATATTTTCCAAACCTTTTCATGTTTTTAATCGGCAACCAGTTGTCGGACTTTCATTTTTGTGGAAGCCACGGTGGCTGAGGTGGGTTAGATCGCTGACTTTGTGTCCTGGCGATTAGGTGCCTCACACAGGCAGTGTGGGTTCGAATCTCGGACGGGACAGAACCCAAAAATGTACGAGAATCTGTACTTTAAGAAATTGTTGACCATTTGACATTTGACCACTATCTACATGACATTTTGTGTTCATATATATCCCATGCAGACTAAACAAACGTGAGCACAATTGGTTACCATGGGGGTTTCTACTTCTTGCCTAAATGCCTTTCCCCAAATTTTACCTAGATGATATCCACGAGGAAGCCCAGCATTTCACACATTGTTTTCTCGGTAAACTTCAAATGAAACTTTGCTTTCACTTTTGACAAATTGTCCTGAACGTTTGCAGATAGAGATCGATGTAACTATAGTTACCACGTTTAGTCACAATGTTAAGAATTTCCCCTTCAATTTGTCGTGTGGAATTAGATAAAACATGATAGTCATACCTCCTGCAACATAGAATTTTAAAATTGAAGATTTTTCGCATTTTTATTTACATGTATAATTAACCACATCCTTGATTTCTTGTCCGCTGCATTCAAAATATAAAGATCTCGGTTGAGATGGGTTTCCAAAATGAAAACAAATGAACATATGGGTCCAAAGTCAGTCGCCATTTATTTCAATTTTCCCTTAGTAAAGTCAGTATAGTTTGTAGCGAGGTTTCATCTGGGGCAATAAAAACTATACGATCAGCATACATTAAAAAAAAAGATGAGTATCATCAACTTGTATTGCATTCCTTAAGTTATCCATACTTTCTGCGAGATCGTTAATCCATACTGAAAATAATCATGTAATTGTACACCAAGGTTCACATTAAAACATATTAAAATGTGAGGGAATCTCATTGAACAGCGTTCACCAATATCGCATAATATATACCGAAGAAATATCGCAGAATGTAGGCCAAAGAAATAGCGCATAATGTAGGCCAAAGAAATATCGCATAATGTAGGCCAAAGAAATATCGCATAATGTAGGCCAAAGAAATATCGCATAATGTAGGCCAAAGAAATATCGCAGAATGTTTGCCAAAGAAATATCGCATAATGTACGCCAAAAAAATATCGCAGAATGTATGCCAAAGAAATATCGCAGAATGTATGCCAAAGAAATATCGTATAATTTATGCCAAAGAAATATCGCATAATGTTTGCCAAAGAAATATCGCATAATGTTTGCCAAAGAAATATCGCATAATGTTTGCCACAGAAATATCGCATAATGTACGCCAAAGAAATATCGCATAATGTATGCCACAGATATATCGCATAATGTATGCCACAGACATATTGCATAATGTACGCCACAGCAATATCGCATAATGTATGCCACAGATATATCGCATAATGTATGCCACAGAAATATCGCATAATGTACGCCACAGAAATATCGCATAATGTACGCCAAAGAAATATCGCATAATGTATGCCACAGATATATCGCATAATGTATGCCACAGAAATATCGCATAATGTATGCCACAGCAATATCGCATAATGTATGCCACAGAAATATCGCATAATGTATGCCAAAGAAATATCGCAGAATGTACGCTACAGAAATATCGCATAATGTATGCCACAGATATATCGCATAATGTACGCCAGAGAAATATCGCATGATGTACGCCACAGAAATATCGCATAATATATGACTGTGGTAAGACAGCCGTTAGTTCGACACATCAGAGTTCGACAACAAACAGCGTTTGACAACAAATTCTTCTGCTTGGTTTAGGCCCTGACTACTTGTGTCATAACTATAGGCGCATGCATCATATGTTTAAAGGATTCCAATTCGTAGTTCATTTACAAACCCCAAATACCCCTTCAAACATCTCCCCCCGTCGTTGTTTACAACTCACGTACTGAGCAATTAACTCTGCGCTGGGATTCGACAACAGGTTACTAAACACATAAACACTACCCGTATACACATGTATATCCAATATATTTCAAACGTCTGGAACAATAGAGATAGGTTGTATGACAGACAAACATTCCGAAGGCTATTTCATCACGTTTGGAATAAACGTAAATATGTATGCTATTCGCAACACTTTCAAACCCCTTGGAAACAGAGAAAGCACAGTCTTCTCTGTGTTTTTTAATTTCCAAATTGTACAAAACTAATCACATTTATTCTTAAGTTTTATATTTAAGCTGTCACGAATATATGGAAACAATTCACTTTATGATAATCCATTCCTAACATTTGGCACAGAAAGAAATAGCTTCATTTGCCAATATCACATTCCATAGGGGATGTTGCCTGTGAGCAGAGAATTTAAAAAAATCAAACCTTATTTCAAATATGAGGGCATAAATGAAAATGCACTACATCACATAGTGGAAATGTTTGGTAGGAAACTAAATAGTTGTCGCACAGCATGGAACATTTAACTGTTCACCATTCGGCATTGCTTGGTGCTTGCATGATTTCGGTATACGAGGGGTACTGAATACACGGAAATGACGTAATCTCGGTTCATGGATTTAATTCATGGATACATTTACTCACTGGTTAAGTATTTTGATTCGACACCGCTCCGCAATTTCCGTAAACTTTGCGATGAATTGTATCCTGTGCGGAAACACATAAACCATTAAGAATGTGCATAAGAAATGTTGCGAAATGGGAACTGTGATATTTACAGAATACCAATGTAAACATACGCAGCAATATGTAAGGAAGTACATGACTTTGTTGACATCAAATCAAGAACGTTGAGAGAAGCTAGATCCGGCTAGACACGAGTGGTTACGATAATATTAAATAGTTACGAGAGACAAAGCAACAGAACATGTTAATCCAAAAGCACTGGCAGACTGAGGATCGGACAATGATCTATGATAGCAATACTGTGGCTTTATAAAAGCCGTTTGCAGCAACCGTTTGCAAAGTTACTGCAACACAAAAGCGAGCAAACAAAAAATGGAATCGAACCCGTGCGTCTTTATGACGAGTCAGCACTAACCACTGGCCTACACCCGAGTTGCGTATTGTCTATATTCAAGTCGGGTGAGGATTTCAGAAGATATATTTTAATTACCTAGTTTAAAAAAAGAGCTTATTGTTTTTTTGCAAACGAAAGGCGAAGTGCATTTGGGTTTTACGTCGCATCCAAGATTATTGCAGTTATACTATAACGACGTGCATGCACGTGTGTGTGTGTGTGTGTGTGTGTGTGTGTGTGTGTGTGTGTGTGTGTGCGTGCGTGTTTGTGTGTGTGTGTGTGTGTGTGTGGTGCTAGCCCACTGAGATACCATGCCGCAGTTTATCATGAGCACTCAACTCAGACACAGTATACCAATTCCGAGCGGATCACTTCTTGTTTTAGCCCCTTAATGTCGAGCGCCAGACAGGGTAACAACAAGTACCATCTTTTCACGTCTATTTGTATGACGCGGCCAGAGATCGAAACCCGGACGTTCCTCTCTCCGTGCGGACGCTCTACCACTAGACCACGGAGGCGGTTAAGAGGGTTAAGATCTGAAGGCAACAGAACATTGCCGTTTTGGTTTGAAGATTTCCGTGGGTCCTGAGTCACCGTGTTGTAGGTATCTAGCTTGACATGCATGGTTGTGATGTATGGTGTCGACCTCGGTCGTAACTCATGCTTAGTCATGCCTAATCATGTTCAGGTGTGGCTGTTGTGCATATGTTTCAGTCTGCATCACAAGGCGATGTTTTCTACACTGTACCACTGTAACACATTCCGGTGTATCAGTTCGCCTAGACTGACGCTCAGTCTCCGAAAATATGTAATTTTGATGGAAACAAACAACTGCTTTTAATTTGAAAAGAAGCGCCGGGAAGATTGGAGATTCCGAACCTGTGGAAAGTCTAGTCTTGTATTTAAGTCTATTGCCATTAGAGTAGGGCCTGGGCGGAAGGGATAATAATATGGTTCAGGGATAGTCTGTGATAGTCTGTCATACTCACCTGAAACAAATATATCCAATACAGCCCATGCAAGTCTAGATTTCCTGTTTCTGAAAAGTCCTGTATACTATATTTTATAACGATAATTTTACAACTGTTTTCCCCCGTGAAATAGTTTCAGTTCAGAGACAAGATGTTAGTCTAGGACTGCGAGACAGACTACGGTTCGCCCAACTGACTGGCTGTAAATGGGACTGTAGATGACTAAGTGGATATGATTTCACGCCATTTTTTTACAACCGCGTCACTTTAAGTTTGTTTGTTGTTTAACGCCGCAGTCAGCAATATTCCAGTGATGTCACGATAACTTTAGTTGCACGCTGCCTCCATAAAATAACCGCCCCCTCCCCGATTTTACTTCCCGGGTCTCGGGGTTACGTTTTAGCGCTACGACTGTGGTAAGTCTTGTGGAAGAATGGGAGTTACGGTCGTCTTAGCTCTACGATTGCTTTTTTGAAAGGGGCCCACAACTAAACTTTGACCTGCACACATGTTTATTGCATGATATATTTACAGTTGATTGTCCTACGATCTAATTCCGGGATCCAGTCGCGCCGTGAAGATTCCGTGTTAGAATTTGTCCCAATCAACCTATGGTGGTCGTATAAGTGGACGTAATGGATTGAGCGGTCACGCTCGGTGACTTGGTTGATTGCGTGTCATAGTACCCCGACGGCGTGGATCGTTGCTCACAATATCAATCATTGGATTGTCTGGTCCAGATGCGATTATTAACAGGCCGCCGTCATACAGCTGGAATGTCGTTGTGTGCGGCGAAAGACATTAATACGCTAGTCTCCATGCACTATGCCATGTTTGAAGCGCACACTGGAAAGTTTCTAGAGAGAGGCTTGGTGAATCAGATGAGTTGAGGAGTGCTTTCAGGGCAGGTTATTCAGTTCACACCAGTGAAGATCCGGGGTAGAACAGGTCTTCAGCAACCCATGCTTGCCGTAAAAGGCGACTGTGCTTGTCGTAAGAGGCGACTAACGGGATAGGGTGGTCAGGCTCGCTGACTTGGCTGATGCATGCCATCGGATCCCAATTGCGTGGATCGATGCTCATGATATCAATCACTGGATTGTCTGGTCCAGACTCGATTATTTACAGACCACCTTCATATAGCTGGGATATTGCTGAGTGCGGCGGTAAACAACAAACAAACAAACAAACAAACAGACACTTCACTCTCATTACTGAACATCCAATTTCGAATCTTGAACGCTACGTTAAACTCCATTTCCCCTTGAATCGATCAACAAAGGGTTTATCTGTGACAAGAAGGTTACCCTCTGCAGACATCCGTGAAAAACATTTTCTGTAGGAGTGGCTTAAACCCCGTCCCCTCACTCACTCTCAGACACTAGCAACATCTGCACACTGCATGAGCAATCCCCCATGTGTTCACGTAACCAATACGTATTTACACAGGCCGTCTACGACATTAACAAGATCTTAATTTCATCACGCGAATGCCATAGAGCAGGCTGGAATTATAATTTCATATTTTTTCAGGAGCATAACCTAGAAGAATGTGAATTATCTCGGCATTTGTGATGCTATGTTTGCGTAGCGCTTCTTGTATGACGGTTCATGTGACGTGTAATTAACTCTATTTGTTGCTGGAAAATATCCACCATTTAGACAAGACTGACGCAATGATATAAGTGCCTCTCAACAGAAAAAAACACCGGTTTAAGACCGCCGGTGTCAGTCTTTTTCTACGCAAGATGGAAACTGCAGGAAACAGAACCACGCAGTCTTCATCACGAGATCCTTGTTGTGTTACTGGATGTTGCAGTCACAGTGTGCGATTCGTTGACCTGAACCTGGTGACTTCGAGATAAGGATAGTGGAACAATTAGTTCGAGATAAATGTGTTGTATATACACAGTAAATAAAACTTGTTATGAAATGTATAAGGGGTGTCGGGTAGCGTAGAGGTTACCCTCGAGTTATCCCCACAAGGGCTCAATACGGAAGCTCAAACTGATGTTATTGTATACGTAAGGGTTTCCGGATCGCGCGCGCGTGAATGCGTGCGTGCGGGTGTGTAGGTTCGTGCGTGCGTGCGTGCGTAGGCTAGTCCGGTCTCATGTGAGCTATATAGTGCTAGCCCACATACCATGTCGCAGTTTAACAACACGGATACCCAAATCCAGAACGCCAGGCAGGGAAACAACAAGTACCATCTTTTAATGTATTTTGGTATACGTTTCGGGCCTACAGGCAGCCGTAGTATGATTGATTCAAGTAAGTCCACATCAACTTACTTTCCTGCTAACTCACGAGTATATCATATACATCAACAGTGAATGATTACCGTAAATATAAAGAGATAATGTCTCAGTTTTGCACAACGTCTAGACCTGGACACTCGATAGCGGAGCATAGCGTTTCTTTAAACACCGATGGATGTGAACACGGTAGGTTAAAATATAAACAAATAATAACATGCTTTTAAATTTTGTTATAGGGTTTTGAGATTTACTCGGGTCCGTCGATGGAAATACGATTGGCCTCAGTGGTTCTGGTCTTGTAACAGTAACTTCTATTTCGTTTCTGTTTTCGTTTCTGCACACTGAAAAATGCACTCAAGATTATGTAACTTCAGCGTTTCAGTCGATGCCAACCATTTTGATCTATTTTTAATTTTTACAATCGGCGGCACGAACAAAATGTCCTGCAACACTGATTATATTAGCTTCCCAAATTTTCGATTTTTAAGGTCGTCGCATCCATAAACCTAACACACGTGAGGCCTTACTGTCTGTGATTAAATAGCCACGTGTGCCTTTTGGCTTGTGTTCCCTTTACATGTATTTGTGATGCAGTCTACAGGGGTCACGCCACACATGTTACAGTCCGTGGTTGTTGTTTATGTTGAAGAGTACGTGGTTGTTGTTTCTGATGGGGCGTCCGTGGTTGATGTTTCTGATGGAGCGTCCGTCGTGGTTGTTTTTGTTGGATGGTCCGCGGCTGTTGTATGTGACGGAGAGCTCGTGGTTGTTGTTTCTAATGGAGCGTCCGTGGTTGTTGTTTCTGATGGAGCGTCCGTGGTTGTTGTTTTTGTTGGATGGTCCGCGGTTGTTGTTTGTGACGGAGAGTTCGTGGTTGTTGTTTCTAATGGAGGGTCCGAGGTTGTTGTTTCTGACGGAGAGTCAGTGGCTGCCATCTTCTCGAGGCAAGAGAGTTAACTGACCAGTTTCCACCCTTGCCGAACTAGGCTAGAATTCCCGCCAACTCGTTGTTAACAGATATTTTCCTAATCTATTCATGTTTTATATCAAGGTACACTGGTGTTTTGATGCACTTGTGGATGTAAGACCCGTTTTATCACAGTATAGATCTTGATTATTGATCAGACCATCATAACTGGGCGCTGCAAATGCAAGTCACACGAGAGGTGGAATCTGATTGGTCCATAGGAGAGACACAGAAGGGACATAACTCGCAATAGTCAATACGACCAAACCCAGAAACTCTTGGCAAGGGTGTAAACTGGACTTTTACAGTCAGTTAAATAAATGGGAAATAATTACGCTTCAGTGCAGGAGAAATTGCAAATCACTAGTTAAGTTGGTGAAATTCTGTCTTGGCCATAAGATTTCAGACTTTCAACTGCTAAAAGCAAAGCACCCCCCCCCCCCCCCCTTATATTTAAGAACATATAGGGGGTATGAATTGTTATTACTCATCAATAACAACGTCCTGAGGAATATTTCTAAACGCGGAGTAAACATATAGTCGTTTTCTTCTAACTGCCACTTCACATTGTTATAAACGGAGAAAAGACGGCTCTCATATTATATACAATATCAAACAACTAAATTTGGTTAATAAGGTGACCAGGTACTGTCAGAGAATGCACTTGCAACTTAAAAGTACAAAATTGATTCTTAACTTTCACTTTAATTAAAAAATTATTTGAATGAACCATGTTAGAGAAGCGTTCGTTTTTTTAACCTAATAAATTAAAGCTCAACCGAAAAAAGAACCGTGAGGACATCACGAAGTCTCTACTTGAGTTACAAGTTATCTGTTTAACTGGATAGTCTTTTATCTGACTAATGTATCTTAATTGAACACCGCACGTAAAACAAATTACAAATTGATATAAGTTTATGTCACTCACATTGCCGAAACAGTGGCAAAGTGGTACAACCTCTTCGCTTTCCTCAAGCAGCACGCGCGTGGCACGCGAGTCTATCGTCTGCTGATCTGAAGGAGATATTCCCCACAACTGTTTCTGATTATGTCAACAGCGCAAGACGATGAGCGTCACCCGAATCATTGCTAGTTATAAGGGGATGCAGTTTGATATGTGCCAGGGATGCATCTTACAGCTGATGAAAGGTGCAATCAAAGAAATATTTATCGTAGAGCAGGTTCCTACGATAATGGTGTTCAGGTTGTCGACTGCAGATGAAACTCTACTGTGCTGATTCAGTGTTAAATCTGATACTTCCAATCCGTTATCCAACTTTGAAAATTTAAAAACTCGTTTAAACCTGAAGGGTCGGACCGAGTGAATTAAAAAGATTTTTAAATTTTAAAGTTTTTCGATTTAAGACAGGAGTTATTCTAACTGGGTCCCTCTCCACCAAGCGATCTTAAAGCTAAGATGACTGTTACTCCCATACTTCAAACATGGTTTATGGTAGTCGTAGCACTAAGATCGCTTTGTGGAACGAGGCCCTGATGCCTTCAACTGTCGTTCCGTGTAATATATATATATGTATGTTTGTGCGTGCGTGCGTGCGTACGTGCGTGTGAGTGTGTGAGTGTGTGTGCATCAATTCTAGAGCTTCTGGTACAGCTCAGCTCAGCCTCGCTCCCTCACCCACTCCCTCACTCACGCCGCAGTACACGTCACACAGCCAAAGCAAAATAAGTGAGGTGAGCTGAAATTGGGTTTAACGTCGCGTCCAAGATTATTGCACTTATATACCGACGTGCATGTACGTGTGTGTGTTTGTGTGGCTGCTTGTACTAGTCCGGCCTGATGCCGATTTATAGTGCTAGCCCACTGAGATACCATGCCGCAGTTTAACATAAATACCCAGACACAGTATACTGACTCCGAGCCGACCAGTCCTTGTTTTAGCCCCTTAATGCCGAGCGCCAGACAGGGTAACAACAAGTACCATCTTTTAACGTCTTTTGGTATGACGCGGCCGAAGATCGAACCCCGGACCTTCCGCTCTCCGGGCGGACGCTCTACCACTAGACCACGAAGGCGGTCCCAAAGCAAAATGTGCCTCACAAACGGGACACAGAATATTAAATGTATTCTAAAGTATGCTTATGGATTTCGTGAGGACTCTTGTGTCTTTTGGTATCAAATTATCAACATGTGTCTTGCCGAGGAGTTTTAAACTTATCGACGACCGTTGATATATTTGATAGCAAATGACACGATGATTTGATTCTGTCTGTTAACAGCAAAACAGTTAATGTTCTCATAAAGTAAACAAATTTAGGCCACGTCCAGTAGCGGTCCACTCTTTCTTTTTCTTGATTATAAGGTGGGCGGGGCTTGGGTTGCACAATCCGCTGAACGATGTCACTAGTTTCGTAATGTCGTATTTTTATGTTATTGATTAAATAAGTAGTACGTGAAGTTATTACACATATAATTAACTTATTTATTTATAAGAATTGACTTGAATATTGTTTGCGCTTATAGCAGTATAAACGTAAAACGCGGTGTGCACATATACGCAAAAAAACAGTATTGAAGTCAATTCTAAAAAAACAATCATTTATTACGTGTAAAAGGTACAGCTAACCAGCTTCACTTGAAGTGAGATTAATGATGCTATTTGATGATTTTGATTGGACTATGCATAGGCTCGTTAGTACCATAATACCAGCCTAGTTCGGCAAGGGTGGAAACTGGACTTTTAAAGTCAGTTAACTCCCTTGCCTCGGGAAGATGGGTAACTGCTGACGTCACAATGGTCCGCAAAGCATTGTGAATTAAATTTGTGATGCAATTCCATTGCGACGGTGTCTCCTGTGGAGACCAGTTTTGTATAACCACCGATGACCTTGTAATATGCCCATGTTCATAGTTATTGTCGTCCCAATACCTACCATTGATGGTATTTGTTGAAGGTTCCTATAGACGCAGTCAGCAATATCCCAGTTATATGGTTTGTTTGTTTGTTGTTAAACGCAATATTCCAGCTATATGACGGCGGTCTGTAAATAATCGAGTCTGGACCAGACAATCCAGTGATTGACAACATGAGCATTGATCCACACAATTGGGATCGATGACATGCATCAACCAAGTGAGCGAGCCTGACCACCCGATCTCGTTAGATGCCTCTTACGACAAGCAGAGTCGCATTTTACGTCTGGCATGTATGGGATGCTGAAGAACCATTATTGGTGTCCGTGCTGGTATATGGCTGGAATATTTAAAAAGGTGCGTAAAACCACACTTTCCTTTTCGTGTACCGTTCGGCATCTTTGGTCACGAGCGAAGTGCACGCGTTCGCGGACTGCTATGAATTCCTTTCTCAATAACAGACGCGAAGCGGTCGAAACAGTTTAACACACCACCAGTAAGGACTCAGCAACAACAGCGCAGATAATCAGGCTTCAGGACTTGACAGCTAACAACAGAAAGCATATTTCACTACACATTCCGACTATTAAACTTTAACATTGAGGGAATTGGTATATAACGATATATTATTTCATCACAAATTCCTGTTTCTCAAGGTACAGCAAGACACATGACGAAACTGACAGAAAGTACGTAGTTATTCCTTGGTATACTACACCGCCTGGTGTAGTGGAAAGAGCGTCCCCTGGAGAACGGAAGGTCGAGGGTTTCATCCCATGGTCGCGTCATACAGAAAGGCGTTAAAAGATGGTACTTGTCGTTATCCTGCCTGGAGCTCGACATTTGGGGATAAAATGGACTGGCTCAACATATTGTGTTTAGTGGAATATCAAAAGACCCGGGTTTGATTCAACACATAGGTACAATGTGTGAAACCCATTTCTGTTGTTCTCCCGCCTTGATATTGCTTGAATATAGCTAAAAGCGGTGTAAAATCATATTCATTCACTATCTCAATGGGCTACCACTATAAAACAGGCATAATCCCGGAATGGTATAAGTAGCCACACACGTGCATGCATGTCGCATGTAAGTGAAATAATCTTGAACGCCACGTTAAACCCTACTTCACCTCACATCACCACACTGCCATAATAATAATTCGGCAATCAGACACAAGTCTACAGAGAAGACTGGAGTTCAACGTTCACCCTACGTACTCTCAAGTTGGCGTCTCGAAGACGGCCAACAGAACATGGCCACACTGTATTAGAGGGACAAAACATGACCACACTGTATTGCATGGACAGAACATGACCACACTGTATTACATGGACAGAACATGGCTATACTGTATTACATGGACAAAACATGACCACACTGTATCACATGGACAGAACATGGCTATACTGTATTACATGGACAAAACATGACCACACCGTATTACATGGACAGAACATGGCTATACTGTATTACATGGACAGAACATGGCTATACTGTATTACATGGACAGAACATGACCACACTGTATTACATGGACAGAACATGACCACGCTGTATTACATGGACAGAACATGACCACACCGTATTACATGGACAGAACATGACCAAACCGTATTACAGGGACAGAACATGGCTATACTGTATTACAGGGACAGAACATGGCTATACTGTATTACAGGGACAGAACATGACCACACTGTATTACATGGACAGAACATGACCAAACCATATTACAGGGACAAAACATGACCACACCGTATTACATGGACAGAACATGGCTATACTGTATTACATGGACAGAACATGGCTATACCGTATTACAGGGACAGAACATGACCACACTGTATTACATGGACAGAACATGGCTATACTGTATTACATGGACAAAACATGACCACACCGTATTACATGGACAGAACATGGCTATACTGTATTACATGGACAGAACATGACCACCCTGTATTACACGGACAATACATGACCACACTGTATTACAGGGACAGAACATGACCAAACAGTATATTAAGGTAGCAGGCTAAAGTCTGATACTTTTCCTCCTCGAGAAGACTCGACAACAAAACTGACTACAGACAGAAATTGAAGGTGCTCCTGGCCCGGTGCCAGACTCCATTTCAATTCAACTGTTGCAAAACCTCCATTGTTCGTTTATTGTGTTAATTGGCGTCTACACATATTCTAGAAATACTCACTGACAGACTAGTCATTTTCCAAACAGCATTGCATCGTGTCGAGTACAACCCAATCAATATACCCCTCACGTAAACAAGACAGTCCTTTATCGAAGAAAGCCTCGTCACCCCGAGAATATAAATAATGAACAATGTGTCATGACGTATCCTTGTTGAGTGCATTCATCTTTTTTCACAATGTTTTTCAAATCGCTAAAAGTGTTAGCAATGTTGATGGTTTTCGTGATACGGATGACAGTTTCATGTTTTCCAAGCCACCACGTACACAAATGTCCGAAAGAAACAAAGTTTACGCTGATTGTTCCTGAACCCTTAAATAAGCATCCACACACCTGCAACTCGGGCGTAAAGGAGAAAATTTGTATTTAATTACCAGAGGACCACCGAAGTCTCTTCTAATCGACAGAAACAACCATATCTGATAATCTCGTGCCATCTCGCGCCAAGTTCTCGTTTATCTTGCATGGTGAGATAAGAAAGTTAGCTCGTGTAAAATTCCGAAACCGGTTAATTAAACGACGCGTGGCGCTTAAATTTTCATTAAGATAAGGATGGTTGGAGGGGTGATGAATTAGAGACGTCAAAATAAGGAGCGTATATCTGTAACGATTGTCTTCTCGACTTGTGTTAATCATGCACAACGGACGCCTTCAACTGGTACATTATCTGGCGTAAGGCTGAATCCATTACGTTAACAGCGAGATTTGTCTGTCTGACGAACTGATCTAAATGTCGTCGACAGCAAGTTGTAAACTGTGTCAATGTGTGGCGAATTGAACTACGTTTCGCCAACAATTGTCGATAGTGTCGATGTGTGACGAATTGATCTAAGTGTCGACAGGTGCACTAAGTGTACAGTACTACCAACACCACTACTAATACTAAAACTACATTACTACCACCGCCGCCACTTCTACTACTGCGTCTTCCCCCCCCCCCCCTCCCTTCCAACTGCTGCTGCAGCTGCTACTACTACTACTGCTGTTGCTACTACTACTACCATCACTACAACTGCTACTACTACTACGTATACCACTGCTACAACTGCCACTACTACTACTACAACTACAGTACTACTTTCCGCCACTACTACTACTACTACTACTACTACTGTACTCTCTCTCTATATATATACCAATCCAATGTCTTTTACGGCTAACTGGCCCAGTGTAATATGTTCCACATAGCACAAGTATAATAGACTGGATTGTATTGGAGTGTACTCTATTCACTGAACGTCGGACTCGCCAACTCTGCATATTTCACACCACATTCAGAGCGGAGACACAACGTCGACCCGCTGTTTCCCTCTCACATAACACATTGTGTTAAGCAATGGGTCCGAATTCCTCATACCCCAAACATTTCACCATGGCTGGGGGTGATGTCAAAAACAAGGAATCATTTTGTTTGCAATGTTCAAAATTCATGATACACATACAAGCAGTGCGATTGAAGCTAGTTGAATTAAAAATTTGGTTAGATAAGGATTAACATGTCAATGGAACCCGAGAAAATCCATAATCCATTTCAGAAAGCACGTCATAAAGATATGTCATACGACCCGTGAAGATTCCGGGGTAGAATAGGTCTTCAGCAACCCATGCTTGCCGTAAAAGGTGACTATGCCTGTCGTAAAAGGCGACTAAGGGGATCGGGTGGTCAGACTCGCTAACTTGGTTGATGCACGTCATCGATCCCAATTGCGTGGATCGATGCTCATGATATTAATCACTGGATTGTCTGGTCCAGACTCGATTCTTTACAGACCGCTGTCATATAGCTGGAATATTGCTGAGTGTGGCGTTAAACAACAAACCAACCAACCGACCAACATACTTCGTGTACATGTATATATATCTATGTCATATCGACAGTTGTTTGTCAGCAGTTAGTAAATAAATATCATTTGACAGATGATACGTATATCAGACTGCCTCTGTGGTCTATTGGTTAGGCCGTCTGACCGGAAAGGGGAAGGTCGGTGGTTCGATCATCGGCCCCGTCATGCCCAAAGACATTCAAAGATGGTACTAACCGTGAACACCCGGGTTAGAATAGGTCCTAAGTAACCCATGTTTGTCGTAAGAGGCGACCAACGGGATCAGGTGGTCAGGCTCACTGACTTGGTTGATGCATGCCATCGAATCCCAATTGCGTAGATCGATGTTCATGATGGCAATCACTGGATTGTCTGGATTCGATTATTTACAGATTGCCAACATATAGTTGGAATATTGCTGAGTGCGGCGTTAAACAACAGACAAACATAAAAGATGGAACATGCTGTTTTCCTGCTTGGCTCTCGACAGTAGTTGGTTGGTTGGTTTTAACGCCGCACTCAGCAATATTCCAGCTATATGACGGCGGGGGCGGTGGGGTCGCCTAGTGGTCAGAGCGTTTGCTCGTCATGCCGAAGACCAGGGTTCGGTTCCCCACATGGGTACAATGTGTGAAGCCCATTTCTGGTGTCCCCAGCCGTGATATTGCTGGAATATTGCTAAAGGCAGCGTAAAACCCTACTCACTCACTCACCTGATACGTATTTCAACAGTTAGTATATATTTCACATTGACAGTTTGTAAGAATATCAACAGTTAATACACTGCCGTGCAAAAATAAGTATACACTTGAAAACTGAATTTAATGAGACTGAAGACTGAAAACAGTCGCCAAAACTCTGCAAACTTAAGGTTCATAACATACTTATGATACCCGTATCCAATGCATCACAATCGAACAACCATTTCTTGTTTGTTTTTTCACCCACCTAAAACATGGATTTACACTCTCTTTTGCCCGGCAATTTATATGTTTATATTTAGTAATAACGGTCGGTAATATGAACACGAAAGACAATGGAATAAGTATTCAAATGCAGGCGTTAACTTATACGAAACATCATTGCTTTAAAAGTATATGTAAAACAGATAAAATGCTAATGTTGTCATGTTGCCCCTTGAAACTGACAGCTATGTACAGTATTGTTTCGGACGACGAACCATAACAGGGGTGGACCACCCCATAAAATCATAGACCACAGCATTAGCTGGGCCCCCGGTGCGCATGAAACCATTCGGCATTCTTGCAGTTTAAACATGAACAAACACAACGCCCTCGGAAATAGTATCTGAGAATGTCCACTCTCCCGAGCAACTGCTGTGAATATGAAAGGCGGGTTGTCCCGACAACAGCACCCAGCTGGCACACCCGAAACAATCCTAGCACGTCGTTGGACATTAATGAAGTCCAAACATGACTTAATGGTCAGGTCACGTGTCTGGGGTGTCGACTGTGGAGAGAAATATTTAACGTGTGTTTGATGAGAGCGTTAACTTGGTATTTGGTGCAGCCGAACACGTGTGTTGGTGTGTTGTGGTAAGTTTTCAACCTTCCAGAGTTATTTTATGCATATTTGAACTTATTTCAGAAGCCGAACGTTTAAACAGACCGCGGGGATTGGTGAGATTATACTTCGTGGGATATGAAGTATGTAATATATATGTAAATCTCACGTACGTATTTGAAATCTAATTAGCGCCGCTGTCTGATGAGAGAACATCTGTGTTGGTACTCCAACAGTTCAATTTACCGTTACTTTCACATTTCAGCATACGTTCGTGTCATTGTATATTGTTTTATAAACGGAAAAATTAGAATACAACATGTAAATATGAAAGGCTTCAAGTAGGAAACTGGGCGCTCATGCAAGATCGACAATCACATTTCATTTATGTATCTATTACACATATGAGTGAGTGAGGATGGTTTTACGGTTTTAGCAATAACCAAGCAACATCACGGCGGGAGACACTAGGAATGTGCTTCACACATTGTATCCATGTGGGGAATCGAACCCGGGTCTTCAGCGTGCCGAGCGGACGCTTTAACCACTAGGCCGCCCTCTATTTACATGATAAACTGCGTTGATTTATGGGGATTCCCAAGTGCAGCATGGGGAAGCTTTAAAATGTATGTCGGTTATTGTTTATAGTCATTTACTCTTGTGAATGTTTAAAGTGTATGTATGTTAATAGTCGATATGTATGCAAACATTTGATATATTTATTTCATATTAACAATTGGTATGCATATCGACAGTTGGTAAACAGCAAATATATTTCATACGTACATGTACATTTATTACGCATGTCAACAGTGTATGCCATATATATTTCATATTACTAATTGATATGCATGTCAGCAGTTAGTATGTGTTTTTATTTTGTATGTACAATTAGTATGCATGAAAACAGTTAGTATATGACAAATATAGAGCATATATGTACAGTTAGTATGCACGTCAGTTTGTATAACATTTAATATCTGTAGTTTATGTCATATTAATAGATAGTATTAACGTCAACAGCCACATGGACTTTTTAAAAAAGAAATGTTGTCATATCTGTCACATTTCCCGTTTCATAAACAACATCTTGTGGGTTTTTTAAAAACATTGCCATAATATTTCCATTCTTTGTGAAGGTCAATTATTGGGTTAAAGCAGTTAATGTTTTCTTGAAATATTTTCATAGATCCAATCTGTCATATTCTTCGTTTGGGATCAGCAAATGTCGCCTCATACCAAATGATCCCTTTTGTGTTCTGTTTTAGGCAACCAAGAAAAACACAGTAAACGCGTGACTTCGCTTCTTAGCAGAATTTTGGGAATGGGAAAACACAAAGTTTAATTTGCTGACTCGAAAGTGATTTGCTTTCTCTTTCTCCGAAACACGAGTGACATTTTGACACATGTGTGCAAAGTGAGAGCAGGGTAACTTTAAAAATTCCCCTTGAGTGACATTATCCCCCCCGGTATCCGAGATTGTTAGAAAAAGACGCCATATTTCGGGACGGGCGTTTTTCCATTCTCGGGAGAGCGGGCTTTTGTTAAGAGAGCTGGATGGCATCCTCTACCCTCAGTCACGAATTTGGAGAATTTGGACTGAGAATTTTCCGGCACACTAGGAACAAGATGAGAGAGCGATAAGGGGGGAATCCGTGCACGAGGTATATATTTTTGTTTGTTTTGACACTTTCCAATTCGCATGTTTAGGATGACTTGGGAGCCAGTTTCAGCATTACGGGCATGTTAACATTCCGTACAATTACCTGGTGGTGTAGAGCCTGCCATCGCGAGACTTCTGGCCTCCCGACCAGCGTGTTGTATCCCAGTTATGACAGAAGACTGCCGAACCTCCCGCGTGCAACACGTGCATCGCAGAACCCGAGGCACTAGCCAAGGAGAGCAGAGGGCGGGAACCTGCGCGTGGCGGGAAGCAGCAGACGACAGTTCTAGTGGAAGAGATCACGAAATAGAGAAAGACGCCTCCTCTCTTCTGCGGTTTGTCAACTTGGTATCCAGGGATATAAAAACGGTTCTGGCTTCACCCAACAGATCTAAGCGTGTTGTCGATCATCGGAGATATATCCAGCGGCAGCTATCATATCTGTTAAAGCCTGGCACCGAAACCTCACTGGGTGCTGTGGGCGACCCTTCTCTACAAACACGGAGGTCGTGTTCTGTCAACAACAAGTGGTCATCTAAGGACACTACTGACCAAATGACCAACACCTGTAGCAGTAAAGATCGTGTTTCTCCCCTGCCGGAAAAATACTCCTTTCTTCTTCCCCCTAACCCCGCCGGCATGAACGGTTTTCCTACGTCGTCGTCATCGCTACCAACGTCGGCCAAAAGTCATATCGACGTTCGTCATCTTAGGCCGGGATTTGTCGACAGTGGGCACTTTTATGCATCACATGAAAAGTCCGATGTTCCTCTTAGACAGCGCCATCTGCCAGCATCGTTCTGGAAGGAACCTAATGTCCCTAAACATCAAATGGTTCCGGGAATGTTACCTTTCAATTGGTATCAGCAAGGACACGAATACAAGGACTTCTTAGACCGACTCCATATAGCTCAAGCCCATGGACTTGGTGCGGTGGGTAGCAGATTTCCAATAACTGAGTTTTTGTATTACAACTATGGCATGAAGAACAGGATGGACGCACAAGCCACGCCGTTCAGGGACAATTTATGGCCTCTTGGCCACCCACAGCAAAACAAGAAACATTCATTACCTACAGTACCACTCACTGGTGGGTGTCCATACATTGGGTGTAACTGTACCAATCCGAACCCAGAGTCATCCCATAAAGGACTTGAATGTCAGGGGCCTGTGCCACCACGGCTAGACTTGCTTCAGTCGTCAGTATGGAAACCTGTTCCGACCAAATCATTGTCGTCATACCCGACCCGATTCCACCCATTTATGCATGCGCGGTGATTATATTGTGATAGTGACATTGTGAGTGCGTTATTTATTAACTGAAGACATGATTTGGTCATTATATGACGGATGTTGGTGCAAGTTCGTGTTCTTAAACTGGATTTTCCAAAGGATCACGTTAGAGGCAAGATTAAAGACATGATCGCATCGGAAATGCGTAAACGTCATAATTGTTGTATCATTCATAAACGATGTAAATGGTATTATATGTGATGCAACGCCATGGAATCTGAACTTACTGGTGTATACATGTATATTTACTATCAATTGTGTACGTTTCAAACTTAATGGCTTGCCTTGACTGTTTGAAATCAGGCCATAACGCCTAACGTACGGACTAACTTGTGGACAGTGGCATGAATAAATCCACTCACAGTGAAATGTACGTCCGTGAAACTTGGAGAATATATGCGGACATGAAATTCTCACAACCAAGACAATTGACAATTATATTCATGAAATTCACACGGGATATTTTCATGAAGTCTCTCTCCATCACTCAAACTAGTGGAAATTACATAAACATATATTCACTCTTTACTCTCATAATATCTAGTGATAACTAGAAAAGTGTGGTTTTGAAGAATTGACATGTCAAACATATTAAAGAAGAGGGAAGTATGTGATATTCATTGATTTCCTCTCCGTTAGTTGTGTCTGCAATACGCCATTAAGTGATCGTGACGCCATTACGTGACCATGACTTGCACCTGGATTCATGGAGCGAACTTTCGGATTTGCGGCCCATGTCCGAATAATCTAACGAGTGATCCCATTGTTTATACAAACAGTACCAATCATATGCATGTCACTATGTTTGTTCATGTTTACATTTCTGTTCTCATCGAGGTATGTTGTGATCTATAATTTCATAATAGCAAACATAATACATTCGTTGCATAATCATATTGAATAATGTTTTATAAATTAAAATATTGATTTTGACGTGTTATTTTAGTTTTATGTTTGATAACTTTTGATTGGGCGTGTTACGTTTGAGGTTGACATAAAATTAACGTTGACATTATTTAACTTACTCTCAGAATATTTAATATTTCGTTAAATCTGTAAAGTTTCTCAAAAGAATATTTCTTTGTTTGCCAACATAAATTCAACTTTGTGAGGATTACATTCTGCTATTAAAGCCAATAGACTTTGCAGAAGAGACTTACAGCTACGTGGCTGTGTCTGTCGTATTGTTACTTTTAAGGAGTTGGATATGTCGTTAAAATAATTTACTGACACAATTTGGTCTAAAACATGTAGAATGTCTGTTTAGCTTTTCAAAAGCGAAGCTAATAGTGTAATATAACTTGGTTCTTAAGTAGCATTTAGCCACAGTGTGGTTTTAAAGTTCTATTTGATGACCCTTTTCACCGCAGGAATTTGGGTAATTTGAAAAGAGATATCTCGTGCGGACATAATGGGTATAATATAAGTTTTCAAACACACGCAAGTGTGTTTTTGTTATGAACGACGCAGATGTCGTGAGGGCATTTGTAGACCGAATGTTTAACTTAACTTTCAAATTCCATAGTCTTCGTGCAGATGTGGTGTCT
The DNA here is from genome assembly GCF_022045235.1 of Haliotis cracherodii. Classification (NCBI taxonomy): domain Eukaryota; kingdom Metazoa; phylum Mollusca; class Gastropoda; order Lepetellida; family Haliotidae; genus Haliotis; species Haliotis cracherodii. The sequence goes on from NW_027266308.1 coordinate 38,269,856, forward strand.
TTCAAATAGGGAATTGTACCCCTCCGCCACCCAATCCCCCACCCCCACCCATCCCTACTTCATACTTCACCCACAAACCCCACGGAACCAGTGAAGATGACTGACTGACCGATGGGCGAGAGTAAAGGTACACACAACACTGTTACCGTTCGTTTACTGCTGTATTCAATATAAATACTGCCTATAAGAACGGTGAAGATCCAGGTTAGAATTGATCTTTAACAACCTTTCTTGTAAGAGGCGACTAACGGAACTGGTGTCTTATCCCAATTGCGTAAATTGATGCTCATGATGTCAATCACTAGACTGTCTGGTACGGACTCGATTATTTACACACTGCCGTCATATGGCTGTAATATTGCTGGGTCTGGCCTGAAACACCAAACAAACAAACAGCCTATAAGCGATAAGTAACTCAGTGGGATTTTGTATCTTGTGCGTTCACTACTGTCAAACATGGCCTGTTTGACCTCGCGCTACATTGAAAGTACATGCATAGACCTTGCTTCGTATTTTAACCGTTACTATTTCCACTTCCATCAATATGCATTGATAATACCAGTGTTATCCTCCGCGTCACTAGGCACCATTCACTCACTCACTCCACATCATCATTGCCGTGTTTCATGCCCACGAAAATACTTCCATTGACACCCCGTTAAACACATCGAGGTCGCCCGGGTAAACACAGGACAAGGTATAATATCCACGCAGTATGGATAACTGAAATTCATTTTTGAATAGGGATATTTGTGTTTAAAGAGTATACATGTTTACTTTTTTTGTGTGCACGTGTAATTGTGTAACTCTTCGAACATATAAGTAGTTTTTCCTTGATCAGGGCTGTAGTTGCTAATAATAGGATATTAAACATGAACAAGTGATATTTGGGTGATTGATAGATGGGCTCAAGTTGGTCCAGTATGAATTGTATAGCTGACCCGGAACATGGATATTTAACCAGAGTCGCCGAAAAGGGTGATGCACATGCGAAAGGTTCAGAGAAAACATTTCACGCAGGGGCGACACTCACAGTGTTCAAACAATTTTTGAATACAGTTATCGAGATAATGATGTATAAACATTCAGTTGCTTTGATTCTTTGAATCTTAGCCATGGTTTAAATAAGTAAGACCACTCGGACCATCGAATTGTTTAGTAGTAATCGTGGTTATAATCTGACATGCAATGACTTTAGTAATATGAAAGAATCAGGTGGTCCTTAAGTTCTTTTGAGTTGCATACATCTACCTGCTGTTTGTTATGTGAATATACCATTTGGTTATTACGATCATGCAAAATGCAACTGAATTGCCGGTATTGATATTTCATCTACAGCAAGTTTGTGTTTTCTTTTTGTAGAGTTACGATATGTAATAAATTAAAAATATATTTAGCTAGGAATGACGCCATTCAGACAAAAGCGTATTCACAGCCTTAAGAAAAATGAAATCCATCCTTGATATGTTTAATATAATTTTAACAAAGGAGACATTGTGTATTAAGTAGTGAGGCACGGGGAAATGGTGTTTAACTTAGCGTTGCACATATATTGCGACGTTTATGCTCGTGTGTGTGGCTGCTTGTCCGGACTGATTTCAATTTTTTTTGCTAGACCAATGAGATATCATGTCGCAGTTTAACATGAATACCCCACTCAGACACAGTATACTGACTCCGAGCCGACCAGTCCTTGTTTAAGCCCCGAGCGTCTGACAGGGTAACAACAAGAGCCATCTTTTAACGTCTTTTGGCATGACGCGGCCGGGGATCGAAAACCCTACCTTCCGCTCACACATGAGACTACTTAGGCGGTCTATATATTTAGTAATAGATATAGGTAAGACCAAGAAAATATTTCTTGTTTCTCAGAGACCAGTCTACGCTAAAATGTTTTTTAGCTAAATTAATTCGGTTCCGATCACGCATCGATAAAATTATTTTCCATATACAAGGCCGGATTTTTTGTTTTGGATTACGGATTGGGATAGCGAAATATTTGCTCGATACGTATAAAAAAAACCTAAAACAACAATCTATCAACTCAAACGTTTCATTTGGATCAGAAGGTGATAAAAAAATAATCTTGACCTGGCTTTGTTCCTCATAAATATCATAAATCTAAATTTGACAGCGGCCTTTCAGTTTGTAGTTTAACATGACATCCGTTGGACAAAGCGACCTTAGCACTAAGGTGATCGCAACTCCCATAACTTAACAGTCTTAGGACAGTCGAAGCGCTAAGGTTGTTTTTTTTTACAACGTCGCCATATCTTCAGCCCTCGGGAGAGACGCCTACTGCAATAATGTAGTTATTTATTGAAAAAATGATATTTATTATCAAAAGTTAAAGAATCTGTTGTAAATCATATAAAGATGTCTCGCGTTATTTCAATTATCAAAGGGATAATTACCGTCGGTCGTATGAAAAGGATACCTTGTCATTCTGTTTTTTCTTCTTCTGAATTTTCATTTTTTAGCTCGGCGGATCCGTAAACCAAGCGACAAAAAGTAAGGCTTAAAGAACACATAAACATACGCGCTCCGTCTTTATATCCAGTGTATACTTTCAATGTCATAGTAAATTTAGTGGCTGGGGAGAGTGGTGAATGACCTGAAATAAGAGTGAGTGAGTTGGGTTTAACGCCGCTTTTAACAGTATTCCAGTTATATCGCGGCGTGTCAGCTTAATGTGGGAGGAAAGCCCCAAGTGATGCAGGTCTCAGACGTTTACCACTTCGGTAAAACCCACGAGCACGGGTATGGTGCTGACAAACCTAGAAACATAATCGGGGCGAACCGGGATTCGAACCCACAATCATGGGTTTCTGGCATGCCCAAGGGACGCAACTCTACACAGCGAATCGCGGCGCCTTAGACGACTGGGTCTCCAGTGCCCCCCCTGAAATAAGACTTTGATAATTATAAAAATCGCCTCCAGTGTTTACTGTATTTGGACGAAGAGAGACTTATTTTGATGCATTTCTCAATGTGGATTGTTTTATTCATGTACCAAGCAGGCAGATGTATTATGTATAATACTATAACTTCTTTGATAGGCATTTAGAACAATCCTTGCTTAGTATAATATTACATTTTGTAATAACTGACATTTACGTACCAGTAAAAAGTACGGAATATGTTTCAAACTGTTGTGGATAATAAAGATTTGTGGAGATAACATTTGCGGTTAACTGTTCCATAAATTGAAACCTTGCTAGACCGAACTCTGAAACTCGCCACTAACGATCCGTACCGGTACCGTTCGGATTAACCAGGTGTCACTTTTTCGTTTTACGTTAAGCATCCTATGCCTATGTTACGAGGTTACGTAATGGATCGAGACCGCCTCCGTGGTTTAGTGGCGGCAGAGCGTCCGCCCGGAGAGCGGAAGATCGGGGATCGATCACCGGCCACGTCATACCAAAAACGTTAAAAGATGGTACTTATTGTTACCCTGCTTGGTGCTCGGTATTAAGGGGCTAAAACAAGGACTGGTCGGCTCGTAGTCAGTATACTGTGTCTGAGTTGGGTATTCATGTTAAACTGCGCCATGGTATCTCAGTGGGTTAGCACTATAAAATCGGCACACACACACACACACACACACACACACACACACCGCTATATAAGTGCAATAGTCTTGGATGCGGCGTTAAACCCTATTTCACCTCACCTCATCACATAATGGAGCGGGTAGTCAGTCTCTGTGATTGTGTGTCATTGGATCTCGGTGGCGTGGGAAGTTGTGCATAATATCAGCCACTGGTTTTTTTCTGGTCCAGATTATTTAGAGGCCACCGTTGGTGAGTGCGGCTGAAAACAAACAAACAAACAAAAAAAAATCTTCATTACATCTACAATGCTCTCAGTTGCAGGGTCCCATCCTCTTTCCTAATATAGATTTTGCAATAATTCTCGGTTTAGTTAAATATGTAATTACAACTTACTTAAACAGAAAACATATGCGAGTTTACTCAGAGAGCAATCACTTGATAGTGTTTACATCTTTTCCGTGTATTGCCATGTCGACAAATGGACATGGAAATACGGGATAATATTAATGTTGCGTGATCATTGACACGGGATTACACTAAACTCCGCACAACGACACATCCTCATCAAAATAGAGTGAACACACGAACAATAGACTCACGCACTGCAGTGGAGCCCTTGTCGCATAGCACTGCTTCTTTGTAGCATTGGCGTTGCGAAACCTCCATATGGCGCAGACGGTGTCTCATAGAAATCATGACTCTGATAATTATTTCGAGCTATTCATGACCGTCATGTTGGAATTTGACATAAGTACTCTGGCCAAGCATAAACAAACTTTAAGAAAGGTATGAGTAAAAGTGAGTGAAGCGCACCTTAAATATCCTTCACATCTACCACTGGCGTTGTTACAGCCCTTCCCTGTCTTGTCAGTCGTTGTCACGCTGATTTCTACTTAATTTGAAACAATTTTAATTATCATCTCGAATGTTGATTTAGTGAAATGATATTTTTTTAATCCCACATATTATAAACTATTCAAATGGAGAATACACGAATTGTTCATGTGACTATATCTTTCAAATTGTGGGTGTTCTTTAATGTTTTTGTGTAGAAGTATATAATTCCGTGACCCGTGGGTAGTCTTGGCGGTATTGTCCCAGGGACATCGGGCGGATTAAGAGATTCACAACGAAAGGTGGGGAAGGAGGATGAACCCTGTGTATGTGTGTTGTTTTTTTCTCTCTTTTTTCTTCTTCTCTTACTTGCGTATAGTGTTTTCTTTTAATCTATAAATGTTTTACGCATGTTAGTGACTTTAGTGTTTCATAGGTCATACTGGCCCTGCATTGTGCACATCTACCCGAGGTACGTAGCAGTTTTATGCTGTACAATGCGACCCGTGAAGATCCATGCTTGCTGTAAAAGGCGACTATACATGTAAGAGATGACTAACAGGATCGGGTAGTCAGGCTTGCTGACTTCGTTGAAGCATGTCATCGTATTCCAATTGCGTGGATCGATGCTCATGATGTGAATTACTGGATTGTCTGGTCCAGACTCGATTATGTACAGACCGCTGGAATATAGCTGGAATATTGTCGAGTGCGCCGTTAAACAACAAACAAACAAAACTGTACAATGCGTGACACTTAAATAAAAATGTTCTTCTTCTCCTTCTATTTCGTTTTTACCGTACACTGTACTGAAACTATATATGTTGTCGAGAGTGAGTAGAGTTTGGACTGTGCATCAGTCCATCTAATATGGGGAACGCTGGAACTTGTTAGCCCAATAGCCTTTGAGGAGAGATGAGACGAACATTTCTTTCAAATGCCAGAATGGACAAAGTAATTAGCGTTTCATTTTACCATATCAATCAGCGACAAATATTACTGACACACAACGTATAGGGGTGGTCTTTGTACATTTCACTATTGTATTTTCTAATTTCTCCTTCTACTACCTCTGTAGCGTTACTAATACCGCAATCACCACCACTACTACTACGACGACGACGACCACCACCACCATCACCACCACCATTCTTACTACTGCTATATTCTACTCTACTACTTCTACAAATATTGCAGCCTCGTGAAGATCCGGGGTGGAATAGGTCTTCAGCAACCCATACTCGCCGTTAGAGGTGACTATGCTTGTCGCAAGAGGCGACTAACGGGATCGGGTGGTCAAGCTCGGTGACTTCGTTGATGCATGTCATCCTATCCCTCTTATTTACAGACTGTCGTCATAAAGCTGGAATATTGCTGAGTGCGGCCTAAAACAACAAACAACTAAATTAAACTTTGTTTCTTGGCTCGCACTGTGAAGATTCTGATTCAAATTCCCATCGCCGTTGTTGATGTCTCCCTACATGCTGTTGCTGATTGCTGTTCAGGATGGGTGTAAAACCTGTTTATGTGTCAAGATACAAAACTGGCGTCAGTTTCACCAAGACTATGAGAATTACCTCCCCTTGACCGTACTGGTAAGTTTCTGAGCGGGCTTGACCAGCAGTGTCACTGTCCTTGGCCAAGCAACAATGGATGCCGCAATATGGCCAGAAATAACCTTATGCTTAAGTATATAGTATAAAGAATGGTGAAGTGTTCAAACACTTATCACGATCGGGACGTTCTAGACTTGGTATTGTATTACTAATAAGACAGGGGACAAATATGTCTATGTAGTGTACACTGCACCTTTTGTATACACCCTTTCCTGCGGGGCGTTTTCCATGTCCCATTGTTTTGTTTGTTTGCTGTTGAACGCCACACTCAGCAATATTCCAGCTATATGACGATAGTCTGGACCAGACAATCCAGTGATGGACATCATGAGCATCGATCTACGCAACTGGTATACGATGACATGCATGAACCAAGTCAGCGAGCCTGACCACCCAATCCCGTGAGTCGCGTCTTACGACAAGCATGGGTTGCTGAAGACTTATTCTACCCTGGATATTCGGGGGTTTCATATCGCATTTCACGAATGTATGGTTTACGTTTGCAATGTCATACTGTGGATACTTAAATCTTGAAGATAACATTTTCCTTTCGCTAGAATGAAGGATCTCAAATATATTTATTTAAAAAGCACAACACATAATGTAATATAAAATTGTGCTTATTAATCAACAGATACATATACTGAGTGACGAAAAAGAGTGATTTTGTCAGCATCAATGTGAAAGTAGCATGTGCAAATGTCGATATAACAGATAGTTTGTTTTACAGATAGTTTGAAGAAAAATGTATTTGAGTTCGTCCAATAAACAATATCATAGCCTTGTCACAATGCAATGTCATACCATTCGTCAAAGGGTTTAAAGCATTAGAAGTAACCCTGAAATGGTCATCGAACCAATAAGCTTTGAAGTCCTCCGTTGTTTACGATAATGGTATGGTAATTCTTCAACATTAAATATAAACTAGTTTAAACCAAGCATACATGTATATCATATTCATATTACCACTGGTGTCCAAACTACGTGTAAAGACCTTCGGATTTATTTACTGGATGCTGCATTTGAAAGCAAAGCCATGTCATCAATTGTTTTGTCACTGAGTGCACAATTTTCGTTTTCAACATTTTGTCTCATGAAGCAACGAAAAACAAGATATGACGTTATAAAGTTACGTAGTCGTGATATAAACTCACACAGTGCCTGATATAAGATAAGATAACATTTTATTATCCCGAAGGGAAGTTGAATGACATCAACACAGGCACACGCACACGCACACACACACACACACACACACACACACACACACACACACACACACACACACACACACACACACACACACACACACACACACACACACAAATATATAAGGGCATCAGAAACCACCAAATGATACATACTGCTTGATATAAAATCACATAGTTAAAGTGCCTGATACACAGATAGATATTGTTTCATATACAATTACATAGGTCGTGATATCGCCACATTGTGCGTTATATAAAGTAAGCTATAGCGGGATGTAGCTGTAAAGCATGTTATATAAAGTCACATAGAGCGTGACATGGCCGCATAGTGAGAGAGTGTGATATAGCCGCACAGTGCGCTATATAAAGTCACATAGAGCGTGATATCGCCGCATAGCGAGAGAGTGTGATATAGCTGCACAGTGTGTTATATAAAGTCACATAGAGCGTGATATCGCCGCATAGTGAGAGAGTGTGATATAGACGCACCGTGCGTTATATAAAGACACATAGAGCGTGACATCGCCGCATAGTGAGAGAGTGTGATATAGCCGCACAGTGCGTTATATAAAGTCACATAGAGCGTGATATCGCCGCATAGCGAGAGAGTGTGATATAGCTGCACAGTGTGTTATATAAAGTCACATAGAGCGTGATATCGCCGCATAGCGAGAGAGTGTGATATAGACGCACAGTGCGTTATATAAAGTCACACAGAGCGTGACATCGCCGCATAGTGAGAGAGCATGATATAGTGCGTTATATAAAGTCACACAGAGCGTGACATCGCTGCATAGTGAGAGAGCGTGATATAGCCGCACCGTGCGTTATATAAAGTCACACAGAGCGTGATATCACCGCATAGTGAGAGGGTGTGCTTTACCCGCATAGTGCGTTATATAAAGTCATATAGAACGTGATATAAATTCACATGGAGCGTAAGATGTAAGGCAGATTTTAGTACAGTAATAGACACTTAGCACGTGATATAAAGATAGGTTCTACTATGTGCAAAGTCACGTTATGAAATCTGCATTTTCATGTGACCAAATTGTCCTCAATACAAAAGCAACTACATTGCAGAAGAAACGGACACATAATGCGTCATGAAAGGTCAAGTACGAGATATAAAACAAGCCGAACTGTGCTCAAATACTGTGCAAAGAAAATCTGCTTCTCCTCCCTAACAATATAATCATAGCAATATTCTGTTTTGTATATCAATGTTTTAATAAGTTATGTTCATGTTTTGTACCCTGCCCCCTGTGTGTGTTTTGTACAATAAATATTCTTCTTCTATTGTCACAAAATAGCTCATTTTGTGTGGTAAACAATTGTCAGTCAGCGTCTACATATTATTTTGGCTTATTTGAGTTCTCGCATATATTTTGGAAATAACACTAATTCTACAAATGTCCACATGTACAGACAGTTCTTGTTCAGAATGCTGCCGGGGTTTGTCAACTTACTCGCCTGCGATATCTACACTGTGTAGACGCAGAAAATCGATTGGATTTGTATGTAAGGAGTTACCCCCCTTGAACCATTGCCTTCTTGCTGAAAACTTCGGTTGGTGAAGCGCAAAGCTTTGATAGTCGTCCGATAGAAATGTGAACTATTGTAAGATGAAAGCACACCTCCTTAAAACAACAAAACAACAACAATAATAACAATAACGAGAGAGTTGCAATATTAGTAGAAGTTACAGTAGTAGAGTAGTAGAGTATAATACAGTAGTAGCAGTAGTAGTGGTGGTGTTGGTAGTAGTAGTAGTAGTAGTACTAGTAGTAGCCTGAAAAATAATTTACTAATAAGTTTCACGCGTTACATAAGCTGTGTATATACAAAAATAGAATATAATTTAAATGTAACGCCCAGTCGATGAGACAATAAAACAATACATACATATATACATAAAACATATAACGGATGCTGTTCGTATCAACTATAATTTACGGTATGGTAATATACATAGTTAATATAATGTTCATGAATTAAAAACTTAATTGTTTTCGTTTATAAATTTTATAAAGTGTGCTTGTTAATAAGACTTGTACATTTTCTGACATTAAAATAACATATGTTTGTTTAAATCACTCAGATTTGTAAAGGTAGGATTTAATAACATACAACATTTAAAGCGTGCGTGTCTTAAATCTTCATAAAAAGGACATGATATTACAAAATGCAATTCATCTTCGATAATTCTGTTATCAAACTGTTTAAAACATTGTGGGCAAATACTATATAGAAAATGGGTTTGTGGTTTGTTAAAACGTCCAGTTTCTATGGCAAGGGGTAAAGATCCACATCTAAACAAAGCTAAAATTCGATGGTGGTCCCTATATCATACATTTAAAACGTACGATTTGACAACATTTTGCATCTTAAATTGCCTCAAAGTTCTAAGCTTATTGCCAATTACATTTTCGGTCATCCCACAATTCTCTGCTCCATATTTCATTATCAGCTGTAGTGAGAAACCCTGATATTTTCAATTGTTTTATTTCTTGTTTTGGTGAATACAAATATAAAAACAAACAATCCGCCGAACTGGTGGCAGATAGTTCCTCAGTTTGTTTACAAGAAATGACTACACAGCTGGTGACAATGATTAGATTCATATATTTGCTTTGTTCATAATACATAAGAGGCGGTCGGGTAGCCTTGTGGTTAAAGCGTTTGCTCGCCACGCCGAAGACCCGGGTTCCAATCCCAACATGGGTACAATGTGTGAAGCCCATTTCTGGTGCCCCCCGCCGTGATATTGCTGGAATATTGCTAAAGGCAGCATAAAACCATACTTACTCACCAATAATACATACACAATCGGGTTCATTAGAAATAGACGATATTGTCACAATTAGTGTGTATGCTATTCATTGCGTCTCGTGACGTCTGCTTATCTCACTATTGGTAATATTAGCACAAGCGTGTTGGCCAGTGTTAGGCAAACGGGGGATATCTGTCTCTATCCCCTCCAGTGACTTCACCATATTTTGTGTTTTATGAGAGACACAGCAACGAGTGAAAATGTCATCTTTATCAGATTACGAGATGAGATAAACTTGTTATTCGACAAGAGAAGCCAGTGTTCTATTTATTATGTAGTTTTCTCACTTATCTTGCACGTCCCGAAACTATGTCAATCAGACAGACTGGAGGTAGTTCCGGCAAAGCGTTTATTCCACTCGGTTGGAGCAATGGTTATGTTTAAATAAACATAGTATTTCGTCACCATACGCATAATACACATGTATACACATGACAGACAGATACACAGACAGACAGACACGCCAATTCACATTACATGTACATACATGTCATAGATACTTGTGGAACGTACACGTGACACACACAGACACACACAGAGACAAAAACACACGCATAATACATGCACATACATGCCATGTGAAACGTACACGTGACACACACAGCCACACACACACAGCCACACACGCATAATACATGTACAAACACGTCATACATACTTTTGAAACGTACACGTAACCCACACAGACACACAAAGACACACATGCATAATACATGTACATGCACGTCATGTGAAACGTACACATAACACACACACACACACAATGTATATATATATATGTACATACACGTCATACACACACAGACATACACATACACACATACACAGACACACAAAGACACACATGCATAAGACATGTACATACACGTCATGTGAAACGTACACGTAACACACACAATATATGTACATACACGCCATACACACACAGACACACACACACATACAAAGACACACAAAACCACACACGTACAATACATGTACATACTCGTCTTACATACTTTTGAAACGTACACGCAACACACACAGACACACACGCATAATACATGTACATACTCGTCATACATACTTTTGAAACGTACACGCAACACACACAGACACACACAGACACACACGCATAATACATGTACATACTCGTCATACATACTTTTGAAACGTACACGCAACACACACAGACACACACAGACACACACGCATAATACATGTACATACTCGTCATACATACTTTTGAAACGTACACGCAACACACACAGACACACATGCATAATACATGTACATGCACGTCATGTGAAAAGTACACGTAACACACACAGACACACACAATATATGTACATACACGCCATACACACACAGACACACACAGACACATACACACATACACAATCAAAAGCCATAATCACACACATACATATACACATACACACACATGCTGGCAGGTGCACGGACTGAGGTATACGTCAATGACGAATGCCTGACCCACCGGAAATGCGTTCCCGGATATGTTCGCACGTGCGCTTTCGACTAGGGTTATAAAATGCTCACCCAGTTGTAAGTATACACGATGGGCCTGAGCTTATCTGACTTAGTAAAAGATAACAGGTTTAAAAATGTGTTTTAAGAAGGAGGCGATTATCGCCTCTAGAACGCGATTATACAATATAGTTCAAGAAAGCAATCAGGGGAGGATCCGTATATGTTTTAAAGATTCATTTCTTTATAAAGGACAGTGTGTGATAAGGGCCTTTTTAACCCACATGATTTGTATAATTGAAAAAGGAGCAAATCTTTTTGAAACTGTTATGAACGTTATCAGATGTGTTTATACATGTATGAATGAGAACTACGGGGATTTGGTTCATTTCAACAAAACCATGTTTTGGACGTATTACAACACTAAATGAGGTAAAAAAACGTCTCGCAGATGTTTTCAGGAAGGACTTTTTGTAAATACACGTACTTAACAAGGGCGAGCGAGTCTTTGACCCAAGGAGATGCATGTGATACAGACAGACATATGATAATAAAGTCTTCAAGGGCCACGTTAGACAAACATTTAGTCCATGAAATCTTATATCACACTATACCCTTCTTGACTCTAAAAATACAAAAAATAATTTTCTCGATGATGATTGTGGAATAGAGCTAGTTAGAGCTGGCTAGACTTGCTTTTGTATACGTTTCTAGATTGTGTTTTGTTTCATAAAATAAATATATTTCACAGTCATGGTGCAGGACTAGGGTCGAGTAATTGTTCAGTTAGATTTGAAGTTGGAAAGAGTTGCCCTTTTCGTCCATTTTAGTCATAATGTTTTGAAAAGTGCCGTTCTCCTAACTTGCCCTTTGATTGTATGATGCGACAAACGGCCTCGTGTCCTCTTCCTAGAAAAACAACAACACATAACTACCCATGCTGATAGGATAAATGGCTTTGATACACTCCAGACAGTATACTGATGTTACTAAAAGCATTAATAAGAGTTGGGTCTGATTTCTGAAGCATTACAAGGAAGCCTCTTATCTCAAACTCGTTTAACTCGAAATCGTACTTCAGAAGAGTGAATGAGTATTGTTTTACGTCACTTAGAGCAATATCCTAACTGTTATAAATAATGAGTTTGAGGTTTTATTTTTTCAAATTTCGAAGTTAACAGAACTCTCGTTAGAAACACATGTATGAAATTAACTGTATGTATCTGAAAGTGACTTCACCTTTTTGGAACATGTTTAAATATGCATTAGTTGCTGTGTCAGGTGTTCGCTTTTTAAAACTATATTTTAAACTAAATTTTATTTTGAATAAAATAAGACGGTTAAAAGAACCCCGCCAAGTGTACAGGTGTGATATATCGCCAGCAAGGTGCTGGTCCTGTCTATGAAGAGTATCACAGAACAATGCATTCAATATGGTCTTCACTGGTATAAAAGCGGAGGCACTAGATCGCATCAAGGCTTAAGCGCTATGTGAAAACAGTCTGTAACCAACCTCGCATTAATTACTTAAAATGATCCGAACAAATAAGTCGACATCGTCGTCTCGACCCCAACCACCTGTAAAAGATGAAATTATTAACATTTTATGAAGATTACACCTTCTCCGTTGGGCTGATGTTGGGGGTCGTTGATCTTTTGATATTCGCAGCAGTAGGCTGGAACGCGTGCTTGATCTTGTGCTATTAATCTGTCATTACCACGTAATAAGACATAAACACGCCCTCGACCCCGATTATACCCGGAGTTGGCTCAGAGGTTTAAGTTTTACCTCATAGCCAAAATTTGAATATAATATCTATTTTTCAGTACTTGAAAAAACATCTGGACATCTTTGTGCTTCTCGTACCCGGTACTATTATTCAGGACGCAGGGGCATTCAAGTGATAATAAGGCGCACCCTTTTCTATTAAAAAATGCGTATTTTCATTGGTCAGTCCGCCGGCCGCGGCACGAGCAGCGCACGCGCTTTATTGTCACATGGCGCGAGGCAAGTTATCGAATCTTTCACGCTCGGACGAGCCCATTTGTTCTTTCATCTTTTCAAGCCCTGGGTTGAAAGATAATTTTCTCCGACACGCTGTTTCAGTTATGCCAGGTGAACAAAGATCGTCCAGAGAGGTTGTTTGATGTTCGAAATTAAGTGAAATATGACAGTTATCAAGGCGAAGTTGATGTGATTCTGTAGATAAGTTTGTTCGCTTGCTGTTCATTTTCAAATTGGTTTCCACGCTCAGCCGTCTTCGCTTGGGCGAGATTATCTGCATGTCTACGGTTTTAATGAAACCAGTATCGCATCCATATATCTATATGTCCAATCAAACTAACTGATAAGACAAAAAACAATGAAATATAAGTTACTGATAACAAAAAAAACAAAAATCTGTGTAAAATAAATAAGCGAGTGATTGACCTTCCACGATTTTGAAATTGAGAAAAAGAGCTTTCGTGGTGTATGTATTAAAAAATACGATTTATTTGTATGTTAATTATTACCGCACTCACGTATTTAATACAAAATTTTAATGTGGATTTAGCTCTTTTTCAGCGATAAGTAAATTTATTGTTATATATTCGTACATCTCCTTCCCATTTATGCGCACTATCTCTGTCATATATCATACATACAGTTTTCTGCTTGAGACAAATCATATAGTTTGCTGCCAGATCTGTGTACGTGTTTCAAATACACGCTACCTTTAATAAATTCGTACGAAGTCATCACGACCCGTTTCACACTTTTAACAGTTGGTGTTCCACGCGATTAAAGTTGATTTAAGAGTATGTGTTAATTTCACGAATGCTAAGCTAATACCAACAAATGTACGTTCTCTATAAACAAGAAAATAAACCCGAACAGTGTCAACTGCATATTTTTGAATTATTGAATTTAATCAAACTCATAATAATAACAATATGTGTCTGGAACCCAAAATAGGACCTCCAAATGTTCATGCAAATGTCATTATAGAAATTGAATGTCCATGGTGATAGCAAATTGTTTTCGGCGCTAAAATAATACATTCCACCATCTGTCGAGCTTAGGCTGTCGAGTCATTAACGATAACATTAGTGCGGGTGAGTAATTTTAACAATTTAGGATTACACATGCAGATTTAATCACATAAAGTGCCATTTATAATGTACTAAGCTTGGGTACCCTTAGCACGAACGCGGTCAGCCAATGCTATGTTGTAAACTATTTTGTCATTACCTTTATTCGATAATATTCTTTTTGAAAAAATTATTTCGTACTTATGTTAATGGTAAATAAACACCATAATATTTATTTTTAACGTCAATGTAATCATTCGTCTGGATATGGCACATGTTAATTGTCGGTTGTATTACTGTTCGACAAAGACATCATAACATTAAAATATTTTCACTGTCAATTTAGTTTCAACATATTTCTAACATTGATTTACCCCGACACTATAATGATAAGAAATAGTATCCATTGTTTGTAGACAAAACTCTCTTTTTTCTCAAACGCTACACACATTACTTGTTAAAAAACAACAATATTTAAATTTCACTCCAACAATTCGTACCAAACGTTTTGTTGAATCCGTGTAGTGTTTCGTGATGCTTAAGAACTGTTGACCTATAAGTGACCGACCATTTAACCATACTCAACCGAAAGAATATTTTTGTTTCACTTTAACCTTTCGTAGCAAAAACCTTCACAACAATGATTTAAGATGCGCACGTATACAGTTAGCGTGTACTGTTATATAGTAGTATATGCACCGAATTTAAGAATAACTGACCGTTAAGACTGAAATCGACCAATAAAGAAAAAAACCCATTGAGGCCAGAACTGTGTGTTTGGACAAAGCGTAACTGTGCTGTTTCACAACAAACATGGGCTAAACACCGATAAATATGCTATACATCACCACTGTGTGAATTTTATTTTACACCACTTTTAGCAATATTCCACCAATATCACAGCCGGCACCACACATTCTGTTCATGTCGGTGATCGAACCTTGGCTGTCGGCGGGCCGAGCGGACACTTTCATTACTACCAACACACTTCTGTGGTTGGTTGGTTGGTTGGTTTGTTTGTTGTTTAACGCCGCACTCAGCTATATTACAGCTATATGACGGCGGTCTGTAAATAATCGAGTCTGGACCAGACAATCCAGTGATTAATATCATGAGCATCGATCCACGCAATTGGGATCGATGACATGCATCAACCAAGTCAGCGAGCCTGACCGCCCGATCCCGTTAGTCGCCTTTTACGACAGGCATAGTCACCTTTTACGACAAGCATGGGTTGCTGAAGACCTATTCTACCCGGAATCCACACTTCTGTGACGTCATTCGTTCTTTATCCCGTGAAGACCCATGTTAGAATATATCTTCAGCAACCATGCCTGTCGTGAAAAGGCGACTGTGATTGGCGTAAGAGCGGGATCGGGTGGTCAGGCTCGCTGACTTGGTTGCTGCATACCCTAATTGCGTAGATCAATGCACATGATGTCAATCACTGGATTGTCAGGTACAGACTCGATTATTTACACAGACCGCCGTCATATAGCTGGAATATTGCTGATAGCGGCGTTAAACTACAAACAAACAACTCAACAAAGAACCCATACGAAATGGGCGAAGAGCCGCGCACCATGCATTGGGAAGATGAGCCCTCGACAGGGCTTGGTGCCCCTGCAACATTGGCAGAGAGCATATTCTATGTACATCTCGCTAAGGTGACTCACACAATAATATTACAAGCTACAGAGAGTTCTGGTTTAATTTTCAAATGTTTTACACAAGAGAATGTTTTGGCAAAGTCAAAAAGTAGGGATGTGTTTTTATAAGTAGGGGAAAAACTTCTTCTGTGGCTGCCATACTTCCCACATCTCCAGTGATCTGACCGTTTCGAATCTACATGCAGAACGAACCCATCCATGTCAACCACGCTGTGAATCAAAATGCCGACATTAAGACAATACTAAGAAAATGAACACATCATTAGTTTGAAAATATCCATGTTAGAAGAGCAAATAAAATGAAGCCTTTATCATTCAAATAATCGTTAAATTTCCGCGGTGGGGTAGCCTAGTGGTTAAAGCGTTCGCTCGTCTAGCCGAAAACCCGAGTTCGATGTCTCGATGTCCCAGATGGGTGAAGCCCATTTCTGGTGTACCACGCCCTGATATTGCCAGAATATTGCTAAAAGCGGCGTAAACCATAATCACTCACATATATCCATATTCCAGATACATTTTATGAATAAACGTTAGTTTCTGACACTTGACTAAATCACCCGTCTCGCCGAACGATGCTCACTTTTGTACACAGAATGGACTTATGGCGTCGCATTCAATGAATGCCACTTAAAATATTGATGGTCACTCTTACTCATAACTGATCACATATACACACTACAAGGCGGATATCTTGACACTCATCTGTTCGGCAAAACACATATATTTCTTCATGCTGTTTTGCCACAACAATAACAAAAGATATTTATGGCAAATTATCACGTACGTAGCCATGCCATGTGTTTTTTTTAATCTGTTTCTGTAATATGAGTGGGCGAGGTATTCAAATATAGACACGTCTTTATTGTAGTATTATTGTTTCATTGTCCTTTAACGCTTAATATAGCGTTTATACAAAATGAGTGTTCTTGTATTTTCTCCATTTCTTAAATCAAATTGGAAATACTCATCAGTCTAAGAACGTGAGAGTTCTATTTCATATGTCAATTTTATCTATGACGTTTATTTCTATCACTTTATAAAAAAAGTCCTTTCTTCAATTCTTGTTTAAATTTGACTGGGCAAACGATGAATACCTATTCTCATCCTGTTCGCGAGGAAACGCATTAACTAAACTTTCACACGGTTATTGAGCGGATGTCAAATGAAAAAGAAAAAAAATTGAATTGAAACGAATAATAATAAAATCCCTGACGCCAAGCCAACAGGTGCGACGTGTCGGTCAACAGGTAAGACAAATGGTCAGATATTGACCACAAAGGCTTTCCAGCCATGTCGCTGCATTCATATTTTGAATTTAAATGACTCGGATATGACCCTAGCTGAGTTGATCTAACCCCTCACCTCATCACAGCGCTGTAATACAATGCGAATCATTGGAGTGAGGGTAGGGAGTAACGGTCAGATTCCTGTCCCCTCCCTGGTCAGTTATTATCGGACGAGGGGCCACAAGGGCACGGGGCCGCTTGGGTAAAAAATTGAACTTTTGTTCTGTTGCTTGTGTCACCTTTTGCCACGTATTCAATTTTTTCCGGGTTTTGTTTGACCAGTTGAGCTTCGCAGGTGATCTTGGAGGGGGAGCTGACCGACGGTACACCCCGCCACCCCCCATCCCTGTATAGTCAGCACATAAAGGTTGCCGTAGCGGGTATGTAAGTCCAGCTGGCCTAATCCCTGGCCATGATTGGTCATCAGAATGACCGTGGTTTAAATAGCGTATCCTCATCTGCCCTTGTCCCCCCACAAACCCCCCTCACCGCTCTGGACAGCACCCCCTCCACCACCCCCCATGGGTCAACACTGTCATACAATATAATATGCGGCTATTCAACAGCTTCTTTTATCCTGCATTTTGTTAATTCATCAAGCTCGCTGCAGCTGCCGGCGATGTAATTACCCAGTCCCCGTGGACGCTGACTATAAGGGGCTACTTAGGTTTGACCATAGGCTAATAACCGACAGTTTTTTTTCCATAAAAAATATCAAAATGAAATAGGAAACCCGGTTGTCTTTGATAGCTGCCCACACGACCATCCCTGTCCACTGTTGTCCAGTTGCTGTATAAACACTATCAATAAGGGTATACATTTCAGGTTGTCAATCACTATGTTATTAGCAACCCATGCGATTAATCAGAAACCCTTGACCAACGAGATCCTTTTATAAATAATAAGCTTTGTCCGAGCGTTCACGCCTTTTCTTCCACAGAACAAAACATGTTCTAATTTTGTAATATATTTATAGTACAAAAGAACATTTTTTATTGCCTTTTGTAAAAATCTACGGAAATGCCATGCATTATATTCGTTACATTCATAATGACAACAATGATCATGATTTGAATGTATTTAGATGTGATTTCTGTGTGTATTTTCATAGAACAAAGAGAAATATTTGGTTTGGGGAGGCCATAGATGGCCCCTCTCTTGAAAAGCACATATATGCCCCAATGGTGTATTTTGTATTGAAGTTAACAACCTGAACTCCCATGGCCAATTCAGTGAATTATTCAAAGTTTCCTGTACAACTCCCGGATCCGCCTGAGTGAGTGAGTATGCTTTTAAGCCGCTTTTGGCAATATTCCAGCAATATCATGACGAGGAACACCTGAAATGGGCTTCACACATTGTACCCATGGGGGGAATCGAATCGGCGTGACGAACGGTTTAACCCACTAGGCTACCACGCGTGTAAGCTTGCTAAGGTTTACGAACTAATTTAAAATATTGTTATGAATATTTTATGTTCATTTTACTGGTAACTTGCCTGTTTATCATTCTATCAGTCAATGTTGCATATGAAAGTGTCTATCCACAACTATAGGAATAATGAACTTCAGAAAGAAAGAAGGCAATGAATCTAACAATGAGCAAATGCTAAATCTCGTAAGAAAAATGTAATTGAACAGCCTCCTTGGTCTGGTGGAAAGAACTTCTTTCCTGAGAGCGGAAGGCCAGTAGTTCGATTCCCGTCCGCGCCATACCAAAAGACGCTACAATATGTTACTGGTTGTTACCCTGCCTGGCGCTCGGCATTAAGGGGGATAAAACAAAGACTGGTCTGCGCGGATTCCGTAAACTGTGTCTGAGTGGGGTATTTATGTTGCACTGTGGAATGGTATCTCATTGTACTAGCGATATAAAACCGACATTAGTCCGGAGTAAACACACACACACACACACACACACACACACACACACACACACACACACACACACACACACACACACACACACACACACACACACACACACACACACACACACATCCATATCGCTATATATTAAAGTGCAATATGTTTTAACGGGACGTTAAACCCCATTTCACCCCACCTCACCTCGAAAGTAATTCGTGTTCCAATACCAAAAAAATGTCGACACATCAGATAATTTCATATTGATATCTAACAGGTATAATTCTTTTCTAAATGATGCAGATTTTGAGGGCAAAAAAGGCTCCTTATACTCCATCTACTGATTTGGTCAAGATATGTATCTATCGTTTATAGAAGGGATCTCTCCATGTCTGTTGACATCAAATATACATATTATCACGAGTAGATAAGGTAATAAAATCCGATCTTTGTAAAGGATGTTTATCATATATCCACGAGTACTGATAACTATGTTTTTAAAAGACACGAGTGGTAAATACTATCTATAATTCTGTTTTAGTATGTACGGTCGTATATATCTCAAACTGCACATATTCAGAAATATCCGACAGGGCATATCTCTGTGGAAGCCAGTGTTGGATGATAAGTGCATATAGAAATATCACGAATTGAAAGAGGTGATAGATAATGGGAGAGAGATAGATAGGGAGAGAATGGCAGATAGAACGAGTTAAAGCAAGAGAGAGATGGAGAGAGAAAATGAGGGAACGCGCGAGAGAAAATAGGAAATCGGAAACAGGAAACAGTTAATTTCTACAAACCACCGGCGGTGGTACAAAGAGAACAAAGGACTAAGCATGTACACAGAAAGCATTAATATGTGATAAGATGACAGCATGTCATGTATGGGTATAATATATCTTTCTGTTTTGTGTTTTCGTACTGCTTTTAATATTTCGTCAATAAATAACGATAGGTTCTTAAGATCTCTAGCTTTTTGACTGCACAGTAACCTCTTAAATGTATTCTGGTAAGCAATTGGTAAATATACAAGTCTGTGTTTTAGCAGACAGAGCCTGGCATCTCAACGGATGATGAAATTCGTCTGCATCTGAAGGAGAGATGCACAGTTCACAGGCCTCATCTTCTTCTGTTCAATTTTCCAACGACCGGTTTCATGTTCTGAGTTTTATGATTGGGATATACATATTTTTGTGTCATTAAAAGGTATCTTTCAAATTTTGTTTTTTCTGTCACATACTGATAAATGTAGCCTTTACTGCTCAATGCCGTGTGGCATCTCCATTCTTGGAGGAATTGATCCTGCAGTACCTCGCCTACCTTAGCAACCAGCCATGCGGTATTACAAATAACAGGGTTGTAGAATATGTGTGTTAGTCCACAGTTATTAAATATAGTATTAATACATACTAGCTAGGTATTACTTTCACTATAATTCCGTTTAACAAAGTGATAAATCATTTGTAAAAGTTTGTTATCACACGCAGGTGTTGCGATGCTATGCCAGAAGTGAAGCCAGTTTTGAAATAGTTATGTGTATATTTTTCTGGCATAAGTTCCCATAAACCATACAATTTGGAATTGATGCTCTTAATCCGGTAGCAGATTTAAAAATGTTTAAATGAACACGCTCAATAATTTGTAAATTTTCGTATCCCCATATTTCTGAACTATATACTAGTAAGAAGATAGGTGATACCATAGAATCAAAATCCGAGATAAGACAAGCGAGAGGTAAATTGATATTTCTTGCTCTCTTCAGGAGACAGAACATAGCTTTCTCGGTTTTAGAGGCAATAGATTTAATAGATTTAATTATGTTTATCATCCTTCGGTTTCTGAAGGTAAAACTAGCTATCTATCATCTTGAGATGTTTTCCACCATACATGATCTGGACTTTACGTCAATAATAAGGTTGCTTCCTCACCAAGATTGTAATCAACATTTACACCATGACAGTTATGGTCTAATAGAGATTCCTCGAGGTCGTTTATATACAATGAAAATAGTAATGGGGACAGTTGCAATATTAGTGTATCTCATTGGAAACCATCGTTGGATAATAAGTGCGTACAGATATATTAATAATGAATTGAAAGAGTGAGCGAGAATGAGAGGACAGAGATAGAGATAGCGATAGAGAGAGAATGAGAGTAAGAGCGAGATCGATATAGAGAGATAGAGAGAGAATGAGAAAGAGTAAGAACGAGATCGAGAGATACAGATGATAGAGAGAATGAGAGTAAAATCGAGATCTAGTTAGCGAGAGAATAAGAAAGACATAAGAGCGAGATCGAGAAATAGAGAGAGAGAATGAGAAAGACGTAAGGGCGAGATCGAGAGATAGAGAGAGAATGAGAAAGACGTAAGAGCGAGATCGAGAGATAGAGAGAGAGAATGAGAAAGACGTAAGAGCGAGATCGAGACATAGAGAGAGAATGAGAAAGACGTAAGAGCGAGATCGAGAGATAGAGAGAGAGAATGAGAAAGACGTAAGAGCGAGATCGAGACATAGAGAGACAATGAGAAAGACGTAAGAGCGAGATCGAGACATAGAGAGAGAGAATGAGAAAGACGTAAGAGCGAGATCGAGACATAGAGAGAGAATGAGAAAGACGTAAGAGCGAGATCGAGAGATAGAGAGAAAGAATGAGAAAGACGTAAGAGCGAGATCGAGACATAGAGAGAGAGAATGAGAAAGACGTAAGAGCGAGATCGAGAGATAGAGAGAGAATGAGAAAGACGTAAGAGCGAGATCGAGAGATAGAGAGAGAGAATGAGAAAGACGTAAGAGCGAGATCGAGAGATAGAGAGAGAGAGTGAGAAAGACGTAAGAGCGAGATCGAGAGATAGAGAGAGAGAATGAGAAAGACGTAAGAGCGAGATCGAGAGATAGAGAGAGAGAATGAGAAAGACGTAAGAGCGAGATCGAGAGATAGAGAGAGAGAATGAGAAAGACGTAAGAGCGAGATCGAGAGATAGAGAGAGAGAATGAGAAAGACGTAAGAGCGAGATCGAGATAAAGAGAGAGAATGAGAAAGACGTAAGAGCGAGATCGAGAGATAGAGAGAGAATGAGAAAGACGTAAGAGCGAGATCGAGAGAGAGAGAGAATGAGAAAGACGTAAGAGCGAGATCGAGAGATAGAGAGAGAATGAGAAAGACGTAAGAGCGAGATCGAGAGATAGAGAGAGAGAATGAGAAAGACGTAAGAGCGAGATCGAGACATAGAGAGAGAGAATGAGAAAGACATAAGAGCGAGATCGAGAGAGAGAGAGAGAATGAGAAAGACATAAGAGCGAGATCGAGAGATAGAGAGAGAGAATGAGAGCGGGAGTAAGATGGAGATCGAGGTAGAGATGGAGATAGACAGAGAGAGAATGAGATGGAGAGAGAGTAGGAGTAAGATTGAGATAGACATAGACAGAGAGAGATAAAAACAGAAAATGAGAGAGCATAGTAAGTAGCAGCCAAGTAGCATTAGTAGTGTTGGTGCTGTTGGTAGTAGTAGTAGTAGTAGTAGTAGTAGTAGTAGTAGTAGTAGTAGCAGCAGCAGCAGCAGCCGTAGTAGTAGAATAACACTTAGTCAATGAATACATGTCTTTAAGATAATAAAAATACTTTTTCGAAGGAGCCTTTCATCTTCTGCTGTTTTCATCAAGCACACTAGACATGGTTTGTTTGATCTAGACTTGCCAAGGCTTTTATTAAAAAATATACCTAAAAAATATAGATTCCACAGTCATGGTACAGGACTATCGTAGTAGTAGTACAGAAAGCATCAGATAGCTTCACTGATCTTTCAGTATATTACAGCTGCTGTCGACAACATCAGCCTGTCTCTTGTCTCACTGCTGTGGAGAATTGTGATTCTACATAATCAAATGTATTCACAAACATCACAGTAGCTGTGAGTTTTAAACCTATGTTAACAACTTATCGTTTTTATGACCACATTTTGCACCAACCACAAATGTCATTTGGCATTCTATGGAACCCATATAATTTGAAAAAAATATTTTATTTACAAACCGAGAAATGGCCTACATATGCTGGGTGATGATTATGTAACAGTACTACAAATGTGTGACGTCAGTGAGTGAGTGAGATGGGTTTAATGGCGATTTGATCAGTATTCTAATTATAGATTGGTGTGGGAGGAAAGCCTGAAGTGATGCCGAAGTGATGAGTTTTTAGACGTTAACCGCTTTGGTGAAATCCACGATATTGTTCTGGCACAAATAATCAGGTAGAATCGGGATTCGAACACAAGATCGTAGGTGTTTTGAAAGCCCAAGGGACACAACTCCGTACAGAGAATTGCAGCGAACCTTAGACGAACCTTTAGACGAACCTTGAACCCGTGAGGTCACAGATACATCTATATAAATAACACCCTATATTCTAAGTAGACATGCATCCTACAGATCCACATTAAATATAAACATACGTTCTAAAATACTTTATTGTTACAAATCAGTAGTGTTGGCCTCAGAACCCATAAATCTATCATTCTACAATGTCCATTCATCAGCCGCCTTCACATGTCTTTAGACAAATGTTTGCACTCATCGGGTAATATAATCATCAATATTGCATAGTAACCTGTACATGACATTCACATGGCGTGACAAGCACCAGTGGTATAGCTCGAGTCTATTGTTGTCCGGGAGAGACAGTCGTCCAAGTCTGGACGTAATGCCAGGTCACGCAATGGGGATTAACGCTGCAACTCGCGCTGGCCATTGGAATCAATCTCTCTTACGTCTTTCAATCATTCACTTGGCACATTGGTCAAACTGGCCATTAGCTAAAACCTCGGCTGCTTCGTCCCCAGTGACCAGCGCCGGCAATCTATTATGCATCGATCGACTGGTCAGTCCAGGGTCTGGACGGAGCAACTGCTTCCTTCACGCAATGTATGACGCCATCTTGGATTTCAGCTCTGCGACACGTCACTGGGGAGATTATGGGTTGAAAACTATCAGTATGCTGGGAGAGACAACATGTCCTGAATGATGGTACGAGGCCATGGTTGTGAAATGTTATGGAGATACATCATAATATTTAGGTTCCTTTAAAACCGTTGTGACAAAAATAGCTTAGGCGTAACTGTTTACTGAACGTACAATGTATTCACAGGTATGTCACGCAACGATATCATCATCATTTTAGCCACAATCACCACTATCATCATCAGCATCATCATCATTCTCACCACAATCACCACTATCATCATCATCATCATCATCATCATCATCATCATCATTCTCACCACAATCACCACTATCATCATCATCATCATCATCATCATCATTCTCACCACAATCACCACTATCATCATCAGCATCATCATCATTCTCACCACAATCACCACTATCATCATCATCATCATCATAATTAAGATGTACGATTGAAGAAAAAAAATGCAGCAAAGAGGGTTTGGGTGATCCTGGCACAGTCAGACTGGTTGGGCTCATCATCAGCTCAGGGCCCTTTCCCCCTCTACACGCAACCCAGACAGCGAATGGGACTTCTCCCAGGAAGCGTTGCCTCGTCAAACCCACCCAGAACGTTTAAGAGAATGTGAAGACTCCTCAACACTGCAGCCTTCAGCATTACCCAGATTGTCAAAAGGGCTGCATTCCTGGCAGCAAACCCAGGTGCTCTCCCAATGTCAATCAACAGATTTGGAAGGTGCGAAACCTAAGGTACCGAGAATAATGAAGAGTCGGACATCTTGGCACTTGGGATGCAAGCAGGACATTTCGAAAGCGAGGTCCGCATATTCGTCCTGTTTTTCCTGATCATAATTATTATGATTATGATTAGTGAGGGGAGGTGAGGTGAAATGGGGTTTAACGTCGCGTCCAAGATTATTGCACCTATAATATAGCAACGTGCATGCACGTGTGTGTGGCTGCTTGTACTAGTCTGGACTAATGCCAAATGTTATAATTCTAGAACACTGAGATACCATGCCGCAGTTTAACATGAATACCCCACTCAGACACAGTATACTGACTCCGAGCCGACCAGTCCTTGTTTTGCCCCTTAATGCCGAGCGCCAGACAGGGTTACAACAAGTACCATCCTTTAACGTCTTTTGGTATGACGCGGCTGGGGATCGAACCCTGGACCTTCCGCCCTCCGGGCGGACGCTCTACCATTAGACCACGGAGGCGGTCGATTATGATTAGTATTAGTATCATATGAATATCATTACGGAACATAAAGTGTCATTGTATTTTAAGAGCAGCATACGAGCGATGTGTTTTAGACATATGAGCTGCAAAAAGAATACATACTCATTACTTCAGACAAGAGTAACATGCAATGACTCTGTGATTATCGCTGTCTAGACACACCTGATCCATCGAGTGACATCATAGATGTTAAAGGTTTACATAACCCTGCACATTGATACTCCGAGATTGGATTTCCAGGGCGATATGTCAACCGTCTGACCGTCCGAAAACTTTGCTTCCGGAGATTTCAGCTGATCATATATCTTGCTTGCTTGTTGTAAGCGCAACCAGACTGAGGATCTTCTGACCAGAATGGCTGGTGAGTCGACGTCGCACTTGGATTGTCACTGGCAAGGACCTCTGGAAACCTGGGTACGTAGAATTGGTCTCCAGCAAGGTGTAAGAGGCAACTTAATGAATCGGGTGGCCAGTTTTGGTGACTTGGTTGAAGGCGGGTCAACGTACCCCGACGGCGTGGACCGTTGCTTTCAATATCAATCACTGGATTGTCTTGACAGGATTATTTACAGGAAGCCGCTATATTTTGCTGGAATATTGCTATGTGCAGCGTTAAAGATCACACGCACGCGCGCACGCGCGCGCGCGCGCGCACACACACACACACACACACACACACACACACACACACACACACACACACACACACGCCACCACCACCACCAAGCCCTCCCACCATCATTTTCTGTACTCGCTTTGAGGAACAAGGTTTCTATACTTTTCGCAATATTCCAACAATATCAATACGGTCCAAGTCTAGGATGGACAACACAAATTGAACCCGGAGGAATCTTCAGCGAACGCGTTAACCACTTGGCTACCACTATCCTGCCTGTACAACCCATCGTCTCAGTTGAGGCTAATTGGCGTGGTGTGTCATTGAGCTCCGCCCTTATTCAGTCGCAGGACTGACAACACTCTGTGTGACATCTTCCATATGGCTACCAGTATGTATGTGACAGACAAGTCCATTCTCTCCGTCCGACCCGTGAAGACCGTGTTGGAATAGGTCTTCAGCAACCCATACTTGCCATAAAAGACGACTTTGATTGTCGTAAGAGGCGACTAACGAGATCGGGTGGTCAGGCTCGCTTCGATCGATGCTCATGATGTCAATCACTGGATTGTCTGGTCCAGACTCGATTATTTCGATTATTTACAGACTGCCGTCATAAAATTGGAATATTGCTGAGTCCCGCGTTGAACAACAAACAAACAAACAAACATTCTCGGCGTCTATTTTGTTCCACTGATGATACAGTGCATTATGCACAGTTACAGCTGACTGTCATGGGCAAACTACCATACTCGGATTTATTGTCTAAATTAGATAGCTGAAAAGAATTCGATTCGTCCCAAAATAATTCTTCCAGAGTACCTCTCCAATGATTCCTCCAAACGCCATCAGTGAAAATGTTATACAGTGAAACCTGGACACACTCATATATGTTAGATCAGACGCCAGATGATCCGTGTTTAGACATAATACCTACATCTCCTTCATGTACTCTTTGTATTTTCCTATACTGAATTCCACAGTTTGTGTGATCCCATTTGAAGTCTCGTCCGTCAGACGAGAACAGGAAATTTGACGGTGATTAGTTTCCCCTGTTACGCACGAGGACTAAAGACAGTTTCCCAGTCCATTACAGCACTGATGTAAATACATCATATTTTCCGACATATCACCAATTAATACCTTTGATCAGTCTTAATACCTCTTCCGGTTTTTATTTTCACACATGACATGCGCAGTCTTGTGCGACTTCCGGCACGGCATTGCCACGCGAGTGAGCTTTGAAAACATCCTTTGTGGTGTTCGTACAAAGAACGACTTCAATGCCGAAGCCAGGCCATGGGTATTGGATGAATGACAAAAATGAGAGACTAAAACAACGTGCTCCAAATCTTATCTATAAAATTTCCAGGGATTGTAGTGATTACAGAAAAGATAATTAACACTGTAATGATACAAAAACCTAACTTTAACTCGCATTATTATTTCTTCATCTCGTTACTCGGTATTTCTCATCTCGAAACTCGCTATTTCTCTCGATGCTCAGTACCTTTCATCACGATACACAGCACCTCTCATCTCATTTCTAAAATGTTATTATTTTAAGAAATAGTGTTATTGTATCGAAGCATGAAAATTGGATGTATGATAAAACACTTCAAAATTGGTGGATATATTAAGTATTTAGGACTAAATAATGTCCTCAAGCCTAAATTGGTCCAAGGCTTGTAAGACGAATTATTTTGACAGGCATTACTTAGAAGCTGACGGATGACAAAGTAGAGACAATTTATGGATAACAACTTTTTCATAAAGAACTTGTTATCCACAAATTGTCTCTACTTTGGCTTGAAAGACCTTAGCGCTTCAGGCATCTAGACAATGTTTCCTGTTTATAAATTATTTAAAGAAAACAAATGTATTATCATTTTCCACAGCTAATTGTATATTTGATGGTAAATTAATACCCATTTTGTTATGCGGCTAGGAAATATGGGGCATTTAATATTTTGAATCATTTGCAAATGTTCATACTTTGTATTTAGGCGGTTGGTATGCATTGGTAAATGTGCTCCAAATAAGACAGTACCTGGTTAAACAGGTAGCTGTAGTTTATAATTATGTTCATAGCCAGCTGATAAATATTGGATAAAATTGTTAAAAATAAAAGCTCATGCGTACCCATTTCAATGCTGAAGCACTTAGATGATGAAGCGAAAACGACTTTGGTGTCTGCTGTAAGAAGCATATTATCTAATACTGGATTTTCCTTTGTATGGATCTCACAAGACACCGGTATTGAAAAACTATTTTGAAATACATTTAAACAAACAGCATTAGATATATGTCAGCAAAACTGGCACCAACAAGTGTCCACTTCACACTTTCTCAAGCATATTCTATTATCAAATCGTTCTTACAACCAGAACAGTAATTAACTGTATTACTGTATTAATATAAATCGCTATCGAGGGCTCTTTGTAAATTTAGAATATCTCTCCATAACTTCCGTTGTCAATAAATGTCGTAGAACCAAGGATATGGATTTTGTAAATTGTGTATGTACTAACTGTACCAACAAGGCGATTGAAGACGAGTTCCATGTTCTTTTCATATGTGAAAAATATAAAACGCTGAGATCAAGTTTTCTGTCTAATACAGATATAACACACAAATACAATCAATTAATGATCAATTTGTTAAATTCCAACAATGAAGACGTTATAAAATCTTTAGCAATGTATTTAGACTAAGTTGAATGTATATTATGCTATGTTCAAGGTCACGTTGATTTTAATGTATTTGTTAAATAAAACTGCACTATGGTCCATATGACATTACAAGCTGCATAAAGTGAGTGTCTGTCTGTCCGTCTGTCTGTCTGAATTCTCATATTGATTCTCGGTCCTTCTCATCTCGATACTTCTCCTCTAAATACTCAGTCCTTCTCATCCCGATACTTGGTCTTTCTCATCTTGATACTCTTTACTTCTCATCTCGATACTCAGTCCTTCTCATCCCGATACTCAATACTTCTAATCTTGATACTCGGTCCTTCTCATCTTGATACTCGGTCCTTTTCATCCCGCTATTTGGTCTTTCTCATCTTGATACTCTTTATTTCTTCTCTCGATACTCGGTCCTTCTCATCCCGATACTTGGTCTTTCTTATCTTGATACTCTTTACGTCTCCTCTCGATACTCAGTACTTCTCATCCCGATACTTGGTCTTTCTGATTTTAATACTCTTTCCTTCTCATCCCGATATTTACTACTTCTCATCTTGATACTCAGTACTTCTCATCTTGATACTCTTTCCTTCTCATCCCGATACTCAGTACTTCTCTTCTTGATACTCTTTACTTCTCATAGCGATACTCAGTATTTCTCATCTTGATACTCTTTCCTTCTCATTCTGATACTCAGTACTTCTCATCTTGATGCTCTGTCCTTCTCATCCCGATAGTCAGTACTTCTCATCTTGATACTCGGTTCCTCTTAAGAGGAAACCCGTAACATGAGCGTTACTAATGCGCATGTGCAATGGACATCGTAAATCGCTTTGAAAGTCGATAGAAGTGGACAGTGTCGCGAGTCCTGAGACGGCTAAAAATAACTCATTGATTTCTACTAATGTTTCGCTCACGTAAACATCTCAACTACGGGTTTGGTGAAATCAGACAGATACAATGTGTTTATTACTTTGTTGAGACTATGTAGTATTCGCGAGATGATGTGACGTCAAACAACTGTCTAGTATTTCTATTGAATCAACTATTTCACTGCTACTTGTATATTATAGTTATATACACGAGATAAAGTCTTGATAAGCTCTGTCACTTGTTACATATCTGCGAAAAGTTTAAAGCGTGCTTTCTGAATTAACAAACAGATCAGAGCGGAATAGTTAGAATAATTACATCAGTTAATAACAATATATACTTTACATTTTCATCGGACCTAAATTATTTGCCGAATCTATTATTTTTATGTATAAGGATTTTTGATATTGCCTCCGGTGATATTTCGGAATTTACGTTTTTCACAAAAAAACAAAAACGACTCAATATCACTGAGTCTCGTTGTCATGACAACTGTGCGTTGTTGTTCGGTTTGATCTTTGAACTAACTGAGACAGATAAACAACGTCCATCTAACAGCCGTGTGTTTACCAGTTAACTCCGTGCGATTAGTGAAGTCACCATGTCATGTGTTATCGCAGCTCGATCTGTCGCAACACGCACGAAGTAAACAAACTGACCGCGAGACACGCGCTTGTGACGTCACCACTGCCTCTGGTCACTTGTTGGTCAGTAACCATGGCCGATGCACGTAAAGTAACAAGGAAAGGTTTTGTGAAGGAAGTACAGAGGTTTTAGCCGATATGACCAGCGGAAGGTGTACTGGACTCACGAGTGGACACTGGGGAAAGGTGACGCGGTGCGTGGACTGACCACATCGTGTTAAATCACGTAGATTAGGCGTAAGTCTCGTAAAGCACGTTGGTTGCTTTCCATTGGGCGCCAAGTGTGCTCACAAAAAGAAATCGGAGAGTGAGGCTACTGGACATAATCGTCGGCTGTAAGAATGTAAATCTCAACCAGGCGAATCTCGCCGCATGGGTTCGAAGTCACACAAGAACAACCAGGTCATGTTTGGTGGTCGGTCTTCCCAGACGGCAATCCCGTGTCGTCAGCTCTCAGTTGTTGGTATTTTCCTGAACTATCCGATCCGAAATCACGACGTATGACAAAAGATACTGATGACAGGGTTTTCGTTAATGTATTCTATTGGTTATGTTGATAGTGAGTGAGTGAGTGAGTTGGGTTTAACGCCGCTTTTAACAGTATTCCAGTTATATCGCGGCGTGTCAGCTTAATGTGGGAGGAAAGCCCGAAGTGATGCAGGTCTTCGACGTTTACCACTTCGGTGAAACCCACGAGCACGGGTTTGGTGCTGACAAACCTAGAAACATAATCGGGGCGAACCGGGATTCGAACCCACAATTATAGGTTACTGGCGTGCCCAAGGGACGCAACTCTGCACAGCGAATCGCGGCGCCTTAGACGACTGGGCCACCCGTGCCCCCGTTATGTTGATAGAGTACTAGCACTAGGCCAAGGCACATATTGGCCATTTTAAAGAGGGCGATCAAATATTTTTGATTTTTGTGTGTGTGTAAAAGGAACTTATTAAACTATGTATAATCGGATTTTTAGGGAAGAGTTATCTTTCCCTGCCTAATCTCGCTCGGGTGTACTCGGGTTATTCCAGTGTCTACATCATACCTTGTGCAGCAATAGAGTAGTAATATTGCATAAAGTCACTGTAACGCCAGATCCCGCCGCCTCTAGTTCTCATAACATGATGGCCGTTTTTTAAGACGTTTATTTCTTTGCACAATATAAATTTAGTATACACTTTGATTTCAAGACAAAAACGAACGGGTTACCAGCACATCAGTTTCACGAATGCCACCAGTTTGTGAGGAGTGATGTGATAGTCACCTGCACGAAAATAGTTCCAACATGGATTCCACCGTGCCGTATGCCCTTATTGTTTGTAACGGATTTTCTGGTTGAGTATGTCAACAAAAAAATGACAATTAATTGACTATCTTTTGACAAATTGTTTCTCTAATTATGTGTCAGCATTTACATATTTTAAGTACACGCCACTTTTTCCAAATAACTGTGTAACCTTCTTTGCCAAAAAAACTGTATCCGCGCATGCATATACGTAGATGACCCCACTGGAGGTCACAGATATCTGTTCGAGCGTTAAGTCAATCAAAGAGCAACATGCAAGCTTCATATTTAAAGAAGGCGTCCCCGAGGTCTCTCCTGTCTCAGATGAATAATCAATGCCAGAAGGCCCTAGGCAACTTAACTTGGTGTGGGCAATCGGTAGTAATAGTTTCAAGCACTGATTTCAAAATAGTTGGGCTGATTGTGAAATATATTTCCAGTAACTAGTAATAGGTTTCAAATAATGACACCGAAGTACTCCGTACATATAAATATATTAGTATTACAAGGGTAGATTAACGTTAATATTACTGTGATGGCATTTTGAAACATTATTGACATTTTCAATCAGCTTAGCTATTGATCGAAAGGAGTCATGTCAGACTGGCGAAAAGATCTAGAGAGAGAGCCGCAAACAGATCCAGAGAGACGCGAACAAAGACTGGCGTTTTGCTATTGCGACAGCTCAAACATATTCTTGATTTATATCACCTTAAACGCGGATTGAAGACTTTAACTTTAACCTTTCAATGTATTGATTCGTGATGGTCCTGCCTTCCGGATGCAATGTTAAGGGGCATGTGATAGTGGAAAGAATCAAATTACTTAGGTGAGTTACATAGTGAGTGAATTGGATTTAACGCCGTTTGAGTATATAAACAGTTATATCACAGTGAATATCGTTATTCTGTGTTTGTGAATATTTGCTCGAGGTCCTAACAATCCAATTGCTGTTTTCGCCAAGGGACGAATCTTCCTGACCGTTACGGAAAGGAGTTGTTGAAACAGTCCTTAGTGTTAACAGTGAACAAATGTTAACTGTACAGTGCTACCCAAGTTTGTATCATTAAATGAACATTAAGTCTCTGAAATGAAGCTCTTTGTTCGTTTACATTGCCTATGAATACGTAATAGAAAGGAGTCCAGAACCCAGGGAATATGTTCAATTTAGACACTGACAAAATCTCTAGACTTGCTTGGAGATATCTGATATGTTATTTTCAGGGTCTGTCTGCGAGACTGATAGTTCACGAACTAATTTGTAGTGTACATTACTTTTTCATATCAAATATCAGTTCAAAGAGCAGAAGGAAATCATGGCAACAGCAACATGACATTAAACGAAGACAAAGACGTTCCTTCATTTCAAAAGCCACCAACGCTGTAGAGAATTACCCTTTGTGCCATGTCATATTCTTCCGAAGCATAACATAAACGGCGGAATTTAGAGTTTAATATGTTTTGTTGTGTCATATCTATAAAAATGACCAAGGTAAATCGTTCGAGGAAATAATGAATTCAAATTTCGGTCATTATAAAGGTAATTATTTTTGGCAATATCAAAACATCTGTTGGGATTTTTTCTAATTGTTTGCGGCTATTTATATTTAGATTACCAGTGTATTTATTCATTTTGCATGTGGCTTAATACTTCAAGCTATTATCACCTCATCTATTCAATTAGCCTTGATGAGTGTGAAAACACCGTTGTGATATCTGTGATAACACAGGGTGGGTTGCGTGGAGGTAACACACCGTGGAGTATGCTAATGCTCGTGCTTCCCTGGTCGCGTGGACGAGATAAGAGCGAGTCAGGGTGGTTTTACGCTGCTAATACGGCGAGGGACACCCGAGATGGGCTTCACACATTGTACCCATGTGGGGAATCGAACCCGTGCCTTCGGTGTGACGAACACACGCTTTAACCCTCAACCACTCCACCACCCTCGAGATAAGACATGGATGTGGGAGGTTGCATTTGTGTATGCGGGTGGGGGAGAGGGGGTGATGGTGCAGAGAGGGTGTAAGGCATACAACAATTAGGGAGGTCGAGGGTGGGGTGGGGTGGGGTCGTAGTAATGTTGGGTAAGAATAATCCTGTGACTTACAAACAAACGCACTACAGACACTTCTTCCAGAGACGTTCACTACTTCCTCTTGCGTTCTGGGCGGTCGGATAGCCTAGTGGTTAAAGCGTTCGCTCGTCACGCCGAAGTCCCGGGTTTGATTCCCGACATGGGTACGATGTGTGAAGCCCATTCCTGGTGTCCCCCGTCGTGATATTGCTGGAATATTGCTAAAAGCGGCGTAAAACCGTACTCACTCACTCACTCACTCTTGCGATCTTCTTTTTAAAACCTAAATCAGTATATTTAATTCGTACCTCCCCACCTCTCACATATAAATTCAGTTCTGTTTATGTCTGTGGGTAAATATAGTTAGTTGTTCATCGGTAAGCTGTCTATTATTTTCACATTTCAACGAGATAGATGTGTGTGGAATAGTTCAGTGGTACGGTAATATAACAGCATTGTGTTGCCAACATTGGCTCGTTAGTGTGCAGCAACCTCGTCAGTGACGTAATGAAGTAATTAGTAACACAGAGGGAGGAGAGCACTTCACCACAGACCATTGACGTGACCTGTGTAGCTGCGTATTTGCCAACCCAGACTTCATCCAACAATGGCTTATAGGGCTTATAATGTAAAGTTTGTTAATATGAGGTGAACTTTAATATGCTGAACGTGTAACCCCCCACCCCCCTACACACACACACACACACACACACACACACACACACACACACACACACACACACACACACACACACTCACACCACCACACAAGTGTATATGCATAGGAGTTATGTTTTGAACCTTTTTTATAATGACTATACGGTTGCAATCTGATAAAATTGTTTGTTTAACGTCGCGTGCAAGATTATTGCACTTATATAGCGACGTGCATGTACGTGTGTGTTTATGTGGCTGCTTGTACTAGTCCGGACTGATGCCGATTTATAGTGCTAGCACACTGAGATACCATGCCGCAGTTTAAGATGAATACCCCACTCAGACACAGTATACTGACTCCGAGCCGCGTCATACCAAAAGACGTTAACAGATCGTACTTGTTGTTTCCCTGTCTGGCGGTCGACATTAAGGGGCTAAAACAAAGGAATGGTCAGCTCTGAGTCAGTATACTGTGTCTGAGTTGGGGATTCATGTTAAAATGCGGCATGGTATCTCAGTAGGCTAGCATTGTAAAATCAAGATTAGTGCATGCACTTCTCTATATACATGTAAGTGCAATAATCTTGAACGCGACGTTAAGCCCCATTTCACCTCAAAGTAATCTTATCTCTGTCTTTATGTTTATAGTGGACACTTCCTAGAAGACGTCTAGTTGATAACTAAGCTGTAAACAGTTCTTTTCATCCTTTTCCGATAATTTAAACGCGGTCTGATGCCTTAACATGTTTCTCCAAGACTCTGCATGTGTTCGATACAACGAATTTCACAACAGTATAGATCTGCTGTAAACGTACGTGCTTCGTATTGACGCTCGAAAGGGGCGGGGTAAAAGAGGATTGACACAATTAGTTTTCATAGGCATATTAACATCCAAAATTGGGGATGTTAAGATCCTGGCATGTGTTATATATATGACATAACGTGTTTAGTTAAAACATACATAGTTTCTGCTCCTTGTTTAACTTAAATATAAATATATAAATCATAAGCACATGTGTTATACCTTAACACAAAATCTATAAAAGCGACATTAGTCCGGAGTAAGCACACACACACACACACACACACACACACACACACACACACACACACACACACACACACACACACACACACACACACACACACACACACATATGTATGTGGTTATATCTTCATGATGGACACGACTCTTCAGGACAATTCAGTATTACAGCAGATAGCAGGGAAAATGCATTGTAGTTTATATGGAAGAGAATATACTAGATTTAAAGGTGATAGGAATAATTATACAGTTCATTTGAATCTGAGGGTATTATGTTCAACTGATAGATTATGTTTATGTGTATACACGTACAACGCTATAACAGAGTATTGATGCAGGGAACATATACCTTTCACTCATATTATCAACTAAACATATACCCACTGGGAAGGGTAATATATATTATAAAATTATTTCCATTTAGAAGGAGGAACGCAAAGACTAAAACTAGGACTAGTGTCATATTAATAATCCATTACATCATATTTGATATTGGTGTAGAACACTTTTAACATTGAAGGACCACCACCGTGGTCTTGTGGAAAGAGCGTCGGCCTTGAGAGCAGAAATTATTTCAAAGTCGGTGGTTCAATCCTTGGCCCGCGTCACACCAAAACACGTTAAAAAATGGTAGTTGTTGTCGGCGTGGTATCTCAGGAGGTTAAAAAACATTGTAAAACCGGCATTAGTCCGGATGTGTACACTGCTGTGATATTGTTGGAATATTGCTAAAAGCGGCGTAAAACCATACTCACTGGTTGATAGGCTAACAACTGCATTATTCCAACAGAGATTATAAAGTCACCAGCTGTAATCGGCGCAGTGTGTGTTCGATACAGCCTCTGTCTGTCCGTATCCTTGTTCAGTGATATAACTGATTAAGATATTGAAGCTACATGGCCGCCCATGGCTTCGAGGAAATGTCCAGGCTACTTTCCATTGTTTTGTGCTTAACAAATTTATACGAATATATGCTGCCTCATTACGATACACTTTTAGCAATGCGCTTCGACAAACTAAATGTATAAGGCCTGATACATGACTAAACAGATGTGTTAGGACCTGATTCGCTCTTGCTGATGGGATACAATTGAACCCCGACCGTAATACATTTGTTTCTTCTATATATGTATCCATGTCAGACACACTAAGAGCATATACACTTACTTAAATATGAACACCATTTCATTAATGTTACTGACTTGTTGGGAGAGTTTACATCTTTATGTTTAATCAGCAATATTGAGGCTATTCACGTATATTACAATATTATTTAGAAATAGAGTTAAATTTCCTTTCTAGAAATATCATGGATTGGTTCCATAGATTGACTACAATTTGCTTTGTTATTCTGATTTCAAATGATAGTTTTCGCCTGGTAAGCCTGATACACCGTGCAACAATCTAATTTTTGTGGCAGGCAAAAGTAATATATTTCAACAGTCTGAAGACTTTTTGGGTACAATTTCATGTTTTTCATACAGTCCAAGCGGGTACATCAAATAATTATATGTCTCCTAACAAATACGGACATAGATCATGCTTCATAAATCAAACACTAGCTATACAATCTATACGAGTTATCTTCTCTTTGTGACGTTTTGAGTTGATAGCCGATTTCATTTCGAATTCACAACAAATGACTACTTTATGTTAGGTTCTGGACAAAGTAAAATAAACGAATTACGCCGATGGCATAGTTCACATGACCACATACACCATAGCATCTTAAACGCGAACGTGTCCGCTTAGCCAGACCCATAGCGTCATAAGGTTAATAAGGTCATACAAGTCTTGATGGCAAAGGTATCAGCATATTTGAAAACAAAGCAACGTGAACTCAATATTTCAAATATTGGCAACACATAATCATCTTCTTTTAGTACCGTCAGTATGAGCATATAAAAAAAACCTATTCAAATGCACACCCTTCTCATCCGGAGTGATACATAATCACTAATTGAAAACTTACAAATTTACAAAATTATCCTACCGTATTTGCGTTTGTTTCAGTGGTGTAAAACGCGACATTTGGTCCCGTGGTACGTGAGCTCGTATACATTAACACACATGCACTCGCACATATATACTGACAGATCTAAACTCACAAGCATGTTTTAAAACACAATCCATTAAATACAATACAGAATAAATTTACATAAAATATGGAATAAACTAGAAAATATAATTACGTAAACTGTGATATAAGTTTAGAATAAATTTTGGCTTTTTCATAAGAATACTCTGAACTCGCTGAGAAAACTCTTAAATTAGAGTTACACTTAGGGGAGTAGTTATAATGACTCAGGGATTAACTTTCAGCTGAGAGCATAGTGAAAGTGTGAGATCTAGAGTTACTCCTAGAGGGACTTTCCACCTTGTCTAAGGTAAATTCTGTGCTAATCATAGAACCATGATATAACTCTTTGACTTTGGAGGGAAACGTACAGATCATGTGATGTGTCATGTGACTTGACAACAAGCACCTTTTCAGGGAGTGTTTAAAAGAACATAACTATTGTCTAATTTGACTGCTAACATACAGAACACATTGGATATGACTGAGATAGTATTTCATGTTTATTCTTACCATTGCCCTAAAGAATCTTCATGCTCATTTATGCAATAATTGACTCCTAATCATGCGAGTACTGCAAATATAGATGCAGTATCTTTTTCTTTTATTCATATGAACCTAATTTCATCCTCATTATGAAAACGTAATGTATTTTGATCATATTTCAGAGTATACTTCCGTACAATATTAAAGAAGTAAATGGCACTAGTTTCTTAAGAAGGGGAATCATACAAACAGTTTTAAATGACAAATTATTTTGTTACCAGACTTTCATATTTCGCGAACTCTGATGATTAATCCTCTCAAATTAATATCTTTACAAAGAAAACATTTAATACATTTACAACATGTTATAAACATTTTCTTTGACTCTTTTATGAAAACAATAAACATATTTCAGTGATTTTCCTGTATGAATTTAGGAGCAACCCAAATCAAAAGGGAACCACTCTTATTATCAAAACTTAGGATTTATGCTTACTGTTTGTTTGTTGTTCAACGCCGCACTCAGCAATATTCCAGCTATAAATAATCGCGTCTGGACCAGAGGATCCAATGATTGTTGCTTGCAGCGCACTGCCACACACCACTGCGCCCTATATAGTGATTATTTTGTGATTGTCCAAAGCTAAAACCACACTACACATACAAGTGAATATCCTAGCAACACTGGAAAGTGAATTTATTACCTGGGCCATACATTAACAAACATGGAGATATTTCATTACATCCTGGAGTAAATGATCATTTTCGAATCCAAGTCAAAGGCTGTGGACAAGTTCAGATTTAGACATGAATGTTTAAGTGCGATATAACACGGTCCAGTGTGGCATTTTGCCCAGATAAGCAGCATCCATGTGTGTTTCCTGCTTCAGTGAAACCGCACCTAAAATTGTTAATGCATAATTTGAGTGTTTTGGAGCATCGGAGTCTATTCATACAGTGATGTTGTTATATTATGAGTCCATGGTTGAAAAAGAACTGATTATCACAGACTGTGTGGAAATGCAGTCACTTTATTCACTTCAAATACCACCAAGTATTCCCAGAAAGTCCCCATGTGGAATATCCCTTTCTGTCAATGACGGCCATTTTGAAAGGTTAAGAAAAGTCTTAAGTCACTAAAAGCCTCTTCCCGAGGCAAGGGAGTTAACTGACTGTAAAGTCCAGCTTCCATCCTTCGTCATATAGCTGGAATATTGCTGAGTGCGGCGCTAAACAACAAACAAACAAACAATCTTTGGGGTAGATGTCTAAACATGCATCACTGGCGCCAGTCCCCTCCCCCCCCCCCCCCCCCCCCCCCTCCCTCCACACACACACATCAAGCTAACCGCCTTGATAACGCTGCAACCCCTCGTTGATTAGGCCAAATATATCAACCTAAATACTAAACATGTCACCCGGCACAGGTTTCGATTAAGTTATTGTCAGTAATTTTATCTAAGCATCACAGCTTTTGCACCATGAGGATTAGGTAGTTTGTACCGACTTAGCTTCAAGATTCAAGAGTTTTCAATGTTTGCGGAGAGACCCATAACAATATGACGTCATATGAATGCATTCTCGCAAATAATTTAAGGTGACGTCATCCATTGTTCATGAAGTCACAAGCGATTTTATGGGACTTCGTTCCAACCACAGACAAACTGAGCTGATGACTCCACTTGTGATCAGGAAACCCATACTTTTATTGTTTCTCAGACAAATTACCATAAAACTCGGTACTTATTCTCTTGGATGTATTTTCTGCAGTTCTCCATAAGTTTCGCATAGTTCCTAACCACGCAGTGTCTCACACATAGCCCTTTCCCCACTGCATTGCCTTTCAGTCTCATTAACACCACTGCTTTTATAAATTGGTATCCATAATTAGAGGCACCATCGTTCATGTTCACTGACATATTGGTTTACAGCCATTCGGCTTGTTCAGTATAAAGTAGTCAGTTTGACCCTAAATCTTAACATCGGCCTCCCTTTTCTCACGATCTTTGCGCTTCTCACGACTGCAGTCAGTGTTGAACAGCCCATGACTACAATATGGGCAGAAAGGCAATTGCCAATATATACTCAAGGACATACATACTGCTAGGATATAAGTACAGACTGGATTAAGCTAGACTAGACTAGACTAGACTAGACTAGACTAGACTAGACTAGACTAGACTAGACTAGACTAGACTAGACTAGACCAGACTAGACTAGACTCTGCCAAAAAAGAAGAATACACAATTAATACCAACAATGAATTGGTCATTTCCGCATGGATTGGGATTGATATGTGTGGAAAAAATGACGTACTGCAGAAATTTGGTGCAAAGGTGAAATCATCGAAAAATCAAGTGAGAGCTTGGCGCCAAAACACACCAACATGACATGCACGTGCAACATCACCTGTTGGGCTATAAAAACGTTGGGTTGACATTTGCATGTCATCCCAATCTCACAGCAAGTGAGCAGCGAAAGCATGCCGCGACTGACGGAAGCCCAACGCAACAACAGCTGAAATTGTCTCTAGAGAATGCTATTGTAAAACTGTTGCCAATGATATTGTAAAGCACGTGTTTATGTTCTGCACGATCAATATGAATGACCGAAATGTTCTTTTTAACACCATATGTGATATCCTGGATGTAAATGTTTTTGTTAAGATCTGGGAGAAAGATGATGATGTTATTCTTGCGTTCTTACTTGGTGGATGTCCAATAGAATGTATTATGGAGCTAGAAAGAGATGTGTGGGCAGAAGTAATAATTAATGTAAGCCGCTTTATAAGGAAATGGCGATACCTGCTAAAGAACTTGTATGTTTATGCACATGTGTAAATACACCCCCAATTCATGTTAAACATGTAACATAATCATATCAGATTCTGCATATTGTAATCTTCATTCAATTGGAGGAAATAAAGAGTATCTATCCATCTATCATCGGCCGACTTCAAACAGGAGAATCATCTCTGTAGCCAGGTTTTCCCAAGCACCATCACAAAACTGTGGAGCCTTTTTTTGACACACGGGTCAACACGTGACCTTCCCAGATCCGGTCGACCACGTATCACTGTTAGAGCACAGGACAGATTCATACTGCACGCCACTGACGTGGAAGAACCACCACGGCCACCTCTACAATACGACAATACCAGTATTGCATTGGATATCAGCCCAGACAGCGATGAGCCGTTTACGCGCTGAAATTATTTGCGCTATCGGACGACCAGTTCGAGGTGTCATTTTGACGGACCTGCATCGTCGGCTCCGACGTCAAAGGTGTCAAGGCCACTGAGTAAGGTCTCTGCGACGGAGACAAGTTTGGAATAGTGGCAAGTCACGTGTTATGCTTCGCCGTTCGGATGCCAAGCGTCGTGTTTACAAGCGTCGCGGAAAACGTTATAGAACGAAGCAGCATACAGAGAGTGGACAGATTTTGTGACGGTAGTTTGATGATGTGGACGGCCATCTCCTACCCTAGTGGAACAGACTTGGTGTAAGTTCTGAGGAATTTAACGACATAACGTTACACGGATGAGATTCTTCTGCCACACGTCCTTCCCATTATGAAACAAGCGAACGTCATTTTCCAACCAGACAAAGCTCGACTTCACACGGCAAGACTGACAACAGCCTTTTCCCAGGAATCACAGCATCCAGGTCCTACCATGGCCCTCCAAGTCTTCGGTTTTAAACCCAATCGAACATTTATGGGATGTACTGGATCAACGACTGCGAACACGTCAGCCCCAATCACAGAGCCTCCGACAGTTGGCACAAGCACTGCAGGCAGAGTGGGTGAACATTCCCCAGGCCACAATTCGGGATCTGATTGCTTCCATGGGACGACGATGCCAGTCACATTTGGACTCTAATGGTGGCCATACAATATATTGAAAACAGATGATCTTCATCTTGAAAATCTGCTGATCCATGTGTACCATATGGAACCTGTGTGAATGACAATGATGCGATTCAGAGTATACAATAAAACTTTTGACTGTCAGTCTGCCTTTAAAAAGATTTGTCGTTTATACTAATGGCTTAATTTTATATTTGCATTATTGTATAAGACATAATTTACTCTGTAGTCACCTGTGGACAATAGTTTGTGTTAAGTTAGGCGTGTTTCTTTCTCATCACTTTTTCAGCTCCATCAGCATTTACCCTTCCCTTTCTCAGCTCTAGCAGCCTTTACCCATCCCTTTTGTAGCTCCTGCAGCATTTACCCATCCCTTTCTCAGCTCCACAGGCCTTTATCCATGCCTTTCTCAGTTCCCGCAGCCTTTACCATTCTTTTCCCCACTCCACAAGCCTTTACTCATCCCTTTCTCAGCTGCCGCAGCCTTTACCATCCTTTTCTCTGCTCCAGCAGCCTTTACCAATCCCTTTCTCAGCTCCACAAGCCTTTACTCATCCTTTTCTCCGCTCCACAAGCCTTGGCCCATCCCTTTCTCAGCTCCAGCAGCCTTTACCATCCTTTTCTCCGCCCAACAAGCCTTTACTCATCCCTTTCTCAGCTCCCGCAGCCTTTACCATCCTTTTCTCCGCCCAACAAGCCTTTACTCATCCCTTTCTCAGCTCCCGCAGCCTTTACCATCCTTTTCTCCACTCCACAAGCCTTTACTCATCCTTTTCTCAGCTCCACAAGCCTTTACCATCCTTTTCTCTGCTCCACAAGCCTTGACCCATCTGTTTCTCGTTCCAGCAGCCTTTACCAATACCTTTCTCAGCTACACAGGCCTTTACCCATCCTTTTCTCCGCGCCACAAGCCTTGGCCCATCCCTTTCTCAGCCCCAGCAGCCTTTACCATCCTTTTCTTCACTCCACAAGCCTTGGCCCATCCCTTTCTCAGCTCCACAAACCTTGATCCATCCCTTTCTCAGCTCCAGCAGCCTTTACCCATCCCTTTCCCAGCGCCAACACACTTTATTCATAATTATCCCACTTGGTTGCTTTATACTTGAGTGTTTCTTTATAGAATGATATAACTTTTTGCATACATATTTTGGGGACTAAATGTCAGTCAATGTTAGGGTCATGATAGCGGTAGCGCTAAGATCGCTTTGTGCAGACGGACCCTGGTTGTTGGTCTTTTCGCGATCAGTCTTTGGTTAAATTAAATAAAACAAACAATGGTGAAATATAAAAATCCGAGCTACTTTTTGTCATAATCACAACTGTGCATTTAGACCATCCCCCCATCCTATCTTGATATTTGGTTCTTTAAGATGATATGACATTAATTACATTGTATTACAATAAACCGGAGACAGAATCAGGTTTTCTTCCTTTCGTCGGCAGACCAGCTCAATCTGACGCAGACTACTTCTGTTACCGCGTCGGGGGTGTCTGGCGTTATCTCTTTCTAACAGACACATTCAATACGGTGAATTGATACATTATACCCATAATACAACACTTGCCCACACCATCCTGTCTTGAACAATTGATTCTGCTGCAAGTAACGCTGACCACATAAACAACACCGTGAATAGACACAGACATCTGGCACAAAAATAACAATAGTAAATGATTGATCTTCACCCCATCAGTGATTCGAGTACGTTTTTATGAATATCATTTCTTACTTTTAACGTTACAACGAGATTAGTATGAATATGCGTACAGCAGTGGCATATATTAATTATAGATGACAAATGGGTTTTCACGACTCATTCGGGTTTTTTTCAAATCGGTTTTACGCGCAAATTGAAAACAGACAGTGATAATTCCTGATCGGTTCCGTGGGACAGGTACATCTATAGATATTTGCAGCCAGGTACATCCATCAGACGGCGGCCATCATGACGGGAACGTGAGAACACGAGACTGTAAACGAGGAATCCAATGCCCAGTGCAATGTCATCCCGTCTTAGCCGCTGCCCCAGGGTCAGTCTGTGTTACCCAATAAGACCTAAGGATGACCGCTAGTCACTGTCCCTATCTCGCAATCAGTCTCAGATCTTCTTATCCCCCCTCTCCCGACCCCCGGGCTAACCCAGGCGTCGATGCCCTTTATTGAATTATGGTAAGCCTCAGTCAGACGTCGGATGCAGGGATTCCGTGTGGATTGAACACATTTGCCGCGTAATTATCGATATCCTAATTAATTGGGTTGGAAGACATATTAGAGTAAAGAATGGCAGATTATGGCGTTGAGAGGTATTAGAGATCTTGTCAACATAATGGCAAAGTGCAAATGAGTGACTGTATACACGACAGCTGGTAGCAATGAAACGGATGAGGCAGACTGTACTGTATTAGCCGGGAATTTGCCAACTTGGTTGCCGAGGAACATGCGGCATAATCAGACGTTTTGAAGTTTGCAAGTCAATATATATTATAGGTTTCAGTTACACCCTGTAGGTGCAGGGGTAAACAACAACAAAACTCTTAAAAACACTTACCACGTTGGTTCGTTGTGTTTTTGGTAAAACACTCACCCAACATGTTACTTTGACTTTTCTTACGTTTACTGCAGCTACAACTACCTACACAAGAACATAATGCTACTTCTCTTACGTTTACAGCAGCTACAACTACCTACACAAGAACATGATGCTACTTC
Organism: Haliotis cracherodii; assembly: GCF_022045235.1. Classification (NCBI taxonomy): domain Eukaryota; kingdom Metazoa; phylum Mollusca; class Gastropoda; order Lepetellida; family Haliotidae; genus Haliotis; species Haliotis cracherodii. The sequence continues at coordinate 38,314,498 of NW_027266308.1, forward strand.
TCTTACGTTTACAGCAGCTACAACCACCTACACAAGAACATAATACTACTTCTCTCACGTTTACAGCAGCTACAACTACCTACACAAGAACATAATGCTACTTCTCTTACGTTTACAGCAGCTACAACTACCTACACAAGAACATAATGCTACTTCTCTTACGTTTACTGCAGCTACAACTACCTACACAAGAACATAATGCTACTTCTCTTACGTTTACAGCAGCTACAACTACCTACACAAGAACATAATGCTACTTCTCTTACGTTTACAGCAGCTACAACTACCTACACAAGAACATAATACTACTTCTCTTACGTTTACTGCAGCTACAACTATCTACACAAGAACCTTATACTACTTCTCTTATGTTTACAGCACCTACAACCACCTACACAAGAACATAATGCTACTTCTCTTACCTTTACAGCAGCTACAACCACCTACACAAGAACCTTATACTACTTCTCTTACGTTTACTGCAGCTGCAACCACCTACACAAGAACATAATGCTACTTCTCTTACCTTTACAGCAGCTACAACCACCTACACAAGAACATTATACTACTTCTCTTACGTTTACTGCAGCTGCAACCACCTACACAAGAACATAATGCTACTTCTCTTACGTTTACAGCAGCTACAACCACCTACACAAGAACATAATGCTACTTCTCTTACGTTTACTGCAGCTACAACCACCTACACAAGAACCTTATACTACTTCTCTTACGTTTACTGCAGCTGCAACCACCTACACAAGAACATTATGCTACTTCTCTTACGTTTACTGCAGCTACAACCACCTACACAAGAACCTTATACTACTTCTCTTACGTTTACTGCAGCTGCAACCACCTACACAAGAACATAATGCTACTTCTCTTACGTTTACTGCAGCTACAACCACCTACACAAGAACCTTAAACTACTTCTCTTACGTTTACTGCAGCTGCAACCACCTACACAAGAACATAATGCTACTTCTCTTACGTTTACTGCAGCTGCAACCACCTACACAAGAACATGATGCTACTTCTCTTACGTTTACTGCAGCTACAACCACCTACACAAGAACATAATGCTACTTTTCATACCTTTACAGCAGCTACAACCACCTACACAAGAACCCTATACTACTTATCTTAGGCAAGGCACTCTTGGAGCAAGGCTAACAAGAACCTGACACTGCTTTTCATGCGCCCACTGCCGATGTTATTATGATTAGGATTATTATTGTTCGCACCACTACAACCACCACTATTACTACTACTGCTTCAACCACAACAACTCCTTCAGTTATAACTACAGCTGCAGACACAACCTACAGCTGTTCCAGGGGCGGTCGGGTAGCCTAGTGGTTAAAGCGTTCGCTCGTCACGCCGAAGACCCGGGTTTGATTCCCGACATGGGTACAATGTGTGAAGCCTGTTTCTGGTGTCCCCCGTCGTGATATTGCTGGAATATGGCGTAAAACAGTTCTCACTCACTCACTACAGCTGTACTACTGCCACAACAGCGGAGACTTCTAACAATACTATTTATATCACGACAACGACTACAGGGTGATTGGGTAGCCTCATAAAGAACGCGTCATGCCTGTTGTCTAGGTTCGACTCCCTCAAGCACAACCCACACGACCAATTCATGATGTACTGCAACAGTTACAGAATTAGGCAGTTGACGTTAACTTCCATCACTGAGATCTTTCACTGGGGATTGTCATAAATAAATATTAACACACAAACTTTTTGCATATAATATATTTCTATCAGTCAGAAACAGTTTTAAAACTTGGTAATCCATTTTTCACATTTATTCATTTCCTTGTATGAATGCTATAATATTTATCACTCTTAAATTGACAATTAACAAAAGTGTAACATGAGCTGAACAAATCGATGAAATATAAAATGTGAATGTGTTAATACGGTGTTTGCTTTAAAGTATCTCCAAGTGTCAGTTTTCTACAATAACACGCTATGTAGAATGATATCCATATATATATATATATATATACATGACATATACAATTTATTAAAACGTAACGAGAGAAGTCGCCAGGCCAGTATACGGTCTCAGGGTATAAGCTAACAACTAATAAAAGTATATGACAAGCGATAAAATTACTGTTTTTCATTAGCTGCTCGCCTGAGAATAGTATCACGCAGTTAGAAAGTCGCAAAGAAAGATGATGTTTTTGTAGTCGATGTAGCATATAAGTGTTTTAATATTCAACATACCGTTCCAGAACGCGTTTCGTAGGGATAAAAGTTTCATCCCGAAAAATATCACATTTTTATTCTACAGTTATATCTTATGAACCACACCTTAAGTTGCATGCTTGGGCAGTATTCTTCAATGTAAGAAAGAAACGGAAGTATAGGGTTATCTCCCTCACTTTTCTGGATCCGCTGGTTGTGAGTATTATTATAATATTCGTTTCTTCAATTCACCTTTTTGTGTGTCGGCTATTCCGTTTTAGCAAAGTGTGATTGTCCACGGTTTGCGTCACTTCTGGCTGTCTTAACTATGTAAGGGGCTGGTTTGAGGCTGGGAATTTTTCGAAAACATTAAATTTAGTACACTGGAAAAAGATCCCAAAAATTAAAACGATGTATTAAAAAATGTTCAGTGGACATGCTTTATGTCGCTTAAAAGTGTGTGAAAGAAAAAGCAGAGACCAAAATGGACCTTGCGTGGTACATGGAGTACTGTTGATCGCGAAACAAAATGATTTGATGTTAATATGTTTCACAGAGACCGACGTGGAACAAGATGACCGTCCTTGTTCAAGACTGAGTGAATGTTATTTAACGCCGCAAACAGCAATATCCCAGCTGCATCAGAGACATGTCAGATAATCAAGTCAACATGTCCCCTTGATTATGCAGTAGTTCAGGGAGCGGCGGGGTAGCCTACTTGTTGGTCAGGGTTTGATTCCCCATAGTGGTACAACGTGTGTAAGCTGATATCAGGTGTCCCCCGCTGTGATAGTGATGGATTATTACTAAAAGTGGCGTAGAACCATACTCGCTCACAAGAACCATACAGTAGTCGTCTAACCGTCCCTGGGATGCAAGAAACCTATGCCTGCGGGTTCGAATGCCGATTGTACCCGATTATGTTTCTAGGTTTGTCAGCACCATACCCGTGCTCGTGGGTTTTACCAAGATGGTAAACACCTGAGACCTTCATCACTTCGGGCTTTTTTCCCACATTGAGCTGACAAGCCCATTATATAACTGGAATACTGTAAAACAAGGCGTTAAACCTCACTCACTCACTCACTACAGTAGTATATGTAGTATGTAGCATCACACACTCTATAACCAGTATGGGTTTCCGGTTCTTTTCACCCGTCACGTGAGAGTAAATAAAATATTAGACCCATCTCAGACAAATAACCTTTCCAACTTATTATTCGTTTTTTTGTCGCTCAGAAAGGTATATCAACGTAAAGGTCAAGACCCAAGAGCATGTTTCTCACTCTTGAATTCTCACGAAAGGCATCAATAAAATCATCAATATTGTATATGTTCTAGATGAATAATTGGCTTAATGTGTCTACTCAAAGCCTAAGAAACAATTATCTTTTCCAAAATTGTCTGCGTTATTTACTGACCTCGGAATGGACTCTTCAAAACAAATTCAAACAATAGACCTCTGACGATATCGCGATTCAAATATCCTGTGTTCGCGGAAAAAAGATATTGGTTGTTATTTATTCATATAGGAGACATTGGCGTATACGTATTTCATTAGTTGTTTGTCTGATGCCTTTGTTGAAATATATTGATGGTCTTGATTGTAATCTCTTCCACTTGATTTACCGAAACGGTATCAATGCAAAACCCCCTTGTGGGTTCTTCTGAGAACTGCTGAATACTCACTATAGCAATTAAAGAAAAAAAACACTATCTCATCGGTTGGAATAGGCCCCTTTGCGAAAATAATTGTTTCCTGTCGTCAAATAATTATAAATATGATACCTACCTATACTTGGTTTATAATAATAATAACATCAACAACAACTGTTTGATAGTCATTTCTTAGAAGTTGGCGGATGACAAAGTAGACAAAACAATATATGGATAAAAACTTCTTTAGCATACTGTAATAGCGACGTCTCGATATAGACTCTTATACTGTTATCAAGCAAGAATAATGAACATGGATCAGAATTATATAGTTGGTGAAAGACTAACAGTTACAACAATTGTCATTCGTCAGAGGGATTAACATGAGTTAACAAATAGCAGAAGGAAATATAGTACCAACATTGGATAGGTGCAGTTATTGCGTATGTGAACGTATATTAGAAGCAATGAAGCAGTTAGGCTATTATGAATGTGAATTTACATTTGCATCATTAGAAATAATGACATTAGTGATAGTAACAGCTATTAGGAATGTGAATTTACATTTGTAACAGTAGAAACAATGGTATTAGTGATAGTAACAGCTTTTAGGAATGTGAATTTACATTTGTAACAGTAGAAACAATGGTATTAGTGATAGTAACAGCTATTAGGAATGTGAATTTACATTTGTAACAGTAGAAACAATGACATTAGTGATAGTAACAGCTATTAGGAATGTGAATTTACATTTGTAACAGTAGAAACAATGACATTAGTGAAAGTAACAGCTATTAGGAATGTGAATTTACATTTGTAACAGCAGAAATAATGACATTAGTGAGAGTAACAGCTATTAGGAATGTGAATTTACATTTGTAACATGAGAAGCAATGAAGCAGTAATAGTAACTAATACATATTAAATTATTTCAGCTTTTAGGAATGTGAATTTACATTTGTAACAGTAGAATCAATGACATTAATGATAGTAACAGCTTTTAGGAATGTGAATTTACATTTGTAACAGCAGAAACAATGACATTAGCGATAGTAACAGCTATAAGGAATGTGAATTTACATTTGTAACAGCAGAAACAATGACATTAGCGATAGTAACAGCTTTTAGGAATGTGAATTTGCATTTTTAACAGTAGAAACAATGACATTAGCGATAGTAACAGCTATTAGGAATGTGAATTTACATTTGTAACAGTAGAAACAATGACATTAGTGATAGTAACTGCTATTAGGAATGTGAATTTACATTTGTAACAGCAGAAACAATGACATTAGTGAAAGTAACAGCTATTAGGAATGTGAATTTACATTTGTAACAGTAGAAACAATGACATTAGCGATAGTAACAGCTATTAGGAATGTGAATGTACATTTGCAACATTCGCAACTATTGCAGCAATGGTTGTTGTAGCTATAAGGAATGTGAATGTACATTTGTAGCAGTAGACACAATGACAGCAGTGGTTGTTGTAGCTATAAGGAATGTGAACGTATATTTGCAACATTAGACACAATGGCAGCAATGGCTGTTGTAGCTATAAGGAATGTGAATTTTTATTTCTAACAGAAGACACAATGGCAGCAGTGGTTGTTGTAGCTATAAGGAATGTGAATATATATTTGCAACATTAGACACAATGGCAGCAATGGCTGTTGTAGCTATAAGGAATGTGAATGTACATTTGTAACAGCAGAAACAATGACATTAGTGAAAGTAACAGCTATTAGGAATGTGAATTTACATTTGTAACAGTAGAAACAATGACATTAGCGATAGTAACAGCTATTAGGAATGTGAATGTACATTTGCAACATTCGCAACTATTGCAGCAATGGTTGTTGTAGCTATAAGGAATGTGAATGTACATTTGTAGCAGTAGACACAATGACAGCAGTGGTTGTTGTAGCTATAAGGAATGTGAACGTATATTTGTAACAGTAGACACAATGGCAGCAGTGGTTGTTGTAGCTATAAGGAATGTGAATGTACATTTGTAGCAGTAGACACAATGACAGCAGTGGTTGTTGTAGCTATAAGGAATGTGAACGTATATTTGTAACAGTAGAAACAATGACAGCAGTGGTTGTTGTAGCTATAAGGAATGTGAACGTATATTTGTAACAGTAGACACTATGACAGCAGTGGTTGTTGTAGCTATAAGGTATGTGAATGTATATTTGTAACAGAAGACACAATGGCAGCAGTGGTTGTTGTAGCTATAAGGAATGTGAATGTATATTTGCAACATTAGACACAATGGCAGCAATGGCTGTTGTAGCTATAAGGAATGTGAATGTATATTTGCAACAGTAGACACAATGACAGCAGTGGTTGTTGTAGCTATAAGGAATGTGAATGTATATTTGCAACATTAGACACAATGGCAGCAATGGCTGTTGTAGCTATAAGGAATGTGAATGTACATTTGTAACAGTAGACACAATGGCAGCAATGGCTGTTGTAGCTATACGGAATGTGAATGTATATTTGCAACAGTAGACACAATGACAGCAGTGGTTGTTGTAGCTATAAGGAATGTAAACGTATAGTTGCAACATTAGACACAATGGCAGCAATAGCTGTTGTAGCTATAAGGGATGTGAATGTATATTTGCAACATTAGACACAATGGCAGCAATGGCTGTTGTAGCTATAAGGAATGTGAATTTTTATTTGTAACAGAAGACACAATGGCAGCAGTGGTTGTTGTAGCTATAAGGAATGTGAATGTATATTTGCAACATTAGACACAATGGCAGCAATGGCTGTTGTAGCTATAAGGGATGTGAATGTACATTTGCAACAGTAGACACAATGACAGCAGTGGTTGTTGTAGCTATAAGGAATGTGAATGTATATTTGCAACAGTAGACACAATGACAGCAGTGGTTGTTGTAGCAATAAGGAATGTGAATGTACATTTGTAACAGAAGACACAATGGCAGCAGTGGTTGTTGTAGCTATAAGGAATGTGAATGTACATTTGCAACAGTAGACACAATGACAGCAGTGGTTGTTGTAGCTATAAGGAATGTGAATGTATATTTGTAACAGAAGACACAATGGCAGCAATGATTGCTGTAGCTATAAGGAATGTGAATGTACATTTGCAACATTAGACACAATGACAGCAATGATTGCTGTAGCTATAAGGAATGTGAATGTATATTTGCAACATTAGACACAATGGCAGCAATGATTGCTGTAGCTATAAGGAATGTGAATGTACATTTGTAGCAGTAGACACAATGGCAGCAATGGCTGTTGTAGCTATAAGGAATGTGAATGTACATTTGTAACATTAGACACAATGGCAGCAGTGGTTGTTGTAGCTATAAGGAATGTGAATGTATATTTGTAACAGAAGACACAATGGCAGCAATGATTGCTGTAGCTATAAGGAATGTGAATGTATATTTGCAACATTAGACACAATGGCAGCAATGATTGCTGTAGCTATAAGGGATGTGAATGTATATTTGCAACAGTAGACACAATGGCAGCAATGGCTGTTGTAGCTATAAGGAATGTGAATGTACATTTGCAACAGTAGACACAATGACAGCAGTGGTTGTTGTAGCTATAAGGAATGTGAATGTATATTTGTAACAGAAGACACAATGGCAGCAATGATTGCTGTAGCTATAAGGAATGTGAATGTATATTTGCAACATTAGACACAATGGCAGCAATGATTGCTGTAGCTATAAGGAATGTGAATGTACATTTGCAACATTAGACACAATGGCAGCAATGATTGCTGTAGCTATAAGGAATGTGAATGTATATTTGCAACATTAGACACAATGGCAGCAATGGCTGTTGTAGCTATAAGGGATGTGAATGTACATTTGTAGCAGTAGACACAATGGCAACATAGGTTGCAGTAGCTATAAGGAATGTGAATGCATAGTTGTAACATTAGACACAATGGCAACAATTGTTGTAGTAGCTTATAGGAATGTGAATGTGTAGTTGTAACATTAGACACAATGGCAGCAATGGTTGTTGTAGCTATTAGATATGTAGAAGTACAGAAGTATACAAGTATATGTAGTTTTAATAACGGTGGTCGCAGTTAAAGACAAATATGTATAGTAACATATATGAGGTATGTAAAGGAACAACAGTAACATACGTAACAACAAAGTCACTAGTAGTAACATTTATCGGGGCAGGTTTAGTGGAAGCAAGCTACGTTTGGCTTGTTGGAGAAGTAGATCTGAAATATTGCAGACCAGAGACAAAGCAAATAGAACTCCAAGAACAAGAGCAATGTCAGGGGAAACAACACATAAATACAATACATGTCTAGATATTGTGCAGTAAGTAAAGTAGAATCTGCTGTTTGACACAACCTCTTGACAAAAGACAAATAATCTTCTTCAATGGAGCGCGAACACAATCTTACACACATCTTGATATCAAAAGACTGTGATACCGCGTCCTTTAAGATGTTAAACGAACCGTTATTCTTTTATTCTTAAATATCAAACATCAAATGATCCCCTATATTGTGATTCTATTTCTTTTTAAGTATCAAGACCAATCAATGTCTGCATTACAGACGTAAAGGCCACTGGAATAATTTCAAATTGGGTATTATAAAAACTAAATCCTTCAGTTTTCTATTTCAATGTGATGAGATAGCCTTTGACCCTTCACTACTGAAGTATGGTCGTGATCACGTTTCACAATTTGTCGTTGTGTTGTTGTTGCCGTAGTCGTTGATGTTTATCATGCTTAGTATATTTGTTAGTGCATTTTATTTGTTAGTGTATTGGACTTGTGGAGTGGAGGAACGGTAGATCGGTGGTGTTGTCGAGCGGAAGCAAGTTGGAGCGGTGGGGGTTGTGGAGTGGAGGAGAGGAAGATCGATGGATTTGTGGAGTGGAGGCACGCAAGATCGGTGCAGTTGTGGAGTGGAGGAACGGTAGATCGGTGGGGTTGTGGAGGGGAGGCACAGTGGAGCGGTGGGGTTGTGGAGTGGAGGCACGGTAGATCGGTGGGGTTGTGGAGTGGAGGCACGGTGGAGCGGTGGGGTTGTGGAGTGGAGGCACGGTGGAACGGTGGATTTGTGGAGTGGAGGCACAGTGGAGCGGTGGGGTTGTGGAGTGGAGGCACGGTAGATCGGTGGGGTTGTGGAGTGGAGGCACGGTGGTGCGGTGGGGTTGTGGAGTGGAGGCATGGTGGAACGGTGGATTTGTGGAGTGGAGGCACAGTGGAGCGGTGGGGTTGTGGAGTGGAGGCACGGTGGAGCGGTGGGGTTGTGGAGTGGAGGCACGGTGGAGCGGTGGGGTTGTGGAGTGGAGGCACGGTGGAGCGGTGGGGTTGTGGAGGGGTAGATCGGTACAGTTGTGGAGTGGAGGCCCGGTGGCCGATGGGGATGTGGAGCGGAGGTAGGGTGGGTTGCTGGTCGTGGAATGGAGTGGAGTGGAGAGAAAGAGATCCGTAGCTGATCTCTGCACCGAGGGAAGAGCGTTTGGACATATACTGATATTTTGAACATCAACGTTACGTACATTAGGAACCTTCCTCTTGTACCTACCTCTATATTACGTATTCAAATTAAACTGATTTGCTCATGGAACCCTATTATCCTTTCACCCTTCCCCTCACAGCAGTCGCCTGCCCTGCCCCACAGTTTACAACTTTACCGTACTTCCATGTATGCATGTTTAATATTATTTCGATCTTATTGTTAAAAGAATGCCTCTCTCAGTAAAATGGCAAAATCGGATTAATCATGCAAACGTATGTCATGACCATTGGAATTACAAGAGGAAAACAGAATGGGTCACCTGTCTGGCACAAATGCATTGACTTTGTAGCAAATTGGGCATATACATCACGTTAATTCACGTGTGGCACATACGATACACCATACACCAAATACAATACACCATACGCCACATACAAAACCTCATACACAATACACAATACACCATACGCCATACACAGTCCACCATACACCATACACCATACACAGAACACCATACACAATACACGACACGTCATACGCCATACGCCATACATCACACACAATACACAATACACAATACACTATACACTATACACCATACACAATACATTTTACACCATTCACCATACACCATACACCATACACCATACACAATACACAATACATAATACACCAACTCCCCCTCCACTCCCTCTATTCCCTATAACACAACCGCCGGATATTTTGTACACCCAACGACAGGCAATGTACAATAAAGTTTCAAAATATGTTCTTCATCTTCTCAAAGCAATTAATTGCAACCAGACAAAAATGAAATCCTCGCCCTGAAGTAACTGTAATAAGATCATTTGATCTTAATAACTTAGTCAATACCTGAATATCAACCTTCTCAGAATTTACACCACGGTGTCAATTAAAAACTATACAGTCCATGGCTGTAGTGTAGGGTATACGAACCTTGAAGGCGTTGACTGTTCTCAATAGCGCAGTATATATTACACAACACTTTATATATATATATATATACCCCATTGACATGAGAACAGGAAAATATTGCTTTGGGCAAAAAGGTTTTCTTTCATATGATTCATTGGTATCAAAAATCATTTTCAATAACCTATTCATAGTCAGGATTCTCATCCTCCTGGCAGAAATTAAATGTATACAGCAATTATCGTTATGGATGATAATAAACTGTTTTAGTGTCAACTTCATTGGTTTGACTATAATCGGTTGATTTACCGATACGGTATCTTATAAATTACAAACCTTTTTTATACATGTCTGTTGGTAGGGTTGGCGTATTGGCACATAGATCGTATTGCAATATATCGCAATACGGTTCTCTGTATTGCGATATGTACTGCGATACGTACAAGGGGCACATATTATATATATTTGTACTATTCAAATGGTACTTTTTCATTCAATAATCCAGACTTCAGATTACCTAGAGACTACCTATTACGTCATAAATATGGATGGTTAAGGTAAACAGCTTGAAGAGTGCGCTATTTACATGGTTAGATAGAAACCCAGTCCACCCAAATGCCTCAAGATAGTATATATAATTAACATAATTATATATTAATTCACCTTTGACAGTATAAAAAAATATCAATATATCGTATTGTCTTATCTGTTAGTAGAGGATATACGAAATAAGAATGCCTGCTGAATGCGAGAATGTTTGTGTTATTGTATAAGTGCTGAGTGCCATAGCTTGTGGAGCGACGTACAGAAAGATATGCATGTTGTTGGGTTTATTGAAAGTTGAGAAGTAAATGTTGTAACAGAAAGTTAACCTTCAGTCCAAGCCTCATGATTGGTTTGTTTGTTTGTTGTTTAACCCCTCACTCAGCAATATTCCAGCAATATGACGGCGGTCTGTAAATAATTGAGTCTGAACCAGAAAATCCAGTGATTAATATCATGAGCATCGATCCATGCAATGGGATCGATGACATGCATAAACCAAGTCAGCGAGCCTTACCACCCGATCTCGTTAGTCGCCTCTTACAACAAGCATAGTCGCCTTTTACGGCAAAAATGGGTTGCTGGAGACCTATTCTACCCCGGATCTTCACGGGTCTCAAGCCTCATGACAATGATAGAAATGCAATAGACGATGTAAAAAATATAAGTGCTGCACAATGAAAATGTTCTAAACGATCAGGTTTTAGACATCTTACCATTGAATAAATCATTATATCTTTAGTTTCTTAAATATGAAACAGTTATTTTAAAAACAATGACAGCAGTGATTATAGTAGCTATTAGGAATGTGAATGTATATTTGTAACATTAGACACAAAAGCAACAATGGTTGCAGTAGCTATTGTGAATGTGAATATATATTTGTAACATTAGACACAATAGCAACAATGGTTGCAGTAGCTATTGTGAATGTGAATGTATATTTTTGTAACATTAGACACAATAGCAACAATGGTTGCTGTAGCTAATAGGAATGTGAATATATATTTGTAACATTAGACACAATAGCAACAATGGTTGCAGTAGCTTATAGGAATGTGAATGTATATTTGTAACATTAGAACAATGGCAGCAGTGGTTGTAGTATCTATAAGTTATGTTTAATTTTTAATTTGTTTCTTTGTTGTTTAACGCCGCACTGAGCAATATTCAATATCTGTCTGTAAATAATCGAGTCTAGACCAGACAATCCAGACAAGAATCGAGCCATGCAATTGAGATACGATGACATGCATCAACCAAGTCAGCGAGCTATAGTAAGTAATGGCTATAAGTAAGGAAGTAAATAAGTAGAAGCGAAGTATTGAAGTAAGCAACTATGTATGTAGTTTGTTTGGTGTCCCGATAGTTTTGTTCCCATTTCTTTATTATTTACCAAGCATGCAATGTGTCTGACTTCTCACAGAATGACTCCACATGACAATAGTTTGTGCTGCATCAGAACTAAATCCTTGCTTTTTATATTTCAGGGTAGTTAGGTATTTCCCTTTAACTGAAGAACTGTTCACGAAGTGGTTGTGATGACGTTTCTAAATATGTAGTCGCTGTTGTTGGAGTACACAATTTGTGTATACAAATATATTTTTCACATCTGGGTAAACTAGAAGACACGAAGAAAGGGTTCGAGATTTCTTTCTCCTGGACGTATTCGCTCACTATCCGATCCTGTCTCGTTGTGTGTTTTCTCTGTTATATAAACCTAGGCAATTGGTTTTTAAACTTGGACATATTAATTCTGTCTGACAATATCAATCTAGCTCAATTTCTGGAGGTTGAAGGTTACACTTTTTAATCTTGTGGGTAAAGCTTGACCCTAGATAGAGACTATGACGTTTACATTGTCTCAATCAACTCAAATTACTAATCATTTGAACACAGCGTCACCCCATAGGTATACCATTGTAAGATATGAGACTGCCTCCCTACCACCTGAGATGTCTGGTCTTTAATGAACACATACACTGTGTCCTCAATCCACCATTTTGGCAATGTCTGGTACAGCAGACAGCTAAATTGCTGTTTCAACCATCCGGCGTCGAAATAGAGAACAGCTATATATGATCCACACGGACACACGATACAAGGTTTGGATTGTAAATATGAACCTTATGGAATGTATCGTATACCTTATGAGTGTATGAATTTATCCTGTCTGAGTGAATGGACAATGGGGAGGGGGGAGAGAAAGAGAGAGAGAGAGAGAGAGAGAGAGAGATAGAGAGAGAGAGAGAGAGAGAGAGAGATATGAGGAATGAGAACGATGAGAAAAGGACACATCAGAGACACAAGTACAAACAGAATGACAGAAATAGAGGAGAAATAGAAATTGAAAGTAGAGGAGAATACGTTTAGACAAAAGAGATCATCGAGAAGGACAAAGAGACAAGGAGATCGATACAGAAAAATCACATCAGACATATACAGACAGCCATAGACAGATTTGCAGAGAAATATACATACGAGGGGGTCAGCCACAGTCACTATAAATCAGACATGGTCAGAGACAGCCAGACATGCCGACAGAAAGGGGCAAAGCGAGACGAAGACAGACATAGACAGAAATGGAGACACAGAGAGACAGAGAGGGAAAGGGAAGTATTAACACAGAGAGAAAGATGACACATGTAGAAGGGAGGGAAGAGAAAGAGATACAATACGTTCATCATTCTTGGTGTTATCGGTACAATACTGAGTTGCAACAACCCATTGCCATCGTACAATTACAACAAGTTGGCATGTTGGACACTATTTCTTTACTTTCTCACACAGATTATAAGGCAGCCAGAAAGAACTAGAACATCTGCTTTGACAGGAAAAAAATGCAATATTTTAGCATAATGTGGGAACGCAAGTGTCAAACACATCTATAATTATAATAGATATTTTAATCATTAACAACGCGATGTCGGTGATGACGTGCACTACAACGGCCCTAGCTTTGAGGGTTACTCAAAAACTGTAGATAGAGTGATGGGGATGTGATTTAGGGGATGTGATGGAGAGATATAGGTCTTCCCAGGGACCGTGTCATATCTAACTATGACACTAGATGAACCACACCTACTGTATTACATTGATGTATATTGATGAAATGAGAACAGGGAGATAATGTTCTGTGCAAAGTAGTTTAGATATCATTCATTAGTGTCGGTTAATACTTTTAATAACTACAACATTAGTTTTGATATTCATTACCGTGACAGGAATGACATTTCAATTCCAATGCGTTATTTAATATTTTAGGAATTCAAAATGCGAGTGGAGATGAGTTGGATTGGATAGGTTTCCCATTAGAAATATACTGTCACTACCCTGTGATACGTGTAGGGTGTTCTTGTGTCAAGTATTTCCCCCGATATGTCATGTATTTGATATGGACGATTTTAATAAATCTATCTGTAGTCTTTATCCTACATACTGCCTCGTAACTCGATCATGGTCTAAGCGCATATGAACAGTTATAAATTGAAAAGCGGTCGATTATAATTATATACATGTTGGAGTATTGTTGAGTGCCGAGGAGCAACAAACAAACACTTACTATTTTATGCAAATTGAGTGAGTGTCGGGTGCTACCGTTAGAACAGGACACGTTTACCGTTTTCAGAGTTTTTAGTGATCCATTCTCATAATTTTCACCGCTATTTCTTCTCTCACGCCCAAACGTCGAGACTGAGTATATTCTCGCATTAACGTTTTGACCATACAATGAAATGGAATGCGGTGCGGTGCGGTGCGATGCGGTGCGGTGCGGTGCGATGCGGTGCGGTGCGGTGCGGTGCGGTGCGGTGCGGTGCGGTGCGGTGCGGTGCGGTGCGGTGCGGTGCGGTGCGGTGCGGTGCGGTGCGGTGCGGTGCGGTGCGGTGCGATGCGATGCGATGCGAAACTCTAAGTAATCACACATGTTTGTTGATTGCCTCCCTCTATTGCCCGGGGGTTTATAATAATGTATGATGCTATGACTCAAGAGACACAACCTCATCGCATTCTGTTGTTGCTACAGGGGCAATGTGCAATGCAGTGTAACTCTTTGACTCGTCGGCACTAATTTAAAACCGTGTTCTAAAGCCAAAAGACAATAGTCTGCAGCTTCATAGCAGTATGGGGTAGAACTTGGTTGGTAATTACAATTAGCAATATTGTCTATTCCTCGGGTACTCGAAAACACGACCGTTAGAGGGAACGCTGATTTGTAGGGAACAGTGGCGGTAATCAACGTGGAAATTTAGTCTGTCATACAGACCCTGATACAAATTATATCCAATACAGCCCATGCAAGTCGGGCGGTCGGGTAGCCTAGTGGTTAAAGCGTTCGATTGTCAGGCCGAAGGCCCGGGTTCGAATCCCGACATGGGTGAAGCCCAGTTTTGGTGGAATATTGCTAAAAGCGGCGTAAAACCATACTCACTCACTCCGATGCAAGTCTATAATCTTTAGCAAGTCTAGAGTTTCGCAGTATCTGGAAATCTGAAAGAGTCTCTGAGATTCTTTTTCATATTTTTATTAAGATCATTTAAAAACTTCTTTTTTTCTGTATCAGAGACATCATGTTAGTCAAGTGGAAACGCATATCATTTTGTATTGTCTTCCATAAACTAAACTGTCCTGTTTCAGGCAAGTATTGAGACACGGATAGAAGCAAGTTCGAGAGAGACACAAATAAGGCAAACTTAATCTTTTTAAGAAATCCCTCACATGTCCTCCTATTTCTTTGGTATCTCCTGTGGAGATGGTATCTCACAACTGTCTTTAAAGGTGGACTGGTGGCCCAGTTGGCTCAGATTTTTGTAGATAGTTCATAAACCTATGTCCGTGTTCAAATCCCATGTTTTCCCTGAAAAGTAGAAGCACGATTAAAGAAGGAACAAAAGAAGAGAAAAACGGAAAGAAGACTACAGGGACGAACTTTGAATGTACATTTTAATACAAGATTCCAAGTGTGGATGTTGTTTGTTTACTCATTAATGTTCATTAACACTGATTTGTGTTAGCCATAAAACATTGATCACATTATCTGCGGAACTACGTAGATAACACATTGTCATATCTATCGCAAAGAATCTTTTAAGTTTTAAATCACGAAGATATGGATAAACCACGACCGTTTCAATTGATATAGTTGTGTGCTTTAATATACAATACGTAATCTTTTTCGAGTCAAGTTAGTCAAGTGGAAACGCATATCATTTTGTATTGTCTTCCATAAACTAAACTGTCCTGTTTCAGGCAAGTATTGAGACACGGATAGACAAACTTAATCTTTTTAAGAAATCCCTTTCAAGTCCTCCTATTTCTTTGGTATCTCCTGTGGAGAAAGTATCTCACAACTGTCTTTAAAGGGGGACTTGTGGCCCAGTTGGCTCAGATTTTTGTAGATAGTTCATAAACCCATGTCCGTGTTCAAATCCCATGTTTTCTCTTATCATGTTTCCAGGGTTTTTATCACTACAAAACCGGTGCTACTGAGTCCTCCCGTCGTCAGGTTCCTCAGGTGTGCCAGAAGCCTATCATCTAAGATCTGCATCACATCCAAATGTAAATTTAAAAGTATATTTTCTTCAACATCAAGCTGGCAAACTTAAATAATGTTTAAAGGGACCTAAAACAGCATGAAAAAGTAGAAGCACGATTCAAGAAGGAACAAAGAAGAGAAAAACGGAAAGAAGACTACAGGGACGAACTTTGAATGTACATTTTAATACAAGATTCCAAGTGTGGATGTGGTTTGTTCATTCATTAATGTTCATTAACACTGAAATGTGTTAGCCATAAAACATTGATCACATTATCTGCGGAACCACGTAGATAACACATTGTCATATCTATCGCAAAGAATGTTTTACGTTTTAAATCACGAAGATATGGATAAACCACGACCGTTTCAATTGATATAGTTGTGTGCTTTAATATACAATACGTAATCTTTTTCGAGTCAAGTTAGTCAAGTGGAAACGCATATCATTTTGTATTGTTTTCCATAAACTAAACTGTCCTGTTTCAGGCAAGTATTGAGACACGGATAGACAAACTTAATCTTTTTAAGAAATCCCTTTCAAGTCCTCCTATTTCTTTGGTATCTCCTGTGGAGAAAGTATCTCACAACTGTCTTTAAAGGGGGACTTGTGGCCCAGTTGGCTCAGATTTTTGTTGATAGTTCATAAACCCATGTCCGTGTTCAAATTCCATGTTTTCTCTGATCATGTTTCCAGGGTTTTTATCAACACCAACCCGGTGCTACTGAGTCCTCCCGTCGTCAGGTTCCTCAGGTGTGCCAGAAGCCTATCATCTAAGATCTGCATCACATCCAAATGTAAATTTAAAAGTATATTTTCTTCAACATCAAGCTGGCAAACTTAAATAATGTTTAAAGGGACCTAAAACAGCATGAAAAAGTAGAAGCACGATTCAAGAAGGAACAAAGAAGAGAAAAACGGAAAGAAGACTACAGGGACGAATTTTGAATGTATATTTTAATACAAGATTCCAAGTGTGGATGTGGTTTGTTCATTCATTAATGTTCATTAACACTGAAATGTGTTAGCCATAAAACATTGATCACATTATCTGCGGAACCACGTAGATAACACATTGTCATATCTATCGCAAAGAATGTTTTACGTTTTAAATCACGAAGATATGGATAAACCACGACCTTTTCAATGATATAGTTGTGTGCTTTAATATATAATACGTAATCTTTTTCGAATTGTGGAGATAACTTGACCACAGATGTCTTTGAAAGACCTTATCGAGAACGTGTCGATTGTTGATAAGCGAAGAGAAATAATGTATGCAAATTACCAATCTGCAAAATCGAAGTTGAATATTTTATGATCAGACCATTGGAAGCTGTAAAAAAAACACCACTTTTTTACTGTGTTCTTACATGGAAGTTTTTAATTGTTTTTATGCAGAGAGACTATGACATAACATGAAGATATAGAATCATTCGAATTAAGAACAATCCATTACAATACGTGTGTAAGATAATATAACACAATTGCACATGTTTCCAAACAACGTCTCTCAAAACTTCTAAGCTATAAAAGTTCTAAACTTTGAAAATATTTAAGCGTATCGTATTTCGAAGGAAAAAAAGTCTTTCTGTTTTTTTTATCTATTGTATTGTATTAAAGAAATATATTTAGGTCCAAATATGACTAATAGATTAAGTTTCATTTTAAATAAGCTTGAAAAAATAGTCTTGCAGGTTTTTTTATTGGTTTTTTTCTCGAAAGGGAATATAAAAGGTTGTTCAGTTAGACGTGTTTATATTTAATGGGAATATATTGGATTCATAAACACAGTCACTCATATTTCATCTCATAGCAACAATCATGAGACACATTATCAATCGATGTGTCTCCTCCTGTTTTTTATATACGGCATAAAAACGAAAGCTCTAACTTCTGAAAACCTATTCAGTTAATCATAAACCTGTTTGTTTTGTTCTTTGGCCATTAGTGATGTTTCTTTCGACAAACACATTGTCTACAGGCGAACAGTTTTAATTCCAATCTTTTATCAACCACAACTTTAAGAACAGGGCATAATATAATACATAAACACGCAAATGATTTAACTGTTTCTAAGACCGTTTTACAAATTTATATGATTACTAAAACTGTCAAAATAAAAAACGCGAGGCACATTTGTTAAATTGTCACGACAAATCACATTTTGAGGTATTGAAAAATCCTTCGCCGTGTATATATCATTGTTAAACGGAGTATTCATACATCTAACACATAACCTAACGGACAAAAGAAAGTATACATTTGAAAATTGGATTGTATTCTTACATCATCAAAAATGGATGTATATTTTCTTTTGCTCACGTATAAAACCCCTTTCTTTAAGATTAAACAATTATTTGTGTGCGATTTGTTTTGCAAATGAATAACAACATACGCATTAAGGCATTTCTCTAATATTCTAACTCAAAGTGCTATGGTGTCACAAGATTATAGAAAGTGACTTAGTTCAAGAAAGTAAGCCTACTCGTATTTAAAAATGTCGAAAAATATGAAATAATTCAATTATTCAAAAGACACCCTTCATCGAACCATCATTGGTTGAGTGGGATAGATTCATCGACGCTTAAACACAATTTCATTTATGCCACGGTATGTTAGCATAATATAGGGGTCACATCTCTCATCTTGCAGGTTTTGGTTCCATGAAATGCACGGATATTATGCGGACTAAGAAACATGACCAGGACGAATCAGGGAATGATGGACGACCAGCAGATCCTGACGCGGATAAGCGGGTGAACTCTACACAGCGCATTGAGACGACAGATTCCACTGGCATTCCCGGTAAGGAAGATTAAATTCCTGGGTATATTTTCTAAATCACAAATTCTTCAAAAGTCTATAATTGCTACATTTTAATTGTATCAAATACTTAAAACATTTTTGCGCGATAGGAAGACGCATATCAAAAGGATCACTTATAGAATCTGATCATGAAAGGTTGCGATGTGAACCATCCCGAAGCACACTGAAAGCCAGTCCTAAACCACCCTTCATATAACTGAACCTTCGCATTTGTCATGCTTTAATTTCAACAAATTAGCAGTTTTGTACAGATCAGTATATATGTGGATATGTCTAATAACACAGATACGTAAGAAAGGGTTCATGCTAAAACTCCCTATTACCTGAGAATCAAATTCAATACTCGAGTATAAAAGATATTCCATGGAAAATGACAGGTTTGACAGGTCGGTGTCGCATCATTCTTTATTTAAAGACACATTATCCAGCCGATTAGCACCAGAGTGTCGGTTACACGTCCTGCCCATCAGAGTAGGTATTGTATATATGTGATAAATATCCTGTACTGTTGTGACTTGGCAATCCTGACTCAAAGTGACATTGTGATCTCTCTATCTGTCTGGCAGCCTGACGCTATCGTTCCCTCACAGTGTGCTCGACGGACAAAGCCGATAAAGCATGGTGAATGTGTGGAGTATTTGTTGGTATTGTATCGCGTAATCTGACTCTCAGAGACACGGAGTTCTCGCCTATCTAATTCGACCCTTTCTCGCTGCTATCTTCCTCTTTCCTCTCCTCAGCTCCTTCCTCCACCCCGTCCTTCCGAACATCTTCTCTGCATTCTATTCTGTTATATGAAGTAACTTATTAGTCAATGAATCTCCCTTTTAATATTTACTTAACAGTGAGAACATCACATCTTCACAAAAAGTCCATCCTGCACAATTCTGTCTTCTCTGTCTCTACACTGACACTCCCTCATTTAAACTGCTTGACCCATCTCCAGTTTGTGTCCTCCCCATCTCCATATAGTCTCCAAACCATCTCCAGCCGACCTCCCCATCTCCAACCTAACTTAACATCTCCACCCTGCCTTCTCCACCTTCACCCTGTCTTCCCCTTTTCAACCTGCCTGATCCACCCTCATCGTGCCTTCTCCATCCTCATCGTGCCTTCCCCAAACCCACCGTGCCTCCTACACCTCCACCGTGCCTTCCTTCCCTCCATCTTGCCTTCCCCATTTTAAAGCTGCCTTCTCCACCCTCACCCTGCCTTCTCAACCTCCTCTCTGCCTCCCACACCTCCACCCTGCCTTCTCCACCTCCACCTGCCTTCTCCGCCTCCACCTTGCCTTCTCCACCTCCACCTGCCTTCTCCGCCTCCACCCTGCCTCCCACACCTCCACCTTGCCTTCTCCGCCTCCACCCTGCCTCCCACACCTCCACCTTGCCTTCTCCGCCTCCACCCTGCCTCCCACACCTCCACCCTGCCTTCTCCACCTCCACCTTGCCTTCTCCGCCTCCACCTTGCCTCCCACACCTCCACCCTGCCTTCTTCACCTCCACCCTGCCTTCTCCACCTCCACCCTCCTTCTCCACCTCTACCCTGCCTCCCACACCTCCACCCTGCCTTTTCCACCTCCACCCTGCCTTCTCCACCTCCACCTGCCTTCTCCGCCTCCACCTTGCCTCCCACACCTCCACCCTCCTTCTCCACCTCCACCCTGCCTCCCACACCTCCACCTTGCCTTCTTAACCTCCTCCCTGCCTCCAAAACCTCCACCCTGCCTTCTCCACCTCCACCCTGCCTTATCCACCTCCACCCTGCCTTCTCCGCATCCACCCTGCCTTCTCCACCTCCACCTGCCTTCTCCACCTCCACCTGCTTTCTCCGCATCCACCCTGCCTTCTCCACCTCCACCCTGCCTTCTCCACCTCCATCTGCCTTCTCCACCTCCACCTTGCCTTCTCCACCTTCACCCTTCCTTCTCAACCTCCTCCCTGCCTCCCACACCTCTACCCTGCCTTCTCCACCTCCACCCTGCCTTCTCCACTCCACCCTGCCTTCTCCACCTCCACCTTGCCTTCTCCACCTCCTCCCTGCCTCCCACACCTCCACCCTGCCTTCTCCACCTCCACCCTGCCTTCTCCACCTCCACCTGCCTTCTCCGCCTCCACCTTGCCTCCCACACCTCCACCCTCCTTCTCCACCTCCACCCTGCCTCCCACACCTCCACCTTGCCTTCTTAACCTCCTCCCTGCCTCCAAAACCTCCACCCTGCCTTCTCCACCTCCACCTGCCTTATCCACCTCCACCCTGCCTTCTCCGCATCCACCCTGCCTTCTCCACCTCCACCTGCCTTCTCCACCTCCACCTGCCTTCTCCGCATCCACCCTGCCTTCTCCACCTCCACCCTGCCTTCTCCACCTCCATCTGCCTTCTCCACCTCCACCTTGCCTTCTCCACCTTCACCCTTCCTTCTCAACCTCCTCCCTGCCTCCCACACCTCTACCCTGCCTTCTCCACCTCCACCCTGCCTTCTCCACTCCACCCTGCCTTCTCCACCTCCACCTTGCCTTCTCCACCTCCTCCCTGCCTCCCACACCTCCACCCTGCCTTCTCCACCTCCACCTGCCTTCTCCACCTCCACCTGCCTTCTCCGCCTCCACCCTCCTTCTCCACCTCCACCTGCCTTCTCCACCTCCACCTGCCTTCTCCACCTCCACCCTGCCTTCTCCACCTCCACCTGCCTTCTCCACCTCCACCTGCCTTCTCCGCCTGTGCAGTGTGTTAACGTCAATAGTTCTCCTAGAACGAACGCAGATTCTGCTGTAGACAGGAGCTCAAGGGACTCTACACGTGGACTAAACGTTGACAAGTGAAACAAGACATGTGACGGCTTTCGCTGTTCAGAACAGGGTGTAGCGACGAGTACCTTAGCCAAGTTAACTCTAACGTTTTGCTATGTACTTTCAATTATTGATTATTGTGATGTGTGATGTGAGATATATAAACATAAAAACAATACATGAACTCACCACAAAATAAATATTTTGAAGCGTGGCGAAGTATGACTGTGTCAAAGGTAATAATCTAGTGATATTTACAACGTCATCGAGTGGCTATGAATGTGTTGATTCGAACTCCGACGACGTATATCAATTTCCTTACTTTGCACACTATACTTTATCTGAAACTTTATTTCATCACAGCGAGTATATAGGTATTCATTATCGTTACACACAAGTAGGGCATTTTAACGCTAAGTTGGGTGTTTTTTTCAACAACATAACGCAATGTTTGGGTAAAAACCAAAGAGGTGCAGAAAGAATTCTTTTCCACATTAGTGTTTTGTTCTGTTTGTTTGATTGCTTGTTGTTTAACGCCACATTCGGCAATATTCAAGCTATGTAAAGGCAGCCTGTAATTAATCGAGTCTGGACCAGACAATCCAGTAATTGATATTATGTGCGACGTCACACGCTGTAGGGGTGCAGTGACATGCACATAACGTCATAACATAACGTCATAACGTCACCAAGCCTGACCACCCGATCCATTTAGAATGACGTGTGACGTAACAAGTGGAAGGACATTTTCGCTGCGCATGACTACTATTCATCTGTGAATGTGAGTGAGAGTGCGTACGATCGTATGAGATTTTAGTATTTGGTATTTATCGCGGTGCCTCAGTGGTGTAAAGAAACAGAGATGGTTCTGACAAACCATGAACATGATAGTGAAAATCTGGGATTCGAACCAACGATCTTACATTTCTGGCGCGCCTGGGGTACGCACGGTGCAAGTAGCCTGCGGACAACCCAGAACCATCACAAGAGTACGTCAAAGCGAAGCGTCTCTGCCTAAGTGAGTGAGTGAGTGAGTGAGGAGTAAGTATGGTTTTACGCCGCTTTTAGCAATATTCCAGTAATATCACGGCGGGCGACACCAGAAATGGGCTTCACATTGTACCCATGTCGGGAATCGAACTGGGGTCTTCGACGTGACGAGCGAACGCATTAACCACTTGGCTACTCGACCGCCCCCTCTGCCTAAGACCATTGTATAGAGAATGACTGTATATTATGTAAAGAGCAAATCCGTGTTATCACACTCTTGGGGTTTTACCGTCGAGGTCAGGTTCGACTGCCTCTGTGGTCTACTGGAGAACGAAGGTCCGGGGTTCGATCCCTGGCAGCGTCATACCAAAAGACGTTAAAAGATGGTACTTGTTGTTACCCTGTCTGGCGCTCGGCATTAAGGGGCTAAAACAAGGACTGGTCATGTCGGAGTCAGTATACTGTGTCTGAGTGGGGTATTCATGTTAAACTGCGGCATGGTTTCTCAGTGTGCTAGATTTATAAAATCGGCATGACCAATACGTGCACGTGCATGCACCGGTCGCTATATCAGTGCAATAATCTTGAACGCGGAGGTAAACCTCATTTTACCTCACCGACTACAGGTTAATAATGTACGACTTCCAAATTTATTAATTATTAGGGTGATTTAAAGTATTCAACGTGTCAGTGTATCTTGAGTTGTCACCGAATTGTTTCTATTTTCATAAACAATTGATAGAAATCAGTATGTATATGTCACAAAATACGTTTCCTTTTCAGTGGATATAATGGTTTGAAATATATACGGGCAATATATCAATGAAAATAGTACAATGAAATTTAGTAGCCGCTGTCACAACAGTAGCGACCAACATTGATTTACATTAACCACGACCCTGGAGATCAGGGTTAGAATAGGTCTTCAGCAACCCATGCTTGTCGCAAAAGACGAGTATGCTTGTCGTAAGAGGCGACTAACGGGAGCGGGTGGTCTGGCTCGCTGACTTGGTTGATGCATGTCATCGTATCCCAATTGCGTGGATAAATGCTCATGATGGGAATCACAGGATTGTCCGGTCCAGACTCGATTATTTACAGCCCGCCGTCATATAGCTGGAATATTGCTGAGTGCGGCGTTTAACAACAAAAAGAACACAAAAAGCAACAACAACAAAAACCAACAAAAGCAAAAAACATTAACCACCGGTTCAGAAGCTCACTTTTTTTCAGTGGTAAAAATAAGAAAGTTTGACATTACGCAGTTGTTAGCATCATTCAAGCAATATTACGACTGGACACACCCGACATGGGCTTGGGGAATCGAAGCAGGGTCTTTGGCGTGATGGGGGAACCACCAGACTACCACACATCATTCGGTGATATAGAATATGAAAAGTGAGGAGGCCCTTAACTGGCTACAATGTATAAAAACATACTTCCTCACATGGATATAATATATTTCGTTGTTTGTAAATTCTCCGAAGATTCGTAAATATCACTTTTTGAATGACCTCATATTTTATATAAAATAACTGCTAAGCCATATTCAGTAGTCGCATCTTTCTTTTTCGTCAAAATCCTGTAGACAGGTACTGAAATATATCAACAGTAACATTCAAAACTGTTACATGGATAAGTCGTATCAAGTAGATTTAATTGACAACATGTACCCACAGAAAGCTACATTAATCTATGCACGTTGCAATTACACAAGAGCAATTTCGTTCTTTATTGATAGTGATTCAAAAATACAAATAGTTCTTCTGTGAGGTGAAATGGTGTTTAATGTCGCGTTCAAGATTATTGCAGTTATATAACATGCACATGTGTGTGTCTGTGCGCTCGCGAGCTCGTGTGTTTGCTTGTACTAGTCCCGACTAATGCTCGTTTTATACTGCTAGCCCACTGAGATACCATGCCGCGGTTTAACATGGATATTCTACTCAGACTCGGTATACTGACTTCGAGACAACCAGTTTTTGTTTCATCCCCATGATGCCTAGCTCCAGGCACCGTAACAACAAATACCATCTTTGAACATTTATCTTGGTATGGCGCGACCAGGGATCGAAATAGCAACCTTCCGCTCTCAGACCTTCTATCCACTAGACCGAGAGGCGGTCTCTGATAGTTGTTATACAAACTGGCTTTTTGATGTGACTGCCTTCAACGTGTTTATGGTTTGATTGAGGTATATGTTGTATAGAAGCCAGAGTTATATTTATTATGTTGGTAGTTTTACATAGTTTACATGTTCCCTTTGTCTGTCGTTTTTTCCCTAACGTCACAAGGTCAGTTTTGACGTCGTGTCTAACGTTTACAAAGTGAACAGTAAGATTAACCTGAGACGTCATTGGATAGGATTCACGTGTATAGCGACGTTCATGCTCGCAGTTTCACGTTATACCCTCACTCAGACACTGTATATTGACTCAAGTCGACCAGTCCTTGTTTTAGCCCCTTAAACGCCAGGCAGGGTAACAACAAATACTATGTTTTAAATTCTTTTGGCATGACGCAGCCGGAGGATCGAACCCCGGACCTTCCGCTTTCCGGGCTGACGCTCTACCACAAGACCACGGAGGCGTTCTGATGATGAGGATGATAGTTGTGAATATAAGCACGACAATATGGTGACAGTAATGGTTGAGGTGATGTTTATGTTGGTGTTAATAGTGACGATGATACACGATGGTGTAGGCTATGGTTGTTGATGCATAGGTGATGGTTGGGCTGATGAGTGCGCTGTTTTTGATAACGTGTCTTTATTCGCTGTCTTTTGTTTTTTGTTTTGGAGATTATAGAACTGCGACCCAGTCCTTGTGTTACCCCTTAATGCCGAGCGCGAGGCACGGTAACAACAAGTGCCATCTTTTAAAATTTTGGGGATATGACGTTACCAGGGATCGAACCAACGACCATTCGCTCTCCGGGCAGACGCTCCATCCACTAGACCACGGAGGCGACCCCATAAGAGGTGGATCTTATATATTATGTCACCTTATAGATGGGCCACCGTGCTTATCGGTGACGGAACTGTCCGACCATGTACGCTTTGCATTATGTGCCTTCGATTATTAACAATAGAGTGAGTCAACCGTGGTTACCCCATTTCTCGCATTCATGGTTGACTAGATTCAGCCTGAGTTAACCAACGTTAACATGACTCACATTAGTGCCCGACATACAACGTAGAAAATGCAGCCTTAGATATATAATACAAAATATATGCGAGAAGAAATAGAAACAACAGCCAACACACACCACGGAGAGATTTACAAGTGTTTTATTCCTGACAAAACTGACATTATAACCGTTCTATTTTATGTACGTAAAACGACAAGAAAGTTCAAAATGAAGCGTAGAAATGCAAACTCGTTATCAAAGTTGTTGATTCTAAATATGTATAAAAATATCTAAAACTTACGTTTCCCTGGATACGGGAACGTTTCAGAATACGAATACGCTATCAATTCCTAGTTAATGATATTAATGAAAATGCTTTTAATCACAATTGAATCAATAAATGAAATTAAATTTACCTCACTTGGCGGCTGTTAACCAGAAAGATACACTCAACTTAGTCAGTGGGTATGGCAACTTTGGTCAACCGAAGTATGACGTAAATTAGTTAACATTTGTTAACATGGGTTAAGCCTAGTTAACTTGGGTTATACCATGGTCAACGCTGGTTCATCTGTATTGGGTATTGATGCAGTCCTTCCACTTGGTATTCATCTTGTGATATTGTGTAGCCTTCCCACTGCATTTGGTTGCGCTAGATTATATTAAGGGTTACCTGTTGAGTTGTAGTATTGTTATAATTAGTACCTGAAATGTAACTGTGAATATGTAGCTTGACAATATACCGTCAGGAGGAATCCTAGCCCTGTTTAGGTTAAAGTAACGCCGGGTATCTTTTAATTACAATCTTAATCTATGCTTAATTAAACAAGTGAAATAAACAAACTAACTTTTGCTTTGTTATTGTTTGTAACAAATGTTAATCATAACAATTAGTGTTTGTCAGTGAAGTTATTGTTGTTTGTGGTTATTGGTATTGTAAATAGTAATTGTAGTTATAACTTATAAAAAAAGAAACCGAACCGATGTTGCGATGTTACATACAGGAAACGCCGAGTATGTTTTAATTGCAATTTTAATTTATGCTTAATTAAACAATTGAAATAAACAAACTAACTTTTGCTTTGTTATTGTTTGTAACAAATGTTAATCATAACAATTAGTGTTTGTCAGTGAAGTTATTGTTGTCTGTGGTTATTGGTATTGTAAATAGTAATTGTAGTTATATCCTATAAAAAAAAGAAACCGAGCCGATGTTGCGGTGTTACTTACAGGAAACTACGGTTGAAACGAACTCAAAGAGACCACTGATTTTAGTTCGATATAACCGTAGTTCGTTATAAGCATATATACAACATATATACAGCAAAATGGCAGGGCCAAAAATATATTTCTTATATCCGTCAGTTCGTTATAAACGTAGTTTACTGTATTCATATTGCCTACGTTTTCAAGCTCGGAGTCCCAAAGTACGCTCTCTAGTTGTGATCATATAGGTAAGTAATTAGTTGTAAAAGGATAACAGCAACATCAACATGCAATGCACATCTTCTACTGCTAGGTGTAATGATTAATGAGTGTGTGAGTTGGGTTAATAAGCAGTTTGTATGCCTAATATGTTATAAGTAGTGACCTTGATGTTCAAGCTCAACCAATCACATGTCAGAACAAACACCAAAACAAGGCGATGTGTAAAGTATACACACTCTCATACGTACAGTGACAATCTGGTAGGCAAAACTGGATATTCAAATTAACTTTCAAAAATGTTCCATGACAATATTGTAAAGAATAATCTAATAAACAAATCTGAAATTCGAAAAAATGTGTTCAATGGTTACTGGGGAAAAGAGATTGGCGTGAGTGCTGTAGTTTTTACTAAATGAAAAGCTGTGGCGGCCATTTGGATTTTTTCAAAATGAAACTCTGTCATGTTATGTGAAAATCATAAAGATATGTTCAGTAGATTAGGACAAAAAGAGATTTCAAGTTTCAGTGTTAACAGAAGGACGACGATCAAAGATCTAAAACATAAACTCACACTGCGCTCACCGAGTGAGCTAAAACAGCTCTGTTGCAGATATCGAAAGCAATTTCAAAGTTGCAGTTGGGAAGCCATTTGCAAGATCTGGTCAGTCGCTGAGGATGTCCAGCGACGGAGCCCGAGATACCATAGATTGGCTGGAGCTTTCTCAAACTCCTTGACCCGAGATACGGACAGCCTGACCCTTCCACTATCTCCCCTTCAGGCGAGTTTCCCCGACTTATTATTTCTGCTCGGACTAACTGATAAAATTTGAAGCTCTCCGTAGCAGAATGACCTCCTTATCCCACCCAGTGCTGAGGGGAGGGTTGGAGAGAAGAATGAGGGGAAGGGTGGGGAGGGGGAGGGGGACCACAATTCCTACATATGGTGTGATGCACTAGGGCTGTGTCTGTCAATACCGACTGCAGTGTAAAATATTGTACATTCTTTGGGCGATCTACAGATATCAATTTGATAAACGTGATCAAGTTGGTAAATAGAAAACCTTACGTGGTTGTGAAACGATTTCTTTTCTTTGTCCGTTTACTTTTAACATATCGTTCTGATTACTTAATTCTGGTGTATTCACTGTTTCGGTGTGTTCATAAATATATTCTCCCGAAAGCTATAAACGTGCAAACTGTACACGCATCTAGTTTTCAACTGAAATCACTGCTTATATTTATAGGGAACATGTCAGTGTCCTTCTCAGTCGTACACTAGACTCAGGCCCCGATCCTGGCTCCGGACACAAGTCTCATGCTCCGACCCCAGATCCATGCTCCATGCTCCAAGTTTCAAGCTCAAGGATCCAGACACTAGGTTCAGACTCAGACCCCAGCTAAAGGCCCTATGCTACATGCTCCATCTTCCAGGCTCCGGGCTCCAGACACTAGGTCTATACTCAGACCCTGGCTAAAGGCTCTATGCTCCAGGCTGCAGGCTCACATCCCAGCACCAGGCTCAAGGCTCCAGAAACTGGATTGAGACTCAGATCCCAGCTAAAGGCCCTATACTCCATGTTCCATGCTCCAGGCTCCAGATCCTAGGTTCAGACTCGGGCCCTGGCTAAAGGCCCTATATTCCATGTTCCATGCTCCAGGCTCGAGATCCTAGGTTCAGACTCGGACCCTGGCTAAGGCCCTATACTCCATGTTCCATGGTCCAGGCTCGAGATCCTAGGTTCAGACTCGGACCCTGGCTAAGGCCCTATACTCCATGTTCCATGCTCCAGGCTCCAGATCCTAGGTTCAGACTCGGACCCTGGCTAAAGGCCCTATACTCCATGTTCCAGGCTCCAGATGCTAGGTTCAGACTCGGACCCTGGCTAAAGGCCTATACTCCATGTTCCATGCTCCAGGCTCGAGATCCTAGGTTCAGACTCGGACCCTGGCTAAGGCCCTATACTCCATGTTCCATGCTCCAGGCTCCAGATCCTAGGTTCAGACTCGGACCCCAGCTAAAGGCCCTATACTCCATGTTCCAGGCTCCAGATGCTAGGTTCAGACTCGGACCCTAGCTAAAGGCCCTATACTCCATGTTCCATGCTCCAGGCTCCAGATCCTAGGTTCAGAATCAGACCCCAGCTAAAGACCCTATGCTCCAGGCTGCAGGCACGAGGCTCCGGACACCAGGCCCTAGATCCAGGTTTCGGATAGCGAGAATATTCATGATTTGCTGACCAAAACTTGCAACATATGTGACCCAGAATATGAATTTATCATCATTGTTGCCCGGGAATGAGAAATGTTTTTTGCACATCAACAATTTCAAGAGTGTGGGTTTATTTGACGGACTTTGATATTCAAAAAGGAAGTATAAGTCACAGATCAGGTGGTTCATCAGCTGACGAGGCTAAAAATATTCATCCGCGCCATCTTCCCCTCTCTCCATCTCACTCTGCATCCCTTGTAATCGCTCCTGTGTTTGTGTGTGTGTGTGTGTGTGTGTGTGTGTGTGTGTGTGTGTGTGTGTGTGTGTGTGTGTGTGTGTTTATTGAGTACGTGTGAGTGCAGGAGGTTGGGGTCTATATGTGTATAATGTATGAGTCTGTCGGTATCTGTATAATAACTGGTTTAATAACTGTACACACAATGGTTCAATGTCATATGTATGTGTGTCCGCTTACTTTGTCTGTCTGTCTGTCTATACATACATACATGCATACACACACACACACACACACACACACACACACACACACACACACACACACACACACACACACACACACACACACATACATACATACATACATACATACATACATACATACATCCATATTATATATTATATAAAAATACCATTTATCGCCTCAACACCAAGTCATTGGTTTGTCTATGAAAATTCTGAAACATCTGCTGAAAAAAGTCAAGTCAAGCTTGACAAATATTATGTGGCATTCACGTCGATAATACTATGACCAATAAATTGCATTTTTCGAAGGCATTTGGCAATATATGTTAATATATTAATTTTAAGTCCGACCAGTTATGCTCGTTATATAAATACGCACAGGAATAACATGTTTTATTTGATGCTGATAATATGTATAAATGTATGTGTTATAAGAAGCAGAGACTATTTTAATATGGCAGAGGCGTATAACCTTTCTATAAATGTATCGTTTAAAAATACAATCTTTCTACATGAAGTTATCGAAGTTATGTCGTGTACAGGTGGTCTAAATCTTGACGCCATACATGTTGAGGCACAATGGCGTTTAATGGCGAGCATTTTCACTCAGACATATTATAAAGACACCGAGCCAACCCTTGTTTTATCCCCTTAATGCCGGTCGCCAGGCAGTGTAACAACAGGTACCATCTTCTAACGTATATATTTTGGTATGATGCACCCAGGGGATCGAACCACCGACCTTCCGCATCCGCTGACGATCTATCCACTAGATCGCAGAGGCGGTCGAATAAAAATACTATCTATTCATTTTTACATCTACCAACATAAGCCAAATTACACGAATCTCCTTGAAAATGTCATTGTTTGTACGATAAGAATGTAGACATATTGGCTACTTGTGTAGCTTTAGTTTTGGTTTATATTCAACTAATAAACTACGTTTACAAATATCGAAACATTCAGGTAAACTACCTGGGTCTATGACATTTTCAATAGCCACGAGTAAGCATGCACTGAAAAGGTACCTGAGAGTTTTACCGGAAAAGAGACTTGGCACAAACACACTTTAGAACGGAAACTGATACGAAACTAATAGCCTGGAAATACTTACACCAGAGAGCACTGCGTCAACCAGAAACACGGAGATACGTATATCAGAGAGCATGCATCAACCAGAAACACGGAGATACGTATATCAGAGAGCACTGCATCAACCAGAAATACGGTGATACGTATATCAGAGAGCACTGCATCAACCAGGAACACGGAGATACGTATATCAGAGAGCATGCATCAACCAGAAACACGGAGAAACGTATATCAGAGAGCACTGCATCAACCAGAAATACGGTGATACGTATATCAGAGAGCATGCATCAACCAGGAACACGGAGATACGTACACCAGAGAGCATGCATCAACCAGAAACACGGAGATACGTATATCAGAGAGCATGCATCAACCAGAAACACGGAGATACGTATATCAGAGAGCATTCATCAACCAGGAACACGGAGATACGTATATCAGAGAGCATTCATCAACCAGAAACACGGTGATACGTATATCAGAGAGCATGCATCAACCAGAAACACGGAGATACGTATATCAGAGAGCATGCATCAACCAGAAACACGGAGATACGTATATCAGAGAGCATGCATCAACCAGGAACACGGAGAAACGTATGTCAGAGAGCACTGCATCAACCAGAAACACGGAGATACGTATATCAGAAAGCATGCATCAACCAGGAATACGGAGATACGTATATCAGAGAGCATGCATCAACCAGAAACACGGAGAAACGTATATCAGAGAGCACTGCATCAACCAGAAATACGGTGATACGTATATCAGAGAGCATGCATCAACCAGGAACACGGAGATACGTACACCAGAGAGCATGCATCAACCAGAAACACGGAGATACGTATATCAGAGAGCATGCATCAACCAGAAACACGGAGATACGTATATCAGAGAGCATTCATCAACCAGGAACACGGAGATACGTATATCAGAGAGCATTCATCAACCAGAAACACGGTGATACGTATATCAGAGAGCATGCATCAACCAGAAACACGGAGATACGTATATCAGAGAGCATGCATCAACCAGAAACACGGAGATACGTATATCAGAGAGCATGCATCAACCAGGAACACGGAGAAACGTATGTCAGAGAGCACTGCATCAACCAGAAACACGGAGATACGTATATCAGAAAGCATGCATCAACCAGGAATACGGAGATACGTATATCAGAGAGCATGCATCAACCAGAAACACGGAGAAACGTATATCAGAGAGCACTGCATCAACCAGAAATACGGTGATACGTATATCAGAGAGCACTGCATCAACTTATAGCATAAAGCTACGTACACCAGAGAGCATGCATCAACCAGAAACACGGAGATACGTATATCAGAGAGCATTCATCAACCAGAAACACGGAGATACGTATATCAGAGGGCATGCATCAAACAGCAGCACAAAGCCAATTACGTTAGAGAGTATGCATCAACCAATAGAATGAAACTATGTGCAACAGAGAGCACTGCATCAACCAGAAACACGGAGATACGTATATCAGAAAGCATGCATCAACCAGGAACACGGAGATACGCATATCAGAGAGCACTGCATCAACTTATAGCATAAAGCTACGTACACCAGAGAGCATGCATCAACCAGAAACACGGAGATACGTATATCAGAGAGCATTCATCAACCAGAAACACGGAGATACGTATATCAGAGAGCATGCATCAACCAGAAACACGGAGATACGTATATCAGAGAGCATGCATCAAACAGCAGCACAAAGCCACTTACGTTAGAGAGCATGCATCAACCAATAGAATGAAACTATGTTCAACAGAGAGCACTGCATCAACCAGAAACATGGAGATACGTATATCAGAGAGCATTCATCAACCAGGAACACGGAGATACGTATATCAGAGAGCATGCATCAACCAGAAACACGGAGATACGTATATCAGAGAGCATGCATCAACCAGAAAAACGGATATACGTATATCAGAGAGCACTGCATCAACCAGAAACACGGAAATACGTATATCAGAGAGCATGCATCAACCAGAGACACGGAGATACGTATATCAGAGAGCATGCATTAACCAGAAACACGGAGATACGTATATCAGAGAGCATGCATCAAACAGCAGCACAAAGCCACTTACGTTAGAGAGCATGCATCAACCAATAGAATGAAACTATGTGCAACAGAGAGCACTGCATCAACCAGAAACATGGAGATACGTATATCAGAGAGCATGCATCAAACAACAGCATGAAAACACGTACACTGTATTACATATATAATTACGCTTTCCCTAATACAACAATGGCAGAGCATTGAGACAGGTGGCTGTCCCGCTACAGCTGGACAAACGGCAGGCAGTCCGGCATTCGACTCGGCTGAACTTTAGACATTCAGTTATGGCCATACATTGATATTATTTCGAGATTGGCAGATATATTCAGAATAATGGGATTACTGACGTTATTGCCCATTTCTTTTACTGAAATATTATTTAATATTTAATCAATAGGTTTTAATAATATCGCATCCCGATGACTGTCACGTGTGCGTTTCTTACATTAATCCGGTAAGTTATTAAACTAAAGGTTCTGAGTGGTATTACACGTTTCACATGAACCCATTTAATCCCAGCGTAGCAGATGTAGATGTTAGTTGAGGGTCTACATTGATTTAAGCAGATTGGCTGCAACGCCGCTTTCAACAGAGTTGAAATATAATAATGCATATAGATTTAACGGTTAAATGCATCAAGCGACCATTTCACAAATGGTTGAGTGTAAGCTTTTCGTTACAAAAAGTTTGGCACCATGCAATGTTTACTCATTAAATTGTTTGTTTGCGTTTGTGTAATCAAGATGCTGTGTTGCTGACGTGTACAGAAAGGCGTATTTAAGTCACGTGGTACTTTAGGTCATCCAGTCTTTTAGTATGGCTCGACGACTATCTCTAGAGATATTCTATATCTCTGTATGTTATTAATTCTTTTGGTGGATGCCGTTTGGAAAAAAACAACACGCCCGTCTCACCCACAGGGGGAAGACTACTGCTAAATAAATCTGATATTTGCGGGCAGGTGACGCGATACATATGGCGGTTTTTAGATGTGATTGACAACTAGGAAAACCCAGAAACTACACCAGCGTTCACAACGGGACGAGGAAGAAGTGTTAATCTATCAGTGTTTGCTTGGTTCTTAAAATTAGTGCTGTGAAATAGGCCATGAACTGGTACATACAGGGAGATAGGTGATGTGCGACGAAACGTAACCACTAACCTATGCAAACAGTACTATATTACCGTTCAATTGATTTACATTTTGGCACAGGGGATGAGTACTTGTTATTTACGTGAGAAGAAGACCATACAAACTATTTAATGGTTATGCAAATTTGTTCAGACGACAATGATTTAACTGACGAAAATAACAAATGTACACTATTTGCGAGATATTACCTTAAATATTATAGTTTACGAAGACTTATCAATGAACAATGTTCATCCCATGACCAATGTTTACCCAAGACCAATTCTGTTTACCCATGACCAATGTTTACCCAAGGCCAATGTTGTTTACCAATGACCAATGTTGTTTACCCAAGACCAATGTTGTTTACCCATGACCAATGTTTACCCAAGACCAATGTTGTTTACCAATGACCAATGTTTACCCATGACCAATGTTGTTTACCCATGACCAATGTTGTTTACCCATGACCAATGTTTACCCATGACCAATGTTGTTTACCCATGACCAATGCTTACCCATGACCAATGTTGTTTACCCATGACCAATGTTGTTGACCCAAGGCCAATGTTGTTTACCCATGACCAATGTTAACCCATGACCAATGTTGTTTACCCATGACCAATGTTTACCCAAGACCAATGCTGTTTACCCATGACCAAAGTTAACCCTAGACCAACTTGTACCCAGGACCCATCTCTAACTTAGAAGAATGTTTACTCAAGACCAGTGTTTACTCAAGACCAATGTTTACTCTAGACCAATGTTTACATTAGACCAAGTTTTAGACGAGATTAATGTTTACTAAATACCATTGTTTACGCAAGACCAATGTTCACGTTAGACCAATGTTTAGACGAGATTAATGTTTACTCAAGACCATTGTTTACACAAGACCAATGTTTAGGTGAGATTAATGTTTACTCAAGACCATTGTTTACTCTTGACCAAAGTTTACATTAGACCAAGATTTAGACGAGAGAGGAGAGGAGAAGATCGAGGGATCGATCACCGGCCACGTCATACCAAAAAGCTGGTGCTTGTTGTTACCCTGTCTGGTGCCCGGTATTGGGGGGCTAAAACAAGGACTGGTCGGCTCGGAGTCAGTATACTGTGTATGAGTGGGGTATTCATGTTAAACTGCGGCATGGTATCTCAGTTGTGTAGCACTATAAATCGGCATCAGTCTGGACTAGTACAAGCAGCCACACACACACATACACGTCGCTTTATAAGTGCAACAATCTTGGACGCGACGTTAAACCACATTTCACCTCACCACCTACCCGAGAAGAATGTTTACGCACGATCAATGTTTACCCAAGACCACCTCTACCAGAGAAGCATGTTTATACATTATCAATGTTTACCCGAGAACAATCTTTACAAGAGAAGAATGTTTACACACGATCAATGTTTACCCAAGACCACCTCTACCAGAGAAGCATGTTTATACATTATCAATGTTTACCCGAGAACAATCTTTACAAGAGAAGAATGTTTACACACGATCAATGTTTACCCAAGACCACCTCTACCAGAGAAGCATGTTTATACATTATCAATGTTTACCCGAGAACAATCTTTACAAGAGAAGAATGTTTACGCACGATCAATGTTTACCCAAGACCACCTCTACCAGAGAAGCATGTTTATACATTATCAATGTTTACCCGAGAACAATCTTTACAAGAGAAGAATGTTTACACACGATCAATGTTTACCCAAGACCACCTCTACCAGAGAAGCATGTTTATACATTATCAATGTTTACCCGAGAACAATCTTTACAAGAGAAGAATGTTTACACACGATCAATGTTTACCCAAGACCACCTCTACCAGAGAAGCATGTTTATACATTATCAATGTTTACCCAAGACCAATCTCTACAAGAGAAGAATGTTTACACACGATCAATGTTTACCCAAGAACAATCCCTACCAGAGAAAAATGTTTACACACGATCAATGTTTACCCGAGAACAATCCCTACCAGAGAAGAATGTTTACACACGAAGAATCTTAACCCAAGACCAATCTCTACCCGAAAAGCATGTTTACACACGATCAATGTTTACACAAGACTAATCTCTACCAGAGAAGAATGTTTACACACGATCAATGTTTACACAAGACTAATCTCTACCAGAGAAGAATGTTTACACACGATCAATGTTACCCGAGATCAATGTTTACAGAAGCCCAATCTTTACACAAGACTAATGTTTACATTAGACCAATGTTTACCCGAGACCAACCTCTACCCGAGACCAATGTTTACAGAAGACCAATATTTATCCGAGAACAATAATGTTCTGAGACCAATGTTTACAGAAAACCAATACTTATACTAGTACAAAGTTTCCCCGAGACAAATGTTTACTCAAGACCAATGTTTACCCGAGACAAAAGTTTACCCAAGACATATGATTTCACAAGACCAATGGTTAATCAAGACCAAGCGCCAAAAGCAATTTACTTTGATATAAGAAACCGCATTGTACGATTCCGACTATATTAATAATCGAGACCCCTGGTTATGTTCTATCATGACAAAACCAATACTGGATGGGAGATCTATACAAAATACGTTTACTGATTAAATATGGTATCGAAATAGGACCATTTATTGTAACGGTAAAAATAAAACTGTGCTTATATATATAATATTAAAAAAAACGATTCTGGAATTAGATGTTGAGTGAGTGAGTGATTAGGTTTAACGCCGCTTTTAGCAATATTCCAGCAATATCACGGCGGGGCACACCAGAAATGGGCTTCACACATTGTACCCATGTCGGGAATCGAACCCGGGTCTTCGGCGTGACGAGCGAACGCTTTAACCACTAGGCTACCCGACCGCCCGAAATTATATGTTGCATCTTTCAATAAATATTCATAAAGGCATTTCGACTTTACGGTCGTGATTCACAATTAGCAGGTGTTTCTCCAGACCTCTCCCCCATAGAACATGTCTAGGATGAGCTAAAAGGACCAGAACCAGCCGCTAAAGCTAGCTCAGTTGGCAAATCTTTTGTTGACATCTGCAACAACCCCCCCCCCCTCCCCCCAGGATGTTTTCAACCATCTGGCGTCTTCAATGCACCGCCGCGGCCTCGTCTGTATCAACGCAAATGGTGGTCACATCCGATACTGACATTGTTAATTGTGTAGTTACATCTCTTCTCTTTTAGGTCGTGTCCCTATGTCTCCTGTCACCAGGTATGGGTTTTGTCAATGAATTTGGTACCATAAAACATAGATCAGACGAATGGCCAAATCCGTTGTTGTTATTTTCAGTATTATAACATTCACACCACCTTCCATGAAGCACAGTTACCTAATTTATTTCCGCTAACAGGTGAGAACATTTATGTCCATTCACCCATTGTTATAACAACAATACAGTAAAGTACGGTTATAACGATCTCAAAGGGACTACTAATTTTAGTTCGTTATAACCGTAGTTCGTTATAAGCATATATACAGTATAACAACACCAAATAGTCGGGACCAAAAAAGGAAAGTTCGATATATCCGTCAGTTCGTTATAAGCGTGTTCGTTATAACCGTAGTTTACTGTAATTCATAATCACCCCCTTCGTATTTTCTTTAATGCAAACTCTGGCCTTCAATATATTATTAACGCGACATTTAGTGCTATATAACGCTGTAACCTCACGTTGTCCATTCACAAATTCCTCCATCGGTATTAAGAGTTAATGATTAATATTTCATTCTGTGGTACTATCACATTTCTCACACACCATTAGTAACACAGGCTCAGTTTTCATATTCTTTCTTACGTTGCTCTGTTTTCTAGCAACCACTTATTGTTTCTATGTGTTGGACAATTAGTGCGCACAACGTTACTTATATGTTTGAAATGATTTATTAATATAACAACTTTGTAACTACTTAAGGGATATGCCCTATTAATATTTCAAAGAAAGGCCTTAGGCATGATTTATGACCCATAGATTTCCACTGGGCCTGGTGTATCAAATAGACTTGAGGTTTTGCCGTGGTTCTAAACAGATTGTATGTTTCTGTATGCTAGATGATAAAGTTGGAATTGTATGTCATGGTTGTGGTTGTGATGTTAATAATTGCGAACATTGGCTCGACGATCCGGGTAAGATACTTGGTTATGATAGTAATTTGGGTCGGATTATGAGGGAGTGAATGTATGGCTTTATGCCGCTTTTAGCAATAATATTGCTGTGGATGACGGTGATGATGATTATGGTGAGGTGAGGTGAGGTGAGGTGGGGTGGGGTGAGGTGAGGTGAGGTGAGTGAGTGAGTGAGTATGGTTTTACGCCGTTTTTAGCAATATTCCAGCAATATCACGGCGGGGGTCACCAGAAATGGGCTTCACACATTGTACCCATGTCGGGAATCGAACCCGGGTCTTCGGCGTGACGAGCGAATGCTTTAACCACTAGGCTACCCGACCGCCCCGAGGTGAGGTGAGGTGAGGTGAGGTGAGGTGAGGTGTTGAACGTCACGTCTAAGATTAT
Organism: Haliotis cracherodii; assembly: GCF_022045235.1. Taxonomy (NCBI): domain Eukaryota; kingdom Metazoa; phylum Mollusca; class Gastropoda; order Lepetellida; family Haliotidae; genus Haliotis; species Haliotis cracherodii. Next base: position 38,353,577 of record NW_027266308.1, read on the forward strand.
TGCACTTATTGCACTTATATAACATGCATGTACTAGTCCAGACTAATCACGGTTTTTTAGTGTCGGCCCACTGAGATACCATACCGGCAGTTTAACATGAATATCCCACCCAGACACAGTATACTGACTCCGAGCCGACCAGTCCTTGTTTTAGCCCCCTAATACCGGGCACCAGACAGAGTAACAACAAGTACCAGCGTTTTACGTTTTTTGGTATGACGTGGCCGGTGATCGATCCCCCGATCTTCTCTAGACCACGGAGGCGGTCTGATGATGATGGTGAAGATGCTGATGATGATAGTTGTGAAAATTAGCACGACATCTGCGTTGGTGGTGGTAGGTTATGGTGGCAGTAATGGTTGAGGTGATGGTGATGTTGATGATAATATTGACGATGATACACGATGGTGTAGGCGATGGTTATTGAGGTATAGGCGATGGTTGGGATGATGAGTATGCTGTTGGTGATGCCATGTATGTTTTGGCTGTCTTTTCTTTTGCTGTTGGCGATAATAGACCTACGACGATGGTGCTATTGATTGTTGCTTGTTGTGTTGTCCTTTTTGATGTAATAAAAATAGGGACGACGATGATTAAGTAAATAGAAGTGTATGTTTTTATTTTGAATATGCTTACACGATATCGGTGATAATAGGGGTAAATGGTTGTTTTAAGTAGTGGTTGGCATGGTGATTGGTAATGGTTGGCGTAGTAAAATGGGTAGTTATGGTGGAAAAGGTTAGGTTAAAATATGTGAAGAGTGAGTGAGTATGGTTTTACGCCGCTTTTATCAACATTCCAGCAATATTACGGCGGGAAACACCAGAAATGGGTTTCACACATTGTACCTATGTCGGGAATCGAATCCGGGTCTTCTGCGTGACGAGCGAATGCTTTAACCACTAGGCTACCCGACCGCCCCTAAATATATGAAGTACATACATTAAAAGTCACTTGCATCTTTACAATGAATATTTGGCAGTTGCCACATTACCAATTAAAGATATCATATCTTTGCAGCTATTATTTGAAAGAATAGAACACCTCTGTTAACTTATGCTCGAAAATTTGAACTTTTGACTCATGGATGCCAGTGGTTTATCAACATTTGGAACAACTCAGGGCGTAAGGCTAAAACTGTTAAATTATTCAAGTGGAATTTTCTCAGATGTCATTTAGGCCTAGATCGTTGTCTCTTTCAACATACCGTAAGACGATCCTGCCAAAAAGTCGTTAGAAACAGTAAATTCATTTAGCTCCATAGAACTCCTTTGTTTTGTATGTTATAGATAAAGCCGTAGATATAATATGTAAGATAGAAAAAGTAGTTCTTACGTTTGTGAGGTCTATATTTCTTGAAAACAATGCACACATTGTCAGTAGCACAGTACATCATTGCTCTGCAGTGTTGATAGTCGTATACTATAGTACATGTACTTCTGTCAGGGTTTGTGAATGTTAAACCTGCTCCAGACGAGGTGAAGTGAGGTGAAATAGAGTTTAACGTCGCGTCAGGATTGTTGCACTTGTATAACGACGTGCATGCATGCATGCATGTGTGTGTGTGTGTGTGTGTGTGTGTGTGTGTGTGTGTGTGTGTGTGTGTGTGTGTGTGTGTGTGTGTGTATATATAGCTGCTTGTACTAGTCCATACTAATGACGAATCTTTAGTGCTAGCCCACAGCGATACCATGCCACAGTTTAACATCAATTCCCCACTCAGTCGCAGTATACTGACTCCGAGCCGACCAGTCCTGGTTTCAGGCAGGGTAACAACAAGTACCATCTTTTAGAGTCTTTTCGTGTGACGCGGCCGGGGATCGCACCCCGGTGTTCTTCTCTAGACGAACTCTGTCAGGGATAATAATCATATGCTATAGTACATGTACTCCTGTCAGGGTTTGTGAATGTTAAACATGCTCCAAACGAGTGAGTGAGTTAAATTTTACATCGCATCGGCAATATTTCAGCCATATAGCGATATGCTCCAAACGAACTCTGTCAGGGATGATAATCATATGCTATAGTACATGTACTCCTGTCAGGGTTTGTGAATGTTAAACATGCTCCAGACGAACTCTGTCACGGATGATAATCATATGCTATAGTACATGTACTCCTGTCAGGGTTTGTGAATGTTAAACATGCTCCAGACGAACTCTGTCACGGATGATAATCATATGCCATAGTACATGTACTCCTGTCAGGGTTTGTGAATGTTAAACATGCTCCAGACGAACTCTGTCACGGATGATAATCATATGCTATAGTACATGTACTCCTGTCAGGGTTTGTGAATGTTAAACATGCTCCAGACGAACTCTGTCACGGATGATAATCATATGCTATAGTACATGTACTCCTGTCAGGGTTTGTGAATGTTAAACATGCTCCAGACGAACTCTGTCACGGATGATAATCATATGCTATAGTACATGTACTCCTGTCAGGGTTTGTGAATGTTAAACATGCTCCAGACGAACTCTGTCACGGATGATAATCATATGCTATAGTACATGTACTCCTGTCAGGGTTTGTGAATGTTAAACATGCTCCAGACGAACTCTGTCACGGATGATAATCATATGCTATAGTACATGTAATCCTGTCAGGGTTTGTGAATGTTGATATCCCACTCAGACGCAGTATACTGACTCCGAGCGGATCGGTTCTTGTTTAAGCCCTTTAATGCCGAGCGCCAGACAGGGTAACAACAAGTACCATCTTTTAACGTCTTTTGGTATGACGCGGCCGGGGATCGAACCCCGGACCTTCCACTCTCAGAGCGGACGCTCTGCCCGTAGACCACGGAGGCTGGAATTAAAGGCACCAGTGTGATCATTTATAATAACTTTATAATAACAATAATCTAGGCACAGTTTTGATTCATATTTATATGTACTGTATGTATTTATATATGAACCACTCGAAAGAAGTAAAAGAACACCCTTCTTTTCGTATGATCTGTCATGGCCCTGGCCATAGGGTGTTCTTTCGCGACCTCTTGGTGTCCTCGCTGATTTTAAGTGGCCCATTCATATTGTTTTCACAGTTTGTTTGCACCTTACGGCAAATGGAATTTGTTTCGGGGGATAAACTGGACCAGCTATTCTCTTGCACTGACAATTTATATTCTTCTTTATAACTTCTTTTGAGTAGTATATTTTACATTCGTTTTGATGCAGGGTAAGCAATGATTTTCTTAACTCAACTTATCGTGTATGACCGATGTGTATATAACCTGTGATTTACCAATGGGTCATTGTCAATTGGACGTCGTGTGTCTACACTGTACGACTGAACAATATAAAGTTAGTTTATTATCAGCGACCTTTGCTCTGGAGCATGTTTGGGCATGTTTATCGAGAAAATGCTGTTTCTAGTTTCATCTGTACTGGTATGTGTCCATAACGGTGTTATCAGATTAATGAAATGCTATTCTGTGAGTCTGAACAATTGTCTAGGTCAACTTCTGAATTAATCATACTATACTCATGCTTATTAGAAACGCGACGTCTTTTAGCTGTTAACGGTATATGCTCAGACTTGCCTACGACTTTAAGTATTTCATATTTTCATTTCAAACCGATAGTTATTTCTGTGACTTTCGACAGTCTGCGCTGACCTCTAACAGTTGTGAAAAGAAATGGCGTCAATTTAGAATACAGCGATGTAAGTAACAATGGATGGCGTTACTGCAAAAATGGATTCGGTATATGTTTCCATGGCAACCTAACCGCATTGTCAGTATATAGACACATCAGGGAAGTTTTTCTGTCATACCTGAATTAAATTGAATACATGATGAATTCACTTTTCGTGTTGTCATGCCGAATAGCAATTTTGCAACTGAGGTCAAAACACTTTTTTGAGAGGAAACTGTTCTTACACCGTAAACAGAAAACATGCAATCTGTGCTTCAAATCCGATTTGATCACGCTTTTTCGCCAATTGAAGATCTTTTCAATTCTGTTGATACCAATGTTTGTTCGATGAGTGGAAAAGGCGTTTGTCGTTGTTTGCTTGCGTATAACAAATGCAATCATGTATTTATTTAGAATTAATTAGGAACAAAATTACGACCTAGGTACAACACCCTCCGCGATTTTAAACAATGTTAATTGTTAAAATGAACAATTAGAATGGCCAGCTTCTATGTTATGTGACTGACTGTTTTGATTGAATTGACAGTTATAGATGTAATTGTTATTAATTTTGTTATTGGTGGGACATAGCAAGGGTGTTACATTTACCCAATATTATTTCACCATTTTCAATAAGAAGTCACTAACTTTCGATTTAATACAATTTGTGTATATCCATTTAAGGGCACAATACCAAAATATGTCCACCCTTAGGTAAAAGCGATGGAGGTGATGTATCGAATGATGGTTTGAAACCTTTGGTTGTTTATTTAAGAAAAAGGGAAATGTGTTTTTTCCAGAAGAATATGAAAACAAAATATAGTTTCCAATATCGTTCTCATGTTAGGGACCGACCATGTAATAGTCTGTGATTTTGTATTAGATATTAGATATTATTTGCAGCTTCAGCGAGAAAACCAGATATTTTTTTATTCAAGACTATGAGTCTAAATGCCAACACGCGCGCCCCAATAAGTGTGACGTAAGTGATAATAAGCTTGGATATTCAGGTTACAGACTTGTGGGTGCGCCTCCGTGGTCCAGTAGATAAAGCGTGTGCCCCGAGAGCGGAAGCTCTTCTGTGGTTTATTCCTCGGCCCCGTCATACCAAAAGACGTTTAAAGATGTTGTTACCATACCTGGCGCTCGGTATTAAGGGGATAAAACAAGGACTGGTCAACTAGGGGTCAGTATACTGTGTCCGAGTGTGTGTTTTTTTTGTTTAATGGCGCACTCACTCAGCAATATCCCAGCTATATGACGGCTGTCTGGACCAGACAATTCAGTGATTGATGTTATGAGCATCGATCCACGGAACTGGGATACGATGACATGCATCAACCAAGTCAGCCAGCTTGACCACCCGATACCGTTAGTCACCCTTTGGGACAACCATTGTCGACTCCTACGGCAATCATGGGTTGCTGAAGACCTATTCTAACCCGTATCTTCACGGGACGCGTCAAACACTCCAGCACCGTTGGCCGAAGTGTGTAGATCTCGGAGGTGATTATGTTGAAAAAAAATAATTAGCAACCAACTCCATCAACGCTATCCATCGAAGCCAAACTAAGAACCTTTCAGACGCCCATCGTACGTGAAATAATCATGAACAACACCTTTCCATGCTAATGACTTATCTGTATAGTCTGCTATACGCAACATGCATACATGTACAACTAGTATTCCTGGGATATGAATATGAAGGTTTTATTGTAATTCGCCATGGTATATGATGCAGATAGTGACATTGTATCGATGACTTGTACCAAGGAGAGTGTATTATTGCGGTTTCAGTTATCTGGTGGTAATTTCAAACAATTTGGTATTGATTAGATTTCATAAGTTTGTATTTGGTCCAGTGTAGGGATAGTTACATTGCATTGTACAGCATGTAGTATATAGAGGCAGTAACGTTATATTTAGACTTACACTTAGTCAATGAAAATCTGTCTTTAAGATATCTAAATTCTTGTTCTTTGAAAGAACATTTACTTTTCTGCTGTTTTATATGGAATGAAGCAAACTGGCCTTGGCGTTTAGTGAGTCTTAGTGAGTGAGTGAGTATGGTTTTACGCCGCTTTTAGCAATATTCCAGCAATATCACGGCGGGGGACACCAGAAATGGGCTTCACACAGTGTACCCATGTCGGGAATCGAACCCCGGTCTTGGCGTGATGAGCGAACGCTTTAACCACTAGGCTACCCGACCGCCCCTTAGCGTTTAGTAAAATAAAAATACCTAAAAATATAGATTCAACAGTCATGGTGCAGGACAACTTGATGTTGTGTTTACTTGATTAGTATAGATGTAATGTCACTGTATTCTGTCAACACGTGGTATTTAGAGGTACTTTGTGTAGTATCCTTGTGTGGTATTTAGAGGTACTTTGTGTAGTATCCTTGTGGGGTATTTAGAGGTACTTTGTGTAGTATCCGTGTGTGGTAGTTAGAGGTACTTTGTGTAGTGCGCATGTGTGGCATTAAGAGGTACTTTGTGTAGTGCCCATGTGTGGCATTAAGAGGTAGTGACATTGTATTGTGTGCATCAGACATGTTGTAACCTTGTATTGCTTTGATGTATTATAGAAATATCGAATTGCACTCTTTTATTATCGTAAGATACAAAACAAAATGTCATTGAAATGCGAATGTCAAACTACAAAGTAAGACATAGCCACGTCCTTTCGATCTTAGAGATGTCAGTGTTGTCATTCAGTGTTGTTTAACGTAATGTTAAGTAATAACATGTTGTGGTCTCGAGTATTATAATATCGACATTGGATTAATAGGTATATGTGCAAATGTACACAGTTACCGTCAGTGCACACCATATATGTTCCTCCCCGCTTCAACACGAACCTGCCCGTATTCACCATAAGCCGCTGTGGTATATGGATCCCCGCATGTCCAAACTGACCTGTTTGCACATACACAAAGGCCGCTTTACTTTGCGCCGCAGTTGGACCATGGATGACCTAACTGACCTCTGACACCTGACCGTGACCTTAAAGGTCACATGAGGTTGAGGTTACGTCAATCATTTGGTAACCCCTCCCCGGCGAGCGGTGTTACCCACAGGTCAGCTCGTTGTGAGGTGAGCGAGGCGATTCAACAGCGCGTCAACAAAACCCAGCTTACATTTTAGCGTCCTGCTATTGCAATAAAAGTACCTCGTTGTTTTCACAAGAATATCTGTGTCATGGTTTTCATTCTTGCAATTGCGAAGCCATGTTTTAGGGGTGAAGCAGAGGCCAGTGGTATAAATGTATTGAAGCTTTCTGACTGTGAAATGTATTCACGTTGCGCCTCAACTTGCCCAGGCGTTAGTATAAGGTTGATATTGATTGCCACGTGGTCGACAGACAGCTCACGTCATGTTGCGGTCATAATTTCATCACTATAGTCCATTGGCCTTGACATTATCTTAATAATGTTAATTCATCATTGCATAAAAGTACGTAATCTTTTTGGAAGGGTTTGGTTCATACAAACCGTTTCAACCATAACATGTAATACAAACGGTTTTAACCGTAAATAAACCGGCATTGTATTTCGTGGAACTGCATTTATGAAATAACATTCCATGATTCTAATATGAGGGTTATCCGAGTGTCTAGTCTTGTTCAGAGGTATTCCGGATACCGCAGTGCTGTACGCTGGGTGCCATGAACTGTTTATCTGTACGATAATGCCAATATTGATATATATTGTTCGGTTTTTTTTTATTTCTTGCAAAGTGTGACAAATCAACAAAATATTCAGCCTAACTTTATGAACACGCATGGTCATGCATTCCATATGAAAACCCCACTATAATTTACTTGTACCATCTTTGTACACTTATATGACTTAAGAGTTCTTAAATTTGAAGACAAGACAAATTACGTGGTGTGCCGGAGAGATGACACCCTCTTATATCACGTGGGGTTACAAATGATCCACAGGCAAGTATGTTTGTCGTGCGACTGAATGGATGGGTCGGGTTGGGGGTGGGGGTGAGGGTGGGGGTGTGGAGGTGGGATCAGTGACTGCGTGATATCGTTCTCCGGTGCTCACTATATCAACCGCTATCAATCAAGAGTCCATTATTAATTATTCAGCTGGGATGTTGCTGAGTGCAGCGTTGAAAACAAAGAAACAAAAAATCAAAATAAACAAAAACAAGTATGTGTTGCATGACGACGACGTGACGCTGTAAAAGATGCAGGTGACGTCAACACAAGATTCATAGATTTAGAGAAAAGTCGTATACACAGCACAAAGGTTATCTGGAAACAATACAATTCCTGTTTACAATATCTTTATCTGAGGTGCTGACTGACAGCCATAACTAAATCCTTTAAAAATAACATCCGTGCCAAGTCATAAGATAAAGTAAATATGTTATTTATGTACCCAAATACGTTATTGAATTAACACATGTACAGTAAATGAACAACCGCGTGTTCTTCGTCAATATAATTATTACGTTTCTTTTCTACCTGCGTCGCAAATCGGGCGTCGTTGTATCTGTTTATGATTCAGACTTCAATACAAGATACATTCTGCTTTCTTTGAACGTTTTACTTTTAAACGTACCAACCCCAATTAAAATATATTATATAGACAATAAAGGCGACCAAACTCGTTCCATATGCAGAATAAATCGCTGCCCAAAAGCAGTCGTTTGTACAGTTCCGACTATATCCCTAGCATGTGTCGATGAATCACTACTGAATAGTGATGACACCAGGTGTTCGCAAAACGCTGCTCACTTATATCTATTAATGCCAATAATACGTTCACTCATTTCTCAGCCTGATACTATCTGGCATAGGTTTTATTTTTTTTGAAACCCACTACATTCTCTTTGTGTTTCTGGAGGTTCTTATCAAACGGAATCTAAATGCTAAAAACTGTTAATATCCGCCAATACTAGAGAATACTAAACGACGGTGCATAGATATTTGACCTGCGATCTCTGATATTAAAGATTGCTACAATGATGAGGTTGAGGATGAGGGCTTATTGTCCACCAATGCAGATTCTAGTGTTGTATTACCTCGTTGGCCGACAGACTGGTCATCGGACGAATATACCGATCCTTGTAACAAGAGAGTGATATTAGGATCTTCATACGTGATATTTATCAGAAAGATGATATTAGAGGTTGTTATTGATATTAATCGCCCGTTTGACGTCTGTCTATTTACAACAGCGCTCGTTTGCTCGCAGATTAAATTGTAATGACAGCATGATTTCCTCAAGTTGTTTACATTAGGAATGGTGTAATATTAGGCAAATTGAAATTGTTAATCTTGAATTTATTGAGATGAACAACATTTATCCGCACATTATCGTTTTAAAATATTTCTGTTATAATTTGTAAAAGATTTATTTCATTTTGATTCGTAATGTGGAAGTCTATTTATTTTGTATATTTTGAAACATTTAATTTCATATTTAGCTGTATAATATTCCAGACGTTACTTCATATTTTATATTTCAGTTTGTCACGACACCATATCATATTACATATGAGTCATTTATGATTGTGTGTCGACCTTGGGCGATGTTTAAACAAGCTGACACTAACAGGCCATATCTGCTGTTCGCTGACCGGTGGTGATCTGTGAAAAACATCGCTTCACCTGTAACTGACCTCGTCCGAGCTCCCCTGAAGTGACCCTGGAGGCTGTCTGGCGTTTCCTCACAGATGACCGACGGTCACTCAGCATAACGCCCTGCACCGGACATGGGGTCAGCGAACATAACACGCACCTGTCTGACGTGTAAGCAACAGGCCGGGCGGTGGCCACGCTAGGAAGGGAGATAATCGGTGGGATTGTTTATTTATTCTGTACACTAAAATTTTGACAGACGGTTGCAGATAAACAGACATCCATTCCAATCTGAGAAGAATAATATAGCTGTACACTCTCATAATTAGAAGTGTTGTACGCTGTCATTTACGTATGTTGGTAAGAGAATATTATCACTTTATCTGTGTGGAATGTATGCACAATACAACTAATATTTTTTTTCCGCTCTTTGACAGTGAAGCTGTAGGTTTAGAAAATGTTTGAATAAATGTTGTTGAGTTTGAATTAATTAACCAGGGGCTCACCAAAATAATTCACGAGCAAGATATTCCGGTATTCCGGAGTGACAACTGGTTCATTATTGATACAAAGAAATTAACGTGTAAATCAACCACACATTCGAAAACAAGCAGATCAAAACCTTGACCCCTTTGTATTTTATCCTAGGAAGTTTGACTATGATGTCATGCCTGGCGTCCTAAATGCTAAACGCCAGAATCCAAATATATTATGACGTAAATACTGTAAATCTTGAAATAAAATACTGTAAGTCTTTGTTCGCATTAATGAAGCTTCGCATTTACTAGTATGTCTCCAGCTTCCAAAATTTGAAAGTCATTCAACCAATCTGAAGCCGTTATTTCTACGTCGGTCAATCAAATATGACCAACGTGGTAATCCCCACTGCGTGTTGACAGGTATAGAAATACCATTGACCTCCGTTTCCAGTTTGGTCACAGTTGTTGAATATGTGACTGAAGTGCATATTCCCGATGGCGTTACATGGGTTAGATCGGCCGGCGAAGGAATTCAACTCTCTTGATGAGGGTTCTTCTTGGTACTTTTCTTAAATAAGCCAAACCTAGTTTCTAGTGAATGGAATACATCTAAATGTCATCACCAAGTCAAACGTCTTTATATTATTTGGTTGAAATTCTAATTAATCGAAAACGTGCTCTTGTTTCAAAACAAATCATCGATGAGAAGGTGCGTTAGGCTCAGCACCATTTTAAAGCAATAAATTGCCATGCAGAGAATCGAACTAGGGTCTTCGGCGTGGCGAGAGAACACCTATACAACTTGGTTAACGCTTTGTAAGATGGTTCACGAAAAACAATACGTGTGACAACGTGGTTCACTGCTTCAGAGACAGAGCTCAGTGCAGAAAAGGAGGTCCAAAAAATCAAGGCATTTTGTCCGAAACGAATCATACGTGAAAAGAGGCATATTTTCAGTTCGTTTTATAGCGCATGAAATCAATTTTAAGATTTTATCACAACGTATATTCCTTATATCTCTGTTTCGTGATATATTCTGGAGTCCTTCCCTGAAAAAAGTCATATTTCAGAAATTTGTTCCTGAAACTAGTAAGCCGTGTAGCTGTCTGCAGTTGACAAAGACGCCATGGCGGGTAAACTTATCTAAAACCAGGGAGCCTTGTATATCAATCTTGTTAAAAGGGTCATGTTTCTATTACTCGTAGATCTTGGTTTACACATTTCCAAATAAAGTAATTGTATGCATAACAACACAATTATCTCGGTCAAATAGTCTAAACATGAACAGCTGAAGCTTGGGAAATTGAAACGGGAGCTTGCCATCAACGATAAGGCCTGGGTCAGACGAGCATGTATCTGTGCAACGATAATAGTATGAAACGGATTTTTGAATAATTCAGTATCTTAACAGACTTCTGAATGAATGCAAAATGGACGCTTCCCTTGCTCTCACGTTGTAATGCTTGTGCGTGAACACCATTAGTTATTTTAATGAAAATGAAGACAATTGATGAACAGTTAATTTGTCCAGATATCGAGATAGTAATTCGAATAAGTAGAACATTTATGGCGCACTTTAATTTTGTCACAACTATCTTTGTAAGGCATTTTTATGTTTTCTCGTTTCATCAAAAGTCATCTTAATGCAATGTTGACTTTATTGTGCCCAAATATGTACATTATTAATAAAACCTAAACCGATTTTTCTCTTCAAGCAGTTTTCGGTGTCACATCTCATGGTGCACAGCCATTGGAGTAGAGTTTATTGAAATTGTGTTCAAATCGCGTGGTATTCTGTTCTGCGGGAAAGAACTCCGTATCAGCGTCAGAAACCCAGTTACCACATGCGGTCGCTAATATCCCCTCCCTACATAGACCCCCCCTCACCCCATAAGGTCAAAGTGGAAGCGTCTGGAGTTCATGGCCTAACCGGCCATGATCATGAAACCTTGAATCCCCCGCCCCTTTCCCTTACCCCTTAACCCCCCCCCCCCCCCCCCCCCCCCCCCCCCCCCTCCGTTCTCTGCCCCTCATCCATGCGGACCGGTGATGACTATCGCCGTGCAAATATCGCATGTCGACTAGGTACTGTCTGCAGATACCACTGAAAGTGCGCTGACGACTGTTAAGCACACTAATAGTAAAACCCGTTTACATCTGGAGGCGATCTCTTCTCTCTTTGCACGATACAGGAAGCTAAGACATTTGACCTTGGCGTTGGCATCACTGCCGCGGTCATCGGCCCGGAACGAAACTATATTATTTCAATTTGAAACGAGGAACGCTGAAGATAGTATTGTATTGGAAAGAGGTGGGAAAGACCCCATGCGCTAATGATATTTACAGTCATCAGTTCCTTCGGTAAATACAACTTGTGTAGGGCAATAAACAAATATTTACAGCATATTTCACAAACATCTAGGGGTTTTTATTTGAAGAAAATAGTTCCGTTTTTACGACTTACAGCGGACATAGCTATCTTCTAACGTCTCTGTGTTTTCATAGAAATATATTAAAATTATTGTTTGACATTAAGTACATTTTCAAAGCATAGAGGACACTGGAATTTGCATCCAAGATGTGTGGACTTTTATCATTAAAGAAGTTCAAACCGCATAAATTGCTCAATAAAATATTCATATTTCATCGCTTATTTCCACTTAAAGAATTTGTAATCATGGACTATCCAGTCGCCCTTAGTGGCGAGGGTAACGTGTTACTACAGATACGTGCAAATACACAAGACGCACTATTCAATCTCAAGTCCCTCAACCATATGATTGTCCACTCCGCCCAGCCCTTAGTGTAATGCTACAGCTCTATAGCATCAAGAATCAAGAATTGTTTTGTACAGAACCCTCTCGTACGACAGGGTACAAACTATCTACATTTGGGAATTAATATAATATAGACACGAAAGGTAGATATACATAATGTACATGAAATATAGAGATATTACATATCATTTTCATTCACAGTACGTAGAGCTCTATATGAAACAAGTCTAGATTTCCCACAGGTTCTCAAACTCCTAGTCCTGCACCATGACCGTGGAATATATTTATTTTATGAAAAAATAATAATCTAGAAATGCATACAAAAGCAAGTCTAGCCAGCTCAAGCTAGGAAATTTTTTTATTCCACAGAGTCAAGAAGGATATTGTGTAATATAAGATTTCAGAGACTAAATGTTAGTCTATCAAACTCCCATCTTACTGGGATCCTTTTCAGTTTACAAGACGTTTGTTGTTTCTATCATAATTTTCAGAGACTAAGGGTTTGTCTCACCACGCACAAGTACTCGGAGGCATTCGGACTAACTTACTTGGGGAATCAAGTAAGATTGTTCATATCTTATTCTTTTCTTACGATAATAAACAGAATCATCATGATGTCCTTGTATATATGTATAGACTGTATTATATCATTCAAATTAGTATGTCATACAGACCCTAAAACAAATATATCCAATTCAGCCCATGCAAGTCTATAAGGTTTGGCAAGTCTAGATTACTGCAGTATCTGAAAATGAAGAAAGTCTCTGCGCTCTTTTTTTATAATATTTTATAACAATAATGTTAGAACTGTTTTTTTTCTGTAAAACAATGTTCATTTCAGAGACTAGATGTTAGTCAACATTCAAATGTATGGTACTAGTAATGCTATATTTAATATTGTAACTGATCCCAGCCAACTATGGTCGTCGTGAACGGCCACTTCATGGATCGAGTGGTCAGAGTCGGTGACTTGGTTGCGCGTGTCATCGTACTCCGAAGGCATGGATAAATGGAATTTTCAAATATCAAACTCTGGTTTCTCTGGATTAATTACATGCCTCCGCCATGTGACTAGAATATCGCCGAGAGTGGCGTAAACAAATCAGTCTTATAATATACAAAGGATTAAGACGATGACATTGGTCAAACTGAAATTTGTTTTCAAATCAGTCAACACCAGACTGATTAGTTATAACGACAAAAACTACGCGGGTCCTTCATTCCACGACAGCACGTTGTCCTGTTTGTGTAACATATCAATATTATCTGATCAGACCATCCTACTGTGAAAGATGGAAATGGTTTCCATGTCAGAGGCATGAATATCATATTCAAATTCTTGCTTTATATTCACTTCATTGTTTCCGTATACAGCTTATGTCCAACATTGTGGATTTTGAAATACGAACCAAGGACACAGAAGATTCATCATATACAATAGCGATAACATATACAATATAATTGATGAACTCTACACACAAAGTGATAGCATAGGTGTCCTTGTTATAATATTCATAAAGAAAGATAGGTGTTCACTCTTTAAAGTTCGTTCAACATTTTGTATTAGTTTGATTGTATGTTGACCAAAATAGCACCATTGGCCGATGGCAAACATATGTGCAAAAACAGAGATATAATGAAGTGTCTGTTTGAGATACGATAATGAAACTGTAAGTATGAGATTGTGCATTCTGGATGATCTATATCTCTGTTTGGAAATATGAAAGAGTATTAGATTGAAATTTAGTATTATTTTTATGTTTTTATATTTGTATTTGTATGTATTTGAATTTTTTAATGAGGTAGTATGAAATGACAAACACACAGTCATACGTTGATTGTTTTAGAGTGAGCCTAGTTTTACGCCCCTTCTAGCAATATTCAGGCAATATCACGGGGTAACATCAAAATGGGCGTCACACATTGTACTCACATGTGGACTCGAATTCGGTTCTGCGAGGGGCGACTGTTTTAACCACATGGCTACCCCACCTCCCCTGATGATTTCGAGTGTCCGCGCCGCATTGGTGTTGTTCAACATTCACTCGGCTTCGGTTTTATCAGGACAAGAACATATTCTGTGTGTAAGTGCTGGATACAGGGTGATCTTAAACATGTGGCGACGCTAGTCGTTTCATGATGCATGTCCAACTCACTGACAGTGTGTGTATAGATGGAGGGTAAACCTATGACCAAATTATGCATGTCCAAATCACTCACAGTGTGTGATCTGGCTTAGAATTACTTTCAGCAACCCATGATTGTTGCAGATGAAGGCTCACTTATGACCAGGTAATGCATGTCAAACTCACTGATAGAGTGTGTGTTCCCCGTGATGATCTGGCTTAGAATTACAGGCTTACTTATGACCAGGTAATGCATGTCAAACTCACTCACAGTGTGTGTGTTCCCCGTGATGATCTAGTTTAGAATTACAGGCTTACTTATGACCAGGTAATGCATGTCAAACTCACTCACAGTGTGTATGTTCCCCGTGATGATCTAGTTTAGAATTACAGGCTTACTTATGACCAGGTAATGCATGTCAAACTCACTCACAGTGTGTGTGTTCCCCGTGATGATCTAGTTTAGAATTACAGGCTTACTTATGACCAGGTAATGCATGTCAAACTCACTCACAGTGTGTGTGTTCCCCGTGATGATCTAGTTTAGAATTACAGGCTTACTTATGACCAGGTAATGCATGTCAAACTCACTCACAGTGTGTGTGTTCCCCGTGATGATCTAGTTTAGAATTACAGGCTTACTTATGACCAGGTAATGCATGTCAAACTCACTCACAGTGTGTGTGTTCCCCGTGATGATCTAGTTTAGAATTACAGGCTTACTTATGACCAGGTAATGCATGTCAAACTCACTCACAGTGTGTGTGTTCCCCGTGATGATCTAGTTTAGAATTACAGGCTTACTTATGACCAGGTAATGCATGTCAAACTCACTCACAGTGTGTGTGTTCCCCGTGATGATCTGACTTAGAATTACTTTCAGCAACCCATGATTGTTGTAGATGATGGCTCACTTATGACCAGGTAATGCATGTCCAACTCACTCACAGTGTGTGTCATCCCCTTGATGATCTGGTTTAGAATTATAGGCTTACTTATGACCAGGTAATGCATGTCAAACTCACTCACAGTGTGTGTGTTCCCCGTGATGATCTAGTTTAGAATTACAGGCTTACTTATGACCAGGTAATGCATGTCAAACTCACTCACAGTGTGTGTGTTCCCCGTGATGATCTAGTTTAGAATTACAGGCTTACTTATGACCAGGTAATGCATGTCAAACTCACTCACAGTGTGTGTGTTCCCCGTGATGATCTAGTTTAGAATTACAGGCTTACTTATGACCAGGTAATGCATGTCAAACTCACACACAGTGTGTGTGTTCCCCGGGATGATCTGACTTAGAATTACTTTCAGCAACCCATGATTGTTTTAGATGAAGGCTCACTTATGACCAGGTAATGCATGTCCAACTCACAGTGTGTGTATAGATGGAGGGTAACTTATGATCAGATTATGCATGTCCAACTCACTGACAGTGTGTGTATAGATGGAGGGTAACCTATGATCAGATTATGCATGTTCAACTCACTGACAGTGTATAGATGGAGGGTAACTTATGACCAGGTGATGCATGTCCAACTCACTGACAGTGTACAGATGGAGGGTAACGTATGACAAGGCTATGCATGTCCAACTCACTGACAGTGTATAGATGGAGGGTAACGTATGACCAGGTGATGCATGTCCAACTTACTGACAGTGTATAGATGGAGGGTAACGTATGACCAGGTGATGCATGTCCAACTCACTGACAGTGTATAGATGGAGGATAACTTATGACCAGATGATGCATGTCCAACTCACTGACAGTGTATAGATGGAGGGTAACGTATGACCAGGTGATGCATGTCCAACTCACTGACAGTGTATAGATGGAGGGTCACTTATGACCAGGTGATGCATGTCCAACTCACTGACAGTGTATAGATGGAGGGTCACTTATGACCAGGCTATGCATGTCCAACTCACTGGCAGTGTTTGTGTAGATGGAGGGTAACTTATGACCAGGTGATGCATGTCCAACTCACTGACAGTGTACAGATGGAGGGTAAATTATGACCAGATAATGCATGTCCGACTCACTGACAGTGTACAAATGGAGGGTAACTTATGACCAGGTGATGCATGTCCAACTCACTGACAGTGTGTGTATACCAGTATTAATATCTTCCATACTTTTCCAGTGTGAATACCTTCAATATTATACCCGTATGGATATATACGACTATATCAATATGAACATTATATCTGCATGGATACATTCAATACCTTACAAGTATCATGACCATAAATAATATTTCGGCATGAGTATATACAATACTATACCAGTGTGAATATCGTCAATACTATACCTGTGTGCATATCTATAATAATAGTATAATAATCTATAATATCTATAATATTATTATCTATAATAATAGTATGCCAGTATGAATATCTTCAATACTTGTATATCAGTAGGAACATAAATCCATACTATACAAGTGCATCCGTAGGAATATGTCAACCACACTATATCAGATGACATATCTCTAGGATATCGTTCTTTTATTTGGAGTCCCAGTTATTTTCTGAATTTAATCTCTCTTATTTTGTATACCATATTTTATATAATTTTCAGTTGCCCATACCACATGCACAGGTATACTATTTCAAAGGATGCTGGTTTTTATTAATCATAATTGAGCTATGAATTTTAATAAATTAAGATCACATGAAACTCCAAGCTAATATAACTCAAATATATAGTTAGATCAGTGTACACTGTTTCAAATGAAGTATATTTATTGGCAATGTTTGTATGATCTGCGTTTATTTAATTAAATGATAACACTTGAAAATACATCCGATCTCTATAACCACAAGGATAAACACTATAATGTAGTGTCAGTTATTGTAGGATCCGTATGTGTCTTTAATCACATGCCACCATAATGATTAAACGGCAGTGCCATAAGTCTCCTTGCGTCAGCCGAATTACCCTGTCATCATGATGGCAAACACTGATTACTAGCCGAGTAATTACCTGATTAAATAGCAGCATCGATTGCGACCCGAGCATCTCAGGACGTGCTCGCTGAAAGTACGCCCGATTCATTACAACAGCTCTCCACATGTGTTCTTGCTTTGGCCAGTTAATGCATGGTGTGCACGACTTTATGGTGGTCAAGCGCCCTGACCACATAGCATGTTGATGACTTGACATAATATTATCTATAAGTAATACCCGATTGTACTGGATAAAACAAGACACCAAAAGGTAATGGCATAGATATTACATAACGCTAAATTTATCGTAATAAAAAAGCGACGAAACCCTTTCATTATCACAGAAGGTCTATATTATACGATGATTCCGACTCTATCATAAGCATGTGTTTATTAATCGATATCAAATTGCGAAAAGGTGAGCTTAACCTGCCCGCCGGTGGCACCCGTCAGGATCACAAGCAAGTCAATTGTATATAGGGATTTGGTGGTGCATTTGCTACATCCAGCAATATATCTGTTTGTACAGATTTTTTATGGAACTTTGGAATTTGCTCAAAAGTGGAATGGACGCGTCTTTTATCAGATCTAATCAGTTTTATCAGTTAACTAACTTGTCATATATGAGGCATTATTTCATATGTCACTTATACCAAGTTCTTTGTTAACTAACTTGTCTTATATGAGGCATTATTTCATATGTCACGTATACCAAGTTCTTTGTTAACTAACTTGTCTTATATGAGGCATTATTCCATATGTCACGTATACCAAGTTCTTTGATCAACGAAGTAATGTAGAGATGCGAATGACAGGTTCATCTTCCCGAATTGGCTTCGACAGCATCCATCATGATTTAAATTGTGATCCCAATATTGTGGGCCATATTTTGAATCACCTGTGACTACACGACCAACAGGTATGGCGAGTGGAATGTTCTGGAACACGTTCCTATAACTGAACACTTTAGATGAAA
The DNA here is from genome assembly GCF_022045235.1 of Haliotis cracherodii. NCBI lineage: Eukaryota > Metazoa > Mollusca > Gastropoda > Lepetellida > Haliotidae > Haliotis > Haliotis cracherodii. The sequence goes on from NW_027266308.1 coordinate 38,372,134, forward strand.
TGGGATTCGTAAAGAAAAATGGAAATGGCGGTTCTTGAAATTTGAAAGATTGTAGGACATTCAATGAGTTTTGTCTGAGAATGTTACTGAAGGTTAAAGCATTAATTTTCTTGTTTCCAAATTTCAAATTCAGGAACATTAAATTTCCTTGTTTGCAATTTCTATATTTTCCTGATTTTATGATGTTTGTTTCTGGTTTGGCCAAAGGTTTCACAGCAATATTTAGAATTATACTCTCTAGTACACACTGTCAGCTCTCACTGTGTGTATACCCATCCAAGGAAGGAGGGTAAACGAATCTTCCAAATCAAAGGTAATATTTGGCCTTCGTCCTTTTAAAAACCAGGGTTGCGCTGGCGTCTTTGGGATGCCGGAAACTGACTCAATACTTGACTTTGGCAGCTCAGAGAAAGGTTATAGGATATACATAAATGATAGTAGTTATTGCATGGTCATTGTAGACGAGACTTCACTTCGTTTTAAGATAGACACCAAAATAACGCCTGATGCAATTCCCTAATTTGACTTGTACAAGATGTCTCAGTGTTATTTTTCAGTTGTCCAATTGACCTTTCTTTGCATGTGTTTGTGACGTGTCCAACCGGTGGGGCAGAATACGCTCACCTTTTTGTGAACACCTGAAATTTCTTATGATTGTGGAAATAGTTTTGTCGCTTTACTTTAGATTCATATTGAAACATTCAACATATTTGCGTTATTGAGAATGTCTCAACAGATAGATACAGATCTTATGTACGTACAGATATAAATAGAGAGAGCGTTCATGGTCCTCATTTACGCTACCCGTTGTCATCAAGGTAACCACAGTGTCATTAATTAACGACCGGTAAAATAACAGATAATGACAGATGTTTTCCTAAGAGAAGGAAATATGAACCGAGTCTAAGAACATAACTCATCTGTTCATCCATCATGGGAACGATTTATTCCTTCAGGTAATATATATTTCATGTACTTTTATCATGCAAATATGTTCATGTGTTCGAAGGGCCTGGAGGTATATTTTCCTTTGGGTCTTATCGATTGCAGGCGGTAGCATCACATATACAAGGAAGTCAAATGACAAGGGATTCATGTTTTTCTTTATTTGGTAGACTTTGGGAAAGTATGGAATTAATGTGTCTGACGCCTATTGTCATCGTGTGTCAATTAACTGATACAGTTTTCAGAGGACATGTTGGATACATAACGGTTTCCATATTTCCCTTCAAATTATGACCAAGTTTCTAATAAAGTTTGTTTATAAATAATTTATAGGTACTTAGTGTGTTAGAACATTATTAATTACTAAAAAACGATTCTTGTTTAATAAGTAACTACACATGTCTATTGACACGACGGAGTTCATATTTGGCATCTGATAAACAAGAGTTATGAATTATATTATTATATGAATATTGGCGAGGGTCTTTGAGGGGGAAGCCAGGGAATCAACACCATGCAGATGCCTTTTTGACAGAACATGAATGTTTGCCGAATATAATGAATCGCCATGACCTCTGACCTCAGTTCTGACGTGACTTGTTTCGTCCATAGTCAATCGAATAATCATGGTGACCTACTTTTCTATATTTGCTATAAAGACAGCCATAGCTAGTAGGGTAGGAAATTTTGGGTTGGTGTCGTATCGGTTTGTTAAATGGATCGCGTAGTGTGTGACCATTGGTGCTTTACATTGCAGCTTATTTCAAATTAAAAGAAATAACGTTGTTCTGTAATCTAAGGAGCCATCGGATGTTATGTTCTTTTGTTGATGTTCTTCGTAGTACTTTAATTTGTTACATTTTATCGCTTGCATTCAAAGTGTGTATGTACGTACTAGCACAGACCCGTTAAGATCCGGGGTAGAATAGGTCTTCAGCCACCCATGCTTGTCACTGACTATGCCTGTCGTAAGAGGCGACTAACGGGGTCGGGTGGTTAATCTCGCTGACCTGGTTGATGCATGTCATCGTATCCCAATTGCTTGGATGGATGTACATGATGTCAATCACTGGATTGTCTGGTCCACACTCGATTAATTACTGGAATATTGCAGCGTTAAACAACAAACAAACAATGTACTAGCACTAGCTAGTAGCTCCGTCAAATTCGCCTTGAAAAGTTGCGAACCAGAATACTATGGGTATGGGTTCGAAGCCCGATTATGTCTCTTGTGTTGTCAGCACTTACCCGTGTTCGTGGGTTCCTAGTCTGTCATACAGACCCTGAAACAAATATATCCAATTCAGCCCATGCAAGTCTATAATGCTTGGCAAGTCTACATGCAGTTCAGTGGATACGGTTCAGATAAACGTGGCGAACTGAAATGTAACCGTCTTGTTTAGAAAGTATTGAATCTACATCAATGATCATTTGTTCATAAGTCAAATAGGCAGCGGAAGTGACCGGTGCAACCGGTGGGGCAGGATACGCTCAACCATTCGCGAACTCCTGGTATTATCACTATTTGATAGTGATTCATAACCACATGCTCGTGATACAGTCGGAATCTTACAATCGACTCTGCTTTCGGCAGAGAATTCTTATGATTGTGGAAATAGTTTTGTTGCTTTACTTTAGATTCATATTGAAACATTTAACATCTTCAGAAATCGTTATTGAGAATGTCTTATTGAAACATTTAACATCTTCAGAAATCGTTATTGAGAATGTCTGAACAGATAGATACAGATGCTTTTGGCGGAGATTTTTTTTATGAATATGGAAAGGATTTTGTCGCTTTTATTCAATCCATATATATTGATAACATTTGGAGATGCAGTACCGGTTAGGAAAGCTAACTGTTATACATTTTCTTTATCAAACGTAATATAAACCTAAACACAGAAGTAATGTCAACTCTCTTTTTACATGATATATAGGATCGATGATGGCATGTAACTGCATTTGATTAATAAATAAACTTCAATATAGTCCTCAGTCGATACGTATGAACCATCAACATTTAGAAATATATTATTAGAAGTGAAAATACGTAAAAGATAACAGCTTACATTTGTCTGAGACCGTGAAGATCCGGGGCAGAAGAGGTCTTCAGCAACCAATGCTTGCCGTAAGAGGCGACTTTGCTTGTCGTGAGAGGCGACTAACGGGATCGGGTGGTCAGACTCGCTGACTTGGTTGATGCATATCATCGTATCCCAATTGCATGGATCGATGCTTATGATGTCAATCACTGGATTGTCTGGTCCAGACTCGATTATTTACAGACCAGCTTCATATAGCTGGAATATTGCTGAGTGCGACGTTAAACAGCAAACAAACAACATTTGTCTGAAGGTGGATGTAGTCTTGTGGCCATCCTTCGAATGATCCGGTCCGATTTGTCACACGTGTGCGATATGTGAGGTGGCGCAAAACGCACCCACAGCACTTACACCATTGAGAGCAGCATGACTTTTTATGATACCCGGTAGTTTATATTGATTGGTGTATGAGTCACATGAATTGTCCTTGAATGAAAGTATGTACATGTGTCTATGGGTACCCCCAAGGTATATAGGTAAGCCTTTCTCTTATGTCTCCGGTCTCACTTACCACATAGCCGGTACATGGACTTGTGAGGATTCCGAGTAGGAATATAGATCTCCAGCAACCCATGCTTGGCTTAATAGGCGACTAAGTGGATCATATGGTCAGGCTTCGTGACTTGGTCGATTGCAATGTCGTCGAATTCCAATTGCTTCAGATGATAGGCATAATGTATATCACTGGATTATCTGGTCCAGATTCCATTATTTACAGACCGTCATCATATTGTTGGAATATTGCTGGGTGTGGCGTTGAACAACAAACAAACAAACATTCTTAAGCCGGTACATACACATACCTCCTATCCTATTGTTTATACCGTGTTTGTGTGAGAATTTCTCCTGATAAATAGAGAATCTCACCCGAGTGTCTTTTGATATCAAATATATCAACACGAGTTTATAAAAAGTGGATTTTTTTTTATCAGCGAGGGTTGATCTATTTGATATCAAAAGACACAAGGGTGAGATTATATTTATCATTCAACATCATTCTTCCAAATTTTTCAGTTTGTAGATAGTAATAATCAGTGTCTTAAGTGTAAAAAGTACTGCTAACAGCTTCAGTAGCTGAGCCATTAGTGATGTCATTTAATTGTGACGTCATGGTAACAATGACGGCACAATGGTCTGCAAAGCATTGTGATGCAATTTCTTTGCAGTGATATCTACAATGTAGATATCGCTTGATCTCACCCAAGCGATATCTCCTGTGGGGGCCAGTTTTGGATGATAATTGGGAATCCCCGCGAGATTGAAATACTAACGGTGTGGCCATGCGATGCAATTTATTACACATGTATATTTATCAAAATCGACTTAAAGACACAAATATAGTTTTCTTCTGTTTTCATTTTATTATTTCCATTTTTTTCCGTTGTGAGCGAACCACGCTCAAGGACGGTGACCAACAATTGGCCAGGATGTGCAATGCTGTAAGAAGAATGGGATACTTGGGGCCACTTCTGCCCAAAATATTTGAATCATTATAGCTATTAAATAATCAAGATGAACTATCTCAACAATTTCTTTTTAAACATCGTGAACTAGAATGGGTGAGTGAGTATGGTTTTAAGCCGCTTTTAGCAATATTCCAGCAATATCACGGCGGGGGACACCAGAAAAGGGCTTCACACATTGTACCCGTGTCGGGAATCGAATCCGGGTCTTGGGTGTGACGAGTGAACGCTTTAACCACTTGGCTACCCGACCGCCCCCGTGAACTAGAAGCATGATGTCTGTTCACTGTTCAGTTTTTTGTTTTCCCCGAATACCCGTACGTCCTCAAAGTGATACACAATGCAAGGTTATTTTTAGGAAATGTCTTATTGAAAAAATACAATTTAATGTCATATCGTGACATAAAGATCGTATTTATGTTTGTAATATAAAAATAACGAAAGAATAAACGTGAAAGGCTTGATCACATTCATCGTTAGTCAGTGAAATAGAAATTCGCACGAGGTAAAGGAGTTTTGACTGAAATTCATATATCTATACAGATAAGCCAGAAGCCATTGTGTCTGTTTCTGTAGCAATAAACCCGCTTCAAAAATAGACACAATGACTCTTGCAAAAAGCAATCGCGTCATAGCGGAAGTAATAAAAGTGATATAATTATGCGATAAAGGCACATAAAGCTTTATGATGTGATAATATATATGGATATGTGGGATATGTCCATCAAAATGTTCGTTAAGTATTCATTCAGTCCTATCAGATCTACACATCCATTGTTATCTACCAACAATAACAACATGGTAATATAACTGTTGGGATAAATGACACAAATTGATGTTCAGTTATGCGACTTAAGTACTTAATTTTTATATATTTTGAAATGTCATATTGACAATACAACCTAATGTCCATAATATATATATATTTATAAAATATGGCATGTAAAGTATCTTCACGTATATGTTCTCTCTCTCTTCCACCTACACCCAGATTTATCCACCCACACTTGCATTCCTACACACCAAGGGACACCTAGCACACCCACCTAAACCCAGACTTATCTACCCACACGTGCATTCCTACACATCAACGGACACCTCACACATCCATCCACACCCAGATATGTCCACCTACACGTGCATTCTTTCACATCAACGGACACCTAGCACATCCACCCACGCCCAGACTTATCCACCCACACGTGCATTCCTACACATCAACGGACACCTCACACATCCATCCACACCCAGATATGTCCACCTACACGTGCATTCTTTCACATCTACGGACACCTAGCACATCCACCCACGCCCAGACTTATCCACCCACACGTGCATTCCTACACATCAAAGGACACCCCACACATCCAACTACAGCCACACTTTTCATTTACAACAACACTTTCCCATCAGCATCCTGACTACCCATCAACAGACATATTGTCACATCCATTTAAACACCTAACACATCGTCAGCCTATACTAATTCTGCCATGACTGTTCTATCACTGGGTGTATTCAAGCATGGCCTGAGGAATATAACATTGCGATTCGATATATACATCTACCTTTGATCGTGTCGCCATTCAGTAATCAACATACCTGTCTTTGTTAGTGGAATAATACAATCTGCACGGACACGACCATGTCGCAAACAGCTGCTATGGTATTCAATTCCTGCCCTGAATGATTATCTAAATGCGACGTGACAATTTCAAAAGGTCATGTATAGATTTTTTGCGTTACGTGTCTCAAATGATCCATCGTCCAAGTGTCACACACCGGGTATACGGACAAGCTCATCGACTTTGGTCCTTCGATCTATTCACGGATGAAAACCTCTCTAATTAAAAGCAAGGCGTTGTTCGGCATATAGTATTATGGTATTACTTGCCATAAATGCGATTGGGCGTTACGTGGCTCAATAGCGAGGTCATTGCAACTATTATATGATTATTGACCACGAGTGCACTGTCAGTTCAGTCATGTGTCAGATGGACCCAGGTGCCTGTGATCAATAACCTGATTTAACCTCCAGGAATATAACAAACATGCCTCTCTGACCAGCGTGTGGAGGCATGGTGTCATCTCGGAACTGTAATCCCGATACTGTATTTGTGATCAACTGATTGCAAACCTACTCCTATATTCGAACCCTGTGTCTCTCCTTCGTGTACACGGAGATCCAACATCAGCATCCAACATGGCGGCACTTTTCAACAAGCGCCCGCCGGAATGACGCCATTATGATCTGTGTAAGAAGCTTGAAGTGTCCAGCGATGTTTGCTTGTCGGCCGCAGAGCGTTATATCGACCCAGCTGACCGCTCAAGGCCGAAGGATATTCTCTCTGCGATCAATAACTGGTCACTCTGTTGGCACTATCTACAACTTTCACACTGACCACTGTTACATGTGGAGCCTCTACGCTTGTCCTGAACTCTTGTTACATGTCTGAATATTCCAGACATCCGGTCCAGTTGACAAAAGATGACGCGTATTTGTCCAGCTATTGTTTATGTTAGCCGACTGAGACCAAAGACCAGTGGTCAGCCAAGGTCGTGATTCACACATAGTATCATCAGTGACCGCTCCGGCCATTACGTGGTGTATGGCCTACTTGCCTTGCTGGCCAGCTTGCATAATGGCGTCTCGAATTCCCGCGAGATTTACATAACTCATGGAGTAATTCAAGCTCCGTATTATAAGGTCGCTCGTCTAAGCCATCGGTCACTTGGGGTCATCTTTTGGGGTCATCAGTATATCATCCACGCTGATCTCTTGATAGCTTCATGCTTTGAGGGCAACTTAATATTTACATACAGCTTTAAGAATATCCCATAAGGACTGGCAAACAATACACAAATTTTGCACTGATTTTAATAGTGTTTTCATTCCAACTGGACAAGTATTCATGGTAATCACAGTTTTATCTTATATCACATACTAAAATCTTCATTAGAGGCAATAACCTGTGGTGATCTAACGCGACGAAAAGCTCATCGCAAGTTATAGTTTTCACATATTACATTAATAAGACAAGATCACTACGTACGCACAATGTTGGCATGGGTTTTCAAAAACTTGGCATCAACTGGTCGAAACGGAAAATCTCAAGTCAAGTCGTTGAACGTGCAGAAGTGAACAGTATCTTCTGGACAAGCCATTAGATTGATAAGACAAGGTCACTACGTACGCACAATGTTGGCATGGGTTTTCAAAAACTTGGCATCAATTGGTCGAAACGGAAAATCTCAAGTCAAGTCATTGAACGTGCAGAAGTGAACAGTATCTTCTGGACAAGCCATTACATTGATAAGACAAAGATCACTACGTACGCACAATGTTGGCGTGGGTTTTAAAAAACTTGGCATCAACTAGTCGAAACGGAAAATCTAACGTAAAGTCCTTGAACGTGCAGAGGTAAACTGTATCTCCTGGAGAAGGACCATCTGTCTCCGTGACTCCTATGTCCTCACCCGTGGCCAAATCATTTCCATAATTCACAATGGCGTTAACGACAGAGATATTTCTCAAGACGAGATAGAAATGTCTTTTAAGCGAATTTTCCCATTTGGCTATCGATCAGCCGAATACCTCGCTCATTTCTCCTGCTTAAATATACATGTACAATAATCGCCATGGTTGAGGGGACCACTTAAGAGGATTACTCTCTCACGACTCTTGGGCGGTTTACAAACCCATCCCTCGGCAAAACATTTCAGATTTTGAAGACGGGAGTGTTTTTGGTGGCAGCTTCGACCCATTGTGTACGATTGTACTCCAGTGTTGTTAAACTCATGTATAATAAATCAAACATATTGACAAAGAAAAACAAACATAGATTAACGTGTTACAGATTTTAATAAAATTCGCTTCATGGCGAAACATTCTCCATAAATAACAATACTCTATATATATGTGAGAGTTTTGAGAAAGTGAGGTAGGTTAAAAAACCCGCTGATGGTTACCCGACAAACATACCCGCTCATCAATATCAGAATGCTACATAGGGACCGCAGACTCGCATATAATATTACAAGTGAAGAGATGGGTGCCTTGGAGAACAGGCACTCGAGTTCCCATTCGGAACACTTCGGTTGTTTCCGTTATGTAACGGACATTACCGAATACTTACGGGAATGGATATGTTAACGAGGTAGATGGACCGACAAGGCATGCATATTATGATATGACCATTCACCCGCAACAATCACATTTTGATCAACAGGAGTAGAATGTGGACATGAAAGACGAACCGTTATGGACGTTGCCGTCGATGAGCAACGAAGTAGATTAACGAAATTTGTTTACCTTCTTACTGATAGATCAACAAATATGAGAAAGCGAATGTTCATGTGACTATAATTTTGATTGTTCTTTCCTGAGCATGAAATGTAATGAAATGCCGTATATGAATGAACAGCACTGAAATGTACAGGTTTGAATAATCGATGGAAATAAAAAGGCTTCTCGTGATAAATACCTTTGAGACAGCTCGACAGCTACTCGGAGTAAATAGAAACAAACCGTGAGTCAATAATAAGCTAATCTCGATAAGGGCTGAACGACATCACTTGTCGTCCCTGATCAAGGTTATACGATTTTGGATACGATGATTGTTGAAAGTCAATGAATGAAGATATGGTCGTTTTTATTCGACCAATTGACATGTACTTTGGTAATAATATTATCAAGAAGGTAAATATTATTATTTTTAGTCACCATACAACACATCCACGCAAATATCGTATGAAAAATAACAATATCAGGAATATAGCATTGAATTGAAAGTATGTGCACATTTTCCCCAATACATCAAAAATATACTTTTGGGAATATAAAATGTACACTACATTTCACAAACAAGTGCCCCCATCTCTTCACTCCAGGATCACATTGTGGCGCTCAATTGCGAGCTTGCATATGAAACTAAATTAATCTAACAGTAAAGAAACTAGTACAATTTAAAGTAAAACGAAGTGGTTACAATTACACATTATAGACTAAAATAAAATATCATTTTCGCTCAAAAGATCTACTCAATAACTGTATGGTTAAAGATGCATGACAGCCACGCATACTATCATTAAATCTGCAATGTCACCCATAGCGTTGCGTCACTTCCGTAGAATGTGCACATTATGTGGTACTATAAATAGGACCAGATATAATATGGGCTCATGAACGCTGAACGCACAGGCATATCGCCTGTCTGTTGTGATTTATGAACATGCAACCCAATGTCAGGGAGATGAAAATATACAATGTCTAATCTACTGTAAACAGTGACAATAAACCCGTTTTCGTTGGAAAAAAAGTATTAATGTGAAGTCTATTTAAATAATCTTAACCAATAAACATTTCTTCTGAGTTCGTACTATTTAAAAAGGTTTTCCAGTGTGTACATCATTTCTGCTTCTAAAGTAAATGATAGCATGTCAAATTCAAACTGAATACAAAGAATATAATATCATTACGCCTTTACGCTAATTACTGCGTAAACACAACTCACTACCAATTCCGAAAACATCTTTTAGTTTCAAAATTGAATGAAAACATCGAATAAAATTACTCGAATACCCAAAACATAACTGTGTTGATTTCGATGACAGCGGAAAGTGCAACATTTAACAATCTTAAATCATTTGGAATTTTAGAAATAGAATGTATCCTTCCTTAGTCAACAGAAACTGTTTGGTTTCATGAAGTATGTTAGACTCATAAGCCATTTATCAAAGGATAAGGATATGCACCAATGGCCTTGAAGCACTCAAATGATTCATACCACATATACACTAAAAATTCCTAGACAAAAATAGCACTTGACATGAAGCTTTCTGTTACCCTTCAGGGTACAACTAATTCACATAATGAACTGGGCCACAATATGGTGATACACTAGTGGATTTCTATGAAACGGCTTTCGGTCAGAAATGCACCATTTTTGTATGACATAAAGTGATGTAATAGTTACACAAACAGTAGAAACTAGCGCAATATACAACACTTTGAGCACTGTATTGACACAGACAAACACCATGCTGAATGTCCACAAAATAGTTGAACATTAATAAGACAAAACATTTTAGCACGACATTGGCATATCAACTGATATAGCACTAATGCGATTGAAGTTCTATTTAAACTATTCTGCTCTATATCAACGTTTCAAACAATCAGGTTGTCATATTCACTATTTAAAAATAAACCGCTGACTGACACATAATATAAAGCCAATAGTGCAACACTTAACATCCATGACCGCAAAATACGACACATGTTGGCAGTCACACCTGATAACATTGATTTTTTCAACACATGCGTTCAGTTCTCTAGTGTTTCAAAACTCATACATTAACATGGATTGAAAATAGTTAATACAACGCCATATTATTCTCAAATTCAAATTCGAATTATGCTATTTGTTGAACAAATCACATAAATCAATAGGTAAATCGATTTCACCTGTAACATCCAAAGATGAAGACGTAAAACATTGCCAGCATATATTATTCAAAAGATGGAGATGTGTGGTGAATATTTACTCCTCGTAACCGATCGTGTGATCACCATGCCCCGAAGCTTCGTTTCTCAGCTGTTTACGAGAGTTATTTCCTAACGACACCTTATTAACTTCAAACACAATACGCCCCTTCACTGGTCAGTGAAGATCTTAAAAATGCAACTAATACCACTGCGTTTGACGTGGAGTGCTTTCAGCCAAATGCATTTCAAACAGATAAGTGTGGACTTTTTTGCGTTTGTGATGGATATTAAGTGTCCTACATTGAAATTACCAAAACAGGCCACCACAACGTGCAAACCGAACTGGTTTCTAGGTTAACGTAGGAAATGGTTTCTTATGTAATGAAATTTATAAAACAAACCAGCATGGTGCAGGTCATCAATAAATCCATAACGGTAAGGACAATAACTTGAAACATGGATATTTTTAGAAAATGTACAAAACAAGTAGTAACCTTAAAATTCAAAGTGACAGTGCAATATACATTCAATGCATACATATTAAACACAATAGTATATAATTCTCACGCCCTTAGTGCGAGTGAATACATACGATGATAATATACATAGCAACATGACATGTGATGTAATTCCCTGAGAACAAAATGGAGCGAGCGAGCAGACATTGGGACTGTGAGACATTCCCATGGACAGCAGGTGGATTAACAATATTACTTTGAAAGCCCCCAACACCAGCTGCCCATGGGGGTAGTCGTGAGGTAGATAGTGTGTACGAAAGAAGCTGTCTGTTAGACAACCTATTACAACTGCAGAGCCGACGAATGCTACTACACTGATTTAACAAAGGCAAATGCCCAAATTGGCAGTGACACAAATAAAATAACTATTACAATAAAATAGTACTACAATTACACAAAAACTAGCCCAGGCCCCTTGGTGTGATTGGTCTCATGAATGCTGGTAAATCAGTAATCAAATTGTATACAAAATAGCATCTCCTTTTCAGAAAATAGTTGAAGGGGATTTGTTCAATACGTACGCACATGCTAACAATGGGAATTGCTGTAAAAGACCGAAGTTCGGGAAACATGATTTGTCATCGTCAAAAGATTGAGTTCTAAAGGAATAGTTTGTGCAAAAATAGAAAGAAATAATCTCTCGAATCTGTTGATATCGGTGTTTTCCATGGCGCATTTTACCGTTTGTACGACACTGAATAAAAGCGCCAGAGTGTACCCAGCGCCCCCGAAAAAAGGCTGTTTATTATGTTTCAATCCAATCCAGAGATAAATGCGATGTATCATCCCTGAGGTTTATCATTGTTACAATCGATGTGGAGGGGGAATCGTCCTAACGACGACCCCCCGGGGCATATTCTCTAATGACGAAGTTTATCTTCTGTGTTTCAGAATAACGATTTTATGATGGCCAGAAGGCATAGCGTGTTACATGGCCTTTTCAGTATGAAGACCATTAATTGTTATGCTTTTCAATTCTTGCCATATTTTCACAACTGATGACGCAGCTGCTGATTTAAACCAACCAGGTATACCTTGTGAAACGTAAGGATGGGTGTTTCTGAGTTGGCGTAAAACGATGTTTTTTATCTAGTTCACCGCGTTCTGTGAGTGTGGCTTAAAATGATTAATGTGACATTTTTTGAATAAAATGCATTCATCTACCCGTAGTACCATTCCTCACAACCCTTGGTGAATTCAAACGTGTGGCAACGTTTATGAAGGGTTTACCAAAAAAAAGCACAAGTCATCAGTTCATGACACAGTACAATGAAACACCGAAAAAACAATCATACATACATATGCATGTACTTAAAACACCCGCTCGTTCAAATAGCAACAGTTCAATCATAAAAACACAAACATAAACAAAGAGAGCTACCTCAACGACCTACACAACAAAATCTACGATAAATACAACACTGTTAATCTAAAGTAAAGTTGCAATATCTTTTTCATCAAAGACCCCAAAATACTTGTGTTTCGAGTAACAAAGTCAATTCGTGCTTTTTCTTGCGACTTGGAAAATATTATCACATCTGTAGCTGGTCGTCAAGAACACTCATTAAAATTGATATTTAAAAAATCTATTAATCACATGTTACGTGAAACACAAGTACCATCTTTGACCTAACAGTACCACTCAGTTCAGATCTGAAGACAGGGTATTGGCTGCTTCTAACACAATCTATTCGTATGCACACAAATATACCACCATCTATCCGAATTCATCCAACATCATTTATTTCGGATATGAACCCTGAGTTAAAAACACATCCTTCATGAGACCGTGAATTGTGTACAATTATGAATATTAGATTGGAACTTGGAAGTGGGCAAGGTGCCGCCTTGCTTCCGTAGTTGAGCACTGAGAACGTCGTAATAAAATACACCCGTATCGTCAATAATCATGACGTCAATAATCATGACGTCAATAATCAAGGTCTGTATGAACAAAAGGATCTCTGGTCGCCAGCCAACATAGTTATTCGGCAATAACATACTAACAATTCGCACTCAATCCCACCGTAATGCAAAACCTTGATAAACTACTCCGTGTTAAAAGCTCCTATGATTTGTCTGGTCGGGGAAAGGCCAATGCTGGGAGAATAGCGTGGTTATTACGCAAAGCACTAAACATGTCACAAGGGCGTATTAGAAATCACATGAATTCGTAGGACTTAACCACGTGTGCAATAATCAGCTGTTTATGATACACGACAGTGTGGGAAAGTCCTACATATTTCTGCGATTGGTTACACCAGCAAAATACACAATCGATTAGCACTAATAGATTCAACAGCACTCAATACACATAGCAACAGGGATCCATAAAAAAAGGAACTTAGCACTTACTATGGAACCTATCAATGAACACTTTTCTCGATTCGGGAAAATAGCACTTCAGGTGAGACTGAATTCAATTTCACCTTAACCTACACCGAGATCTTGAGCACTAATTCAATTTTCACAACACTCAAAGGTTTTGGAGAACTTGATCTGGTATAAAATACGAACTAATCTGTGACATTAAGACGACGAACTTTGAATAGGCGCGTGGGCACAGGGGACACGACAACACAATTAAACAACTTGTAGTAAGTAATATGGCATAAATAATGGCTCACAATGAACATCTCTCTGCATAACAAATAGGAACAAACAATGGGTCGGTGTTTTAGCAGAGACATCAAATTCCAAATCAATGATAAAAGCTGGTCCAAGTCGATGTCTTCCGCTACACCTGTCGATTAGATTACCAGGCCTCAACAATCATGGATCTATCAAGCCGAACTTATTAACATTTTAAGCGCTCTGGATGCACTCGGGTGCACCCGGGGAAGATAATTCTCCGAACCGGATGAACCTGCCGGTTGAATGGGGGTGAGGAAGGGATGGGTTGAGGTTTTTGTGTTGCGTTGCGCCCTATTTCTTATTGATTGTGACTCAATCCCGTGTCAAGTAAAACAAGATTATATGAACCGTACTAGCTCTTACGAGTTGCACTTGAGGTTGGGGATAATATACGGGTGTGGTTTTGAGGATGCGCTTGACAGCTGGAGTATTTAACACGGAGCAGCCTAGCAGTCCCTGAGAATTGTATGTAGTAATGCATTATATGGACATGTAATGACAACAACGTGCCCAAACGGCCGGCAGCACAGTGACGTGACCCGTATCGGAGTGGGTGTTCCAGCCCGTCGACGAACCTACCTCAGGAGAGGGCATGTCAAGTCTTGAAGCATACACACATGAATGAACAGCTGAGAGGTCACGTGACCGGTAGTGCTCAGCGGCTCGTACAGCAGGGTATGAATGGATAGATGGCTGTTGTAAACACGACCCCACTAACAGCATACCCCAAGCACGGTGCATGTTCTTGACGGAAGTTTCCTTAACATACAGCAATGACTAAACACATAAGACATTTGCATATAATTGGCAAACAACATGTCCATTAAACCCCTGCAACATGTAGGATAGAAAGCGAGACAGGGATTGAGGTAGTAGACTGACGAACCTGTGTCCATTGCTGAGGTAGATAGGCTGATGACCGGTGGTCAAGAAATCCACTAGCTGTTATACAACATACACCGAAGTCGGGCCGTCTCTGTTTTCAGTGCTGCCACCTCCACTCGGAGTTTGAGGTTTTCTTGCTCCAAGAGTGCAGCACGGATTGCAATTTCGTCTTCTTTTGCACGCCTGGCATCCCGGGACCGTTTTGCAGCATCATTGTTTTTTCTTCTTCTTTCCCAATATGCAGAATCCTTTTGTTCATCTGGTAAGGACCTTGGCCGCTTGCGTCCTGCCGCTGTGAGGGCAGAGGTACTCGAGACCATGGGGCTTGGGCGGCTAGAAGGAGGGGGGAGACGGGGTTGGGGGGACACGCAATTTGGCAAAGGCGGCGACATCGTTGTTCCGTTGTTGCTGCTGCCGCTGCTGCTGGCGCCCGTACGTGTCGGGCTCGTTGTTTCCACGCGCATGTGTTGTTTTGCCATGGTTAAAAGTTGTTTATCTCGTTCACGAAGCACCTGAAGTTGTTGTTGATATATGTTCATAATTTCGTCCGAACTCAAATTGAGCCCCTGCAAGGCTTGTCCGTCAATTTGAGGCATAGGCGGCATCCCTGCCATCCCGTAATACCCCAATGGCATTGATAATGCTTCCTTGGGGTAGGCTTTGAACGGGCGAGAATTCTTATTCCCGTGCAATAGTCTTTGGTCCATGAATCCAGGCATATTGGGCAAGTGTCCATTAGGCACGAAGCCTGATCCCATCCCCGGGACAAGACCCATGGGTAGGGAGTTGGGGGACAGCGGTAAAGATGCCCGGGGGTCACCATTTGGGTCCGAGGACCGACTGGAACCATTGGAGGTAGTTTCGTTGGATTTATGTTCAGGGTATGATTCCTGAGACCCATGACTAGCTGGTGGGCTCACTGACGACACTTGAGAATCGTCTGTCAGACTTTCTGAGATCGACTCAACACTTTTCCTTTTCACAGAAAAATCCAAAGGAATATCCTGCACGACTGTCTTCTTCTCGTCCTCTCCTCCCATGTTTCTCTCCTTCGAAAATGTCCCTCTATCAGTGACACCGTTACTTCCGTGGGAGTGTCCGTTGGTGGTGTGTTTATGTGATGCTTGCGATATAGTTTCCTCCGTACTAGCATCATTCCCGCACTCCGCCATCTCCCCCTGCACTCCCCTATTGGCAAACAGCCATGTACACAACTCCGTGGCCTTCACGCTGTAACCAAAACATAGCGAGATAGTGAAACACTCAAACACCAGTACGTAGTAAGCACGACACAACTCTCGCCTATCACGATACCTTTCAATTCACAAACCCCTCTCTCTCTCACCAGTCCATGACGCACTGATAAAGCTGCCTTTATTCGGGACTAAGAACAGGAATGTGGGCGAGATACAACACTATGTAATGAGGAATATGTCACTGTTCTCTGCGGTTGTAGGCCATAGTTTTCTCATAGCATCGATCAATGAATATGAGGATTTTCCCACAACTACCATCGTGGAAAAACGATAAACACTAACACATGGCTGAAGGCTGACTGAAAACAGGGCAATGAAAACATAGACATTGAACGGTTGTTACGTACCAGGATGAGAGCCTATGTAAGCTATATAACTGTACCGTGCGCAACGCTGAGGACGAGGGTCACTTGATGTGTACTTTAGTCGACAGCGCTGGCCGCTTGCCCATAGACCAGACTGATTGTATCACAACAAATACTGTATCATACCTTTGTTAGCCGCTGGCCTCTCTTCGCCGGATCGCTCCGTCACAAACAGCCATGAAATGTTAGCCATACAATGTGGTGTAATGTACGTGAACACTGGTCCATTATCGTTGGCTCTCTGACCCCAAATGACGCGAGGGTGTACCATGTATGCAAATCGCAAATCGCCCTCAGTGAAGATCACGTAATCCAAAATTAGCTAACCAATCGGGTTGGCCTCCTCGGAACGAGGCATGTCCAGCCGAACCGCGCTGACATCACGGGCAGGGCGCTCATTGGCTGACGGGTCCCGCACTTCAAGGTTGCGTAAGGACAGAGTGGTTGCATTACAGGCCAAAAGGTGACAGCCTCGTTTTGGACTTCAGAGAAGTGACCCTATTACATTGCGGAGATCGAAAACACTTATCGTTTCTATTTGTATTGCGCAATTAAAAGGCAGGATAGGTGTGGTGATGAATTATCGAGAAAAGATGAGCGTGTGAAGTTTGTCCTGTGATTAGTACAGGCGACTGCTATGACCGCTGTGTTTATTTCACCAGGTTATTTACTTCATGTTGTCACAACGGTCAGTGGCGATTTCGCATGCTCTGACCAGGCCAGGCCAGGCCGGACGTGACTGACCGAGCGATTGACGTACTCGTTGATTCGCGTTTCCTTGCAGCATAACTGTATACACGTTTATGACTGTTTGATATGAGATGACTATATATCAGTGTCATTGTATGTTTACATTACGCTCTCTGTATAACCGAGCATTGCATATCGGCGACTGGTCAGCATCAAGAGGGCATGTAGAGTTCACGCGAGGCGAGTAGGAGGTGGGGGGGAGTAATACCACGGGCTAACAGTTAAAAATATAACCGGAGGATAGCGAGAGTGGGAATTCGTTGCGACCTCAGGGGTAGCGTTAGACACGACTGGCACAAGTAAGAGATCGTGGGAGTGATCGTGCATGGCCCAAATTCTTGCCCCGGCCAGTGAGAGTCAACCATGACTCGTACAAGCAACAACACAGTCACAGCTGACCTGTGTGGGACGGGCTTTCACTCGCACGGATGGCGAACATAATGTTATTGTTTACGCGGATGCATTGTATCAATGAAACACTGTTTTGTTTGTTTCATTCCTTCATTATTGTGTATATTTCGATCATACGTCGTCAAGAAACATTGAGCGGTTTTTAATATATATGTGTTTGCTGCCTGTATTATTTTTTTTGTATAAACATAATAACAATATATAAATGTAACGGTGTATCAAAAACTGCATTTTCCATTTTGAAATTCGCTTAAAAATATAAACAAACGGATTTAATAAAATTATCCTTTTCATTTAGAAACTTATTATTAACTTTAATTTCCTGAAGTTATTATATTTCCGAATTCTGGTTTGTTTGAAATGCGATTTGTATCCGGGCTCATCTTCCCGGCTGAATACAAAAAGTTAATTGGATTAAAAAATTGTTTGAGACATTTTTATGCGTCATCTTACAAGCTCCACTGAATACATGAATACATGGTTTTTTAAACAAAATAAAAATAAACGAACATTGTCAATCAACCGTCTTTTTTAACTATGACATATGAACTATACTGTTATGTAGCTAAATCATCCATTATGTCGTGTCAAGCTTATATGAGGCGGTGAGATTAATAGCAAATTTTATTAATAGTATTTTTGCCGTCGTTGATATATTATATATCGCAATGCCTACACGATAAATCCAAACACGGGGCAATTACAATAAACTTGACAAACCGATTGTGATACATATGGAAACTACTGCATACGTTTGTTTCAAGTAAATATCTATATAGTGTGCCTTTATACACATGTACATTTTATGATTGATTAATAAATCGATCGTTTTCTTGAAATTGATGAAATAATACTTTATAAATATTTGCTAGCCGTGAGCCAGTATAAAATTCCGTCTTCAACATAATTTTCCGTCTGCAAGATGTTTAAGACCTGCTCTACTAGTTTCATCGCGCGTGACAACCATTTTGAAATAATTAAACTGAGGTTATCGGAACGATAAACAAAAATCATCTATTTCACTCAGGACTTCATCGACAAAGCCTCGATATTAATCACACTTTTTTATTATGATCGAGAAAAAAACCCTTTAATATACTGCAGCTGATATTAACATTTTTTATCGGCACGTTATTGACTACATAAAATACCGGAATGATGTCGTTTAATGAAATTAAAGTGATACTTGGTTCAGTCTTAAATTTAATAAAGTTATAATTAGCGCATAATTATGTTTAGATTCGAGCCTAATCCTACGGTAATATTTTTGAAACAAACAACATACAGTCCCTCTTAAATTGTTTGTCGAGTTTGTTGTTGAAAGTATAAAAAAATAACAGTGTCTCATTCGCAAAGCTGTTTCAGTCATGGCGACGTGTAAGGCCCTACCACACTGGCCTACAGGGCGCATCAACATTTTATATCCTTAAAAGTGAAAACTGAACATAAATGGCAGCCAGCACAACAGACAATCGTTTGAAAGAGAGAAAGAGAAGAGAGCTGATATCCACTCGGGTCTCAATGGGGACAAGTTCGGACGCTTCACTGACCCCCGGATGTTACGGCTGACCAATCTTACACAGTGCAAGGATAAGGCGTAATGGTTCTGAATGACCAGCTTGTCAGAGGGGCGTTATAAAAGGTGTAGGAGCTTGAACGAAAGCCAAACAGAATATTTTAGATCAGCTTTATTTGCACCAAATGACTCAGCTGTATAAAAAAAACATCTTTTGATAGTCTGTCAAAAATCTTATTTTATGTGTGTTTACTAATACTTAGTTTTCCGCTATTGATAATAAATGTTCATAATTATGTTGCAAGTATATAAGAATTAACAGACGGGCGTTAGAGCGTAGTTTTATCAAGTGTAGTTTAGTTACATTGAAAAAATAATGATCCTCTTAGCCCCAGATAATGAAAGCACAGATAGGTCAATTGTTTTATCCGTTGTATTTAACATCTGTGTAACAATCAATATCCATCGTAACCTACATCGACCAGGTAGATATTGATCACCATGTGTTTGCTGACAACAGCTTTTCATTCTATAAAACGAATAATTGTACGCTGAGTCCATCCCATCTGATTCACAAATTCTCCCCGTATCACATTATCATTCTGCATGCGCATCAGAGCAACCAATTAATACGATACCGGCATAAATAAACATTGACAATTGCTAATTACGGGTTAAAATGAGGATGGATGTAACGCAGTTATCTCCCTTTATCTCATGTATTTGGCCATAAGAATGAATTATTGATATGTCATAGTTGTGTGTGTTTACGTTTGTGTGTTGTAAATAGGACTGTTTGACCCCGGCTATCTTGTTGTTGTTGTTGTTGTTGAAATTCAAAGTTTTCATAAATAAGTACACGACTTTAACAAACAGTCAGCTGTCGTGTGTCTCAACAAGGATTAACCTTGTCTTGTCTTCGTCGTCACCAAAAGCCATTATCGATTTGTTGGTCTCATGACAGTGAAGTTTTGTCAAGCTTGCAATGGCGTCTACTTATTCCATAATACGATACAGCAGATGCGGTCAAGACATCGGTCAGGCGATTAGGGATCGAGCTTTGGTCATTCCGAGAAAGTACAGCTTGGCCGATCATTTAAAGTAACATACAATCCCGTAAATAGTTATATATAGGGTTAAACAAAATTATTTCTACAAGGGTCCCAACGAATGTTAAAGGAATTTCAAGTCTCTTAATTCCTAGAGTTGAAAAGGGGATGAATATAAATCGCTGGAGTTGAGAATGGGATGAAGGATGGAATGGGGGCGGTGGAAATAAACTACGCACATACATATTAATGAGAATATTTGTACAGAATCTTATGTGTCAACACCAATGTCCAAAGCACACTGAGCGCACTGTCAATGTTCAAATGTCGCATGTGAATTTAAAGTATGGAAGCTGCGGAACGATTATTTATCAGAAATAAAATCAAAAGAGCATGTCCTTTCAGACTGTCCTATTTGTGATTATGTTTGATATCATCATTTCAAAGAAATGATTTGACGTATTAAAGAATTTTGATTGTGTACAGATGACGAAAAGCTGTCCCTACTTTTAAGCGACACTTTGATCATAAAACAATCTGGCAAAAGCTGCTTCCTATTTGACTGCGACGCCAACGGCTTCTGTACAGTTAGTGCTTTAATGTTCATATTCATTCATGAATATCATTGTGTTCATACTTTTGAGGATTATTGACGTATTTTAAGTCTCTCATAACCCCATAGGAGTGACAAGTGTATATTGATGACATTTTCATGCATTGTATATACGCAGGACTATAATAAGGCATTTGTCTGTCTGTTTGTTTTATGAAATACATGCTCAGGGATCTGTAGGAGACAAGTGACATCTTGTACTTTAGAATTTCTACAAGAAAACATTATTAAGGAAATGATCGCAAAAACACACACCGTGTATAATTAATACCACTAACATAGCACCACTAACAAAATGAATTAATTTATTCCTCATGTGTAGTCATAATCTGAAGGTATTACTAGTACCTAAGAAAATAGGACACGTCATCATCATCGTCATCGTCATCGTCGCCGTCGTCATCATCATCATCATCATCATCATCATCATCATCATCATCAGTGATGTGATGTGATGTGATGTGATGTGATGTGATGTGATGCGATTACGCTGTGAATAAGTAAACAGAAGAATATTAATACTTTGCGAAAAGGGGGCCGGAGGGATAACCTTGTGGTTAAAGCGTCCGCAATGTGTGAATCCTATTACTGGTGTTCCCCTCTGTGATATTGCTGGAATATTGCTCAAAACAGCGTAAAACCTCACTCACTACTGTGCGAAAATCTACTACCAGAACAGTTAACATTAATGATCTCAAAATGCACAACAATGGCATATACAACATGATAAAATTAAAATTAAACGGAATTTAAAATGATAATAATATCGAATACGAAAATAAAAGTATAGTCTGTCTTACAGACCCTGATACAAATAAATATCAATTACAGCCCATGGAAGTCTATAATGTTTGGCAAGTCTAGATCACTGCAGTATCAGGAAAGTGAAGAGAGTCACTGGGCTCCTTTTTATTATATTTGTATTAAGATAACTGAACAACTGTTTTTTTTATGAACAATATGTTCATTTCAGAGACTAGATGTTAGTCTAATAAAAATGGTGCGACACATTTGATTTATTAGTTACACAGAATAGTATATACCATATCTTTTATTTTGCTTGGTAATGTTATTGTAGTATATCTATCTGAACTTATACGTATCGATACGCCGAGCGTGTGTCGTATTTCGTTTACACTCAATCTGAATTACCTGGGGCCACGTTCTGCTTGACGAGTTTGAGTAGCATTAGTGTGTTCAGTTTAGCCTAAAAATCAACATAATAGAAAAACATTTTGATGAGGTAGGTTAACATGGGCTATCTACAATATCTACTCGGTGTATATTTATTTTTCATAGTTTTAAGACAATTAAACCAACTAAAATGGACTGAATGTATTATTTATTTCGGACAGAAATTGAATGGTAATATCTATCTTGCTAGTATAGTATCTAGCTTTTTGTCCACTCATATGTATATAATAAAACACGATAATAAAATACATGTGTATGTATTTTATTTATTTAATCTAAGTACAACTATTATAATGACAACAATAATTCCTCATTGCTGTTGTTTTCATTCTAATGACGCAACAGTGAAAAGATTATGTAATGACTATTGAAGCCATGTCATACGACACATTCAACGACTTGAATTATATGTTTCTCTTTACGGTAAATTGATAGTATGGGTGCCAGTTTATATATTTTGAATTTGTTATTTTGATATTTTTTTCCAAGTCAAACGCTTCGCTGCAGTGTTGGAAGAGGGACGAGCAATAGGTGTCACGTGACTGGTATCACATGACGAGTATCGCTGTTGAGATGATCAGTGCTACTCTTTGGTCAGCGATACCGGTGGTTTACAGTGTCCAGTATCATGACCAGAGCAGAGAGATCAAATTAACTCAGTAACCATGACAACTAATGTTTTCCCGATGCCAATACGTTTTGTTGGATGTCTCTGAATTTAGAAAAATAATGCGTTGTCTGAACTTTATGAAACGGACGAGAATTGTAGGAATCTTTTTAGCAGACGAAATATTTTTAGCTGAAACCTACATTGGCTTGTAGAAGTAATGCCATTTCTGCCATTTATGAAAAATGTCACCCATTTCAACAGTGACTTTATCGAATCTCTTTCGTAATGTATTTATCACCAGCTTAATGATGTCTAGAGTAAGCCGGGAATCCCTTAGTCAGACAAATTGTTAAAATACCAATAATATAAAACGCAGGGCCTCATTAATTCACTCGCGCGACTTTAAACAAAAGACAGCTTGGTTCTCGAGAGACGACTGATCAAGATTGTACGACCAAACACGACATCCTATGGCATTTACAACTAAATCTAAATCACCATCTTGGTTAACATAACTAGGTTGAATGGCCTTGTAACATCTGTTTTGTGTTGGTAACCCATGACAGCTGCACTGGCATTGGCTATTTATTACATTGATCTCGAACTGAACTTGTTATTAACAGTATTTTAGAGCATAAACGTGTTGATGTATTTTAAACGCCATAACCTAATGGCCTTTTTCTGAAATATGCGAATGTTTTAAACTTTTAGCGACGATATTTTCAATATCAAAAGACACGAGTGTGAGATTCTATTTATCATCCAAAATCATCCTTGCATATTATTTTCAGTTTGTAAACAGTATTACGCGGTGTAGATCAGATTCAGAGACACAGATAAGTGATGTCAATTGATTCTGACGTCATGGTAACGATCGCGTCTCAATGGTCTCCTTAGATATGTCGCTTTAGCTCACCCAAGCAATATGTCCTGTGGAAGCTAGTTTGGGATGATGCATGATAAAGACAGAATGACACAAGGTTGCTGATTTTCTTACAGGATGATATGATATGATATGAAAGGAACACAACGCCCGTTCTTGTTGATATGTGTTGTTTAACAACATATAGGAAGTTTCCTTACTATCACACAGTAAGATTATGATAAGTTACGTTTGGACTGATAAAGCACAATAGTGTCCTGAGTGCCATACTGAATGATGCGATCAGAACTAGATTGACTATTGTGACTGATTGATGTGACAATAGAAGCACGGTGAATGACCATAGATATTGTGCCTAAAGGAATAACAAAAGAAGTACGGAAAACGACAATTGTAACGGATTGAACAACAGAGGAACGCTGAATGGTCACACTGCCTTGTGAATGATAACATAAGTAAAATGGATGGTCATAGTGCCGTACTGAATGATAACAGAAATGAAATCGATGGTTATAGTGCCGTACTGAATGATAACAAATTAAATCGATGGTTATAGTGCCGTACTGAATGATAACAGAAATGAAATCGATGGTTATAGTGCCGTACTGAATGATAACAGAAATTAAATCCATGGTTATAGTGCCGTACTGAATGATAACAGAAATGAAATCGATGGTTATAGTGCGGAACTAAATGATAACAGAAATGAAATCCATGGTCATAGTGCCGTACTGAATGAAAACAGAAATGACACCGATGGTTATAGTGTCGTACTGAATGATAACATGAGGAAAATGGATGGTCATAGTGCCGCACTGAATGATAACAGAAAGGAAATCGATGGTCATAGTGCCGCACTGAATGATAACAGAAGTAAAAGGGATGGTCATAGTGCCGCACTGAATGATAACAGAAATGAAATAGATGGTCATAGTGTTGCACTGAATGATAACAGAAGTAAAAGGGATGGTCATAGTGCCGTACTGAATGACAACAAAAGTAAACTGGGTTATCACAGCGCCGAACTGAATGATAACAGGAGTCTAGTGATTACTCTTACCGTACTGTTTGATTGCAGCTCAGTGTCTGCTCTTGGTGACAATAATATGTACAATATTGACAAACAGGAAAAGCGAAAAAAACACTCTTAGTACCATATCGACGTATAACAGAAGCGCCATTTATTAATCTTAGTACCATATCAACTGATAATGACGCTCAATGAAAGTCATATTGACTGATTACAGATGTGCTGTGAACGCTCTTCGTTCTGTAATGAATTGTTGCATGTATTTTCTGGTAGCAGATAGTTTAAATCATAGTAACCTATATGCTGATGAAAGATGCATATATTCACTACTCTAGTACTGCATCTACTTATAACAGATGCATATGTATTATCTTGCACCGCATTTACTGATAAAAGATGCACATATATACACTTCTAGTACCGCATCTAACGGATAAAACGGATAACTCTAGATCGACATCTACCTATAACAGATGCACAGTCATTAGTCTTGGACCGCATCTGCTGATAATAGATGTATAATATACGCCCGGGGGACCGCATCTAATGGTAACATACCCATGATACTACGATAGTACCGCATGCACAGATAACAGATGCATATTTACTATTCCACTTATCTATATTTCGATAACACATGCATATTATGTGTTCTAGTAGTATAAACAACTCCTGCATATGTACCATTCTATTAATGTATATACTTACATCATAAGTAATGCCTCATCGACTATTAAAAGAAGTTTATTTCCTGACTACTACTGTTCTATGCGAGGCGTTTTGCTTGGTAGCCAAAAATAATTAGTTTCGATGAGGATGAAATAACTATAATTGTTCTTCGATATACTTGTTATTATTCCGAGTCATGTGTTATTACGAATTATTCTGATACCTACGCTTTACATAGAGGTGGCACGTGGTCCTGTGTACAACACACAGATCACAAATCAGGTTAAGTTAAGCAATGTCAGTCGCGGAGAGTCCTCAGATGGATGAGCGCGTTTTGCTCCTAGGAGTTTCTAGGGCTTCGGTCCTGCCCCACACTGAAGCACATGCAACACATGTGGTGTCTCTTTGAGCAAGTGACTGTTCGAAATGTACCTCTCTTCACCCAGCAGTGAATGGGTACCCAGTAGGGTGAGATGGTGCCTAACAGGCAGCATGGGTTTGTATACTCCCCAGGGAGTTGAGAATGATTCTTCAGTGTATTAATAGCACTTTGAGCATGCCCCTGAGTGATGTGAAAATATGCGGAATATAAATAGCCTATCATCATCATCATCATCATCATCATCATCATCATCAACAACAACAACAACAACAACATCATCATCATCATCATCATCATCATCATCATTATTATTATTATTATTATTATTATCGTTATTATTTAACGATTAAAATAAAAAATGCAGCAAAGAGGAGTGGGTGATCCTGGCACAGTCAGGCTGGTTAGGCTCTTCATCAGCTCAGGGCCCTTGCACGCAGCCCAGACAGCGAAAGGGACTTCTCTCGGGAAGCGCTGCCTGGTCAAACCCACCCAAAACCTTTCGGAGAATGTGAAGACTCCCCAACACTGCAGCCTTCTGCATTACCCAGATTGTCAGAAGGGCTGTATTCCTGGTAGCAAACCCGGGTACTCTCGCAATGTCAGATTGGGAGGTACCAAACCTAAGGCACCGAGAACAATGGGGAGTCGGACAACTTGGTACTTGGGATGGAAGAGTGACATTTCGAAAGCGAGGTCTGCATATTTGCCATGGTTTTCCTCAATCTTGTCAATCACATTACTGTCAAAAGGGACAGAAAATTCAATGATATAAATGATTTCATTGGATTTATCAAAAAGGACAAGATCAGGTTTGATGGCCTGGATACGTCTGAGGCTATAAATGGGCCTATTCCAAAGAAATGTTTTATTTATTATTTTCCACGACGCCCTCTACATATTCCGGGTCGTACCATTGGTGAAAGAGAAGGCACTCTGCAGGATTGCTGATCTTCTCAACACAGTTCACACGCAGTGGTCGTTCAGATAGCGACACTCATTTCTGTACCGCCCAGCAGTACTGAACCATCAACAAAATCAACACCGACGTTGAGATCCTCGGCTCATTTTAGAAAACTGTGGAATGCCTTGTTTTCATGAGTCTTGACATGCTTCACGAGAAGATCATCAGAAAAATAAATGTGTGCAAAAGTGCACAAAACAATTCTATCATGAAGAGCCCCAACGTTAATGAAAAAAACCACGTTCCCACATTTTAAATTATTATTATTATTATCATCATCATCATCATCATCATCATCATCATTATCATTATTATCATTTTAATATGAAATCCATCTTCTCTGCTTTTAGACAGACAGGACGTATTAGCTATCGTCGTGGTCGATGTCTTTTCCTCCTCCTAACGCTGACCCCGTTATTGATGTCGTTACGGGTGAAAGTGGTAAACATTACGGCTCACAATGTTCACCAAGGTCATAGCAGTGTGAATGTGTATGCAGCCCTTGATGTTTATGTCACACACAGCTAATAACCTAATTCAGTAATATTGCAAAATCGGTAGATGGAATATTTCATTTCCTGTTTATGACGCTGAGAAATGTTCCTGCCAAACGACACCGAGTCTCGCATGCAAATAACGAGGAACTTGTGAACAAAACTGCCATCGTACTTGAAGCGAATTTCGAGTAGGATTGCGTGACGACCTCTGTTCCCGAGTGGTGTATATTTCTGGAAGGTCGGTGGAGCTTGACGCTTCATGCATGATGAAATCCATCGCTTATCGCAACAGGTGACGTTGTACCTGTTATGTTCTCAGTGGGTCGAGAGTTTTGTTTCATAAAGTTGTCAAAAAAGACGAGGTTCAAGTTGAGTTTGGAGTCATTAGCCAAGTATGGACTTCAACATCTGTCGCAACTTGTTTTTGTAATCAGTCTATACACACATTTGTAAAACTGTTAGACAATACCCGTCTCTCTCTCTCTTATCTACCTCCCTGTATTTCTTGCAGGGTTTGATATTCAAAGCGGCCCTTTGTGCACAGCTATCTATTACCTTGCCGAATGGGGAATATTTGAAATATTTCCATTCAAATCAGTCATGAAGCCAGGTTATTGATAAGCCGTCACACCCATGGTCGTAATGTGCATTACTGTAGGGCGCGTTAAGTAAACATTTGTATTGGCTAACGTAACGTGACTAATATGACCCAGTTAACGTTCTTGGGCAGGCCACTATTATTTGAATAACAGAGCACTTGAACAAAGGAGGAACACAGTCGCCCAACAGGCATTATTTCCTCGCCAATAAAAATATACTCATTAACATATTACCTATCTTCCCCAAACCACTACATATTGAAATAGCAGCACAATAAAACACCACATTATACCATAAAAAGATAACAACATAACTCAACAGAAACAATCACAAACTAAAAATACGATACCTATCAAAATAAATAAATAAATTAATTAAAAACAACATAAATAAATTAATAAATAAATAAATAAATAAATAAATAAATAAACCCACAAAGTAAAACACAACACAAAGCAAAACAACAACAACCGAAAAGTCAGCCATAAACAATTGCATGCAACATGTCAGACATTCCTAAACACCAACATAAACAACGCGTGTGTCCCGTTTTTTAGAGAATTTATTTCCTTATTAGTAATTCATCTATATTTATCCTCTGTCTCAGAGAAAACAGTGTTAAAACATATGAAAATACATCTCTACATCACCCGCACGACAAACATAGAGTAAATTATGACTTCCTTCCCGCCAAAAGCCCCTGTACGTAATAATCCACGAATGACTGGTAAAACCAAAACTCGAAGAGTGGGGACGCTGTCTTGCCAGAATATATCAACGTCTGTTTCTTGTTCTGAAATACCTCCATATGATATGAATGCATTCCAATATGTCAGCGGGGAAAAACAAAAGGCTAACATTTGTTGACGTACAGGGGAAGATAAATCGATAACATGCTAGCAGATTTCTTTCCGAGCTTTCATGCCGCCTTTTTTTCTTCCTGTACGTCTAAGAGTGTCGGGGAATTGCCAAATCATCTGATCATCTCTGAACACATTGTACGGGTTGATTGAAAGATTTTGAAATGCACACGTATAAAGCCATTGAGTTTACTACGATGGACGTTGATAATTCCGTGATAGCAATGCTATCACTTTGGAATTGATTGTATTGTACAAATGATTGTATTGACAAACACCTGTGAATTCACTAGATAATGATAATTTTATTTTCAAAGCAATATCCTTAAATAGCATCCCTGCATAAGCATTGTCATATTACACAACGCACACCATCCATGAAATGTATATTGATATTAAGCAGGAACTAATCTAGTGGTTTATTAGCGAAAACAGATTCCATATATCAATTTAATCAATTAGTCACAACTTTATAAATCGTACCGGTGGCCAGCAGGATCATTTACCTATAGGGGTGGGGTTGGGGGTGGTGGTGGGGGTGGTGGAGGGGTGGGTGGTGGTGGTGTGAAGCTGACTAGATCAATATCGCATCTATATTACAAGAGCCCGCACAATCAAAGTGTCGGCCAAACTAATAGTTCACGGAGTCAGTACAGATTTATACACACTTACAAAACATTATGTAAATGGTCGATATTTCATTATTATCAGTGATAATACCAAAACAACACAATATTGTATTTCATAACGACATCGTTCGAATACATAATCGGGTATATTTTATCACCTGGTGTCCTATTGATGTCGGTTGTTTTATAATCATCCTTGCTACTGTGACGGTTTGATTAACTGCACGCAACATCCATACAGATAGTTCAAGGAATAATCAGCTTTTTCAGGATGTTTGTGGACAGAAGACAACAGTGCTCTAGAATGTTCAGAAGCCTACAACAGAAGATTCCTAAGCAGGGCAATTGATGTGATTGTAGAGGTACGATCTTTTATGTTAATGTTTACTTATAATATATATTCTACTAGCTTGTCTGTTGACGTTGCTGTAAAAGCAAATAATAGTAACTATATGAAACAATAACATTTTCAATAATTTATTTAGGAAGATATTTCCTCGGGGATTATCCCAACTCTTTAACTTTGAATCTGCGTGTCTGACTTGAATTAACTTAAACTACACTGGATTTAATGTAAAAGGAGAATTATATATTATTTAGATATTTTGAGGCACTTAAACAAAGTTGTGTGCGTACACGTTTTCTTCTATAAACAAGATGATAAAGCGTTCGTGTGTTTTTCCATGTACGTTTAAGGAAGCATTGATGTGTCACCTTTCGTCTTTTTCTCAGCAGAGTTATGATCAAAACTGAAACAAAATATTTCTCATTTTCATTTTTTTTCGTATTCCAATTCAACCATCTTTGTCCCATTAACAACAATAGGTAAAAAGAAAACTGAACGAGACCTTAACATATAAAACTTACTTTCACAATAGAACGGTAATCGCGAACCATAATGGTAAAGCAACACCACCAGGTGTTCGTGAAATTACGCAATTTTATCTTTCATTTCAATCATTACGTTATATACACTTCATATTGAAAGTAGTAATGTTATTATATCTATTGATTTGAGAACGTTAGAAATAAACGCCTCGTTTGGAGTATTAACACAAGCAGCCGACACAGTAATGTATGAGTGGAAAGAAAACGGTGGCCTACTCTAAAAACAAAACTCGCGAATCATTGTAACGGTAAGGTACTGACACCGGGTGTTCATGACGTGTGAATGGTGTTACTGGTGTAACATACAGACCACGACACGGCACACAGGATGGGGGCGATAAAAGATGCGATCCAATAGGCCTAGCTCTTGATTCTCATAGATCCGGCTCTTGGTTCTAATATATCCAGCTCTTGATTCAAATGGATCTGACTCTTGATAACTGAACATGTCCTTACACTTAAATATGCATGTTCCCAAACTTGCACTTGTAATATCAAATAACACACAAACATAGACACATACGCATGCGTGCGAGAGCGCACACACATACATACACATGGAAATTTCAAATATGCCTACATTCCACACGTTTCATTTTTGTCAAACATACAAACACAAAATCGTATATCTATTTTGTAAATCGTATTGAACTTAACACAAGGTATTCCAAGATTAGATATTCAAATTACGATCAATTACTAGTATAGTGCGGGTGTAAGCGTGTTGTGTATGGCCCATAAAGTTATATCACTGAAATGTTGCATGGCATTCTAGATGACATATTTATTTAGCATGCCGTTTAGTAAACTCTACAAATTCTATACAAGATTTGCCATGTTAAAATATAGTTACAAATGACATCTTGCTACATGTTATTTCCCAATTATTTTGATATGAGCATGTGTTTATGATTCCCTATCAAATAGGGCCCACTTGCACAAAGCGATCTTAGCGCTACGACTATTGTAAGCCTATGTTAAAGTATGGGAGTTACGATCATCTTAGTGCTAAGATCGCTTTGTGCAAGTGGGCCCTTGGGTTCGCGAAAGGGTGCTCTTACCCTGTCCCAATGGTGACACCCGTCACAAACACATGCAAAGGCAAGTCAAATATGAATCAGTAACTATCCTCTTTCCTTTGAAATAGCATTTATATCGTTACCGTTGTTTACAGAATACAGTTCGTCTAATTGTTTATGATTTAATTATTATAGGACAATAAGACAACAAGATAGGACATTTGGATATGAACGACAGTGAAGTTAAATTTCATATATAGATTGAACCATTTCAGCTTGGATGCAACATTCTATTATACTGTAAATGAGTTAGATGTTAATACTCCCTTTCCACACATAGTACCATTACAGGTGCTGCCAAGATTTACCGAGGCACGCTAGATACACGATTCACATATCAAATGTGATCAACGAAATACCACGTTTGCCATTTTTTACAGAGTTCAACATGTCAAACAGTTGATAAAATGCTATCTTAGCCAGCAACTTCAATTGGTTCGATTATATATTAGCACTTTATTAAAGTTATTACAGTATCGGATTTACAATAATTTCATCCATGTGTTTTAAGTTACACTATTGATATCGGTAGCATTAAAACATAACATTTGGTCAGTCCATTTTGTGCGTGAACCAAATTAGTATATTATCATGCGTTATTTATACCTAGTCACACGAACAGTACCAAACTACCGACTTCTTTTGGAAACTTATTGAATTATTGAGAAGGGACAGTGCTGCGGTATTTGAAGTACATATATAATACATGAACAAATTGACCGGGCGGAACCAAATCGAATGTACAGCTCATTTTAGAAAGAATGATTTGCCAGGGAATTCTATTTACATGACGTTAGTTTTGAAAGCACAAAGGTATCAGACGCCGTGAAATTGACCCCAAATTGTAGTTTGAGAAGACTGACATGTGCTATTGACATGCAGCTGCACATGCTTCTATAACTGTCCTCGATCACAGGTCCCTTGATACATCCGGTCATCTTCATTGTACTCCAGCCAAGGAGAAAAAACAGCGTCCAGTCGGTTTTTTGTCTTGGCGACAGATAAAAATCAATAAGACTACGACTTTTATTGGAAATCCTATCCTCTCCGAGCGGATGAACTTTTGACTTGCGTGAGCATCCGCGTCAGTGAGAGAAACGAGCGGGGGTAGGGGATAGGTAGAGGGGGGTGGGGGAGTGTCAGGCAAATGTGCAGGGGACGGACGCCCTTGTGGACTTGAGGGTTTGGGTTTTAAATGTTGATGTGTGAATTCAATTCATTATTTGCTTTCTTCTTTTCCCATGAACTATAACAGATAACGACCATGGCTGAGATTTAAAAAAATGCCTGGTTTGCTTTGTGGTGGGTTTAATTCAGATAGATAAGACAAGATAGGATCATATTTATTGCAGAAACGTTCCATTATGGGGCAGATGCAATTTTAAAAGACAAAACATTATGATTCATATATACACATATACAGACATACATAATTTACATTCCTGTAGACACACACACACACACACACAAAAACCAATCAATATTACATATTTGATGATATTATTATACATGAAATGTCAACGGTTGATTATAAAGGGGCATTTTTTGTTTGAAATGATAGACATGGAAACAAACGCAGTTGATATTGATGGCTTCATTATTTGACAGGATGTAGTGAAATAATTTGTTTTCATGACTGTGGACATTTACATTTACATTTTGTAGGGGTAATTTTCCAAAGAGTATATTTCTTTCTTCAATATAGATTGAACCATTTCAGCTTGGATGCAATATTTAGTGTTTAATACAGTGAAGTAAGTAGTGTTTTTCGTTATCAATGGCTGAACATGTAGAGCATAGCCTCTGACGTGGTGGGGTTGGTGGCTTTGTATGTCTTCCAAGTTCCATATTTATGGTTACTTACTCTTAGTTTAGAAAAGTGCACTCGATATTTTCTTACTTTACAGTGACTGAGATAGTGTTTTAATTTTATTTAATTTTTAACTATCGTGTATGTCCTATGTTTGTTTCCTGTGCCTCTTGTTGCATTTACATCTTGAAGAGATTCCTTGAAGAGGGAGGTGAATTTAGATTTGATTGTCTCTTCGAATATTGGTGATAGGAAAGCTGAAGTATTCAAATTGTGTTTTCCTAAGAATAGATTGAGGTGGTAAACCCATCCTAATCGTTTATATCTGAATAGTTTGTATAGTTTAACATAAGGAAATGTATGATATTAATTAGGGATGAAAACTTTAAAGAGAAACATAAGATTAATTGCGCTTCTCAAAATGAACTTGTATGTAATGAACGCTTCTTTGTAACGACGTATGAAACTGTATCAAGACAATACTTAAGGCAAAATGAACAAAATAGGTATCGATTCACTATCAATGTCTCGGAAGAATAGATGAAAAATATTTCATAACATGAAACCGATCTTTATTTGTAGACGAACTTAATGAGGAAATTTATAATATATAGTGCTCTAAAAGACGTCATTAGCGGGAATAAATGAAAATGGTACATTTAACAGTTTTATATCCAAGGAGAGCGAATATAACAATCTACATCGAAAGTATAATTATAATAAATTACACATGCACGTATACTGGCATGCAGGCGCACGTGCTCATATCTACTGGTTACACATGGAAACAGCACGCATTATCCTCTCCCCGTCACCATCTATATATAAAAAATACCAGTGCGAAATACCGTTCAAAAGATAAAGGCGAAGAAATGATAACGCAATATACCTTATTCATATATGTCATTGTAAAAACATCTGATAAAATAATGTAGATTGGTTCCTTCTTAAATCTTATGGAATTCTTAATTCACGGTGTCCCCCGTTTTAATATTTAAAGGAATATTGCTAAAAGCTCGTTCAATCACTTAGATTATTCTGACAAGAAAATGAATGAATAGTGTTTTTAGCCAAATCTCCGGCTATAGAATAAAACATGTTCAGAAGCAATGGTTTTAGATTAACAAAGAAATACAACTGACGAACACAAGAGCCAGTGAGTTAATGAAGGAGTGTGGTTTTATGGCTCTATTAGACAATTACAGCAATATTATGTTCACAAATTGTAACTGCATCTTCATCATTGCAAATGGTAAATGCAAGAGCTATATATACCAGGAAAGCCAATATAACACTCTGCATCGAAAGTATAATTATCCCAAGTTACACATGTAAATGTGCATGGCCATTACAGGATTGCCACGACGGGGGACACCTGAAATTGGTTTCACAAATAGTATCTCGTGGGATATAGCATGCCGTGTTGACATTTTTAAATGAATGGTTACCATATTCTTATTCTTCTGATCAACGTCTTCTCCACATGACAAGCAACGACGTTGTCATCGTTGTCACCGTTGTCATCGTGGATAAAGTTTTTCTTTTTCAATCCGTATTATTGAATCATTTAGTTTTTCAAATAAGTTTCAAAAGTCACAGGTACGGCAGACCAACGTGATTACTTATTGAAACCAATGTATATACTATATTCTCTTTAATCAACGAAAATTGAACAAATAATTCGACAGTAAACAGTATCGCCCCTTTAATCTCAGTTTTTATAAATCTAAAATTACACCAAACCCACTCTGTTGATAAATTATTTACTTTCATCAGGGTATGAATATAAAATTGGTATATTTAATTCAAAACCAGTGCCATTAGAATTTTATGCCTAAGATAAGTCTAAAGAGGTATATAATATTTTAGTTCATCTGATTTGTAACTAGAGGCTGGATACACCAGGTATGCATATGGAATAAGCGTGCATGGAAATGGAACAGCTGCTGTTCATTGTTCTTTACGGCAAATGCAGATCTTGTATCAGAAACTATAAATTTTGAAAATAATTCCCCGAGAAACAAACTAACTTCCGAGACGAGTTTTCATCGTCGTTTTGAGAGCCGTGGGTTTTACAAGAGATGTCATTACATGGTGTCTGGTTTGGTGTGCTAAGTGATTTCTGATAGAATGTTCGTGAGGCTCATCTTCAAATTCCGATTACGAGCCAATCCCTTATATATAACAAGTAAAAGCTAGATGTGGAAGAAATAATTCTAATCACCTTATATCTGGTGATAAAAGAGTCTGAAACCAGTGTCTCTTTACAATATTGAAAGATTTTAACGATTTAAAGAGCATCTTGAATCTTAATTTTAAATGATATACCGTCATGTGCTTACATCGTGTATTCAGCTAAGGTTTCGGTTCTTGAAGGGGCATTATCACCGGGTATGTTGGTAGTGTAAGCACGATTGATTCATAGCTTATATTTTTAACAGCCCTTTTGCATTTTGAAATGGAATTTGTTTCGGAAGATAATCGTGACTGCCTATTCTCTGGCGCAGACGTTTTATGTTATAATCTTAACCGTTAGATGGTTACTGTAAGGACACAGTCTCGATTTACACATGGCTCGTTCAACAACGTTTTGACTTAGCCAGAAAATCGACAACTTATCACGAAGCATAGTCTCTCTCTTGAACAGAGCTTGACGCCAGTAACGCTATTAATTCTCAGATGTTACTGAAAAGGTTTGGATTAGGTTAAAAAATACCATGTCACGCTCATTATTATGTGAGCATGTTGACATGCTTTGTTTATGCAAATATCCTACATGCGTTCCTGGTTCATGAGGCTCTATTTCAGTTCTGTTGTCACATTTTCCGTGAAGGCGATACACCATCAATGTTGAACAGTAATGACAGACCGTGAGTTGAATTCACGCCAATGGCCCAGGAGCCTCGTGTTACGTTCAGGTGAAGGCGTTATCTATCGACTAAATGACATTCCTAGCTTTTCATATTTAAATGTGTGCATAGATTCAGAGGGACAAAACAATATCCACAAGACTGTATGATAAGAGGGATGACTTCAATGGTGAACTTTCCCTTAATGTCGAGCAATATTCCAGCACCTCCAGCCTTTGGTATCCACTCTTTTGAGGTACAATCGAAAGGCTCTTTCTGCGTCTCTTGCTCAAAAGTTGTTTGGACAGGGTTAAAACAGCCTTTGTGAAGCTTTCACAAAGTTTTCAGGTAGACATGTGGAGGACATTTCCAAATTTGACGCATCAATAACATAAATTATGTCCGAAGTAATTTCCTATTTTGACGAGTATATGTTTCGTGATTTTGTCAGGTGAACAATTGACTTGCCCTTGCATGTTTTTGTGACGATACAATCGATGGAGATGATAAGCTCACCTTTTCGCGAACGACTTGATAGTGATTCATAAACACATGCTTATGATATTTTCTGACACTGTTCTTAGCAGAACTTCGGGTCCTGAAAAGGGTTTTGTCGCTTCTATTCTTTGAAACGGCACCACATTATGAGATATGCATATACATGAATATACATACACTCTAAGTATAGCCCGAACCTAATTAATCCAGGAAACACTATTTATGGCGATTACTGTAAGGAACGTCTACATATATTCAAAGAACGTTTCTTCGTAACAATGATTCGTTAATGCAGATATTGGTTATTCCGGACGATTTCACTCTGAACGGTCCCGTCCGAATTAACTAGGTTTCACTGTTTCTCATTCTAGCTGAGAGACTGAAATATGATTTTGAAGTAATATACATGGGTATAACGTTTCATCTTAAGGATACCATTTCTAGTATTAACGATAATTGGGTCTAGTGTACAAATGTCTTTTCGTGGCTTTAAAACATAGTCCAACTTTCAACATATCATCTTCGGCTTTCGACTAGTGTTACATAGTGATTGCTTATCCAATTCGTTCTCGGATATATCACAGCACACATAGGAACTCACCACTGTCCCGCTGACTATCACTACACCCTATTTTGAACCTAGGGACATGGTATCAGGAATTTGACTCATTCACCCCCGCCCCGGCCAAACTCACAAACCTATTATAACCCTTCCATCCCACCCCCACCCCCACCCCCACCCCCACCCTCACCCCGCACCCCACCACACACACACACACGCGCGCGTAACCATTGCTAACCCAACCAACCACAAACCCATTTACCCAACCGCCCACCCAAACAACCCACGATCATCGCCAAACAAAAACATACTCATTTATCTACCCACGCACCTTGTGCTAGCCCAATAAACTGCAAAAAACATTATAGCCAAATGGTTAGCTAATTAATATATAATTTCTATATGTTTTGTTCATCCTGGAATTTATTCAACTGTGGCAACTGAGTTAATTTATCAGCGCAATATATTCACGCTTCAGAACATCAGTGCTTGTGCACTGACACAAAGGGAACTTCTTGCTACAGGAAAAACCATACCGCATTGTCGGTTTCACAGCGAACTCTGTAAAAATGTTGGGTATTATTGCAATGGTTTTCTTACACAAACCCTGATTTAATGAAGAATACGATTTGGGGCCTCGCACTGTACAATATACAAGCATTAGGGTAATAGCTTTAAAGGTAGTCATCTGTAACATGGTCATAATTCTAATATAATGTCCATGGCTGTTTTATATATGTTCATATCTGTATAGATATATAGATGTACGGATATGCCTATCTAGGCCTTCGTATCATTCACCAGGTGTTTTTATGCTAATAGTATTTCTA
Organism: Haliotis cracherodii; assembly: GCF_022045235.1. Lineage (NCBI taxonomy): Eukaryota > Metazoa > Mollusca > Gastropoda > Lepetellida > Haliotidae > Haliotis > Haliotis cracherodii. The sequence goes on from NW_027266308.1 coordinate 38,409,962, forward strand.
GTCAAAGTCAAAAGCATCATTGTCTGATATTCAAATCTAAACATTTATGTGGACAGCTGAAGTAAAATATGCAGCTTGGCATTTAGAAACTGCTTTCATGGCCTTAGGTTAACCTTTCAGGATGTGCATATTCACACCACATTACATGTGTCTGTAAGGGAGGGGGGGGGGGGGGGGCTTAAGTTGTCAGTAACCAGATAGTGGCGCTCGTGCCACGATTTACATGGATTATCGTAGAATAAGTAAGGATAAAAGTAACATTTAGACAAACTTAATCCCCGTGTTTTGCTCATTTTTGACTGTCACATTACTCATCCCGGGAGCATCCCCACCAACCGTCTGGCCCGTGGGTGACGGTCGACATGTGCCAGATGCAAGGGACAGAATGCACTTCGATCCGCCCATTGTGATATTCTTCTCCAACATGTACATGTGCGACCAGCGTGTATTTTATCACAAATCTGCCAAATGTGCCCCATCTGCAGTTTATATTTTGCCTTTATCAGACAACTGACCCTTGAGTGACCCTCCCTCCAAACCCCAATGACCCCTGGGCTCAAACGAGCGTGTGCAAAGTGTAAGAGGTTAGCGGGTGAGGTGTGTATTGTCTAACAGTAGAGGGAAAAAACCTTCATTGCAAATAAACCCTGGAATAGATTACACAGCGCCAGAGTAGGGAGGGTTCATTTGGAGGTTGCGAAGGCTTTCAATCATCATTGTACCCATGGCTCAACCGAAACAAGCTAAAAATACACACTAATTACATACACTAGCCGCATACCTAGAATAAAAAAAATCTCCCAGTAGCGGTCAGCCGCTGCATTTGAGAGCGCCTGCCATTTTAATTTCAACTGAAGATGAAAAGGAAGCGGGCAATTATTTTCCGAATGGACATTACAATCAGAAATCAGTCGGCCGACCTTTGTTGTCTCGGATGCGGAATGAACCGAGATGTTTTATTGCTTTTTTTCTTGACCATAAACTGCCCATTTACACGAAATATTTCAAGTATGCCTTAAAAATGCATTAGTGACCATCTGACAGAGTGGCAGCAATGACCACATTTATTAGATAGTGTTTATTGAGATTTTCAAAAGACTAAGCCTTTCATAGCGTTTGTCTCCATCGTACTCGTTATTTGTTTACGATTTCTGCTACAAGGTGATAACAAACAAACATTGAGTATGTAACAACGCATACAATTGATAATGATGTTAGGGAGTGTTGTAGTATGGGCCTTCCGGAAGTCGACGTGACGTTCCATTTTATGAATCTATAATGTATTGTTACGTGTATAAAACGTAACGTGACGAATACAGCTTAAAGCATATGTCCGCCATGTCCGTTATTGATTAGCGTGCAGAGTTGATGGGAAGCTAATAGCCCAGGTTTCATACACAATTACCTGCTCCGTGTGTACAACCGATGGTAATCTTGAACTAGATTTCTCTGACCATACTTTGAGTATGGACTTATTGGAAACTACTGCTATACGGTATGGCGTGTCACAGTGAAGACTGTTTTACGCCGCTTTAAGCAATATTCCAACAATATCACGGCGGGGGACAGCAGAAATGGGCTTCATACATTGTACCCATGTGGGGAATCGACGCCAGCGAATTCTTTAATCACTAGGCTACATCAGCGCCCCCGTGTCACAGATATGCGTGTGAGTGAGTGGATTATGTTTAAAGTAACAGACAAAAATTGTCCAGCTGTCACCCAGTGGTTGATATTATGAGCAACGTTTCGCGCTGTTTGGTACGACAACAGGCAACCAACCAAATCACAGAACTTAACCAACATATCCATTTTAGTCGACTCTTACCACAAGCATACTGTGGACCAACTCTACCCAGAGCCCCAACAGGGCAAAGTATTTATATATCACGCTTGTTCATCATTGGTTCACTCTTGGATATAAGCTGTTACTTTCTTTATCTTAAAATAACTATTTAAAATAGTATGTGAAATACTGAAGATATTAACATTGTATATAAGCTGCATATAGACCTGCATGAACTCAAACTGTAGGCGCTACATCTGAGACAAATTCTTAGAGGTTGAATTCTTTGGATGAACTTAAAGTAAGCAAGTAAACATTCAACTTATTGTAAAAACGTACATATTTTGGCAGGACAGAATTCTTCGACACTGCATAGAGACTGTATTTGCTTTCTCTACTGTTCTAATACAAGCTGGTGAAAGGGGCCATTACTTGGCCTGTGTCAACCATCAAATATTGTCCCACGTGAAGAGAGTCGGCTTTGACCATTACCTGCTCAATGAACTATCTATTCTGGCGGGCACCCTTCTTCTGCCAAGCCAGTACTGGCTTGTAATAGGTAAATAGCATGCAGTATCAACGTAACTGTGCCATTTCTGGGCTAGAACAAGCTACCCAGCATCAACACATTACTTCATATGCTGTACTTGGCCGGTATTGGTTCACTACCGTTCTAATCATGCCGTTACTGCCATTATAAGCCGCCATGATGCCAGTATTGGTCCGATTATGCCGTGCTACCTTGGTGAGAGGGCTGACTGAAAAGATCTGAGCCAAACTACAAAGGGTGTCTCGTACAGAAGCAGGCAGCATGATTCTGTAGACACCAAAGTGACAAGACATTCTTAAGATGTCAATGGACAAACTCGGCTACCGCGCTGTAGCTCCAACTAGAGCTCTGTGCCAGCCAGTCATTTATGGCGCCGCGCTTCGCTATACAGCGTTGATTCCTTTAGGCGTGCCAGATCCCTTGGATTCGAGTTCCGGTTTGTCTAAATTGTTTCACGGTTTGTCACCACCATATCCATGTTCATTTGGTTTGTTTGTTTATTTGTTTGTTTACTTGTTTGTTTGTTGTTTAACGCCGCACTCATCAATATTCCAGCTATATGACGGCGGTCTGTACCTAATCGAGTCAGACAATCCATTGATTGACATCCTGAGCATCAATTCACGCAATGGGGATACGATGATATGCATCAACCAGGTCAGCGAGCCTGACCACCCGATCCCGTTAGCCGCCTCTAACGACAAGCATAGTCGCCTTTTACAGCAAGCATGGGTTGCTGAAGACCTATTCTATCCCGGATCACGGGTCTCCACGTTCGCCGTTTCACCAAAGGTGCCCTGTGATATGCATCTAACACGCCGTGATATAACTGAAATACTATTCAAACGGCATTAAACCTAACCAACTCTCCCACGTATTTGTTTGGGCCACGGCGTTGTGGATAGAAGCAGGTTTTACCAGTCACAGCTTCGGTAACATGTAACTGAATTTTCCCATAGTGTATACCGAACAGAAGCCATCCCAATAAAGTTGATTAAATCTACATGAATGGAATGTATTAATTAATGAAGTGAGGGTTCGAAAAGTAAACTGTTTACCATAACCGTCACAGTTGTTCACACATACTTATTTAAAAAAAACTAGGGAAAACACGCACAGGTTAATTCACGGAACGAGTGTAATTAAATTGTAGGAAATTGTGTGGCCTTTCCTGTCACATTCAGAGCATCACGCCACCACATGTTTTTTTTTTATATCGGGGGCGATGGGGTACCCTAGGGGTTAAAACGTTCGCTCGTCACGCTGAAGGTCCGGGTTCGACTCCCAACATGGATACAATGTGTGAATTCCATATCTGGTTCCCCCACCGTAATATTGCTGGAATATTGCTAAAAGCGCGTAAAACCATACTCAGTCAATCACTCACTTTTGATATGAAATATATCAACACTCGTCGATAAAACATAGAGGCTTGCCGGTGGGTTTTAAACTTTTATCGACGGGTATTGATATATTTGATATCAAACGACACGAGGGTGATATTCTATTCATCATCCAACATCATTCTACCAACTTTTTCATTTTGTATACAGTAATACCACATTGGTACAATTTGTGAAGCCCATTTCTGGTGTCCCCCGCCGTGATATTGCTGGAATATTGCTGAACGCGGCGTAAAACCACTGTATACAGTAATAAACAGTGTCCTGAGGGTAAAAGCTACAGCTAACCACGATCAGGGGCAGAGAGATTAAGCGAGGGAAAGATATATGGATGAACAACTTCTTTATAACAATTATGAGCTACGTAATAAAGACCTTGTTCATCCATATGTCTTATCCTTACTTTAGAATAACCCTTGATAACGGTGTTGGAACCTACACCGAAACGTCGCTCCTAATTGTAATAAAAACGTTGTTCATCTATATATCGTATCCTCACTTAGTAATCCAACTTCTAAACGCCTCTCAAAGAAGGCAGAGAGACTAATGATGTCATTTGATTGTGACGTCATGTAACAATGACGTCACAGTGATCTGCGTCGGTGATTTTTGTATGATGTATGAATAATCCTAAAGGGCCACCATATGATATTCTGTGGGTGGTGGGTGTTTGTGGGGTTGGCGTGTCTGGGGTCTGTTTTTGGAAACATAATGTGTTCTAGAAGAAACTGCAAATAATAATTTGTCAAAAAATACTAATTGTCGTCAGGACATGCTAGATATTGGGGTTGAAAGTTACATTGTTCGTCTCCTTCTTCCGCACAGTTTTGAAGCAGTAACTAAAGCGAAGAACTATCATGTCACGTATTAATCAGGACGATGTTAAATACTGTAACAAACCGTTAAAGTGAAATCGGCCGAATAAACAGTTCCAGTTAAATGTATGATTCTTACCGAGCAAAGCCTTTTGAAGTGCTGTGAAATGGTTTTTCGTCGCGTTTCAAGATGATTTCACTCATATTCTGACTTCAATACGTCAGGTTTCAAGATGAGTTCACTTAGATTGTGACTTCAATACGTCAGGTTTAAAGATGAGTTCACTTAGATTGTGACTTCAATACGTCACGTTTCAAGATGAGTTTACTTAGATTGTGACTTCCATACGTCACGTTTCAAGATGAGTTTACTTAGATTGTGACTTCAATACGTCACGTTTCAAGATGAGTTTACTTAGATTGTGACTTCCATACGTCAGGTTTCAAGATGAGTTTACTTAGATTGTGACTTCCATACGTCACGTTTCAAGATGAGTTTACTTAGATTGTGACTTCCATACGTCACGTTTCAAGATGAGTTCACTTAGATTGTGACTTCCATACGTCACGTTTCAAGATGAGTTTACTTAGATTGTGACTTCCATACGTCACGTTTCAAGATTATTTTACTTAGATTGTGACTTCCATACGTCACGTTTCAAGATTATTTCACTTAGATTGTGACTTCCATACAATGTGTGTCACCGCTTGGACTAGTTCCGACTGATGCCGGTTTTATAGTGACACAAGTCCGTGGTATAATTTGTCTGAGTGGCGTATAAATGGTATCTCAAAATATGATATATACTGTATCAGAGCATACCAGTTCTTGTTGTTTTATACGCACAATACCGAACACCAGGCAGGGTAACAAGTGCCATCTTTTGATGTCTTTTGGTATGACGTGACCAGAGGTTCGAACCCCGGACTTTACGCTCTCCGGGCGTAGATGTATTCACTACAGCACGGATGCTTTGAATATGATTAGATGTTCCTGAAAGTAGGTCATCGTCCGATAAACGGGGTTTCTGGATTAACGACGCCCGGAATAAAAGAGATTTCGTTGAATATCGGTCCTATTTCGACTACTCTCTGTAAATTTGACAGTGATATGCTTATGAAAAGCTCCATGCATTTTGCTTTTTAATTAACAATAAATATCTTGGTCAAGGATACGAATGTATATGCAATTTAAGAACCATAGTTTTACACCTGGTGTAAGTCATCATTTATGTCACGAATTGTATGAAGAGGTTTGTATTCGAGGATGTTCCATATATGCCGCATAAATACATTAATAATGGCATATATCCATTACACATTATGAATAAATGTATGATACATGTAAATAGGATAAGATAACGAATGACCTGTGGATGTACATGGTCCGTTTTCATATGAATACAGTTTCAATGTTCACATTTAGGTTTTTTAATTCTTGTTGAAATTTACTGTGGATACCATACTGTGTCATAATATTGGGTGCTACAAGAGATGCTTAAGTGCATCAGCAACACATGAAGTCAACGCCCGACTTCGCTTCTACATCGTGGGCGGCATCCACTCCGTGACGTTACAGCTACGACTTGCATACATATAGAACATTATATGACATTAAGTATATGCGTAAGGGCGAGGTAGGACATGAGTCATTTTACGAACATATTGGAATAACAATTATCCAGAATATAGAACTAGAGGACAACTTGCCTTTAACCGTTTTACACTTGGCGTTTGCCGTGATCAAATTAATATCATAAGCAACAAAGCCCCTCACAGCCACAGGAAATCTGTGCTGAAAGCGAAGCCGATTGTACGAATCTGACTGCATCATGAGCATGTGTTTATCAATCACTATCAAATGGTAATGATTCCAGGTGTTTATGAAAAGATGAGCGTATCCTGCCCCACAGGTGACACCGTCACAAACACATGGCAAGGCAAGTCAATTGTTCACCTAAAAAAACACGTGAGCAGTACTGAGCACATGGTAAAAGTCAAAATAGGGAATTGCAACGGGCATCACTTTTGTCACCGATGTGTACAATACGAGTGGTCAAAATTGATGAAAATGGCTGATTTATTTCAATTTCAAGAGGAAATCAAAGCATGACTAATTTCGTGACCTAAGATGTTTTTGAGAATACGTTTGCGCAGTTGTTATCAACTAAGAAAATCTGACCGGGTCAAAGACTTTCTGATGCTGAATTATAAGAGAAACGCTTCCTTACCACCGCTACAAGCAGCCTTTTCGACACAGTTTTAGTGATACATAGAGATCGCCTCCGTGGTCTAGTGGTAGAGGGTCCGCCAGGAGAGGGGAAGGTCACACACACACACACACACACACTCTGTCTATTAGCATCATGACATAAAAAGGCAACTGTTGATGGTTTATCCACAACAAAGTACAGGGTCATGATGACGTGTATGTAGTTTTTTAAGCGCCTAGTTGACAGATACCCTGACTCGAAAGTGAGTGAGTCAGTGAGTGAGTTGGGTTTAACGCCGCTTTTAACAGTATTGCAGTTATATCAGGGCGTGTCAGCTTAATGTGGGAGGAAAGCCCGAAGTGATGGACACTAAAGTACATAAATGTAGAATAATATTTACTTTTTCTACCATTAGTGAAAATATTTAATTTACGGGAAGGGGTGTTACACTGTTTGGTTCTTTTCATGTTTTCGTTATTTAACCCTACCGACAATACTTATAACAAATTACTGTACAAAGAAAATATTCTCGAATATTTTCTTTACAGTAAACTACAGTTATAACGAACACGCTTATAACGAACTGACTGATATAACGAACTTATTTTTAGTCCCGGCCATTTGTTGTATATGTGCTGCATATATGCTTATAACGAACTACGGTTATAACGAACTAAAATAAGTGGTCACTTTGAGTTCGTTATAACCGTAGTTTACTGTATTTAATTTCCACCAAAGGCCCTATGGTATATAAAACAATTGTTTACCAGAATAAAACTTATTTAACAGTCTCGTATTCCTAATGAAAATATCTCAAGACCCTCCCCTATAACGATAAACAGACAATAACGTAGGTAAGATGGCGGTCTTTTTAATATTTCACTGTTATATGGCCGTTTCTTACACGTATATGTTGCTGGAGACTCAGCTTTAATCAGCCTTTCTGTTATATGACGATATATGAACATGAACTTTGATAGTGATTCATAAACACATGTTCATGATAAATTCGGAATCGTATTATCGGTCCTGCTTTATGCAGAGATTTCTAAAGGATATGGATGGATTATATGGATAAGGGTTTTGTCCCTCTGTCTATATAAATGTTGCATGAAGGCACACAAAGTTTATTACACCTTTAGTGAGATCAACGACCAAGCGTATGATTCTTACAAACGTAGATCAGAACCAGAATATGGGATTCGAACCAACGATCAGCTGATGCAGTTATTCAAGGGACGCAACTCGCGAACTGCGCCGAAATTGCTGTCTAGGCTGTATGCTCTAGCTTATAAACTTGCGAGCAAGAGGAAGTACACACTTGAGAATTGGCTTTGATTACATTACAAACGTTATCTAAACATTACAAGGTTGAAAACAGTCGCAGAAACACTGCACACTTAAATGAAAACTGGGGGCACGGGTGGCGCAGCCGTCTAAGGCGACGCGATTCGCTCTGCAGAGTTGCGTCCCTTGGGCATGCCAGAAACCTATGATTGTGGGATCGAATCCCGGTTCGCCCCGATTATGTTTCTAGGTTTGTCAGCACCATACCCGTGCTCGTGGGTTTCACCGAAGCGGTAAACGTCTGAGACCTGCATCACTTCGGGCTTTCCGTCCACATTAAGCTGACACGCGGCGATATAACTGGAATACTGTTAAAAGCGGCGTTAAATCCAACTCACTCACTCACTCACTTAAATCAAAACTATGATACCCGTATCAAATACACCATCATCGAATAACCGTCAAAGTTTACTTCGTATAAGCTACAATTATCATTGTTGCCAGTTGATACGATATGATAAGTTACTGCTTGTTTTTTTTTCAGATATACAACAAAGATAGATACACAACAGATAAAGATACGCCTTATCATCCTATTTACTGTTATATAGATATGATCAACGTTTTTATACATGCATAGTATCATAATCGCCATTATCCGGAATTTACATGATAACATGATTAGTTGACGCTATCTATTTTGATATGATGCGTGGGCTGTCAGTGCTTCATTAATATCCTACCATATACACTCACTTATTCGCTGTTATAATTCAACGAGGTTATCGTAGCTGATCGGAATGGGTAATGATCCATCTTTGCTGTTTTTAGATGTGGCCATTTGCCTTTCATTACAAGCATTTCATAAATAAGATATCATTTCAGGACAACGCACATGATACAGTACGAATAAAAGTCTAATTTAAATTAAACATACTGTATACCACTGTATGGGTATTTGAACGATACTCCTCTTTAATTACGTTATCAAAATGCAAACGCAATTATTTAATATTTGAAACGACATTAAGATGACAGTAAAACGTAGTTTGAATATTAATTATATATATCATAACCGATTCACTTACTTAAATATTACTAAAGGCATTTCACATTTTGAAGTATTACGCCCCAAAATTGGGACTTCGTTTTATAGACCATTGGACGTCTCCCAAATAGACACAAATCGCCTCCCATACTTAATCATTTTGCGAATCGTCGATGTCGGGATTATGTAGAAAGGTGTTTCGGAAATTGCAATACTTGACAATAGCTTTCTTTATTTGAAATTCATAAACACTTTATTTAATCCTTTATACCAATGACATTATATTTGCAGAATTATGGTCTTGTCTTCCTTATTTTGGTGGAGTGAGTAAGTGGTTGTTGCTTAATACAGGGGGTAATATTCAAGCGACATCACGACCTTTGAGTGGCATTAGAAGTTGGATATGTAACTGATGACGAGATAGTATGGGTGATCAACTAAAGTTTAAATTGAAGTGACAAAAAAATTCTATTCAATCTACAGCGAAACGGTGCTAGAAGAACAGTTATAATGAAGTTGAGCATCCTTGCTCTCTTGTCATCAGCTACATCACGTCGACCTGTAAACAAACAAACCGAACTAGAGATCTAGAGGGAAGGCATGAGCAACGATCCACACCATCTGGACATTACGCATTACATACACACAGTCAGGCTAGACACCGAGCCTGGTCACCCGATCAATTTTAGTGGTCTCTCACGCCAAGCTTAAGCTACTGGGGACCACTCAGACTTGCACACGTCTATAAGGCAAATAATTATTAGTTAAAATCATAAGTTCTAGATAATGTAAATAATAAGAACAAGTTGTCCCTATAAGAGACTGGAGTCCTTACCCCACATATCTAGACTTGCCTACAAGGAGGATAGAATTACCACACATCCATGGACTTATCTTTCAGTACAGCCTTGGAACAGTGCTTGGGGCCACTTTATGCCCCGAGTTCCTTGGCTATCGGGCAAATAAGTGGCAACATAGCGAATATTTGGAATTTCAAAATGGCTGCCAGTGGTGTTGATTGTAAACTGTCGGGCAAAAGAAAGTATACACTTAAAAATTGGATTTGACCAAAACATGAAAAACGTTATCAAAACGGAGATGAAAACAGTGCAAATTAAGGCCCAAAATATAGCTATGCTACCCTTTACAAATACATCGCCATCGAATAACTATTCCTTGTTTGCTTCTGTTTTAGCTTCTCTCAAATACTCTCTTATGACCTGCAGAATTAACGCCATCCAAAACCTCTTTTTCCTTTTTGTAGTGTCGGTTGCACGTTGCAGTAACCAATCGACCTGCCTGCGCGTGTACACCAACTGCGACATGTTCTAAATATAACCATTTGAACGTGCGGTGATCGTGGTGTCATCTGAATGCAGCAGGTGTGTGTCGATTGCCTACCGTGACATGACAAACCCGTGGCGCTACACACACACACACACACACACACGTTTTTATCTTTTTAAGCTTCCCATTTCTTTGTGTCTGAGATGGAAAGATTGCATGATTTTTAAGGGTCGACGGATATTCTGTTGGCTTTTTGAATGCATGCTGGGGGCAACACGGACACTGGGTCTAATTAAATCCTTGTCGAACAAGTTGCAATGAAATGAAAGTAACATGTTTCAAACTAGCTGCGGTTGCAGTATTCCGTTATCCGTTCACCGCTTGATATAAGTTTTTTCTTCCGGAGGCGACGGATAATCTCGAAAATCGGCCAATGTGCGCTGTGTGATTACAGCTCACTTCTACATCTCCGATTAACTACAAATTATACATTTTTTAATTCTATATTCCGATATCTTTCTTAATCACTTTCATCCAAATGCGTGTACTGTATTTTATCGATAGTGAACATTGAATAATGATTTCAGCTCAAAAAGAAAAACCTGTTACGGGTTTTGGCCCTCACAACAGCAACACAAGCTTCCGTTTGCCATCTGAAACACTTATTCAGACACGCAAATTCGTTTACCGTCATGGCGGCATTGTGTAGGCAAGGAAAGACAACTCTTCGTTAAGTTCTTAACAATGATTACAACCCTCATAGAAGCGATATTAGAACTTGAAGTTTCCGGTCCGTTCGAAGCATTATTGATCACCCTCAAACACATCGTTTACACGGCAACTTTTAAATAATCCGCATGAGGATCAGACATTTGTTCAATCTCTGATGACTTGATGTTTGCAAGCTGGACGTTCACTCCCAAACTCATGCACATTGTTTTCTGTTGACTTTGTCTTTGACATACATGTACGTTAAAAGTTGGGATTAAACATTTTAATTGTGTTTTACGTAAGGTTGTCGATTAGCTAAAAATAGAAACCGCTTCAGACAAGACTATTGATCTCTCAATAATGAGAGCTTTCTTGGTGTCATCACTGAACCTATTGTGATCCATTCTTATTTTCACCACTATTTTGCTTTTTACGCCCATTGGAATTTGTTTCCGCAGATAATCGATGCTGGCCATTCTTTGTCTTTGACGTTTTAATATTGAAATATTTTCATATAAAATAAAATAAATATACATAATGGAGTAACTGCGGTATACATTGTAACTGAATTTAATTTCACCACTCTAGATTATATAAATATTCAACTCTATCTGGTTGTATTGAATATAAATTCATCATAGAAAAAAAATGAAGCGAATAATCAATTGTGTAATAAATTTCTGTCTTACAAAATGTCATGACACATTAATGCTTGAGGAGAAGGTTCAGCGTCTTCTGAAAAAAACATCTGCCCCCTTTACGATTGCCACAATCCTATTTCCGCTGGTTCGAATCTCAGGGTCGCCATGATTATGAGTCTTGGTTTGGAAGTACCGTACCCGGGTAAGCTGGCGTTACCATTTACGTAAAGGTCGAAGGCTTGCACCACTCAAAGGTATCTTCCGACATTAAGCTGACACGCCGTGACATTATTTCTTACTTCTTCAAAGTTAATTAGTCCCTTCTCGCTCTTTCACCCCTCACTAACTCACACACACCAACCCACCCACTCACTCACTTATTCTCGCACGAAAGATGGAAAAACATGCTTGATACTGGACAAAGGACTGTCGTTACAACCCGTTATCATAGTCGTACGGACCCGTGAAGATCCGGGGTAGAATAAGTCCTCAGCAACCCATGCTTGCCGTAAAAGGTGACTATGCTTGTCGTAAGAGGCGACTAACGGCATTGGGTGGTCAGGCTCGCTGACTTGGTTGATGCTTGTCATCATATGCCAATTGCGTGGATTGAAGCTCAGGATGTCAGTCACTGAATTGTCTGGTCCAGACTCGATTATTTACAGACCGCTGTCATACAGCTGGAATATTGCTTAGTGTGGCGTTAAACAACAAATAATCAAACAAACAAAGCATAGTCTTACACATATCTAGCAAACGTATCTTTGTGGAACAGACCTCAAATATAATTTAATACACAATGGCCTTATGATATTGATACAAAAGAAGAAGACTTTATCGAAGGGGATTTACAATACCCTTTTCCGTGAAATCTATACTAATGTAAATCAGTAATGAACTCCATTATCCTCGAGGTCGAACAGCAAGCTAATTTAGGTTTTAATCTTGGACGGAAGTTTAATAACACCCATGCAGACAGAACGAGACATCCGACGTATATTAACAGCCAACGTGAGATGCCCCGGTCATATGATGGGGACAGGGCTAGCTGATATTGACAAGTTGGTCAGTTATGCAAGTTGGCGGTCGATATCTGTAGGTCAAGCCCGATAAGGCTAGTCTGGCCTGCAACACCACCGAGCTAGTAACCTGTTTTAACAATGTTGCGTAATAACAGGAAAACCAGGGCATGGTGTTTGCTATTACCAGATGGAGAGTGTGTATTAGTGTAAAACATGCTTGTCAGTAAGGTAGTAAGGTAATGTCAATTTAATATTCGGGTTGTCGGGGTGGGGGATTGGCGTTTGTTTTAGACAGAATATTTATTTCAGTCAGCGTTTCAAGATTTTTCAAATCAAATTGTTAAAAAAAAGAAGATAAAAAAATATTTTTCAAAACATCTCGTATGTCCAGTGAACGATTTTTTTTGATTGCAAAACAGATGAGGACAGATTGTTTTTGTTTTGTTTAAAACTGGGATTGTTTAAAAGGAAGATTCTATAAATCATTATTAATTCGGTACATTTAATTCACCTGACTGATCAACATAAATGTTAAATACTTCAAATAGTATCAATACTTATACCATCAGAGTTTATATAAAATACGAAACACACGTAGAATGTACTTCCAGGCATAGGGGAGGTACGAAATAGGTTTCCCATTTTTGGGACAAAAAAATATAAATGAATCATCCTAGATATATTTGGTTTTAATCTGACGCCATTTAAATTACCTAGGTATTTCAGTTACATCACATATGGCAGGACAGGTAGAAAGCTACATTCAATAAAATGCCACTAATTCTATGATACATGTTACATTCACTCACCCTTGTATCATGTCACTGACTCAGTGTTACGTTCACTCACCCTTGTATCTTGTCACTGACTCAGTGTTACATTCACTCACCCTTGTATGTTGTCACTGACACAATGTTACATTCACTCACCCTTGTATCATGTCACTGACTCAGTGTTAGCTTCACTCACCCTTGTATCCTGTCACTGACTCAATGTTACATTCACTCACCCTTGTATCTTGTCACTGACTCAATGTAATATTCACTCACTCTTGTATCTTGTCACTGACACAATGTTACATTCACTCACCCTTGTATCTTGTCACTGACTCATTGTTACATTCACTCTACTTGTATCTTGTCACTGACTCAATGTTACATTCACTCTACCTTTTATCTTGTCACTGACTCAATGTTACATTCACTCACCCTTGTATCTTGTCACTGACCCAATGTTACATTCACTCACCCTTGTATCTTGTCACTGACACAATGTTACATTCACTCTCCCTTGTATCTTGTCACTGACTAAATGTTACATTCACTCACCCTTGTATCTTGTCACTGACTCATTGTTACATTCACTCACCCTTGTATCATGTCACTGACTCAGTGTTACATTCACTCACCCTTGTATCTTGTCACTGACACAATGTTACATTCACTCACCCTTGTATCTTGTCACTGACTCAGTGTTACATTCACTCACCCTTGTATCTTGTCACTGACACAATGTTACATTCACTCTCCCTTGTATCTTGTCACTGACTAAATGTTACATTCACTCACCCTTGTATCTTGTCACTGACTCATTGTTACATTCACTCACCCTTGTATCATGTCACTGACTCAGTGTTAGCTTCACTCACCCTTGTATCTTGTCACTGACACAATGTTACATTCACTCACCCTTGTATCTTGTCACTGACCCAATGTTACATTCACTCACCCTTGTATCTTGTCACTGACACAATGTTACATTCACTCACCCTTGTATCTTGTCACTGACTCAGTGTTACATTCACTCACCCTTGTATCTTGTCACTGACTCAGTGTTACATTCACTCACCCTTGTATCTTGTCACTGACTCATTGTTACATTCACTCACCCTTGTATCTTGTCACTGACTCAGTGTTACATTCACTCAAACTTGTATCTTGTCACTGACACAATGTTACATTCACTCTCCCTTGTATCTTGTCACTGACTCAGTGTTACATTCACTCACCCTTGTATCATGTCACTGACTCAGTGTTAGCTTCACTCACCCTTGTATCTTGTCACTGACACAATGTTACATTCACTCACCCTTGTATCTTGTCACTGACCCAATGTTACATTCACTCACCCTCGTGTCTTGTCACTGACTCAATGTTACGTTCACTCACCCTTGTATCTTGTCACTGACCCAATGTTACATTCACTCACCCTTGTATCTTGTCACTGACTCAATGTTACATTCACTCACCCTTGTATCATGTCACTGACTCATTGTTACATTCACTCACCCTTGTATCATGTCACTGACACAATGTTACATTCACTCACCCTTGTATCTTGTCACTGACACAATGTTACATTCACTCACCCTTGTATCCTGTCACTGACCCAATGTTACATTCACTCACCCTTGTATCTTGTCACTGACCCAATGTTACATTCACTCACCCTTGTATCTTGTCACTGACCCAATGTTACATTCACTCACCCTTGTATCTTGTCACTGACCCAATGTTACATTCACTCACCCTTGTATCTTGTCACTGACCCAATGTTACATTCACTCATCCACTTTAAAAAATCGTGTCATCTGCTTGAAATCAGGCTTTTAAATATATGAAGAAATTCCATTCTCCGGTAGCTTCCAATAAGTTATCTACAGATAATAACTGTTCGTTATTGCTTTTATCCGTGATGAAACCCTATATTTCTCCTTGTATATGAAACTTTAAAATCAATCAACTTTAATCGACAGAATATGCGAGGGGAGGTTAAAGTTTCATTCTTCTGTATTGAATTAGTATCTGTAATGTGTTCACTACTCCGCGATTCATTTCATGACGCTACGCATCTTCTTTCACGTTTAACGCTGCTATTATTTCTAGTGTGTCGCTCGACGGACATCTGTTTTAGTGTGTGGCGTGACGGTTTAGTTCTTTCTATTAATATATACACGATGTGCTTCCACGTGTATACGAACAGAGAGGATATGTTACCATAGTGGGACAGAGAAGTGTACTATTTCAAAAAGTTTATTGGGTACGTGTGGTGGTTTTAAACAATACTGCAATATGATAGGGATTATATGTTTCCTAAACATATGTCATGTCCTTCTCTGAAACTGTAGATACGCTTTAACAAAATCGACAAGGATACGCCAGCTAGTAATCCGTCGATAATTCTATGTGCACAAACAGGCCCCCGCAAATCAATAGTTACAGTTGACATGATATATTATTTGAAACGTATGTATGGTGTTAGTATATGCATTGTGGTGCGGTGCGGTGCGGTGCGGTGCGGTGCGGTGCGGTGCGGTGCGGTGCGGTGCGGTGCGGTGCGGTGCGGTGCGGTGCGGCGGGGTGCGGCGCGGCGCGGCGTGGCGTGGCGTGGCGTGGCGTGGCGTGGCGCGTGCGGTGGAGTATGGGGTTGCGTAATGGAATGCGTCATGTTGTAGAGGTGTTCGGTGGCATGGCGTGGCGTGGCGTGGCGTGGCGTGGCGTGTGTGAGATCAAGCGATATCGCCCTGGGAACAACAGACAAAAACGGCAAACCTCTCCTTGGAGATATCACTACAATGAGATTGCATCACGATGCCTTGCAGGATGCTATAATGTCAGACGAACGAAGTGTGGTTTATTTCATTTCATTCATTATAAAACATTTCTGGTGAATCGAACATGCGCACACAGCTTTTTTTAGAGGTAAGTACCCAGTGAGTTGTCCAAATAGATGTAGCTGGGCAACGTAGATAAACCAATGGCAGAACGATCGCACCCAAACTGAAACAGATGTGACAATCAGAATTGGGAGTACAGATACAGGTACATATAATCGACATGAAAATTGTGAAAATATGCGGGAAAGACCAAATTTAAACACCCCCCATCCACCACCCCACCCCCGATAAACGCACCCCGAGTGTTTCATATTCTCCCTGCGGTGTTTTATTGTGCGATTAACAATGACCACGAGTCGTTAATTTCTTAATTCTAAGATTTTGGGCTAAAAGTTCGAAGGCGCCGACCTTACTTTATCCTGCAGTAAAGTACTCTTTTTGAGTTAAAGGGCTGACGTCACGGGCTGTTCAAATTACCACCCCCCGTGTTGAAATTTGGAAGAATGATTTTGGGGTTGATAGATAGAATCTCACATGAGTGTCTTTTGATATAACATATATCAAAGGTTTCAAAACTTTAATGGACTCGTGTTGATATATTTGATATCAAAAGACACTCGGTTGAGATACCCTACTTATCATGTTAAAATATTTTCTCAGATACTGACATGGATATATGCAGTTATAATGCATTCTGTATACAAATTAATACTACTTCTATTATTTACACCATATGGATTCTGGGTCACAAAGCGAACCAGTATATCAGGTTTGCCACAAGAGACGGCTGACCCGTGAAACTCCGGGTTACAATTGATCTTCAGCAATCCATGCTTGTCGAAAGAGGTAACTAACGGGATCTGGTGGTCAGGCAGGTTGACTTGATTGATGCATGTATCCCAGTTGCTTAGATCGATGTTCATGATGTCTATAACTCGAATGTCTGGTCCAGACTTGATTATTTTACAGACTGCCGTCATAGTGCTTAAATATTGCTGAGTGTGGCGTTAAACAACAAACAAGAACAAACAATTAAGAGGCGCATGAAACGCGGCGTCTGGCTCTGGCTTGATTGCGTGTGATTTGACCCGACGGCGTGTTTGTTGCTTATGCGCCAGTCACTGGTTTGTCTGGCCCATGCTCGATTATTTAGAGGTCGTCATTATATGACTTGAATACTGCTGACTGTTCTCTAAACAACAGTCATTTACCAAGTCTTCTCTTAAAGTCGTGTCAGTACGACTTGATACGAAGATGCAAGCCGTAACAGATGCCTTTAGAAAAATGAGTAAGTATGGTTTTACGCCGCTTTTGATAGCAATATTCCAGCAATATCACGGCGGGGGACACCAGAAATGGGCTTCACACATTGTACCCAGCCTTTAGAAAAACATAGTTGATATCTTCGTCGGATTCCTAAAGTATGCATTTGTCAACGTTTTTAACGTTCTTGGCGGTGGGTAGCCTAGTGGTTAAAGCGTTCGCTCGTCACACCGAAGACCCAGGTTCGATCCCCACATGCGTACAACGTGTGAAACCCATTTCTGGTGTACCCCGCCGTGATACTGCTGGTATTATAACCATACTCACCCACTTACTCCTTATGGTTTATGATAACATGATGCTTGTGGAGACAGGCTGCGGTATATGTTGCTTTAAAACAAGACCAACATGTGCAGCACACCGACTGTCCGCCGGAGACATTCACAGAGGTAGTTTTGTTTTATTTCATTTCTTTCTTGTTTAGATAAAACGATTACTTTCTACAAGAAACACACAAAACTAACTCAAACTGTGGTTAAATTTTATTCCCAAACATTTTCCCAAGAGGACAAACTGACAATAAGAAATATAATTTGTCCCAACCTAATTAATTCGATGTGGTAACTTCGGTCTTAAGGTGGGGGCGGGGATTCGTTAGGGGTGGGGGATATTCGATCCCAATGACCCCACAACCGATCTGAATGCAATATGCAAACACAGCTGGAATTTTATGTTTTGCCGCACGAGAAATGGACCACTGGAGACGCAAGAAATTACGAAATCCAATTTTCATTCTTTTATAAAATTAATCGTCATAAGATTAATTCAGTATTTACATGATCACACGAGCATGTTATCGAATCCGGGTAGGGGATTATAAGGTCCTCGTTAAAATATTGATGGAGATGGAGATGGAGATGGAGATGGGGGCAACCCAAACCATTATCAAATCTCCAGTGGCCTGTTTGTTTACGGGCTTAAGGCGCGGACAATTGCCAACGTCACCCAACACCTATTGAAATTAGTTGTACTGTTACACGATCGCTAGCATTTGTGTCGTGCGGTAACATGCTGCTGGCGTTACGACAGCTTTCATATGATAACAATAACCATCGCTCTTGCGTGAAATATGATGGCGCCGCCGTATTTATGCTGAAATGATTACATGCTTGCCTAAGACTGCGCCAATGTGGACCACGATCGAAATCAAACCATGTGTCAGGCATTCATTGAACGACAATGTCGTGCGCCATATGGTTCGAGCGATTTTTGTATGGCTCACCTTACGGTTGCGTTTCGCTATTGCCCGCCATGTAATCCGGGACTGCTGGCTTGGCTGCATCATGGCTTTTGTAAGTGCCTCTCAACTACACATTGCCGAACACTCGAAATGAATATAAGCTTTCACTGCCCGTATGTGTGATGGCAGATCGAGTGTTTCACCTGACAAAAGATAGAAAACATTACATCACCCTGTGTGTCACATGTCAAATTTAATGAGTCACCGTTGATTTTTTTCGTTGGCAAGGTGGGAATTCCATATAAAGAATGGGATTTTTATTGCATTTCACGAGATGTGGGGGATGCGGCGGAGGAGGGTGTGTGATCATCATTACCGCCAAAGGGCATGGTCTTTTCAGATGACATCTGAACTTCCGTACTTTATTAACTTCAAGTTTTGGGTCATCTTACCCGAAATAGTGTCATTGAAGAGGAGACTTAATTGTGATGACTCCGATGTTTCAATCCTACATAGACTTTAAAAGGGTACCTATTATTATTATTAGTAGTAGTAGTAGTAGTAGTAGTAGTAGTAGTACTAGCAGCAGCAGCAGTAGTAGCAGTTGCATCAACAGTAGCAGCAGTAGTAGTAATAGCAGTAGTGGTAGTAGTAGTAGTAGTAGTAGCATCAGCAGTAGCAGTAGTAGTAGCAGCAGCGGTAATATTATTTATTCTAGTAGTAGCAGCTTTGGAAATAGTAGTCGTAGTAGTAGTAGCAGCAGCACCAGTATCAGCAACAGCAACAGTTGTAGTAGTAGCAGTAGAAGTAGTCGTAGTAGTAGCAGCAGCAGTAGTAGCAGTGGTAGCAGCAGTAGTAGTAGCAGTAGTAATAGTAGTAGTAGTAGCAGCAGTAGTAGTAGTAGCATCAGCAGTATTATTATTAGTAGTAGCAGCAGTGGCAGTAGTAGCAGCAGCAGTAGAAGCAGTAGCATCAACAGTAGCAGCAGCAGTAGTAGTAATAGCAGTAGTGGAAGTAGTAGTAGTAGTTGCAGTAACATCAGCAGTAGCAGTAGTAGCAGCAGCAGTATTATTATTTATTTTAGTAGTAGCAGCAGTGGAAATAGTAGTCGTAGTAGAAGTAGCAGCAGTAGTAGCAGCAGCACCAGTATCAGCAACAGCAACAGTTGTAGTAGTAGTAGCAATAGAAGTAGTCGTAGTAGTAGCAGCAGCGGTAGTAGTAGTGGTAGCAGTAGTAGTAGCAGCAGTAGTAGTAGTAGCATCAGCAGTATTATTATAAGAAGTAGCAGCAGTGGCAGTAGTAGCAGCAGTAATAGAAGCAGCAGCAGCAGTAGTAGTAGTAGCAACAGCAACAGCAGCAGCAGTAGTAGTGAGGTGGTTGGTGAAATGGGGTTTAACGTCGCGTCCAAGATTATTGCACTTATATAGCGACGTGTGTGTGTTTGTGTGGCTGCTTGTATTAGTCGGGACTGATGCCGATTTATAGTGCTAGCTCACTGAGATACCATGCCGCAGTTTAACATGAATATCCCACTCAGACAAAGTATACTGTACCATCTTTTAACGTCTTTTGGTATGACGCGGTCGGGGATTGAACCCCGGACCTTCCGCTCTCCGGGCGGACTCTCTGCCACTAGACCACGGAGGCGGTCCAGCAGTAGTATTAGTAGCAGCAGCAGCAACAGCAGCAGCAGCAGTAGTAGTAGTGGCAAAAGCAGCAGCAGTAGTAGTAGTAGCAGCAGCAGCAGCAGTAGTAGCAGTTGTAACAGCAACAGCAGCTGTAGTAGTAGAAACAGCAGCAGTAGTAGTATGAGTAGAAGCAACAGCAGCAGCAGCAGTAGTAGCAACAGCAGCAGCAGCAGTAGTAGTAGTAGAAGCAGCAGCAGTTGTAGTAGTAGTAGTAGTAGTAGCAGCAGCAGCCACAGCAGTAGTAGTAGTGGTGTTTTTGCTATCACAGCGATATCGACATCTTAAGTATAGTTTGCAGATGTTCTTACGGTAGGCTTATTGCTACGATCTATTTAATCTTTTTACTTCAGATTCTAAAACACCTGACTTGTATCTGCATTTATTGTTGGTGTTCTGTGCCTGTAGGGTTATTTCTTGGCGATTGGCCGGGTTCATAGTTTTCCAGTCAACCTCCCTAATTACTTGTAAGTGCGCTTAGTTCAGACTCAATCTTGTGTTTTCGGTTTATCACCTGAATCTGATCCCATAAAAAAGGCATGAAAACTGATCCGTGAAGATCCGGGGTAGAATAGGTCTTCAGCAACCCATGCTTGCCGTTAAAGGCGACAATGCTTGCCGTTAAAGGCGACAATGCTCGTCGTAAGAGGCGACTAACGGGTTCGGGTGGTCAAAATCGCTGACTTGGTTGATGCATGTCATCGTATCTCAATCCCGTGGACCGATGCGTATGATGTCAATCACTTGATTGTCTGGTCCAGACTCGATGACTTACAGACCGCCGTTATATAGCTGGAATATTGCTGAGTGCGACGTTAAACAACAAACAAACGAACAAACAACATGAAAGCTGTTCCACACCACGAACATTCTAGCAACATCTACTCGAGAGGTTACATTAAAATATACACACATTCTTTAGGATATTAGCTGTCCTGTATGTAATAACCGTTGCCAACATGTAGCCGAGCGAAGCACTTGGTCCTTTGTCCACGGTTCAAAGGTGTTGGACAACAGCTGATGCCAGCTACATTATGAAAATGAGTTATTCCCCTGGTCTATATGAACTCGTATCGAATAAATGCACTGTTTGTTCATATCCGTAACGTGTGACCCTTTTGTGTTAGTTGCCCGTAGATGTAGTCTTATTAAGTGTGATGTCATGGGTGGTCTGGTGTAGTTGCAGCAGATGTTGCAAGGCAAATTATCTTCATCGCAAAATATATATATAACCGCAAGGGTCACGTCGACGAATAAAAAAACTTGTGCATATTGGTTATGTGTAGGCCCACGCTGATGTATCTCATATAGCATGCAATTATTATGATGGCGGTAACATCTTGTCCACATCGTGCTATATGGTCACCATGATTGAGTGAATAACACTTAACTTGACCTGAACCTGAATCTGCAAATAGCCTCGCGAATACGTAAAATATGCGAACAATAGGATCTGTTTATTAGCTTTATGAGAGGACAATTCATCAGCATATCATTGTGTAAGTGGTCGCTTGCAACAGCTGGAGTCCTTGTGTGGTGTGGTGTGGGTGTGGATGTGGATGTAGGTGTGGGTGTGGGTGTGGGTGTGGGTAGAGGTGTGGGTAGAGGTGTTGGGGAGGTGGTGATATGTTGTGGTGAGGGTGCGGTCGAGGCGGTGTGGGGTGAGGGCGGGGCGGATGTCATGGACTGAGTGAGTGCGAGAGTTTATACACAAAGTGATAGGCAACTCCTATTGCCTCAAAAACATAGATTAGTAATCAGAATGACGAATGACAAACAGAATGGTGAGGAAGTGGTGAAATACGATGTAAACAGAATGGTGCAAAATAAAAGCTCAGACAGAAGGTGGCAGAAAACGAAGAAACATTTGGGAATACGTTAGGCAGGACGATGGAAGGATGGACAGAATGACGAAGGATAGACAGAAGGGTGAAGATAGGTAAATTGGCCAAAGGATGGAAGAATAACCAGAAGTAGTAGACAGAATACGGCTGTATCCATTCTTTCCCTTACAGCATAAAAAAGCTTCAAATCCTTCTGCGTGGCACCTCTTCAACAAAGTCCCCTGACCACACAGACCCACCACACCTAACCACACTGTATGTATACATTCATGAAGATATCCTGGCCTGCGCCGATAAACGCCATGGAATAATAATGAGAGATAAAATACGCCCTTTGGTTGACAAGTGGCATTTGATTATCATCATGCTATAACAGTACATTAGGGCCAGCCTCGCATTACGCTGCGTCAGCAGGCACAGTCTGTACAGCTTGCATTACAATGAGAAATATGGCGCCATTCAGAGAAGTCAATTCACATGTTGATGCCTTAATAATAAGGTTTCTAAAATGGAAGATATATTTTTAAACACTAAATAAATTCTCCGGAATATGTTTATCCATTTTTCACAACAAATACTTTCATATTCTATTTGGTTTTTTTATGCTTGATTACTTACCTTTCAAAAACAAGACTAGCAAAACAAGTATAGGTCATATTTATTGCTCTGAGGAAAATTTAAAGGGCATATAATATCAAAATCGAAACCATCTAATGTTGATATTTCAAGTTTGAGTGATATTCATATCTTAACATTTTTGTCATCAAAAATATACATTGTCATCTTACAACGAACCAATTCATCCTGTGAATTAGGAATCCACTGTAGCTCCGAGCTAAACTTTCAACTCATTGGCAAATATGGCCTTCTTCATTCGATGTGAGTGAGTGAGTGAGTTGTGTTTAAGGCCGCTTTTAACAGTATTCCAGTTATATCGCGGCGTGTCAGCTTAATGTGGGAGGAAAGCCCGAAGTGATGCAGGTCTCAGACGTTTACCACTTCGGTGAAACCCACGAGCACGGGTATGGTGCTGACAAACCTAGAAACATAATCGGGGCAAACCGGGATTCGAACCCACAATCATAGGTTTCTGGCGTTCCCAAGGGACGCAACTCTGCAGAGCAAATCGCATCGCCTTAGACGACTGGGCCACCCGTGCCCCCTCATTCGATGTGAACAAAGTATTGTCATAGCGACTGATTTACGACTACCATTGTCTGCAGTACATTTGACTCCAAAGGCTAATTACCCTGTAGCCATGTCTCCATAACTAAATTGGCATAACGTTTTAGGTGCTAATCCCCGTTGTTAATCCTCACCAACATTTCATTGTATATTGATTGACAGCCAACCTGGGCTACTTTATCACTTCCCGTTAATTACTGTTATTTATAGTAGGACATGTATTGCCTTAATTGTTCATTGTACAGTATACTGACTCCGAGCCGTCCAGTTCTGGTTTTATCCTCTTAATGCCGATCGCCAGGCAGGGTAACAACAAGTACCATCTTTTGACGTCTTTTGGCATGACGCGGTTCCACTAGACCACGTAGGCGTGGATGGTTACTGGTACTAAGGCCTTTGCTTCCACAGAACGCTGACAAGCAGTAATATAATATGTGACGTCACTACCCGAGAATATACCTTCAATAATGTTCAAAGCGTGGTAGACCACCCTCACTCGCTCACTATTTTGACAAGAGATGTAAGCATGTTTGCATCAAACCAAGGAAGCGCAGGTGATCTGGGACTCTAAGTAAGTTGTGTCCCTTTGCCTTGTCAGGATCCCAATTATGATCCTTGGCTTAGCAGGACCTAGCGCTGCTCGGGGATTTCACGAGCACAAAACGTTGACGATTCACTTTAGGCATTTTTATTTCGAATTTGATACCACTGAAATATTGTTCAACGCCGAGTTAAAAACCATCTTATTTACAACTTCACACGAGTCTATTATACTTCGATACATATTTCGTCATCATCTTTACATTCCAAACAGACACTATTTCGAGGAATAACATTGTTTTGGTCTGTTTTCAAACACTACCCCCCCCCCCCCCCCCCCCCCCCCCCCCAACCTACTCGCTTCCATCCTATTGCCGAGAGGTGAGATTGGGTAACAAATTGGGTCTCCCGCGATCGAAATCTTTGTCTGACTAAGCTCTTATCACATACATTTTGTCTGGAGATTTCGTCAATATACTGCATAACAACATATTTGTCAATGCAACTATCGCGTGACGTTTGATGACCACGTGACATCTGTCTAGGGAGCATGGTCACGTTGATATTCAACGTCACGGGAATATTTTACCTACTATAGTCTATGGATACATTCATTCATACATTCATATACACACGACTAAAATACAAGATCACATACACAAAACACGTTTCGCGTCACTCGAGGTTATTTATTCAATGAAGAGCCTTAGATTGACGTACAATTTCCTAAATTCGTGAGTGACATACGCTTTGATAAGGAATCGGCAGACAAAAGGTCAATCAACCAAGCACTATATATTTTGAACAATATTATTTTATTTGTTACTGTATGACCATGTAATCTGAAAAAAAGATTTGTGGTTAAAGGATTGACAAGTATATCTGGATGGTTACCCAACAAGCCGTATTTAGTAAAACACGTTGTCAAGAAGCTACTTGCAATTTGAATCAGCGCGATGTATTTCATTAAAGTTTTCACCATGTTTCTCGTCAGTTGTCTATTTTCAAAATGATGTGACAAATGGACTCGCCACAGTTTTCAGTACATTGATAGGCCAATGCAAGTTTTAAACGTACGTTAGGCAAAAACAAATTAATTATTAGATGTTCACCATGTCCGCTAAGCTATCAAACCTACCAGCCTCAACTGATTGTGTTGTTGTCATGTTCCCAGGGAGGAAGAGAGACTTCCTTCAATTGATGAAATACACAATATACATAGCCTCATCAAACATTCATGCTTTTTGTGATTCGGATCCGTCGATATTGCATGTACATCGGTGGCTTAAAGAACGTGGGTAAAAACTTAACAGTAAATTATAACATACTTCACGACTCACTGGGTTTTCACAATTTTGATGGAAATCTAACAATGGATTTATTTTGGCCTTAACTTAAACATAGGTGAGGTGAAATGGGGTTTAACGTCGCGTCCAAGATTATTGCACTTATATAGCGACGTGCATATACGTGTGTGTGTGGCTGCTTGTACTAGTCCGGACTGATGCCGATTTATAGTGCTAGCTCACTGAAATACCATGCCGCAGTGTAACATGAATACCCCACTCAGACAAAGTATACTGACTCCGAGCCGACCAATCCTTGTTTTAGCCCCTTAATGCCGAGCGCCAGACAGGGTAACAACAAGTACCATCTTTTAACGTCTTTTGGTATGACGCGCCCGGGGATCGAACCCCGGACCTTCTAGACCACGGAGGCGGTCTAATACACATAATGTTTTGATGGCAGTTCACTTGACCTGCATATGCAACACACGGAGAAAAGTAACAATCCAATTTCAGTCTCTGTATTACGTTACAGCTAACATGACATTTATATTTTTTCTCACGTATTCAATTACTGTAATTCATTTCAGAAATCCTTTTTCTCACGTATTCAATTACTGTAATTCATTTCAGAAATCCTTTGTTTTTATTCAAGAATATCAGTAGTGAATACAACAACATCTGTGTACCATATTTGTGAAACTTATACTTAAAGGTGGTGTCAGTTATCTTGAACCTGCTGAATATGAACTGTTACATTTAGTTGTACCATTACTATCGATCCTAAGTGCAGTTTACGACAGCATTCGTACAAATATGTTTCCACACAAACAAATCAACTATATGATATTATTCCTCCCTGTTAGGATTGCTGATTTGCATGTCGGACATAGATCGGGCATCTTCCCGAGACAAGAGAGTTAACTGACTATAAAAGTCCAGTTTCCACCCTTGCCGAACTAGGCTGGTATTATGGAGTTACATTTTGGCTGGACTAACGAGTATATGCATAGTCCAATCAAAATCGTGCACCGAAATTAAAATCCGGTTCGTAGAGTGTTAAGCAGATTTCGGTCGACTGCAGGATTTGCAAAACATGTGCACCGCTAACTCGTTGTCAACAGATATTTTCTCAATCTTTTCATGTTTTTAATCAAGGTTCTCACGTGATTTGATGCACTTCGCGATGTAAGACTCGTTTTATCACAATATACATCTTGATTATCGATCAGATCGTCTTGACTGGGCGCCACCGTTTTGTTTGAAATAAATGCAAGTGATACGAGAAGTTGAATCTGATTGGTCAATAGGAGAGGCGTAGAAAGGACATAACTCGTAATAGCCACTGGTGGCGCTACGATCGAGCCCAGGAATTCCAGCCTAGTTCGGCAAGGGTGGAAACTGGACTTTTAAAGTCAGTTAACTCCCTTGCCTCGGGAAGATGGGATCAGGCGGCGTTCTACGACACCATGTCACCAACGTTCTTTTCTCCAAAACCAGCGATGTGTGAACGATGAAGGTATTTGCTGAACGTTTACTCAAATTATCATACAAATCACATCTGGCAACAGC
The DNA here is from genome assembly GCF_022045235.1 of Haliotis cracherodii. NCBI lineage: Eukaryota > Metazoa > Mollusca > Gastropoda > Lepetellida > Haliotidae > Haliotis > Haliotis cracherodii. The sequence goes on from NW_027266308.1 coordinate 38,436,956, forward strand.
TTTTAAACATGAATACCTGGAATGTAAGGTTGAGTAGAGACCTAACCATATCCTGGCACGTGACGTCACATCAGGTCGCGTAATTTGTTTTGAGTCACGTGACACTTTTTTTCTCAGTCAACCAGCTGATACTGTTTAGCCTTTGTTCTGTTATAATATCATAGCGGTAAACATACTTTAAATCGAAACAGCATTGCCCTTTCAATAACCATAGGAAATGTCTGTTCAAAGCACGATTTCACCCTGAGCATGTGTTTATGAATCCATTCCAAATACATCTTCCCGAAGCAAGAGAGTTAACTGACTTTAAAAGTCCAGTTTCCACCCTTGCCGAACTAGGCTGGAATTCCTAGGCTCGATCGTAGCGCCACCAGTGGCTATTATGTGATATGTCCTTTCTATGCCTCGCCTTTTGACCAATCAGATTCAACCTCTCGTATCACTTGCATTTATTTCAAACAAAACGGTGGCGCCCAGTCAAGACGATCTGATCGATAATCAAGATGTATATTGTGATAAAACGAGTCTTACATCGCGAAGTGCATCATATCACGTGAGAACCTTGATTAAAAACATGAAAAGATTGAGAAAATATCTGTTGACAACGAGTTAGCGGTGCACATGTTTTGCAAATCCTGCAGTCGACCGAAATCTGCATGACGCTTTACGAACCGGATTTTAATTTCGGTGCACGATTTTGATTGGACTATGCATAGACTCGTTAGTCCAGCCAAAATGAAACTCCATAATACCAGCCTAGTTCGGCAAGGGTGGAAACTGGACTTATATAGTCAGTTAACTCTCTTGCCTCGGGAAGATGTTCCAAATAGTGATTATACCAGGTGTTGACTGCGCCACTGGTGCGCCACTGGTGGCACACGTCACAAACACGTGCAAAGGCACATTCACCTTAAAACAAGGGAACATGCGGTACAAATCTCCACAGGGAAGAGTAAGAACAGTTTTAATGCTACATTTAGAATATATATGAATCTCACATCATGGGTTGTGTTTAAAAGTTAATTAAGAGGTATTGCAGTGAATTTCGGATACCATACCCCGAATTTATGGATATGATAAGGAATTGATAACACAGGAATACACATAAAACAGTGTAGCCTTATGGTTGAAGTGTTGGCCCGGTGGCCGAAGATCCTAGTTCAATTCCCTCTCTGGATGATGTCAGTCATTTCCCAATATTGCCTTACATTAATCAGAGTAGATGAAGAAACGAGTTTACATCAGAATAATATAGCAATCTGTTTTTAACTACGTTGTCATGTAAGTCATGGACTACAAGTTACTCTGAGGTATACATTTAACCTCTAAGTGATACCTAACATGGAGACTCCCTTATCAAAGAGCTAAAGAAAACACAAAACAATGGTATGGATGATCGAGTCGCCTAGAGCGCCACAATTCGCTAGACAGAGTTTCATAGTATCAGGATCCTATTGTCGTGGGTTCAGATCATTGAATAGCACTTGTTGTTTTCTTTGTTAAGCGGAGTCTCAAATGCACTCAGTTGCCATTCAAACCGCATGAAAAACACAACACACTCATATATATGCGTATTCTACGGAATCTACCTTTGCTGTAAAGTCGCGATACAGAGTTGCGTCCCTTAGACGTAACAGAAACCAATTATAGTAGGTTGGAATCCCTGATTCCCCGGAGAGGATTATTTTTAAAAACATAATTAGTAACCAACTCTATCAATACAGTCTATAATAGTCAGATTCGGGAGTTTTCAGCCACCTTCGTAGTTTAGTCCCGATATGACGGCAATATTACCGAAGTGACTTTAACTTTGAACTCACTCACTCCTGCAGTAATATGTTTGTCAATGGGAATTACATCAAGACGAAACGCCGTCTGAAACCTTAAATTGAAAGATACATACACTGAAGGTCAAATATGCCACGAAACTATGAAATGTGTACTTCGAATGGGAAATGGATGGATGGTTAGTCCGGCCTTGACCTTGACTGACCTTTACGTAGTGGTGAGCTAACCCATTATTGTCACTAACGCATTCTGCTGTGAAACCCTGCCTGACGCACGCGCCATCTAGCGATGAAAAACACGCTATTTATGGCATCATTTCCTCCTAAAACATATATATAAGCTGCACTAGAGAAATTGTCAGAATCAGTTGTGGTCGTTGACAGCTGTTAATAGCAATCGTTGGTGCATATCCTTAAATCTCTAAAAATAACAGCTGCGACGTTTTATTGAAATTGCATTTAAATCTAATCTTCAAGTGTCAATATTTAGATGATGACCAAAGTTCATTTGTTTCCTTTGCGTGCTTTTTCAGAGACGGCAATGAACCAGAAATACTGCATTCCTTTGGATTGATGGATTGTTGGAGTTATCCTATAATATCGAACTTAACAACACTTTTCACTGCTCTTTTGCCATTTATACCCAAAGGAACCGGTTCCAGTTGATGCTGGTTACTCTCTGGTTGTATATTTACTCTGGTTGTATGCAACGTTGGTAATATTTCATATTTGATATTGTTAAAAAGCAGTAAAACGGTTTATACGTCAAGTTATGTAAATAACCAAATACATCACATGAAACACCACATACACAGTGTGCATTCAACTGTAGCTATAATGAAATTAAAGGGGGACCAAAACCAGATTTTATAACCGTTGTGCACTATCACGTTGATTTACGATAAATCCAATTCAAATCTGTCCAATTATAACTGAACATAAAACATTTTATACATTGTGTGGATTTTAGTCATAGAATTACTCATCACATTTGAGGAGAATCAAAACTGCAAGTGCTATTCAAATTAGTCTACTGTTTGTCTGGTGTCATTTCGACGAACATCCTAGGGAGAATGGCGCTGCTATTGTGAGATGCCATTATGCACTGTGTGCAGACACCGTGTCGCTATCTGATACACGTTATACTGTATACATGATGCAGTCACCGTGTCGCTATTTGATACACGTTATACTATATACATGATGCAGTCACCGTGTTGTTATCTGATACACGTTATACTGTATACATGATGCAGTCACCGTGTTGTTATCTGATACAAGTTATACTGTATACATGATGCAGTCACCGTGTCGCCATCTGATACACGTTATACTGTATACATGATGCAGTCACCGTGTCGCCATCTGATACACGTTATACTGTATACATGATGCAGTCACCGTGTCGCTATCTGAGAGACGTTATACTGTATACATGATGCAGTCACCGTGTTGCTGTCTGATACACGTTATACTGTATACATGATGCAGTCACCGTGTCGCTATCTGATACACGTTATACTGTATACATGATGCAGTCACCGTGTTGCTATCTGATACACGTTATACTGTATACATGATGCAGTCACCGTGTCGCTATCTGATACACGTTATAATGTATACATGATGCAGTCACCGTGTTGCTATCTGATACACGTTATACTGTATACATGATGCAGTCACCGTGTCGCCATCTGATACACGTTATACTATATACATGATGCAGTCACCGTGTTGCTATCTGATACACGTTATACTGTATACATGATGCAGTCATCGTGTCGCTATCTGATACACGTTATACTGTATACATGATGCAGTCACCGTGTTGCCATCTGATACACGTTATACTGTATACATGATGCAGTCACCGTGTCGCCATCTGATACACGTTATACTGTATACATGATGCAGTCATCGTGTCGCTATCTGATACACGTTATACTGTATACATGATGCAGTCACCGTGTCGCTATCTGATACACGTTATACTGTATACATGATGCAGTCACCGTGTCGCTATCTGATACACGTTATACTGTATACATGACGCAGTCACCGTGTTGCTGTCTGATACACGTTATACTGTATACATGATGCAGTCACCGTGTTGCTATCTGATACACGTTATACTGTATACATGATGCAGTCACCGTGTCGCCATCTGATACACGTTATACTGTATACATGATGCAGTCATCGTGTCGCTATCTGATACACGTTATACTGTATACATGATGCAGTCACCGTGTCGCTATCTGATACACGTTATACTGTATACATGATGCAGTCACCGTGTCGCTATCTGATACACGTTATACTGTATACATGACGCAGTCACCGTGTTGCTGTCTGATACACGTTATACTGTATACATGATGCAGTCACCGTGTTGCTATCTGATACACGTTATACTGTATACATGATGCAGTCACCGTGTCGCTATCTGATACACGTTATACTGTATACATGATGCAGTCACCGTGTTGCTATCTGATACACGTTATACTGTATACATGATGCAGTCACCGTGTCGCTATCTGATACAGGTTATACTGTATACATGATGCAGTCACCGTGTTGCTGTCTGATACACGTTAAACTGTATACATGATGCAGTCACCGTGTCGCTATCTGATACACGTTATACTGTATACATGATGCGGTCACCGTGTCGCTGTCTGATACAAGTTATACTGTCCTGTATGCATAAGGCAATACCCGTGAAGTTCCGGGGTAGAATAGGTCTTCAGCAACCCATGCCTGTCGTTAGAGGCGACTTTGCTTGTAAGAGGCGACTAACGGGATCGGGTGGTCAGGATCGATGAGTTGGTTGATGCATGTCATCATACCCCAATTTCGAAGATCGACGTTCATGACGTGAATCACGTCAGGCTCGATTTTTTACAGAATCGACATCATAGAGCTGGAATATTGCTGAGGGCGGCGTTAAAAAAATAAAAATATGATGTAGTCACTGTGTGCTATACTGCAGGTAGCCGCATGATTACCCGACAGTGTTCGGTAATTGCTCATGCTATTAACCACTGGTATGCCTTGAATATTGCTGACTGACGTTCAAGACATAATTCACTTCATTTCTTTGAAGTCACTAACATACGTCTCTCATTGTCTGTTTATCTTTGCCCGTGTGCTCCCCGCTGCGCCAGCACGTTATGTAGGATAGAGGTAGGCCTGAGAGGAATACCAACAGGCTGTTGTCACTCGCATTATCAGTGGTGAGCATGTCAATAGCCCTGTGACCTATTTGTTTGGACACTGCTGACCACTCGCACTGACCTGCGTGTCAACAACACATGCCTATCTACACACGAACGACGAGTCGGTGCGCTGTAGGGAGCTTATCACATGGGTCTGAGCCGCGTGGTCAGTTCGCTCGGACAATGACCAGCTTTTCATCAAAGAAATTAAAAACTACGCGTTTCGTATTTTAATGATCTATTTCATTAGTGTGTGTTATCGATACCAAGAAGGGTTCATCAAATGTCATTTAATTTCACATGGTTTGGAAACACGGGGTACATATGTTCAGTTAATGGTTTTACGAAATAAATTGAAGCAACCCAGAACTAGATAATATATTAGTTGTAGAAATGGGATGTATTGAGTGGTCAATCTGCCATATTAAGCACGTGCCATTACAAAAAAACACAAAGACATGTTTCCTTTGTTTCCATAAAAAAAACACCTTTATACAAGGACGGTAATACGTCTGATATTCCCCTAACCGTTGCCAGTGTATTTCCTCTGTTATGTTTGAGCAATATATACGGCTAGTATTCTCCAACCATCAGTAACCACAGCGTTGATGTCGTGCGGGAAGCTGGTGTATCCTAGCATCCAGTAATTTAAGTCCTCTGGCTTTTAATCGTTGTTGTTGTCAGCTTTTTACACGTGTTTTAAGCTATCGAATCACGAAAACCTTTGTCTGAATGGACAATGATTACCAAATGCAAATACGGAATTCATGGATTCGTGGCAAGCCTTTGTAACTCATATCAACAGGGCGTTATTAATAAGGTGAGCTGTTATTTATGAGCTAAACAGTTTAACATATGTCTGATTAACGCTAAATATAAACTGAGGGTAAAAAATTATACCGAGTGTTTTTGTATTGGTTGAAAATTGAAAGAACTGTTTTTATTAATTTTGATTGTGTCTATATGATTATATATCACTCATTCCTGTAACAGTTTGTGAAAAGTAACCTTTGGCTTGGTAAGTTTGAGTAAAATTAATTGATTCTATAAAGTCTGGGCTAGGAAATTAAATTGCAACCATATGATCCCTACCATGTTTAATTAAAGTTTGTAAATTTGTGCCGAAAAAAGCAAATTTATCGATTTTCAAAGACAACATGTCTAAGATACCCATCATGTATTTTGCGACTTTTAAATCCAATTATATAATATTTAAAAAATACCGTGTAGAAGTATTCTCTGAGTGTTGACAATACAATTAATTTTTA